>NC_091392.1:46647500-47887142 GCF_032191515.1 Phaenicophaeus curvirostris
CTCTTTACATTTATCTTAAACGAAAGGCATATGTTGCACTCAGTTTTCACATGGGTTAGCCCAAGCCCCAGTAATTCCAACAACTTGGAGTTTTGCTGCATTGTTCTTTATATGCTCTTCTCCACTCAGAAACTTTTTTTTCTGTACCTAGGCTGTGTCTTTCCATGCCTTGGAAGTTAATAATCTGATCTGTGATCTCATTTTCTGGGGTATCCAGAGAAGCATGTTTGAAACTGTGGCTTTATGAAGCAGGATTGGATTAAATTAGTGTTCTGAAACAGCAGTTTCAGGATGGAAACTGTGGTATGTAGAACATCTTGGGTAAAGAGTCTTGTGCAAATGTATGGGTTTTATCATTAGATTCAGAACTCCAAAGGTGAGAAGAATTCAAGTAATAAAACACAGAAAGTACTGACCAAAATCAAGCCTTTTGAAGTGCAGTGGATGACAGTGGGAGGCTTTGCTATTTACTTAACTGTATTTCCATATGTGTTTTCTGTGGGCAGAATCAATAAGGCAGGATGGGGGAAATGGATGGCAGCCAAGGCCTTGCAAAATATTTTTAATCACTTTCTGTCACTGTGGTGTATCCCAGACAGCTAAGCAGTGAACTAGAGGCCCCCCCCCCAAAGCTGTACATGTAGGAAGTAGTGGGTCTATGCTGCTGCAGAAGTTGGGGTGGCTGGTGAGGGAAGTAACAGGAATCCAAGGAAAATACGGCAGCTGTACTGCAGAACACCAGGAGGGAAAAGGACCATCTTATTGACTGCAGCTCTTTGCAATGCAGATATCTGGCTGGGGAGAAACAGGCCCTTCTGGGCAACAGGTAATCTCAATCTGAGGAAAACAGAACAAAGGAATTGTACCTTGAAGGTACCTGTTCCTCTTCATTGCAGACATCTAAACATAGTAGCCCTGAATCACACCTGTGATGTCTTCTCCTTTGAAGTAAGCCTTCAGGCAGCTTCTCAAGGTCAGTGGGCTTAAAGCCATGATAATGCCAGTGTTTTGATACAAACATAGCAGCCTGCCAGTGTCCAGCAGGGGAAACTGGGTCAGATATATGGTGCACACTGTGTCTGTGAACTACTGAAGATAAGTGGATTAGTCCAAGTGGTATCTATGGACTTACATAAGTGGACCTGTGGACCAGCCCCCATGCTGGTGAAGTGTAAAGCAAACAGAACTGTGTGACAATTGTAAAGATCAACTCTAAAACCCCCAAGTTATGGAATAAATTGATGCTTCTGGAGATTTTCCATTATTAGGCATCGTCTGTTGTTTGCTGTTTTGACTATGAACTGATGAGTGCTTGCCATGTCTATTTACATTTCCATCTTGGCCTATTTTCTGTCTGTGTTGTGAAAGGAAATGAATTCATGCATTTTACTAATGTATTATTCCAGGCAAAAGGCATAGCATAAAAATTATATGGGAAAGTGGGTGAGAAAGATGATGGTCAGAAAGCATTAAGAGGAAGCTAGTATCAAGATGTGGAGGCATACCCACATTAAGTCATGGCAGATAAGTAAGAAAATACCCCTTCTCAATGTATAATTCTCCCTATAAAAATCTGATTGTGAAATCTCTTCAGAAATTTAGAAACAAAAGCCGTTAACATCTTGAAACAAATACTTTTTATTCATGGAAAGCTACTTAATGAAAGGCAAGAAAAGGAAAAGGCAAGGAATTAGTAGTCATTAGTCTAGAATACACTCAGCAAACAGTTTTAATTGAGAAAGAGAGAAACATTTTGAAAAATGTGAAAACATTTCTTTTAAACAGATTCAGAATTAAATGCTTGATATTAAAATGTCATGCTAGTTGATAAGAAAGGCTTATCTTGCCAAAGAGAAAACAGAAAAAAAAGGTAAAATGTTTAGAAGTGATTATATAATCCAGTAATAAACCAAAACATGCTGGTTTGTACAGACAATATTTTAACTTAAATTAAATTGGAATTTTTCCATGTGTTTACCTACAAAGTTTTTTGAAATCTTGTTCAGTTTGCTTCATTTTCATATAATTTATTCAGTTTGATTTGAAAAAAAATGCATTTCTCTCTTAAATGGCATCACAGCTGATCAGTGAAATGGTCACATAGGACTAACTGTGCCTAACGAACAAAACTTTTTGTTTGCTGATTCTGTTCTTAATTTATTTCATAGACTACCTCTGAGGCATCAAGGATGTTTTCCATCAGATATTGTGTAACGTAAAAGAAAACCTCATTTCCTAAACTCCTTGCTAGATTCCCAATGCAGAAATAAGCTGACAGCAGCCTTTGTGGTCAGATTCACTGCACAGGCATTTTGCTTCCTGTGACTATAGGAAAATAAAATTAGATTGATAGCCTGGGACACAGTGCAAGGCCCACAAACTGGTACAGACCTCATCAGGATCTGCATGGAATTGAATGGATTATTTGCACTTACCTTGTTTATCCCATGCTTGGAGATTATCACAGTCAGATCTTAAAAAATTGTGGTGGAAACGTATATATTTCAAGTTTTCTTGAATACCTAGAATCTGTATTTTCTAAAAAGTGCATATGCATCTCTCTCAGTGCCTGACAGACATTCTCCCTAACTCTATCCGTAAAGGCATGGAGCACCCTCAACAAGCTATTACCAATATGCAAATGCACTGATCTGTTTCATCGTGATACTCTTGAGTAACTAACCTTGTAAACTGAACCCTTCTGAGCTAAGTGCATTTCTTTAACAAAGGGAAGGCTTATTTTTAATGCTTTTAACTGCTTAATTTTAATCATGAATACTATAGGGCCAGAAGGTCTCAGAAATTCATTTTAAATCAAATAATAATATATTCCACACTAAGTACTGCATAAAAATATTGCTCAAAATAGCCTAAAATTATCTCTGAAGCAAATCAGTTGGGTGTGGAGAAACTTATACTATGAATACCATTGTTGCCTGAATCATCTTAAATTTTTATCAAATAGCTCTTTATTTCTTTATTGATTTTAGTATGGTGAAAGCAAAAAAGCAAAATAGGAGGAGGGAGATGATAGTTTTACTTTTCCCAGAGTCAGGAACCATCTCTTTGTCACTGCCCTCTTAACAGAGATTAGTATAGGAAGATCCATATAGGAGCATAACATAGGGTTTCTCCTTTTATCCCACACTAGATATTGCCAGCCCCCCCATTTCATCTTTACAGCCCATATCCCAATTCCTGGGAATACCAAACTGGTGTTAGATGTGATCTGTGGACCCCCTTTACTTGCATCTGTTGCCTTTGAGGGACACTGTGCCTTGTTTTTTCAGATTCACCTGCGATTTGTATAAACACTAAAAAAGTTTAATGTGCAAACAAGTCTTATTTTAGCAAAAGATTAGGTAGCAGAACTAAAGAAAATATGGCAAGCAACACTTTCAGTTCATGCTTAGCACTTAAAGAGATCTCTGCTTGAGCCAGGGTTTGAGACACCCTGGGGGAACTAAGAAAGTCTTGTCTGGCTTGCTTCTCTTGCTCCAAGGCTATCACAGAATCACAGAATAACCAGGTTGGAAGAGACCCACCGGATCACCGAGTCCAACCGTTCCTACCAAACACTAAACCATATCCCTCAGCACCTCGTCCACCCGTGCCTTAAACGCCTCCAGGGAAGGTGACTCAACCACCTCCCTGGGCAGCCTGTTCCAGTGCCCAATGACCCTTTCTGTAAAGAATTTTTTCCTAACGTCTAGCCTAAACCTCCCCTGGCGGAGCTTGAAGCCATTCCCTCTTGTCCTGTCCCCTGTCACTTGGGAGAAGAGGCCAGCACCCTCCTCTCTACAACGTCCTTTCAGGTAGTTGTAGAGAGCAATGAGGTCACCCCTCAGCCTCCTCTTCTCCAGGCTAAACAACCCCAGCTCTCTCAGCCGCTCCTCATAAGGCCTGTTCTCCAGCCCTTTCACCAGCTTTGTTGCTCTTCTCTGGACTCTCTCCAGAGCCTCAACATCCTTCTTGTGGTGAGGGGCCCAGAACTGAACACAGTATTCGAGGAGCGGTCTCACCAGTGCCGAGTACAGAGGGAGGATAACCTCCCTGGACCTGCTGGTCACGCCGTTTCTGATACAAGCCAAGATGCCATTGGCCTTCTTGGCCACCTGGGCACACTGCTGGCTCATGTTCAGTCGCTGTCAACCAACACCCCCAGGTCCCTCTCCTCCAGGCAGCTTTCTAGACAGACTTCTCCCAGTCTGTAGCACTGCATAGGGTTGTTGTGCCCCAAGTGCAGGACCCGGCATTTGGCCTTGTTAAACCTCATGCCGTTGGACTCTGCCCAGCGGTCCAGCCTGTTCAGATCCCTTTGCAGAGCCTCCCGACCCTCCAGCAGATCGACACTTCCACCCAGCTTAGTGTCGTCCGCAAACTTATCATGACAGACTTGATCTGTGAAGCATCTTGAGATTGCTTTTTAACCCTTTTTTCCCCTCATACTCTTATCAAGCACCTATGCATCTCTTTTCTAGACTCTGCTCACTAATAGGAATGCCAGGGGTTTATGCCATTTATAACAATGATATCTCAGTCCCCAGCCCTGCTCTTTATTGTTCTTCTCCCAAGTGACAGGGGACAAGACAAGAGGGAACAGCCTCAAGCTCTGCCAGGGCAGGTTCAGGCTGAACATTAGGAAAAAAATTTTCACGGAAAGGGTCCTTGGGCACTGGAACAGGCTACCCAGGGAGGTGGTTGAGTCACCTTCCCTGGAGGTGTTTAAGGGATGGGTGGATGAGGTTCTGAGCGGCATGGTTTAGTGGTTGATAGGAATGGTTAGACTCGATAATCTGGTGGGTCTTTTCCAACCTGGTGATTCTATGATTCTATGATGCCTTTTTGGAAGTTTCTTTGAATTTTCCAAAACTGTTGGGGTTCATAGCTTCCTGTAGTGGACAGATGCAAGATGTAGTTGTGCTGAGCATAGGACTACTCTTCCAGATTTTTGGCTTTTAAAAGGACATGACACCATTATTTGCTCTCTCAATTGCCACATTTTCTTCTTCTAGTACCTGGTCTGTGCTTGTTTATTTTTCCTTGTGTATTGTCTCTCAAGATGAAATACTTTATTTCCTGCATCTTTTATTACCACAGCTTCCAGGGCAGAGTGAAGGTGAGCTATGCCAAATAAGAGAAGTTCGATTTTTATAATGTAAACACTGTTTCTCCTGCAAATGATAATAGAGGAGACTGGGGGGGATGTGAGGGTCTCATGAGGCTAGGGGTTCCTCTACAGCTTCAATGGCAGACCAGCTGCATACTTCTAATTGTTTATCTAGCCTTTTCCTAAACACCAGAAGCCTGGTGAAGTAGCCAGATGACTAATGTTTCACCGCTGTTCAGCTTGATTTTTTTTAAAGTATCTGACTTAAATCTCCTTTGCTAAAATTTAACCCTGTTATTTCTTGCCTGATTCAAAAGTAACTTGGAGAGCAATTCATTCTTGCTATTCACAACTACTTGTTACTTATTTTTATATGTTACTGTGTTATATGCTTAGCGTTTTCCCCTCTATTTTGAATCACCTTGGCTCTCCCAATTTTTTTCTCTAGGTCAAGTTTCCCAAAACTCTTGATCATTCTTTATTGTTCTGCTCTGGTCTTTCTTTAGTTGATGCATATATCCCTTAGTCAGGCTGGACTTTACTACCTGCAGAATAGCTATACAAAATAAAGGACTAGGGAATTTACGCTCTATATGCTCTTAATTTGATCTCTTTTTTCCTCTTCATGGGCTTCAGTCTACTCCTCCTTTTGCTGCTAACTTCCCTTCTTGATCCTAACAGTGGTCTTTTGTGCGTTCATCTTTTCTGCCTTTTTTACCTTTTAGCCTCCTTACTGTCTCTGCTCTCTGTGCTATGATAGTTTGTCAGACCTAGTATGTCATATAAGAGAAGCCATTTCCCTAAACACAGAGTGTGATTTTGTTTCCCCTTTTTTAATTTGCTTTTCATTACACATTAAAAAAATTCATACCCTGGGATTAGTTCATCACTTTAGGCAATTGGTGACATTTCCAACATTAGACGTTCTATTTTCTTGTCAGTGTTGCTGTTACTGCACTTTTCACCAACTATGTACAGTGGCGGCGATTGCTCAATTGTTATCCAGAGCTCTTTCCTTATTAGCATTTTTATAATTTCCTGTTAACCTTTCATGTTCTAAAGGAGAGATGGCATTTGTGCTAGATGGGCTCTTCACTTAAATCCTGCCAGGGACAAAAATATTCTAAAACCTTCCACTTTGTTCCCATTTTGTGCCTAAATACCCTCAAGAATTTCCACATATTTCTTCCCTTGGTGGTCTGAGGAATTTTTTATATTTTTATATTATACATATTTATATTGTACAAGGTTCCTCCAGTTCAAAGATTAAGATTACTTCCTTTTACTATCTTAATCTGAAGTTTGAAAAAATACAGATACGTGTAATTTGTTGTGCTCCAGAGGTTGTCATTGGCAGAAATCTGACACTGGAAATGCCTCTGTCGTACATCATATGCAGTCAGAGAGTGATGAGTAGGACTTACTGCCTTCTGTGGCTGTGTGCCGGAACCTGGTAAGAAAAAAGTGACATTGGGAAGGAGACAAACAAACGAGATGGAGCAATGGGATTCTGCAGAAGGAAACTAATACATCAGTGGGAGAGTTTGTCAGTTGTTTGTCTATGTGTGTGTAAGACAGACAACGGAGGAGGGGGAGATGATTTAAAATATTATGCTGCTGAAATCAGTAACTTCTTTAGATTTTTCTTTCCTATTTGAAGGGCAATATGGTAATTGTGGAGAATAGACCAATGAGACTGTCTTAGGAAAGAAGTTCCCCTGTTGTGTTAACTGTAATGACAACAATTCAGTTGCACAGCTTTCAGTATCTAGCAGCAAGAACGTGGATAAGTACGTGCCACACAGTTTTAATACTATTTCTTCCCTAACCATAGAATCACAGAATCATAGAATAGTTTGGGTTGGAAGGGACCTTAAAGATCACCTAGTTCCAACCCCCCTGCAATGGGCAGGGACATGTCCCACTAGATCAAGCTGCCCAAGGTCACATCCAACCTGACCTCTCTGTTCTGATATTTGAAGGAGGTTATGCATGAGGGTGCATGTGGGTTTGTCTAGAAGAAGTAACTGCAGTGACCCTGCAAAACTGCATCAAATGATGAAAAGCACATTTCTACACTACATTTTGTGGACATGCTAGGTGTTGCATCTTAAATACTTGAAGGGAACTACAGCCTGCAGCTTATGGACAGCTATAATTCCTTAAGTGGTAGTTTGTTAAGAAAGTGTTCTGAAATTTGCATGTTTTTTTCTCTTTGTCTAGTGATGTAACACTAATGGAATTTTTCCCCATTTTAAAAAAATCCTTTCTAATATTCACTGGGTCCAAACTGTTTTGGTTTTAAGCAAATTCCTTTCAATAAAATGATTGAATTATTAGGCATAAAGCCTTTGATGTATGAGACATAGCAGGAAATGTTATTGATAATATATAGTAGTGTATCTACAAAGTGTGAGAAAAACTGGGATTATTAAGTGAAGCGAGATTTTATCTTGTTTTTATTTTCATGTTACATTTTACATTTCCCAATATAAGAGGATGAAACAGATTGCTTTATATATACTAGTTCCAGAGGTACAATAGGTGAGAATTTCAATTCTACTCCCAAGTTTTACACAGAATACAAGTATCTGAATAGTACTAAGCAGATTGAAAACACTTTGGTAACTTCTGTTTCACCTTTGGACAGTGAATTATCTGTTGCAGCTCTGAGAGACATAGATCCTCTATGGAAAGTGGGCAAAATAAAAAATTCTGGAAATGTATAGCTGCTTCTGTAACAGATAACATGACAACTTCACTTTCTTAAGCAGTAGTAATCAAGACTATTCTCAGCATCAAATTTTGCTTTGGAAAGTGCTTCCCTTTCGTGTAGTGATACTGGTGTACCGGCAGAGATGGCCGCTCTACCGCGTGCTTTGGCAGATTTCCAAGACAACTTCCTTGTAAAATTCTTGCTTACATCGTTTCAATATATCAGATCACTTTAGTACTTTTAGTAAGACTACAGAATGCAGTTGCTCAGAAATTCACTATGGTCACCTTATTAAAGGAACATAACAATTGTTTGTATAATGGAGAAGAGGAAAGGGAAAGTGGTTCACACGTGCTTCTGCCTTCAAATGAGCCAGGCAGTAAAGTTCTGCAGCACTGAGTTAAACAACGTGAAATGAATTGTCAGAAGATGACTCCTCAAAGTCTTTACAGTTTAATAACCCTAGCACTAAGATAAATAAAGCACAGCAACTGAGTTGTGACAGTAAGATAAATAAAGCATAGCAAACTGAGATGTGAGTTGAGGAAACAGGCATTTGAGTCACCTCAACTATCAGAGTTTATGGGGAACTATAACTGGTATAGTTATGAGTGATTCACGTTATTTACATGCATCTTTCTCCTTCATTTAACTGGGTGTTGTGTTTTCTTTGGTGCCTTTACTTTCTTGGAAAATGAGGACCTGCATTAAGTCTGAGAAGGTGCTGTCAGAGTAGTCTTCTGTGACTTTCCTTTTCCTGCAGAGCAGAGGCACACGAGTGTCCTGCACACCAGGTACGGCACAGAGACACTCCCCCAGGGTGTTGCCAAGTGACTTGGCAGGTGTTACAGCCAGATCGGCATGGGATGGCACCCAACCTAATCAGCAATGTTAACATGCACATGCATTAACCCCCACTACTCCTTCCACAGCCAAGGCTAATATTTCTGCCTGTAATTCCTCATGTTGTGGGTATGAAGCTGATTTGAAGAACGTTGTGCTATGTCAACTGAACTCAAGCCTCTCTCGTGATAGTGTCATTTGGCGTAGGCTCTTCCTCAGCTGTGATCTTATTGAGTTCACTGGTGTCTCTCTTTAGAACGGATTTTGTATTACGCTGTCAAATAGAGAGAAGCACAGAGTATAACAGACCTACGGTACAGTTCACTGAATCCTGCAGTGTTGACACTGAAAACACTTGGGAGCTAGGTGATTCAAGTATCTTTTTTCTTCCTTGACTGTATAAGCTGAGAAAAAAAACTCTGAAGAGGGAGTTAACAACCAAATAACTTCATCTTCTAGAGCACAGGCAGGTGCTCAGAACCTGAGCTGCTACAAATGCTTCTTTGTCCACGTGAGAGGTTAGCGGTGGCCCTTCTGTCCAGAGACTCTGTAGCACTCAAAGAGGTTGCTAGGTCTCCATCCATAGAAATATTCAGAACCTCACAAACCACTCTAGTTCTCCCTGCTTTGTGCAGGGGTTTGGACTAAAGGACCTCTGGATATCCCTTCTACCCTCTATTAATCTGCGATGGTATGATAGCATCTCATAATAACCTCTAGGTTATTTGTATGCAAAAGCTACAATAAACCTGCCTGCACATTTTGTGTGTTTGATTGATTATTAAGTTTGTGAAATTAACTGTTGGACAAAAAATTAATTGCCTTTTTCTTTGCCAAAGCAATGTTTCTCCAATAAGCCTCTGAAAGCAACATGAATATTTAATAGGCGGTTTATTAAATGTAAGTATTTTCTGCTTCAAAAAATGATTCATAAGGCACAAATCTGAACTGGAAAAATATTGGGTTTATGTTTTACACTTAGGATAAATCACAGAGGAAGCTGACAGATAACATGTAGTTCAATTATATGATGTATTTTTAACATCCTATGATGCCAAAAGTAAAATATTGTAGGTAAGAGCACTTTTTTTGGCCCATATTAGTCAAAAAGGTTGGTGATCTCAATTATCAATGTATAAAATATTAACATTTTTTATCTAAAATTGCAGTGTACAACTGATGGCACATGTAAAGAGACAACGCCAAATAATGTGTTCATAATTAAAAGCATATTATCCTGCCCAGTGGTTTTAGTTATCTGCATTTTTAAATCTGTGAATAACTGATTTCATGTGTTTTCAGTAATTTTCCAGTCCAGAGGAATTAAAAGATGCATCCTATCTATTGTCAGATGAAATCCATTATGATTAGCTATTTTGTAAGAGAAATATAACCCAGATAGGTCAAAACTATATTCATTGAGTATTTGCTAATAGGATTATCAACAAATGTTTTATCATTGCCTCACAGTCATATCAGCCTCTTCCATTATGATCATCATGCTGCAGGTATTTATAATCCTTTTCTCAAGGCAGTAAACTCCAAGTCAGAGGATATTGTTTCCATGGTAGGTTTAGTACATCTAAGTTACCTTACTGTGAGATCCATCCTGTGGACTCAGATGACATTGGTTAGAATTAAAGACGTTCTTTCTTATATTGTCTCTTATCTGAAAGGAATTTGTATCTATTGCAGACTGTAAGCTCGTTGTTTCACAGTAAACTTGAGCAATGAGATAGTATTTGTGTTTTGCTTCTACTCAAATAACCTACCCTGTGCTTTAAGTTGCCCTCCCTCTATCATATTTTGGATACATGAAAGTACATCTGCAAACATTTCCCCATGTTTCTAACTCTGTTCTGTTCCAGCATTGAGATCTTGTCAGCTGCTGCCAGAAACTGAGCACTGTAACAATGACACCTGCTTTGAGTTGGATTAGCTGACACATTTCTTGAATGCTGGCAACAGGCAGCCACCTGCCTGCACTACTAACTCCACTGGAGCTGAACTTCAGAAAGTATTTTGCAAAGAAAAATAAATCTTTACCCTATCATCGAATTATCTCATGAGATTTCCTATAGAAATAATCTTAAATTACAATCTTGTGACTCTGTCTTTTTATATCATGTTATTCTGTATTTCATATATCAGTGTCCTTTGTATCAAAATAGTTTTATTAACAGCTTCCTATTTATGAGTTAGGGCTTTCTTTTTTTACTCTTAATTTTATCCTTACGGCTTTTGCCCTACAGTTTCTTGTAAGTCAAAAGCTTCCTAAAATCCCAACTGAAATGTGAGCAATATATTTCTCTTTTTTGCTAAACATTTACTTTGATTGTAAGTATATATGTGAAAGATATTGACACAATTACTTGCTAGGTTCCTCTTATCCATGAATGTGGAAGTTAATGCATGTATGCATGCAATATTTTCCCTGAAACTGGACATATATTGACAGTATGTAAGGAATTACCCATTGATAATGATGTACTCCTGAAAAGTATTGGCAGCGTATTACTACTTCTTCTCTAGTTCTATGGAATTACTCTTGTGAATTTACATTTACTTTGGTTTTCCAGAGGAAGAATGATTTAATCAACTAAAATTTGCTGGAGTTTGTTTTTCCACTTAATTCACTCCATATGGCAAATCAATCTGTGCTGTTAACATAGCAGAGTAATTCTCAAAAATAGTGGAACCTGCAGCAATGACTATTCACTACTTTGCACTTCAGAAGTCATGCAGAGCTTGATCATGCAAGAATTGCTACTAGAGGAAGGATGCTGATTTTCTCTCCTTTTCTGGGTTTTCCTGCATGATGGTCTTAACAAAAATAAGCTATGTTTGCCAAAACTTCACGAACTGTTTGCATTCTGGCTTTTTAACTTGCCTTGCAGAGCCTTGCTAAAGTAGGCAAGGTTTAATGCTGGGTGCTGGATATGTTCCAAAATCTTATTTATATCCTTTTACTTGTATGAGGAAGGCTTTAAAAGGTGAGGATATCCCCAGTCTTGAGTGTTTTTCTCTTAAATCATGATAGGAAAGAGACCTTAATGCTAAATCATAGAATAATAGAGTTGTTTGGATTGGAAGGGACCTTAAAGACCAGGAACGTGTCCCCCTAGAATCCTGGTTTCTTTTCCCTGTTTATGTGCATACATGAATGAGAGTACTGATATTTTGCAGTTGCCTTCCTAGTAGCCTCAAGGCAAATAAACAATTACACTGTTCAATTGGAGATGCTCTAATGTTATCCTTCTTCAAGGTTATATGCTGTGAATCTCTTTTCTCAACTTTCTTAACTTTAAACTTAAGAGATACTTGTATTAAGGTGAGTCCTATAGGCTTTTTTGTCTTAAAATTGCTTGACAATATAACTGATAATGAACTTTAAAACAGTCTTTGTTGGAGGAGAATGTTCAAGAGAGTATTTGATGAAAGATACTGATCTCCAGCCTTGACCCCAGAAGACACCTTGCAAATGCTGCAAAATGTAGGCTTTTCAAGAGCCATTCAAAGTCAGTATGACTTTGCTTCCATTCAGGCTAACAATGATAACTTCAGAACAAGTAGAGTAAGGTCAATAATGTGTATATATTTAAATCTTGCCATCAAAAGGAGTTGGAAGGCCTGCAGGAGTACGTATGAGTTTAGTAGCCAGGACTTAAATTTAACAGCAGTTGACACCACACTTTCAGAAGGAGAATAAGAACCTGCCCTTTACAAGGTTTCCTTGGCATAGCTGATGACTGTAACTCGCCAAAGCAAGTGTGTATGCTTTTGGAGTTATATAAACAGCCCCTGCTTTAGTCTGCTCCACTCTATATAGTGATACTGGAGAAGAATATGGAGCTTTCTTTTTAAACATTTTTGTGGTTGACTTAGGAAATACAACATCTGTATAAGCTTAATAGTAAAAGAGAAAGATAGTCTTGCCAGAAGGGCAAGTCTGTAATATGTGGGCCTATGATACTGCTGGTATTCTAGGACTGGTAGCAATGATACAGTACTAAAGTGATTTGTCAGTGAAGCCAGAAATTTTGGGAACATCTCTGATACAGAGATATGGGCTATAGAAACTTGTGATTATCAAATACTATTCTAATATTTTCAGAAATTATGGAATGTTTTTTCCAACTGTGGAAGGGAGTTGGGGAGAGGAAAGGAGGGAAAAATTACAACTTGTGAAAAAGAGTAAGTTAATGGCACTGAACATTGAACCTCATTGTGTATTAACTAATTGCAACCCAGACTCTGGTGATCTGAATTCTACTATACAAACCTGTTTTGAAGATCAGGGTTCAATTGAACTAAACACACATTGTTGGTGCTTCACCATCACAATGATAATTTTAAAAATAAATTTCTTGTAAGAAACAAGTTGTTTTACAAAGAATGTTGTCTTTGCACTTTTGAATTTTCATGAATTTTCATGTCTAGAATCTTGCGCGATTCTCAGATTCTACTAAGGCTCTTGTCATACTGGGTTTGCACTGCTCTGGGAACCAGCAAAAATATTATTACTGATGAGAAGAAAATCTGTTTTGCTATGGATAGTCCTCCTCAATAAATATATTTGAAAGGACCAATTTATTTGAATGTTAGTGGCCTGTCAATTATCATATGTGATATTTCTACAGGCAAAGATGCCACAGATCGATTCCAAACATTTATTCAATTTTTGTGCTCACAAAGTGTTTTTTCTCATTTTCTGTCCCCTTGATTCCTCTGTTTTTCTTTCTTCATCATCTAGACATCACTTTCTAGCAGGTTGCTCATGTCAATAGTTGTCTTATGTAAATTTCCAAGGGGAGTAATGTTACATTGATTTTGGTTTGCATGTTCCCATAAGGCAAAATTGAGTTTATCTCTCCAAACCATTCAATAAGCTCAGCCTCAAAAGTCAGTTACAACAGAGGTATGTTCCTCTCCTCTCAGTGAAACATTTGGAAGCTGAAGGATACTGTGTCTTAATATTAATCTAATAAAGAGAGTTCAGAAGATTCCATTCTCTAAAATATTTTTGTATCCAAGATGGTGCCCTTGTTATTTTTTTTCAGGTATTTTGATCACTGATTTGCTCCTTAGATTAAGTGAATGCGACATTTCATTCAATTACTTCTCCATCTGGATTGTTCTTCTCTTCCCAGTCTTGTTTTTCGGAGGCTTGTTTCGTGCTTTCCTTTATGAACACTCAACATGAGAAAACCCAAGAGAAATGGATTTCCAAATTAATAATTCAATATTATTATCTATTTCTTCTCAAAATAATTGAACCTACCAAATGTGTTTTGTTTAGATCTTCTCTTGACAAAGCCAATAAAAAAATTACAAGATACTCAGTGAAAAATATTCTTTAAACATTTGTATTGTGCTAAGTATTTGGAAGGTTTTTGTGCTTCTGTGTGAAAATGTAACATGTAAGAAAGCACATTTAGATGAAGTTGATATTCATTTGTGAAACAGCATTTCCGCAAGTCATGTTAGTGTGGCTGCTATATGTAATAGGGTTTAAATTACAATGTGCTGGAAAATGCCTATAAACCTCCTGTTTAAATTTAGAGGCTGTTTATAAAAATTTTCCTCCATTACTCATATTTTATTGGTATGGCAGAACCATACTTTCCTACTGTATGAGACATTTATGAGACAGATTTTTTGATTTTACGTAGTTTTTGTTTGGTTGGGTTTTTCTAATTCAGGCTGTTTGTGACAAAATTTGCAGTCCATTGCTGGCTTAACCTCATCTTTAACAGAGCAATTTGCAGGAATCCTTAGACTAGTAGAACTTGTAATCTTGTTTTTGTGGTATCTACCTGCTAAAGTCTCATGTGAAATACCCTTATAATTTGTGAAATACCCTTATAAAGGAAAGCATCATTAGAGGCCTTATTTAGAATCCATAAAAGTCAACAGAAACAGTACAACTGAAATAATTGTCTCTGAAGTGAGTCTCCTGGGGGCATTTTGTTGCTGTTGTATCATTCCATGTTGAAATATTTTTCACAAAGTCACCAGCAAAAGAACAGCAAGATTTTTTTTTTACATTTTTTAATACCAGAAAGTCACCTGTTCCATTATGCAGACCAATAATACTTGTGTGCAAATAATTCTCTGTGTGCATTTTGTGGATTCAGGTATTTGATTTCTTTTAAAAAATGTCAACTCTGTAGTGAATGGGTTGTTTCCTTTTTGACTTTATTTTTTTAATGTGCTAACAGATATCCTATATGCGTATCTTAATTTTTGGTTCTTTCATTCCTGTCACATCCCAAACTAGTAATAATGGTTTAGCTCCTTTAAGGGTATTAATATGCTATAGGAGTTTCAGTAATTTCAGTATCTGGATCAAAAATTAATGTGAGAAACACTGAATGCAGTGCAACATGAAAAACTCTAGGAAATCATCCCTAAATCCAACAATTTCTTCGTGTGGTCTTCTCAGATTTCACACTTCCTTTTTCTCACATCCTGTACATTTTACCTAGTTCCTGGGTGTTCCATAAACTCAGCCTGCAGTGCTTGCCCCTGTTAATGTGATCCATCCCATTATCTAAAGATGTACTGTATTTTATGAGAACTGAATTGATTTTCATTTGAATAATTCATGTTCCAGTATTAACATGTGCCTCTCTGTGTTGTCACATTGGCTTCAGCCCAACCTGCTGTAGCTTTCTGTTAAAGCACTATTTCTTCTCTTCAGTGCAAACAGAATTTCTCCCCTTCTCCTCTTTACTGCATATTCTCTGTTCTTTACCAGATGGTCTTCCGTCAGGTAACAGCCATAATCTGGTTCATATACCCTACCTAAAGCTCTTCTCTCACTACCTACAACCCATAGAAAAGAAGATGATAGCACTGCAAAGAGACTTTGTTGGCATAGTCATGGTCCTCAACTTTATTATGCTGTGGAGAACATCAGATTTCATTTTTCCTGCTGGGGTTAGTTCTACGATTCAGCATTCACGTGACCAAGAATAAAGACTGAGAAAGGGAATCTGGACACTATGGCTCTATAGCTGGAAGGTCATTATGTGCCTGAGTTGGGCAACAACATGGAGATCATGCTGTCATACAAGCTTTTCTTGATTGCTAGATGTGCCTTCACACTTGCATGCGAGTGCAGACAACCAGGTCAATTGGCAGAATGAGATCTTGTCATTTTGCTTTTAGCTGAAGTTCAGGACCAAACTTCTGGACGTAGATTTTCCCACCAACCATGTTTCCATGCCACCCAAAGCTTCATGTCAACGTCCTCTCCATGTCCTCTTTTCCATGTGAAGGATGCATACATGCAGACCAGAAGGGAGTCACAGCATGGCTTTCAAAGGACCAGAAGGAAAAGTAGTTGACAAACACTGATAGAACTACATGTGCTTGAGGAAGAATCAGGGCTGGAGTGGGGGGGTGACACAAGACCAGAAAAACAGATACTGACTACTGACCCTGGTTTCTTTCTTGTTCTTTTTTTACGTGAAAAAGTAAGCCCTGGTGGCTGTTTTGTTTTTCTTTTGCAGTCATCTCTAACAAACAGTGACATCATCTTTGTGAAGTTGCATGCCCCTTGGGAGGTCCTGGGCAAATACGCTGAACTAATGAATGTAAGAATGCCTTTCAGGTAGGTGTAGTTGTATTTTGTTTCAAACTCCAAAGTCACACTATACTGTAAAATTAATGTAATAATGCACACGGGAAAGCTCTTCTGTAAGATACCACACATCTTTAGAAAATATAAATGGAGTACCTTAGATACTGTATTTGTTTCTGTTTCTCGTTAATGCCTGCAATTTCAGTACAATACTGGTTTGAAATTAAGGTGAGCTGTAGCAGTGAAGCTGTTTTCATGGGGTATTCTATCCTTAGGCCCTTTAACCCCTTCAATGCTGGAGCCCCCTGCATACTTGTGCGCTGCTGTTTTTTAAATGGACATTTCATTGAAATCAATGGGAGGTCAAGAAGATCCAGGTACGTAAGGCAGCACAGAAGGTGCATGTCTGTTGGACGTATCTGGTATGTTCAGCACCTGTAAATTGCTTGTATAGTGTGTAGTTATGGAAATACATATTATGAAAAGATATACTATCTAATAGGAGATAAATTCAGTCTATATATGTTTTTTTCTGTAGAGAAAATAAAGAATTTATATTAAATTCTGCTGATAACCAAATCCATTCCACATTGTCTTTCAGATTATTTTGATCATTTACTTAATATCATTTGCATGTTGGGCTATGAAATTTTCTGTGTAAAATATTAATTTTAATTTCCTGGTTATCAGAACTGTTAAAACAACATAAAGACTTCCACTGACCAAAACCCATGAACTGAGGTCTTGACTCTTCTTTCAATTAGCAGGGTTTATAGACATATAACTCCATTGATTTTAATGGAATTACTCCTGAGCAAGAAAAGGATCACATCCAGAATAAACAACTAGTGAGCTGGTGTCCTTGGTAGGCTTCCTTCTGTTTTGTTGTACTTAAGGATGAAAAATGCCTCTTGTATGAGACAAGCTGTAGCAGTACAGAACTTGCTAGGAAAATGGATATGAATTAAGGACAAAATTGGAGGCTTATTCTGTATGTATTTTAGTTTTCATTTTCACTGCAAATTGTCAACTGTTCTTTCTTGAGCTTCTAGTGCTAAAGAGAAAAAAAACAGAAGCTATTACAAGTTATTGCAAGATATCGAGATTATTTAAAAAAAAAATTGTTCTAGCCATAGAAACAAAGAACTAAGCCAAAAAAGTGTACCTTCTTTGACTTCTGTGGCATTCCTTGAGATTAACCTGCTCCAGCAGGAGGATAAAGTCTCATGATTAAGCAATAAAACAGGAGCTCAGATTTAGTTACTGTGAGCAGCTTGTTCTTTCCTGAAGTCCCTTTTTTGAAATCTTTCTCTCAGCAGATAGCAAAGTAGATGCCATACGGATTATATAGAAATCATAAAAAATACTAAAGTTTTCTTGACCTGCTTCAAGACTGTCTTCATTCTTTCCACATTCACAGAGAGAGAATGATTACAGTATTGTTAAAAGGAAGTCATGGTGATATACTAATGTCTGCTGGGCAGGCTCCTAAATTTCACTGTAAGAGCAATATTATTGTTTATCATTTAAAAACAAGGCCCAGCATTTTACTAAATGTCCACCAGTCTAGTCTGTCCATTTCCAGGTGCCCTTGTCTAACTCATTGTTTTAAGGGTTGCTGATTTCTTACAGCTCCTAGTATTTCAGGTTGGAATTGTCCAAGGTCTATGCATCAGTAAATAAAATCCCTGCTGTTTCAAAGCAGGGGTGCCAAAAGAGTAGATACCTCTGAATATTTGAAGCAAAATCAAGAAGTAGGTGACGTCTTCAGATACACTTAGCTTTGACCCCTCTCTGCTCCTGCTGAGTAGAGAAAGATACATTACGTTATCTCATGGAAGAGTTGGCCAAAAAAGCTGGCCAACAAGAACTTGTTTTGAAAATCTCACTTCACCAGCACAGTATGGACACTGATAACAAAAATAATGTCAAAATACTATGCTATTCAAATTCTAATTTCTAAAAGTTTACCTGGATTACTAACCAGGTCTTTTTCTATAGTTTATAAAGCATCCGGCTGTCTTATTCTAGAAAACTTCCAACCATGTTTTCTTCCAAGGCACTAATGGCATTCCTACAGTACATGTAATACACATGAATATTCAGAATATGTATAGTGTGAACCCTTCATTTTCCAGAAGTGGTAAAGTTCAGTATTACACAATGGAACCCCACAGAACATAAAGAAACCACCCTGATTTGGAAATTACTTTCAGTGGATGATGAAGTCTCTGGAGGAGGTCGCAGCAGTTCAGGAAGACACCAAACTCTTCCAATAACTAGCTTCAGTCCCAAATCCACACCTAAAAGCCATCAGATTTTCTTAACTCTTGTGAAATTGTGATCTCTCTGCTGAAGGCAATGGGTCAAACCCTGACACCTATGATGTTATAAGCACATATGAGGAGAACACGAGCTGCCAGCACCAGAGTGGGACAGGAAGTGGACTCCCCATTCTGAATCTACACAGTGTGGTTAGGGGACCACTCTGCTCTGCAGGGCTGGTGGGAAGCAGGCCAAGAGTGTGGTCAGCATGTGTCTGCTTGTGCACCCTTACCTGCTCACTTGTTCCCTATGTGCACTCCCACACAGCTTATTGCACCGGCAACAGAAATCCCCTTTGCCTGTGTGAGGGGCAAAGGGAGCAGCTGCATAGTTGGGGATGGGGGGTTGGGGTAGGGGGGCAGGGTGAGTGCGTGCTCATTTGCTTGTATGGCCTATATTTTGTTTCAAGGGATGTTACCCCAACATCGAGCACTGCTTCCACTTAGTACTGCATGTGTTATGGCATATTGCACATCAGGTACCACTTTCCCAGCTTTTCTACGTGATTCCCCCTTGTGTTTCACCAAATACAGCTTTAACAATTCACTAGTGGATGTGAGATAATTTATTTGTATTTTAACCAGTCCTATAAAATTCCTGCGATAGTTTATGGACTTTGTTGAAATAGAAACATCTTTGGGTCTCCATCTTTCACACATGACAAAAGCAGAAAAGAAGACAATGGTAAAATGATGACCTTGCAATTCAAGCACTGCCAGAGTCTATGTGGCTTCCTGTGACAGTTCTGTTAATCTCTCTTTTAGTCTCTTCCTCCACCTCTTACAGGCTTCTGTCTTCAATCTCCTTTCCTTCCTTGCTAGTTCATACTGTAACTGACGATGGGTTTTCTTCTCGACTGGCTTCATTTTTGCTGTTCTTCCAGGAGAAAAATCTATTACCTGCATCGCCGATACAAGTTCATGAATAGGTGAGTACAATTCTTACACTTATGTTCATTCACACGCAGTAACAAAAATAATGCTTAATGTCAATCTGGAAGGAAATGTTTATTAGCTGTGTTTGTAGGAAAGGTGGAGGGAGTCATTATACACTAGAACACCCAAAAGAAAAACCCACAAAAAATTATTAAGGCATCTGCAATGTACAAGAGGCAATTCATTTTATGAGTGTTACCTTTTTTTAGAAATAAAGAAATCGTTTTTAGTTGATGGAGGTTTTTAAAGAATAATAAGGTTTTTATTGCGAACACTGAATCTCTTTTTTTCCATGTAGCTCACTAGGGAGTTTCTTGGGGTTAAAAAACCACAGTTCAGCTTTCTTTTTCATTTGCATGCACCTTGCTTACTTTAAATAGCAATGGCATTATTTATTTATTGCTTCCTCTGCGGACAAGCTTAGTGCTTTGTTGGTAGGTAGGAAGGCGATGAACCAAGTTCATCTCTGGTGTAACGTTACTGAGCTTGAGATGAGTATTTTTCAAGAATCTTTGAAGTGCTTTCCCTTAATTATTAAATATCTTTAAGGTTATGGTTGACTCCTGGTCTGTGTCTGACTTATTGAAAAACTTGCAGCACTGCAGTTTGCATTTTCTTTTTGATATCTTGGACAATTAAATTAAATGTCTCAAAAAAGCCTAAAAAATGTACAAGCTTGGCAAAGACCAGATCATATGATGGCATTTCATAGAATCATAGAATAACCAGGTTGGAAGAGACCCACCAGATCATCGAGCCCAACCATTCCTATCAAACACTAAACCATGCCCTTTAGCACCTTGTCCACCGGTGCATTAAACACCTCCAGGGAAGGCGAGTCAACCACCTCCCTGGGCAGCCTGTTCCATTGCCTAATGACCCTTTCTGTGAAGAATTTTTTCCTTATATCGAGCCTGAACCTCCCCTGGTGGAGCCTGAGGCCATTCCCTCTTGTCCTGTCCCCTGTCACTTGGGAGAAGAGGCCAGCTCCCTCCTCTCTACAACCTCCTTTCAGGTAGTTGTAGAGAGCAATAAGGTCTCCCCTCAGACTCCTCTTCTCCAGCCTAAACAACCCCAGCTCTCTCAGCCGCTCCTCGTAAGACCTGTTCTCCAGCCCCTTCACCAGCTTCATTGCTCTTCTCTGGACTCGCTCCAGAGTCTCAACATCCTTCTTGTGGTGAGGGGCCCAGAACTGAACACAGGATTCAAGGAGCGGTCTCACCAGTGCCGGGTACAGAGGGAGAATAACCTCCCTGGCCCTGCTGAATTTAATGCCACAGTGCTGTTGATACAGTTTTCAAGAGTCTAGAATATCATTTGCTGTGTCGCTCTGAGGTCAGTGGCAATGTTCCCATGAACCTGCAAGAGAGAAGGATTAAATCTGAAAAATCTGCATTTTGGAGTAAACAGCTGCATTGCTTTGCATATGTCAGTAGATGAACATCCATGGAAAAATACAACACATCTTATCACTCTGCTGTGTAAGCCTATTAAAAAGCATTTTTCATATTAAATTCCATCACGTGCTGGTGGCTTGATGGTATCAGCTTTGTTCTCACGCTATAGTATTTTCTTTATCTTAGCAAGCAGAAAATGGTCGCTTTGTGGTGTTAAGGCATTTTACGTAGTTGGCTCAGGCTAATCAATGCATGTAGTTGTTCTAAAGTTTGTTGATTCTGTCCCACATTCCATCCCCACATTACAATATATACTATTGCAGCTGTTAACCTTGAAATTTGTCTTGATTTCAATTAAGACACAGCTGTTTTAACTATATCAATGGATAGGAAGAAATAGGTGAAGATTCTAGCATATAGGTGTGATGTATGAGATTTTTCTTTATATTCTTTTTCTTATCAGTCAAGATCTGATCTGAAGTCAGTATGAGAAGAGGTATGGTCTTTTTCTGGTATTTTAGTTCCTGAGTGATGAGAACACTTGGCTAAATTCAATTTTTATGTTCAGGTCTATAAATAGCTACTTGAGTCAGAAAAGTTATAACTGAATAACCAGTGGGTAAAAAGGAAAGCATATTCAGCTTTATTTTCATGTATGTGAAACTCAGATAATACAGCTTCAATAAAAGGCTGTTTTCTCTACTCCTAATTCAGCTAACTGAACAAGTAACTGAAGCGTTGGACCGTTTTTTGAGCTGAGCCAAAAAAATCCCGTTTTTATACTGAGTATGATGTCCTGGTATGCAATATTCATTGGACAGTTTGGGTTATCTATCCTGGTTCTGCACTTGTACACTAGAAAATTGTAGGAAACTGAAAAATCCTTGACTTCCTAGGAACAACTGAAAACATCGGAGTATTATCAACTCTCTTCTCATACTAAATCTAAAAAAACAGCAGCTGCTGGGAAGAAAATTAACTCTATACCACCTGAGCATAATTATTACCTAGCAATTGCTAAAATAATATGTTACCAATTTTATTCTCATAAATCCAAAATGCAGCAGCTACTGGGAAGAAAATTAACTATCTTGGCCAAAACCAGTACATCTTAAAAGGCTAACAAGAGTGCTTTTAAAGAAGGAGTTTAAGAAGGATGTTATTATTTGATCTTCTACTTTCCTCTGTTATCATGGCTACCTCTACAGTGCCTCATCACTCCATCCACTCTATTGTTGTTGTGCAGGTTTCTCTGCTTTCCAAGCACTGTTCCTCTATACAGCTGAGTTTATAAATCTCTCCATAAGGGAAAGTGAGGCATGAATTAGTCTTAAAAAAGGAATAAAACACAGTAGATTTTTAACACTGCATGTCTGTCTTTGTTAGCACCAACACCACTCTTGCAGCTTTTTTTTGAGAGATGGCTCTGTAGGGCATAAAGGCTGCAGTGCTGTCTGAGAGTACTGTTGGAGTAAGCTTTAGGCAATTTAAGAATGTGGTCATTTTTGTCATTCAAGGAGTTAGCAAGGGTTGGGTTTTTTCCCTAAAGATGACTGTACTGTATATTTTGATCCTTGCAGAAAGTCTTTGCCACCTTCTCAGTCCTGCTTGCTAGCAGGCTCGCTGAGTCTGCCAAGTAATCTGAGCACTGGGAATGGCAAACCAGTCAAATTCTGGGTGCATTCAGTGAGAAGCCAACATGAATAATGCACTGTTCTTAAGGGAGGAAAGCACTCTGTGCCTGCACGTTTGCATGTGTGGTGTGATAAACCTGCACAAGGCATATCTCAAATGTGCACATTGACTTGCAGGATGAATGGAAAGGATTGCAGATTAACAAGGGTGTTAATAGCTTAGGGGATTCAAATTATTTTAGTTGACACAGAAGAATGGAACAGTATATATAGAAAATCCTTCTGCTTGATTCCTCTTCCACACTGAGTCACTAAGCCTGCTGAATACACAGTATGTAACAATTTCACGTCACTTTTCACACACTCAGCAGCTTGGGTTTGGATTGCCCTCCCTCAAAGCGACTGTGCAGAGCTTGCAGCCTTTGCTGCTTATTGTACTGACTTCTGTCAAAAGAAAACTAGAAACTCCGTTTCCAGTCCTTGAAATTCATCTAGAACCGGACTTAAAGTTCATACCCTTTAGCTCTGCTCCTGAAAAGATTCATCCAGGGGCTGAATTTCTAGTCTATGATTTTCTAAGGCAGGGATCACTCATTAAGATTTGAAGGTGTTAGGAACTTCTTAGAGAGTAGGGGTCATATTTCTTATGTGATTTTCATTATAATATTTTAGTTTGGATTTTACTTTCATTTAGACTGCCTTCTCCAATCAGCTCTGATTCTTTCATTTCCCTTCATTTCAGCATGCATCTTTACATGAGTGCACTTACAGTTAAATCTCCCCTTTCTCCAGCTTGATCTTAGTTTAATTTTACCTTCTAAATGTAAGAATCTGTGTAGAAGTCACCTGTTCACTGAGTTATGTGGTCTCATGGAGGTTGTAGTATTGCAAGACATTACAATTGAACCAACCAAAAAAGTGGCCTATTTTTAATAGCATCAGTTGTGATATAAGAATCCATACAGAGAGCAGTAAAGGGATGCAACTTGCTGGACTTCAGCTGCCAGAGCTCTCTGTCATGGTTCCTGCTATTCTAATGTTTGTATGTCTAAAGTCTAATGTGACAATTCAGCCTGAAATTTAAACTAACTGAAATGCTGAGAAATAAAGCTTTGGAGAGTTGTCAAGAACTTGCTGGGCTAAATAAGATTTATAGCAGCATGTACCACCAGCATTGCTTTTTTGTTGAGAGAAAATAAAATGCTCCTCTGCTGAAAGCTGGTTATTAATACTGAAGTTCAGCATGTATAATTTGGTCTGCCTTAAAACAGTCAAAAGAAATAGCATCTTCTCTAGATGTAAATATTAAGTGATCTGGTTTGCCAGCACACCATCTTTGTAAGTGCTCTGTAATGTAATGATAAAACACTATCTCAAATCCTCACATTTTTCATGTGCTGCAGGATCGAGAAACAAATAAGCAGGTTTCGAGGATGGTTACCTAGAAAGCCAATGAAACTGGACAAGGAGACACTGCCAGATCTGGAGGAGAACGATTGCTATACTGCTCCATTCAGTCAACAAAGGATTCATCAGTGAGTATTTTAATGTATCTTAATTATAAGATGAAACCTTTTTCTTCTGGATTCACCTTTGAAAAAATCAATTTCTTAGTTCATGTCTTTAAGATTAGTGCCTTCAAATTAGTTCTTTCACACAAAAAGAGATAGAGAATCCCGAAAGAGCATAAGGTCTGTCCACATTTCTAATAATTAAAGATTGAGCTCAAAGCTGAAAGATATTTCAATTACATCTCTAAAGTAGTCAAATGACTAATTCTTTCTTGGGTCAGAATTGCAGTTATTCTTTGTGTCTTATATATGTTATTAAAACTTATTTTTCAACATTTCTGTCTTTAGCATAATAAAAATCATCCTTGTAGCACCGATGGTCAAAATAAACTGATACTGCATTTCGTTCCCCGTCATGACTGTAGAACAAACAGAACCCTAAAGAAAGCAGATTCTGTCATTTTCTTTGGTTTTCTCTGTCTTTTACTTTCAAGGAAGGAAAGCTCTTTGCAAAATGCCAGTGTTTAGACTTACCTGTAACTTTTGTCCAAGCATACCAATGGGAGCAGTGTTGCACCAGTGTCAGCAGAGAAATCATTTGACTACTAGAAGCCTTTATTCCCTTGCAAAATGCAAAACAAAATACCCCAAGTGTCTTTCAGGGCTGATAGATTTTGGATAAATCGGGTGTCTTACAGGTAGTTAGTGTTTGTGATATGGGTAACAATTACTGACTAACCGAGAACAAAATCACAGATAGGCAGGACCGGTCAGGGTTTTAAGAAAAGACACAATGAACTACAGGCAGCTGAAAGCCTAAAAACCTGAAATATATTGTTTTATTCAGGGAGAAGCCAAGTTGATGTAATGCTCTAAATGCTTCACTTTGAATGAACAACTTTGCAGGGACAGAATTTATTATCTGCAATAGGAATGAGTAAAATAGGCCTTCTCTAACATAAGTAGTGTCTCTCCAAATACAGAAGAAAATACCATAAACAAGTGCAAATCTCCAATGACATTTTAGGAGGAGTCAGCTTCTAGCAGCAGTCACCAGCCAGGGTTATCTGTGCCCTGAATAGACCTGAGGTTCAAACCCCAAGGTCTTCCGATACCTGAGCAAACACATGGATCTGTTATTGCACCTTGCAAGTAGAGTAAATGCAAATTAGTTCATGAATAGACCAATGATAATGAAAAAAAAATGAAGAAATTGGGACATCTGCATTGATATTTTTACTATTAATTTCCCTTAAAATTACAGTACATAAGAAAGATTGAAGGAGAATTGTTATATATGAACCAGAATATTTTTTTTTCATTCTGCCTTGCTCATGTTTGTGTTGGTAAACTGGCAGGGGGTGTGTGTTACTAAGTGGTGTTTCATTAACACCCCCACCATTGTTTGGCACTTCTTTTACATCATTACGTCTTTGAGGCTCTGCTCCCCAGCAAGTCTGAGAGTTTCTGTTTTGCTTTCTGTGTAGCCTTCCTTTCCTTTGTGTGGGGACTGACAAAATGCTTGTGGAGCTTCTCTCTTTCTCCCAAAAGGTGCTGACTCTGACAGAATTCTTGTGTTCCTGTCATACTCCAGCCTGTTGGCTGTGTCTGTCTCATTCTGCTTCACTGGAGTTTTGAAATATAATGATTTGTTCAATATTAATCTAGTGAGTTGCATGCAGGATTTTTAATTGTTCCAAGAATTTCAGAACATGTCAATAAGAAGAGCATCCCAAGAAAATCTTTAGTATGTGCTTTTAATCTTTTAATCTTGCTTACTTGGGGAATGCTGGTATCAAATAATTGGAAATGTAGAATTTAAAAGAATTATTTTATTACTGTCAGTTAAGAATGAAGAAGTGAATTAAGTTGGTGTTCACTTACTTTGTACAAATTGCTGCTTATTTTATGCAAACTTCTGCTTCTTCCAAGATGTAAGTAAATATTCTAGTGAAAGACCTGTATACAATGAGACAATAGTAAAAATACTTACCTATCCCCAAATATGGAGAAAGTATGAGTACAAATTGATTTTTTTTTACTATTTATATTTATCCCAACCTGTATGAACTGATGTAGCAACTGCAGTGGCTGGCATCTTCGTTTTTCTGAGTCAGTTGTGCCAGATGAGGGTTGATCACTGAGAAAATGACGTCTCTTTCACCTCTACTCTCTAAGCACAGTAACCTTCACAAAGACAGCGCTGATAGTTGTTGGCTACTCAGAACAGAAATGCTCCAACGTTGATAAAATCCTGCCTCCATATGAGATTAAAGCTTCAGTTTTCCTTTGTCACTGATGCATTATATAAGCTTCTACTTGCTTTTTAATGAGTAAAAAAAGTTACTAATTCAATATAAAATTATTTTTTTAAAAGAAAGGAAAACAAAACTATTTGGGCTTTTATTTAGATTTCTAACCCAGACACCCAAAATACTGTTTTAAACATGTGAAGATAAATAGCTACTGAAACTTCTGGGCTGCAGAAATGAAGAATCGCCATCTACCATAATGTTATGATAATCTATCTTGCAGTTTGTCAGTGGTAAGAAAAGTCCATGCATTTTCACATTTGGTGTAGTTAAGGTTTTGCTAGAATCCTCTTACCGTACCATATTGCCATTACAATACTATTATAATGGAGGTTGTGGAATTGTCATGAACAGTTACTTATGGAGTTCACGTTGTCCTCAACAAGTACATCATCCTGTACGCTAGAATAACAGTGACAGTCTTTTCCTTGTTCTTGGGCTTTTAGATGTGCCTTTGCATCCCCTTCCACCATACAACTGTGCCAGAAGTGATTCAGACAGAACATGTACAGGACAGGGAGGGTCCCAGTGCTGCAACAATACTCAGCTGGCTGACATCAGTGGTGTTTAAGAATTTTCATCCAGCATAAGGACATTTCTTCCAGGAAGGAAAATGTTTGTAACACACTGAGTTCTTCAAGTCCTCAGAGAATAGAGAATAAATGTGAGGCTGCCAGGCTTTGTGCACACAGTCCTTAATATATAAGCTGGTAGCTGAAAAATGTCACTACTGTCTGTTTTTTATCAGAACTTATATACCGATTTTGAGTTTCAATTTTATAGTAAATAAGATAAAACTTTCTTGCAAATCTGGAGTAGTAAGTGAAAAGAAGAGATAAATTGAAAGTATATGAAGCTGTTCTTTAAGAAATAGCCGCAGGAGCCTAAAACATATGTGTGATCTTTTAATTACACTAACAAGGATTTTTCTGGCTATTGCACAAGTGTTTCTGGAGAGCAAGGTATGTACATTTGCCAGCTGAAATTGTCTGGGATTTCTGTGTTTCTTCAAGACATGCTGAACAATTGTTTAATGGCCACATATTGCATCATTCACAAATACAACAATATTGGAAGTATAAATCTCTATATACTGAGTTTTCAGATGAGATCTCCATGTCCTCACTGTAGGTTTTGTTGCATTCCATGGCTGGAAGTTGCAGAATTCTTCCTTCTTTCCTGCTTTTATATACTTCTACTTGCCTAAAATATTATTTCTTACATATTCATATGACCTTGTCTATATTTGTGCAAATACTGCAATATTGCAGTTTGGGTCTGAAATTCCTTATTTCTTCCTTTATTTGTACCATAAGACATTTTTCACCTCATCAAAGAAAGAGCAGTTTATTTGTTTGTTTGTTTTCATCTAGCCACAGTTTTCACCTCCAGGTCTCCAGTCTAATAGAGATGATGTTTTTAACATGGTCTGAGTCTGGTCTTCATTTGTGGTAGCTGCTTTTAAAAATATGGAAAGGCAGATGACTCACAATACTTACAATACAAGGTCTGGGGTGGAAAACAGACTAAAACCAGCAAGGACTGATCAGATATTTTTCAATAGGAATGAATACTTTTGAAATATTGATGTACTATGCATGCACAGTTTTAGTAGATCATATTGATGGTCTCTTTCTTTTTTTAATTTCTCTTTCCCTTTTAGATGGGAAAAGCCAGATGTGGAGAAAGGCTAGCTTTCAGAAAAAAAAAATAGATTCGTTTTACAAGGGACAGCTAACAAGAAAGAAAATGCAAGAATCACATTTGTAAGAGATGCCTGTAATGTTTGCAGCCTGGCATGAGGTTTTGTTCTAAAGGTATTATGGGATACCTCGTAGGGTATATCACAAACTTGTCAGTACAAGAAAAGACCAGAATTCATCTTACTTCCTAAGTAACAGGAAATCCCTTTTTGGAGGAAAGATTATCTGCCTCTCTGAGGCAAGATTTTTTTGGAATTGTGTGGATTACAAAATGATAATTTTCAAGATAGACTTCTGAGTAGTATCTCTCATCTGTATCCACAGCTTGGGAAAGGTTTTATTTATGTCAATGTATTTGTTCTGAAAATTATCAGTTACAAGAATGCACAGTTCACAATATGAGGAAAATGTTTTCCATCAGACATAATGATAATTAGCTATTTTTCTACCACATTTTAGTAATTTTATGTAGTGATCTGCTAGTCAGTTGGGAATAGTAATCGTTGTAATTAGCTGCAATTTCTTAGATAGATTTATAATAGCTAGGAAAATACTTTTAATTGCTGTTTAGAGATTTCAAACTTTATATCAGGAGCTATTTGCCCCCTTTTTTCTTCCAAAGGCAATAAACTTTCTGGTTTAATGTTAATCTAATATATAATTGAATAAACCATTTTAAACATTTACTCAATTAGGAGGACAAGGACAGTATCCGAGTTAATTAAACAAAAATGGGCCCGCATACCAGAAGTTAATGGAGTTATTCTCATTTGCACTATGTCCCCTTGTGGTACATGAGGATCTTGCCCTATATCTTTGTCAGATTTCCAGATGCTTAGATTGACCCTAACGAATGCCATTCCATCCAAGATAACCTATGACCATGTCCTTCTGTGCTGCTTCACCCCAAGATCATAGAATCATAGAATCATAGAATAACCAGGTTGGAAGAGACCCACCAGATCATCGAGTCCAACCATTCCTATCAAACACTAAGCCATGCCCCTTAGCACCTCGTCCACCCGTGCCTTAAACACCTCCAGGGAAGGTGACTCAACCACCTCCCTGGGTAGCCTCTGCCAGTGCCCAATGACCCTTTCTGTGAAGAATTTTTTCCTAATGTCCAGCCTAAATCTCCCCTGGTGGAGCTTGAGGCCATTCCCTCTTGTCCTGTCCCCCGTCATATGGGAGAAGAGGCCGGCACCCTCCTCTCTACAACCTCCTTTCAGGTAGTTGTAGAGAGCAATGAGGTCTCCCCTCAGCCTTCTCTTCTCCAGGCTAAACAACCCCAGCTCTCTCAGCCGCTCCTCGTAAGACCTGTCCTCCAGCCTCTTCACCAGCTTCGTTGCTCATCATGGATAGGTTAGGGAGCTGCTGCCACTGGAGGCAAAGCACAGGGCTGCATGAACACTTACTTGTTTTGAACCAGGTTGGTCATTTTTGTGTTTACATACATTTAGAGTATAATAATTACACATTTGCAAACGGCATGTTATTAACAGGGAACCACAGTTCTCCAAGATTCCTGCTTTAAAACAAATCCTTGTCCAACCAAACTTGAAAACACCCTGTAATGTTAGGGTTTTTTACATTCTCTCTGATTCTGCAAGTTTTAATTGCCTGCCAAATTGAATGAAACAGGGAATCCCTGAAGTATGCATAAAACTCATTCTTTCTAGAATGAGTATTCCTGGGTAAACCAATTTAAATTAAGAAGTGGTTTGGGTGCCAGGGTGATTTAGAAGGGAGGGCAGAGGAAGGTGGGGCAGAGATTCAGCACTTTCATTACTGTTTTACTTTAGCAGTTTTGAAGCTGTGATGTGCCAAATCTGAAACAGACAAAGTCACTAATATATTCTTCATCCCAAAGTGATCCTATTTTAGGCACATCATATTAAAAAAAAAACTCTGATAACCATTAATAAACATTTTCTTTCATACAAACAAAAAAGTCAGCTGAAGCCCTAGAAATCAGGCAAAATGAAGATAAACAGAAAGTAATAATAATGTACCCATTTTTAGACAAAGAGACTAAAAGAATGCATGGTAATACTCTCACTAAAATGCTGCAGGCTCATCTTGTTGCTTCTACTGCAGCTAATGATTTTATTTCTCTAATGTTACATGAGGTAAAAACCTGCAATTCTCTCAGCCAACAACAGCTACCTCCCACCAGTGGTTTCCCTGGGAGTGCAGAGGGTTGAGCATTTTTCATTCACTAAAGAATACACTTCACATACAGAGGTGACTGCTTAAGACAACATCTGTACTTTTAGTTTGCACTGCTTCCAGCAACAGACATTTGCTTGGGACATATCTTTTTGTATGATGAGTGTCGGACATCGAAAATGTCAGTGTCGGGGGATCCTGTGGAACAAAGATGCACATTGAGATGTGCATGCACACATCCTCACTTTGTAGTTTTGTAACTGGACCATGAGTGTTCAGGTTGCAGCTTGTATGTCTTACCAGTAGAGCAGAAAATAGCCTTTTCTTGCCTTTTGCTTTTCAAAAAGGAATTGAAAAGTGAAACAATTTTCTTTCAAATGGGTGTTAGACAAAGATTCAAGAGCTAAATTTACCACTAAAGGGTTTGTATAACCTGCAGAATTACCAAAGAGAATGAATGAACAGGAATTCATTGGCAGTTTGTGGCTGAATTTGCATTAATTTGAGAGCCTTCTTTAGACAACAGTTTTGCTGTGCTTTGTTGTCCATGGAAAGACAGCTTGAAATCTCCATTTCAGAGTCTAGTTAAGAAAGATACAGATATAATTTCAAAGCAATTAACCTTCACTGACTCTTCATGGCATTTACAGTATGAATATAAGAGCAATATTTCCACAGTGACATTTTTAAAGGGACTTTAATTAAGGATCAGCTCAGGAACCTTTCCTGCTAGAAGTGCTCTCATTATCTTCATTGGGATTTTCCTTTTGAGTAAGAACAGCTCACACAAATAAGACTTACAAGTCCAATCTAATGGTCATAACTGTCGTGGAATAAATCACTGCCTTTATTATCTACTAAAACATTAACTTCACAGGTAATAAAAGTAATAGTGTATTAATCCTTACTTATTTTTTTATCTTACAAATGAGGTGACAAAGTGATCAAAACCTTCAACTGAACTGTCTCCTAAGATACGCCCTGAACCCTTACTGAGCCTGAAAACAAGCTGTATTGCTGTTATGAATATTCAAGCCTCAAATCCTAACAAGGGCAGCAGAAACAGAACAGCTGAGGAAAGTGTTCCATCTGAAAGCAATAAACGTTAAAAAGCTCTCTAGAAACTCTCTGCCTTGTGCAGTTTATAGCTCAGTAATGTCTGATGAATGTTTATCTACACCTACTTTGGAAATGTCTTCATCTCTGGTCTCTCTGAACTGAAATTTGAAGGGTGAGATTCTCACTAGAGTGAGAAAGTCTTTCTCCTCTGAATTCCTTACTGGATGCGTAGACCACCTTGATAACTATTTTGTGATTTACTGCTCACATTCAGAAAGAAGACAACATGAGCAGAAAATCTTTGCATGTACAAATTCCCATAAAGTGTGTGAGAGAAGGGTGGTGATAGAGAGGGATAAATCCTGCACTGAACTGCATGATTCCTACCTGACTAGAGCAACTCCTGTGATTCTGGAGATAAACAGAAACCTCCTTGGCATCGTCCCAATTTATTTCAACATCTAACCAGGATGTAACATATAGGTACAACTACTTTGGATGTTCTCAACCTTTCAATGCCTCCCACTTTTGCCTGCCTGTTTTTCATTCCTATGCCAGAGATCCCTACCCCTTTGCTTATGGTGATACCGCTCATTCTGGGGCTACTCTACAATTTCACAGAAATGATCTGACTATTGGAATTAAACAAAGGAAAGAAAAAAGTGATGTTTGTGTTCAAAAATATGTGAGGATTATTTGCCTTATTATTTTTGCCTCAGTCTTCACTGACAACCGCTCTCCTCACCCCTCATTGGTCAGTGGACAACAAGAAGGGGACCAGGGGGTTAAACCCTCTCCCACTGTAGGGAAAGATCAGGTTCATGACCACCTGAGGAACCTGAACATGTGTAAGTCTATGGGATCTGATGAGATGCATCCCAAAGTCCTGAGGGAATTGGCTGATGAGGTGGCCAAGCCACACACTATGATATTTGATAAGTCATGGCTATCGGGAGAAGTCCCTGGTGACTCGAAGAAGGATAACATTGTGCCCATTTTTCAAAAAGGTAGAAAAGATGACCCTGGGAACTACCAACCTGTCAGCCTCACCTCTGTGCCTGGAAGGATCGTGGAACAGATCCTCCTAGAAGCTGTGCTAAAGCACATGGAGGACAGGGAGGTGATTCAAGACAGCCAGTGGAGTTTCACCAAGGGCAAGTCTGGCCTGACCAGCCTAGTGGCTTTCTGTGATGGGGTAACCGTATCACTGGGTATGCGAAAAGAAATGGATGTAATCTCTCTGGACTTCTGTAAAGCCTTTGACACAGCCCCCCACAACATCCTTCTCTCTAAATTGGAGAGATAGATTTGGTGGGTGGACTGTTCGGTGGATAAGTAATTGGTTGGATGGTCACATTCAGAGAGTAGTAGCCAGCGGCTCAATGTCCAGATGCAGATCCATGACTAGTGGTGTCCCTCAGGGGTCTGTACTGGGACCAGTGCTGTTTAATATCTTTATCAATGATATAGACAGCGAGATTGAGTGCACCCTCAGCAAGTCTGTAGATGACACCAAGCTGAGTGATGCAGGTGCCACACCAGAAAGACGAGACGTCACCCAGAGGGACCTGAATAAGCTGGAGAAATGAGCCTGTGAGACCCTTATGAGGTTCAACAAGGCCAAGGTCCTACACCTGGGTTGGGGCAATTCCCAATTTCAATACACTATGGGGGTGATATGACTGAGAGCTGCCCTGCAGAGAAGGATGTGAGGGTGCTGGTTGATGAGAAACTCAACATGAGCTGGCAACATGCGCTCACAGCCCAGAAGGCTGAGAAAGGTTATTCTCCCCCTCTACTCCACTCTTGTGAAACCCCAGCTGGAGTACTGTATCCAGTTGTGGAATCCCCAACAGAAGAAGGATATGGAACAGTTAGAACAGGTCCAGAAGAGAACTGCAAAGATGATCAGAGGGCTGGAGCATCTCTGCTATGAGGACAGGCTGAGAGATTGCGGTTGTTCAGTCTGGAGAAGAGAAAGCTCTGGGAAGACCTTATTCTGATTCTGTTCAGCTGAGTCCTACAAAAACTCATAGCTAAGTCAGAATGAAAGCTACTGTGCTGTTTTGATTTCATAAGGTATCTTCACAAGTTCTTTAACGTTCAGTGCTCCCTGGAAGGTGAGAACTTGGAGAGGAAACTCAGGCGTTAAAAGAAAATGAAACAAAGTGGGAAAAATGCTAACTGATCATTTCTGGCTTACTACTGTCCTTTAATCTGTTATTGATGTTGCTAAAATGGCCTGATGCAGAACTCCAGCTTCAGGTGGAAATAATGTTCTTTCTGCTTTAGAGTTTAGGTTGTTTTTTGATCTAATTTCCCTAAGAATTAAAATTTCTATGATGATGTTTCTTCCTTTCTGTCAAAATCCTTCTAATACTTATTATTTCGCATACTGATTACTTTCGACTAAATTTGGTATACGTGTAGCTGTCCAAAAGATCAAGGCAGTGTTATTTACTTTGTGAGTATCAGCAGCTTGAAATGGAATAGTGGCCCAAAATTGTACCAGTACAGAAAAGGCAATGGACAGTGCACATGAGTTGTATATGCTGTTTGGCAGCAGTGCAATGGTAAATTAACATGCAGGGTGGTCAGCTAACGCATAAAACAAATTCCTTTCAATAGGTATTGCAGGGCATATGAAGGACTTTGGGAATAGTAGGGATATGGGAGGAATCCAGAAGTAGAGTACTGAGGAGATTATGGACACACAAATTACCTGTGAGTATCATGGGTGGAGTGGGAAAGGCGATATGAGATAGTAACCTCTAGAAAACCAGGTTTCATTACTTATGGTACTATTGGAGAAACTTATCTTTTATACCTTTATTTTGGGATTTTTTTTTTGATATCTGCCTTTGAAGCTGAACATAGGGAGCTTATAAATTGTCTTGCGTGGAAAATTAAGCAGAGAACTTTGATGGAAAAGAGCGAGCTTATAGAGTCCCCGAAGTCCAGAAGCTGGACTTCTTGCCTGTTTTTCCAAGTGACTGTGGAGGTGCAAAGCCATGTATGATTTCCCATGAATAAAGATTCATTCTGAAAAAGCAGCTTTTCATTTGGCAAAAATTACCTGAAGGGAAAACTAAGCAGTGGAGTTCTACTAAATCCAGATTTGTCTAGTGTGTAGTCCTACAGGCTGGTCTCTCTGTTATTTTACCATTTTACTTATCAGTTTATTCAATTAATTAGTTCTTCACCAACATAAAGGAGGAAAACAATCTTACCTCCTATCTAAAGTATTTTTGAAAATACAAACCTTTCTATTCAGTCAGTTGCTAAGGACTACATCTTTTAAAATATTTAGTTTCCTCAATATATGCACAGGATTACTTAATCAGGAACTCCACCTACTTATGTGCTTACTTAACTGTCTAAATGACTTTCACAGGCTATCCTGAAGCCCTACACACCTCAAGCAACTGTAAGAATTCTTTAGCAGTATTTAACTGACAAGATGAAACAGTATCTCTAAACGCATAATTTTTTTGCATTTTTCCACTGGTAATGACGATATGCCAAAATATCTTGTTTTACTAAAGTATGTATATTTGGATTAAGAAATCTATGCAAAATATGTAATGCCAGCCAATCTAATCAATGAAATTAATTTTGTGGCTTTCTTTTTTTTTCCTGGACTCATTGTGTCTAAATTCTAGAATCTGCATTCATATATAATTCCACAAATGCCTTCTGAAAGCTAATTTTTCTACTCTGTTTTAGCTTCCAGGACAAAACATAGAAGTATATTGTGTTTTCCGTTTCTAACATAGTATTTGATTTTCATTTAGAGCAGTTTACCAAGTAAATGTTTTCATCAAGACTCTAAATAGTAAAGCAAAATAAAGAAGTGTGAAATAGAAATCAAATGTGAATTTCTACAGCTGCATTTACAACTCTTATGCTTTTGTAAATTTTTGTGCAAGTTTATTGTAGTTTTCTGTAAAGTATCTAAAAGTGATGCTTATCATAATAAATGTTTCAATATCTTTGATCTTTCTTCAAACTTCTCCATGTAATTCTTTGTTACTGACAGCATCTCATCTGGTGAATCATCTCACTTAATCTAGTGTCCTTTAATCTTCTTGGCACTTGCACACATACTGTGGATTTTTAGAGTGCTAAAGAAAATAATGGAACTCAATATCTGCTTTAAACATGCCACTATATATTTCTGAGATGCCATTTGTTTGTATTTTTATATAGCTTCATCATACACAACAAAGATACTTTCTTCAATAATGCTACAAGAAGTAGAATTGTACACCATATCTTACAAAGAGTGAAATATGAAGAAGGGAAAAACAAAATTGGTAAGTGCTGAGCAATGTGCTCTTAAACATGTGTGCTAAGTCCCACAAAAAAAAAATAATAATAAAGTGCAAAAGACAAGAAGTCTGGCTATGTCTGTAACAGACTCTTTTATTTCCTCTTTAATCACCTCAGTTTTGATCTGTTTACATCTCGCCTATTGCTGTTGTAGGGGCTTTGCCTGGAAGACCATATCATTTCACTGTAATATCAGGCTGCTTTCACAGGCACATATGTCACCACATGGGATTTATCCCCTCAGCAAGGAGACTGACTTAAGGAAGAAATATATACAGATTAGGTACACTGGAGAGGCAAATAGACTCATGCAGGAAATCTTTTACTCCTCCATAAAGGAGTATTTGGAAGGATGGCAATATGCTGTGCATCTCAGGATACAGGGTTTCTCCCTGGATACCTGTCCATCCCTAAGGGAGATGGAAGGTCCTATATCTCAGTGGCTGCTGCAAGAAAGCTCACCAATGATGTCCTCAGTGCAAAGGATGCCATGCATAACTATGGCATCACATTCAGGTAGTGGATGGAGTGGACCTTCGGAGTGGCACTTAGGAGGATCCAGGAGAGCAGGCAGTGACAGAGGAGGGCTGGGGTACAAAACAGTGGCCCTCTTCTGTCTTGTGATGCAGAGCGCAAACTGCTTGTCCTCCTCTCGATACGTACCACAGAGAGCCTGGGGCATCACAAGCAGAGAGTCAATCACCATAAAACTCTGCAGCTTACTTCATTTCCCTGCTGTTTGATCTCTGTCCTTCCTGAAGAAGTAGAGAAGCATCCCAGAACTTCCCTTGTTTCTTCCTCAGCTCCTGCCATAAGGGAAGCAATAGCTTCATACAATGACAGGGAGAGAAGAAAGCAAAGAATTCACGTGGTGCTTGCTGCCTTTGCACTTAAAACATGCACGTGCTGCCTCAAGATCCCAACTTCCCTCACATATCTACTTGTGTTCTACCACTCTTGCATTGATCACTGGGCAGAGCAAAGACTGGCTTGGCTGTACAGGTTTTCCTTTTCTGCCAGAGACTTTGGAAGAAAGCATATTCTGCCAAGCAGATACTAACATGATCACTGGAAGTGCTACTTACACTGAATTAATACTTATTGCTGTATTCTCGCTGCTGTCATTCCCCTGTGAACTAGGAAAGGAATCAGAATTCTTTGCCTCTTGGTGTTCAAATCCCTTCAGGTTTTTAGAAATTTTCATCTCCCAAGAAATATAGCCTTTCACCTAAATAGCTTCCTTAGACCCTACTTTGTGGGGTCAAACTTCAGTCTTGATGTGAGCTCCCTGATTTCACTGAAGTTATGCTAAGTATGTATTTTGCAAATGAATCTTTTAGCCTCTAGCATAATAATTGATACATTATGATTAATATTTGAACAGTTCTTTGCTTTTATTATATCTTAGTTCATCAAAAACCATAAAAGATTAATTTTTCTGCGTGTATCTTTTACTGTCAATGGGTTTCAAGCTTCATTTAGCCGACTTATGAAAATATGTATTTTGCCTTTTACGTGCATTTTTTTCTGATCCTATTGGTAAATAATTGGATATTTTTTATTTTTAGGTCTGAATCGATTGCTCAGTAATGGCTCCTATGAAGCTGCATTTCCTCTTCATGAGGTATTTTTCTCAGTTTCTGTTTTCTTTTTTAACATATTTCCCACAAAATGAATTCTTAATTGTGTAATCATTTATTCTGTATCTTATTAATAGTGTGACTGACTCCCATTTGCATTCTGCATCTGCCTCTGACATATCTCCCACTTAGTAACGTTTTTTTTCTTGGAAAAAATGTGGTTTTTTTCTTGCAAGAGGAGCTAAGTAGGGACATTTGTTCTGGATCCATTCTGTGAAAAGTATCTGGGTTTCATAAATCAGTATATTTTCAGAAGGTCAGATATTATGCTGCAGTTTTCTCTTTGAGATTCTATAATTTATAGCCTTTGACCTGAACACCATTTATCATAAATTACTTAGGAAGAACAATCTCAAATCTTACTAAAGTCAGAGGAAATTGTCCTTTTAATGTCATATTTAGATTTTGATGTACAAGTATGGAGTTTACATGAATTGTATTATCCATACCAATAGTGAGAGGGATTTCTTAGATATTATTTTTGCTGCTGTTGTTCGTTAATATTAAAATTTGTATTTTAGGGAAGTTACAGAAGTAAAAATTCAATAAGAACACATGGGGCAGAAAACCACAGACACTTGCTCTATGAGTGCTGGGCTTCCTGGGGAGTGTGGTATAAATACCAGCCACTGGACCTCGTGAGGTAAGACTTTCCTGCTTTTTGTATGTCACATCATATGCGCTTTGAGCATAATTTATGTCTCTTCTGACAAAACCACAAAAACCTCAGTTATTCATGTGGTTTTAAAAACTGATTCTGAGGTCATGGGAATCCATTTCATTCACTGGTGTGACAACATTCCAGGAAGTATCTGCAGTGGAGCTTGTAGAAAGAGCTAAAAATGAAGGGAGTTTCCTTATAGAGTTTCCTGACAGCAAAACTTCTAACAAAGGGTTTGCAGAACATTTCAGAGAGACAAAAAGGAAGAGAGGAAACTGTGGAGTCTGAGTAGACTTGGTTGCATGTCTATCCACTGGAGGAGTCATTCTTCCTCCTCAGAGCATGGCTTTGGTGACAACCAGGTTCTCATTGACTAGATCTTTTTTTCCAGAAAAGCAACCATGGAAGGAACCCTGGATGAGTTTTAGTGATTCTTACAAATGGCATAGAAGAGAGTTAACAGTCATTGAGTCTGTTTATGTGTTCAGCAGCACCAGACGTAGATGGGTAGAAGTCTCTCGTGTACTGCCTCCCTCAGCCCAGCCGCATCACTGTCACCTGAATTTGTATTCATCTTGGAAGTAGCATGTGAAAAAAAAGACTAAGAAAACTGAGACATGACTCAGTATTCTTATAGCCCTTTAAAATAATGTTTTCAAATAGGCTTGCATGTGCTAATAAAGGATTACGTATATTTTGTGCATATAGAGCCAGAGCCTTTACTGATTACATTGACAGAACTATTATTCGGCATTAATGTTTATTTTTCTACTTGAAGAGAGGAATATGAAGGTACAAGGGCCTATTAATAGTCCTAACGTGTGTTGGGATCAGTGAAGATGTTGATATATTAGCCATTAGGAAGAGTCATACAGAGCATGCAATTGGACCAACACATTAATTTCCCCTTTTATAAGTGATATAAACTTTTGCTTTTATTGTTTCTCAAAATAGTTGCCAGATAAAAAGACTTGTAGAGGGTGGCCCTGGAGACAGACAGTGTTATTGATTAAGGCCATATAAAACATATGTGTTTCATAAAACAGGAGGTGTTTAGTTTCCGTGGAAATAAAGTTCACAGAGAAACACAATAAAAGAATTCTACTGAGTTATTTAATTTTTAAATATGATTTAGAAAACAAAGTAATGTATTTGTACTTCATGATATAATCCTGAAATCTTATTTCTTTTTAGTATACTAGCCTAGAAAGAATTATGAAATTTTTCTTAAATTACACTACGGAAATTGCTGATTTACTGAGAAGCTGACAGTTATATTAAAGCTTTTTTAATTTTTAATTTCCCAGAATAAAATAAGATATTAATGTCACAGTATGAACAATTTACCTCTATAGTGTTTTTTAATCATTTATTCATGGTGGTCAAGGCTACTCTTCTTCATCAATGTTTGTTGTTTGTGAAAGCACTGTTGAGCCAATATCTGGGGTTTGGTTTATTAATATGGACTCTCAGGTGTCTGGGAAGTTTTTTAAGGATGAGAATAAATGGTATCAGAATGAGTAAGGCTAGACACTTGATTGTTCTGGACCTTGGTAGCAACCTTCTTTGTATTCTGTGTTTGATATCTAAGATTTTGTAAGATGATTTAGCTTTTTATCAGACAGTGAAATCCATAGATTTTTCTGTAGCCGGTCTACATAGGAAAAAAAAGACCAATCAAAATATTAAACACCCAGCTGAAGTCAAGGGTGCGCTGTGGTGGTTCAGAGTTGGTGTTTCCCGGAAGAGAAGGGGAGTAGGGAAAGCTGTGAGGATCCCTAAGTATTTGAAGCAGCATGAGTCTCTGTAGCCACTGAGTTCCACAGGGTTCAAAGCTGCAGCCCCAGCCTGCTGTATGCTGCCTGGAGCACACCCCTGGCTGCAATGAATTCACTGAAGGAGAGGTGACAGAAAATGAGAGGGAATGCCTTTTTCCTCTCACTTTACAGATGCTAGATCCCCTGCATTTCCTTCGTTCCTGCCAAATCTGTCTTGTCTACTGCCATTCTCAGCAGCCCATGTGTCTAGTGAGCTGGAGATCTTTCCTTGAAGAGCTGACAGCACCAGCAAGACCTATTGTTCATTTCACTCAGAAGTATCTCAGCATGCATACTTTAAACAGGAGCTTTTATAGTACGACCTTTTTAATTTCTTCCACATACTGACAGCTATGTGGGGTGTGCTTGAAGGGAGTTTTGTTGCCAACTGTACAAAGGAGTGGATGGATGTTAATTCTTCCACAGATATCCAGCCAGAATTTACTGTTGCTAGCTGACATTCCCCTTTCTTATATGCTTTAGAAACACTAAAGAGTAAATTAGATGTAGCTAATATACTTATATCGCATTTATAGATATGATATTTCGATCTTAAGTTGCCACAGTGGTAAGTGAAATTATTCATACTTTGGTTGGTTTTGTTTTTATCCTTAGCTGTTAAAGTGAAGCCATACCTCTCCAGTGCTGTCAATTTGGTGCCTCCCAGATTTTATTTAAGCTCAACAGCTGGCTGTTAGGGAGATACTAGTTACTGGAAACAAATGAGAAAAAGTCATTTGAGGGGATTTGCACGACTCTGCTTTCACTCCGCATTGAAACGTGGCAGTATTAAGATGCAGTCTTGGTACAATTGCAAAGGCACTGCTATTAATCAACAGATGTGGTGCCATGATTTTAATTACATTTTTGTTGGACTTCAATATCCATAGTTGCTTTTCAAGAATAATTTAAGATCCTTACAGTTGTTGGCGATGGGAAAGAGGCAGGGCTTTCTATATTTATAGACTCTGGAATGACAAAAATCTGTAGAAAAGGCGATTCCTGGGGGGGTTGGATCACCTCCTTCACAATTCTGTGCATAGCTTCTTTCCTCTAGATTGTGCACAAATTGATCCTGCTGCTGCTTGCACATGTGATTTACAGGACAAAAAGAGAGGAAGAAAATTATATTGATAAAATGATTATAAAGCTACCTAAATCAACCTGAAAGCAAAAGTAATGCCTGAGTTACTCACATTTTCATCCATGTTTACATGAAATGATTTGATTGCAAGCTGACAGCTCCCTTTCAATGTCCTGTCAAGCCTTTACCCCAACCCTATTGCTTCTGATATAAAGAGCTTCAGCAACCTGGTCTGGTGGGAGATGTCCCCACCCATGTCTGTAGGGTTGGAACTGGGTGATCTTTAGGAACTGGGTGATCTTTAAAGTCCCTTCCAACCCAAACCATGCTATGATTCTATGTGTCCAAAATACCTGTTGAAAATATCTAGCTCCCTCACAACTTGTTTCTGTGATGCAAAAAGCTCTGTGTAGGATTTCATTATGACCTGCAAAATGATTAATGAAGATGAATATTTCTTGGCTTGAGTCCAAACCTGTCTATATTCTAGCTCTGTGGCTTTCTTATAAACATACTGAAACCAAAAAATGAAGGCCATTAAACACAGGGAACTCCAATATCACATTTTATGAGTCTGAAATCAGACTTCATAGTTCAATACTTTTCAGAAATGTGCCTTATTGATAAATTCTGAGATCGAAATCTTTTCCCAGATAAGTCAAGGATATTTCTACTGTTGAAATGGGGTGAGGGGAAGGACAGTTCACCATTAGGAAGCTGATATTGGTGGGCATATATTGGAGGAAGTATACATGCTCGTATAAACCTGCGATTATTTTTTATTATTTTAATGGTGCAACATGTATAAGGATAGGAGAAAAGAATTATTGTATGAGGAGCTTGAGAGGGTTATGTCTCTGCTTTTTAGGGTAGCTGTGGAGGAAATTTTCTGTGGCAGAACCACAGAAAGTACAAAACATTTTTTTCTCTTCTTATTAACCCTCTGAAATACTGGATGGTAATAATTTAGCAAAGTTAATAAAAATGCAAATGTCATCGAAGCTGGAAAATTTCAAACAGTCTTTCAACAAGTAGCATGATAATAGGTGAAATTTAGGTGTAAGTAATGCACAGTGATTCACCCTTAAAAAAAAAAATCCCTGGAATTCTTTATGTACCTCACTGACTTCTAGGTAAAGTGCCAGCATGCAGGTAAGAGAACAGTCATGAGAGTTATATATATACATATGAGAACTATATGAAATTTCTGTTCTACATACAGTGCCAGAGAAGAAAGCAAGAGCTTGTTCCCTGTATTTGATGCAACTTGAAGGGAGAGAATGGCAAAAATATCTCTAAACCGTTTTCATCTCCTGAGGATGTTGAGGATTCAGGCTAACCCAATTATGGACTGGAATAAATGCAGAATTTCTTTGAATATGGAACCTAAGAAAGTCTCCAAAGCCCTTGTTATTGTCATAGTTCATTTCTACAGTACTAAACCTAAGTGGTATCTGAGCAGGGACATACAGAAATAGTATGCTAACTATGGGGTCAAAAGAAATGAAATATTAACTTGACGCTGGTGTAAATTGCAGTAGTATAGCCTGTAGAATACCAGCTGTGAAGCAAAGTGTGGCAGTGGAAGATCGAGGTTGTTTGTCCACATTTAAATCAATAAATATAAAAGTAATGTCAACAGCAAACATTTCTTTTTAAAACCAGACTCACAAATGGCCTTGGATGTCTTTTCCTTTCATTGCAGAGGTTTAGGTTGCTCCCCATCATGTCCATTCTTCTTTTTGCACATTCTGAACCTTGCTTGGATCTTCATCTAGGGTGAAGCAGTTTCCTTGATGAAGAGATCAAAAGAGTACTGTCGTTAGCATTGTTAGATGGAATGGTTCAACAGGATAGGGGATGAAGTTTGCCATGAATGTTTATCAGCAGAGGGGTAGAACAAGAAAGGATTCATGCTTGAAAGTAGAGAATGAAATAAAAAAAATAAATTTTGATGAATGTTAGGCCTACTTCACTACTTGGAAGTATTTATGCGGAGAGAATAGGTCCATAAATATTCAGTGGAATGCAAGCTCAAAACATGAGCTTTCTGTTTCAGCAGACACAGCTTGACATCCTTGATGTCAGGTAAATAATTAGGCCAAGGGTCACTAACACTTAAGTCAGGGCTCAAAAAGCAGTTTTCAGTTGTCTTATTACAACCAGACCTACTACCCTTGTCAGAACTAAGGATGTTGTCATTAGCTTACCACCTCTTTAGCCTGTAAGTTTGAGTCTCTGTTGAATGACAGAAAAACAAAACCAACACGACAATATTTGGCTTCTTATCCAGTGCTGGTAAACTTAAATGATAATAATCAGTGTAGGTCACTGTCACTTAGCAGAGCATGAGCTCAGCCCAGGCAGATATTGCTCACACTGGAAATTCTTGACATTCGTTGGAAAAAATAATGTTTCTGTGCATTCCAAACCTAGTGTTTCTTTCTCTTCTCCACTGCTTCCAGCCCTAGAGCCTATCATGGGTCTTCTTCTCTTCCCTGTAAAAATTTGACCAAAGATGTTTTCTGGTTGCACAAAGAGCCTACAGTGCTGGCTCACTGCATTTTTTGTCCCTGGACAGATCAGAAGTTTCATCATTAACATAAAAGTAGAGTTTCAGCAGCAGCTATTCTCAAATTTACTTCATATGCAAGTTTAAGTTGTCTGTAAAGTCTCTGAAGTACAAGAATATCATCTTGCCTCATTCTTTAAAACTAATCATGCAAATAGTCTCCTAAAATCTTCATTGTAATCATGATAATTTTGGAATGATTTGTAAAGCATCCTAATCTGATCATCAGCCTACTGTGCACAAGACCATCAAACACAGCAAAAGGCGTTCAGCCTGCTCTTGTGATGATGTGTTCAGCAGTTTTTTTGTGTGCTAGATGTATTCTTTAACACATAAAAAAAAGGTTTGGTTGTGTTTGGGAAGAGTAAAAATGCTAATGAATATATAGTAAATAGGAGGTTCCTGGTCAGTTTGCTGATAGCTTTCAAGCAGTATAGCTAACAAATTAGATTAATTCAGACTACTTTCCTCAAATCCATGCAAGATGATACATAAAAATATTTATTACAACTCACTTGCACTTTACTTTCCACTTGTGGTAGAATCGTGTAACCAGTTTTCCAGGAAATGACTTAAGAAAAGAAATAAGCAAATGAAAATGAACTGGATTGGAGATTACTAGTTAATCAAATCCTTAGAAATAATTCAGACCTAAGTAAATTTTTCTGTTATATCAGTTTTAGGGATGAAACTGATTTCAGTGTAATTATTTGGGAAGTACAGTTAAACAGCCAAAAGGCCAAGAAAGCCATCAGCTTCCAAGACACAAATAACTATTTTTTAAAAAATTAACTCACTGGTTCCTGTCTGAGGTCTCCACTCATTTCACTGTAAACTGTGATTAACACATGTTTAAATTCATTCTTTAAGTTCATTTATGAGGCAAGTCCCCGAGTGTGGATTTAAAAACTCAGTTGTAGACTTCTATTTTTTCAGGAAATTCTGAATGCCCTTTAATCTACTCTTCAGATATGGTAGAAATATATTTTGGAGTTTTTTCTGTAAACAAGCAAGATTAAACAGATTTATTCTAATTAGCAGGTAATTTTGCTGTGTTGTGTTTTAAAACAGACGATACTTTGGTGAGAAAATTGGACTGTACTTTGCATGGTTAGGCTGGTACACAGGGATGCTCTTCCCAGCTGCCTTCATTGGATTGTTTGTCTTTTTGTATGGAGTCACCACTCTGAACCACTGCCAAGTCAGGTAATGTGGGCATTTTTATAAGGGAATTATCTGTGGGTTATTATGATTAATTTAAGGGATGTTTATGGGAATTATTAGTTATTCAATTTTGAACTGTTGGATAAATACTCGGGATAAAAACGACTTTCGGTTCTTGTAAGGTACATGCTATCAAGCTTCCTTTGTTTTGTGAATTGCAATGGGAGGCAACGTTTCTTGCCTAGCTCCAGTTACGGATGGTGCTAGCCGCTCAGAATGAAGTAAGAAAGCATAAGGTTCCTTCGTTACTGCTGTTACAGGCCAGCAGAAGAGTGGGGAATTTTCATTGTCTTCAAGGCCCCAGGGTCCACCACAGGGAGGCATTCTTCAGATGAAGAACTCCCTGGACCTTCTGCTGAGTGCTGTATCTCTGCACTCTTGCACAGTGAAAACAATGCTTTAGAGAAGTCACAAGAATAAGTCAATCAACTTTTTCTGCAATCATCCTCCCCTACATCCTACCAAAGGTCACTTCTGAGAAGCTGGAAATGGTAAAGATCTACTGCTAGGCTGGCCCTGAAGAACCATCCTCTGCAGTTATGATTGTAAACTCTAAAGTCTTAGATAGTCAACAAATATTAATTATACACTTGCAGTTACGAATGTCTTGGCTTCATTTACAGAACCAGTATTGTTCAATACATAACTGACTATTGGTGAAACTTATCAATCCATTTTAAATACTGATCGTTATGCATTAAACTATTAACATTTATCTTTTCTATTTTTTTCAGTAAAGAAGTCTGCCAAGCTACAGATATCATAATGTGTCCTATATGTGATAAATACTGTCCCTTCATGAGGCTGTCAGATAGCTGTGTTTATGCCAAGGTATATTTTAAACTGTGCAAACAGAGATGCTTTACTGGTAAAAGTATTCCTTTTGCCTTTTGTATTTGTTCTTTGTGAACTTGGTTAGGTAAAATCTTCAAAGGACAGGTCAAGTTCAGCCAATTATTAACAGCCATTGTCTTTTACCAGGACTAACTTTGACTCGTAAAATACCTGAATGCAATTTGCACTTAGAGATTCAGCAGTCCCAGAGGTCATGTCCTAGATGTGTGTGCTGTGGTGTCCTTGGCATCAACCTTTATCTTATGATCTATCCTTTGTACGTGGCTCCATAAAATGAATGCTTTGAGCCTGAAATGATGCTGACATTTGGTGTTAGCAGGGGTCAATCCCAAGCCAGGCGGGAAAATAATCCTATTGACCAACAGGTGCATTTCACATGTTAAGGTAAGGATCCTTAGGATCGTCAGGCCAGCGGCACGCATGATGAAGATAATTTTTTTAAGTGAAACTAGAAAATAAAGCCTTATGATAAATTTATCATGCTATTAATATTTCCTTCAGGTAACCCACCTTTTCGACAATGGAGCTACTGTCTTTTTTGCTGTTTTCATGGCAGTGTGGGGTGAGTTTTTGTTTTGATGTAAGAAATTATGCAATTTTTTTTCTAAAGCTTGTGATGCAACATAGGCCTCTTATTTCCAGCACACTTTTTTCAGACGCTGAAAAAAGCAATATAGGCAAAAGGAAGATGAAAGTGGTTGAAATCCACATGGATTATGTTATAATAATTTAAATTTTAAAAACACATGAATATGGTATGTAGTGTCTATGTAGATAGTTATATATGGGGAACGGGGGTTGTAAGTGTTCTTCAATCCATTGGCACTGAGGCCTTTTCTCTGTTACTGGTCAGGACTTCCCTAAGCTTAGGACAGCTCAGTTTAGTTTCTGCACTAAAATGAATTAATGTATTGTTTTCCCCTTTTTTTTGCAGACAGGCAGTAAATATTAAATACACATAACCTGGTTGCAATTAAAGGAACACTCTGATGGAATAAATGTAAGACTTAGTTGAATGATATGAGAGTGGTCTAACTGTTGCCCTGGAGGCTGAATTTTGCCCATAGGACAGTTCTATTTCTGTCTCAACTGTTTTTGCTACTGTGGTCTTCTAGGCAGAATTGAAAGCAAGAGGGGACAATACTTTCTGGCAGCACAAAAATTGTTTCAAAAATGTCCTAGGCATGCTCAGGTTCTTAGCTGCTACCATGCTGTTCTGAGAGAAGGTTAACACCTTTAGAAAATGGCTCAGTGAGGTGCCTCAAAAATGGCATCCATCTCACAGCTTTGGCTGCTTGAGCTACCCCGATTTAGCCATTGTTCTCCAGTTCCTACTCGCACATCTCCAGTTGCTTTGGAAAGGTGTCCAAGTAGTTCTCGTATCTCCAATTTAAACTGTAGATCATTTTACTGACCCACAAGAGATGTGCAGGAACCAACATCAGAGCCACCAGGACAATACAGAATACCCTACTGGTCTGTTTCAGCTCCTTCCTCCTAAGTTATGGGTTTTTTCTAAGTTAACTCAATTAGGCCATATACCAGTGCAGCCTATTCATGCCACTTCATGTAAATGACTGGTATTAAAATATCATAAGTTACACTAAGGAAAAAATATACAGATCATCCAAATCTTGTTTCTCTGTGACACTTCAGCTTTGGTTCAGAGCTACCTTGGGAATCACAAGAAATTCTTAAGTCAAGCCTTCAAGATTTTTTAGACATCTACTCAGCTTTTCCAAACTCTTTCTCTACATGCTCACAGAAGTTGAGAATTTCCAAGGCAGTTTAGAGACAGGTTAGCCTCTCCTTCCTTCCTCTCTTTCAGCATCACTCTCAGACTCCTAGACCCAATTCCCTCTGGGAATATTTCCACAGCAGCTTGCCAGGACTGGGAAATGTAGTGCTCATTCGTGCATCTCCAGCACCTAAGCCCACAGAGAGATAAGAAAAAGTGTAGTAAATGCTGTCCTCTAGATGATTTGGCTAGTGGAGAAGAGTCTACAGGACAGCAGCTGGGGTGAGAGCTTTCCCTACCACTTCCATTTGCTTACACTGTGCTTGTGATCTTGCTGCCAAGAGGGATGTAGGGCAGCAACAGGAAGGAGGCTGTGAGTGTAGGGTAGTTATTTGGGGAATAGGACAACCCTATGGCTCCACCCAAACTATAGTTTCTTAAATAAGTCTTTGTGGAGACAACAGTGAGTGCAGGCATTACCATTATCTACGTAAATCATAGGGGAAGAGAAGAAACAATGAAAGCATTTTGATTGTGGAAATGTTTTTTTCTGTCAGCATAACACAACTGCCAAGTGTAGGACAATTCTGCCATGAAATGTTCAGCCTGCTAGATGACCCAGCTTGACAGACATTGGCACATAAAATAATAATGACAATGCTTTTAATAAAAGAGAATGAAAGCAAAAAGTGGCACTTATAGTTGTGTTACCTCTTTAGCCATTTCACATTATCTAAAGCATTTTCCTCACTGTCTTCAGATCCATTAATGAACTCCCATCTTGAGGGAAAAGTCTCAGCCATTTGCTTAGGGTTTTCAAAACCAGGCATGGGCAGGATGGACTTTCCATGAAGTTGTGTGTATGGTACTTTCCTCCTTTTATTCAAAAAACATCTTTAATTGATGGATGAAGTGGGTTGCTCACTTTTTAAACAGAAATACTTCTCCAAATGATCATCAAGCTGCTGTGGACAGGCTGTAGGGACAGGAATTACTTGGCTGTGAGGCTCTGAAGCACAGGGACCCATCTTTTATAATGCTTCATTGTGGGATAAATGGGTCCCATCAAAGTAAGGTTGGAACTGTCAAGTGCACCAGGAGATACAGGAATAAAAACACACTTTTCTTCAAAATTATAATAACCCATCACCTCACCTGTTGTATTTCTGCCCTGTTTAAGCAAAGTTCTGTAGAAGAAATAGAAGTAATAGATATATTAGGAAAAAAATATGACACTTATTAAGGTATACCCGTAAGACATAAGTCTTAAGACAACTTTCCTTTTCTACTGATGTAGCAAAGGACAAAATGTAGTTTCTCTTCAGCACACTGAATGAATTCGCTTGTAATATGTTTTAATTTCTCCGTATTGGAGCTTCTGTTGCAAGGAAAAACCCTTTCAAAAGGATTGAATCTATAAATCTCTGTGGTTTATAGGAAACACTAAGTCCCTATAAACACTAGTATTTTTTTATTGGTGAACAGATTGTTGTTGATACTTATTAAGATGTCCTCATCTCAGAAGGTGGAAAATAATTTTTCCTTTAAAATATCTCTAGCTTTGACTATATTTTCCAGATGTTCAAAGCTTTGAAAAAGAGGAGAGCAATAGCATTTTTAGTGTTTCTGTGCTAGAGGGAAAAACCTACAATTTGCCCTTTATGTATGCCTTGGAATATGTTGAGTTTGATGAAACAGTCTCATTTCCAGGAAAAAATCCTCTCTTTTTACTGTCTAAACTGGATTCTTACTAAAGACAGAAAATGAGGAAAAGATTTTCATTCCAAATAAATGTTGACATATAAAGTGCAGAAAAAAAAGTCATTCTCAGGAAAAAAATCTAGGTAAATTTGTTAACCAGTTGACTCCCCATACATTGCTGCAGAGCCAGATGGAATTGTAGATTTTGCTTTTCCAGCTGAGATAGTGGAGAAAGCTAGTGCAAAGATATCACTATCTAGATGCTTCCTGAAGCTCAGTAGCTAAGTTCTCTAACTGTCCAACAGGAGATTACAGTTAATTTCTAATGCTTTGCTAGAGACAAAGTGGGCTGATGGTAGTTTCCTTGTCTCTGCATATCTTTGAGAGACTAAGGGACACAAGAAAAGTCCTTTTTTAAATTTATTCTTGTCTACCTAGAAGCATGTTTCCTTTAATAAAGGAAGTAGCTTTAAAACACTTGCTGAAAGACAAAGTTGGGAAAGGAAAAAAAGGCCTGGCATGGAGAATTTAACAGTTCTTTCAATCAATAAGGAATGTCAACGTAAAACACTTTTTTGAAAAATATCGGTTAGTCTAATAAAAGATATTACTTTCTTACAAATCTTACCTCTAGCATAAAACATTCACATTGATCTGCTCTCTGAGGGTACAGAATTGAATGAGGTTCTTCAGCAATATTCCTGGTATATAGAACATGTTCCAGAAGTCAGGATGGATATATTACATGGTGTTCTGAAATATAATAGGAAGAGGATTTCTGAGAGAAGGTCAGGATTAAGCTATTGGCTGTGAGAGGTCCTTGGTATTTCTAGGTAAGATCACTACTTATTTCAAAAGTATCTGAGGAAATGATGTTAAGACAGCTGTTTGTACAAGTGGATGTTGAGGACTGAGCTGCAAATTTGAGTTCTGAAGCAGGCCAAGCATAGTACTGACAAAGCTAGCAAAAGACCTGGGAGTTAAGGCCAATGAGAAATTCGAAATTCTAAACAGGATTTGAGAATTTTCAGCATCTGATTTAAACAAACTAATTGGAGAATGGGAGAACTATAAGTACAACTGTGTCCTGTTGAACTGTCGAAGTCAGAAAAGAGTGCTGAAGTGTGATATAGAGTGTTTGTGATTACTTGAATAGAAAAGAAGCAGAGAAATTTCAAAATGCATAACTTTTTAGGAGACCTCAGTAGTACAGTGAATCAATCAAAGATGTTTATTTATAGCATGTTTTAAAATATCTAGCAAGGGAAAATTGCATACTGACCTGGATAGATGGAGAAAATTGTAGCACAGTAAAAGCTAGAGCTGTGCTGTGGAGATCATTCTATTTGCTACTTAATGATTTGAAAATAGCTCTGTAAAGAAGCTTCAGAAACTGCAAATACTTACTCTTACAGGTGCTAAATGTACTGAATATACTACATATAGAGTCCTCATTTCAGGTGTGTAAAAAACAAGAAAGAAGTATGATTCAGCACAGACATATCTGAGAGGTTCGTGTCTGGAGATTCATATGACCACTCGAGTCCTGCATCCAGCTGTTTTTTTGAAATGAGAACAGAGTGGTAGTAATCACTCAGGATTGTTTCTCCCAGGTCTCCAAAAAGTGTGGGACTACTTGTTTAGCCAGTACAAAATAATTCAGTATGAACTGCTAGGACAGACTCCACTAGAAGGCAAGTCAAGGAATGAACGGTGTGGTGGTTGAGCAGCAGCAGAACCTCATTAGCACTTAATATTTTTGCTGATCCCAACAAATCGTACTGCAATCCTTACAAAAAGTGATAGAAACATTAAGCTAAGGAGACTGAACTGACTTCCGTTATGAGACTAAATCAAAGCAGCTGGATACCTGGTGTAACATAACTCCAGCTTTCAGAAAAAGAGTGAAGTGATATATGGAAATGCCTTCAAACCAAGTAGCCACCTCCTTAAACATGCTTTTGATATCTTACCTTATCTACTTACAGTGTTCATTTTCTAAGAATATCTTAACTGCATTGGCAAATACATTAACTTATAATTATTCTTACTGACTAAAAACTAGGCTTCAACAAACTTATGCAGGTGCTTAGTATCGTGTCAAGTCTTTATCAATATACTGCCATAGGGAAGACAGTCCATTAAGGAGACCCTTTCAGAACTTCATGTGGAACATATTTCCAAGCTATTGTAACACTGTTACAGCTGATACTGTGCTAGTTCATGAACAAAGAGGTCTATGTTCTCTGTGACTATCAGCCTGATGCTTTTCAGTGGGCAATAAAGGGAAGAACCAAACATCACAGTGGGAGAGGAAGCCTTTCCATTGATTTGTGTTAGTTTCAGGCTGCTTCTACATTCTTTTAACAAAACAAATTTAAAAATATTGTAACCATTAACCAGTACTAATCTCCAGAACAGGAGATTTTATGACCGAGTACTTCCTTGATTCTTCTTTCCACTATAAAATGGAAGCACAGTCGTGTGCAGTCATATTACATTATTTCGAACTCTGTCAAAATGGGCTATACAGAACAGAATGTTTAATTGTCAGCTGCTAACGCCGCACCGCATATAAGCACTCATGTAGAGTAAAAGAAATGGTTTAGAAAGGTGTAAGACCAAAGTTCCCATTTCCTCACTAGCACTCTACAGATTTGCACATGTTCTGGAATGTGCTTCCTCTGGATTCTGATTTCCGTGTATTGTAAATGGTCCTCAAAGAAGGAAAGTTACTGCTTCATCTGCAATAGCCCCAAGAAACCTTTAGCTTCATCACAAATCTGCTATATCAAGTAATGATGACTCATAGGAACAATTTTATTCTTTGAGAGTCCTCCCTTGGTTGGTTAGAAATTAAACATTTCCATTTAGCACTAAATGAAATCTCTAAAGCCTCAATCATACTTGAAGCATGTGAAGTAATCCTTAGAAAGCAATGCATTATGAAAGTAGTTTTGATCATCAGCATGATTGCTGTTCAAAGGATCCCATTTATGCAAAGAAATTAAAAGAATGTAACAGCTTCATTCAGCCATTCTGTAATAGTCATTAACATTTTCTTGAGTTAAAAACAATTTTGGTTTTTTTTCTCTTTGCTCCAGCAACTGTTTTTCTGGAGTTTTGGAAAAGAAGGAGAGCAGTAATTGCTTATGACTGGGACTTGATAGACTGGGAAGAAGAGGAGGTTTGTATAAAAAAATGTAGACCTTAATCTTTAATACAAAAAAGATTTGATTAAAAATGTAAGCATGTTTTTCTTTTGGATTTATTTTGAATTCATTCTTCACAAACTAGGCAATAAGCATTTTTCTCCTCGGGTGTTTCCTCTGGAATGTAAAGTATCTTTCCCCAGACCAAACTGTCTTCTCTTTCTACACCTTTGTAAATCTCAATTAATTTCAACAGATCAGTGACTGTCATTACGGGAGTTTTCAGGAAAAAAGTGCACTTTGAGAGGAACTAACAAAATTTTCTTTTGAATTTAAAGAAGATCTTAGCCCTGGGATACCATGAATTTTGGCAAACGGGCTTTTATCTATTGGGTTGAATGACCACTAAGAACACTGATGGAGAGAAAGACTTGCGAGACTTTAGCTGCTGGTTACCTAAGTACACAGTGCTGCAGAGAAACTGAGGGAGATGAACCAGCCCAAAGGACTTAATTCATCCTCTGTTGGTAGAGAACATCTTCTTACAGAGGAAACAGTGAAAAATAGCCTTAACCTTTTCTGTGGTGGTTATTGGAAAGAAACAGCATGCTCTTAGGACTGAGAGCTGAGGTCTAATTGGATCTAGCAGGTTTAATTATTCAGGAGAAAAGAAAGATTTGGTGGGTATGGCAGAAAAAGCACTCCTTAAGAAGGATTTGGATATACAGGAGTCCACAGAGTTTGCTCCCATTCCTCTCCAGAGACTGTCCTGAAGTTCTTGGGGGGACTACAAGGAGCTGCTTGATCGGTTTCAGCGCAGTTGAAGACTTCTTTATGGTTGAATCTGCAGAAGAATTTCTTTTTCATTAATCTTTCCAGAAGGGAAACAGACTTCGGAATTACAGGATTTTTTGACTTGATGAGGCAACAAGTTCAATGAGGCCATGAAATGATACAATTGTTCATTTGCTGGTAGAATTTTTTTACATTTTGAATTACTAAGGAAATAATCCAAGAACATAAAATGAAATAGCTTGTACAAATGGAAATTATTCTCTTTGTAGCAACAGGAACATAATTATTTGTGCGTATATGCTGTCAATTCTTAGTGATACTTTAGGTCTGTTATCATATATATAGAAAATACTCTAATACAGGTTTAACTCTCCTGAAATTAGCAGCCTTCTCTTGCCAATGTTGATTACAGTGTGACTTGATAGTTGTGTCTGAGGTTCAGATATTGGTCAGAATCGAACCGTAGTGATCTTGTCCCCTCATGACTAGTTGCACAAAAGCCACTGCTGCTGCTGCTGCTGCTGACAGCTAAGGCAGAAGACAGATGTACCAAACTGCAGTTTCCAAGTCAGGATTACAGATCAGTGTCCCCCAAATAAGAAAGAGCCTTTGAACTGTAATAATAAAATACAAAAGCAAGAACAGTATGAGGTAATTTTTATGGTTTTCACAAGAAGCCTAGTCTTGCAGATGTTTATAGTTTAGGATGTTATATATATGGACCTTTCAACATTTAACCTTCCTGGATTTATACTGATTTATAAATACATACACTTAATTTTTTTATGATGAGTTCAATTACAAATATTGAATTTCCTGGTAAAGTTGTCCTTAAGTTACACTTTTCTTTTTTTCTTTTTCCATGAAATAATTCTAAGTGATGTCTGGCTACTGCAGTGATGCTTGGAAGAGTCTTTTGCTCAGGTGTAAATACATCATCTCCAAGCCCATGCAGGACCACTCCCCATTGTTTCCTTCTCTTCAGGCACATGCCCACAACTCCATTTGCAATATTTCTGCTACTACTGAAAGTGCATGTCCTCTCACAGGGCCTGGAGGAAAACATTCCCATGGAAGATTTGCTCTCTGCTTTCTAAGCATTTTTGGAAGAACTATGCAACTAAGGCTTTAGCTGGGAAAAAAACTGAAAAGACAGAAGGGAGTAGGGTTGCTAGATTTTTCCTCTTCTAGTCAGAAAGCCTATAAGAGCTTCTGGTAGTTGAAACTATCCTGATAAAAATGCAATGTGTTTATATTATGATGCATCACAAATAACAGTTTTTTAATAAGAAATTATTACGTCCCACTGGTAGATTATTTTAGGTGGGACTGCATGATGATGTGTGCATGTCTGCAACTTTCAGATGATAACTGCTCCCTGCTAATGGTTAGCTGATCTTTTATTTTCATACCAGGGCTTATCCAATAAGCTCTGTCAACAAGACCTCAGTCAGGTGCCCTGGGGCAGCGTTGAGTGTACCTGCTCCAGAGCTATTCATTGCACTTTCCCCCAGTTCTAGAAGCTGTTTGCTAAGTCTCTACAGAAGGAGGTAGTAGCCTTTTTAGAAGCAGTGTGGCAGATGGTACCTTTGTCTCTCAAATTAGAATTTGAGGATGCCAATAGATGCTCAACTGGCTGCTTCTCAAATATACATTTGATCAGTCATCACAGCATCAGTATCTCATTGGCTTTTGAGGTATCAGTTCCTGCTTTGCGCAGTGGAATGTCAAAGGTGGGAGCTCATTACTTCCCAAAGGTGTCTTTTCTGAAGATACTACTAGTGCCCATACTTAAATGCACAACTCAAGTATGTTTTTGCTTTAAAGTAATCTCTACTGATCACTGCCTCTTCTTGCTAATCAAACACTGCACATTTCCATTGGCTCTGGAGTCTTTGCAGGACTTTGACCCTGAGACATTCACAGTTTTGGAAGAAGGTGTCTCAGGGGGAAAAGTGTTGAGATCATTTCCCTGTTCTGTGGCTCAAAGTCCAGTTCTTCATTTTGCCATTGCTTTCAGCTGCAAGCAGAATTGACCTGCAAACAACAGGCTTTGCAAGGACACTTACTTCTGGGGGTGATATTATTGTAGTCGAGGTTAGATTTTAAATATTTTACAAATCCCCTGGGCTATAGAGGACAATATATCCTTGAACTACAGACTATTACATAGATAAAGACTGTATCCATAATTACAGGCTACTGCAAGAATTCACTTGTTGAGGGACTCAGAAACCTCCTGAAATGAAAGGAAATATTTCACAAAGTAGCTCTTCTTGTATAGGAAGATCTGGCGCAAGCACTGCACACTAATTCATATTTGATGCTTCATAAATCATTATGATTTCTCTTGTGAGTAAAGAACTGGAAAGATCCATGTTTGAGAAGTCTGAAGGAAGGAGAATGGTCTGTTTTATGTGGACTGAAAAAGAAACATCCTGCGCAGTTTGATCATGAAGTTGTACATGTCAGTTAGACGTCAGTGAGGACTTTGTCTCCAAATGGTGAAAATTTTACCCCTGAAAGTGTTAATTTCTAATAAAATTACTGCTAATTGAATCTCCTCTCCACACTCCATTCAGTTATCACTGCAGAGAATCAGGCAATTTGATAGCTATTTCAAAGAAAACAATTAAAGAATTCTAATTACCATTTTAAGTCACAAGTTTTTGTTAATGAAGATTGCTGTTTTTATTAACATTATCTGCCATGTCTAACTTTTACTTGCTTTAATTTTCATTGTCAAGTTGAAAAATAAGGTTTTGCAACAAAGGGAAATCTATTAATTCCTACCAACAATAGATTAAAAAAAAAATCAAGTCACATTTATAAGTCTTCCTATCACTTCATTATCACTTTTCTGTTCTAAATGAAGAAACAAAGGAGTGAAACAATGAAGATGATGGGAAGGAGAATTAAATATGTTCAGACATGCATCCTTGTGATGCATCCCTTTAGATTTTAACCCAAGGAAGCCATGCTGCAGCCCCTACAGTGTCTGGATCCTCCAGGCTGGGGACATGGACTAAACATGTTTGGACTATTTCAGCCCTGCATATCTGGATTTCCTTTTCTTGTTAAATGAGGTGCAAGGTGAGATATATGGAGAGTAACTGAGTCTTGGCTATGTGTGCAAAAAGAAATCAACTGCATGGAGTTCCTGGTACTCCCAGCTGAAATACATCTTCTGTCACTGTTCATAGCATCCTTATTTTCTTTTTCCTCAGTGCCACTTTCTTTATATCATTGACCTCAGCCAGACACAGTACTGTTCACTTTGTGCCCTAAACTGTGCTCAACCTTGCCAAGTGTCATTGAATAGGTACAAAGGTTTATGCAAGAGTTTCATTGAGCTCTTCAAAGGGGTGGGAGCTCTTCAAAGGGGTGGTCCTAGCAGCTCAGGAGAAAGCCATCCCCGTGGTCCGGAAAAAAAGCCGGCAGGGGAGAAAGCCAGCTTGGTTGAATAGAGAGATCTTGAGGGATATCAAGAAGAAAAGAAATGTTTATGGCCTCTGGAAGAAGGGACAGGCCTCTTGGGTGGACTACAGGAGGGAAGTGAGATTGTGTAGGGAAAAAATCAGAAGGGCTAAGGCTCAGCTAGAAATTGGATTGGCCAAGTCAGTGAAAGATAACAAAAAATCTTTCTACAAATATATAAATAATAAAAGGCGGACTAGGGAGACCATACAGTCCCTATTGGACACAGAAGGGACAACAGTAACAGGGGATGAGGAAAAGGCTGAGGTACTTAATGCCTTCTTTGCCTCAGTCTTTAGTCGTAAGGAGGGTCGTTCCGCCTGTGTACAAACCCAGGAGCTAGAGGAGCATAATGAGGCTCCCATGATCCAAGAGGAGGTGGTCAGAGACTTGCTAGCCCGACTGGACAGTCACAAGTCTATGGGGCCGGACGGGATTCACCCTAGGGTACTGAAGGAGCTGGCGGATGTGCTGGCCAAACCCCTTTCCATCATCTTCCAACAGTCCTGGAAGACTGGGGAAGTCCCACTGGACTGGAGGCTGGCTGATGTTGTGCCCATCTACAAGAAGGGTTGCAGGGAGGACCCAGGAAACTACAGGCCTGTCAGTCTGACCTCAGTGCCAGGGAAAGTCATGGAACAGGTGATCTTGAGTGCTATCATGAAGCACATGCAAGAGAACCGGGTGATCAGGCCCAGTCAACATGGGTTCACAAAAGGCAGGTCTTGCCAGACTAACCTGATCGCCTTCTATGACAAAGTGACCCGGCTACTGGATGAGGGAAAGGCTGTGGATGTGGTCTTCCTGGACTTCAGCAAAGCCTTTGACACAGTTTCTCACAGCGTTCTGCTTGAGAAACTGTCAGCCTCTGGGCTGGACAGGCGCACACTCTCCTGGGTGGAAAACTGGTTGGATGGCCGGGCCCAGAGAGTGGTGGTAAATGGTGTGAAATCCAGCTGGAGGCCAGTGACAAGTGGGGTTCCCCAGGGCTCAGTGCTGGGTCCAGCCCTGTTCAATGTCTTCATCAATGACCTGGATGAAGGCATCGAATGCACCCTTAGCAAGTTTGCGGACGACACTAAGCTGGGTGGAAGTGTCGATCTGCTGGAGGGTCGGAAGGCTCTGCAAAGGGATCTGAACAGGCTGGACCGCTGGGCTGAGTCCAATGGCATGAGGTTTAACAAGGCCAAATGCCGGGTCCTTCACTTGGGGCACAACAACCCTGTGCAGTGCTACAGACTGGGAGAAGTCTGTCTAGAAAGCTGCCTGGAGGAGAGGGACCTGGGGGTGTTGGTTGACAGCCGACTGAATATGAGCCAGCAGTGTGCCCAGGTGGCCAAGAAGGCCAATGGCATCTTGGCTTGTATCAGAAACGGCGTGACCAGCAGGTCCAGGGAGGTTATCCTCCCTCTGTACTCGGCACTGGTGAGACCGCTCCTCGAATACTGTGTTCAGTTCTGGGCCCCTCACCACAAGAAGGATGTTGAGGCTCTGGAGAGAGTCCAGAGAAGAGCAACAAAGCTGGTGAGGGGGCTGGAGAACAGGCCTTATGAGGAGCGGCTGAGAGAGCTGGGGTTGTTTAGCCTGGAGAAGAGGAGGCTGAGGGGTGACCTCATTGCTCTCTACAACTACCTGAAAGGAGGTTGTAGAGAGGAGGGTGCTGGCCTCTTCTCCCAAGTGACAGGGGACAGGACAAGAGGGAATGGCCTCAAGCTCCGCCAGGGGAGGTTTAGGCTAGACGTTAGGAAAAAATTCTTTACAGAAAGGGTCATTGGGCACTGGAACAGGCTGCCCAGGGAGGTGGTTGAGTCACCTTCCCTGGAGGTGTTTAAGGCACGGGTGGACGAGGTGCTGAGGGATATGGTTTAGTGTTTGGTAGGAACGGTTGGACTCGGTGATCCGGTGGGTCTCTTCCAACCTGGTTATTCTGTGATTCTGTGATTCTGTGATTCTGTGATTCTGTGATTCTGTGAGTTGAAGCATTGGAGGTGACTGAAATTGGCAAGCTGGGTTCTTGGCTGTTAAAAGGAAATGAACAGCAGAGGCTTGGTGGAAAAGCTGCAAAGACAGTTCATAGCAGACTTTGTGCTCCCTTGTGGCCAGCTGTACCATCAGCTGCTTCTCCAGTATGCAGCAGAGCGTTGTAAAACTTGATCTAATCTATAAGGACTGCCAGCAGCTACAAGAGTTCATCTTCACACTCTGGTGCTCTCTTTCATCTCTAACAGCATCCCTGATCTCAGAATTGGGTAAAGCACCACAGGACACATGCGTGTTGGTGAACCTCCCTGATGGCAGGGCAGTGGGGTAGCCCTGCTGTAGCTGAAACCCATGAGACCTTATCTGAACTAAGGGTGAACTCTGTCTTTCTGACAAGACTGTAAACAGCTGTAACCAGGTCTCTCCTTAAGAAATCCCCAGGTTTCATTTTTGACGAGGATTTTTGTGGCAAAGCAGGATTTGACATTTCCACTGCTGAAAACTGTTCCTGCCCATGATATTGTCCAAACTAGGAAGGAATTGAGCAATATTAGGTGTCATGGCTTTCTTCAAATGCTGAGAAACTTCTGCTGACTTTTTGCTTTGTTGTATAATACCAGTATCAACAGGATAATACCTATCTAGAAAACTGCGTGGTGTCAACCTGAAAATTATTTGTCTTACTGCCATATAGTTTGAAAGAGTAGCTTATAGTTTAGATGAGTAGCTAATTGGGGAGTTTAGTAAATTCTTCCAATACAGTTTCAAGGGTAAAGTGATTTATTCTAGTTCTCATGAAGGAGACTTGATTTCCCAGCTCAGCTTTTATAGTGGCTGTGCCAGCTGCTGAATTCAGAGATGTAATTCCTCATAACAGTGATCTGATAAATTATCTGAAGTTTTCTACATACTCTTTCCTAGCTGTGCTGTATGTGAACACTGTCTGTCTGTTCTTTAGGAGGAAATACGTCCACAGTTTGAAGCCAAGTACTCCAAGAAAGAACGAATGAACCCCATATCCGGGAAGCCAGAGCCTTATCAAGCATTTGCAGATAAATGCAGCAGACTCATTGTTTCTGCATCGGGAATATTTTTTATGGTTTGAGAACTTTTATTTATTTACCCATTGAAAAAATTCAGAACGATATTATCTCTGCTGAGAGACTGGAGTTATTGGATGTGACTGCTTGAAAGTTAAATAAGCTCTAGCATGTTTACTGCAGGCTGAAAATCTGCACACAGCAGATCTCCTGAGTTTTTCTAAAATCCTACAGTAGTTTACTCTTATCACTGAGTCTCACAGATAGTTAAGTCCTTCCTTCAAGACTATATACATAATGCTATGTGTAGCAATACATGTGCCAGAATAGTGACACTATCACATTTAGGCACTAACATAAACTCACTGAATTAGCTCACTGGTTTCCTTGCCTTCCCTAGGCAGACAGTGCAGAGTGACAAGGAGAGATGCCAGGAAAAGGCACTTGTTCCTCATGAATTCTACAGAGAACCTAACTAAGGTGCCTAGAGTGCTTAATGGTGTTAATGTGTCCTAGCTTTTCAGTGTATTGAGGAGGTGAGGAAAGAGGGTTTGTATTCCTAATGTGATTGAAGTGGAAAAACAATTTTCCTTGTCTAAAATAAGGCATCTCTCCCCCTTCCGAAGTGCAAAACTAAATGCAGAGATTTGTATGTATTTCTGCTGAAATATGCTCATCCTCAAACTTCACTGAAAATGTTATTCACTGTTATTCACATTACAACAGCAGTGGCTGAGCTGGCCTTGAAAACACAGCTGACATCAACCCAGACCCTCAGGGACTTTACTAGGGCTTTTCCAGGTGGCTAGAAAATGACAAATGTGTATAACTTCAGGAACTACGGAGAGCCAGGTAGGTGAGCTAGACCAGCAGCTTTGTATTTGAAGGAATTTGGAGGGCTTGTAAGAAGCAGATGGCTCCCAATTTGTCCAAAGCAATCTTGGCCAAGAAAGACAAGAGTGTTATTGAGATGAACTGTGCTCTTCTGTGTCGGGTGCACAGAGACACATGGAGAGACATTGGGTGCGAAGAACCAACATACTGCTTGACTAAGCCCTTGAAGACAGGGCAGTCATTAATCTCCTTAGCCTAGTGATAGATCTTGCTCAAAGTTTCAGAGAAAGTGGCCTTGCTCTGAATTGTGTGCACAACGGATTGTACCCGTAACAGTACTTGAAACAGGACATGGATTATTTTCACTGAAATTATTTTTCATTGTTGGCATAGCTTCAAATGAGTTAGAAAACCCTGAATTTTCCCCCAATTAGGTAAAAATATTCCATTATAGCTTTAGGTACAGGAGATATATACTTAGCAAAACTTCAGGTTAGAACAGCTTTCAAAATTTCACAGCACTGACTCTCACAGTACAGTTAATAATACAGGTTGAACCAAGTTAGTGGTTCCCTCACAACATTATGCAGGGAATCCAGAGATAAACCTTCACATTCACACACACTTTTATTTTTCTTCTGCACTAGGAATATGGCAATGAATTTTGTAAGTAATAAAATATGAGACCAGCTTGACTGTCATTTGATGTTTTCAAAATCACTTTGCCCATCCAATTAGCTTAGAAGTACTTCAATTTTTATTCGTTTAAGTTGTCTGTGCATAACCTTGGAATACACCTATCCTTTACAAATAATCAACTGTGTTTCACTGAAGAAACTCTCTCCTTATCTAATATCTAACAGGTACTGTGCCAGAGTTTCTATGAGATGAGTCACCCATGCTAATTTATAACTGTTTGTCCTTTAGGTGGCTTGCTAAACTGTGATATAAATCGGTCATGATAGAAAACAGTTGTCAATTAGTGCTCAACTATTGCATATGGAACATCAAGTGATTTAGCAAACTGGCTCAGCTGCATGCCTTTCACATTGTAACTGCCACATTTGCTGAAAGACTCATCAGGGAAGAAATTATAAGGGCAATCGAATTTGTTGCGTTCCCTAGAAAGAATATTTCCAGAAATGTAGTAAGATATAATTTGCTAGTTTAGCTTACCAGGACTGCTGAAGAAGTGCTTACAAATGGAGACATTTTTTTCTGTATATGCAAGGTCCAAAAAAAATCATGTCAAATACGATACCATCAAACTGGGACATAGCTTAAGACTAGACTTTGCACATCATGAAACATGCATGTAAGGAAAATTTCTAATTCCCAGAGCTGGAAACTCTGTTTCCCATATTAACACCAAGGAGAGGTACATTTTCAAGAAAATTTTTGTAACTAAAAATTATTTTGATGTGATTTCAAAAATATTTTGCATTATGGAATACAAAAAAAAACTTCGCAATAAGAAGAATATTTATACTGAAGCCTTTCTCTGAGTTCAAAATTGATGCACTTTTCAAGTTTTTCATCTTACTGTTTCAACTTCCAGAGTTTCGGGAAGAAGATAACTCCTGTACTATTGAAAGTTTTCAGGTTCTTCTCTCCGATTTTTTTCTTCCTTTAGATCTGTGTGGTGATTGCTGCTGTTTTCGGCATTGTTATTTACCGTGTTGTGACTGTCAGCACTTTTGCTGCCTTTAAGTGGGCTTTAATCAGAAATAACTCTCAGGTTGCAACTACAGGGACTGCAGTGTGCATCAACTTTTGCATCATCATGTTATTGAATGTGGTGAGTAAAACTAACATATCCAAAGTCATACCTGAGCCATCAGATCAGTCGATAGCTTAGTCTGGAGATTACTGATTGATTCCTTTTTCAGCAGAAATGGTGTACCTTGCTAAGCCAGGTGTGATATTATTGTTTATGGAAATCATTCACTATGTAAAGTACAATTCCAAGCCCAAAACATCATGTGAAGCATGTTTGAATGTTCTAAAAAATATTTTATGGAGACCCGTCCATATTCTTGTTTTATCCTCTGACACATTTTTTTTTCTTTGAACTCCCCTAAGCTGAAACTTCACAGGGCTTGGGTGACATGACATTTTCCATGAGATGAGTGTGGCCTTTGCCAGGGCACACCAGAGACATTTTAAGGGGGAGGAGGGATCAAGCTACAAATCATTCAGGAACCGGAGCCAGGGCAAAGTACCTATACCCACTCAGTAGCAAGTGTCTTCTACCAAAAGCACGTTAGGCTTTGCTCCAGGAGCTATACTGACTACTTCCTAGGGGAAGTATGAGAAGTTGTTTCAGACCTGCACTTTTCCAGGTGCTGGCCTGGAGACTACTCACTTTCCTGTGCAATACCCAAGAATTTCAATCATCTAAAAAAATAATTTTAACTGCCCCTCATTTATATAGCAGGAAATTGCAATTGGCTTTGCTGCAGGACTTTGCTTCTCCCTTTGTCATACGGAAGACTGGACTGATGACTAGAACAGTCCGTCAAGAACTGTGACTTTCCTGTGTTTTCCCTAAGGTGGGACTATAGGCAGAAAAAGGAAAGAAAGAAGAGGTGGAAGTTGTTATTCTTTCTGAAATTGCACTAAGGGATCTCTTCTTTTATGTTATTTTTGATTCATTGTTTGTTGCAGCAGCTTTTGGGGATTTTCTTTGTTCCACCTAGAGCACACTGTAAACACAGAAGAAATAAAAAGAAAGCTATATATCTATGTCAGTACAACATCCATTTCCAAGCTCTCAGTATAAGTGAATATATGCAGTGAAGCAGCAACAACAAAAAACTGCACACAAAAAAAATTATTTGGTTCTCTAAGTGTTTTACAGCTTAGAGAATGTTTTTAAATCATGGAAGATGATGGGAAGGTGCCTTTTGAGAAATATTGTTTTAATTCCTAAAATAAATTAAATAAGTAGAGCACTGCAAAGATGGATTTCTTAAGCCATACAGTCACTGCCATGCAATAAACAACACAACCTTTGATCTGAACAGAGCTCATGGGAACAAAAGATCCCCAAAATATGAAACTGCAGAAGCTTTTCAAAAGAATGCTTAAGAACATAATCCCTCACTTCCCATGGTAGATTAATGTAGTTTACTTAAGGACAGTAATGGCATTTATTGGGGGAGGGGGAAATCCCCAGGAGCAATTCAGGTAGTTGAATCCTTTACAAACTCTGACTCAAGAAAAGTTAGTCGTAGAGCAAGCAAGGATGCAGTAATAAAGCCAGAACAGACCAAGATGTATATAACAGTAGGGAATTCACTGCTAGGAAGCCTGAAAAAAACAGCAGTGATTCTGGTATGAGTTCACAACTTCTTTAAGCATCAGAGGAAAGGTCTAGACCACAAGTAACTTTTAGACTGGATGCTCTGAGCGCTAGGTACATACATTGATACATCCATCATGACAAAACAAAATTACCTTCAAGTATAATGTCTCTCAGATAAACCTGCAGCCTGACTTGGGAACAATCATTAGATTTACCTAGGTTAAGAAGACCTGTTAATTCCCGTGACAGAACCCATAGAAATAAGAATACAGAAGAGAATATTTGTTCCAGGAAGAACAGCAACAAAATACAGTTTTGATACCCTCTTCTGCAGAGCAATGTACATTTGTAAAATAGCACTCTCTCTGCTGGAATCAGGATATAAATCACCCAGACATTTAGCACTTTTACAGTTGCCCCTAAGAGATGCTTTTAAATCTAGAAAAAAAAACACCTTTTCCATTTACTTGAAACAAAACTGTTGACTCCAAAGGCAACAAAAAGCTATTCTAAGTGAGAAGTGGATATTAACATTGCTGAAGTAATTCAGGATTACTTTAGTTCTTAAGCAGGCAGTTTGATCTGTAAATTGTACATAATTCAATTTAAGCAAGAGTTTATATGGATAACTGCAAATGAAAAGAAACATTGCTGATATGCATTTTAGTAATAAATAAGCACTTGAGCCTGAAATGTGAGGGGGATTGTATCCCTGCGGGCACCAGTTAAGGACATCTAGCATTTTGTGGAAACAGGCTGTAGACTCACTTAAAGCAAAAGGAAATCATTGTATTAATTTACAGTAATAGTGATGTCGGTGTTGATGTACTTTATAGGTTAAAAACCTCTTTGCAAACACTTATTGTGGAAATCCTCCAAGACAGTTTTTGTAAGCTTTGTGAAGTTAGCAGTCTCCCAGAGAGTTAAAGAGCACAGTATCTGATAAGCACAGAAAGTACAACTTAGGATTTAGAACAATGTCACTGACTCAGAGTAAGAAATGTGTCTGTTAGTGGGGTTGACTAAAGACTCTCTGAAGCAACCCTGTCCCCCAAGTATTTTCCCTTTTGGCACCAAAAAAATCCCAAACAAAACCAAAATACCCAACATAGTAGAACATGCTCTTAATACAGTGATTTTTTTTTTTGTGAGTTAAATATTCCATAAGTAAATAAAACAAAACATCCCAGTTGTGCTTTTGTTCTGCTTTATGTTTTTGGAAATGTTATCTCACCCTTTTTCAATGTGTATGTAAAATATGGACAGTGACAAAATTTTTTTTTCTCCATATATTGTAGATGAAAAGATCTAAATATAAGCTTCAAAATTATTACTGTTCCCTGTTTGATTATATCATTGTATTAATATATAGTTTTATCATCATTATCAGAACATCACAGAGACCATCTGGATGTCAGATTTAATGTGTAAGAACAGTTACTCTACATAGAAACCAGTTCTGTATTTTTGAGCTGTTCATGTAGCTAAGAGGCTGTTTCTTTTCTTTTACAGTTGTATGAAAAGGTCGCTCTTTTCCTAACAAATTTAGGTAAGCAATGTTAAATACAAAACTGAATTATATTGTACTGATTTTTGGTCCCTATACCGTGACAGCATTCAAATTGTCTGTATAAGTACAAAAAATCCTGGCTAAGTTGCAGTCTATAGGAATTAATGTTTTTCTTAACTTTATAATAAAGGAATATATAAATTAAGCTATAGTGCCATATTGAGTTTCTGGATATCTGTGTACATTGTTGATGTCCAGGTGGGCAGATTTTGGTGTCTGTTCAGTGGAAACGTACAGCTGATTTTGGCTGGTGTCAGGGCTTTTCTACATCTGTGAAGTCACAGGCCATGTGTTCAAAGCACTTCAGATAAGATAGCATTTTATTATCTAGCTTGTTATTAGACTGCGAGTCCTCATTTGTATGCTGTTTAAAATATATTTGCTATCCTGTATCCATGGAGAAAATACCTGCTAGAAACAGTTGAGAAATATGACTTTCAAGTATGTGACTTGCACAGGCTATGCTCCTTTACTCCCTCTGACACCCTGGGGACAGTAAGATGTGATCTAGAGACCTTGAGGCTTGATTACTTTCTGTTAGGTTATCATCAAGGTAGGTCTGGTTCTTGAAGCTTGTACAGAAAGCACTTGTATGAAAACTCAGTGGGTCAAGCTGTTCTGACGGTGTTCAGACTGCTTTGTGGTTTTTACTGTGACGGACTAAGTATCTGATGTGGTTTGGATGATTTCTATCATTGTAATAAGCTCAGAGTGGGATTGGCAGCAAAGCTTTATTCAGGGTGTCCTTCTTCAGCCTTTACATGAACATTTTTAGAGTTCATGTCTGTGCTCCTCAAGAGCATAGCCGCTATCTCTGCGAGGCACATGAACAGAGTCAGACTTGTCCTTCCCCCAGACTAGCATCAAAAATCTGAGATGCTTTATTCCTTTCTGCTTAGCTAAATATGTATGTACTGGCATACATACACACAAATCTGGATTTCTTGACAAGCATTCCAAATCACTAACATGGTTGTTAATTTATGGTCTGTTTTATGGTTTTGTTGATGCGCCTATTTTAAATTTCCTAATGGCTAGGGCAGCTCTAATGTAAAAGAATCTAGTTTATTGTTGTTGTTTCTGTACTTCCAGTACTTTACTGGAGGCTCCTTTGGAAGAAATATATGAGTATTACGTATATGAGTATTACGTAGATAAGTATATGAGTATTACTATTACGACACTCAGAATCATCATTAGTACCTCCACTTCTCCTCTGACTACTCCTGTTCACAACAATGAGTGACTAATAACAATCTCCTGCCAACTGCAAAGTAGTTCCAGGACATGGTACCAGTGTGTTGGCATAGAAGTTGTTTTGTTAGCTTCTGTCTTGATATCTGTTTAGATTAAGGGCCTGCCTAAGGAGAAGAATATGTCTTCTCTTTTTCCATTTGGTTTACCCTATCCATTGCAAAATATTTTTTCTCAGTCTCTTGTCACGAGTTCCCTGAGACAAGGAAAGCGAGTCATGCAGTAGCACTGCACTGGTACCTGTGTAGAGTCATTAGGTGCCAGTATCCATGAAACAGAATTACAAGAAGGATTTGCTCCAGTTCAGTGTGACACCTCAAGCAAAAAGGCACTTACATTGCTTTTCATGGGGTGCTTCCTGGAAATGTTATTATGAGATGTTGCAGGAAAGAAAAGAGAAGAGCCTGAGCCTGTAAAGCATGCAGGAATCTGAGAGGGAAGTTGAGTATACACATTATCTTGAACAATTTCTCACGTTCCCCTGGGAATATACATATGCAGGTATCAGAAGAGATTTCTAACTCTTTACAGGCTCACTTAACTGTGCACTCCTTTTGGATAATTTTTTTCTGTCAGCTTCTAATTTGGAATCAGCAAGCTAATTTACAAATACATTGCCAGCTCTGATAGGTGTGTGCAGCCTTGTGCCAAGGGTAATTGTTACTCTGACTAAACCTCTGAAACTCTGCCCTCTTTCTTCACAGAGCAGCCCCGTACTGAATCCGAGTGGGAGAACAGCTTCACTCTGAAAATGTTTCTTTTTCAGTTTGTCAATCTGAACAGCTCTACTTTTTATATAGCATTCTTCCTTGGAAGGTAGGATTGATATCTGCACTCTCACGTGCAAAATGAAGTAGAGAGAAGAAATAAAATTGTCTGTAATGAAAAATAATGGGACCATATTGTCACACATCTCAAAATGTAAATTCCATACTGGCAAAATAAGATTTTTATTTTCCTTTCAAAAGCCCAGAAACAGATGTAGTTTTCATTTCCCTGCACCACATTGTCTCAATGCTAACTTTTAGCATTTTCAACAAGAGCAACAAAGCTGGTGAAAGGGCTGGAGAACAGGCCTTATGAGGAGCGGCTGAGAGAGCTGGGGTTGTTTAGCCTGGAGAAGAGGAGGCTGAGGGGAGACCTCATTGCTCTCTACAACTACCTGAAAGGAGGTTGTAGAGAGGAGGGTGCTGGCCTCTTCTCCCAAGTGACAGGGGACAGGACAAGAGGGAATGGCCTCAAGCTCCGCCAGGGGAGGTTTAGGCTAGACGTTAGGAAAAAATTCTTTACAGAAAGGGTCATTGGGCACTGGAACAGGCTGCCCAGGGAGGTGGTTGAGTCACCTTCCCTGGAGGTGTTTAAGGCATGGGTGGACGAGGTGCTGAGGGATATGGTTTAGTGTTTGATGGGAACGGTTGGACTCGATGATCCGGTGGGTCTCTTCCAACCTGGTTATTCTGTGATTCTGTGATTCACAGCTAGGAACTGATGTGTCCCCCAATACTACACACGCAGGTCACTTCACTGTCTTTCTGTGTTTAATTGGTACAGGCAAGTAACTTACTTCACACCGTATTAGACTAGACTAGACTAGAATAGAATAGTTCAAGTCAGTTGGAAGGGACCTACAATGATCATCTAGTCCAACCGCATGAACACTTTCCTGATTCTATTATATGATTTGCACTGTTAAGAGTGAATTACGAGTTATCAGCTGATTTTTTTCACAGAAAATGAAATACATATATGTATGTGATTTTCTTTCTGCAAGTTCCCTAAATGCAAAAAACTGCCTTTGAGTACAGAAGGCTTGAGTATAAGGATCCATCAATATTGATTATTTGTGTGTGGGAAGTTGTGGGAATCATTTTGAGAAAAAACATGGGAGAAGAGTCAGAAAATTATGTTTTCCTAATGAAAACTAACATTTTCACTGATTCCACAGAAAGGCAGATATCACAGCCCACATTATGGTAAGGAAATGAACTGGCAGTTGAAAGTCATCTTCCAAAGTGGCACAACCAGTTTTATTCAGATTTTCTTTCTTCTCTGAATATGTTGAAAATCCAGCAATAGAGTACTCGGTATTGAAATAAAACTGGCAGTAAAAATATCCTTAGCACTCAGTGGAAATTATTCCAGGAATCCCCCAAAACGTTCTGCAGCATAACATCTTTTATAGTTATATCAATCATACTAAGATGGCATTAGATTAAAACAAGTGTGAGATTTCTTCTGCTACTGTCAACAGACTGCTTGTACAACATAGTTGATGTATATTCCTGTTTTAAAGATTTACAGGACACCCTGGTGCCTACTTAAGGCTGATAAACCGGTGGAGATTGGAAGAGGTGAGTGTTTGCTAACTACACGCTGATTTATCTGCTGCCTACAGATGCAGTGAATGCAAGTAGAGGCAGACACATAACTGTCTAGGAATTTTTGAGTGTGTTATTGGGTTTTCAGTTGCCGTCTAATTCCACACTGTTGACACTACCATCTGCTACAAAAACATCTACAAATTAATATATATGCCCTCTTCAATGTTAGCAGATTTAGTGTTAGCACCACATTTGGAGAGTGCTATCAAATGGTTCAAACGTTACATTTTTACACCGTAAATATTTCATCCTTGAAATGCAAAAAAAAAGTCAGATAAAAATCTGATGGCTTTTTGTTTCTAAAAAAAATTCATTTCTGGACAGAAAGAAATTCACTGAACATCCCTCCAAAATCTGAGAAGGGCTGAGCTGACCTAACAGCTTCCTGCTGCAAAAAGAAGCAGTTGCACTCTTCCTTTGAGCCCTCCCCCAGAAGTTTGCTCTCTCCTCTTCGCCTGCACTGACTCTGGCTTGCACAGCCCTGTGAGGAGCCTATTCAGTTCCCTGTATCAGCAGGAAACTTTTCCTTTTTCTGGCTGAATTAGTTTTCTGATGAGTTATTGGGCTAAATCATCTCATCAGCATAACCAGAAAACCGGGAAAGAACCTCAACTCCCTGCAGGAGCAGAGATGGAAGGAAGAACTAGGCTTGTGAGAGAAGTGCAACAGTGAGGTGTTACAAGTTGGGGCAGTTGCTGGAGGAAGCTACTGGTAGTAGTCCCTACTATTATTAGAGGGCTACTAATATTAGTAGACCTCTACTATATTTTCTCAGAGCTAAAAATAATGAAGTCTAATAATAAAGAGAAATATCTAATAAAAAAGTCTCAACTTCATTGATTACATGTGCTCTAGGCCTTACTAGGAACATGATTTAGAATATAATGCCCAGATATCCCTCCAATAGCCCTCTCTTCACCTGCTGGATGAAGTCAAGTCTAAGACATTTAATAACATGATATAGTCTGGTCCAGTGCCCATGGGCATATTCAGACCATGATTTATATATTAGTGATGTTATAGTTGTACCACTGCCGCTTCATTAATATTGCACTTACCTTTCTCAGGTTATGTTAGCGTGTGTCACTGATTCCTAAAAACAGAAGGATGATGATTTAATAATGCCAGAGAAGTTAATTTTAAAAAATAATAATTATCTGCTGACCTGTTAATCTAAAGGAGAAGTTGAATGAGGTCAAGAGAAACCTCAGCAGGGAGCCAGGTTTTGAGCACTGTATCAATCAGCATGTATAAGAAATACATGTCACAATTTGTTACAGGTCATAACTAATTTTTCTCCTTTAAAGTTAAGTAGTTTCTGTTCTATGACATTGATTTGTTTGACTTATCCAAAAACCCCAGGATTTAGCAATACAGCTGCACTCCACCATTTGGATCTGTAAAGTCAATCGTGCAAAATGCTGTTTGAGACCAGAAAGTTTTTGATCCTTTTCCATTTCTTCCAATACAAGATAAAAAAATGTGGGATTATCTAAATTTGTACTCTCTCCCAAAAGCATCTCTCCCAAAAGCCGTGCTACTTCTTCAAGGTCTGGAGCCACTGCTAAAGCAAGCAAGTGAAGAGCAAGAGATAATTAAGAACTGTTGCTCTACAGTTAGAGATTTCTAGTTCTTCTAGAAGAGAATAGCTTTGCGTGGTCCATTCAGTCATAAACATTAAATAATACTCCACAAACAGTATTAGGTCTATCCTCTAGGCATAAATTGTTTGTGAAGTCAGGAGGAATTTTCTCTTCATTCTTTGGCCTGATGCAAAGTCAACCTCCTCCAAAACTGAGATAATTGGAGAAATTCGGTAGCCTTTGCCTCTGTCCCACACACAGTTGCACAGCGTATTAGAAGTACTAATGTGAAAACTGCATTGATTTCAGCTGATTCTCACCTCTGCAGAGAACTGGGTGATTGGCTTAAAAGGCTGACGGTGTGACACCGTCTCATGTGTTCCAGTGAGTTTATATTTTAAAAGAAAGAGTATGGTGTTTAATTTTCATTAAGTGCGTTATCTAATATCAACTTCTAGTCTTTAAGAAATGCTTTAGAACTCTCCATTATTTCTGTTTAACCTTCTACTTCTTTTTTTTTTTTTCTATAGTGCCACCCTAGTGGATGCCTTATTGATTTGTGTATGCAAATGGGTATTATAATGGTGTTAAAGCAGACTTGGAATAATTTCATGGAACTGGGCTACCCGTAAGTAGATATGATGCCTATGACTCTGTAGGTCACAGAATAATCATAAGTTTATGCTTTTCTTATGACCAGTTACATAAAAGCATGATACAGTAGTCGACGCAATAGCAAATCCTTCCCTAGAATACTGAACTTTCACAACAGATTTCCAGACATATAGAGATAGATGGTGTGTGGGCCTTTTTTCACATTGGACGTAGTTTGCAAAAATGAAAATGTAATTGCAATATTGACAAATAAAAAAATATGTAGGAAGCACTAGGTTTCACTAAATTGTATTAAGTGTTTTAAAAATCCTTTAAAATAACTGTAGGACCACTGTACTCCACACACAGGAAATATATGTAGCATCTTTTAGCTATGCCAGTAAATTCTAAAGATTATTTCTCCTTGCTGGGTGATAAAATATGCCTGAAAGGGCAGGTATGAGCTGGAAAAAATGCACTGCTGGCACATACCCTTTCAGAGATAGAAAAATGTACTGACTGGCACATCAACAAATTCCCTGGTGATCTTCAGGGTATTATGGAGCTGTGCCCTAGCTAAAAAAGCTGATGATTATTCATTTCCTATTGGTTCATTTCTTATTGATTAGTATTTAATGAGTGTGTTTAATATGATTAATATAGACAGTTGACACTAAAGACAGTGTGGCAGGTCATTAAGGGAAATTAGCCAGTGTGAAAATATAAGATAGAGCTGACTTTGTCAGAAAGTACGCCCTTGCAAAGTTCCGAGGGATTTGCTTTGCTGCAGGATCCACAGCAGCTCTAGTGCAGAGCTCGGTCCCTGGACTGCAGAAATGTGTCACTGCAACAGTTTCAGGAAGTCTCAGTGCTCATCACAACTAGCTGTAATGACAACAGAGTAAATCATTTAAATGCACAAAGTAATTGGCAATCAAGGTACTTGAAGCTTGCTATCTCTCCGTCTTCCCAGGTTTGTGCCTGCTGCTACTTGCCAGGATTTTGCAGCTGTTAGAGCTGGAGCAATAAGCCGGGGGTGAAATAGAGGGAAGATTAGCAGCAGCAGTATTGATTCTTCTCTTTCCATAGCCTGCCTCTTTTGTCAGTTTTCATTAGATCTTTCTGCTACCTATTAGTAGGGATTTTGAAACTTAATAAAGAGCACAGAAAGGGATTAAAGAAGGTGACTGAAGGAGATAGAGGAGATTGTTTAAGAACAAGTGATTTAATAGGAATGAACTGCTTCAAGTGAAATCAGTCTCTTCACTTTGGAGCTACAATGAAAATCACAACACAAAACACACAGTCACAATAATGTGAGATGCTTCAACTCATTCTGATGAGAGATGTATTCAACCTCCAGACCTTTCAGTCCCCCTTCTAGCCCTGAAATCCTGCAGGTGTGTACATTTCCTTTTTGTGCAGAAAAAGCCATCATCACTTCTGCTGAGAGCGTAATTAGAGCCAAAATCATGTGGATAGTCAGAGGATTTGGAGGAAATCCTATAGTCCATAGTAGAACATAGTAGAACCTCCACTCATGGGCTGGTGGCTGCCTGCTGAGACTCAAGCAGAGCCAACGCTGCACAGTGCCAAAGCTGACAGCAGAGAATAGTTCCCCTAAGACAGCCATAGGAGAGCAGCACCAGGAGCCTGTTTGGGAGAGTGGATTTTTTTCACTACTTCAGGTTGGCAGCACAGCTCTTGTGCTCCCACAGGGGCTACAGACACACAGAGGACAAGCCAGAAATGCCACCAGGTGTCCTTTGGTGACAGCAACCACAATGTCTTCCGTCACATCTCTTACTGATACACATGTGGCATTGGCTTGCTTGCTTTCTGAAGTTTCTGCCTGAGTTAAAGACTAGGTTTCAAAGATATCAAAGAGAGTCCTTAGAGTGTGTGCAAGAGCATTGATTGTTTAGTGAATACATTTTTAATAAAAATACTGGCATGTTCAGTGTGATGATTCTGCTTCATGCAGGCACCACCTCCAAACCTCTGAATGTGTACATCGGCTCTCCTCTCCTACATCGATACATTTGCAATAAATAGGAAACAAAATATTAATTATTGCTTCATTTGTAGGTGGGAAACTACAACTTCAAGTTGATGGTTTTCTTGAAGGAACAATATACATCCATATTAAAACCAAATTACATTACATTTTTCTCACATATAAATCAAAAAAAGACATCCCTCTAAAATTTACTAGAGGTCTTCAGTATTAGTTATGGTTATCTGTTATCATCTGGTTATCTGTTTCATCTCTCACAAAGGAGGAAGTCAACAGCCTCAGCCTGTTGGTTTCCCATCCACCTCATCCTGCAATCTTCTGCCTTTGCAGGAATTCAATTCTCAGCCCTCCCACTCTGTCATCAGCAGGTCCAGAAGAGGCAAAGTCGCAAAGAGTGCTGTGGGCTGCAAAGATGTGCCTTTACTGTCCCATAATTACAACCATGTCTCATTCACAGGAAAGGCCTTTTTAGACTTTTTAAACAGTAGTGGCTGGCTGCAAGCTGACAAAAACAAATATATTAATATTTTTATGTACTTACAAATTTTGACTTGAAGTTCACGCTTGTACTTCTACATTTTTTTTCTTGGACTTCTAAATTCTAGATTTTTAATGTCCTGCACTCAGTTGCAATTAAACTTCTTCAAGGAACACAGAAAAAGTAACCTCTCTGGTAAATGGCCTGAATGGAAAAGTCAACTCTAAGCCTTAAGAAAATATGCAACTGGCCAATTTTTTATTTCTAGTTTTGCTTTCTAACTCATGTCATTTGTTGGCCAAGCCAGCGCAAGTCCCTGACAGGGAGGAGCAAAGCTGGTTTTTTTCTGATGTGAACACTCACTCCCCTTCTGGCTCAGTGCCTCCCACAGTGCCCCTATACACATTTTTCTTAAGGAACAATATGCTCCCTCTGAAGTCCAGTACAGCTCCCCAGCTTCTTGAGATGGAGACAGCTTTTATGTCAGCCATCCATCTCTTGGCCATCGTGTGTTGTCAGTAATTCAAACATTTCTTTCTGCCCTTTGTTCCTCTGAATGTTTAGCAGCAGACACCATTCAAGGTTGCTATCACTCTTCCAGGACTGCCCAGGGACTGTTATCTCTGTGCACTGTAGAGAGATATAAAGATGCTGCCTCACACATGGGAAGCATTAACACTCTATTTACTGATTTCTCAATTAGAGCTCAAGTATCTTAGCAAGTCTGCAGACGACACTAAGCTGGGTGGAATTGTTGGAGGAATCTGCTGGAGGGTAGGGAGGCTCTGCAAAGGGATCTAAACAGGCTGGACCGCTGGGCTGAGTCCAATGGCATGAGGTTTAACAAGGCCAAATGCCGGGTCCTGGACTTGGGGCACAACAACCCTATGCAGTGCTACAGACTAGGAGAAGTCTGGCTGGAAAGCTGCCTGGAGGAGAGGGACCTGCGGGTGTTGGTTGACAGCCGACTGAACATGAGCCAGCAGTGTGCCCAGGTGGCCAAGAAGGCCAATGGCATCTTGGCTTGTATCAGAAACGGCGTGACCAGCAGGTCCAGGGAGGTTATTCTCCCTCTGTACTCAGCACTGGTGAGACCGCTCCTTGAATCCTGTGTTCAGTTCTGGGCCCCTCACCACAAGAAGGATGTTGAGGCTCTGGAGCGAGTCCAGAGAAGAGCAACAAAGCTGGTGAAGGGGCTGGAGGACAGGCCTTATGAGGAACGGCTGAGAGAGCTGGGGTTGTTTAGCCTGGAGAAGAGGAGGCTGAGGGGAGACCTCATTGCTCTCTACAACTACCTGAAAGGAGGTTGTGGAGAGGAGGGTGCTGGCCTCTTCTCCCAAGTGACAGGGGACAGGACGAGAGGGAATGGCCTCAAGCTCCGCCAGGGGAGTTTTAGGCTGGACATTAGGAAAAACTTTTCCACGGAAAGGGTCATTGGGCACTGGCAGGGGCTGCCCAGGGAGGTGGTTGATTCACCTTCCCTGGAGGTGTTTAAGGGATGGGTGGACGAGGTGCTAAGGGGCATGGTTTAGTGATTGATAGGAATGGTTGGACTCGATGATCTGGTGGGTCTTTTCCAACCTGGTTATTCTATGATTCTGTGATTCTATCTCCACACGGAATTGCATTGTGCCATATAAACAGACCTTGAAGTGACTTACCATTCTGTGTAGGGAGAAAGACTGTAAATAGGTAATGAAAAGATGTCAAAATTACTCTTCCGTTTTGACAGCATCTAGGCCTGAATTACAGCCTATCAGCAGTATTTGTTTTCATATCTACTACACTGTATCATCAGTCACATATATTACTAATGCTCTGTTTTCCTGTGCCTTGGGAATTTTATCTTGCAAGGTGTGTTGTGCACTCTTAGCCTCTCCCAGTTTTGGGATGAATAGCTAATAATATTCTTTACCTTGTTTCCTTAATTTATTTGAAAATGTAGACTAATTCAAAACTGGTGGACCAGGAGAAAACTGCGACAAGAATATGGCACACAAAGAAAAACAAACTTCCCACAGTGGGAAAAGGACTACAACCTGCAACCTATGAATGCTTATGGACTCTTTGATGAATACCTAGAAATGAGTATGACACTGACCTTATATCTCTTGCACTAATTTTGATGTTGCTGCTTTTTTGTTGTTGTGGGCTAGTATATTCTTTTAACTATTACTGTATGAAGCTAAAGAGCCTGAAAAATTGTTCTCATTCTTACAGGTCAGGTGAGGAATAGAGGTGAGTTTGTAAGAACCGAATCAAACCAAAGTATTTAACAACACCACTGCTGGTTTGTTAAACTTGAATCTGTGAAACACTTCTCATTCTGGCTGTGTGTAAGGAAAGTTGTTTTCTATACCAGAGCCCACCTCTTCACCTGTATAAATTCCTGAAGAACTTTGCTTATTTAATAAAGGAATTTCCCTTGGGCTTTTATTTTTACACTGTGTGGCACACACCTGGGTGCTTGTTTATGTTTAAAATTCACCATCATTTACTACCTCACATTTACAAAGTAGCTTGCTGCCAAAAGGCATTGTGTTTTCCAGAGGATAGGAAAGGATAACTGCTCAAAGAAAATGTTAAACAACAAGAACTTTGGTCTTATGTGACTGAACTGCGTATGTCATTACTGGTTTGGTTCTTTTTTCGTTTCTCCCTCACATGATTCTTTTCAAATTCATGGGAAATTTGGCAGTCTGAAAAGCTGTCTCTAGAAACTTACATGAATTTTCAAACTGCTGCGCATCTGTACTATGAAAAGGAATGTATTCAGCCCTACTCTTTGCAGGTATTGAGAGATTGTAGCTGATGCTGGAGTAAAAATGACTGTTTCTAGAAAAGCAGTCTGTCCACCTCCAAACTTCACTCCAAATTACAAACTCTAGATGTTGCTGTCCATCCTGCGGACAGACGTGCATTTGATCTTGTAATCCTTGCTCTGAACTATTGGCAAGGAATTGCTGTGCAAGGGTCGCTAGACTATTGTATCGTATGGCATAATAAGAAGTGTTTGTATATTTGCACATAATATTTGTACATAGTGTTATTTGGTATCTTAGAAGCTGGGGTTAGATCTTACTAGTTATACTGTGATCTTTCCTTTTTTTTCCCCTAGTTCTTCAGTTTGGTTTCACAACCATTTTTGTGGCAGCTTTTCCACTGGCACCACTTCTGGCCTTACTTAACAATATTATTGAAATTCGGCTTGATGCATACAAATTTGTTACCCAGTGGAGAAGACCTTTAGCTTCAAGAGCCAAAGATATAGGTGAGCTTTTTATGCAACTAATAGCCTGTATTGGAAAATGTCTTTTAATGATTTTCTGGATGACTTAGCAGCCAAGATGTTTTAATGAAGTGATCAGCGTTCTCTGCAGGTTTTTCCTGTGGCAGACACACTGTGTGAACACATGCCACTGCTCAGTTTGAATATAATGACCAGACAGAGCAGCTGAGTCATGAAAGTCAAGTTAAAGCAGCCAGTATCCTTTGAGGGACCTATGTGGTTCCTATTTACCAGGCTAAAACCAAGTTCCCCTGTGATTCAGTGGCACTAGGTCCCTGGTGAGTGAGACAGGGTGTGTCTAGATCCCAAGAGATTACTTGCTCTCAGTAGAGCACATCCACACTGCTAAACAGAGGGTTTAAATTAATTTGAGGTCACCCAGCCACACTCTGCTGCAAAGGCTTTCTGAAGATATTTTGACTGTAAATCAGTGTCCTTGCACTGTGCAAAAGTAGAACAACTTTAGGAAGGACTCTGCAACATAAAGTCAACTGCCCAGCGCTAAATCCCTGCTGTCTTTGGAGGGGTAAATAGGATACATCGCTGCCTATCTGCGTTGTAAAAACCAATAGCCCACCCCATGAAATAGCAGAAGCCCAGGTTTTGTGCTCTCAGAATGGTCTACCATGTACCTAAAGACTGCATCTTAGTTCACCTTTGTGTGTGAACAATGTGGGTCTATGAGTTTAGGTACAAGCCTGGACATCAGTCAGTACACAGCATACACTGCAGGCATAATTCCGGGGGGGGGAAAAAAAAGTGATATAATGTAAAAATAGATTTTTTCTTCAGGCCCATTGAGGTCTGATTTCTCAAAATAAGTTGCATTTGCTCCTCATTCAGCAAAGTTTTCAGGGACAGCTTGATGCTTCATTAAAATCAATGGGTATATCTAAACTTCCTTTGGTGTGGTTCTCAGTGATGGTCCTCATGACCAGAGTTGTTGTGTGCCTATAACACAAGGTGGTCAGATGGCTGAGGATGGACCAAAAAGCCAAGGTGATGCCTAGGGTCTGTGTGCCATTGCATAGCATTAGCATGCCATGAAGATTCTGAGGCCAACAGGTACATGCTGTGCATGTACAGGCCTTATGAGGAATGGCTGAGAGAGCTGGAGTTGTTTAGCCTGGAGAAGAGGAGGCTGAGGGGAGACCTCATTGCTCTCTACAACTACCTGAAAGGAGGTTGTGGAGAGGAGGGAGCTGGCCTCTTCTCCCAAGTGACAGGGGACAGGACAAGAGCGGATGGCCTCAAGCTCCGAATCACCTTCCCTGGAGGTGTTTAAGGGATGGGTGGACGAGGCGCTCAGGGGCATGGTTTAGTATTTGATAGGAATGGTTGGACTCGATGATCCGATGGGTCTTTTCCAACCTGGTGATTCTATGATTCTATAGTTACACTCAAGGCCCCTGTGACAGACGAGTCATAGATGGTATATATTCATGGCTGCCCTAGTAGACTCTCCTTAAAGGCTAGATAGCCTTCATCATAAGCTAGGGAGGCTTATGGTGTTTCTAAAAACTGCCCACAATGGTTGTGTGTCTTGGTGGAGCCAAGGCCTTCATGAACATTTTTGAGGCTTCCTTGAGATTGTTTGCAGGAGAAACAAAATTCCCACCCAGAAACAGAAATCCAATCCATGGAAATGTTGCTGTTCAATAAGAAAAATTATTTTTACCCAGTGACTCTTGGATAGAAACTACATAAAAAGACCTTGGATAGTGCAGACAACTACTTCAGAAGATGCAGTATCTTAAGCACTTTGGTTCTTGTTTTTTGTGGAGCTAACATACTCTCCTTGTTGAACAGGAATCTGGTATGGGATCCTTGAAGGCATTGGAATCCTTTCTGTTATCACAAATGCATTTGTTATAGCTGTGACATCAGATTTCATCCCTCGCCTTGTTTATGCTTACAAATATGGACCTTGTGCTGGCCAAGGAGAAGCTGGACAAAAGTAAGCTTTTCTTTGAGAAAACAGATGGGCATGAATATCACTGCTTGAATAGATACCGCAGTACTGTGTGTGTATGTTCTGATTCCACTAACACAAATTCATTGCTTGTGCTTCGGTAACAGATATCAGCCATAGATATTGATGTTTTGCATATACGCAGAATGGATTGCTGAGTGACTATTATTTATGATGTTAATTCAAGTAAAACACAGAGATTTGGTGTGTGTAACAGTGTGTTATACAAGCTGTACTTCCCAGCTGGTGTACATAGATATAACCCTCTTTTCATTCTAAAGCAATGCTGATACTTATCAGTTACAGATTTAATGAGCATTTTAAACTTATTCACTAGGCTTTTTTTTCCTGATGTAGTATTCAGCATGTACTGTGAAAAAAAAAAGTCCTGTCTAACAAGAGGAAGCAATTCCCAACTAATAAATCAAGATATACTTCCAGAGCAAAGTAATTTGGTTTTAAAAACCAGAGTCTTTAGATGAAATCTTTCAGGAAACATTTGTGAACTGAATCCCTGCTGACTAAGTGGATTTTCTTTCAGTGTTGCTAAACATCGAGATTATATTAGTATGTGCACACTACCAGCAAATGTGAGTATAGCTGCTACATGGTGACTTTTAAAATCCAGGCTGTTGGACTCCGGGAAAGTCATTGAATCCAACTGAACGCAAATAGACACAGTTTGACAATTATCTCCTAGCATCTCCATGAGCTGCTGTTCAAAGAAACCCAAGCTAAACAGTAGACAGTGACAGAGAGCTTACATTCTGCTATTAGACATACAGCAGGCTGATTTTTCTTCCCTGCTACAGAGAGTGAGTTCTTCTGTTGCTGCTTTTTTGCCATCTTTTGCTTGTCAGTACTGATTAATCACAGTGGTGCAGAAGGGCAGCTGGTCTGGCAGCTCCTGATTAACAGTGCTGCTAACTTGCTGTTACCTTGGCATTTTAGTTCGTGCCAAGGGAAATGTTACATTTCTTTTCATGAAGAGTTAAAGTTTATTCATGGTTAAAGTGTTTGGTCTGGTGCCAGACATTCCTGAGCATGTGCCTCTGCTTCTGCCATTATGAAGATTCATAGGACGTTGAGGCATTGTCAGCAACTTACCTTGCTACCGATTTTCTCAGGACCACTATGCATGAAAAAACACCTTTATAAATTTTATTTTAGTGATGACTCAGATATGACTCCATGACTTTGAAACTGGTCCTGCACAGGGGAAGTAGCTTGGCTCACAGGGGAAGCTCTTAACATCTTTTAACACACCTCTTGCACAGCATTTTTACACTTCTGCTGCTTTTATGAGTGATTTTGTAGATGAAACCATCCTTTGAAGGAGCCAACTTGGATAAAAACTATGTATGTCAGCATTCTGGATATTGTTGATAAGTACTATCACAAAAGCAAGAAGCTCTTCAAAAATCCACAGGAATATTGAATTATCTCATATTAAGGAGTCAAAAACACCTGTTGCTGAATGACTTAAATAAAGAACGTGCTTTTTTTCTTTCAAAACCACCTGCATTAGATGGTATTAAATCCATATGACACCCAGTGATACTAGAAAAATGTTGTAATTAAATTAAGTTCCAAATCCAATCAATATGGAAATTTTAAGACAAAGTCAGATGGCATTTAAACACAATTTCTCAGAGACTGTAAAATCCAAAACAAAAAAAAACCCAAGCTTACTGTGCATATACTCAGCACCAAGCTGAGTCTTGTGCCTAGGCAGTGCAGAGTGAGCAGAACAATACACTTGCCATGTCTCTCCTCAACTTTATTAACATCAAATCCTGAGGCTTCTAATGACTCATGCAGCCCTTTGTCAGGCAACGTACATTCTCTACTCTCTTCAGTGTTCTCCAAGCTCTGCTTGACCCTCCCATTGCTCAGCTGTGCTGGGAATTTTTTAGAATTGAGTTCCTCTTATTAACTGTACATTTTGGGAAAAAAAGCTATTTTAAGTGTATTGCCTTTCCATCTGATTTAATGTCCCTTTGTGCTAGTGCAAGGAGGGTAACAGCAGGAGTATTCTGATTATCTTCCTAGCACTACTCACAATTTTCCCTGCCTCTGTTGTGTCACATTTTAGGTGACTTTTCTTTTCAAAAATAACCAGTCTTCACCATTTCTTCTCCTACAGAAATCTACCGCTGCTTCAATTTTATTGTCCATCTGACCTACTTGACCATTTCTTTTATATTGCCTCAACATCATTTTCAAATATTAATAAGCATTGCAGTTACACCATGGATTCTGTGAAACCCTGAGAACATCCTCCTGGGTACAATAGTTAATGGAAAAACCTTGCTGTGTCCTGACTACAGGATCTTTTCCCCCTAGGTGCATGGTTGGCTATGTTAATGCCAGTTTATCAGTATTTCTGGTGTCTGACTTTGAAAACCGTTCAGAGCCAACATCAAATGGAAGTGAATTCTCTGGTTCACCATTAAAATATTGCAGGTAAGTATCTGATCACAATACCTCTTTGCTTTAAATCTTTGCAAGGGAAAAGCATCATAATAAATTTGGAGTTGGAACTCATTTTCATAACAAAGCGTTACTAGAAAGAATTAACTGTGCTATTCAGGGACATGCTTATGGTATTTCTTGGCTGTTACATGCATGATTCTTCCTTTAGATACAAGAGAATTCAAAGAGTGGATATCTGGCAGGTGTTCCTAATGCAGGATTTCTATGGTGTCATGGCTTGAATCAGACTCAATTATCATGGAGAAATATGGTACCAAAGACCGATAATAGGTGACTGATTTCTGAGGTACCACTGAGGTGAAACTATAATCAGATTATATCATATTTTATGCACAAGGAAGTCAAGGTTGCACAGAAGTGACCACACTGAGTATTTCACCAGTCTGCCAGGCATAAACAGGATCTGTCCTAAGCAACCATTATATGACCTCAAATCCAATGTGTCCTAATTCCTGAATGATTAATATGTTTATGTCATTGCTTAGAGATGTAATTATTAGTAATAATCACAGACTTGTGGTTTGAATCAAAATAAAATGAACAGTTAATTATCTTTACAGCTTTGTCCTCTGCCAACAGTTTGGATAAATCACAGTTGAAACTAGTCTGCTAATGACAGATATGCACTTGAGTGATTTTAATGTTCCAAAGGATAAAGGATCTACATAATGGTCTTAAAGAGGGTCCCACCCCAAAATACCAAACAATAAATACAGCCACCTTTTTTTATTGCAACATTGGTTTACGAGCATGAGTTCCAGAAGCTGCAGATACACTTAGTCCTGGTATTTTTCACCATGGATAATTAAAATATCTTTTCATGGGTACCTAAAGAAAAAAATATCCTCTGTGATACAGAAAAGGTCACCGATATTTTGTGATATTGTGGCATTTTTATTAATAAGAATTTTGAGGGGTATAGCATAATGAATTTGGCAGGAGGGAGGGGAAGCCTGGCATTAATGCTTTCTTTTAAGTAACTGACATTTAAGGAAGTGGTAACTTACTTGGTAGGAAAAACATCCCAATGTTGAATCCATAGACATTTTCTATCCTGTAGAACCACTTCGAGAATACTCCATTCTACATGGTTTGCCATAGCACTATTTAATAATGTTTTATAATTCTGATCATTCTCTTCCCCCTCTTTAATTATTTATTTCTCCAACTTCAAGTATGAGGTTGCTGCTGCTTAAAGTCGTCATAAAAAAAGCTGCCCCCTCAATATCCCATAAACAGAACACTATTAAAATTGGTGCCATAAGTCTCCAGAAGATAAATCTGTTCTTTTGGGGGACACTGAATTGTAATCCGTATCTACCCTTGAAAGAGAATTAACATCTTACTTTCTTTAGCTGAGCTTATCAGCTACTTAACCCACCTTAATTCTGCTAAAACATCAGTCATTTAAATTGCACTTCAAGCCAGATATGGATAATAATAGATAGGTAAGGAAATATTATGTTCTACTGTGCAATAGTGCAGGCATTTTTCCAGGAAAGTAGTCTATCTGAAAAAAAAGAAAAACAGTGATCATATTCTGTTAGCTTCTGCTCATCTGGAACCCAGATGGTACCATGCTATTTTGTTTTTTTTTCCTAAAAGGTTTCCCCTTTCTTCATGTGTGGAGCTTGGTTCCTAGCAATTAGGAAAAGCCAACACACTCTACTGACTTGGAACTTGGTCCAGGGGCTTCTGTCTTCAGGATGCTTAGGATTTGTAAACCATCCTGAACTATGAAGCCAGCATGCTGCTTGCAGAAGGGTGGGTCATCTCAGTTTTAAGAACTTGCAGTAAAGATCTTGCAGTTTAAGAGGGGTTTGCTGCTGACTAAGATGTTGACAGTTCATTTGATTTTGTCTAGCACTGTCTGCAATCTAAGAAGGTGAACAGTCAGCAGAAATACAGATTACCATAATGATAAAATAACTGTTTTTTTCTTTTGTTCATCTGAATTTTCTTTACTTTCTTAAAACTAACTTAGAGACCAAGCTCAAGCATATTATTTACTATGGTACTTTCATTTTTTTAATAGGTTTTCTGTTCCATCTAGGAAACAGATTAAGGAGAAAATAATTTTTACACTACTTTTGAATTAAGTTGTTTCAATAGTATTTTGGAATTAACATGCTTCTAGTAGAAATGGACTCCAGAATGTATGACCTAAACAGATTCATGATTTCTTAACGTAGGTTTGTTGTCTTCCTGGATCCAGCTTTCCAGATAAATATTACTAGTTATATTGTTGATACCTAAAGCCTTTAAAGAAACATTTTGAGAGACAAGGCACTAGAACCCTTTCTTACACAGCCCTTTCCCTGATGGTATGCCAAGAAGTGCAGTTCTGATTCCACTAAAGTCAGAATGAGTCATATTTTACACCAGGGATGGCCAACTAATTGACCAAGGGCCAGATGGAGATCATGAGACAGTTTTATATGGATTTTAGGAGGGCCGTCAGGCTGACAAAATTGGGGACATTTATGGTTTTAAAATGAACTTGTAGTAGGGAGAAAGTGGCCCTAAAAAACGGCTGAGCAGCCTGCCCTGCTCCATATTTGGAGGAGGTGCCTGCAGAGCACATGCTGTACTGCCAAGGGGGGTGTAGGGTCAAACCTCTGTACTTGCTTCAGCAGTTTCACTTCATACAGACACTGGGCTAGTCCTTCTCCATTAGCAGCTGGATTGCAAAATGCACTCCCAGAGTGCACCTCACTCTTAGAACCATAAAATCATAGAATCACAGAATAGTTTGAGTTGGAAGGGACTTTACAGATCATCTAGTTCCAACCCCCCTGCCATGGGCACAGACACCTCCCACCAGATACGGCTTCTCAAAGCCCCATCCAACCTGGCCTCGAACACCTCCAGGGATGGGGCAGCCACAGCTTTCCTGGGCAACATGTTCCACTGTCTCACCGCTCTCATGGTGAAGAAATTCTTCCTCATGTCTAGTCTAAATCTGCCCCTCTCCAGTTTATACCCATCGCCCCTGGTTGTATCACCACAAGCCTTTGTAAAGAGTCCATCTCCAGCTTTCTTGTAGCCCATTTCAAGTACTGGAAGGACACTATAAGGTCTCCTCGGAGCCTTCTCTTCTTCAGGCTGAACAGCCCCAACTCTCTCACCCTGTCCTCATAGCAGAGGTGCTCCAGCCCTTGGATCATCTTTGTAGCCCTCCTCTGGACCAGTTCCAACAGCTCCATAAAGCTGTTTGGGTGAACCAAAACGTGGCAAGTGGAGGTGACCACTTGTTTTGAAAGTGTTCATCTGATCTGAAACAAAACCCTAGAGGATCCCTAAGAAGCAAGCAGTGTTGTGGTAAGTTGTAAAATCTGAACAGAGATCATTTTGGTGCAGGAAATGCAATGATCAGGAGCAGCTGGGTTTTGGTTTTGCCTTCCTCCCAGACAACAGGGAAGGAGCTTTGCAACTACTGTACTCTGTTTGTCTTTCAGATACAGGGACTACCGAGACCCTCCTCACGCCCCAGTGCCCTACGGTTACACGCTGCAGTTCTGGCACGTCTTAGCAGCACGGTTGGCTTTCATTATTGTATTTGAGGTCAGTGACCATTCAGACGGCAAGTGTGTTTGTTTCCCTGTTTTAACAAAGACAACAAAATGAAACAAATTATCCTTTGAAGCTTTTTCATTGGGCTGATCTATGATGGCAGCTGTTGAGATTTTCTTGTTAGTTTCCATTATTTTTATTGTGCTTTGTAATCTCAGATCTGATTTCTGAGCAGTCACAGGTATTTAGCTCTTAAGAAAAAGAGAGAGAGGCACAACTTTGGAAGCTATAACAGTGACTTGCAAAGAGGGGAAGTAAATGAAGTTTTATTTACTTTCTGAGCTTTGGCATTCATACCCTGGCTAGGCTGGGAAGCCGTATGCTGCCTAATGTGTGAGGAAGGGGTGAAGGAACATGACAAAAAAAGACGAAATCTGAACAACTGAAAAATATAGTTTACTTACAGTATTTACACATCTAGGTTCTTTCTGTATTTTATTTTTAATTCTTTTCATCTCTCTGGAATGATTAGCATCCGAAGTATGATGATGATGAAAAGGATTCGATATCTTTGCCAGTGTTCAGAATATTAGTACTCATTGTCAGTATATCAGAAAAGATAAACCAGACAAGATATACCAACTTCCCTTGACTGGAATTCCTATGCAGATTTGGAGAAAGAGAGACAGGAAGGTAAATAAAGAGGACGGGGTCATCTACAAAAGAAAATGCAGCTCTGAAGGCCTGGATTTCAGGTGCCTGAATATTCGTGCTAAAAAACAGGGACTCAGCATCTCTCCAGCACAAGCAATTTGAAATGCCTTTTACACTGTGAAGAAACCAAATGGGATCCAAATTATTTTTAAAAACTCTTTACTTAATCCTCCACTCAGAAATCATTGCAACAGGGCCTCCAACACAGATATGAAAGCTGTAATCACCATGAATTATTTGCATAATGTACAAGGGCATATTTCATTTCTGACTCACTATACTGTATAAATTCATTCTGAACTGAGGTTTCAAAGTGCCTCTTTGGATCACAGAACACAGAAGCATTTGAACTAGAGGAAAGGTAAAGGGGAAACATTTTCTAGATTGTTTCTTGCATAGTGATGTCTTGGTGGCTCAGCAGAAGCCCAAGGTCTGCAGTGAATTCCCCGATTGTCATTTTCACTGTTTCCCAGACAAGGAGGGAATATGGCAGTGCAAGTTGGGCTTTCTTCTTCATCTGTGCTGGGATAACTCATTAGAGATTGGCCCTAAGGAGACCTGAAATTCAATCACTTCTGCCACACTCATTGAAAGAAAGATTTCATAGGGGCCTGCTGGGCTTGATCTCTTCTTTGTTCCATGAGCTGTCAGTACTGAGAGTCAGAGTGTCTGTCTCCAGAAAAGGACTACAAGAATGGCCTTAGCAGGCCAGCCTAAGCAATTTTAAGACTGAAGAGATCCTGGTTTCTTGATATACACTTGGTATAAAGGCAGCACAGCATAAGGGCAAAGATAACTGAAGGAAGAAAAGGTACCCCTGCTCAAGTCTCAGTACCCAGCCAAATTTGTGACCTGCTATGGAATAGCTTTTTGTGTCTGCCCCATACTTGCACAAGAGATTTGACTTCGCTTTGCTCCAACCAAAGCTATAGGCTGGCTCACAACTGTTGCTTTCCTCAGGATTCACTCTGTTTATTGGCACTGCAAACTATCTCTTTAACTATATCTATGAATTCAAAACGGTAATTGCAACAGGAACCATGACTGTCTTTCTCTGAGGGAAATACTAATGGTTCAATCATAGCTGCTACAGCATTTACAGTAAAAAATTATGCTGAGAGATTAAGTGATTCTGATTTTTTCATAAATTAACTACCTAAATGCAGACACCTTCTTGGCACTGTGGATGTAGTTACTTTTGCTGTCTTGACCTCCATCAAAACCAAATGAAAGTATTTCCTATCACTGCAAAAGGAATTATTTGTCCAGGCTGAATTGACAGAAGAAACTTTTTCCTCTTTTTTTAGGTTTAGAAAAAATCACAGCAGTTAAAGTATTGTGGGTTTATTTCTCATGAGGGAAGAATGTATGGGAAAACATGTTACATTCTCTTTTCAGTGGTATTCAAAGTAACGGTTCTGCTTGGAGAAGAAGAAATACATTTATTTCTCCAATCTAGAATGAGTGTTCTTTCTGAGTTGGAGGATTTTTCTGTTTCACTGCTCCTCCTCTCAAGTGGAGTAAGTCAATCTCCAAACAGCATCTTTGATCAAAAAACAAAGGACACTCAAAGGACCCATCACACACAAGCTTTGCTGTGGCATGCCTAAAACATCAGGGACAAAGGATCAGTTACCTTATATTTAATTGATTGTGACATTTATTAAATGGGAATTCCTCTTTGGATGAGAGATGTGGTATAAGAAAAATTGGTTTTTTCTGATAATGATGCAAAAGTTTTCTAGCAACAGGGGAGTATCGTTTAACCCTTCTTTTCCTGCAGAGCAATCCCCTAGTACCAAACAATCTCCCAGCAAATCATGACCTCAGGGTTTTGAACACACGTGTCACACAATAGTTTTGAGGCCTTATTTGAAGCCAGCTGCTCGTAACTTTTGCTGCAACCTGTACTCCAGTGACTTTGACTGGAGTTTTTGTAGGGAAAAAAGTTCACAGTCTGGTTTCTTCAAACATAGTAATGGATTTAGTTCTATCATGGTATCTTTTTATGAAATGGAAGAAGTTTTTCATAAGATATGGAAAGTACTTCTTCTAAGAATTTAATTTTTCCTTTTTTTTATTTTTTTTCACAGCACCTTGTCTTTTGCATAAAGCACCTCATTTCCTACTTAATCCCAGATCTCCCAAAGGATCTGAGAGATCGAATGAGGAGAGAAAAGTACCTGATTCAGGAAATGATGTATGAAGCTGAACTAGAACGTCTGCAGAAAGAGCGGAAGGAAAGGAAGAAGAATGGAAAATCTTATCACAATGAGTGGCCATGATGGGGTGAGGAAGAAACTGTTTAAAAGAAGATAGGAATTTTGTTAACAAAATTTTCCGGCTTTTCTACAGTGGAGAGTGCACTAAAAGGAATAGTCAGTCAATGTTTTGTGCACTTAGCATATGTGCGACTATGTTTAATAGGGTGCATATTTTCATAAACCTTTTGAAATTAGAGGTCTTGCCAGGCTTAGCCTTCTCCAGAGCTAATGGCAGCATGAGCAGGTCAGACCAATGCTTAAGTCTCTGCACTCTTTCCAGGAAGCTCCCCAAGCCCTGATTTAAATTCAAGGCCCTGAACTTCAAAGTGGTTACCTGCCTTACAGTGCTGTACAGAACTCGGCGATCTTATGGCTCATTCTCATGACCAAGTCACTACTTCATAACTAATGACTGCATGATAGCAACAAGGCAGTCCTTGTCCATGAGTGCAGCCACCACCTGCAGCACATGCATGGCAGCCTTGCCCTCTTCCACAGTGGACTAAACTGTGTTAGCTTGCATTTACCACAAGTTAAGACCACGTATGTGCACCATATCTATTACTCCAACACTACAAGGATGAGATGCTTGTTCATGATTCCTATCAACCGGTCTAACAACACTAAAACATTTAGGTGTGCAAAAGTATTAACAGATAGACAAGCATCTAAATGGGGACAGAGGTATCTAACCGTTGGGTCATTAATTTGGAAATTATATTGTGAAAAGCTAGTAAAACATTTTAAAGATTTGAACAGTGCCTTTTCAGCTATAGGGCTGTCTGGATTCTGAGGGAAACAAATCAATCTAGGGTACCTTTCCCAGAACTACCTGTGTATTTATATTGCAAGAACATACTTGGGCCACATCAGGAATTAGGGTGTATGATACACATAAAAGACGACAGACTGTGTCTTAAAGACCTATCTGCACAGGTAAAACAAAAAAACAACAGATAAACAAGGTCAGTAGAGCAAAAGAACAAAGTCATCCAGAATCTCTACGCTTAGAACATTTTCTTTATTTATCCTTCCATTGTCTACGAAGGGGAGAAGGAGAAAAATGAAACAACAGACTGTAGTATGAAATAGCTTGGAATCCTTCATGCACATCAATTCTACACAGGCTGAAGAATTGTACTTGGTCAAAGTGGGCCACTTACTATATCTTTTTGCAAATTCTTCAGTATTAAGAAATAAGAATAATCCCAGATCATTAACCCAAAATAGTTGAGTTGCAGGACTGAAGATTGCAGAAATGTTGGATGGAGCAACATGAATCAAAATGCTGAGTGTTGTGAAAGCTTTACCACCTCTTGCCTCAAAAAGATAACACTGTAGTTCTTGTAGAACATGCAGTGGCATAATCACCCACAAAATAAAGAAAGAAGTTTGAAAACCAAGATTGTAAGAAGCCAGGTGGGAGCAAGCCTATGTCCTAGTGAGGATACATCTAGATACAAAACACTGGACCGGTTCCATTTGCTTAGCCCATTTCCAGATACCTGGAGATCTATAAAAATTATAGTTTTCTCAGAAATCTTAAGGAATCATGACCTTGTTAGTCTGAAGAAATATATGAAATTTAGGAAAATTCATCAAGTTGTTTCTACATGTTCTCCTGGAAAACAACTGATAGAAAAGCTAAAATTTGCCCTTCTGGACAGACCACACAATACAAGACCCTGTGGATGGATGCCCCAAGCATCACAACAGGACCACTTGCACCAAGGCTCCATATTGCCAAATTAGATCCATTAATTTCTTTCTGCTGCAAGAGAGAACTGCAATTTCCTTGGGGGGGGTGGGGTAGGGGGAAGTTTTAATGAAAGGTAATATGGCTTGAGAAGGGTGGAAGAGAATGTATGCACCCTCATCTCTGTTGCCGCTACCTGCCTTCACTTTTCTTCCTCACAACAAGGAACCTCCTCCAGTAGTGACCCATCATCCTACACAGAGAGGATAAATGGCATAGTAGCCCCCATTTATCAGGTGCTCCTGGCCCAGGCCTGAAGGTCCCATGAAGCATCATAAGCACTGAAGGAATTTCAGGATTAATCTGTTCTCTATTGACTCAGTGCCCAGCTGAGTGGGGAACACAACTAGTGGTTGTGGGGTGTATTCCTGCCGAACAAGGAAAGAACATGTTCATCTTTGCTTCAACTTACAGCAGCTGTGGATACAGCCCGCATGGGCAGTGGAGAAATGGGGCATTTCTGTCCCTGTAAAGAGGAGGTGGAGATCAGGCAATGTCATCCTCTGACACACACATGCCAGATGGGTTAGCATTTACCATCCACAACCTACAGTTGTGTACTGCGCTTACAGACTGGGGGCTCTTGGTCAAGATCACTGTGCAAAATCATATCCAGACCAAATTCACATAAGGAATAGGATTAGTTTGCATATCCTCTGTTTAATATCTAAACCAATAGATGAAAAGAGGTTAGAAACAGTTTGCTAAGCGGTAAAATGAGGCATGAGTCACACATAAAATCAGCATCACCCATATGAGTGTGAACCTTTGCAAACTCCTGCAGTAAGATATAGCTTCATCAACGTAGATTTCAACAACTTCTGAGAACTGAAACCTAGTAGAATATAAACTGACTTCCACTTGAGGAACCACTGCAATACAATGAGCCAAAACAAATAAAATGCAGCAGAAATACAACAGATAATAATTGATTTTAAGACTAGTTGTCAACATAGCTAGAATGTGATGAATTTTCATGACAATACATTGTTAGAAGTTGTGACCCATTCTGCCCTAAATGCGAACATGAGTTGGCTGCTTACCAAGCTTATGCTGAGTAAGATACTGAAAGGGGCTCTGACCTCCTGGGCAGATCCTAAGTACATTTCTGTTGCTTGTTGGCCAGTCAGCACACCAAGGTTTCATGTGCTGCTGGTCTGCAGAATAGATTTCCCTCGAGTCCTTCAAAACTATATAGCAGAACACTCAGGAAAGAGGACCCTCTTTTATTAGTTAGTTAGTTAGTTAGTTAGGAAAATATACAAATTATAGGCTAATAATAATAAATGGAAATTCAATAGATTCTAGATAGTAAATTTGTGTCATTCCCTTCTTTCTGATCTGATACTGGGCTTTGTTTAAACCTCCAGGTGACCGTCCTATATGTTGTTTACTTATTCCAGCTCCACAAGAGCACCTACCTTCAAGGGAATGAGAAAAAAATGCAACCTCAATGCATGCCACAGACATTTTATATAGCAAGCAGGACAGCACACATCAAAGGATTAACTGTGAAATCATCCTGCAATCAGCATAGGATTGATCTCCATGATCTCTTGACAGCAAGCATGTACTTCATGAGCAGTTACACACCAGTTTTTAAAACCAAGGAAAAAAATTGTATATCGGGACTGTTTTTCAGCCTGTTTGCTACGTTTTTTGCATTCTGTCCCATGCTGGTTTTACAGATCTTAGAATAAAAGATGTAAATGCACAACCTGGATACTTTGACAAAAGTAAAAGCCTAGGTATATAACATCACCTGTCTTCAAGCCACCAAATACTACAACAGAAACCCTGTTTACAAATCAGTTCTTTCTTATTTTAAATCTTTCTGAGGGGACTTACGTTGTTTACCATATATATATAATATATATATAAAGTACATAGAGAGACTGTTTATTTGTAAATAGAAAAATCCTATGGAGAAAAATGGCAAGTTTTCACACTTAAAAAAAAATCATCAACATAAAGCCATAATTAATGCTTGTATAATGTGACGCAATAAACTTTAAAATAAATTATGCCTATGAAAAATTTGCTCTTTGGCATTCATGAGTTATTTTCTATTTACGTTATTTGTTTAGAAAGCAAACAGAGCAGCCAGGTAGAAGCAAATTTAAATGCAGAACAAAAAAAGCCCAAAATCTCTCACTACTTTCTCTCTGTGGATCCTTTGTATAATTACATAATAAAACATTCTTCCTGTTGGTTTTTTAGTTCCTTTTTTTAATGTTCCTACTTGCTTTGTCTCTTAACCCTGCCATATGCTGTAAGTAATTTGGATAGTGTAGAGTGTTCCCATTCCCATGGAATTAATCAGCTTTGGGCATCCTGCATTTCTTTGTCAGATGAGCTTTTAGCAGGGAGAGAAGGAACAGGGTGCAGGAGTGTGATAGAGACACCAAGAATTAACTCACTGCTTTTACACAAACAAGGCCCTTGCTGAGAGTCCAGCTAGCAGAGAACACTCTATAATCATACCGAAAATATTATACAAAATCAATTGCTTTAATTATCGATGCCAATTAAAACAAGAAGCATATAGGAAAAAAGTAAAGCAGAAAGAGTCACTTCTATTTCTGCAGCAATCATGGGAGGCTAGTTAGCAAGAAACAGGGTAGTTGCCAGGGTCACCTGCAAATCTTAAGAATGTTTGTCAATAAATATCTTAGAGCAGGACACTCTCCCCAGTGAAAACACATTTTGACTTTGTGATTGTGGACTAATACATAACACCTGGACCAAACTTTCACTTCATGCCAAAATTAGAGTCAAATGGCTGCTCAGTGCCCAAACAGTGATCTCAAGTGAAGGTAAGTTAGTAATTTACCTGTTTTTTTCTGTTTTAAACAACTATGTGAATTCAAAGCACTGAGGAAAAAAACTCTTTGGTGCTACATTTTTTCTTAACTATGATAACTGGGAAGATCAGTCTTCAAGAACAAAACAGGTAGAAGTCACAGGTCATCCAAGACAGTTTAAGGACATTATCAGTTAGAGTGCAAACAGTGATCTTGGCACAGAGTGGTGCATTGAAGGTGACGCTAATGCTGTTTAACACAGTAGCTCTCAGTCTCCCTCCTGAGCATTCAGATAGGACTTCAGCACTTTTGTCGTGAGGGCTGTAGTCACACCAGCAGGCACACAGGTCAAGGGTTTGTTACAGGCTTCTGTTTTCTCTGCCCACAGCTTCCTTTGTGCCACTGAGCACAGGTACATGGAGGCACATCAGTTCACTTTATTTCATCTCTCTGCAGCAGAGTGAAGATTACTGTACTTACCTTTTTTCAGATCTGTGAGCTGAAAGTATGTGGTAAGTACAAAATATTATACTCTAAGACTCAGGAACTATACTGTAGCACAAAATGCAGTATCTGTTTCTCGAACATGAAGAATACATGGCTTGATCAGCTGCATTTATTTTCTGGGGCTTCGGAAGCATAGCCAGCTTGTTTACTCAGTGCACTGGTTGTTTCACAGTGACTTGGATAGTCCCGAAACAGAGGCCCCTGTCCTGAATCCCAGCAGACTTTATTCAGGATGCTATTAATTATCTCTGATCTTAGATACAGAGACACAATACATAACTCATGGGATCTATCCTGCTCACTCACAGCCCTTCCCTTCTGTTCCTTGAAATTCACTTTCTATTCCTAATGTTTTCTGATTCTGTCATTTTGTCTTATGCATTAGATCATCAAGCACCCCCTGTCAGAGTGGCATTGAATAAATTGCTTTACATGTTACAGAGCCAGGGTCAAAGTAGATGATAAACTAGTACTGTGTCACATTACAAGTTACAGAAGCTTAGCACCTGGCACAAGTGCAGCATAACTTTTAGAAAGCATTTAAGACATGCAGTCCGTGTTTCATTTGATTCATAGAATCATAGAATCATAGAATCACAGAATAACCAGGTTGGAAGAGACCCACCGGATCATCGAGTCCAACCATTCCTATCAAACACTAAACCATGCCCCTTAGCACCTCGTCCACCCGTGCCTTAAACACCTCCAGGGAAGGTGACTCAACCACCTCCCTGGGCAGCCTCTGCCAGTGCCCAATGACCCTTTCTGTGAAAAATTTTTTCCTAATTCTCGAGCATGACTGCTTCACAAGCTTCACAGCTCAAATTTCCTGCAATGGCTTCTATTTCCCCACTTGATTCTGCTCCTGCAGAGGAGTTTTAAACATTCACGTATAGCCATAGCAAAAAGTCTGCAGTACAAAAACAACACAGTGGATCAGAATCTGTTTCCTGCTGCACCAGAAAGGACACAGGATAAGAAAACAATGGAGGGGTTTCAAAAGTAAGGGGCACGCTCTGGAGTGGACATGCTGTTCAGCTTCTCTTGGCAGCTCAGTCAGAGGACAATCAATACCCTGTGGCCCTGGAGAAGCCTTCACCAAATGACATCCTCTGTGATCCCTTCCCCACCCAGGGGGATTATGTAGTAGATTCTGTGTGCCCACCAAAACACATGATGTGCTATTGCCTGATCTGGACCAACCTTGAAAGTGAATCCTTAGAGTGACAACAGGGATGGCATGAACACAGACAGCCACATGAGATTTCAGCTCACAGCTGTGCAGGTAACAGCAGATGCAACTGCAGACATAACCTTCCTTCTTGTCCAGTACAGGAAAGAGGATCCTTGTCTTGTATTGACATCTCTGACAGACTATGCCCATCCCAGTGCAAGAGTGATCCTAGGCCAGCATGCTGGGATGAATAATGGAATCATAGAATGGTTCGGGTTGGAAGGGACCTTAAAGATCGTATAGTTCCAACCCCTCTGCCATGGGCATGGACACATCCCACTAGACCAGGCTGCCCAAGGCCCCATCCAACCTGGACTTGAACACCTCCAGGGATGGGGCAGCTACAGCTTCCCTGGGCAACCCGTGCCAGTGTCTCACCACTCCCATGGTGAAGAAATTCTTCCTAATGTCTAGTCTAAATCTGCCCCTCTCCAGTTTCATAGAATCATAGAATAACCAGGTTGGAAGAGACCCACTGGATCATCGAGTCCAACCCTTCCTATCAAACACTAAACCATGCCCCTTAGCACCTCGTCCACCCGTGCCTTAAACACCTCCAGGGAAGGTGAATCAACCACCTCCCTGGGCAGCCTGTTCCGGTGTCCAATGACCCTTTCTGTGAAAAATCTTTTCCTAATGTCCAGCCTAAACCTCCCCTGGCAGAGCTTGAGGCCATTCCCTCTTGTCCTGTCCCCTGTCACTTGGGAGAAGAGGCCAGCACCCTCCTCTCTACACCCTCCTTTCAGGTAGTTGTAGAGAGCAATGAGGTCTCCCCTCAGTTTATACTCATTGCCCCTAGTCCTATCTCTACAAGCCTTTGTCAACAGTCCCTCCCCAGCTTTCTTGTAGACCCTTTCAGGTACTGTAAGGTCACTATAAGGTCTCCTCAAAGCCTCATAGCAGAGGTGTTCCAGCCCTCTGGTCATCTTTGTGGCCCTCCTCTGGACCCATTCCAACAGCTCCATATCCTTCTTATGCAGAGGATTCCAGAACTGGACACAATACTCCAGTATTCCTCCACAGAGGAAGAGAGGGCCAGAATCACCTCCCTTGACCTGCTGGCCACACTTGTTTTGATGCAGCCCAGGATATGGTTGGCCTTCTGGGCTGTGAGTGCACATTGCTGGTTCATGTTGAGTTTCTCATCAACCAGCACCGCCAAGTTCTTCTCTGCAGGGCAGCTCTCAATCACACCATCCCCCATCATGTATTGAAACCATGAATTGCCCTGACCTGGATGTAGGACCTGGCAGCTGGCCTTGTTGAACCTCATGAGATTCTCAAAGTACCCCTTCTCCAGCTTGCCTACGTCCCTCTGGATGACATCCCATCCTTCTGGTGTGACAACTACACCACTCAGCTTGGTGTCATCTGCAGATTTGCTGAGGGTGCACTGAGGTACTTAATGCCTTCTTTGCTTCAGTCTTTAATAGTAAGGAAAGTTGTTCCTTATGTGTCCATCCCCAGGGGCTGGAGGAGCAGAACGAACCTCCCATGATCTAAGAGGAGGTGGTTAGAGACCTGCTTGGCTAATTAGACATTCACAGGTCTATGGGGCCCAACGGGATCCACCCAAGGGTATTGAGGGAGTTGGCAGATGTGCCTGCCAAACCCCTATCATCTGTCATCAGTCCTGGCTGACTGGGGAAGTTCCACTAGATTGAAGGCTGGCAGATGTTACACCCATTTACAGCAACAGTCGAAGGGAGGATCTGGGAAACTACAAGCCTGTCAGTCTGACCTCAGTGCCAGGGAAAGGTCATGGAACAGGTCATCTTGAGTGCAATCACACAGCACATGCAAGACAGCCAGGTGATCAGGCCCAGTCAACACGGGTTCACAAAAGGCAGGTCTTGCCAAACTAACCCGATCATGTTCTATGACAAAGTGACCCGCTTACTGGACGAGGGAAAGGCTGTGGATGTGGTCTTCTTGGACTTCAGTAAAGCCTTTGACACAGTTTCTCACAGCATTCTGCTTCGGAAACTGTCAGCCTCTGGCCTGGACAGGCGCACACTCTCCTGGGTGGAAAACTGGTTGGGTGGCCGGGCCCAGAGAGTGGTGGGAAATGGAGTTTACTCCAGCTGGAGGCCAGTGACAAGTGGGGTTCCCCAGGGCTCAGTGCTGGGTCCAGTCCTGTTCCATATCTTTATCAAAGATCTGGATGAAGGTATTGAAAGTTTGCAAATGACATTAAGCTGGGAGGGAGTGTTGATCTGCTGGAGGGCAGGGAGGCTCTGCAAAGGGATCTGAACAGGCTGGACCAATGGGCTGAGACCAGTGGCATGAGGTTTAACAAGGCCAAATGCAGAGTCCTTGCACTTGGGGCACAACAACCCTATGCAGTGCTACAGACTAGGAGAAGTCTGGCTGGAAAGCTGCCTGGAGGAGAGGGACCTGGAGGTGTTGGTTGACAGCGACTGAACATGAGCCAGCAGTGTGCCCAGGTGGCCAAGAAGGCCAATGGCATCTTGGCTTGTATCAGAAACGGAGTGACCAGCAGGTCCAGGGAGGTTATTCTCCCTCTGTACTCGGCACTGGTGAGACCGCACCTCGAATACTGTGTTCAGTTCTGGGCCCCTCACCACAAGAAGGATGTTGAGGCTGTGGAGCGAGTCCAGAGAAGAGCAACAAAGCTGGTGAAGGGGCTGGAGAACAAGTCTTAGGAGGAGCGGCTGAGGGAAGAGAGGAGGCTGAGGGGAGACCTTATTGCTCTCTATAACTGCCTGAAAGGAGGTTGTGGAGAGGAGGGTGCTGGCCTCTTCTCCCAAGTGACAGGGGACAGGACAAGGGAGAATGGCCTCAAGCTCCACCAGGGCAGGTTCGGACTGGACATTAGGAAAAATTTTTTCACAGAAAGGGTCATTGGGCACTGGCAGAGGCTGCTCAGGGAGGTGGTTGAGTCACCATCCCTGGAGGTATTTAAAAGAAGGGTAGATTAGTTGCTCGGGGACATGGTTTACTGGCAGATAGGAATGGTTGGACTCCATGATCCAAGAGGTCTTTTCCAAGCTAGTGATTCTATGATTCTATGATTCAGTCTCACTGTCTATATCATTGATGAAGATATTAAACAGCACTGGTTCCAGTACAGACCCAAGGGACACCACTTGTCACAGATCTCCATCTGGACTTTGAGCCATTGACTACTATTCTCTGAATATGACCATCCTACCAATTTCTTAGCCACTGAACAGTCAACCCATATCTCCCCAATTTAGAGAGAAGGATATCGTGGGGGACTGTGTCAAAGGCTTTGCAGAAGTCCAGATAGATCACATCCGTTCCACTATCTTCCCAGGCACAGAGGTGAGGCTGACAGGTTGGTAGTTCTCAGGGTCATCTTTTCTACCCTTTTTAAAAACGGTCACAATGTTACCCTTCTTCCGGTCACCAGGGACTTCTCCTGATTGCCATGACTTTTCAAATATCTTGGAAAGTGGCTTGGCAACTACATCTGCCAATTCCCTCAGGAGTCTGGGATGCATCTCATCAGGTCCCATAGACTTATATATGTTCAGGTTCCTCAGTTGGTCACAAACCTGATTCTCCTCTACAGTGGGAGGGAGTTTACCCCTCTGGTCATCATCTTGTTGTCCCATGACCCACGAGGGGTGAGGAGAGCAGTTACAGTGAAGACTGAGGCAAAAATTTGTGAAGTACCTCAGCCTTCTCATCGTCTGTTGATACGAGGTCACCATTTTCATCCATCAGTGAGGGTACGTTCTCTTTAATCTTCCTTTTATGACTGATGTACCTGTAGAAGCCCTTCTAGTTGGTCTTCACTTCCCTTGACAAGCTCAGCTCCAGCCACACGTTGGCCTGCCTGATCTCATCCCTACACAGCCGGGCAGCATCCCAATACACTTCCCAGGTTGAAATAGAAGACTGCTGTCATTCTGCTAGTTGGCATTGAATAAAAAACCCAAACAGTTTATTTCCTTCATGAGGACCAGCTCTGTAAGGGCAAGACAGCGCAGAAGAGTGAGATGGTGTTGTACTGACTCTTGCTTCCAACCACCACCAAAGACACTCTTGTAGCTTCCAGCAGTGAGGACAGAGGAGGAGAAGCAGGTACTGGGCAACTAGTGGTTTAATAAAAACAAACATATATGACAAAACCAGCAAAATAAATAAGACTTCAGGATTAGTTCTACAAAGGAACTTGATGGCACTAAATACACCTCCTGTGCTAAAAAAAAAACCAAAAACCACTATTTCTTGCAATCTGATAGGGTCCCACAGCCCTAATCTTTTCATTCTTTCAATGCCTTAAAAGAAAAATACACAAACCTGAAAAATGGCTATGCCTGGAGGAACAGTGCTCTTCACAAATGAAAAATCCACTCTGAGCACTGAGATTAAAAACAGGTATTTTCCAAGAGGATCAAGACTATCAAGCAAATATTTCAAACAGAAACATTGCCTTAAGCCATGTCACCAAGTCTCAGAGTGAAAGAGAGAGAATGAGGAAATGCAAGAAAGACCTGATTCCTTTCTTCACTAATGTCAAGGTCATGCAAGGTTGACACTGCCACAAAGTTCAGCAGACACCTGCCCATGACCCCAGAAGGGCTGGTAACTGACCCGGTACAGGAATATCAACAGTGAACACAACCGTCTTTGTGGGCTGATGTGGCTTCATGTCATATATAAATGCCATTGACTTTATTTTCATTGTCTGCAACATCCATTTCAAAGCGGCTGAAAGCAGGGTTGTCAGTTCCTTCAGTTGCCACGGTAAAAGGTTTCCAGTTCAACGCTTCCACTTTCTCTGTCTAAAAAAGAAAAGACAAAAGCCATGCTGTGAAGTGAAAGAATTGGTTTTCCTCTCTTTGACCTGCATGCAACTAGAGTCAGACTTGACATACAGGATGCTTTGCAGGAAAACACACCTTGATTGCTGACAGAGCATAAGTAGTTATTCATTGCAACAGCTGGTATTTTTCTAGGGGCATGGAAAGTTTCCTATTGCATAAGGTACTAGTTGTGCAAAATGTCCTCGTCACATACAATGTTCTTGTCCTGCAAAGTGTCTGAGGTATTTTTGGGTGTGCAAAGTTCTAATTGCTGTTTTAATGTCTGTCACCACCACGTCCCTGAGCTATTGACTCCCAGTTCTTGGTCCTTGCCCCATCTCTGACATGAAAAGAGGATTAAAACACATCATTGCTTTGATGTACTATCTGTGGGAAACCTAGTGAGATGTTGAGCTCTTCAAGTGCAGGAAGTTGCTCAGTTCCCCCAACTGGTTTTCTCAACAACTTTCTGTATTAGTTGTGATGCCAACCACTTGTTATCCACCTCCTAGCTGTACAACCAGGCAGACACTTGTTTCTGACTCCAGATATAAAAAAGTATGGCTGTGGATATTAGCATCCATGTGGGTGTGTTTTTCTTTTAAAAAAGGAGTTATATTCCCAGATAGTGAAAACCGTTGTCGGCCTGTTAAATATGGTGAATGACAATAACTAGGTCTCCAGTCCTGACATCGGCAAACAGCATTACAATACTATTGTAAAAATCCCTTTCCCACGCTCGAGTTCATATCCAGAAACTGAAACACATGAAATCACGCTAGAAGGAGTTGTCATCATGGAGGAAAAACATCCTGCAAACTGGACCATCTCAAAGAAAATATCACTGCCTATACTGCAGCACTCAAGGAGCCCTGAACAAAGCTGATCTTCAATGTTGAGCATCCTGCTGATGCTGATTGAAAAGTGACCTATAGTCTATTAAAAACAAGCAAAGAAACAAATAAAATACCAAATTTCCCCTACATTCTCCCTTCTAAAGGATATTATCACCCAATAATGTCTCCTTTTTTCTTATATCTTAGGGATGGAACTAGGAAACAGATACACTGACTAAAAATTTTTTTCTTTCAAACAGTAGGCAAAGTTACAAAAAAATTCCAGACTCTAGAGAACATATGTTTATGAAGAAATGAAGCTTTGCTGAGTCCAAAGCATGCCTTGGACCAGCTTCCAAGAGACTAGTAAGGAGTATTTTGGCAGAAACCCAGAGAACAACTGCCCCTTGTCTCAGCTGAAGCTCTGTTGTTCACTGAAATCAAGCTGTGGCCAAACATAGCTTCCCTGCCTATGCCAGCAGCTTTACCCCCACCCACCTTGTGCTCTGCTACTGCCTTAAAGTAGTCAGTCACACGAGGAAGCATCAGATGCTATTAATCCTGTGTGGAAAAAATAAGCCAGGGACCTTTGTTCCCAGGAGGAAAGTTTGATTTAAATCAGAGTTGCATAACAAAACTTACTTTCTCAGATTTAGCCCATGAGAAGTTGGACAGGAAATCTTCCTTGGTCAGCATGAATTTACGATCTGTGTTCTGCTTTAGCCCTCCTGCAAATTGGGCAGATGGAAATTAGCCAGGTTTCCATGTGCAAGTGATATGTCAGAGCCCAGCTAGGGGCACCAGGCCAGGTGAGCAAGACAGAGTTATGCAGCAAAAGCAGTCAAGCAATTACAGGCCTTAGGGATCATTTCTTTACAAAGATGTATACTCCATATGAACTTAAAATATAAAATGGTCCTCAAGGTCTATTTGAAATGCCTTCGCCATTTCCCAGAGCTTCCTACATTCTCCTTCAATTTCTGTAAAAAAAACTGAGACATTCACCTGAAAAGAATAAATTCCAATAATGATCTCTGGGACCATCCACCTGGTCCAGGAGCTGTGGTACCAAATGCTGCCCTGAAGCCTGAGCCTCAACCCTCAAATCCTTGTCAGCAAGACTCCTCTCTTCAGACCCACCACCAATTTTTATAATGAGTTATTTAAGTGCAGCCCTAAGGTGGCGGGATAAGAGTTAGCAGGATCTTTGGGCATTTTTAAGGCATGGAAGATTAACTATTCTTGTGGGGGAATGTGTGTGGGAAAGAAAGGAGATGCAGGTGCTGGGAATTAGCTCTGATTGGCACCTGAGGCTTAAATGGGATCTTGTGCCACAAAAAGCAGAGTTCAGGTCTTTTGAGTGTTTGTTTCTTGGGATGAGGACTTCTCATATCATTTTACTGATTTGTCCAGTTTTTGTGCTTTGTCTCATGGCCCATAGATGACCTGATTCCAACCTAATAAGAAGCAAAATTTGTCTACAAGTATCACTAGAGCAATAGGGAGAAAGATCAAATCCTCTAAAAACTCGCAAGTATAAGAAAATGGTCAAGTATAACCTGTGCTCAGTAGTTGCAGGGCCCAGAGAAGCTAATGGAAGCAAATTTGTCTGCTGAGTTTGGAGTTTCCTAGTCCTAAAGTAGGTCAGACTCACAGGTGTGACATCTAACAGCCTCAAAGATGAGGGCTGTCATAGGAATCTGCCTGGGTGTACTGGGGAATGCTGTGAGAGCAGCTGCTTTTGTGCTATTTTCGCTATGCATGAGGTGGATGAGAGGTGCACTTTGCATTTCACTGAGATGCAAGAATAGTGAGGCTGTGGACCAGAACTGAAGTCCCTGCTCTTAACTGTGGGCTGCTGCTTTTGCTCCTTGCACAAACAGTACAGGGAAAGTGAGAAAGAAGCTAACATAGCCACACATAGGGTTTGCAGCTTCTAGGTACGTGCTTGGGAAATGTGGTGAAAAGCATGCACTGTACACGTGCCGACAATAAGCTGGAGTGCTCTGAACTCACTCAAAGTAAAACTGCTTTTGTCCTCTAGAAGCATGGGTACACCCTTTGCTGTGAGCAGAATCCAAGAATGGGACGCAGAAGGGCTGAGGGGAATAAATGAGAGAACGGTAACCTTTGTACAATGTTTGCAATAGGTTCACTGGCACTTTCTACAGCAACGACAGCTCTCTGGTCATCTAAGTTTGAAAGAGATCTAAGACATTAAATCACAGCTCTGGAACTGTACCTGTTAGGAGGCTGATAATTAATCCCACAGTTACTGTGACGAGTGTCCCAACTGTGCTGAAGTAGAGATAAGACAGGGAATACCAATTGTCTGCCAGGGCAGGCCTGAAAAAGAGCAGAAAAGGGGTTAATATCTGCTTTCCTATTCCAAGAAATTTGAAAATGTTGTCTGTTTCCAGATAAATACAGAACTACTTCTGATTAAAATGACCTGTTACTCTTGAACTATGTCTATACAACAAAATGGGCACTGAAAATCTGTTAGAATTTGCAGGACAGGTTCCTTCATAGGGGAAGATACCAGTCAGGAGAGTGAAACAATGCATGGGCCAGAGCAGGTAAAACAGGATAGTCTAGTCTCTGCTAGCAATCTAGTGCAGAGCTGAGCACTCCAGCAATCCAGATAAAGGGATAATTTCTTTAGAAGGGGAGGACTTATTTAAAGGAGGGGACACATAAAAAATAGGGAATTGGTTACCTGCAGCTTTAAAGAGCCAGAAACAATAGGGCAACTGTCACACCTCAGGTTACACCTTACTTTATTCTCCTCGACAATGTGCCCTGCTGCAACAGCTCCTTCGCCACAACCACGAGCAATGCTGGAGGCTTCATCTGAGAAGTGTAGTAGATGAAACTGGATGTTGGGCTCCCATGTGTGTACCATGGTAGCTGTTGATTGTACAATGCTCTAGGATGTAAGGATTGTGAAATCCTAGAACTGCGTTTGTTCAGCCTCTTTCTGTCCCTGCTGTTCTCTATATTGTCATTCATAATTATTAGTGTGATTGTCCAAAGTAAGACATATGGTATTCACAGCGGGAAGAAAATGCCTTATATTTTACTCATTATACAGATTATACCCTCTTTTGAATTTCTGGAATAGAACTATTCCTGCACAGACAGTCTGTTGAAGGTGGAACTGTTAAACTGGCAAATTTCCCTTTAGCTGCCTACTACTTTAATTCATGTGACAGGCTGTGGTAGTTGATCCAATAACTATAAATGTTATGTTTTCTTTAGTAACATGGTTCCCAGTAAGGCATATCCACGCTTTTGACCTAAAATACTGAACTGAAGCTTTTCAGATCAATAGGAAGATTCACTTCGACTTTTGCTCTGGGATAATTCAGATAATCTTCACTCTGACAGGTGAGAAAAGAAATTGGAGAAAACTGCTTCATCTTGAACAGCCTGGTAGGTAAACTAGGGAAGGATAGTTGTAGTGACCCAAATGTTAGGCAGATGTTTGCGTTGCTATAAAACAAATATGCGCTTTGTTGATTGCTCGTGATGAACTTGTATACCTCACTGCAGCTGGTGTGGTGGCTATTGTTAATGGATTTTGAGTTGATGTCAAATTTCCTAAGGATAGATTACAGCCTGCAGTTGAGAGAAAGAGTGGTTTGGTCCTCTCTGGAAGCGGAGGATAAATCTGAGATCCGATTCCAACCCAAAGCGAAATAAGAAAGCCACTGGCAAGACCCACAAACGCACCCTGCAAAACAGAAAATGAAACTTGAATTTACATGAAGAGCAAAAGGATATTTGCAAGAAAAAAACCCACACCTAAATGAGTAAGAAACAGTCAAAATTATCTAAACTTTAGGCTCCATAGCAGTAATGAAGTATACAGCTGGGGAGAGCTGGAGAGTTTACTTAATTCGCCTTTGGGGAAAACAGTGTTTACTCAGCTCCTGAGCACACCTCTTTTTATTTTGCCACTACACCTTTAAAAATCAAAGAAACTTTTGTGTTGCATGGTATATGGAAAATCTGCTTTATCCGAGAGCCTCCTTGAACAAATACAGAAGCAATTTTTCCTTTTTCTCATGCGATCTGTTTTTGCAAAATATCTTCTACGTCAGAGTCAGGGGTGGGTTTGGCTGATGGCTACTGATTTTATTATTGTTTTTTAGTATATACATAAAATTTGCAACTGCAAACAGGTAAATGTTAATGTTTAGTGAACTTTACTAAATAGCAATCCTGGCAGACTAAACCATGGACTATATTCCCAGTTTGTCAAATCTACTTTTTGATGGAATAGCTTTTTCCTCTGGAAATAATTTCACATCACTGAACCACTTCAAGAACACCCCAATTCAGACTGGAACTGCTTAGGCCCCATTTTCCCAGCTTGGTATCTTTTTGACCAAGCAGGACAGAATCTTCCAAGTTTACTGGCTATTCAACTACATCTCACTACACATTGTTCCTTGCTTCTAAATCTGTGTTTTTCAGAAATTGTTGCTGAAGTTTCATTTTTATTCATATCTCCACCCACCCTCCCTCTGGTCATGTAAATCCCTACATGGGATGGAAATTCAAGTTCCTATTCAGCCCTGCTCATCACTTCCTTGAGATACATAGGAAAGCGAGTGAGGGGAAATGTTCTCATAGAAAGCATCAAAGAGTTCACACTTGTGGCCCAATACAAGCAGGAGAGGGGGAAGGAGGTGCCCACAATTATCAGTGAATTTTGGCCCAACAGGGCTTTAAAATTCTACTTACAATTTCATTTGCAAAGGAGCAGAGGATTCCCAAGGCAAACACTCCTAAAAGGGGACCACCAACGATGCCAAAAATGCTGAGTGCTGCCTGAGGAAAGAAGAGAGTTACTATCAGGTTGCTGTGCAAGTTAAAGCCTCCCACACAGCAAGAAGGGAAGATGTTGAGAAGGAAGTTATGAGGTTCTTAACCGATGTGTACTGAGATGGCTGGACTTGGTATAAGTCCTATGGGTGCTTAGAGCAGAGGCTGAGCCATGGGCTGTTTTGAGGCCAGTATCCAACAATAAAAACTAATCTGATCAGGAAATCCAGCAATTACTTTCTTATATAAGTAATTCTGTGTCATTCAAAGTGGCACGGAAAAGCATTCTGACACCTACCTGCAACAAGGCTCCCAGGATAGATGCTAGTCCAGCCATAGCGATACAGACTCCACCAAAAAACAGGCCTGTGTGGGAAAGGCAGAATGATGTGTAAATCTGCCGAAGTCTGAAAAGCACTAGTAGAAATATCTCCATTTAACCTAGCACGGCCCTTGACATCTCCAAAACAAACCTGCTAGCATATGAGTTTTTTCTAAGACAAGCTGAAGGGGCTAAAAGGTCAGGTTCCTGTTTGCATTAAGAGGAGATCATGCAATCTTAACAAAATCCTCTTCCTGTATATTACTAGACAGTAGTTAATAAATAGCAGCCACATGGATTAACCATAGTGACAATACCACATGTATTGTTCATACTTCTCAGTTAATCTCCTCTGTCATAGTCCTTATTTTGAAGGAGCTATTTTTGCTTCTCAGTCTAAAATCTTCAGAGCAAGAAAGTAAATACTGGCAGATTACCCATAGCTGGCACCATGATAAAGAACATCCTGGGTGACCAGGACATAATGTCTCTTCCCAGGACCTGTAATACTGGGGTTATTTTCTACACCTCCACCCCTGTTGAGTTTCACTGCACAAGCAGTAGGCTAATCCCACTTAATTAATGTGTTATGTCAGACAACTATTAATCACAATTAATGTGATTGATGTGATATGTCAGACAACTCAGGATAAGCCCAACAACAATTTTGGCATAAACATTGTTCACAATAATGTTTAAGAAACTGCTCTCAGGTGAGAATATTTAAAGCTTGTCCCCAGCCACCATTCTGATGTCCACACTAGTATGGACTATGACTCTACGTAGAGACTGTGTTTTTTCCATGCTTAGTACAAATGCTGTCTTGAGCTACACCTGGAGCTGATCACAGGCAGTATAACTAGCAAAAATAACAATTGCATTTTAGAGATTTAAAACATCTGCTCAGCCTAGTTCTAACCCCCTTTGAGCTACATTAAACAGAGGAGTTAAAAAGGCTGAAGGACATGTGAAGCTTCTCACTCCCTGGAATGCTATTAGGACACAATAGCATTCCTTGCCTATCACTGAGTTCAAAATTTTGCTACAAAACTGTTTCCTACGCTTCTCATTTTTGACAGAAGAAAGAAAATTAACAGCTGTTCCAGTTTGAGATATTTGGTTTGTAGTATTGTGAATCAATACTGAATACAGGTGCAGTGCATCTTTACTGCTTAAAGATTAAACTAGATGGGTTTTTTTCCCTTATGCTCACTTGAAACAGCTTGTCCCCCATTCTGTGTAAAACTGACACAGCTGATCTTGCCTCCCCCTCTCCCTCCACCAATGCAGTCCTATTAGTGTGAATGCACGTACAATGCCATAATCAAGATTTGAATCAAGCCCTTACTTTGTAAAGCAGAAGTAGAAAAGATATTTTCTGAACATACTCATCCCCATGGAAATCCATGACAACTTCTTTTCAGAGAGGGATCTGAAGTATGGCTTAATGAGGTCTTCGACAGTCACAGCAGCCAGAGCATTGATGCTGGAGGACACTGTACTATAGAAGGCAAGATTTATATATATTTTTTAATCTTAGAAGCTGAAATCATAGATAACAGATGGGTTACTAGCAGACAGAAACTGCCACTATCTAGAACAATGTCAGAAAACTAATGTAAATGCTATATTGGTTGAAATAACTTACTATTTCAGGTGATGCAGTTAATAGCTTACAAAAATAGTTTAGAATAATGCTCCTAGTGAAGATAAGGCAAATCTTGATGAAAAGATAGGCCTAGAGATGTCAATAATGGGGCTAAGGCACAAACACTACTGGTATAAGTGATACCTTCACAAATTATTTACACAGTACATCTTTGCATATGTAAAATTCCTACATGCCTGTCATTGATTACTTTGAATGCATTCTCAGAAGAGGATTCACATAACCTGATTACACTCATCTTAAAATTGGACATCTAGACCAAACTGAACTACTCCAGGTTTCCTATGGGGTCAGAGAAACCAGTACTCCTCAGCCACAAAGCCAATCAGGTGATGTTGTTTAGATTAGACATTAGGAAGAATTTTTTCACCATGAGAGTGGTGAGACACTGGCACAGGTTGCCCAGGGAAGTTGTGGCTGCCCCCTCCCTGGAGGTGTTCAAGGCCAGGTTGGATGGGCCTTGGGCAGACTGGTCTAGTGGGAGGTGTCCTTGCCCATGGCAGGGTGGGTTGGAAGTAGATGATCTTTAAGATCCCTTCCAACCCTAAGTATTCTATGATTCTATGTTGTTTCTATGCGTACCTTGCTCTTGCAAGCCACCAGCTTTCCTTCAGCACATGAAAACCAAACATCCTGGTTATTCCCTCTGTTTATGTAGCTACAAGTACTCAGAACCACAACAACAAAGAACTTATTCTAGTGTCACATTCTTAGGTTTCCTCATTTTTATCTGCTTACTACTGTTCAGAGCCTTCCTCGAGAGAGACAATGTTTCCTAAAAGATGCTCCTTGGGAAAGCTGAACAAAACACTCGTCACTATGGAATAGAAGGGGATTGATTTGTCTGTTTCTAGATTTGAAACTGGAAAATAAAAGATGAGCAGCAGCAATTTCCCCCAAACTGTAGCTATTTTGTGCAACCACTCATTTACTATACTTAAAAGCTCCTATGGCAAAGGGGCTTCAAAAGCACAGAAAAGTGGATTTGTTAGTACTGTTCATTGCGTGGGGCTAGCTGTTTCCTCACACCATTATTAGGGCACTCCAAACTTAAGACCTCAGATTGCTGCTGTTGAAAACTATAGATGTTTAAGCTGTATCTTCAAAGAGGTTATAGCTCTTTGTTTTAAAGGAGAAAAATCAGCTAGACAAAGAAAGGAAATGCATAAGTTTTAGTTGAAATGCAATTTTACCTCTAAGAAAAAAAAGACAAAAAGAGGGCACTATGTTCCAAATGATTAAATTACCTTAATGTCCCACTGTAGGTACAAGCCACAAAAAGCCCCGGCAGTCCTGGAAAATCACCAAGAATATCCATCACGAGGTATGGCATTAGCTGAAACATTCAGAGAGTAAGAAATATAACCATCTTGCCCTAATTTTTCTTTTTCTTCACTCTATTATTTTTGCTGCAGCCGTATCAATGACATTATGCCCACCTGTTCTAATTTTGAATGCCCCATCTTGCACTATTTATTAGGTTTTTTTTCAGAAAAAATAAACCCTAAAACATCTACTCAAGTTACAGCAAAGTCTGGTTAGACCCAGGAGAGGTGAGCACATAGTCATGCTGTCTGGCTCGCTTTCCAGTGATGCTGGTATAGGAAACTAGTACTGGGCAGCAGGTATTTCATACTGTACATCACTCTGCTGGGTTTGGGTGCCACAGTAGATGCTTCTGTCTACTGTTGACTCCACAAAAAAAGTTTTCAGACACAGTTCAATAACCTCAGGGTACCTGAGAACAATTTTCCTGTTGGAAACTGTATCATTTGTCGACCTTTGCAAGACCTGAGTGCTGGAAATGGGAATTTTAAGATTTTCTTCCTGTGAACCATTTTTTTCACAGACAATTCATCTTTTTTAGTATCTTGCCCTTAAAGACCAGGTGGTCCTGCCTCTGGTACTCCATTATCTGTGCTCTACTCCCAGCTTTTAAGCTATCGTCCATGGGGAGTTATCCAGAGCCTATCATTATTCCAGGCATAAACATATGGAAAAAAAGATACATACAATTTCCTTGGGCCCTGACCCTGGTCAGTCTATTGGTCCCCAGGGCACTTGTTCCTCACACAAATCTCCTGTTTGAGGCATCTTTAGGGAGAGGCCACCTGCCAGTTACAAGGTGCCTTCTCCGCAGCATGGAACAACGTGGTTTGACTATCCAGCTCTCTGCCAAAGGAAGGAAGGATTCACCATTGCTAGCAAAGAACTGCCTGCTGGTAGCCTTACTCCAGGTGTATGCTCTGGGCACAATTATATATCAAGTCTGAAAAGGCTTTCACCTCCCTTGGCACAGGTTGGATGATAAAAAGCAGCTCACTGGGGCCCGCAGTCATTCAGGCACTACTGTTTCAGCTGTCCCTGGCAGCAGCCTCCTTCCCTCACTCTGAAGTAGTTTCACACAATGCTGGCACCCCAAAGTGCATTTGGGTTTTTTGAGTGAAAAATCCAAATACCTGCAGAGGTGCATGGACTGAGGTCTCTCCACATCATTTTTCTCCCTGCTGCCCTCCTTACCTGGTGCAAAGAGACCTGCAGCTTGGGGATGCTGAGACCGAACAACGCTGAGGATAAGTCTCCTGGTTTCCCCAGGGTATTCCTTCCCACCATGGTCTCAGTTTAATCCCTTAGTGTTACGGACTCACCTGATAAGGAATTTGGGCATGTCATTACTCCCAAGCCCCTGGCTTTTCAACCCACCACATCTGATTATTACGGCTGCAGAGAAAGGATGCCCCATTGCCACCTTCCTCTGAAATGTAAGGCCCTACCTGGTCAGGTGCCGACACCTGCTTTGCTGTCCATGGGTCGCAGTCCTTGTAGATGGAGTAGAGGCACAAGCCACACAGTGTTGCACAAGCCAGTATCATCCAGAGGCCCAACAGGTTGATATAGAGAGACCTGCACCAAGACACGTGGAAACACCATGCTAGAGCTCGATGTCATGCAAAGCCCTTCTGGGGCCAAGCAAGCACCCATGCCAGCACCAAGGAGACCTCCTGGTCAGTGGATGTCTGGTGAAAAGGGAGTCACATTATAGCTCCCAGCATTGAGATCGCATGTGAGATCATGTTTTTAAATATATGAACTACAACTCTGATTTTGATAGTATGATCTGAGTGCCCCTTGCCTGACAAAGTCTGCTCAGGTGATGATGGGAGCAGTACAGCAATCTCTGAGTTTCATCATGTATGCAAGTTATACACTTCAGGCAGCTGGCAAGAAGACACTCTTCCCCTCTTGCCACACCCCTTCTTAAAGACAACCCCCAGACAGCTTTGTAAGGCAGGGTGCATCAGATCAAAGAATATGGTACCTTTTACTCATCACTAGCACTCCTTTGCCTCTGGAGCTGTAGTGCCATGCTTACACAATGCTGGACTTGCCCTTGCAAAGCAACAATTCCCCCATTTCCATCTGGGACGCTCTCTTTAAGAGGCAGTAAAGAGGCACTGCGACCTGGAACCTGCTCTGGAGCCACGTACAGCTGCCAGGTCCAGAAAGTAGGGGGTTACCACTGACCCTAGGGCTTTCCCTTTACTAACTAAACAACTTGAAGCTTGGTATGGTCCAGTAAACCCATCACCTTCCCTGGTCCTAATGGGAGCTTCAGCCAATGCTGAAAGTAGAAATGCAATTTTATCAGGCTACTTTTGCCATATACAACTAGCAGCCTCTATTGGCAGTGAAAAACATTTTTTTCTCCTTGTCCAGTGAGGGCTTCTCCCCTCCATCTAACTATCCAACGTTCTCAGATGTTTCTCAGCTCTTGAAGACTCTTGGGTCACAAAGTTGTTCTCATCTCAAGCAAATACACCCACCAGGAGCTTGGCCTTGAAAAACAGCATTACTTCCCAGCAGTCACCTCCTGGTTATCTGTGTACCATCTGCCAATAGTGATTTAACTGCCTGATAGAGCACATAGCCTGGACCTGTGCCAACCACTAAGATCACTGCTGGGAGGACCTTTGGTTTCTGTGCAGTTACATCCATGCTTGCAATGCTTCAGGCGGCCTTCTAATGCTTCCAGTTCCCAAGAAGGTTTAAGTTTGAGTTGTTCTAGAGAACCCTTGGGATGAATTAAGAAGTAAAACTAACTTTACAAGCCTCACCAGGCATTGAAATGACATTTTCAGTAGGGCATAACATAGATTAAGTAGTTCAGCTATAGGTATTGTACCATAGAAAAATTATTGGCAAGCACAATGTAAACTCTTTAAAAAGACTTATATAAATAAAAGCTGATTTGCATATAGTAGGGGAAACTCTGCCTTTAAGCTTTGTATTTGCAATCGGAGTGGTCTAAACACAGAATCAACAACACACTAAATGTCTCTCTAAACTAATTCAGTAAATATGAAGTAGTCTTCTTATACATATGGGTTGGATGTCTTACATTCATTCAGCTGAAGCTAAATGCATTGACATAATCTATCTCGGCATAAACTGATTTAGCACAAAATTTAACCAACAAGTTAAATCAATCCAAATCTTTTGAATATATGTAACAGCAGTATTAGCCTATGGCCTGCAGTAAAGATTAGAAAGTCAAGAGAAACACATGGAAGCAAAAGAAATTGTCCAAATCTGGTAATTCTTGGTTTCAAATTGTGTCTGTGTTCGACAGTGAAAAGAAAGCTGGAGGGTGTTTTTTGCTCACCCTATGACTAATCATTGGAGTATAATAATTGTAGCACTATTACAGAGAGGTGTTCCCATTAATTCTGAGTAGCATGGCTTGGTGTTTGGGTGAAGTAGGCACTGTGACTGCATAAGGCTTATTTTGAGTTGTTTGTTTCAGGATGACTCTAAGATTTTAGCACTGAAACATCCCTGATGATGACCTTGACAGGAAAGTAGAGAAAAATGTGTCATTAGCCCATATTTTTCTGAAAATGAAGCTCTCCAGCTCTGAGTGCCTGTTATTGTTCATATACCAGCATCATGTTCAGTTTGCCTACTTACTGTTTGAGGATGACAGTATGGGCTCCTACCTACTGGTGTGTCTCCTGAATAGAGTGAAATACTTTCCCAATGTGTGAGAAAATTCCTACTCTTGTGCTACTGCTAAAGGCCTTCCCAAAAACTGCAAACTGGGATCTGTGAAAGAATTATTTTCTCATCTCTGATTTATTATCGTGCTGTCTCTTATAAAGCCTTACAGTGAATGCTACAGTGGTACAAAACCCTATTACTTTGACCTGATGCCATTTTGCACTGCTATGTACAGGTTAAATGGCAACAATGTGACTTGCCAAAAGTGTCTAATTACATCTGCAAATGAACTAGACAGTCACTACAGAATGGCAGTGTTTATAGTGGTGACAAGACGCAACCACTATAGAAAGGGATTTCTCCATGCAGGGAAAATTCCCTGCACAATCAAGGCACAAGCAAGAGTCCAACCACCCACACCAGCAGAAGAGGAATCCACTAATTAAGGCTGTGGCATCACTAATATATACGAGCTATAAATCCCACCTAAACCTCTCCAGAACCAGATGGCCTCCAGCCCTGGTTACAGCTGCTCCAACAGCTCAGAAAACCTACCATAGTGTCAGATTCCCCTTGACCACACTTGGCCTGGAGGTGTTCCTCCTTAAAAACAGTGTAAGGAGGGTGTGAGAGAGGAGCATAGTTCTATGTGCAGCAAGTGCTCAGGAAGAACCGTCTCATGGGCACACAAATCTGGCACAGTGTATGTGACTGTTTCCCTACACACAATCATGCCAGGTAGCATTACAGGTGTGAGATGGACCTCCTGCCTCTGCAGTGCCAAGAACCTGGAGCCCACCCACATGCCAGCAATTGCAGAGATGCCACGTGGTGTGTTGGAGATGTAGCACTCCATGTGACTGATAACGAGCATCAGCTGATTCCTGTCTGCAGTGTAAATGTCTAAAAAGTAAATTTTCTTTACTGCTGTAACCAAAATATTTCAGTTCTAAGCTGTGCATGATTTTGTGAGTATTTTGCTGACTTCATGAAGTGAATGCCTTCATAAAACTCTTTCTCTGTATGTCAGAATTTTTAGGGACTATAGTTATGATGTACATTTATGTATTTCTCCTATAAATGGATTTTATGAGCTCGCTAGTAATTCTTATATCTTGTTGTGGATGGAATGATACTAAAGATAAAGGCAAGATAATTGAGTTAGTAAGTCTACTCCATTCTATAGTAAAGGCTGATCAGAAATGATTAAATTCAAAGAAAAGAGATTTCACTGTCAGTTTTCACAATGAATTCCTAAAAAAAAAAGTTGTGATTATTATGAAAACAAAACATGATTATCCAGTAATTTTATCACCAACTAAAGCACTTCTACAGTTTCTTATGTCTATATTCTTCAGTAAAATCTTTTAGTCTTATGCAGGGAAAAAAAATCTTTTAGTCTTATGCATGGAGCAGCAATTCAAGATGCTGTCTTGATATAGCTTCAGCATAAGTACTATATTATTTGGTCTTTAGGATGCATATAAACTTAATGCAGCTATTAGTATGCAAGAATACTGGCGCAGTTAAACATTCTGACATAAAGTTCAACGTTACAGCAATTATATGTAATTCAAATACCACTATTTATTGTGCTGATTTGTCTTCTACCCAGTCCACAGAAAACAAATTTGTTACCCTTTATAAATGGATTTTATAGACAAAAAAAATTCCTTTAAAAAAAATCTCCATTACAAGGAACAGTCACTGTTAAATTCAGACATTAAAAGTTACTGTAGGCAGACTTACAGTTTTGCATGGAACCTGCTTTTGCATGAAATGCATCTCTGTACTTGAGACTGATTGACCCCATATATGCCAGTCCACGTGAAGGTCCCACCTATAACAATTGTCCAGAAGGTGTGCCTTTGCAAAGGACTTGGATTAAAACTACAGTGAGAAGGAAAAGAGAAAACAAATTCAGAATATGCAAATCACACCATGAGAAGACCTAGGAGAAAAAAATAAAATCCCCATACTTGTTCTCACACAAAATCTCTTAACTTGGCCAGATTTTGAATGTTCAGATGAGTGACATCTGAACACACAGAAAGCAAATTCAAAACTCAGATCTGAAATCCTGATCTAGTGAAATACACTATTCTGTCCAAAGGTGAAGTTTAACTCATTTACTTGCCTATAAACTCATCTTCTGTAAAGCTGTATGGTGCTTGTGACTGTTGTGATGAAATGATGCTGCAGTAAAAAGTCAAATATGTTTGCACACCCAGCCTTTGTGGACAGAGGTTCTGTAAAACATTTTGCTGGTGCAGCTCCAAATGAATAACAGATTTTTTAATGGACATAAATACATATTTTTAGGTCACACTCTAATATAGCAATAAATTGTGTTTATCTTCAGGAACAATGTAATATTATTTTACTTATTACAGGCCTTTACCCCTTTTCTTTTCACATCTGTGAACTCTTATCAAATGAAGAAGCAATGCAGTACAATCACTGCAAGTCAGCCAAACAGATTGAAAAAAATGACTGTTCATGAGAAGAAAAAAAATACCCAGAGATTAATGATTTACTGAAGAACTTGATGAAAAACTTTACAGAAAAACCCGATGAGTATTGTGAAGTGATAGACAAAGGGACGAAATGTAATGCTTGTCACACTAAACTCACTAATAACACTGGGTGAAGTTTCTTGTCAAAAGTACAATAACTTTTTTTAACTCAGAGAGGGTTTTTTTCATTCAACGCTACCAAAACAAATATTCTTGACCTTGCAAAATCTTGGGTTTAGGCTATTTTTAATTGCAATAATGGAGGGTAAAACACTATTGAAACTACTTCTAATTTTTCTTTCAGGGAAAAGAGAAATATTTCTTTTTTTCAGACTAGACAAAAAACTATTTTCCCCATTCTTTTGGTTCAGCAGCTGAAATGCCAAATCATCTGTATGCAAATAAGATGTATAAATACAATTGTCCCCTCCTATTCTTGCCAAACTAACCTGATCTCCTTCTGTGACAAAGGGACTAGACTCTTGGATGAGGGAAAGGCTGTGGATGTGGTCTTCTTGGACTTTCGTAAAGCCTTTGATACAGTTTCTCACAGCATTCTGCTTCGGAAACTGTCAGCCTCTGGACTGGACAAGTGCACAATCTCCTGGGTGGAAAACTGGTTGGATGGCCATGCCCAGAGAGTGGTGGGAAATGGAGTTTACTCCAGCTGGAGGCCAGTGACAAGTGGGGTTCCCCAGAGCTCGGTGCTGGGTCCAGCCCTGTTCAATGTCTTTATCAATGACCTGGACGAAGGCATCGAGTGCACCCTTAGCAAGTTTGCAGACGACACTAAGCTGGGTGGAAGTGTTGATCTGCTGGAGGGTAGGGAAGCTCTGCAAAGGGATCTAAACAGGCTGGACTGCTGGGCAGAGTCCAACAGCATGAGGTTTAACAAGGCCAAATGCCGGGTCCTGCACTTGGGGCACAACAACCCTATGCAGTGCTACAGACTAGGAGAAGTCTGGCTGGAAAGCTGCCTGGAGGAGAGGGACCTGGGGGTGTTGGTTGACAGCGACTGAACATGAGCCAGCAGTGTGCCCAGGTGGCCAAGAAGGCCAATGGCATCTTGGCTTGTAACGGTGTGACCAGCAGGTCCAGGGAGGTTATTCTCCCTCTGTACTCGGCACTGGTGAGACCGCACCTCAAATCCTGTGTTCAGTTCTGGGCCCCTCACCACAAGAAGGATGTTGAGGCTGTGGAGCGAGTCCAGAGAAGAGCAACAAAGCTGGTGAAGGGGCTGGAGAACAGGCCTTACGAGGAGCGGCTGAGAGAGCTGGGGTTGTTTAGCCTGGAGAAGAGGAGGCTGAGGGGAGACCTCATTGCTCTCTACAACTACCTGAAAGGAGGTGATTCTATGATTCTATGATTCTATGATTCTATTCACCATTCGCTTTCAGTGGAATCCAAAATGCATCCTTAAAACACCTTACACAAAGTAAAAATATTTTGCTCTCTACAGGATTTTGATTGGTGTAAACCCTAAAAAAAAAATCACGCAAAGTAGTTAAGCTTGATTAAAAACATATAAAAATTGAGTCACAACTCTTCCCTTTCTCCTCCTTCAGTAGCATTTTAATTTCACAGTCACATGGGCTCTGTAGGAATAAAGAGGCATAATATCTGCAAGTACAAACTCACTCCCAGAAGTTTAAACGTCCTCCACTGTAGGAGTCATTTAGAATTCGGCCGATCCCCTCCTGAATCACAACAGCTCGTATAATCACAGACGAAAATCCAGCGACCATGATTACAACCTGGAAAACATCTGTCCACACGACAGCCTTCAGACCACCCTGCATGAGGAACACCATGTATCAGGTACAAGAAGGCAGCAGCACTCTTACTTTGCACTGACATTCAAACAAGAGCAATATTACTATACATGTTATGCACAATAGATGAATATTCATCTTCTTAAACAGAAATAATATTATACTGGAGTGTTTAGCAATTGTACTCTGGAACCTATTTGAGACATCCTGGCCCCTGTTTTAAAGTGCACTAGAATTTACTTTGGCCACACACATGGTTTAATCCAGTATTCCCTTAGGTACATAACCTGATTCAGAAGTTTGTATCAGCACTCATCTTACATATATATAGCACCATTGACTCCAGAAGGCATACCACTGGTGTGAATAAAAATAAATATGATTTAATCCAACAAAGACAAATAAATTTATCACTGAGGTTCCATTTTATAATTTCTAAGCATTGGTTCAATTATCATTAATCTCAAGATCAAGCTGTTTATCTGGCACCTGCTATTTTCAGTGGCTCTATTTAATAACAGACAGGACTATTACAGTTGCAGTAAGCAAGTACTTGACAAATTACACAGCTAAACACTACTAGATTGGAAGAAAAATTACAGGAGTATTTTTAGGAAGAGAAATCTAACTTTTTTTTCTGTTCTTTCAGCAACAACAGAAGTCTAAATGTCTTGAAACAGAACAGATTTGAGTCACATTGTGACTACCTTTGCATCCAGAAAAGTCTCTGAGTGAATATGGCCCTGTGGCTACAGCTACACTGTGAAATGTACTCCCATGGTATAACCCAGTTATTAGCCCACTTTTCAATAAATTCCATATTTGATGTGAATGATGAAAAGAACAGAGGTTTTTCTCAGCCAAAGAGCCTACATACCAGTGTGCAGTAGAAAGTACAGACCAGGCCAGTCGCCACCACTGCACCCCACAAATTGAAGCCAGTGACTGAAAGAGAGAGAAAAGGCACCAGTGTGAATAAGGCACGGGGACAAAAAAATTAAGGCTGATTTTTCACCACCAACTTGGTTGTTTGAAAAAGAAGTAGAAATAAGTTAAATGCAAAAGTAGGAGGCAATAAAAAATCGCAATGAAAAGATCTGTGAGTCTAAATCAGGGGATTTGCCCTAACCAGTTATGAAAATGAAAAGGAAACAGTTGTTACAGACATTGGAAACTGCTAAAAGATTAGACATATTTCAGGATCTAAGAGGCTATTTGTTTTTAATGTAAATGCTGCCAATCAACACATCCAATACGTCTGTAGGCCCCAGCTCAGAAAGGGTTTAAAATACATGTCCTTCCTTGAAGCCTGCATAGACCCACAGGGTACTTAGGCAAGGATTTAAGCAAGTAAACCACATGGGGATGCTCCACAGAGGCAAGGTGGTTCAAGCATGGCCTGGAAGAAACATGTCAGACAAAAAGCCTTTATTTTAGACTTGATTCTTTTAGGGAAAAATGATAGTACATCTACGTCATACAACGCTGTGCTGTGACTGGCATACAAGCTGTCACTGCCTCAGCCTGGCATGCTAACTTCTTGCCAGGGTGGGCACTGGGAGCTCCACAAGGGATAGCTCCAGCTAATTAGAAACACTGCAACAAAACTAATGAAAATCATAGTTTCTAGCTGGGAGCCAGCTAGGTCATAGCTTGGTTTAGCCCGTACCTGCAGGTCAAATATAAACATCAAGGACATAAACTTGTGGGATTCACACACCAGAAAAGATCGATACGGGTAGTGTTGGGGTTTTTTTCCTTTTATTTTTTTTAAAGAATTAATAATCCATAAAAAAACCCTCAACAAATAGAATAAGTGAGATTTTCATTCTAGCTAAAATAATTAATTTTTTATTGGCATACTGTTATTGCCTTTTCTTGTCAAGTGGACAGATTAATTGTGTCAGACTAAAAGTTTCATTTGGCTCCACATAAAAGACTTTTCCCCTTTAAAAATAAATGTGGCTTATTTTAAAAGCAAAGAGTCATTTTTAAGTAGAAAATGGAAATACTTCATTATGCAAATATCATAACAAACATCTTAAGTTCAAGATCTCTTTGCTGTTGATTAGTTTTTCCAGGAAAAATGATCGGCTGACCTAAACAGTTCCATGCAGCCCCAAACCATATTTGCAGAATTTTTCCTTCACTCTCCATTTCATAGAATCACAGAATAACCAGGTTGGAAGAGACCCACCGGATCACCGAGTCCAACCGTTCCTACCAAACACTAAACCATATCCCTCAGCACCTCGTCCACCCGTGCCTTAAACACCTCCAGGGAAGGTGAATCAACCACCTCCCTGGGCAGCCTCTGCCAGTGCCCAATGATCCTTTCCGTGAAAAATTTTCTCCTAATGTCCAGCCTAAATCTCCCCTGGCGGAGCTTGAGGCCATTTCCTCTTGTCCTGTCTCCTGTCACTTGGGAGAAGAGGCCAGCACTCTCCTCTCCACAACCTCCTTTCAGGCAGTTGTAGAGAGCAATGAGGTCTCCCCTCAGCCTCCTCTTCTCCAGGCTAAACAACCCCAGCTCTCTCAGCCGTTCCTCATAAGGCCTGTTCTCCGGCCCCTTCACCAGCTTCATTGTTCTTCTCTGGACTCGCTCCAGAGCCTCAACATCCTTCTCGTGGTGAGGGGCCCAGAACTGAGCACAGGATTCAAGGAGCAGTCTCACCAGTGCCGAGTACAGAGGGAGAATAACCTCCCTGGACTTGCTGGTCACACCGTTACAAGCCAAGATGCCATTGGCTTGTAACCCCCAGGTTACAACACCCCCAGGTCCCTCTCCTCCAGGCAGCTTTCTAGACAGACTTCTCCTAGTCTGTAGCACTGCACAGGGTTGTTGTGCCCCAAGTGCAGGACCCGGCATTTGGCCTTGTTAAACCTCATGCCATTGGACTCTGCCCAGCGGTCCAGCCTGTTCAGATCCCTTTGCAGAGCCTCCCTACCCTCCAGCAGATCAACACTTCCACTCAGCTTAGTGTTTTCTGCAAACTTGCTAAGGGTGCACTCAATGCCTTCATCCAGGTCATTGATAAAGACATTGAACAGGGCTGGACCCAGCACTGAGCCCTGGGGAACCCCACTTGTCACTGGCCTCCAGCTGGAGTAAACTCCATTTCCCACCACTCTCTGGGCCCGGCCATCCAACCAGTTTTCCAACCAGGAGAGTGTGCGCCTGTCCAGGCCAGAGGCTGACAGTTTCCGAAGCACAATGCTGTGAGAAACTGTGTCAAAGGCTTTGCTGAAGTCCAGGAAGACCACATCCACAGCCTTTCCCTCATCCAGCAGCCAAGTCACTTTGTCATAGAAGGCGATCAGGTTAGTTTGGCAAGACCTGCCTTTTGTGAACCCGTGTTGACTAGGCCTGATCACCCGGGTCTCTTCCATGTGCTCTTTGAAAAAGAGCACTTAACCAGGGGAGTTACATGTATGTTTAGTTTCCACATATCCTTCAAGATGTACTTAAGTCTTATTACCTTTTCTGAATATTGCTATAAGGATACTGCATGAGAGTTACAGCAAATGAGAGCAGATTTTTTCCCTCACATCTCTTCTATAATTCCTTACAGAGATTAAGGGACTAGGATTACAACAGGGAGGCCTTCTACTAGCGTTCCCATGAGGATCAACAGAACTCTTAGAAGGCTTCACAGGCAATCCTTGAGCTGTATCTTTAGGTGTGCACTAAAAAAAAACAAAAAAAAAAACCCGCAAACAAACAAACATACCAGTACTATAAGCAGAAAAAATGATAATATAGAAGAGCAGTTGCAGTGTACTCATCTTACCTTGAGTTAATGCTAAAGCTGGAGCATAAATGACAATACCAGTGTATAAAATCTAGAAGGAGAAAAAAATATACAAAATCAAAAGAAATGTAAATTACTGGAAAAGGTTATAGCTTTCTGAGATGTTTTCTCTTCAAGCATTTATGCAGTCTTTATTTTCTTCGTAACAGTCAAGAAATATTTCCCTTTGCTAGAAAATGAATGTTTGAGATAAACCAGCACTACAGTCTCACAGCCCAGTGTTCTTAAAACAAATTCCATTGACTCTTGACTACCAAATCCCTCTTCAGCTTTTCCTGACTTTTATAAATTATCTTGTTTTATTTATTTAACTTACTTTTATTTATTAGAAACAGCAGTCAAATGGCAGAAACAAGAGCAAAAGGAAGTTGATGATATTTGCACATGCTTTGCCAAGGAATCTATTACAATTTATTTTCTCAGTCTTGGGATCAATAGGCCTCTCAGTATGCAAGTACAGTGGACATAAATAAGAACAAAAAATACAGCATTAGTTTGTCATTATAGATAGCATTATAAGAGACTACACTCCTGTAAAAAGAAGCCATGCATGATCATCACCAGATTTGTGTTTTCAAACAATACAGGAAAGATACATAAAATGAAGCAGCTATTCCATCAGCTCTTAAGGGCACATACAGTGATATCCTCTATAATTTCTTTGTGTGTATTTTTAAATCCTGCTTGCCTTATTACTGCTATTATTACTGCCTTTTTGTACTAGGATAAGTTCAACTTGTGGCCAGTAGGTCGAGGGAAGTGTGGCCAGCAGGCCGAGGGAAGTGATCCTGACCCTCTATTCCTCTCTCATGAGACCTCATCTAGACTACTGTGTCCACTTCTGGAATCCTCAACGTAAGAAGGATATGGAGCTGTTGGAACTGGTCCAGAGTAGGGCTACAAAGCTGATCAGAGGGCTGGAACACCTCTGCAGTGAGGACAGGCTGACAGTTGGGCTTGTTCAGCCTGGAGAAGAGAAGGCTCAGAGGAGACCTTATAGTGACCTTACAGTACCTGAAAGGAGCCTACAAGAAAGCTGGAGAGGGACAATTCATAAAGGCTTGTGGTGATAGGACAAGGGGGAATGGATATAAACTGGAGAAGGACAGATTTAGACTAGACATTAGGAAGAATTCCTTCACCATGAGAGTGGTGAGACACTGGAACAGGTTGCCAAGGGAAGTTGTGAATGCCCCATCCCTGGAGGTGTTCAAGGCCAGGTTGGATGGGACCTTAGGCAGCCTGATATAGTGGGACATGTCCCTGCCCATGGCAGGGGGCTTGGGACTAGATGATCTTTAAGGCCCCTTCAAACCCAAACTATTCTACGATTATATGATTCCCTTGGTGTCATGAGTCCTCTCCAGGTTTTCTTCTATAGCTTGCACACCAAGAAAGCCGCCAGTCCTGACCAGTCCCTGGGGAATGTCTCCTCAGAACTACCTGCATCGCTTCACTGCCAACTACTGACACTTGTCAAGTCCTGCAATGTTTGACTTGCTGTCCACATAGCAACTGTTGGCATGGGCTGCTGAATCACAGAATGGTTTGTGTGGGAAGGGTCCTTTGGAGATCATCTAGTCCAGCTCCCCTGTTGTGGGCAGGGTTATCTTCCACTATATCAGGTTGCCCAAAGCCCTATTCAACCTGACTTTGAACTCTTCCAGGGACAATGCATCCACAATTTCTCTGCGCAACATGGTCCAGTACCCCACCACCGTCGCTGCAAAAAAAAAGTCTTCCTTATATCTGCCCTAAGTCTACCTTCTTTCGGTATAAAACCATTGCCCCTTGCTCTGTCACTACAGATGATGGTAAAACGATCTCTCCAGCTTTCTTATAAGCCCCCTTTACATATTAGAAGTCTGCTAGAAGGTCTTCTTGCACCCTTCTCCAGGCTGGACAATCCCAGCCCTTCAGTCTTTCTTCACAGGAGATGTGTTGCAGTCTTTCAATCATTTTTGTGGCCCTCCTCTGCACCTGCTCTAACAGGTCCATGTCTTTCTTGTGCTGAGAATCCCATAAGAGCAGAGGGGGAGGATCACCTCTCTCGACCTGCTGGCCACATTTCATTTTACACAGCCTAGGATATTATCACAGCTTTCTAGGCTGCAAGAAGACATTGCTGGCTCATGTCTAATTTTCCATCTACCAGTATCCCCAGGTCCTTCTCTGGAGGGCTGCTCTCAATAAGTTCATTCCCCACTCTGTGCTGATATTGAGGATTACCCCAGCACAGGTGTAGGACTTCGCACTTGGCCATGTTGAATTTCATGAGGTTCACATGGGTACTCTCCTCAAGACTGTGAAGGTCCCTATAGATGGCATTCCCCTCCTTTAGCGAATCAACTGCACTACTCAGCTTGGTGTCATCCGTAGACTTGCTGAGAGTGCACTCAATCCCACTAATAATGTCATTAACAAAGGTGTTAAATAGCATTGGTCCCAGCACAGACCCTTGAAGGACAAAACTCATAACTAGTTTCTACTAGAGCATTTAGCTGTTGACTGCAGCTCTTTGGATGCAACCATCCAGTCGATTCCTTATCCATCAAAAAGTCCATAAATCAAACCTATATCTCTCTAATCCTGCCAATTCAGGAATTCAGCATGTGAAAGTGCTTTTCTCATACGTATCAAAAATTGAGAGAAGCTCTGAGCCATCAGGAATTAAAATTTGTCACAAGTATGATCACATTTTTTGTGTAAATTAAAACAGGACTGATGATACAATCTTTCCACTTCTTCAGGGGTTTTACAGGTTGTACTACTACATAGCCTTTCTTTGTTCTTCTTTTAAACACATGCCAATATTCGCAGAACAGTTAAAATTAACACCATTAAAATCCTGGGGAGGGTGGAGGCCCTTTCTTCACTGTTCTTTTCATTATTCAGATTAAATTGTTAGTGCTTGGCACAGAGAGACACCTATAGATCTTTATTCAAATTCCTTGGGTGCATATTTAAGTTGTATAGAATTATTTTTCTGACTCTTCCAAGCAAGATTACACTTGGTTTGTTCCCACTTATACAACTGTGATAACTTCATACTTACTGGTGAAAAAGTACCAGAATTCACACCTGGCAGCACTCCATTTTTCTTATGGGCTTGTGTATCTACAAATGCCAGCTAAGCAGCATTGCCCAAGTAACTAGTTAGCACTGCATTGACCACCATCTTATTGGTGCAAGTGCAATTGCCCTATACCTCCTAGTGTGTCTTAAAAATACAAAAATGAGTAGCAAGCGAGCATGTAACCTGAAAGGCATTCTGACTGTATATTCATTCTCACTTTGAATTCTCCAGAAAGTCCGCTTCAAAATTGTGAAAAGAACACATTTTTGTTTCTGGTGCATTTGGCATAACCTCACCGTACATTTAAAATCTGCTGGATACAGCAAACTGTACCAACAATAATTGCAGGTACTGCTTTAGTTTTAACATTCCCCAAGGCGGTAATTTGCTACTTGTCAGTTTGCAGATGCCCAGTTCTTTTCAGTGTTGGTGGTACAAACCCTTGTACAGATAGCTCCTGACAGCTTGTTTTGTCACCTCTCAGACCCTTGAGAATCAGTCAGACTCACAGAATCTATGGACCACAGGATGAAAACTGCTGCTATAGACAATTGGTGCACCTTTATGTTTTAATCCTTCTGTGGGTTTCTTGAGCAGGCAGGCAAACAACTGCTCTTCAGAACTGCTACCCTGCAGAGATGGGCTGCTTGTCTCTTGTCATGTACTGATGCTAGGTGACTGCTCCAGCATACAGAGACCAAAGGGGCAAGCAGCCCAGCATCTACTCTCCACCTCACTGCTTTGGAGCAGAAAGAGCTTTGTTTCTCCCACTCCCAGCCATCCATGAAGTTACCCACTGTGGTAACTTCATCAACGCTTCAGAGAAAACAGCCAATTACACTAAGCCAAAGAATCCTGGTGGTTATGAGGGCAACAAAACAGCTTTGAGGTTTACTTGCCGTTTGTATAATGAAGAAGGCCATTCCACACAGGCGCAGTTTTTTACTAAATCGAAGCTCTAAATACTGCAAAATAGAAGAAAAACTGAATGTTTATATTGAAACATATCATTATTGATAGGACTAGAGTGAAGCAATGAGCAATACAGAAAGGACATAGTGACATTTTTACATTTTCATGAATGGCCCAAACTCCTAGAGTCACCTTGATTGATACCTCCTTCAACTTGGTTTGATATTTCTCTACAGATCTCATCACTGAGTAATGGCACATGAGCAGACAAAGTACACATAAGCTAGTCAGTATACAACAGAGTCTGTAGAATGGAAACTGGTGCTACCCAGCTACCTCAAGGCACTCAACAGACAACGAGCTGTGCACCATGGCTTGGCAAAGGCTTGCATATATTATCATAGAATCATTGAATATCCTGAGTTGGAAAGGAGCCACAAGGTTCATTGAATTCAACTCTTGACTCCACATAGGGCAATCTAAAAGTTTACAATAATGTACCAGCAAACAACAGAACTCAATTGCAATGTGAAATCAGAGAGAGAAAAAAAAATTACAGCTACTCCTAAGCCTTAGTTGATAAGGAAACTCTGGCATTATGTGTGTCCATCTGAACAGCTGCAAGGGAGGGCAGAAGGTCTTCCGTGGTCAGCAGCTTCTTCCCATGGTAACCTCACCTTCTGCAGATTCACTCAAAACAGATCAACATCTTCTACTGGTAAGCAGAAATCTAGCCTTTTGCAAAACAGGGACCCTCCCTTTTCTATCTTGCCTGGGATGGCACAACCTCTAAATGAGTCTGTCATGCTGTAGGGCAGACTTCTTTCCACCACCTGTCCTAACAACCCTCTGTCTAGGGTGTGTGGTGGTACAGAAGGGATTTCCTTTGCTTGCCAGTCTGTTTGGTCAACACAGACAAACACTGAACTATCTCAAAGTGCTCACATGTTAAAAAGTGATCTGTGAACATGTGCATGCAAGGAAGTAGTGCTGAAAACCTGTCCAGACACAAAAATTTGTTTAATCTCTGAGCTCTGTTCACAAATAGAAGATGTATCTTTTACGAGTGCATTACTCTGACTTAACCCCAAGATTATCAGTGAGTTTCCAGTCATATGTCTTTATTTAGAAAAGATCTACTTGAAGTATCATCATAACTAACAGGCTAAAGATTAGTAGTTTAAAACACACTGGAAGCCACCAGAGATTTCTGTTGATGAATCCTTATCTAAATCTACCAAAGGAAATCATGTTTTCAGCCTCCACTGCTGTAACACCCCTGTTCAGTGTCATAAAATGCAGAGAACTGAAGGAGCTAGCCAAGAACTTCCACCTGCACCAATGTCTCCTTCCCAATGTTCTCTACAGTAGAGCACTTTGCCTCCAAAACTGCAGCTATCTCCATGTGGGAAGATAAAACAGATTGTACAGACTTTCTGAATCAGAAGAAAGTCCTGATCAGGTATTTCCTCACCCCAAAACAGTCAAACTCAACCTGTGAGGCATCCCACCACCCCAGATATCTCTGCACAGCTAGCTATAGCTTTAACTTCTATGCTGAGCTGGAGTCCATCACAGCCATATTTTGGTAGAAGAAAACTCTTGCAGAAACTGAGCACTTTCTGACTTCCCTGTCATGATGTAGAAGACATACACCAGTGTGAACTGCCTCAGGTGGAAAGGGTGTTTCCCTAAAATCTCTTAAGACCAGCACAAACACATATTCTGCCAAAGGCATATTTCTATGGCAGCACCTGAGCTTAGAAACCTATCTGGAGGGAGCATGATTTGGGAACTCTAGTCCATCATCAGGGACAGTGACCTAGACTGGTGGAACTACACCCTGATTTCCAAGACACAGGTGCAGACTCAGCTGCAGGAAAAAGCCCATGATCAAAGGGATCTGGTATCTTTTCCCCATCAGGTTGTAGGGGAGGGCTCAAAAGGAAGTAGTGAGTGGAAGCAAGTCCACCAACGGGGCAGAAAACCAACCCCCTCCTTGCCCACACCTCCTCAGTTGTCTCTGCACAACAGATTTGAAGCTCTCAATGTGGAAGACAGACTGAAGGAAAACTTAGAGGATGATATGCTTACATCAGAGCAAGGGCTGAGATTTCAACAGCACACACATTGTATTGCCACAACTCCCATGAGGACAGATAGGAGAGTCATAGTTGTAGAAGACTCTCTACTTGGGCGGACAGAGGGTCCCATATGTCAAGCAGACCCTACTCACAGGGAAGTCAGCTGCCTCCCAGGAGCCCAGATAAGGGATGTTCACAGAATCATAGAATCATAGGATAACCAGGTTGGAAGAGACCTACCAGATCATCGAATCCAACCATTCCTACCAATCACTAAACCATGCCCCTTAGCACCTCATCCACCCGTGCCTTTAACACCTCCAGGGAAGGTGAATCAACCACAACCCTGGGTAGCCTGTTCCAGTGCCCAACGACCCTTTCTGTGAAAATGTTTTTCCTAATGTTGAGCCTGAACCTCCCCTGGCGGAGCTTGAGGCCATTTCCTCTTGTCCTGTCCCCCGTCACTTAGAAGAGGCCAGCTCCCTCCTCTCCACAACCTCCTTTCAGGTAGTTGTAGAGAGCAATGAGGTCTCCCCTCAGCCTCCTCTTCTCCAGCCTAAACAACCCCAGCTCTCTCAGCCGCTCCTCATAAGGCCTGTTCTCCAGCCCCCTCACCAGCTTTGTTGCTCTTCTCTGGACTCGCTCCAGAGCCTCAAAACCCTTCTTGTGGTGAGGGGCCCAGAACTGAACACAGGATTCGAGGAGCGGTCTCACCAGTGCCGAGTACAGAGGGAAAATAACCTCCCTGGACCTGCTGGTCATGCCAGGTTGCTGGTTGCCAGGAAACTTCCCAACCTGGTGAGGCCTTCAGACTATTACCCATTACTGCTGCTCCATGTGGGAGGGGATGAAGCAACAATACGAACCCCAAAGGGGATTAAAAGAGATTTTAGGGCCTCCAGACAGCTAGTGAAAGAATCTGGGGCCCAGGTGACTTTATTTTTCCCTCCCTCCAGTTACAGGTGGTGACATAGCACAGCTCAGATGGGTCCAGTCAATTAATGTATGGCTCCGTGGCTGATGTCAGTGGAACAACTTTGGGTTTTTCAATACGGGATGGTCTACATGGCACCAGGTTTACAAGTATCGGATGGGAACCACCTTTCTCAAAGGGGGAGGACAGTCTTTGCCCAAGAGCTTGCAGGGCTCATAGACAGGGCTTTAAACTAGACGAGAGAGGGAAGAGGGATAACATCAGGCTAGTTTGTGACAAGCAGTGGGAGGATAGGTGTCAGGTGTTAGAGAGGATACTTCTCCAAAACACCTTATAGATAATAAAGGTCCCACTAGGAAGGTGACGTGACTGGCAGCCCAGCTGAAGTACCTCTATAAAAAGACATGAAGCCTGGGTAACAAGCACGAGGAGCTAGAAGCTACCGTGCTACTAGAAAGCTATGATCTAGTTGCCATCACAGAAATTTGGTGGGATGAGTCCCATGAGCAGAGTGTGGCTATCGACAGCTACAGGCTGTTCAGAAGGGAAAGAATGGGAAGGAGGGGTGGAGGCGTTGCCCTCTATCTCAGGAAATGGATAGAATGTGAAGAGCTGTCGATGAAGAGTAGCCATGAACAGGCTGAAAACTTCTGTGTCAGAATAAAAGACAGAAGAACCAATGGAAACCTTGTGGTTGGTGTATACTACAAGCCACTCGATCAAGGAGAGCCAACTGATGAAGCCTTCTTCCTCCAGCTACAGGAAGCTTCACACTTGCAAGCTCTCATCCTACTCAGGCACTTCAACCACCCCAACATATGCTGGAAAAGTAGCACAGCAAGCTGTAGGCAATCCAGGAGACTCCTGAAGTGCATTGAAGATAATTTCTTAGTCCACCTGAAAGACCCCCACCTGGGGGGTGCAATACTGGACCTGATAGTCACTAATACAAGTGAACACGAGTGACATTAGGATCGGAGGCAGCCTGGGCTCCACTATTCATGCACTGGTGGATTTCAAGGTCCAGAAGGATATAGGACAGGTGAGGAGTATAGTCAGGACCCTGAATTTCAGGAAAGCAGACTTCCAGCTCTTCAAGGAGTTACTTGGTAGGACTCCCTGGTACCTGATCCTTGGGACAAGGGAGCAGAACAGAGCTGGCAAATATTTAATAATGCTTTCCATAAAGTGCAAAAGTGCTCAGTCCCCAGATGCAGAAAATCAGGCAGGGAAGGGAAGAGACCAGTGTGGCCGAGTGGAGACCTGCTGGTTAAACTCAAGAAGAGGAGGGATCTGCACAGGCAGTGCAAGCAGGGACAAGGAACCTGAGACGTGTATAGGGATGCTGCCCAGTTTTGTAGGGTTGAGGTCAGGAAGGCCAAGACACAGCTGGGGCTGAACCTGGCAAAATAAAGACTAACAAGAATGGCTTCTGCAGGCACATCAATCAGAAGAGGAAGGTTAAAGAGAACGTACCCCCACTGATGGTTGAAACTGGTGACCTTGTATCAACAGACGAGGAGAAGAAGGCTGACCTCGGTATATTAATTGCACATCATTAACCACACCGTCACCATCCAAGCTGCAAGAGGACAAACCCACCTGCTGAACTGAGTATTCGGAATAAGGAAACAGATCCAACGTGGTGCACAGCTCTTGAGCCAAGACAGGAGAGCAGCATCTCTCCTCTGCAGAGGCAGCATGGGCAGACTTGGGGACAGAGCAGGTTGAAGCCTGCCCTTGGGAGTGTGGAGAAACGGCACAGCACGGAGTGCAGGGGGATTTGGAGGAAGAGGCTCAGGGGAAACACATAGAAAGCAGGCAAGAGAAGCCCTCCAGCTCCCCAAAGGCTGTGGAAAGACTCCCACTCCACCTCACCTCGTAGGCGCTGGTAATGCCTAGCCTGTAGAAGACGGGCAGGAAGATCTCGGCGCTGCACACTACCATAAAGACATAGGTGATGGCGAAGATGCAGAACATGGCTCCGAAGCGGTAGGTCTCAGCAGGGGTGCCCAGAACGGTGACAGCCGACATGAAGCTGGCGGTGAGGGAGAGGGCAACGGGCAGGGAGTTCATGCGGCGGCCCCCCATGAGAAAGTCCTTGGACGTCTTCTGCCCTCCTCCTGCAACGGCGTAGTAGATACCGATGGCAGCCGAGACCAGCAGCATGGCCGAGAAGACCACGTAGTCCCAGGCGGTGAAGTGCCCCATGGTGCCGGGGGGGCCGCCGTTAGAGCCAACGGGCTGCCCAGAGCAGGGGCGGGGCGGCCGCCGGCGCCGGGCCGGGCGGTGCTCCCCGACGGGGCCGGGGGAGCGGGGAGCTGCCTCCGAACGGGACAAGGGGGGAGAGGGGAGCTGCCTCCGAACGGGACGGGGGGGAGCGGGGAACTGCCTCCGAACGGGACAAGGAGGGAGAGGGGAGCTGCCTCCGAACGGGGCAGGTGAGGAGCCTCCGAACGGGGCAGGTAAGAAGTAGCGCAGTGGCCCCCGCCGGGGAAGGAGAGGTGCGATGTCCTCCTCCGGACCAGGAGGGGAGCGGAGCCTTCGAATGGGGCAGGAGCGGAACGGAGCGGTGCCTTAGAAACGGGCAGGAACGGTGCCCTCGAACCTCGAGGAGCGGCGCCCTCGAACCGGGCAGGAGCGGCGCCTTCGAACCTCGAGGAACGGCGTCCTCGAACCGGGCAGGAGCGGAGCGGTGCGCGCAGGTCTCCGCCCGCGGGCCCCGTGGCAGCGCGCTCCTCCGGGCGGGCAGCGCGAGTGCGGAGCCGGGGCGGCGGGCGGGCCTTATAGGGCGCCGGTCCCGCTCCTCCCCGGGCAGCGAGCGCCCCCGCGGAGCGGGAGAGGGCGGCGATCCCGGCGGGGCGGCCCGGGACGGGCCATCTCGGGCCGTGCCCGCCCGCCCCGGGGCCGGGGGTGGCTGCGCTGCAGGGCGCTGCCTGAACGGGGCTCCGCCGAGGGCGAGGGTGGCCGCCCGGGGTTGTGGGGAGAAGGCAAATCACCCCACAGTGACCCGGCAACGCGCGCTCGCAGCCCAGGAGGCCAACCAGATCCTGGGCTGTATCGAAAGAAGCGTGGCCAGCAGGGCGAGGGAGGGGATTCTGCCCCTCTGCTGCTCTCTTGTGAGACCCAACTGGAGTACTGTGTCCAGTTCTGGAATCCACAGCATAAGAAGGAGATGGAACTGCCGTAATGGGTCCAGAGGAGGCTACAAAGATGATCAGAGGCCTGGAGCACATACCATGCAAGGACAGGCTGAGAGTTGGGCTAGTTCAGCCTGGAAAAGAGAAGGCTCAGAGGAGACCTTATAGCGACCTTACAGTACCTGAAGGTGCTACAAGAAAGCTGGAGAGAGACTGTTGACAAAGGCTTGTAGTGATAGGACTAGGAGCAATGGGTATAAACTGGAGAGGGGCAGAATTAGGCTAGACATAAGGAAGAATTCCTTCACCATGAGAGTGGTGAGACCCTGTCACAGATCACCCAGGGAAGTTGTGGCTGCCCCCTCCCTGGAGGTGTTCCAGGCCAGGTTGGATGGGGCCTTGGGCAGCCTAATGTAGTGAGAGGTGCCCCTGCCCACAGCAGGGGGGTTGGAACTAGGTCATCTTTAATGTCCTTTCCAGCCCAAACTGTTCTATGATTCTATGACAATTCCTTGGGATTGTATTTCCTGCCCTTTTTCATTAGCATGTGCTACCATCACCCCAAATGAAGAAGTTGAAAATGTGTTTTAATATATACATTTCTACGGGACGAGCAATCTGAAAGAGAACTCAGTGACTCGGCTATCACATCGATTTGCTAAGGTGAGTTGCTGAGCACTGCAGTTGTGTGACAGCAAAGCCCCTCTACCTGCACTGCACTCACAAAAGTTGTGCTAACCCTTTTCAACTGCTTGAAGGTTCAAGAGTCAAAGTGGACAGGAATATTACAGATGGAGCTTCATGTATCTTACTCACCGGGAAATGCATCAAAAACACCTATGGGATTTCAAGGTCCTAGATGCCAAGTGGTGGAGATGTGCTGGTTCCTATATCTATCGGCACACAAGGGACTAACACAGCAAATACTACCTTTGTCCACTTTGCCATATGTTAGCCACCCCAAACTGGTGACAGAGATGTCAGGATGCCAAAGCTGACCAAGGTGCGCCTGACAGCAGCACTGCTTCACACAGCACACCTAGCAGCAGGGCTCAGGAGCTTTGAATGGAGGCTTTCTGGCTTGAGCTGTGCACTGGCAAAGTGCTACGCTGGCAGTGATTTCCTAGCACATCAGCACCAGTTTGAGCATGAAAACTGCTTCATGGCAGGTAGATAAATTTATTTCCTGCCTGGCCTCTCTCAGCTTTTATCTACAGCAGGATTTGCTGGAAGCAGTCTTTGCTGCAAGTGCTCAGCACAAGGCATTCTGACCTCCCTGCGTGTCACCAATTTGAGACACAGTTTTCAGCAGCCTTCTGCATCTTAGACAGAAGTGATTGACCAGATGCCTGACAGCCAAACGCAGCTTACAGAATATTTTTATCTCCTTGGGAGTGCTGGATTTGGCAGGCCATTTGGAGGTGTTTCTGATCTGGACGGAAGGGGTGCAAGTGGAAGTCCGGTCTGGCAGGGTTATTAAGTTAAGCTGTGAAATCATGTCTGTGTTGGCCTGGCCTCTGGGAGTATAAGCGTCCCTGAACATACAGAAGCTGGTCACTGTTGTGCAAATGGCATGTCCTAGTCTTACCACAGTAGGCTGGGGCGTCAGTCTCTCTGCCCCAATTACTCTGTAATTACTTACACAATGAATAACAGCTTCCAGATTTCCTGCTGAGGAAAAGCCAAGAAACTTACTCTTTATCCCTTCTAATTAGGCTATTGAGCTATTCGTTATCTGAGTTGGTTGCCCTAATTTGCTATTAGCTTCCCACACAGTGCACCTTCCCACACAGTGCAGTGAATGGGTATCATCATGCAAAAGTAAGTGTTGTCAAAAAACATGACCCACTTTCTCACAGGAAGGACAGAAGTAGCCTCCTGCCCAGACCCACAGCTTGTGCTGCTCAGAGCTCCATGCTTGGTGTCACTTGTTTGTAGTCTTTCAGGTGTTACGTTGCTCAAACTTTTCAAACAATGGCATGCATTTAAAGTACTAACTACATGGGATTAATAAATAGTTTTGAGTCTACTTCTTTATCATTTTTGACATTATGAAAACATAACAAGTGACAACATGTATTAGGAAATAAATCATGTTTCTTACCTGAAACACAAGCAGCTATGAGGAAATACACATCACATTGGTTTCAGGTGGCATCTTTGCTTCTTTTTACAGGAGTATTAAGCAAATTGTATTTCAAATGTTGTCATGACTGATATGGCAAGAAAGGGCGGATCCTCCCGTTGGGATGTTTCTGTCTTAGGAATCTGTAGTGAATCTGTACTATGCCCATATCTTAAATCCAAGTAAGTAGACCTGAAGAACAAGGCTAAATGTTTTTCTTCTGGATTTTTCACACGTGAAATCAAATCAGCTCCATGGAACACAGTGGGCTTGTGCTGTGTAACAGAGACAGAAATGCAGGTGTTTGCTTTTTCTCATTGCTACAACAGATCTTTAAACATCTTGCAATCTCATATATCATATTCCATTGATTTCTTGTAGTGCCTTATCCCGTCTTCATTGGGTCTTACATGATCCCTTGTCTCTCTGGCTCTGTGACACTATTCATCTGAGATCCACTGGCATCAGTAGGATTCGGTGTATAATAGCAGGAAGCATGAGAGTCACGTCTCTCCAGCATCCTCAAGTTAAAAAGGCCATGAATCTGCCTAAAGAAGCCCTGGACAGCCCTATGGGGTCCAAATGGGTCCTTTCCTGTGTTGGTATTGGGCTCATTTTCATCACTGGACACCTCTGTGAGGTGTTACTGGAAGTGTCTGTACTGCTTGGAAGGACAGTCCTTCCCTGCTCCTGTTCATGTGGATGCATTGGGAGATCAGTGGGATGGGTTTCCCTCTGTAGATAAGTGATAAATACATCAAGGCCTGCACTTGGAGAATTGCTGCTCACCTCTCTGAACTAAGTTGTAGAAATTACTTTGACAGTTCTCCAGCTTTTAGGCAAATGTGGGCACTAAACCAACTGGAAGTTGGGTAGCAGAGCACTGGACACCCAGTGAACACTGCCTAGCAGTGCTGCAAGACCCTTTGCAATTTGCCCTGGCAGCCTGGGAGCTCTCTCATTTCCAATGGTTCCTTGCTTGCGTGTGCATTTTCACACTGTGTGAGGTTCAGGTACCTACACCAGCTGTGCTGAGTTTGCAAACAAGGAGCAGTTCATGTTCAAAGGTACTCCTGTGTAGCACCAGGACTGGATTTGAAAGTTAGAGATCTGTTCTTCTTTGCTTACACAGGGATCAATTTTGAAACCTTGCCAAAGAATGGCTGGCCATTAGTAAAAACAAATAAACCACCAAACCCAAGTCTGCAGAACTGCATGGGATAATGCTCTGTGTGTATATATATACATATCTTTGTGTGGAAGGTGTTTGCCCTCTATCCAATGACCATTGAACACCAATTTTACAATGAAGTAGAGGCCTCAGAGATATTAAGGTATTACCAGTTTGATGAAAGTAGATGGGCAGAAAAGAGAGATCATATAAATGTTCTTGTTGAAAGGAATACTGCAGCAGGAGCTGAACCTCTGTTAGATAAAAGTGAAACCACATGAGAGAAACACCTTACGAACACCCAACTGCAGGCAAAGCTTCTCGTCTTCTTAAGTACACAAGCCAGTCAACGCCAAGAAGCAGAGCTATGGGTATCCAGATTCCATTTGCTCCTCTGTTTGTGGAGCTACCTGTTACATTTCCTTTTGGGCATCATTATTAGGAATAATACATCAAAATCAATCACTGACTCCTAACTAGACACTGATTTTTCTCACAAGGCAATGCTTCAAGTCAAAATCCACTTCAGAAGATTTTGATTCCAGCAAAATTAACAAAACCACAACTGCTTCCTACACAGCAGCACTACTCACCTTGAAGAGCCTGCTCAGATTTTCGTGTAATGGAAGTTCATTGCTGATGGTGCTTAAGATTTCTGAAGATTACTTAGTATTTGGTTCCACCCTAATCTCTCCTGCTTGCTCTGCTTGTCCACACACTTCTGTTTTGAATTGCTGGGCTTGGTATAGCTAGTTACCTGACTACCGCCATCATTGACGTTGCTTCTCCTGGTTTAATGCTACCTTAGAGAAAACTTAACAGTATTATTTAGTGCTGTTCCTAGCTGTCTGTTTAAATTTTTTTTGGCCTGCTCTTCTGTCAAAAGTGTGTGGGCATGACAGAATGACCCTGCAAGGTTATTCAGAAGAGCAGTATCGTCATCGATATTCCTTGTGAAATTCAGATAAGTTCTTTAGAAATAGTTACATGGAATCTGTATTTTGAGCATTGGGATTTTCTTGTAAAGAGATGTCCTGCAGTTTTCACTTCTTTATTTTCAAGAATATCCTTAGAAGCCTCTCTTGCACAGACTGTGTGCTGTTTGCGGGCAACAGCAAGAATGTGGTGCAATTTGCAAGAGTCTTCTGCCTTGAAACACCACTGTAAGCATAATAATTTACATACTTCAAGAAGCATAGTTACCTAATTTTATGTTTGTAGCATTTCCAATCCTCATCCTACCCAAATCCTAACTTTGTAGGGGTGTAGGTTTGCAAAAGGTCTTTGCTTAAGATCCTAATCATTGGAAATCTTGCAGGGTAGCAACTTGTTTGCTTGAAGTGCTTGTCCTCTTATGCTTAGCTTGTTTGGGACATAAAGAGAGACAGAATAGCTTTCAGAGAAAGAGATCAATGAGGGAAAAGAGCCAGAGAGATGCATAGAAGTTCCATAAATAAATCACATTTGTATTGACATTTTGAATTAAACTTTCTTGGGTATTTGTTTTTTCTGGTTTTGCATACCACAGTTGAACAAATGCAATTTGCAAGTGTAATTATTTAAACATGAATGTTTAACAGTCTTGAGAAGGAAACTTCAGATTGTGTAAACGCCTAATACCAACACACCTTTTAAAATCAATATCCAGTGCCTCAGGACTGAAGGAAGTACTGAAGTTAGCCTTGAATTCTTAGCAATTAAATTTGCATTATTTGGAGCCTATAATTTATTTGCTGAAGAATTCTGCTCTTCCATTTAAAAGAACAAATTTCAAAATTTATTTATGGATTGCCCACACAGTACAATGTGACATGCATAACTATTTGGTCAAGAGAATAATAAAATTGTGGTACAGATTTCACTTCATTAACTGAAAAGGATAAATAAGTTACATGTTTGAACTTTATTCTCACGGCTTTGGTATCTTCTGTTTATTTAAGGTGTTCAATTTTGCATCCACAGAATTACAATTCAACTAGTTTGCTTACTTGCAGTTAATGTATGAGAAAAGGCTGTCAAATGTTCACCAGAATGATCAACAAAAAATTGATTTTTTTTTTCTGAGTGGATCTTTCCTAAATTTCCTTACTTCATTTCTGTTATTTTCCTTTTTCAAGACCTGCTATCCAAACTATCACTGTTCACATGTTCTAGTTACTACTGTCTTGAGATGTTTGCTTTAGATGCACAGTGTAGATACTTCAGTTACGTAGTTTGTCACTCTACGTTTCCCCTCTTGCAGAAGAAAAGAGACAGGCTCTTTAGGAAGAGACTTTGCTGCTTTGATATGGTCCCTGGAGAAGCCTGCCTCTTTCCATTATCTACAGAGGAAGCCTCTGGAAATGAACCTGCTAACTTTGGCATTTAAAAATAGGCTGAAAAAATATTCTCTGCCACTGTCTCAGTGCTCTCAGTAGCTCTTCTTTTTGATTATTTTTATTTATTCTTCCATTCATACTCCACAGTGCCTATCAAAAGTTCCAATATCTCCCTTGTTATCTGCCTCCTATCCTTCTTTGTAATTCCTACTGGTAAGTTTCCTCTTTCTCAGTCCTTTCATCTCCTCATCTCCTTATATAAAGAAATTCACTCTTTCTCCTCCTTCCCACATTTCTTCTGCCTCAACACCTTCTGGTTTTGGACCCCAAATCCCAAGAGGTATCCCTGCAAAAACTGCAGCTTGCTCTTCAGTCTGTTCTTCCATTTTTTGAGTGTCTCTCCAAACTGACTGCCTTGCCTCACTCTTAAACCCCTTTTTGATCCTCTCCAGTCCCTCTTCTGCTTGTTGTCGAGGCTGCCCACACTGGAGATCCCTCAGACGCACATATTGCTTGGAAACATTTGAAGGCAGTTATACACACTTGCACCAGCTCTGTATGTTTAACTGGTTAGCTTGTCAGCCATCCTCAAAGCTACCTTCATCACCAAATGTAGGTAAGAAAGGAGGCTTTTTCCTTCAGGTCCAGCCATCTGCAGCTGTTGGCTTTGGTTTGGTTTGTTTCTTGGGGTTTTTTTTCTCTCTAACATCTGACTCACTGCATCAACTGGACATTTTAAGTAACAAATCTCTGGTTTTTTGGAGAGCGGAAACACTTCCAGCACCCTTTGTCTCTCTGCTGCTGGGACATACCCTCATTTTTGCATTCTCTTCAACTGCAGTCTTACGGCTGTTGCAGGATTCTGGGGAGTGGTGGGACATCTCTGGTGGATGGGGAACAGTAAGCATGTATTATACATTTTTTTTCATGACCAAGCTCCATAAGACTGGGACTTTACCAATCCAGGCACATGGGGACTCTTACAGTCGATGTCTTTGTTATTGTAGTGTGTTGGTTTTCATCGTTAGCATGCATTCAAACAGGTTATTGAGAGTTTTTTGATGAAAATGAGGATAGAGAGCTAAGGCAAAGGGGAAGGAATAATAAATTTAACATGCATTTCTGAAGATGCAAAAAAGAATGGTGCAGATCCAGCATTATAAAGACCCCACAGCTTCTTGCACAGTGAGTTTAATGGAAATGCCTTGTGATAGTGTTGGCAATTCACAACCTCAGCAAATGTTGTGATGCACAAGGAAGCACACAGTTAGAAATGGTAGTTGAGAAGCTGCAGCTGGTTTTCAGGAATCCATTGCTTGGCAAAGCAGTTGTTCTGTATCTGTACGGTAGCATTAGCTTGTCACCATTTGAAGTGGGCTTAATCCATTTCACTTCAAAACAAGCACTAGTGTATCACCTGTTAACAGACCTATGTGGTACCCTGACCCTGAATGGAAGGTGAAATGTAGCCCTCCAAGCAGCAGGTTGCTATAACCAGAGAGGTGAATTGCACCCTTTTGGCAAGTGCCTGTCCAGTACAAGCAACAAATGCTTTGCAGACTTCTATATCTTTTTGTTTTGCTTTCCTCACTTGGAGGGTGACACCTATGCCCATCTTCTCTGTTTCTGAAGTGTCAGTCTTCACCTGGATACCTTTAACATAGGGATCTATTATTTCAATGCATGTTTTTTGTGTCAGTTCTTTTAATGGCTCCTATTTGATCTGGCCATAATTCAGACATACAAGTCAGTATTAGAAGAAGTAGCAGGGTACAAAAGCTTATTTAAGTTTTATGGAAATGAAGGACAGCCTCATTTCTTTCCTTAGCCTTATCAACATCTGAACATTCAGGAGCACGAATAATATTTTGTGCCTCTTCTCCAAAGAGAATTAATTGCAATTGTTTCTCTTCATAGGGTTTTTATTGAAGATAGGGACTGATTACTGGCAGAAACTTGGGGTGCTGGGAGTTTAGAACACATACCTGATAAGTCCCTAAAAGTCCTACTGCAGTATTACTAGGGGCATCATCTGGAAGCAGAACTGATCCTGGTAGCATATCCTCCTTCTTCAGGCAGCACAGAGTTTCGGAAACCAACCAAAGAATATCATAGTTGTTTTCTTCTGGGTTATATAAACCAATGATGGGACTTTCTCGTGAACATCTGTGATGGAGGACATGGAGGTGATTAATGGCAGCCAGCATGTCTTCACCAGGGGCAAATCCTGTATGACCAACTTTCTATGCTTTTCTATTTTCTAAGCTTTCTATGATGGGGTAACCACAGCAGTGGACACAGGTAAACCGATGTATGTGATCTATCTAGACTTCTGTAAAGCCTTTGACATGGTCCCCCACAACATCCTTCTCTCTAAATTGGAGAGATATGAACGGTATGGTGGATAAGAAACTGGTTGGATGGTTGTATTCAAAGACTAGTGATCAATGGCACAAAGTCCAGATGGAGATTCATGACAAGTGGTGTCCCTCAGGGGTTCGTACTGGGACCAGTACTGTTTAATACCTTCATCAATGATATTGACAGCAAAATTGAGTGCACCCTCAGAAATTTGCAGATGACACCAAGCCGAGTGGTGTAGTTGCCACACCAGAAGGATGGGATGTCATCCAGAGGGACCTGGACAGACTGGAGTAATGGGCCTGTGAGAACCTCATGAGGTTCAACAAGGCCAAGTGCCAGGTCCTACACCTGGGTCAGAGCCATTCATGGTTTCAATACATGATGGGGGATGGTGTGATTGAAAGTGGCCCTGTAGAGAAGAACCTGGGGGTGCTGGTCGATGAGAAGCTCGACATGAGCCAGCAATGTGTGTTTGCAGCCCAGGCCAACCATATACTGGGCTGCATCAAAAGAAGCGTAGCCAGCAGGGCGAGGGAGGGGATTCTGCCCCTCTGTTCCTTTCTTGTGAGACCTCGAGTACTGTGTCCAGTTCTGGAATCCACAACATAAGAAGGAGATGGAACTGCTGTAATGGGTCCAGAAGAGGGCTACAAAGATGATCAGAGGGCTGGAGCACATGCCATGCAAGGACAGGCTGAGAGAGTTGGGCTTGTTCAATCTGGAGAAGAGAAGGCTCAGAGAAGATCTTATAGCAACCTTCCAGTACCTGAAAGGGACCTACAAGAAAGCTGGAGAGGGACTATTCATAAAGGGGAATGAGTATAAACTGGAGAGGGGCAGATTTAGACTAGACGTTAGGAAGAATTTATTCACCATGAGAGTGGTGAGTCACTGGCACAAATTGCTCAGGGAAGTTGTGGATGCCCCATCCCTCAAGGTGTTCAGTGCAAGGTTGGATGGAGCCTTGGGTAGACTCGTCTAGTGGGATGTCCCTGCCCATGGCAGGGGGGCTGGAACTAGATGATCTTTAAGATCCCTTCCAACCCTAACTATTCTATGATTTAGCAGCCAGTGCCAATGGCTGATGACACAGTGGAAAGGGCAAGAAGGGCTGCTTTGTTTCTTGATGTTGTAGAAGTTCTTCAGTTTTTCTAAGTTATCCACAAATATTTTATCAAGAAAACAGCAAAATTTGACTGTTTCATAAGGGTCTGACCTTAAGAGTATGTATCTGTTTAGACTTATTTTCTGTAAAGGGCTCTTCCGTGCTGAGATTATTTGATCTTTTCTTGAGAGTTTCAGCTTTTGTACCCTATGCCTCTTGGATTTATGAGTCCAGGAATTGTTAACTGAGGTACTGTCTCTATTGGAACTTGACAGCAAAGTTAGAGCTGCATGAATATTAGGACAGCTCAAGCTACGATGAAGAAAATAAAATAATTGCAAATGAATCAGCCAAAACCTCAAACCTCGGTACTCACTTTTGAATTTGTCTTGTTATGAACCAGATTGATGCAGAAGCAAGAACAGTATCAATTTGTTTGTATGTTATCTCCTATTTAGTGGTGGAAACATCCCATTCCTTTCAGTAACAGAATGCTGAGCCTGGCCTTATTTGCCCCTGAATGTCAGACAGAATTGACTCTGCAAGTTTGAAGGCAGATACTGTTTGAGAAAGAAAATATCCTTGACCTTATCTTTCTATCATTTTGTGTTTTCCACTCACAATTAATTGACAACACTGACTTCTCAAAATCATTGCTAGAAATTTCTGTCTTGGATTACTGATTTAGTATTTACTCAGTGGCCCTTTACATACAAAGGGATCAATACAGACAGAGAAAAAGAAGACAAAAAAAAAGAAAGAAAACTGTATGAGGGAGAAGACAATGATTTTGAGGGAAGCATTCCCTTGTGTGTACCTGTTCTAAAAGATTTTTACAGTTTTCTGTCTTCCCTATTTTTGAAGGTTTAACTTTACCTTAAAACTTACAGTTGTGATCACTCAGCCCCAGTTCATCATCTTACACTCACTTCAAGCTTCCAAGCAAACAAGAGGGATTTGGGGTGGAAGGAGAAATGCAGAAGAGAATTCACATGCCTTTTGGGGAACAAGACACCATCTTCCTTTCTCTGTTGGTCCTCCTCCAGCTGCCTCTGCTGCTGTTGCTTTCAGCAAGGCTGAAGCCAGTTCTGCTGCTGCTGCTGTGGCAGAGAAACAGAATGAAGAACAGCAGCAGTGGTCACCACTGTGTTCTCTTCCTGTCTCAGGGCTATCTGTATATATGCTGTCTGTACAGAAATCAGACCCTTTTCCTTTCCAACACATCACAGAAATCTTCACTGAGGGGTAAGTTAGCATGAGTTTGAAGGCAAGTTATACAAGTGCATGACCTTTTGTGCTGGAAAGAAAAAGGGTGCACTCTGAAACTTTCTTCCCCACCTCAAAAAAAAACCCAGGGTGTGGCTTCCTATTGGGCAGAAACTTTGGAATAGTACTCCTTGGCATGAACAAAATTGTACCAGGAATTTTCTTAATGATTAATTGATGTAGATGATTCCTGTGCTCTGGCACTCCTCAGTGCACTTCTAAAGATGGAGCCAGTACAGCCCAGCTGTTCCAGCTCTGCAGCAAGACCCTGACCAGACCTCTGCAATAGAAGAGCCACTAACCTAGATCACAGAATCACAGAACAACCAGATTGGAAGAGACCCACCGGATCATCGAGTCCAACCGTTCCCATCAAACACTAAACCATATCCCTCAGCACCTCATCCACCCGTGCCTTAAACACCTCCAGGGAAGGTGACTCAACCACCTCCCTGGGCAGCCTGTTCCAGTGCCAAGGACGTCCAGTGCCAGATGTCTCAAGGGGCTGAATCACATTGTCAGTGTCCCTTGCTGTGAAGGAAGGACCTAAGTTCAGGGTATTTCAGGCATGAACGTTCCTCCCCTACCCCAAATAGAAGTAGTCTGGGATCTATATCCTAGCTCCTTGTCCCAAACCCTCTCTGATTTGCAGACCTAAGTGTAGGTGTAATTCTCCTCAGAACTCAGCTAGCATTGACCTGGAGTTGCATTATTTGCAAAATTTCTGTGCTTCAGGCATATTAGAAAAAAATGTGGCTAAACAGTTCCATCAGTTTGCAGAACAGGATTCCAGTACCTTGTCTGCTTTGTTTTTAAGAATGCATGTACTCATGACAACATCCTACATAATTTTGTGAGGCTTTCGACTGCAAGGCAAGGCAAAATGCCAGCTAGAAGCTGAGGAGGAAACTGGCAGTGAAAATGTCTCATTGTGTTTCAAAGGGCTCATCTTACCTTCCAGACAAATTAAAAAAAAAAACAAAAAACAAAAAAAACCTGTTTGCTTCAGTTGAAGGTGCACACCAAAGACATCATGCACTTCTACAACCTTACTTCAAACTCACGTCAGCTTCCCCCTCAGTGAGCATTTTGGAGAGCTGCTGTGATCCAGTGTGGTTCCAGCTATATGCACCCAGCCTATGCACCCCAAGTTGTTATGTGGGGTGACTTGACACATGCAAAGAGAAGCCTTCAGTGTTAACAACCAAGGCAGGTAATTCTCACCACTTCGAGACTCCAGTTACTTATTTAGTGTCTTTAATACTGATTGAGTAACCTACCTTTGGGTATACAAGCTTGGAGGTTGTTTGGCTAAATCCACATGTGTTTCTGTTAATCTATTTTCCAGTTATATTTTGTTTGGAAAAGCATTATCTTCTCAGAATGAAATTCCCTATGCGAACCCTCTTCCGGGCATATCTCCACCGTGCCCAGATGAATATAGTAGAAAAATGAAGATTTCATCTGTGCACTTATGCAATCTATAATATCCTGGGATTAAAAATAGGCTATTCTGTCTACTCATTGGTTTGTACCAGATAGCATGTTCTTTGGGTTAGAAACTTGGTGTCATAGAGGCTTCAGGAGTACGTGTTGTACTTGTGATTAATATACATAAAAATATGATAGAAGTAGGGTAACTCTACAATAATTTGAATATTGGGGGGCATTCACAGAGTTAGTTGTAGATATGCACATTAAACAGGGTCATCTGGATTCTCCGAGACTATCAGTCCTAAACCGCAATTAATTTTACTCTAACACAGATGTTTCAGGTACAAGAATGTTCCTAGATGTGCAGTGAATATAAAAGGAGCCTGAAGGGACTGCTCAGAGGCAGACGCACGTATTGTAAACACTGCAGACTATGCAAGATGAATTCTGGCCTGTGAGACCATCCTGGATCAAATATTGAGGTATTTTACCCAATTATTGACACTGCTTGTTAAAAATAAACAAATAAATAAATACATAAAATAACCAAAACAAACAAAACAAAAACCAAAACAACTGGGAAGTGTCAAACTGACTCAATGTAAGACATATTTTCACAGGACAAGCCCGCTTTTCTTCTACATAGAGTGGCTCTGGCTCCTGGCAAGTCCAGCAAATAGATTCTGTACAGCAGGACTAAAATGCCGAAGACTGGAGAGGAATCTTAGGCCTGCCCCAGAAGTGCCGACAGATTACTGTCACGGACTGGTGGTTGTAGCCCTCAGCAGTTGTTTGAAGCAGTCAGATCTGCGTAGGTGACTGCCTTGATAGGTGTGCATGTGCTGTTTTACGATGGTTTCCCCTACATGCCTCTATAGGTATTGCTACCAATAAACCATCACTCTTCAGAAGGCCATCTGCTTGCCATTAGCATGGGTGACAGCTGCATCCATCAAATAATTACAGTGTTGGAGCTGGGGCCTGCTCAGGGATGGGAAAACCACATTTTTTTCCTGGAAAAGTAAAAGAATAAGGCCTGAGGCTTGAGGCATTGCAGTCAGAGAGGGGCGTATAAAGAAAAGAAACTCTTAACATAGCTGTAACTCATACAGAAGTAGGGAAGGGACCTTCTTGGTCACTAGACCTTCCCAGCTGAAGTGCCAGATCTACTGTCATGGTCATACTGGTATTGATAACTGAGTTCCTACCCCGAGGCTCACTCAAATGCGTCTCCCAAGTGCTGTATTCAGTGCTGCCTGAAATACAGTCCATCAGTAGTTCTTGTGGGCAGAAGCTCTCGTGAACACTAGCAGCTGCAGGTCTCGCCTGTCTCACTCTTCTGAGAAGCTACCAGTTTACAAATACAAAGAAGCATTTAAAACCTTTTAAAAAATTTCTCTAATGTCTTTTTTTTTTCCTTTGGTGGTGACTGTTCTGCAACAGGCAGAGCACAACTAAACTCTTCTCCCCACTGCTTTCAATGAATGCTAGATTTCGCTCCACAACTCTACAAGATTATGTTCATAATGGAAAAAAGATCTTGTGGACTGTTTTTCACAAGTTCACAGTATGTAAGAGACGTATGGGGTGAATTTGCTAACCACATCTGGAGAGGTCCTTGTGCCCTTAAAATACTTGCACTTGGGTGCCTAAGCTCTTTTGTGGATCTAGATCTCTCCACATGCATTTAGCTTTACTTTCTCATGGAGATATTTGGGTTTGAAAACACTTAAGCCAACCTTTTTGAACTCAAGTGCCTAAATTAGGACACACTTCCTACTTCGTGCAAATGCAGAAGTCCTTTCTATTCCCACAGCAGAAAAGTAAGTTTTAAAGCCAACAACTGCCTCCATAGTCCTTTGACTTCACAGGTGCTGGAGTAAGCACGCTCCCCTGCATGTCCTGATGGCTATCGGGGTAATAGTTTATTGCCTTATTGCCTGCTCACGGGCTGCTTTTCCAGTTGCATCTGGCAGTGCTTAACCTGTTGGGTCTGTTCAAAGATGTGGGTCCCTACGTGCTCCTAATAGTGAACTTCAGCCTTGCCCAAATCCAAACTTGTGTCCTGCTGTTGGAATAACCTGCAAGCCTGGTTCCTGAAAGTGGCCTTGAGCTGCTGGTAACAGGCAGGATAAACAGGCTGGAGAGGGAAAAAGTCTCCCAAGCCTTGTGAGCTGCATCTCAAAATGGTCACGTGGCTCTGGACTGCACATACTGCACGTGCCCAAACCAAAGCTTCAGCCAGCTTTTAGTTCAATGCACATTCTCCACCTTCCGCAACTGCAGCCACAAGCAGAAGCTCCTGCAGGCCTTGATATTGCTGTGAGTGAATGACAATCAGTCTGTAATCATTTGCTCTTGTGCAAGGATTCAGTTTGCGTGTGCTTTGGGCTGAGCTTTATATTTTTGAGGTCTGGACAAAAGTCTGCACTAAAACGGTGTCTGTAGTAGCTGTGTGGTGGCCACTTCAGGCAGAGGTGGGCTACTGTGCCCAGAGCCATAGAATGGTTTGGGTTGGAAGGGACCTTTAAGATCATCTAGTTCCAAATCCCCTGCCATGGGCAGGGACACCTCACACTGGATCAGGCTGCTGAAAGCCCCATCCAGCCTGGCCTTGAACACCTCCAGGGATGGGGTATCCACAACTTCCCTAGGCAACCTGTTCCAGTGCCTCACCACCCTCATTGTGAAGAGCTTCTTCCTAATATCTTCCCCCTACCAATCCAGACCCACGTTCCCTCATCCTATCACTACATGCCCTGATCAAGAGCCCCTTCCCATCTTTCCTGTAGCCCCTTCAGGTACTGTAAGGCCACTATAAAGTCTTGCTGAGCCTTCTCCAGGCTGAACAAGCCCAACTCTCTCAGCCTGTCCTTCTTTGGGAGGGAGGTGGTCCAGCCCTTGGATCATCTTTGTAGCCCTCCTCTGGACCTGTTCCAACAGCTCCATACTCTTCTTATGGTGGTGATTCCATAATTGGACACAGTAGTCCAGGTGGGACGCCTAGAGTCATAGAATTATAGACTTAAGAGAATCACAGAGTAGTTTGGGTTGGAAGGGACCTTAAACATCATCTTGTTCCAACCCCCCTGCTATGGGCAGGAACATCCCACTACATCAGGCTGCCCAAGGCCCCATCCAACCTGGCCTTGAACACCTCCAGGGATGGGGCAGCCACAGCTTCCCTGGGCAACCTGTGCCAGCGCCTCACCACTCTCACGGTGAAGAACATCTTCCTCAGGTGTAGTCTAAATCTGCCCCTCTCCAGTTTACACCCATCACCCCCAGTCCTATCACTACAAACCTCTGTAAACAGCCTCTTTCCAGCTTTCCTGTAGCCCCTTCAGACACTGGAAGGTCCCTATAAGGTCTCCTCGGAGTCTTCTCTTCTCCAGGCTGAACAAGCCCAACTCTCTCAGCCTGTCCTCATAGCAGAGGTGTTCCAGCCCTCGGATCATTTTTGTAGCCCTACTCTGGATCCGTTCCAAGAGCTCCATCACTTTCTTATGTTGTGGATTCCAGAACCGGACACAATACTCCAGCTGGGGGCGGGAAGGGGAGCGTCTCACAAGAGAGGAGCAGAATCCCCTCCCTCGCCCTGCTGGCCACGCGTCTTTTGATGCAGCCCAGGTCACAGTCGGCTCCGCGGCCTACAGGCCCTCCGCCGGGTCAGCCGAGAGGCGGCGAGGCTCCTCCCCGCCTTCCCCGGCCCCTTCCGCCGCCGGCCCCGCCCCCGCCCGGTAGCGCGCGCCGCGTGGGGGCCGCACGTGCGGCGGGAGCGGAGCGGGGCCCGTCCGCCCCGGCGCCATGAGGAGCAAACCCTCCGCCCCCAAGCCGGGCAACACGCACCGGGTGAGCGCCCCCCGCCCGCCGCAGCGGGGCCTTGGAGGGGCGGGGGAGAGAGGGGGCGATGGGGCGGGGGAGCCGCCGCGGGGCCGTGAGGAGGGCGAGGCTTGGCCGCTTCCCCCGGGGCGGAGTCGCCGCGGTACCGAAAGTGCCGGCAAATAAACTCTCTGAGACGCGTTTGGGAGTCTTGGACGGCGAGCACCGTTTGTCAGGCCCGGGCAGCGTGAGGGAGCGGTGTCTGTCAGCCGCCTGCAGCCAGGCGAGAGCTGGGACAGGACGGATTTCCCTCTTAAATTTACCCAGAAATCTCGTGTTACTTTCCAAGGGCTGATTTTAATGCTGTTCTGAACTTCTCAACAGTCAAAGCTCTTGGTGATTTGGAGCTGACTCCAGCTCTGCCTGACCCTGCGTTTGAGATGGGGAGAGGCTGCACACAGGGGTGATCGCGGACACCTCTGCTCAGCACGGATCACACTGACACGGGACCTTATCATCTTCAAGGAACCAACAGTGGGAAAACACTGGCTGAAAGAAAACCTTCCATCAGAGGGACATCCTGTCTAACTTTCAGAAAATAGTTACTTAGATGAAGCTTTAAGCTAATTCTGTATTAGCTTAAATAAATATATTTCACTATTTGTGATAGTAACTACTACTCGTATCAACCGCCTGTGTCATTCAGCAGACGCACTGCAGCCTTTGTGTAGAACACTGACAAAATTTAATAAATAATATCGAGTGGGGGTGTTGTTAACCTGGGCGTTGCTTCAGGGAAAGTGAGAGCCTTGCAGTTTGTTGGAATCATAGAATGATTAGGGTTGGAAGGGACCTTAAAGGTCATCCTGTTCCAACCCTTCTGCTATAGGCAGGGATACCTTCCGCTAGATCTAGTCACTCAAAACCTCATCCAGCCTGGCCTCTGGGTGTTCAGTCCACCTCCAGGTGGATTTACTCAGCATCTTTTTCATCAGATGTGTGGAGTGTGAGCCTTGCTTGTACAGAGCGAGGGGGAAGAGGGTTGGTCCTGCTGCTGGGCTTTTAAAGTATTTTTTTGCCTCAAAATTCTGGTAGGACTGTCTACAGGTTGACAGGTACTGTCTTTAGAAGTGGTGTTTCTGTTTACAGCTCACATGGTATTGAGGGGGACTTGGAAGGGACCATTCTCAGAGCAAAAAACGTGTGTTCTTCTGTTTTGTAGTTTCTTACCTTTTCGGAGCGCTTAAGCAATATTAATATTGATATTATTCATCGGATTGACAGAACTGGAAGCTACGCTGAGGTGAGAACAGCAATTGCAGTCATTTTCTGAAACCACAACACAAGTAGATAAGCTCCATGAAAGATTAATTTAAGAGATTTATTCCAGGAGAAATTGGAAAGAAGCTCCTGAAAGAGTTAGCTTTGCTGGAGCCTCATTTCATGCTTTGCTCCCCTTTACTTTTTGACCTGCTTTGCAGTATTGCCATAGAGACTCTTTGACAGGATCATGCTGATGGCTTCCATGTGGCTGGTGGGAGACCTGTGGGTGTTTCTGAGCATGGAAGGTGCTGCTGTGGCAATCAGCAGTTGTAGCTTCGGACCTGCAAAGACTTACAGGTGCTAAGTAATTGCAGTATGTATACAAAGCACGTGCCTGTGTCTTTGTAGATCATAAAGAAGGGTCAACTACGTGAATAGATCATCATTGTGAATGTAGTGCTTTGCAGTCATTACCTCCTGACTTGCTGGATTGTATTTCTGAACCTCCCACTCAATAGCTGTGAGGACGCCAAAACAAATTCTAAAGCATTTATGCTGGGTGGGCTATTGCTCATTATCTCAGACTATCAAGGCCAGTCAACAAAGGTCTAAAAAACAATTACGTAAACAAGTCCTGTTGCCACAAAATGTTTTTAAATGTATCTTGAATGTAGAAAGAAAAGTCTTATTTTAAGGGAAATTCCATAGCACTGTTTGAAATGAAGCCATCAAGATTTCTTGAAATATTCTTAAAACATGTAAGGCACTTGATAGTTTCCTTCATTTGAACCACTCGTTTTTGCAGGCTGGTTGGTAAGTAGGGTCATTAGGGTTGGTAACTATTATCTTTGGTTTTATAGGAGGTTGAAACTTATTTTTCTGAAGCGCTACGGAAATGGAAGGAACTGAACCTCACTCAGCATTTTGGTACGCCATTTTTGTTTGTTTCCTGCTTTTTCTAAGCTAATAAAATACATTCTTTCTACATCCAGAACCCAATGGAAGATTTTTTATTGACTTTTTTTCAATTGGTCTCTGAATAGCTATTGTTCTCCTATATCCTATATGTTTACCAGGAACTGGATTAGTTTTCAGCGTTTCTCTTTTGTGCTTCAAACAGTGCAATTCTACAATGAAGTGGCCAACAAATGCCAGTCCTTCAATCAGCTGGTCTATTACCAGAATGACATTGTGCAGAGCTTGAAGACGCATTTGCAAGTCAAAGGCAGTCTTGCTTATCAACCCCTATTAGAGTAAGTATATGGTAACAAAATATAGTTGGAAGCATTGATGGTATTATGGGCGTAAGTCCTGTTGTGAGTGTGCTTTTTCTTTATTGTACTTGGGAAAAAGCAATGCAATGCCCGAAGTGTTTGTATTTCCCTGACAGAGGTTTATGGTTCTAAGCCTGAAAAAATATAAGTATGACAAGGCAAGCAAATTAGTCTAAGTACTTACTGAGTGTCAGAATATTAATGTGTTGTTTGATGTTAATCATTTATGTTGTCTTGTTTACTGTTGTCTGCTGGATTATTTTAAAAAATCCTAAGATTCTGTCCATCCACAGCTGGCTAGTAGGTGATATTTAAACAAAACTGAGAGAGAAGTAAAGTTGAGACTGTCTTTCTTTCCAAAGAGTCTGTGCTGGATTATGCAATGTTTGACCAGATTTTTATTGGTTTGTAATTTGATGTATTTGATGTATTTTCTGGAACACAGTCTCGTGGCACAGCTGGCTCGAGATGTTCAGGCCGATTTCTATCCTCACTTTCATGACTTTTTCCTGGCTATCACAAAGTTACTGGACACACAGGACACAGAGCTGCTGGAATGGGCTTTTACCTCTCTTTCCTATCTCTACAAATATTTGTGGAGATTGATGGTGAAGGACATACACAACATATACAGGTAAAAGCTGTTTTAACATCTATCTTGATCAGCAGTTATAAAATGCTATTGAAATGTGCACGCCACTTGAATACATAGCTTAATGCTTCAGTATACTTGTTAGCATGATTTCCCTCTTTCTGAAAGACTCTGAGCCTTGTTATCATCTGTGGCTTTGATGGGCCACTGTATTAGAGGAGGGGTGTGGGTTGGGCTACAGATTTGAACCTTTAGTCCCCTTTTCTCCTGTGGAGGTAGGAGAGGATGCATCCGCCTCAGCTGGGTAAACAAAGCTCAGAGAGACACTGGATTGTCTGAGTGGTCTTGGAAACCTGTGTCCAAGTCTAAATTCCACACAGGTCTCCAATGTTTGTCAAGTACTTCAGCCATAGTGTTATCAATTCATTCATTATCAAGTCTTTCTCAATTACAGACACCTAGACCAACAACATTCAAAGGATTCCTTTGAGTGTTTTATTGTTCCTTTCCCAGAATTTTCTCTCTATGTTTTTTCCTTCTTCCTATCTGTTCAGATGAGGTATGCAAAGTTTTGCATGCTTTGGAACTGCTTGACAAAGATTGTTGTTGATGTATGAGGTTGGCAGTTGGGAAACTGGTCAAGTTGGAAGGAGTTACCAAATGTGTAGGAGCCACCTCTTGGCTTGAGGAGTCCCTGAGCTGCAGGTGGTTGAAGGCTGATTTTGTCTGCGCTTGCCCTGTTTTTAAACCTTTCCCAAGCATCTGCTTCTGGGTGCTGCTATAGACTGAATACTGGGGTGGATGGACCTGTGGCTCTCACCCAGTACAACTGATTATTCAATTGCTGTGGTAGCAGGTTTCTTCTTTTTTGTCATTGCCAGTGGGCCCATGTTGCTTCCTCCTATTTTCTGTTTGGAACAGATGGAGCAAATGAGGGGCTGCAGATTTTCTCCCAAACCCAGCAAATGCTGTCCAACATGTTGAAAAACATCTGCTTGGCTGTGGATCTAAGGCAAGGCTCTGTGCACTGAACATGTGCTGAGCCATCTGCAGCTGTTACTGATACTTAGCAGGGAACTGCAATTTTTTATCAACCTTGTATATTGCATCTCTAGAACCTTTTAAGTGCATGGGAGAGCCTGTTGGCTCAACTGAAACATAAATCTGGCTTATCAAATCAACTTTGGTTTCAGTTACTGCTGCTGAGTATGTATGTTGAAAATCTCGATGCTGCAGTTAAATCTGTGTGGATCCAGAGACTTCAGAGGTTTTTGTGAGTGCAGATTAACTTGCCTGGCATTGTTGTTTGACCTTTGCAAAACTGTTCTTTATCCAGAGAGAGTGGGAAGGAATTGAGTTGAGGAAGGTATTTGCCCTCTCTGGGAGATCAGATTCTTATTGTTTCTAGAAGGTGGCAATATAAACTGTAAGCATGTTTTGTAAACCACTTATTGGCAATTCTTACATTGCCTTTAAGACAGTGAATTATTTTGTGTCTTTGTAGCCTATACAGCACCCTGCTGGCTCACCACAAACTTCACATCAGAAACTTTGCTGCTGAAAGCTTTGTTTTTCTAATGAGAAAGGTAAGTGAGGAGTTTGATGCTGTCTCCATTCTGTGGTGGCTCTTGGATGCAATGTGTAATGTTAGGTTTTCTCCAAGGAAGGGCTAACAAGGCCTGAACTAGCATTCAGCATGTCCTTAGTTGTCATTTTTAGTGAGTATTTTACTAAAATATCATGCACTTAGTATCAGCAGTGGCAAATAGAGGCCTTAGCATTCCCTGTTTTAAGAGCAGTTAAGCTAAATGTTTACTGTTGGTTTATCTAAAATGACTAGAAATAGTGAGGTAATCTTGCAAAAGGGAGGCTTTATTTTGTAAACGTACATTTGCTCACTGGCTTTTTCACCAATGCTTTAAGGCCTTTTTAGAACTGAGATTCTTTTGACAACATTTTTGCCCCCCTGAAAATTATATATATAACGTCCGCAGGCAGATCAGTCAAGATCAGAAAGCAACCTTTCATGGAGTAAGGAAAGGGAGTGGTAGTTTTTGGGTTTTATTTAACCAAAATATACAAAAGCCAGGATTCCTGAGACTAGCTAGCAAATTTGATTACTCTCTTTTTGTCCTCAGTTAAAAGACCTTAATAAAACACATTTGCTTGATTGGTTGTTTTCAGGAATTGGTGAACTTCAAGTCAAATCCTCAGAAATGGAGGATTTTAAAATCTCGGGCCAGAAGTCCTCACAGTGTTCCCAAGTGCAGTTGACTGCATTCTGTGTTCAGCTGATAGACGTCTCTTTCCACACTAGTACAGCAACATTTGTGTTTCAATTGGGACTAGTTTAATGGTGCGTTTATGCACGTGTTTAACTCTAAAATCGTAAGAATAATCAAATCCACATATTTCAACTGCAGTGATCTCAGTAGTCCTGTGTACCTCTTGGGGCAAGGGGGCTGTAGTGGTTGAATAGCTGATCATTTTTCTCCTTTCAATTTCTCTGTGTAGTTGCAGAAATAATGAGTTTGAACTGTTGTGGGAAAGCAGGACTAGGAGAGTAATGTGCTGCTGTGGAGCCATTTAATTGCCTCTATCCATCTAGCAATTCTGAAGAGAAGATAACTTCTTTTTTTTCTTGTTATGTTTTGTAGGTTTCTGATAAAAATGCAGTCTTCAATTTAATGCTCCGTGACCTGGGGGAGCACCCTGAGAAGGTGGAAGGTGTAGGACAGCTAATTTTTGAGATGTGCAAGGGTGTTCGAAACATGTTCCACTCTTGTGCAGAGACGGTAAAGACAAGAAAAGATTGCCAGTTTAAATGTTGGTGTAATGGAGCCTTAGGCAGCACTCAGTGAAATCACTGAGTGTTGTCTGGTTCACCTCAGTGGAGCCTTGGTCATAAGCTGCTGTTCATTACTTAACAGGGTCTGAAAAGCTCCTTCTAAGAATATTATTTGGGGTAGGAAGGTTGTTTTTAGTAATTCCTGTGCAGTATTCATATATATCATAACAATACTGCTTGCTCATATTTTAAGTGATAGCCTTTTTCATTTACCTGTAGTCAATCTAGAAAGAATTGTGATCAATAGAATATTATAGCAATATATTGCACTGATTAATTTTAGGATTGCTAGATTTATTTTCTAAGTGTAAGGACATGATATTCTCTTTTCTTGTGCAGGGTCTGAAGTTAATTCTGTTAAAGCTGGGGCCTGTTACTGAAGAAGGAATTGAACTGCCGTGGGTAGCTGTGGGAGAAGCCTTCAAGCACATGATCAAATCGGCTGCAGTGCATGTCCATAAGGAGCATTTTGACGTTGTCTTCAAGTGCCTGAAGGTACATTGTTTGGGGCGTTTTAAAATTTTTTTCTTTTTAAATTCATGAAAGGCTGAAAAAAAGCCTGTGCATTGTTGAGAGAAGTATTTGTGTTTTATTGGACCCAAACTGATTTTTTTCTGCTTTAGAGACATTAAATGCAGTGTCATGTGTACAGGAAAAATCCCACCCTTCTTTTCTAAATTGCGTGACTGTGGTGGCTGGCCTGTCCTGTGAGTGAGGAAAGAACTGCTGTGTGCAAGTCTTGACCTCAGTCCCACGGCTGAGCAAGGAGAATTTACAGGATCTGCCTTTGCAGACATTGCAGACCCCTTACTAAGGTGGGGATGCTAGGGCTTGTTTTGTATTGCTGAACTAGATATGTTGGTGGTTCCAAAACCACTTTGTGACAGTAAAGGGGAAGCTTTTTGCTCTGCAGCTTTCTTTAGAGCAAAGACCTGGGCTGAACCTAGAGACCCAAGTCTACGCCTCAGAGCTAAGTTCTGAAAATGACAGCATGTTTTCTATCAGTGTTCCTCTGTTGCTGCTTGCGGGTTACACTCTCAGGTTTGAGGGAGCACAGCTGAGTGCCACAGGCTGTATTGTGTTGGATCAGGGTGATGCAAAATAATGAGTAAGAGCTTGGCAGGTGTTTTCTACTTACCTGACCAACATTTACATGTTTTCATACTAGCGACTGGTATTTGCTAGGGAAGATTGAAACCTCGTGCAACTGACAACATAGTCTGTGTAAGTTGTGCTCCTCAGAGCGATGAAATCAGAAACTGGAGAAAATGGTACACATGACATTCAGGGTAGTCCTTCCAGCATGGGTAAATAGTCCTATTTGTTCATTCTTGGAACTCCCTCCCTATGGCTGTCCATAGTTTCCCAGAAAATCCCATCCTACTGCTCCTCCTACTTCGCCCATCGTGATAGCAGTTACTGCCTGGCTGTCGTTAGCTACAGATATTATTTGCTACTGGATGTTTTGTATTTCTGGGATCGGAGTCACTTGGCATCTGCAGTTGTGACGAAATATTCAAAATCAGTGACATAATGCCCTTGAGGCTTGTTTTTTTACCCTAGGAACTGGTGGGTGCATGGACATAGTTATCTTGCTTAAAGGGAAATAGTCACATAGTCTATGATAGCTGTAGAAATTGGGTTCAATTTGTAGGGTCAAGGATGGGAGTTTATATCCTTTAGACATGAAAGGACACTAATGGTAGTGATCCAGAGCAGTTCCATTCCCTGTATAATGGAGATGATATGAGTAATCTCTCAGCATCTACCTTTGCATAATGGTGTATAAAAGTACTTAAACCCTGATAATTCTAGTTAAAGCTGAGTGCTTCTGTACCATTATGGATCTGAGGCCAGGTATCTCTTTCTCTTCCCTACTTTTTTTATGTCATGTGTTGGCCTTTCAGGAGACCCTCATCTTAGGAGGTATTTGTGTTTCTTCCCAAGGAATCTAGGACATGAGTTTTTCCATAATAGGAATCACAGTGTTTCAGCAAAGTTTACTTTGTTAAACACGAACAAGAGAGTCAGAAACAGCAAACAAACAACAACAGCAGTTTGTTTCATTTGCAGTTGAAATGTTGATTCTTTAGAATGTCTTTCAAATATCATTAAGTGAAACAGGGTCTGATCATTTCTCTGAAACATTTTGCTTTCCATTTTTATTTACACAGGAATCGCTCTTAGACTTGCAGAGGAAAATAACTAAGGCAAACTGCTGTATGACTTCAGAACAGATAGAAAGGATTCTGCAAGCTTATCTGATCCTAGTGGAACATGCAAATGGATCTAAAATCTCAATGCCTGAAGACGTTTGTTGGGTATGTCAGACCATCACTTTGATTGATGTGCCGGAGAAGTATCAATTGAATATGGAAGAGTTGTGGTCAGCTAAAGCACTAATATACATTTCTGATGGACCATTGAGCTTAGGATTTGAGTTGAGCGAACACAGACATTTATTTTGAGCATGGCTACATCTCCAGTCTCAGAAGAACTAACCTCAGTTCTGTAATGCTTGTGTAGTACTCCTTTAAATTAGCAAGGGTGAAAGCAGGCTGCTGCTTCTCGAGACCAATTTCTGTCACTATGAAGAAGACCTGAACCCCCATATCAGTGATTGAGCAGTTCTACCAGATTCACATATGTTAGACTCCATTGGGTTCAAATGTAGATTAAGTGATTTCAAACTTCAACAGGACTATTAGTTCATTTCTGTGGGCTGTAGCTTAGAACACCATGCCCTCCTGCTCCGTGGACTGTCCATCCAGGTCATTCAGACCAGACAAACACTATCTTCAGAGACGAATATCCATTCTCTCTCTTTCATTTCAGATTTTAATAAAAATGTTAAAAACACCAAATCTCTCATCATCTTGCTGCAAGACCTTGCTGAACACAATTTCTGCGTTCCTGCTGGCCAAGAATGTTTTCTTGCCCGATTCTTTGACCAGGGAAGCAGTTGAGAAGGTAAGGAGGACTGCTGCTTACAGCAGAAATTCCAGAGTTCAGCACATTCCACTTGAAGCTGGGAAATATACTATAAGGTTCACTCTGTTCCTCTTGCACAGACAAGGAAGAAGCTGCCCAATGCTTTAAATAACATCTGCTGTGGTCTTGGGACACCTTGGTAGCCTTACACAGACTGTCACTGTAGCAATGCAACTGTGGCAGGCATCTTGGCAATGAAAACCAGGCTCTGATTCAAGCACCTACATCCTCTGTAGAAAAGGAGGGAAAACAGAGAAGGGACATGTTCTGCCTTAGGTTATAAAGAAGTTCAGTGAGCTGGACTTAGTGAAAAGAATTACATTTTTCACTGAGCTGCCAGGTGTTCAGTGAGCATGGCTTAGCCATGTGAACAAGGTGCAGGTAAGCACAGTTTGATTTAGAAAGTAAAGGGGTAGGTATATTTTAGGTATATTTTTACCGTTGTTCCTAAAGCATTGACAGGATTAGCTGCATACATTCCTAGCAAATGCAGTGTTGCAAAGATGAATGGGAGATGCTATTACTGAGTCTGATTCTTCAGTTTTCCTGAACTTTCATTGACTTTGCCCATGAGATGGTAAACTTTCTGCAACCTGCTACATAGGAGGAATGCTGAGTTGAAAGATCTTTTGGGCCTAAGCTTTTTCATAACGGTGTGTCTGTGCTGCAGTCCTAGAACTTTCAGCTTGTATTTTCCACATTACACTAAAGACATACCTAAGCTTTCTTAGCACAAAGCCAGCTTGGATCTTGCAAGGTTTGATAAAAAGGGTTGTGTCAGCAGGGTTTGTTAAAATGGACTGTGCTTTTCCATACCTGAATTGTCACTGGAAAACAGTATTATGTGTGCTTGAACTAGCAAGCCTTGCTAGCCGTGAACAGAAAGCCAGGCTGGGTATCTCAATGATTGATTCATAAACCACAAAAAATGTCCCATGGGTAATAGAGAGTTGACTATGAAATGTATATTGCTAATGTGTTCCCGTCGACCTTTCATTTGCAGGTATTTGCGAGTGGATTTGAATGGCGCTTTATTCTGGACTTCTCTGAAGCGATGTTCACAATGAAGCAATTTGAGAGGGTAGGTGGAAGCTTTTTATGTGTTTTGTTTACTTTTGTTGCCAAAGGGAACAACTAGGAAACTAATAATATATTTACCTGCCTTGTATGTTGAAGCATTTTTGTGCATTGACATGTTTATTTAAACCACTGGCATGATCTGATAAGAATGAAATAGGTTATTTATGCCATTGTGTTGAAGTTTGATAGTGGTACTCAGGGTAGGAGAAGTTGACAGGTATGGGTGCTTTAAAAGAGAAGCTTGTCTTTTGGGAATTAAAGGGGTTGGCTTGTAAAGGATGGGTTGGAGAGGAGTTCTGGAGAAGGGGAGTGGAAATGAAGAATAAGGGATGTCTACTAGGTCAGGCCTGGAACTGGTGATCTGGGAGGAATCACATTAATTAAGTGGAGTGAGAGGTGAAAGTAAAGTTAGAGATCTGGAATGTCCTGGTGAGATTAGATCTGGGGCAAAATGAGAATTTTACATCAGATCACTGTCCCTGCTGGGGTAAGAGGATATATGTGTGCTGGTGACTTGGGGCACCAGGACTTGTAAGTCTGGTACTTGCTGGCTCATTTGTTAGTGTTTGGATTCCTCTGTAGCTGCTGTTGTGTGTTTTTTGTGGATTTGATCATGATTAAAGAGACTAACCAATCCTTGACTTTTTTCTCTCTCTTTTTTTTTTTTTTTCCCACCACGTTCCTTCAGCATTTCCTTACGTGCTTTCTAGAGTACATTGAACATTGCTTCTCAGGCACAGATGCCCTCACAAAGGATGAGGCCATGGCAATTCTGGCTAAACTCATTCTGGTGAAAGCAGAGCCTCCTACCATTGGTTCAATGGCATTTGAAAAGTATTCTCTCATTTTCAATGAATCATCCATCAGGTGAGACTTCTCAAGATAGCAAACACTAGATGTGTCTGCATGGCAGCAGGCCTGAAGGCAGTGCAGAGCTACATAAATGTCACCTCGCCCACAGTATTTGCTAGAGTTGTGTAAACAGCAATGTTGCTGACAGATTTGCAAACCCAATGATATGGCAAAATCCCACTTTTCTTTCTGAAGTTATATGAGAAGAGATACTACTCTGGAAATGTTATCACTGAACAAAAAGACTAGCAAATGTTGTGGTAGGTGTGTGATGGGGATTTGTTACACCAAGATGCATGTTGCATCCTTGGGCAGTTAATCTTTGTAGCGAGTGCTGCATTCCAGGTTCTCATCATTACTAACCTCCTGCCTGTGCCCAATCTTTCTTCCCTGTATGCATAAGACTTGTCCAGGATCTTTCTTGGCAGCAGTCTTGCCATAACGAACAGCTGGATAGCAGAGGGCATGTAATTAATCCAGATGCAGCACTGTGATAGCCCAAGTTGACTGCGTCTAGTTGCAAAGCTAGCTTTGTTGCAGTGAAGGGGTTGCTTTCTCCCTCAGCCGCTTTAGAAAGGTTTGGGGTAACCACTGCCAAGCACAGAGTGACCATTGCTAGTCTACTGATAACAACAGTTCTAATCACTCTAGCTCAGATAGTGCAAAACTTTCACGTGCAGAGTGACTTGTATTGCCTTTTATGTAAGATTTAATCTTTCCTTAAAGCAATCCACTATGTGGATTTTTCCTATTCTTATTTATAGAGTGGAGGTATTGGGGTTTAGAGAACAAGAGATAGAGTCAAAATAATTAAATATCGTTTTCTTCCCTCGTTTTCTTTGTCTGTTGAACCCTCTGGAGTTTCAGTGGTTTGGAGTACACAGCTGAGAGGACCTTAGTCCTATTGGGACTTTTTTTTTGTGCTCCTGCAATGTCAGTGGTACAATTTAGGGCTGGGAGACATCTCAAGAGTTGCATAGACCATTTCCTACCTAGGATGGAATTAGCAAGCCCTTAAACACTCCTGAAAGATGTCTGACCAAACTGTTATTAAATACTCCAATTCTGGTACTTTGCTGTCTTTGTGGTTATACAGGTGTTCAGGATTTTTTCTCAGTTTTCAGTGTATGAACTAAACTTCTTTTACTGCAGCTTAAATCCATTGCTGCTTATCTTATCTGCAGGGAACATAAAGAGCAGATTATTTCTTACGCTTTGCCTCCAGCTTTTACAAATAACAGGCTTTGATCATCAGAAACATCTGAAATCTTTCTTTGGACCAACAATCCTAAATCCTTGTGGTTTATCTCATAAATTTTGTTTCTTAAACCTGTAATGATTCTTGATGCTGTTTTTTTGTTAGCTTCTGTATTTCTTGAAGGGTGGAGCCTATGCAGCCTTCTAACTGTGCTCTTGCAAGCACCGGGTGGAATGGAGAGATGTCCATGGGATGTGAAGTACTCTTGTTCATATGTCTCATGGGGGTGTCAGCCCTTTCTGCCTGCAGATAGGCTTGTTGATTTGGGCTCAGCTTGTGATTCCTTCTAAGTCCCGAAACGTTTACTTCACTGGTTGTTTTCTGTCATCCATTAATCTGTCTTGTCAGCATGAGCATGGTTTATTCACAGCAATCACAGAGATGACTCTCAGGTGCTCCTACAGGCTGTATTTCCTAGTTGTGAAGGTATCCAACTGAGACCTAGGGCATTTCCTTCAAGAGTATTATTTGAACTTTAAAGAAAGACCTGACATTTCTTATGGGCCTTGTTTAGTGCTCCTCAGCATGACTAGATGATATTTTGTGTGTGTAAGACATTAAAAAGAAAAAAAATCCCTTGGGTTGTCCAAGTCCTTTGTGCTAGAAGTATCAAATGTAATTTTGAATATCATGGAAGGGAAAGGAAGAGTCTCTGTTATGCAGTGGTGGGTTACTAAAAAATTTGGGTTTAATTTTAGGTGTAATACAAGGCAACAAGCAAGTAAAAGACAAGCAGGAAAGGCAGAAGTACCGGTGTTGGATCATGTACTGTCTTTAATCCATTTACCAGAGAAGGAGGACATCACTGACCTTTCACAGGCTTGGGCTGCCTTGGTTGTACTGCCACATATTAGGTAAGGGATATTCTAAGGTACTATTCTCATGTATTTCTGTAATACTGTCTAGCTCATTATCTGTTAGAAATTATTTTACTAAGGGAAGGATAATAATTACTAGTTCCATTTTGAGGAAACTGAGTTTAGAAGGCGAAAAAATGCTGTGCAGAAATACCATGAGTCAGTAGTAAAGTCAGGGACAGAGTATCAGTTTCTTGATTACCTACTCCCTAAACCTAGTGCTCTTACACAAAGAGATGTTCTTAACATGTTTCTGTGTCACTGTTTAAGACAGTGGTTTTCTTCAGTAATTATCATGTTCTTGTATGGAAGGAATAGTTGGAAAGAAGGTGCAATGAATGCTACAACTTAAACTGTGAATTGGAAAAAACAAAGTTTGCTGGTTTCAGACTTGGGGGGAGCTATCTGTAATTCCTGTAAGATAGATGCGAAAAGAAGCTTTCATATGTGTGTAGGTGTCAGTGTAACATTGAGATAAAAGTCATCCCATTTATTTTGGGCAGACCAATGGACAAAGAAAACATTCTGCCCCGTGTGACAAGTTTTATAGACTCACTCTTCACAGCCATTGACAAAGGAAGTCTCTGCAAAGGTCAGTTACAGTTATTTCCTGTTTATTTGCTTTTTGTTGATATATAAAAAAATTATAAAGCAGTTTTTCTAACGAGACAGAATGTGGAAATGAAAAGCAGCAGCATTGCACCCAAATTTATTGACCAGCTCAAGTAAAACTAGAAAAGCAAACCTTGGGAGGAATCACCCTCTGGAAAACAATTCATCGTTTGCTCTTGATAGTAGTAGTAATGGGGAAGCAGATGTTCTGTGGAGTAGAGGACAGATAATTGGGAAGGAAAAGAAGAAAGTAACAAAATAAAGAGTGGAAATCAATCTAAGCAAGACCCATGCTGAAGCAGTCAAGTGAAGAAGAGGCTATTGACTCACAAGCTCCAAACAGACTATTCTAAACCTGTAGAGCAAAGTTTGGGATGGTTAACACCTCTGACATAAGTGACAGCAGCAATTCTAAAATGCTGCATCTTTCCTCCAGGCATGGGTGGTCACTTGTCTTTTGTCTGTGGCCAGCAAAAAAAATGCTTTATTTGAATTTGTGTTTGGCAGGGCAGTTGTTGTGCAGGAGGATTGCAAGTATTTGGCCTTGTGCCAAAGTATAAGCAAACATTGAAATGCCCCAGGTTCTTTGTTCATTGTTTCTTGGTTTAAAAGGGCTTGTCTAGAATCTGGCCTTTTTCCTTTGTAACCCCTTTATTAACATTCTTAAGTATATCCACCAGTTGACTGTTGCTTTTTCTTCTCTAGTCTTTGTCAAGTGTGATCCTTTTTGATTTAGCCCTTTCTTCTATCCTCTTTGCAGGTTTTGTATGCTGTTGTGATTATTTTTGTGGTAATGTACTTACTCTAAAAGAAGGAATACCCAAACTTACTTTTTTGGGTCTCATCTTGGGTGGCAGTAGTAGTAGCTCTTCTCCAGCTCTGTGTGTGGGCAAGCGGTACCTTGCTACTTCTTTCTTTTCCCAAAAGAGAAAAGAAAACAAATGCAACTGGTCTCTGTGTACATGGATATAATGGAAACAGATGCAAACTGCAGAGCTGCCTCACAGCCTTCAGAGCTGGCTTGCTGGAGTAGGCATTCACTTTGATAGCCAAGGAAGCATTTCCTTTGTGGGTTATAATGGTTTGAAAAATACACTTGCCAGTTCTGGGAGCCATGTGTTGCGCTATTTCTGTGACTCCAACCATTACAGGATGGGCAAGCACTATACAGACGAACGTCACTGAGACCTGAGTAAGTAAGCAGGGTGTTCTTGTTCTCTTTCTGCTCCAGGAAGCCTGTTTGTGGCCTGCCAAGCTGTAAGTACCCTTCTTAGTTTGGTGGAGTCTTCTGAAATACTCCATTTGTTACCTGTGGAGCGTGTCAAGAGCTTGGTGACGTAAGTGAACTGCCTATTCTGTGATCCTTTGTGATTCTTCTTGATACACCAAAGAGCTGACTTAGCCTTTATGGAGGGGCTTGTTAAATGCCTCTTTGTGCATTGCTGTTCTGTTATGCCAATATGTTGCTTCAGTATTGTGGTTATGTAAAGTAGCAATGTTGTAGGCACTTTTTGTTTGGAGAACCTTGTAGATGTAGTGCCTGTTCAGGGACATTTCTTCTGCAAACTGAAGCTTTCTTAGACAGCTGCAGGGTGGTGCATGAAATATGTTGGCTCTAGTTTTTCTTAGGAGGACTGGGCTCAGTAACTGTGTTACACTGTAATAATAAAAAGACAGGAACAGCACATTCTGAGTTGGGTCAAAAGCCTGAAATGCTGCAGTCTGTTGGCAGTGTTGGGATTCCACCATGTCCTTACCCACCTGTGTGTTTGCTTCACAGTGGGAGGAGTTTTTGTATATTCCATTTTATTTATTGTAAATCTCTTCTACTTATAGTTAGCACAGATAACTGAATGACTGAAGGGATCAGGGGAGACTGTTCATCTCTCTACAGCAAATCCTGCTGAACTCACCATCTCCCATTATTGTTGGACTGGAATATCTCCAAGTCATTGATGGCTTGAGTTTCAAAACATCCCGTTCAGTTAAAAAATCATGGTGTTCATGTCCAAGACACGATGTAGATGAAACACCTTGCCCAGATCAGGCAGGAAGTCTTGGCAGTGAGCTTCAGTCTGGTGCTTTTCTGCCAGCTTTGGACTGGGGGTTTGACACTTGCTCAGTGTAAGGGATCTTAAGTAATGGATGAAGGAGGTTTTCCTGTGGGCAGGCAGGATTCCCAGTGTCTCACCTAAGCCCAATTATTTCTTTTTTGTTGAAGTTGATCACTGACTTGACACCTGGGCAATAACAGCAGCCCTTGTCTGACCTGTGCAGATTTGTTTTCTGCTGCTGTGTGTGCGTGACACACCTGATTAGTGTACAAAGGAGGAATCTCATGCCTCTTGAGCTGTCAGAGGTAACTGGGCTTTGAGGCTCCAAAGCAGTGTGCTGGTGAAATCTGATTGTACTGCTCTGATGGTACCAGCAGAGTCTGAAGTCATGTGGGACTTTCTCTTAAAATTGTTAATGTCACTACTGCCTTATTTTTGAATATCTGTATTGTTGCAGCACTCTGTATGCTAATACATCACTCTGTTGGTTTAGCACTTTTCCTTCAGATCCCTCTGCATTGCTGTTGGCTGATCTCTATTACACAAGGCTGGTATTATGTGGCTGCCAGGAGCCCCTTTCTCAAGGGAACCTAATGGACTTGTTTGAGAAGTTGCATCCTAATATTTCCACTGGTGTTTCCAAGGTAATCTGCTTTCTTGAGCACCTGCAAGATAATTTGTATTTTAACAATGTAATTTAAGTAAACTGAATTGTGTGACAAGGGCTGAAAGGAGAAACATGAGACTGTGTAAAGCTATTACTTCCATAGTATCTGTTTAGGACTGTGTCAATTTCTAAGAAACTTCTGTGGGGCATGAGTTAGAGGTTAACTTTTCACCCTGCAAGGCTCGCCTCTTCCCTAGACATAGATTAGAGCGGGAGCCTAATGTATTGATTCTGAATTGCCTGTTAGACTAAAGGAGCTCATCTGTTTCTCAGCTCTAGGAGGAACTTGATGAAATCAGCCTCCTGTGCAGAACATTGACCTCTGTGTAGGTGTGTATGTGTCTGCTTATATGGCCTGCATTCTCCTGCATGCTTCTGACATATGTTTCCACTTTGGATAGGTCCGGCTATTGACTGTTCGAATTCTAAACCATTTTGAGAATCCACCTTCGACACAGGTTGAGGTAGAGCTAAAACTTTTCATTTAACATTTCAGAGTCTTCTGCATTTGATGTTGTGTGTGAATTGTTTTCCACTTTGCAAAAAGAAAGTACATGTGTAGCAGTGGCAGTCCTCTGCTTTTGTGCTTTCATATCCCAGTTTTGTCTTTGTTGCCCTGCCTCCTGATGTTTTCAAATGTGTGAGCTTTGATCCCTAAGTGGTGGAAAGCAGAGCAAGTCCCTTGATTTTGTCCTAAATTTTGTTGAAATACCTTCAGTGAGAAAAAGATATTCCTAACAAAATGCATGTCACTTGTTTGTTCAGGATGATGGCACGAGGGAGCTCCAGCCACTGTTTACCATATTGCTCCAAGCAGAACTTGTGCCAGCAACAGTGAATGATTACAGAGAGAAACTTCTCCATTTGAGGAAACTTAGATGTGATATAGTGCAGTCTTCAATACCAAGTGGATCTTTGCAGGAGGTAAGTAGTTATTGTCAAGAAGCAGTTGCCACATACCTCTATTCCAACAGAACCTTGTTATTCCATTGCATGGATTGCGGAGTTTTTAATAAATGTTCATCAAAAATTATTTATCTCCCAGATTAGGTTTTAAAAAAGTTACATGTTAGTTGGGATCACAGCTCTCGTTGTCCTTGGGACTATTGTGTTCTTTTGAATATTTAGTAGAACAACAGCAATACCCAGATATCTGGTTCACATCAAGATTAATCAGGGTTCAATATCATGGGAAGGAAGGCAAATGATTCCAGGGAGAAGTGAGTCATGAGCAAATTTTAAATCGTGACCTTGTCATATCCTCAGCGCGACTGAACGTCTGTAGGACTCCATTGGCCATGGGAGAGCCCTAGCTTCTGGATCTTGCTGCAGACTGAAAATCTTGTTTGCCTGTGACTCCTGAATCTCCACTGTCACTGAGCTACAGAGTATCTCACATTCTAGATGTTGGAAGGGTCACAGCTTTGCTTGCTGGGAGAGTTGTTCTTATTATTTTCGTGGATGTTGCTGTACCTGTATAATTTTATTGCCTTGACTTGTAAGTCAAGTGTGAGGAAGAGTTGTAGATCAGTCTTACTGCATGTATTATGTCACCAAGGAGCTAGTCCAGAAGGTATGCTTCTAGGCCTAGTGCAGTGAAGACTTTTCAGGGTAAACTTCCTTTTTTCTGAGATCCCTAAGGCTGCTATGGCAGCCCTGAAGTTTTAAAGGGAGGCAGACAATCCATATCATCTGCTGTGCTGAACTAATCTTTGCACATTTGTGGTGTGTAGGTATGGTGACTAGATCTCAATGTGGCTTACAATAAATGGGCTCTAGTTTTCTTCATGCAGGTATGAGACAAGGAGTGATGATGCGTGTGACTTGCTTTTTAACTTGTAGTACTTTTGAGAACTTCTTTGGTCAAAATTTCCTCTGAGAGGAGATTGGTTGATCTTTAACTATGGTTTTTTTACATCTCAATAAGGTGGTATTATATGTCACTCTAGGTGCCTCTTCGATATTTACTGGGAATGCTTTATATTAACTTCAGCCCTCTCTGGGATCCTGTAATTGAACTCATAACGTGAGTATATGTGGTTGAGTGCTGCAGTCTGTGGTTGTCTCACAGAACAATCTTTCCATTGTTCTGTGAACAAAAGCTGAGTTAAAAAGCTCAAATTTGGAGAGACCCATGCATGAGAGAGCCTTCATGTGAAATCTTCTGAAACAGATTTGATATCTCAAATAACTCACAACCTGTTAGACTTGTTTTAACTTAGTTTCTGATTTTTCTTGCCCTTAAAGGGAACTTGCAAAAAATGTAGTCAAATAGAATCAGAGTTTCCCGTCAAAAGAAGTAGGATTTGATTAGTGTTTCACAAATGCTTAGGGGAGCAAGAAGTCCCTCTGAGTTTCCCTGTCTCTGACCTATCTGTCCTTTCTGTAAAACTTCTAAATCCTACTGAAAAGGAGGGAAGACTTGCCGTGGTGACAGCTGATCTGAATACTGAAGTCAGTGTCTGCTTTCAACATGACTTTATCTCTTCAGTTTTTTTCTTCTGTTGTATGATTAAAAAGGATCAGACTTTCCCCTTCAAACTAGTGAATTAATTAAAAAAAAATTAAACCAGCTCTTCAAAAGATATGTCCATGCTAATTCTTCCTTTAGTTCTAAGTGATGTTGCTGTACAAAAGTCAGTGGAAAGCTTGAGAACATTTTTACTCAATTTGAGTTCATTTGAAGTCATGAGATACAATCAGATTATTTTAATAACAATTGACATTTGGGATCCATGAGTGAAGGCAAGAAAGTGCTACAGTTGTGTCATGTGGATGTCCTGTTCTCGGACACCCACATTAAGGCAGTGATCAAAGCCTCTGGTTGTGTTAATTGTTAACTTGCCAAGTGATGCCTGGCTTTTATTTTTTTGTTCCTTTTAATTTCATGCTGACTTATATTTCATTAGTTCTCATGCAAAGGAAATGGAGAATAAACAGTTCTGGAAGGTCTTATATGAACATTTGGAGAGGGCTGCTACCTATGCTGGTAAGTCATGGCTCCTAAACATTGTAATGTCAGTAACCCAGGTAACTGTGAATGATGTGATTGTGTTATGTGTGGTGGAGGAGTTGAGAACCAAGGCTCTTGGCACCCAGTGTCATGTCCATGGTAGGAATGAAGAGGCTTGGGAGAAAACTGTGTCTCCTTCTGTCTTAAGCACCAAGAAGTAGATAATAAAGACACCTGGATTGCAGGAGGGAGTTCCAGGTTGTGGGAAGCCATACGGCAGTTTCATCGCTGCTTAAGGCTGGCTCTACCCAGACTAATCAGGAGTAATGACAAAACTTGTATAACAAGGCTGACCGTCTTTCTACTCTATAGATAAGGTGGAATTCCTGCAAACAGTGTCTTTCTTGGGTATGCTCTTGAGGTTTACTTATACAATCATGGAATGGTTAGGGTGGGAAGGGACCTTAAAGATCATCTACTTCCAACCCCTCTGCCATGGGCAGGGACACCTCCCACCAGATCAGGCTGCTCAAGGTCCCACGCAGCCTGGCCTTGAATACTTCAGGGAGGGGGCATCCGCAGCTTCCCGGGGCAACCTCTTCCAGTGCCTCACCACTCATGCAAAGAACTTCTTCTTTATGTCTGATCTAAATCTTCCTCCCTCCAATATAAAGCTATTCCTCCTAATCCTGTCACTACATGCCTGTGTAAAAAGTTCCTCCCCAGCTTTCTTGTAGGTACCCTTCAGGCACTGGAAGGCTCCTATAAGGTCTCCCCAGAGCCTTCTCTTCTCCAGGCTGAGCAACCCCAACTCTCTCAGCCTGTCCTCATAGCAATGGTGCTGCAGCTGTCTGATCATCTTCGTAGTTCTCCTCTGAGCCTGTTCCAACAGTTCTATATCCTTCTTACACTGGGGATTCCAGAACTGGACACAATAATCCAGGTTGGGTCTCCCAGGAGTGGAGTAGAGGGGCAGAATCACCTCCCTCAACCTGCTGCATGTGTGCATGGAATCTGATTTACTGGCAGAGCCATGAGCACACAGCCCTTTGTGGACTTTTCTGTTATTAAAGAGAAATGAGTTTATCTGAGATGCTTCAGGGCTGTAAGGCATCCTAGAATGCTTTGTAAGCAATGTAGGTCTTTCAGGTCAGCGTTAAATGCAGGTATCTAGGCAGGTACATGTCACCAAAAGAATTATTTCTATAATGGAGGACTGGTCGCTTGCTACTGAAGATTATGAAGTAACCTGAAGAGATTTTCTTCATCTGTTCTGTAGAAATGGAGCTGCAAAATGAACTAGATGAACAGGAGGAAAGCATTGCTGAAACAGAAAGCGAGAAGATGCCAGAAGGAGGAGTGGGGACTGTCTTCCTGGAGCAGCTGAGAACTAGAACAGGTTGCAGTGAGCGACTGGACCACACAAACTTCCGCTTTCTACTGTGGAAAGCACTGGATAAGTTTCCAGACAGAGTGGAGCCTAGGTCAAGGGAACTTTCCCCACTTCTTTTGAGATTTATTAGGTAAGTAAGACTTATTTTTCATTTGAGAAGACACACTTCTTTCAATGTGTTGCTGAGCATTAAGACTATAATTGTCCCATTAGAGACTTTATTTCGTGAATGCACGGCTGATGTGATGTCTGCTTTCAGTTCAGATAACCTTTTGATTCAAATGTTGGTTCTACTAGAAACATCACGCAAGAAGCAGGCAGAAATAAAACTGGCCGTACATTTCTGCTGCTCAGTCTTTCATTTACTGACTTGCCACAGCAACAGTGTAATTTACTCTATTAGGGAGTGATTTCAGAGGAAATAAAGATCAGAGTTTTTTTAGATGCAAATATATCTGAAATTGAAATCACAGAATTACCAGAATATTTTCCTCCAAGAAGGGGAAAATACTGGGTTTATTAGAGTCTGATCCAATTTCCTGCCCCTTGATGAAGCACAGCAGTGTGCTTGCATGTGTGCCTGTCAGGTATTTTGATGCACATGGGGTAGATGTGAACTCAGGGCAGGGGAAGGTTTCTGATACTCCTTTTCTATGATTAGAAAACCTATGTTTTGCTTGCCTGACTGGGAGAATTGAACTGTAATATAGTAGGTTAGTTTCCTCACTTCCTGTCACACTGCCATACTCCCTGTTCACTTGACCACTCAAGCAAACACAACCCACATGCCCTTACATAACCTCTTTACAGACCTCTAGTCTAGATTTCTGTCTCTTTTCTCCTCTCCACCTGGTGCCTCTAGTGTCCTTTAGAGCATTTTGTCACCACCTTGTATCTGCAGCTTGCAGGCGAACAAGCATATACTTGCTGAAATAGGCTTCTTGGGGAATTTTTAGTCCTATAAGTGTCCCAAGACACAATGCCATTAATAATGAGATTGGTGGATTGTGGAGTTTTTAGTTGCCCTAAAACCCTGAAAAATGCTGTGCTTCTTAATTGCTTTCTTTTTTAAAAAAAAAAACCCACAGAAACGAGTACTACCCAGCAGATTCATTAGTGGCTCCATCTCAGGATCTTAGAAAGAAAACTGGTGGTACACTAGCAGCAAAAGATACACCCAGTGAAGAGGTGAATGATGTTGCTATGGAGGAGGAGGAGGAGGAAGAAGAAGAAGAAAAGGAAGAAGGGGAACGAATTACTGCAGGACTACCAAAAAGGAAAACAAGAAGAGCTGCTGCTAAGTAAGTATTTTTAGTTTTGACTTGCTAGTGCTTTCACAGAAAGGCAGATTCAGCAGCTCATATTGGGATTAAAGCTAATTTTTTATATATATTCCTTTTTCTTCTTTTGCTTGCACTTCATAATTTTTCAGTGGATTGTAAGCACTTTAGAGTCAGAAACTCTGCCTGCACAGTACTAAACATCCAAAGACCCTGACCAGGATTTATCATTGTCTCATTACCTGCTGACAGTCTGTGGTTTGTGTTACTTTTAAGCAAAAGTTGTGATACTCTTAAGCCATTCTGAACTTCTCAGAGGTCACTCTACCTGCATTCCCCTGGCTCCTCTGTATGCATCTGTTGGTCTTTTAAAACCATAGGTATTACCAAACACTGAAAAATGAGACTATTTAGATATTTTGATATTGGGTTTCTGCCATTGCCTTCCTGTCATAAATCTTGGTCCTGGACGTCTTTTAAGGATAAAGATTTTTACTTGGTGGTGTTTTAGACGGAAGCTAACATTACAACATGCTGTTATAATGCTATTGTTTGCAGTGCTGAAAGTGGCTCTTGATATGAATTCTCCTCAGTTTCTCAGATCAGAGTCTTTTTGCCCTGATGATCTCTGTCAAATGTCTGTTACAAATACATCAGAAAGATTTGTGTTCTGCCACTTTTTCTGCAAAGGATGGCCCCTGTAATGACAGAGGACTTGAAAATGTCACCTTACATGTTGGAATGTGACAAGTATTTAATATGTAACCCAAACTGCCATTTAATCCCAGGTGTCTTATAGGTGTTTCATTTTGTTCCTATATTCTGGCTTGCATCTGCAAATTAGTAGTACTTAAAATACAGTGACAATACAAGATTCTTTTTGGGTTTTATTTTCAACCTCCATCTCAAAATATCCATGTAGTTAAGTGGAAACGTTAGTTCCTGATGGCACTAACAAAGGTATAAAAGATTTACCAGAGGTATGTTAATGAGTTTTGGAGTGACCCCCCTTCATCTTCACCCTGCACAGTTCATGCAGTCAGGCCTGTGCCTGCACCCTGCCGCCCCCAAGCTCTGGCTAAGGCAGCAGGAGGACCTGCGCCTGCCCCAGATTTTAGCATGAGGTTGCCAGAAGGCATCATACTCGTCCTTTGGCTGAGCCGAGCAATGGAGATGGGTGGCCCAGCTAAGTATCTGGAGAGCTCAGTGTAAATTACTGGGAGAGCAGCTGGATGAGGACAGCCTCTGACAGCCTCTGACAGCCCCATGGTGCATGCGGTAGAGGACATCTTACACCTTCATTACCCTGGACACCTCTCTTCTCTCCCACAAAGCGGAGCTGGAGCAGATGTGGGGTGACACAGCCACTTCTAGAGGAACTGACTGCTATCTGTGCTTGCAGCCTGGTGTAAGTTCAGTACAGACTGTGGCTAAATACAGCCTTTCATGTTGATAGGAGCAAAATGGGCACCAGTTAAGGACAAGTGAATAAATAAAGAGGTAAATTCACCGAATGATGAGGGCTGGGCTGGCAGAGAGAAGTAAGCTGCATCATGACTGTTCGCATTCCCTTCTTCTTAAAAGCTTAGCCTATCTAGTACTACTGAGGAAATGGCCTTTCTTGTGGAGCGACATGACATCTGGAAGGAGCTGCTTAGGTGGGGGAATAGGATACCTCTTGTGTCTCTAATGGAGGCCTATAGACTTGTGTAGTTTGGGGTTTTTTTGCTTTCTTGTTAATCATTTTTAATGAAAGTTCCCCATTTGTTTATGATGATGCAGGATTGTCTCTTCTGGTCATTTAAAAAACTATTTTTTTTTGTTTTGATCTACAGGCAACTCATAGCTCACTTGAAAGTTTTCTCTAAATTCTCGAATCCTCGTGCATTGTATCTGGAGCAGAAGTTGAACGCATTATATACTCAGGTGATGCTATTTGCTGGCTTTTAGAATTACTTCTAATAAATGAACTCATTCTAACTTGAATGCAGGCTCTGAGACTGCAGAAACCTGTTGTTTTCTGAATATAGAGACAATAGCTGAAAAAGGAGCTGTCCTTGAGAGGGCTTTCTAGGAGGCTTCAGTTGAAATGAGCCTCTTTAGCAAAAACCTGCTTGAGATACCTGGCTTAGTTTGCCAGGAGTGGCTTGTGCAAACAGATCTGGCAGCAAACAAGTAGTAGTTTTTAGCAAGGCAGAGGAGTGGCTGTAGAGGGAGTCTGTTCCACTTGCACAGGAGGATTTAGAAGAGGATTTTGAATCCAAAGCTTGGGGAAGACCCCAGATTTGTCCTTGTCCTAAAGTGTTCTGTCTACAAAGAGTGTGATCGGTGTGAACAACAGATCGTTTTGCATCAAAAAAGAAAACAGAGTTTCTTCTTGAGGAATAGTGAGTTTGATAAGATTCCTTTTTGAGGGATTTCCCTTACAGAATTATCAAAAATATTATTCTGAGGAAGGATTCTAAGTCTTTATCCTACACTCCTTAAAGGATATTTTATTAATTTTGCTGGACTTTGTTGATTTCCGATTTGTGGAAGTGTTCAGATACGGGTGTTTGCTCTAATTGTTCTAATTTGTGTTCTCTGAGGCTGCAGTCAGTGGGCTGTAGTACTGCATTCAATGGTATGAAACTCTGAGTTCCCTGGGTTTCACCTGACACTTCGTGTACAGGTTGGAAAGTCTTTTCGTTAGCATCCAAATTTGAGAATCTCTAGTGAGAATTCACTCTTTTTGGTCAACCTCAGAGTTCTGCAGAGGCAAAGAATTGGTCCATTGTTTGCTTGACTTCGTTCTTGGGTAAATATTGAATGGATGTGTAGAGGTCAAAATGGTGCGTCACAAACAGGCTGACACAAGAAGAGAGATTACTTCATCACATAATATTTGCCATTTCTGTGTCATAACATGTGTTGTCATGGCTGGTGTGTCTACCTGGCATAGGGACATCATGGCAAAGTGATGTTTGATGATTCCAGCCTGTGCTGTTTGGTAGGAGACTGAAGAACTGTTAAGGATGCCACTTGGGGAAATGAGCTGTATTTTTTAGTGCCTTGGTTATGAGGAGTCATCTTCAAGAGAGCGCAAATCTCAGTGAGACTTTGCTTATCAGAGTATTTTTAAGTATATTGTGTTTGTCACAGGAAAGAAATAGAGGTGTCTTGGGATGGTTTGGGTAGTCTGCTTTTTAATCCAATCTTCCTGGATATACAACTCATAACTAGTGTTGGAGGTTGAAAACTCAAGCTGACAATGGTCCAAAAGACAATTATGAAATACCAAATATTATGACTATCCTGTGTAGATGGGGAGGAAAAGCATATCTGAACTACCAGCAACCATGTCCACTTTTTATGAGTGACAGTTGCGTATTCACATCTTGGCTTTATACTAGCAACACATACATTCTGTTTCCATAAGATAGACCAAAACCTGCATGAGCTTGGAGACTTTGGGTTGCTTCACTATTTTCAGTAAGCACTTCTGTCTTCTAGATAGGCATTAATTTTCTTTCTTGTGTCACTTGCAGTTACTGTCCCATCAAGACCAGAATGTACAGAGAATAGCTCTTGACTGCATAATGACATACAAACATCCTCATCTACTGCCATACAGGTAAAAACTTTTATAGTATTTTGGCATTGGTGAATGAACTTACTGTAGTATCAGAAGCCTGCTTGGGGTCAGTTGCCTTAGAGAGAGTGCGTTTTTGTATTTGTTGAAGATGCATGTATAAATTGTAAGTTTAGCCAGCTGTATATTTCCTATCTAAAACAGGAAATAAGGTCTTGAGGGTTGGTTAGTCTCCCCCGTTTGTTTACAGGAAGACGGGAATACTTTGATTCTGTCCCAGAACAGTGTATGCTTAGTAGTTGCGTTGTTTTCAAGGAGGTCTTTCGTAGTGATGATTTATTACCACCCAGAGAAAAAGACAACATAAAACTGTAGTTCGTAGTTGAATAATCTCTTCAGAATGTGTCCATGGGATACTTTCCTACATAATAAGCTTGAGCTTGCTGTCTTTTAAAATATTTTGTGATAAAAAGGTGGGAATAAATAGTATTTATTTTATATATAGTGTGGATTAGAAATGTGTATAATTAGATATAGATGCATATGTGTGTGTCTGTCTATTTTTATAATCCCTACCTGCCCTCAAATAATGTTTATTACTCTAAGGGAAAACTTGCAAAGGCTACTAGAGGACAAGACTTTCAAAGAAGAAATAGTCCATTTCAGTATTTCTGAGGAGACCTCAGTAGTAAAAACGGAACATCGACCAGATCTCATCCCTGTTCTTATGAGGTGCGTCACAAAGTGCAGGTTTAAATGTTTCATGTCAACGTGCCATGAGCAGAGGTGTAATGGTACTGCTTCTCATTTTAAACAGTTGAGACTAACTATAGTTAATGGTTTATTGTGTTCTGTATGGTTTCCTTATTGACACCATTTGTGTAATGTGTTATGCAAATGATGTTTTCATTAAAAACAGCATTTTGGTAAATACTGGTTCTGCTAAGGCTTACAGAGACTGTGAGAACATTTCAGCGCACAGAGTATTGCCTCTTACTTTTATTAAGATATAGTGTTGCAAGTTATCGTGCGGATAATTAGTTTTATATCTGAAGTCTCCAGCAAAGCTTCCATTGTAGTGGCAGAAGCTCATCTTTCACTGTAATGTTTCTGGGCAGTGTGTAGTAATTCAGTGGAGAACCTGAGGGGGCAAATTCCACTCAGCTTGTTCTCAGCAGAGAATATTATTAAATGGAGTTTCTCCTGCAGAATAAGAGACTAGGAAACAGATGGCCTGCCAGAAGCTAATGCAACTTCTTTTTGGCTCTTGAAGGATTCTCTATGGCAGAATGAGAAACAAAACGGGGAGCAAAACACAGGGCAAGTCTGCAGCGGGCACTCGCATGTCAATTGTTCTGCGATTTCTTGCTGGCTCACTGCCGGAAGAGATACGAATGTTCTTGGATCTGCTCTTTGAAGCTGTGAAACAATTCAGTAATGGTAGGTACAGACAGTAGGACCTGAGGGTGAGGTAATTCCTGACCTGTAGAGATGTGGGAGGATTAGAACACTTAATACTGTTGTGTTCCAGTTTGTCTGTAACAGTGCCTTGGAAAGATGAAAGGATGAAAGTAAACTTTTGATAAAGACTGGGTTTCCCCTGATTTTTTTCTGACAAAGCAGGATTGCTCTGGTTTACAGGTCCAAGATGTCATGGTTTAGCCATAAAAAGATTTTCTGTCAGTCAGAAAAACTGAATGACTTGCCATAGATGTGCAAGTAAGATGAGGAATGACCAATCACCAGTGTAATAGGCTAGCCTGTGTATGATGGCACTAAGCAGAGGTTGAAAGTACTCTGATACTGTAGCAGTGGGAGATGTCTGGATGCCTCAGAGAGATGGAGACCCAGAGCTGTCCTTATTTAAAAAGCTAAATTGAAGATCTGTAATTTAAGGCCAGATTATAGTATTTTTCATTGAGAATTCTTTTCGGTAGTGGATATCTTCATGATGTTTCTCTGGATGAGTTGCTTTCCCTTTGCCTTTTGCAGGCCCTTGCCAGACTGCAGTGCTTCAAAGCATGTCAGAGCTGGATTTAGCTAAAGTCCTGCCTCTTGGGCGTCAGCATAGCCTCTTCAATGGTATTGAAGTTGTGTTGAAAAACATGGGACATTTGATCTATCAGTACCTGCCTGAAATTCTACAGATTCTGCTCTGCATGACAGCTGTGGTATCCTGCATCCTCCAGCAAAGAGAGAAGGTACAATGTAGACAGACTACATACAAACATGTAAATTAAATTCCTTTCCCTCCTCCACAACTTAGCTTGCACGTGTACACACACCTTCATTGATTCAGGTAAAATACAAGCTTAATGCCAGTGTGGAGTGAAACTTAGCAATTAAATGTCTGTCAAAATAGAGGCCAATGATATTTATGTGAAAGTGCTCCAGGGTTCAGGCAGTGGGAGCAGAGTTAATGTATTTAGAAAGCTGCTTTGCACTGCATTTTTGTTTGAGTTACTGAAAAGAGAGTTGAAGCTGATCTCGTGTGTGTTGCTACCTGCCTGCTGTATGGAGAGATGAGCATGAAGGAGAGCTACATGATTTGCCTTAAGGATATAACAAGATCTTAGGGCTGGAAGTTGAAATTGACCTTAAAAGCAATGGTTTCTTGGCTGCAACGACAAAACAGTTGATCAGGGGAAGGAGAGGATTTGAAGTTCCTTGCCTGAGGACTTCAGAGAAAACTTGTGTTTGAGACGCTTTGTTGCAGTGCTAGACCCGAGAGGGAGCTCAGCATTGTGGATGATGGCAGTGGTTATCTACAGTGATTGTCTCCTGTTGTAGGATACAGGGAGAATGTGGCTACCAGCCATGCTTTCAGAGCACTGGAAGCACGTTTAGCTCTGTATCAGGAGTAGTCACGCTAATCCAGTGTCCAGACAGTTTGGGTCTCAGCCAGGTATCTGTAGAGCGCTGTGAATGTTTTTCCCTTCCTGTGCAATGGCTGTACGTGCAGAAAGGGTCAGGTAAGGAAAACATTCTGTTAAAGATTGGCTGCACTTGAAGATGGGGGATGTCTGCTTACTGCTGCCCTGGGCCCTCAAGAGCAGCACAAAGATCCTTAGGCTTTAGCCAAGTTAGCTCAGGAGGTCTGTTGCCAGCTGTTTGGAAGCAATGACACTGAGCCAGGCTTTTCTGTCTTTCTGAAAGCAGTGCCTTTGTCAAGCTTCAATCCAAATAGAAAAAGGGAAGCTCAAGTCTGATCTGGTGCAGAGCCTGATCGTATATTAGGTGCGAAACAAGCAAACTGCACAGTCACCATCATCACTGCAGTGTTGAAAGGAATTATGAGATGATAGGCTGAGCAGTTGTTATGTTGAGTGGAATTATGTGATGATAGACTGAGCAAGTGGTGTTAGGTAATGAGTGCTTTGTCACCATGTACATTTGTTCTTGCCAGGACCCATCTGTGAGCATTCATGGTTAGAACTTGCCTTGAAATCAGTCCATCAAACAAAGCAAGCCCTCGCAGTCAGGAGGCATCCAAGATGCCATAGTTGCTTCCAGGCTGCACAGAACCTTGTAACTGTCTTCATTTATGATGGAGATGGACAGATTTTAGGACAGCAGCATCCCACAGTCTGACTTAAGCAATGGATTGCGTATCCCTATGTATTTTAAACTGGGAAAGGAGCTTTAGAAGCTGCTTCTTTCATTACTGGGTTAGTCACATTTTGCCAGGGTTACTACATCATCATTGTGTGTGGAGTGATGGTCTGTCACCTGTCTGAACTTAATTTAGCACTTCATTAGCCCATGAGACGTTAAAAGCTCAAGGAAAAGTGTGAGGAATCTGTTTATCTTACCTAATGTTTAGAAGACATTCTTGGAGTTTGAGGGTAACTTATTGCAGGCTGATACTGCCTGGAGAGTTAAATGTCAACTTTGATCATTTTAAGCCAAGTTACTCATTTACTGTTTCCTACTGATTGTTTTCAGTATTGAGTTTCTTTGTCCCCTTGGAGATTTGATCTCAGATGACTCCGTTTATGGTGATTGAACAGTGGGAGATCCAGAATTGTTTTACTTGGGGGTCAGCATTAGCAGTAGCAGCCTGGTTTGTGCTTTCTTTGGCCCTTCAACCAGCTCATTTGTTGCCTGGAAGCTGACTGCACAGCATTGGTAAACATTCAGCGTAGCTTGGGAGGTCCTGGGCAAGAGCATATTTGTCTTTTTCCCTGTGATTTTGGGCACAAAGGGACTATGGAAGTGTATTGCATGGTAGACAATAGTGTCTTAAAAGTCTGTAGGTACATGGAATAAAAAAATTCTGATGACTTTCAGTGAGGCTTTGACACCAAAGCTGCTTTCCAAAATAAGAGATATAAGTGTTTATTCATTATATGGATCATGATATGTAATGGAGACCTTGAGGAACTAATGGTATAGCTCCAATCTTGAGCAGCAGCCTTCTTTTGCTCTGACACACCTGTTTTTTATTGAGACTGGAGTTCAGTACCTCTGCACTGTGGACCTATCTCACATGTTTGTGCTGTGAGCTGCATTGCATGGTATGGAAATAATTTAGGTTACTCAAATAACCTTCTCAGGAAGAAGAGTGAGAATGCAGCAGTGCATGAATAAATTCATGATTAGCTGAAATGTTTCCCTCAAGAAAGTCTATGGAATGTAACTGCTAAGCAGGTACAAGAAGCATCCTCCCATAGCCAAATGCTGTGCTCCCCGCAACGCTGCTGGAGGAGGTGATTCACGTTCTTGCCTTCTTTATTCCTGCTTCTCCTTGTCTGTTGATTTCTTCCCTGTAGGTCCCAGTATGCAGAGTACAACTTCACTTTTGAGGGCAGATTTTGGTCTTTTCCGGTGTAAAACAGAATTATTTAAGTGTCAGGGCTGGAAATGTACCTGGTGTAGCTTTTTGCATTTTGTCTATAAAAGGGCAGATGCTACTGCAAACCTGTCAGCATGGATTTTCAGGAGCTGAAGGAGTCCTGTGTGACTCAGTGCAGGAAAAGGCACCTCTTAGACAAATTCAGGTCAGCTGTGAGAGGGAGATTGCTGCTGCGAACAGTGTACAGGAGAAAACAGAGCATTGTGATAGTTCCAGCAAAGGTCATATCTGTGATCAATGAATTGCTGTATTTAATTTCAGAGCAAGTAGTTAGCAGTTATTCTGCAAAGGTTTTACTAGGATTTTGTTTTGTTTTTATAGGTCCAACCTAGGTTGATCAATCCACTGAAGAATTTGAGACGTCTTGGACTCAAGCTTGTAGCAGAGTTTTTTTCTGATTATGAGACCTACAGCTTTAGTGTGGAAGAGATTGATGCGGTTTTCCATGCAGTGGTATGGCCTCAGGTAGGTTGTTTCTTGTTCTTCTAAACAGCTTGTGTGTAACATGTACCGTGCAAAGAACTCCAGCTGCATTGGAGTCTATCATGTCAGCTGTGTCTGTCACAAGGTTGGATGTGGCCTGAGACAGATTCTGGCTTTCTGATGTGTCTGTGCAAGGCCAGTTTCTTGGCTTACATCTGATTAGTCCTGTAATAATCAAGTCAAAGGCTAACGTACAAATTAATTCATCTTAATAAAATGGATGCCATTTCTTTTTTCTTTAACCACAGAAGCAGACTTATTCCCTGGTTGCTTCGGGGAGCAAAATGTTACTAATGGCTTCTAGTTGCACTTTGCTCCTTTTCTGTGTGGCAGTTATTGAGTTTGTGGTAGAGGACTGCAGAAACAAATGCTGCTGCAGGAAAGAAGAGCCCAGCAGGGTCTGTCAGTGCACCGTGTGCTCTTGTGCCTGCCTGCTGGGAGTCCTGTGTGAGCACAGCAACAAAGTGCAGGCTTGTGGACTCCATCAGAGAAATTCAGATCACCTCTGAGTTGGGAAAGTGCAGTATTGTAAGAGGAAGAGAGACCACACAGTATTTAAAATTAAATTGTGCTGGCTGTGTCAGTGCACTGGGCTCTGGGGTTATCATGGAATGCCTGTACTGAGTCTTTGCTGTAAAGGCAGTTGCCTCTGCCCAGAGTAACTGAGCAAGATGGGCTGACTCCAACAGAGCTCTTCGACTTAGGCTTTTGAGATATCTGAATGCCCAACTTCCTTGCAGCAGAAAGCCTGTCAAAGAGCACCAGGAGTAACTGCTGTGGTCTACGCAACCCCAGATCTGCTTTTCTAGACACTGTTTGCTTGACTAGACTCTTGGATGAGGGAAAGGCTGTGGATGTAGTCTTCTTGGACTTTAATAAAGCCTTTGATACAGTTTCTCATAGCATTCTGCTTCGGAAACTGTCAGCCTTTGGCCTGGACAGGTGCACACTCTCCTGGGTGGAAAACTGGTTGGATGGCCGGGCCCAGAGAGTGGTGGTAAATGGTGTTAAATCCAGCTGGAGGCCAGTGACAAGTGGGGTTCCCCAGGGCTCAGTGCTGGGTCCAGCCCTGTTCAATGTCTTTATCGATGACCTGGATGAAGGCATTGAGTGCACCCTTAGCAAGTTTGCAGATGACACTAAGCTGGGTGGAAGTGTCGATCTGCTGGAGGGTAGGGAGGCTCTGCAAAGGGATCTGAACAGGCTGGACCGCTGGGCAGAGTCCAATGGCATGAGGTTTAACAAGGCCAAATGCCGGGTCCTGCACTTGGGGCACAACAACCCTATGCAGTGCTACAGACTAGGAGAAGTCTGACTGGAAAGCTGCCTGGAGGAGAGGGACCTGGGGGTGTTGGTTGACAGTGACTGAACATGAGCCAGCAGTGTGCCCAGGTGGCCAAGAAGGCCAATGGTATCTTGGCTTGTATCAGAAACGGCGTGACCAGCAGGTCCAGGGAGGTTATTCTCCCTCTGTACTCGGCACTGGTGAGACCGCTCCTTGAGTACTGTGTTCAGTTCTGGGCCCCTCACCACAAGAAGGATGTTGAGGCTCTGGAGCGAGTCCAGAGAAGAGCAACAAAGCTGGTGAGGGGGCTGGAGAACAGGCCTTATGAGGAGCGGCTGAGAGAGCTGGGGTTGTTTAGCCTGGAGAAGAGGAGTCTGAGGGGAGACCTTATTGCTCTCTACAACTACCTGAAAGGAGGTTGTGGAGAGGAGGGAGCTGGCCTCTTCTCCCGAGTGACAGGGGACAGGACAAGAGGGAATGGCCTCAGGCTCCACCAGGGGAGGTTCAGGCTCGATATAAGGAAAAAATTCTTCACAGAAAGGGTCATTAGGCAATGGAACAGGCTGCCCAGGGAGGTGGTTGACTCGCCTTCCCTGGAGGTGTTTAATGTGCAGGTGGATGAGGTACTGAGGGGCATGGTTTAGAGATTGGTGGAAATGGTTGGACTCGATGATCCAGTGGGTCTCTTCCAACCTGGTGATTCTATGATTCTACCCTGTTTCTCTGCTCTACCAGTAATGATATGTGATGTATAGTATGTGTATGTGGACAAACAGAAGATAAAGTATTTTTAGACAGTGCATATAGGTCTGTATTACACTCAGGTTAGCAACAGGGAATTGTTATGTTCCCTGTTTATCTCAGGAGTGTTTTAAAGGCCAGGGGTAGCCAAAGCAGTGAACATTTACTGGAGTCCCGAGGTAGTTCAAGCATGTGGTTCAGGCTTTAAGTCAGCAAAGCACTTCATGCTTTCGAGGAGCATTGTGTTTTGGAAATGCTGAATATATCTGAACAAGATGTAAAATAATTGTTAAATAGTTAGAATGCCTGAAGTCAGAGCTGGTTTTGGAGCTTGGATGGTAGTATGATCCAGAAGCTCCCTCTAGAGGGAGTCTCTTCCAGTGAACTCCATGAAGATTTGGTTTTGGCAGAAGAGTCATTTGACTTGTGTGCTTTCCTTTTTTTAAGGCTGTGTAACTGAGAGGGCAGGAGAAGCAGCTTTCTAAGACTCTGGCTTTGACAATCAGACCTGCCTGTCAGAGCTATTACAAACCCTGCATACACCTTTGTGCTGTTGCCTTCAAATGCACTGGAGCCTCCCCTGCCTGTATGTTCACCAGCAGTGCCCTGCTGACAGTCCAGCTGTGGTCAGAGTGGCAGCCCAGCTGTGTGAGTTGCGTGCAGCCTGTTGGGTGGCAGAATGGCAGAAGGGAGGGAGCCAGAGCTGTGTGGTGGTTCTCTTTTGCCTGTCTCCAGTCATGTGAGGGAGGAGCAGCTCTTAGGTGGGGTTGTTTTGGATATGGAACTCTGTTAGGAGATCCCTTTCCTGGAGTGCAGTGCAGTACTCGAGCATCTCCCTGAGCAGAGAAGGCACTTTTATAGCAGCGAGGCTGTGGAGACACAGAGCAGATACTGGAATGGTAGGTGCTGTGGCCAGGGCATAGGGAGTGTGAGAGGAGTGAATCTTGGGTGTTGCTCTTGAGATCTCATCAATATGTCTGGAAGTGGTTGCTAAGTCCCTGGAGTAACTGTGAGGCTCCGTGGGGAGCCAGTTTCAAGAGGAGGGCAAAAAACCCATCTGGAATGGTGTATAAATAAGACTAAGTTAATCTAAGAATGATTCTACAAATATTGATGGAGCTGAAAAAATGATGATGATGATATTACTTTTTAAAAAAAGGTAAACTACAGATTGTAGTGAGGTTTTTAAGTGGCTTTACCTATTCATGTTGCATTGGTATTTGATTTTTACCTCCTTTAGGTCTGCAGATTGGCTTCGGAGAGTCAATATTCTCCAACTTTCCTGCTCAAACTCATTCACATCTGGAGTAAGAATCCCAGGTAAATATTCTCCTCACAGTGAAGCATAAGTATTGCTCCTGAGTACGCAAAAATCAAGGATAAAAGAATACGCTAACAGTTTGTGAATAATGTGTCAAAACCCATATTTTATTTTTTCATTAGACTGTTATTCTTTTGGTAGCAGTCCTGATGTGCTTGCAAAGCTTCCCAGCTTATGCATTTACTCTCTTTTTAATGAACTGGTTTTGCCATGTATAAACAACCAAGCAGATATGTAGTCCAAACCAAACAAATGAGCGATGAGGGCTGACTTCTTAGAATATGTCCGTGTCTTGACCAGTGACGTCTTAGTTTGGGAGCTGGGAAGTCAGTTTTACTGTATATTATTTCATTCATATTTTTTGATTTATGAAGGAACATGGGCAGGTTCAGCACTGAATCTGTGACTGATATTCTGCTACTGAAAATTGTAAGAGAGCTTTTTATGATTTAGAGACTGAGAAATTCTTACTCAGCTGTCATGAGTGACTTTTGCCTCTTCCACAGATTCACTACTTTTCCTTTGCTGAAGCATCTAATACCTGTTTTAAGATGCCTCATTTGTAGTCATGAAGAACTTATATGCAAACTTCTATAAAAAATGGTATTAGATCAGAATAGCAGAAGACTTGGATAAATATCTGTGGAGAGAGGGTTACGTTTAGATGATGCTATCTTGAAGTGAGAAGAGGGACTTGATGACCTCTCAACCTCTATTCATCCTGTTTTTCATGACACGGTCATTCTCTGATTTTTTGCATTTTTTCGTTGTTTGAGATAGAAGAGGGTTGTTATCTTTCTGTGTGACTTTTTGCACAAAAAAAGTGATAAAGTTCTGAACTTAAATTTTCAGCCAACCTTTTTTATATTTTTTTCTCTCAGATATTTCCCATTGCTGGCCAAGCAGAAGCCAGATCACCCAGAATGTGATATACTGTCAAACGTATTTGCTGTGCTGTCAGCCAAGAACCTGTCTGAGGCCACATCCAGTCTTGTGATGGACATAGCTGACAGCCTTCTCAACAGCCCAGACTTTGAACCTACAGAGCGTGTTTCCAGTCTGAGCGTGACTGACTGCGTTGTCATGGTCACTGGAGATATGACAGAAGGTATGGTGTGCCTGCGTAAGAGTCACGCGACATTGGCCCACTGGGTGCTTTTAATGGAGCTGTTACTTTGTGATGAGGTTGCCTTTGAACTGGCTGAGAATACTGGGGAGGGAGAGTTCCCAGTGGAGATGTAAACATCAGTGTACTAATTTGTCATGGCATGCTCAAGAACTGTAAAGTCCTGCTTGTCTAACGACTGCTAAGAACCACATTTGAGTGTCAGGGTCCCGAGAATGGAGAAATTCCTTATGAAGAAGGGAAATGTTTGTGTCGTTGACCTGTTTTGCCTGTGCAACTTTGACTGATGTGATAACTTCAAGAACTGCATTGCTGACTTGACCCTTGAGTCTAACATCAAGTTTTATATAAAGGCACACTTCCCGTTTGCACGTGGTCCTGTATCACTGGTGTTTAGTCTGTGCTCCCTGACAAAGGAGACGTCCCATTGATTCCTTTTATCTTTGAGTGGTAGATAGGAAGGGTGGTGTGCCGTGTTTGATGCTATGGAGCCATTCTTCACCTGTGATACTCAAAGGTAGTAGAAAGGAAAGAACTTATCAATGTGCCCCTGTTCTGGCAGCTTTGATTTAGACAAGAGGTCAGTAGTAGAATGAAGAGAAATACCTCTATAAATACTCCAGCCATTTTAGGAGATGGTTGCTACCTTTGAGGAACCTTCTCACTACCTTTTGATAAGCCCATAATTACTGGGGTTGTTAGTGAAATCTGTGAGAAGAGGTTTTATTCTCTGTGTGTGGTTTCTTTGGTCTCAGATCAGACGTGTTACATTTGGTCTCTGAAAGTGCTGATGCATGTTCCCAGCAGCCGTCTGCCCTCCACATTCTTAGCTCCCATAGATTTTTTTTTTTTCCTACCACTGATGAAACCTCCTTTGTCTGTTTCCCCCTTTGTTTGTGTTGGATCTCCCTTCTGTTTCTTGCTGCACAGAGTTGGGTGTTGCTAACTGTTGTATTCCTTACAGAGACCCTCAGCCTAGGTTGCCGTTTGGTTCTGCCTCATGTTCCTGCCATACTTCAGTACTTCAGCAAAACAATGTTAAAAGTGGAGAAGGTGAAAAAGAAGAAGTATAGAGCTCAAGTCAGCAAAGAGCTGAGTATACTTTCCAAGTAAGTTATGTTTTAGAACTCGAAACAGTTAAAAAGTTTGAAAGAGGAAGGAAGAAAGAGGCTTTTCATAATAGATTCCAAATTAAAAAACATTGTGTCTCAAACTGTTTAAATTTTTAACATTTGAAAATATCAGTACCTGGATTTGTCATTGACCAATGCAAGTTGCTGATGACTGAGGCAAAAAGCTTTCAGAAATTGATTCTAGCTGTTTCTGTTGCTGGTACCCAAAACTAGTGCCTCTTGGGCATAGGAGAAGGTACAGAAACGCCTGCTGTGATGTGGAACTGAATACTTGGTCTGATACCATGATTTTTGGTGGGTGCACTCTGTTAGCCTGGAATGACTGACAAAACCCTATGATCTGGCACTAGGGCTCCCAGTTCTTTGCTCTATACTGGTGATTTGTTTGATATAGAATAGTAAATTACCTTGTCTCAATTCTGTAGGATCAGCAAATTTATACAAGAAAAGAGTCAGAATTCAGTGCTTGTGAGCCTTCTCCTCCCTTTCCTATATCAGACTAACATGGAGCAGGTAAGTAGAAATTACTTCCCCCCCCAATTAAAAGTACGTTTTTCTTATAATAAAGAAAGTGTATTTGTTTGATACAATTAAAAGTCTTGTTGATTACATGCCTTTTCTCACTATTAGCCTGAAATTAATTTTCCATGTGTTTGTAGTCTGCTCAGAACACTGTGCCACTGCAGGTGGATGTCTAGAAGTCACTAGACACTTTGCTGTGATTCTAGTGCCCAGGCTGGCTCCCTCCCCTCATTGTGTGGGGAAGGTCTGCAAAAGTTTACATGCTGTTTTTACCTCCTTTGGCGCTGCAGTCAATTCACCAAATTCCTTGCAGTGTTTGAAATAAATGCGCTTTTTCACTGTTGATTTTGTGTGCTGCAAATCCACAGCATCTGGACAGCAATGCTGATAAATATGATTAAGTATGTAGTATATGCTGTGTAAAGGGCAGTGCTACATTGGTCTGTTGCAGGACAAGAAGCAAATATTATACAGTAGTATTAACACACTCCCATATCTCCTGCTACCATTCTGTTCTCCTTCCACTCTTAAGGAGTCTGTGGATACAGAAGTGTATCTCAAAACTAAACTTCCCTGAATTCCTCAGGCACACAAAGCATACAGACTACAGATGAGTGAAGCAGAGCCTCTCCATGTCTTAGACTTCTGTAAAATATTAAATAAATCAAGCACTAAAGCTATTGGTAAACTATTTTGGTCTAGGTTTCCCTTGCTGCCAAACCTTGTTTTCAGAAATACGGTCCCTTCTACAGTGAATGAATCTGTTGATTATTTAGCTTGATTGCCTGAATCCTTGGATCAAGGTTTGGGTCTTTTTTTTCTTAGCGGGCATGCAGTTGCTCCAGGAAAGTTTTGATTTGCAGAAAGAACTGCTAGGCAACAAACTGTAGCTTCTGTGTTGCAAGTGGTCATTTGATTGTTCACAGAGTATTCTTGGTTTTTAAACTGAATTCTTGGGGGACCATGTATGATTTCCATTCAGGGAGGTCATACAAGTATATGGTGCTTTTAATGTTCATTTCACAGGTTAAAGAAAGACTGCTTTTTAAAGCTGCATTAGTTCTCTTGACCTTTGAGTCATTTCAGGAAAGACCCAAAAAAAAGATTCATTGTGATGACACTCTTCTCTAGCACTGCTTGTGTCTAAGTTGAAAGGTAGCAAGTGCTCATGAGAGATTTGATGATTGCATTGAGTGTGTCGCCCTAATTCTTTGTTCTTATTCAGTATCTGTGATCTGAATAAAATAGAGCAAAGCAGTTAAGTTCACGCTGTGTCTTGAAATATTTTCCAAGGTAATGAAATAATCTGGTGAGGTTTTAGTATTTATTGACAGTTATTTTTCTCTTTCAGGGTACAGAGATTGATATTCTGGAGACAGTGCAGAACTTGCTGAGACATTGCTCAAACCCTACAAACTTTCTCAAACCACTGGCAAAGCTTTTTTCTGTCATCCAGAACAAAGTTTCACGGCATAAGTTGTGCTTGGTATTTCAGGTATTGCATTTTTAAGTGTCTTTCTGTGCTTTTTTTACTTGTTCTAAGAGATCAAGAACAAAATAAGTAGCAGTATTTATCTTTGTTATACCTGAGCTTATAAACCTTTTTAATCTACATCATCCGTTAAGTGAAAGTAAGAGAATTGTTATGATAGAAATTATTAAGCTGCATGAAGATTTGTAAAAGTTTTGGCATACAGCCTGGTTGATGTGAGCATCACCAGGGTTCTTCTGTGTAAGGGAAGGCAAATAAATCAAATTTCATCCATAATGAATCCTTTATCTTTATGAAATAAGAATGGATTTCAGCATCTTGAAGATGTTTTTTATTTATATTCTTCTCTGACAGACTTATAGCAGTCAAGCTGTTTTATACTTCTTCGAAGTGACTTACGTAACTTCTTTTTTTCAGCATGAAATCCCAGAAAACACTTCAGGTAGACATTTAGAAACTTAAAAAACATATCTTCCAACTTATGGAAGAATGGCTCTTATTAAACTTCTAACAGAAGAAAGTTTGATGCTGTTACTTTCTTTACTTTTTTTGTCTCAAATGGTAAAGTCTTGAGTTCTCTGAATTTTTAGAACTATGACAGTTAAAACTATTTTCTTTTATGTTTCTTTTTAGACTTTATCTGAGTTGGACAGTGAATTGAAATATATTACTGATGTTGTTAAGGTATGCGGTTTCTTTGCTTACTTCTTTTCCCCAACATTATACTGTCACGTTTCAGGCCTTTTTCATTAACAACTTGTTGCTCTTCTCTTAGCTGAATGCTTTTGATGCACGACATCTCGAAGATATTGACTTCGATGTACGTCTGTCAGCATTCCAGTCAATCACAGCCCACATCAAGGAAATGCAAGCAGTGGATATTGACTTCCTCATCCCCGTTTTGCACAATTGCTTCTATACTATCCAGGTTGGCTGAATGTTCCTTCTCTTGCTTTGTGCATTATGTATCCATGATAAATCTAATTTCGCAGTTATTTCTGTTGGCTCTTTTTTGACACTGCCTTACATTCAGAGAGCATTATTTGAGTCTTCTTACAAACACCTATTTTTAAGTTTTGTCTGCTTGCCTTTTCATCTGTGTGTCCAGAAGGGCAAATAGAGTGCAGCAACAAGGCTCACCCGAGTGCAGTGCACCTTTCTGTCAGTGAGCTCTGGAATTGTTCAGTCAATTTGTACTGTTTAAAAGGCTTATTACAGTCTTGAAAGGTTGCTTTTCTTTCTGTTGATGCGTTTACTGATTGTCTGGACCTGCTGGTAAATCTAAGGGAGTTTTTCATGGTTGAAAGGGTGGGAATTTATTCAGGACTGGAAGTTGTACAGGGAGGGTCTCAAGAGTTACTGGATCTCTGTAGGCCTGTTATGTTGTGTCCAGCAATACCATTCATTCCAGTCTTTTGGGGAGAGAAAGGCGTCATACCCAGACTCATGTGGTACAATTTCTTCATCCACTCAGCTAGGGGATATGGCTCTTAGTGACAACGCAAGCCTCTGCTTGACCAGTTTTATCCACCGACTGGCAGAAATCGACCACACAGAAGATGACTACAAGGAGCTAATCCAGCACACTCTTCTGGAGTCTGTGAGAAGGGGCCTGAAGAGTAAGACTGAGGTAAGTCAGTGCTATCTGATTACACATCTCCAGCTGTCTTCAGGACACTAGGGTATATGAGATATTTTACGAATGAGTACTCCAAGTTCTTTCCTGGAACAGGAAGTGCAGGTGCCCATTGTAAACTTACCCTTCATTTCAAATCTTATAAAAATCTAAAAAGTTATAGAACTCAGCTACCTTGTATTTCTTTGTCATTGTTAAGCTTTTCTTAGTTTTAGCTAGTGCTTTGGAGGGGAAGCTTTAATTTATGTGCAGTCCAAACTACAGGTGTATTTGCTTTTACCAAAGAGTAGAACTTGCTAACCTGAAGCACTTGTAAATGACAGCCCTGCTGTTCTGAGGAGTGTGTAACAACTTCTCCAAGGGGTTAATGTTGACTGCTTGCTATTTGCAGAGCATCCAGCAGGACTACACATCATTGCTTTCCTGCCTCATTCAAACGTTCCCAGCAAATCCCGAATTCCAGGATTTGGTCCAGTTGACCAACCGCCACGATCCTGACATGGACTTCTTTGAGAACATGAAACATATGCAGGTAAAAGGCAACAGGCATTCTGTAGTGCCTCTCTTCCCTCTGCCAGAGCAAAAGCATTTTGCTGTGAGGTCATGTTTTCCAAAGCACTGTCTTTCTGTGCACTGTCTTGGCAGAGAAATTGAACAAATATCATTAGATATTCTTACAAAAGAGATTGTGGGCATCATCACATAGGTGATTATGAATGAAAATTATATTTCTATCTAGGAATTTCTTGGGTTTATGATTTAGCAGCACTGATTTGTATCTCTTTCTAATGTAGCTAAAATTATTGCTTTCATTTTAAGTGAGTGTTCCTAATTTTGAGCAGGCAACTCCACTTTACAACCTGTGTGGGACACAGCCAAGAGTCAGCAACAGTGTCGTGAGGATCATTCTGACATAAGCAGGAAACTGGCCTTTTTGCTTTTTCTAGTCTGTTGCCTGATGCTGTCTGTTTTAGAGGCTCTGCAGCTGCTTTTCATTCACAGACCTTTTTAATATAAATGTTGCACAAAGCCTGTTCTCCTGATCTTTCTTGTAGTATTAAAATAGAGCATCTCTCCTGCTTTCAGAGGTGCAATCAAAGAGAGCCTTTGCTACGTCTGTAGTTATATAGAGAGTTTAAATTTTTTCCTTGTAATTTTATCAGGTCTTCTCATGTTGCATCAGTTGCCTGCATTTTCTGATACCTGAAGATGACAGTGCTATGGTTGTGGATTCTCAGTGAAGCATCCCATTGAGTTGGAATATTTATTGAGGCAAAAGGCTAGTGAATGCCCAGAGACTGAAGGAAAAGGCGTGGCCTGCTCTTGGAAATGGCCATAATATGCATATGCCATTACTTAAAATTGGGGCATTTTCAGAACTGCTTAAAGTTTGAGCTAGCTGTAGACTCAAGCACCATCTCATTTGCTGTCTCTTATGCTTGTCTCAGATCCACAGGAGGGCACGAGCTCTGAGGAAACTGGCTAAGCAGCTCACTGAACAAAAGCTAGTGCTGTCTTCTAAATCCCTGCAGAACTACATCATGCCTTATGCTACTGCTGCCATTTTTAATGAAAAAATGCTTAAGGTAGGCTTTTCAATTGAATGTACCCATTGGAATGTTTTTACCTTTCCTCTGTACCATTCTCCTTAAAAGACTAACCACTTTAAGAGGCTGATAGGTCTGTGAAGAGAGTGTTCCGCTTTCAGACAAGAGTGCTGTGCTTCTTTTGATGGCAGAAAGAGCGTTGAAGGTGCAGATGCAGTTTGGGCCCAATCCTATATCTGTTAAACCTGTCCTGTTTCCCAAAGGTGGATCTCTTAACTGCTTGGGGGTTGGTGTTCAGATTTTTAATTGAAGTTGTATTTGTTTGCTTTTTTTGTTATTAGGTTATTATTCATTTTTTGCCTCTGTCTCCAAACTGCTCTCTTCCTGTTCAGTTGTGTGATTAGTCACTGTTTGGCAGCAGAGTTTATTGATTGAAACCTTAGTGAAGAAACAAACACATGTTATTTCGCATCAGAAATGGTTTAATCGTGTATTTCTATGTGGTCAGCATAGCTCAGCGATATGCCTTGTGTCTGTGGCTAGATATCATGACTGGTTTTTAGTTCTTCACACAAGTGAATAAGTGAAGACTGTAGATTTAGTTATGAGAAAAGTTAAATGTGTAATGAAATATTTTGGAGGAAGTAGGTCTGGAGATCTACTTGGTGAACAGTGATTTTATTTAATTTTTTACCTGGTGATTGAGAGGAGATCTAAAAGAGCTTAGCATCAAGCATCCCCACTAGACAGACATTGCTGCTTCTTGCTTTGCGTAAAGTGTGCTTTAGAGATATGTTCAACATGAATGTTAACAGCAACTGAATTTATCATTTGGGCAGCATGAAAATATGGTAACAGCCTCAGTTGAAGTTATTGGAGCTGTCTGCCGGCACCTCTCATGGTCAGCGTACTTGTACCACTTAAAGCATTTCATCCATGTTCTGCAAACAGGACAGATCAGTCCCAAGCTGGGAGTCAGGTAGGTACTCTGAGCAATGCCACTCTGGGTTCCTCCAAAGACTGCAAGGCAATATCCAGTGTCATAAGGAGCATCACTTGCATTTTAGATTCTTCATTGGGATGTCAGATTACCCACTTTGAGATGGGTTTATGCAAGTGAAAGCAGGCATGGCCTTGCAGTTTGATTGGAGCAATGAGGGATTAACAGCTCATTGCTTTCTCACACTATGTCTCACTAAATGCTTGTCAGCACTAGCAGCTTCTGCTCTTGGGATATCTCCATCGCTCCAGCACCACTGTCTGTGAGGTTTCACAGTGAGATAGGTTACTGAATGCATCTAACTGAAAAGCAACCAGTTCTCATTTCCTGGTTTGTTACTTCAAGATAAACTTAAGCTCCACTGTCACCAACTCAGATTCTTTTTTTTTAAAAGCTCTTTTAAGGTTTTCCATTGTGTTGGGCTATGCAGCTTCTCATTTTTGGGTCGAGAGCTGATGCGTCTGTGTTTTCCTTCCACAGCTTGTTAGAGACAGTGTTGGAAGCCTTCCACTTTGACCATGAAACACTTGAAAAGCAGCTTCTGACCGTTGAGAACCAAGGTGAACTTTCTGCTCCTGACTGTAGAAACACTACCTCTACCTCTAATCAAAATTGTGTGTTTTACTCTAGAGGTTAGCTATTCCCCCAGCTTTTTGAAATGTGTGTTTTGGAAAGCTAGTTTTGACTTACTCCTCAGAAGCAATACAGGCTGTCCTCTTGTGTGTTGATACAGTGAGGAGAGGTGGGAGGAACTATCTCTATCCCAGGCCATAAGCCAAAACAGCCCAGGCCAGGTGTATGCAAATCTGGGTTGTTGTCCAAGGTCTGTATCCACCCTTGTTGCTGCTGCCACATCTGAAGTTTTTTTCCTTGATATTGGCTTCTCTCATTGTTATCTGCAGCCTAACCAGGGTGCTGTATGTCCTGGCATTGCTTCCCCTGCTATTTCATGAGAAGCAGCAACATCTTTGGTTTCTTCACCATTGTGGTTATATGTTTTAGCATTTAGGATATTCTGAAGAAAAAGGAGTATATGTCACAGCTGTGTTTGTCAGTACCACTTTCCTTGTGAAATTCTCAACTGTAAGTGAATGGCAGTTTTCTAAGGTTCAAGCACACTGACCTTTGCTAAGCTGTCTATGGACTTCAGTCGAAGAGTAACCTAGTCTTTGCATTAAACCCAGCCCTGAGGGGTGATTATCAGAAAATGGCATGTCAGAGCTTCTCTACCCAGGAAAACAACTCTGATGCTTACTGATTGTTTGCTGTTGCTGATGATAGCTAGGAGCTTTGTCCAGGACATAAGCCATCACAAGAGTCGTCTTTTAAGGGCTTGATTTTTGTGAACTTGTATATTTACCTGTGCTTTTGACAATTACTTAACAGAAGCTGCTGCCATGGACCTTGAGCCAGCGGTGGAGACTGAAGAAGCCATGGAGCTGGAGCAGAGTGATGGGGAAGAGGAAATGGCTGAGAAAAACAACGGGGAGAATCTCCCTGAGAAGCCTGCAGAAGCTGAGCATGCAGCTGAGGCATCTGAAGTTGCTGAGAAAGTGACCAAACCTGTTTGTTTCTTACCTCGAAATAAAGAGGAACTGGAATGTCTGATCAAACACATTCAAGATACAGTTACAGTCAACATCTTGCCTAAGTTGCACAGGTGTATTGTTGCAAAGGTAAGGAGTTGGCTTTGGAAGCTTGTTTTGCAGACTTGTATTGCTACTATAAGGGTTAAGGTGATATGATACTTCAAAGAGCCCAGTGGAAATGCAGCTGAAAGAAAAAATAAGGTGCAGCTGGAGAGAGTCTACCTGAAAGCACAAAAGAGGGTTCATCCCTTTTAGAATGTCATTAAGATTACTAACAGACCCTCTGGTCAGCCTGGGTGTGATATCTTCACTTCCCTGCTTCCTTCCTGACTTGAATCATGAGTGAAACAATTCACTTTGTGCAGTCTGTTGAAAAGCCGCTTGCTAGCACCCAACTTAGTGTCTGTATTGAAAACGCAAGGATTTAATTCACTTGTCCTTTAACTGTCTGGGTTTTTCCTGTAGTCATCAGAGGACAGCAGCTTGCGTTGTTGGCAAGGATTTGTTGAGAAAAAGGATTTATTTATGTATATTAGAAGTGCATTTTGTCTTGGTCTGTCTTAAAAAGGTTAAAAGAGATGATGAACACAAGCTTGTGAAATCCAACGTTGTGAATGATGACGAGGTGGTTCGTATTCCGTTAGCTTTTGCAATGGTCAGGATGATGCAGTGTCTTCCCCAAGAAGTGATGGAAGCCAACCTTCCAAGGTAAATCCTGTTGCAGCTCCTTAAATGCTGGGAATGAGTGCTGGCACTTTTCTCGAGCTATGGTCATGTACAGGGCTAAATGTAAGAGGGGCATCGTAACAGTCCTTGGATACTTTTTTTGTAAACTCATTTTCCTAGTGATATTCCTCTCTGTCAGCATTGGACTTTTTTAACACTATGTTTGAAAGAATAAAGATGTAGGGGTGGCAGAGCTGTGGGAAGGATAGTGTACAGAAAAAAAGGATAGTCTGTAAAGGGTCTTGAAAGACAGTAGGGTTGTGTGTGTGGCTATAAAGCCTCTCTGTGAGTCTAGCTTCGAGTGTAGCTCTGGTTGTAAAACCTGCTTGAAAAGCAGCCTCCTTAGCTAGCAGTGTAGTTAGTTCTGCTCTGTTTGAGGGTGAACTAAGCTGTCTATCTCTGTTTCCAGCATCCTGTTGAAAGTTTGCACATTTCTGAGGAACAGGTTTCAGGAAATCCGGGATGTTGCCCGTAACACACTCACTAAAATCATGGAAGTGTTGGGAGTGCGTTACCTTCTATACATCTTAAAAGAGATGCAGTCCACTCTCGTCCACGGATACCAGGTAATGCTGAAATTCTTCCTCTTCTGCTCTCTCTAGGCTTTTTTTAGTGTGTTAGGAGGAAGATCCAAGGAGAAGTTGCTACTGAAATTGTTTTGCACTGGTAGAATAGCTGAGTGTAATACAACTAAACTCTAATGCTGGTACCTACATCAGTCCTTGTTATGCCAAGTGTTAAATGAAGGTCTTGTAACCAAAGTTATTTGAGTCTAAGCGGGAAGGAGAGAGAATGTCTGTCTTGCCAGTGAAGAGTTGAGGTTTGGATGTGAAGGATGAGTTTCTGGTTCCAATAAAATAGGAATCTTTCTGGGAAGTTTATTAGGACCAAGTGTCATCTGAGGTGAGTTGCCACAGAGACTGCGCAGACACTGTGTGGTGAAGTCTTGCTTCCTGGGTCAAGAGCCAAGGCTCTGACTGTTAATTCACCTTTCCGCAATGGAGTAGGAATAATTTTCTGTGTGAATTAACACAGGGGAGTAGCATGAGCTTCTGGCTGCTTTAACAGTGAAAGTGCCAATTAGCACAGTCTAAAAATGCGAGGAAGAGCACTGGGAAGGGGAGATTCTGGCCCTCTTGCCAGTGTGTGGAGGGACTGAGAATCCTTTTCCTGCTTGTTGGGTTCTTGTCCTCCCTGTCCTCACAGTGATTTTTTTTTGCTGTAGCGAAAGCTCAGGTGCAGTGTGTGAGTTGTGATGTCTCTGCTGTAGGAGTCTCCCCATCCAGTATTATTAAAGAGCTCTATGCAGGGACTTGGAAACTTCATGTGTTCTCTTTTTCTCTAGCTCCACGTACTGACTTTCACTGTGAACCTGTTACTGAAGGGCCTTGCTACCAGGCTTAGTGCTGGCGATTTGGACCCCTGCTTAGATATCCTGATTGAGGTAAAAGCTATTCAAGATTAAAGAAAAGAGCATTATGAAGTGCCTGGGGCAGGCTCTGGGAGGAGAATGTTTCATGTAGAACTTTTCAGACTTAATGGCAAAGAGGGCTGATTGTGTGTGACTGCAAAAGAAGACGACTGTTTTGTTACTGAGGCATCAGCACATCCCATGTAAAGTAGCAAAGTATCTCTGGGGCTGCATCTTGAGCCCTTCATCCTGAGGGGAAATGGATTCAACATTAAGATACATAGCTATGTTTCCCTGTACTCTCAGTACCTGGGCAAGTCAGCAGGCATCTAATCAGCGTGGTCCAGGGAGCCCAGAGGCTCAGCTGGCACCCATACAGGGTATATTTAGATGTCTTGGTCCAACTGCAGTCCCACTCCTTGTATTACAACACCACAGTGTGGGGAGAGGACAGCTTCCTCATCTGGTGTGCTCAGACTGGGGTGTTGGATCTTGAGAAAGGAAATGTAAACATGATCTGTGGGAAACCTGGAGAATTGTTTCTTCTGTGAGTGGGGAACAACAGTGTTGTTCTGCTGTTACTGGAGAAATCCAGCTTTGTTTTTCTGCTCCTCTCATTCGCTTCTCTCACCTGATTTCCACAGATTTTCAACCAAGAGTTGTTTGGGAATGTAGCTGAAGAGAAGGAAGTGAAGGGAATTGTCTCCAAGCTCATGGAAGCACGCAAGAGCAAGAGTTTTGATTCCTATGAAATTCTTGGAAAGTTCATAGGAAAGGGCCAGGTGACGAAACTTATTCTGCCCTTGAAAGAGGTAAGAAAAGTCAACCAGAGTCTTTGTAAACTCTGAGCACTCTCGGTTCTAAAAGAAACTGTAGAGCCTACAGGTGGCTATTCTGGCATTTCCTGTATAATCCCACCTTAGTTTCCAATTTTTCTTTTGTTCATGAAGAAGATGTCACAAATATGTGTTCAGGCTCTCTCCAGGTGCAATAATTGCCTTTCCAGAAATGCTTTTTTGTTTTGAGTAGAGTGCAAACTCATGCAGAAATGGAGCCCTCATTTGTTAATGAGCTTTGGAGTATCCTGGTGGTGATGGATGAACTGGCTGAAGTCTGAGAAGTGACTGGAGAGAAAGGAAGGGATGTTGGGGCAGAGCTGAAGCAGTGGATGCTATTCCTGTAAAGGGCTGGGGACTTAAGGCAGTAGATGATGAGGGAGGAATTGCTCTGGCTTTGTGCTTGATTTCTGAATACAGGTGGCAGATCATTGCCCTCCTGACTCTCATGGATGGTGGTGCCTTTGCAGATTCTGGAAAGCACTACAAGCTTGAAGATAGTCCGGAAGGTACACGAGGCACTGCGTCACATCATGGCAGGGCTGATCGTCAATTCAGACATGAATGCAGAGTCCCTTCTCCTCCTCAGTCATGGTCTCATCAGTGAAAACTTGCCTCTACTCACTGAGAAAACCAAGTGAGTTCCAAGATGTTATCCAGATTGTCCTGTCATCAGTTGGGAAGTTTGCTTGCTGAAATGGCAGCTCTCAGATCCAGCCAATCAAATGTATAAGGATTTCCTTGCTTTCATCTGTCTTTTGTTTTAAATGTAAGTGAAGTATTTAGGCAGTCAGAGGGCAAGGAGAAAGCTTGGAAATGGAGCTGATCAGTTCCTGAACTCATGGTCTGGCAAGTGGTCAGGGCCTTCAGTTAGGCTTTTCACTGTCTGGTAAGCTGATGTATGCATTTGGGTGTTTGGACGAAGGAACAGGGGGCATTATTTAGGAGAGAGCTACAAACTGGCATGTAAGAAGTGTTTGGAGTCCTGGACATTTTCAAGGTAGGTCAGGAACAAGAGAAATTTCAGTGCTCGAGCAGGAGTCAGGGTGAACCTTCAGGTTTCCTTTCCGACTGGTGATGCCACTGCTCAGAACTGGATCTGGACATCTTGCATTTCCTGCACTATGTAGCTGTCTTGCTCTGGAAACTTTACAGCTGTTTGCAGGCTCCTTGGAGCAGTTCTTGTAAGCCATCAGAAACTGAAGTAAATACCAGTAAATGAAGTAGTGTGGATGGTGGTGGGAGGTATATTTGCTTGATGGAACTAGCAGACTTTTGTCTGCTCACAGGAAAGAAACAAATAAGGATGTAATACAAATCAGTGTACATTTATTATCTTTGTAATAGTGACATTGTTCTCAAGTCTGATGGTCCCATCTGTCATGCTGCTTTAAGTTCATTTTATTTCATTGTATTCTGGCTGTGACCTGCTTTTGCTTGCTGTGTGGGTGGCAGCTGAGCACAGTCGAGCTCTTCACTCCCAACAGCAAGCTTGTTGTGGAGAGGGTTGAAATCTGAGTGTTCCTCTTTCTCATACACTGCTTTTCAGAAAAAAAGTTGACCCTCCTCCAGATCCTAGGCTGCAACCAGAGAGCTGCCTGCTACTCCAACCCACTCCCACAAGAGGAGGGCAGAAAGCACGTGTCAGCAGCAGGACTAACACATATATATTGGTTGATTCAGGACTTCGGGTAAGGATCTCCTCAGATACAAAGCTTTGCAGGTTTTTTTTTTTGTTAAGAGTATTCTAAGGAAGGTATTCTGAATGTATCATGTTACCAGCCACTAGCCTCAACTTCATTTTGCATGGGGTAACTCTAATGGTGCCCCTTAGAGAGCTATAAGAAGTGCTCAGCCTGTTGCAGATATTTGAATGAGATATGGCATAAATTCTGCTATAAGCTGAAACAATATGGGACCTTGCTTGACTTATTTAAGACCCAGCCTGACTTCAAGATGAATGTTTGTGTTCTCTACTCCAGCTGCTGCACATGAGCCTGAAGAGGTCCAAAGTAAATTCTTCTGAGGAGCATGCTTTGGAAATGTTAGATCCTTTTGTTCAGCTGCTTATAGACTGTCTGAAATCTATGGATGTCAAGGTACAGTTCTGAGCTGGAGTCTGTCTTTTCTGTCTGTTCTACTAAGAAGGGTCCTGCCCACAAATGTCATCTTACAGTTGATCTGCAAGAGAAGAAAAACCCATCCAGATTTCAGACCTGATTTCATAGGTGGGCAGATCAAATGGTTAGAGGACAAGTTCTCCTGGAGCATTTATATCCAAGTACTTTGCACGCTTCATAGGCTCACCGTAAGGAGTTTCATGAGGTCCTGTGGCTGCTGGGAGCAGTGTTGTCACAACTGTATTTTCTTCTGATACAGCTCTGATGCCTTTATTTCAAGCACCATAGGCAGCCTCCTTTTGGGGCAGCTTTGGGTTTGACTTGAGCCTAAGAAGGAATCTGTTAAACCTTGAGTTTCCCTGGAATGGAGGGCATGTGTAATATGCTGTTAGGTACCTGGAGCAGAGCTTTCGAGTGACCTGTTCTTTTGACAGAGCAGCTTCTGTGCCTCAAAGGCACCTCTGCTTCAGAAAGAGTACTTGCCATCTGCTGAATGAGCAGATTAATGTATTTACCTAGTAAAATCAAAGCTAGAGAATCAGGGAGTGTCAGAAAGCATATTTAGAGCTGGGGAACCCTTTGTATTACATAAGAATGATTTGAAAGGGGTTGGTTTTGTTAGCAATTGCCTTTCACCACTGTTGCAGATAGCCTTACCATGTCTGTAATAAAGTGAGAAAAGAGTTCTTTCAGTGTCATAGTACCTACTGTCCTTTGGCTTTTTCTTACAGGTGATAACTGGTGCTCTGCAGTCCTTGGTATGGATTTTAAAGTTCCCTTTGCCTTCTGTTAGTACAAATCTGGAGGCACTGATCAAGCAGCTTTTCCTCTTGCTGAAAGAATTTGCCAAGACAGGAATAGCCAAAGGCCAGAATTTCCACCTGGTTGTGAGCTGTTTCAAAGTAAGTCAGACCCAGCGCTGCTTTTTCTGCTTTAGAACTGACTTTGTAGAACGAGACTCTTCCAACTGCAGATCGCTCCTGCAGCTGTCCATGGAGAGAGAGTCTGGAGATCACAAGGTAGCAAGGGAAATATTTGCTGATTCTTTCCCAAATGCAAACCTTAAGAAAATTATGCCTCAAGAATGCACAGCTTGGATCTGAATAAGTGTTTTTGCAGAAGCATATTTGCCTTCTTTCTTCCTTATACTAGTATCTTGTTACCATCCTGTCTTCTAAGAGACATCAGTTTTTGTCCTAGAATGGTTTTATTTTAATGTGATTCTTTGGAGTAAACCCAGGCAGCTGAAGTGGGACAAGGGAAGGGGACGATAAACCGTAGTAATACCTCCACTTACAGTGTGCTGTGTCTTCCTGTAGATGTCTTCTAAACGCAGTGCTGAATTAATTATAGCTTAATGATCATAAGGGAAAGTTAGAGTAATTTGTGCTGAATGCTAATGCCAGAAGAATTTTTCTTGCTTCCTGGCTGTGTTCTTGTGTCATTCACAGATCACTGTTGTCTGTGAGCATCCCCACTCATTTCAAGGGCTAGTCTGAATTAGTGTATTTGCTTGTATCCAGTTTTTGTCTCCAAATTGCCAGCTGAAAGCAAAATTTCATGAGAACAGTGTTAGCTGCATGCTTCAGAGCAGCAGTTTGTCTTTTCAGACCTGAGTGGTATGAACAACGTCAGGCTTTGATGTGGGCTTATGCTTTATGGTACTGTGTGTGTATTGACAATGTGCAATTTGATTTTGTAGTGTGTAACAATACTTGTGAAGAATGCAAAGAGTCAGATAACAAGCAAACAGCTCCAAGTGTTGCTTGGCTTTGCTGAAGAAGATATTTATGATTCATCACGACAAGCCACTGCCTTTGGCCTTCTCAAGGTATTTCTGTGCAGGAGGTGTATGGGTTCTGTGAGCCACTGGGATGGCAGTAATTCTGCCTCCTGGTGAAAGACTGTACAATCACACAGAATGCTATTAGGGCTCTCTGTTATGGGGGTAAAGAAGCAAAGCTTTTCTGTTTGACCTGTGGTCACTCTTTAAAATTGTTTGGGAGGCTTCTTTACACATACACATATGGGGGTGGGTTTGGATCCGAAGATATTTTTTTCTAAAGAATCAACATGCCTGATCATTAGACTGGGTATTCTGTGTTGTCCAAAAGAAATAGATATAGATTTTTAAGACACTGGGTTTTGTTTGTTTGTTTTTAAAATTGCTCTGGGTACGTTTGAAGATGTGTAAAAGTCAGTGTTAATGTACACCCCAAGGCTAGCATAGTTCCAGGGTATAGTAGTGCGTCTCACACTGTGTAAGCAAAAGGACCTGACTGCAGCTGTGCTTTCACATTTTAGGCTATTTTATCCAGGAAGCTGATGGTTCCTGAAATTGATGATGTGCTACAGAAGGTTGCCCAATTGGCCATCACTGGTCAGAGTGAGCCAGTGCGAGTCCAGTGCAGACAGGTGAGTGCAATGGAAAGTCTCTCATCTCACTTCGAGCTGGCTAACAGGCTAGAGGGCTTAGTGTGGCCATTTCCCAGCTTTTACAGCTGCTGAACCCTTAACTTCTTTTCCTCCTCTTACTAATCCTTGTTCCCCTCGTTACCTGGCTGGCTTTAGTTCTTGTCACTGATGTGTAGCAGAATCACAGATGGCTTGCATACAGTGAGACTGATTGCTGTGACGTGCCTTCAGAATGCTGCTCAGCAGCTTTGACACATGACATGATCCCTCCTTTGGAGTCTTATAGGCCCACCTAACTAAGAGCCTTGCCCTTTCTTGAATCCTAGCAGAAGAGAATTTGCCATAAATCCATGATGTCTTCCTCATTCTTTCCAAGATAAAATCAACCAAAAAGGCAGAATTGATTGCTTTCATTTCAAGCTCTGGGATACAGATGCAGCAGGAGCTGTGCATAACCAAATAATGCATTTCCGTAGTTACAGGATGAATTTTGAAGGATGCAGAATCTCTCTTACCAGAGATCACAGTAATACTCTGAAGACTGATGTCAGTTGTCAAATGCTTGCAGGTCGTGTTCTGGGCACAGAGCTTGAGAGCAGTTGTTGGTCCCTTGTGTAATACAAACAAGATGAAAGGGATCATTCTTGTAAACTTGCTGCTCCATCACTAATTTTTTTTTCATAACCATTACAAGCTTTCCTGAGTGTTTCATGTAATTCCTCTTTGTGATGGTGTTTTTTGTTTTCAGATTTACTTAAAATATATTCTGGACTACCCCCTTGGTGACAAGCTGAAACCCAATTTGGATTTCATACTCGCACAACTGGAGTAAGTTTATATTCCTAACATATCATAGAAACCTAGAACAGTTTGTGTTGGAAAGGACCCTTAAAGATCATCCAGTTCCACCTCCCCTGACATGGGCAGGGACACCTTTCACTAGACCAGGTTGCTTAAAGTCTCGTCCAACCTGGCTTTTAACACTTCCAAGGACGGGGTATTCAAACCTCCAGGCAACCTGCCCCAGTGCCTCACCACCCTCTTCCTTACATCTAATCTAAATCTACCTTCTTTCAGTTTAAAGCCATTACCCCTTGTCCTATCAATACACACCTTTGTAAAAAGATCCTCCCCAGCTTTGTTGTAGGCTCCCTTTAGGTACTGGAAGGCCACTATGAGGTCTCCCCAGAACTTTCTCTTCTCCAGGCTGAACAACCCCAACTCTCAGCCTGTTTGCATGGAAGGAGGTGTTCTAGCCTTCTGATCATCTTCATGGCCCTCCTCTGTAGTCGCTCCAACAGATCCATGTCCTTCTTATGTTGGGGACCCCAGAACTGAACAGAGTACTCCCAAGTGGGATTTCATGAGAGCAGAGTAGAAGGGGAGATCATGTCCTTAGAGCTGCTGGTTGCACTTCTTTCCATGCAGTGCAGGATACAGTTGGCCTTCTGAGCTGCAAGCGCACATTTCTGGGTCATGTTGAGCTTCCCATCAACCAACACCCCTAAATCCTCCTCAGGGCTGCTCTTAATCCATTCTCTGCCCAGCCTGTATTTGTACTTGGGATTGCCCCAACCCAGGTACAGAACCTTGCGCTTGACTTTGTTGAACTTCATGAGGTTTGCATGGGCCCACCTCTCAAGCCTGCCAGGGTGCCTCTGGATGGCGTCCCTTCCCTCTAGTACGCTGACCACACCACACAGCTTGGTGGCATTGGCAAACTTGCTGAGGACGCACTCAGTCCCGCTGCCAATGTCAGTGATAGAGTTGTTAAACAGCAGCAGTCCCAGTACCAACCCCTGAGAAACACCACTTGTCACTGGTCTCCTTTTGGAGATTGCGCTGTTGACCACAGCCCTGAGAGTACCGTCTAGCTGATTTCCTTATCGGCTAAGTGGATTATCCATCAAATCCATGTCTCTCCAATTTAGAGACAAGAGTGTTGTGTGGGACAATGTCGAATGCTTTGCCCAGATCCAGGTAGATGACATCAGTTGCTCTTCCCTTATCCACCAATGCTATAACCCTGTCATAGAAGGACCATCACATTTGTCAGACACAGTTTGCCCTTAGTTAAGTCATGTTGACTGCTACCAGACACCTCCTTAGCATATTTCGCAGGAAGATTGCTTTTGTCACAATATCTCTGACTTCTCTGTTAGAACAGAGCCTTGTTGCTTAAATATGACTTTAGCAGCCACCTTGTGTGCCAAAAGGCTGCTTCTGAGGAGTGGAGGATGTGGCTGAGGTCTTGGTTTTCCTACCAAGATGGTAGGAAAATCCCTGTTTTAGAGACAGGCTGCTTGATTAAGGAAGTCTTTTTTCTCTTCCCTGTTTCGTAGCTGGTTTTGTTGTCCTTTATCTCTTTGTAAGCAATGGTTCTGTTGTTTGCTTAGTGGTTAACCAGGTCTACTGGTTGTGAACCAGGTGAATGAGAAAATCCAGAAAGAATAATGCATTGTGCATTTAAATGGCTGCTGTCCCGTGGCAATCGTCTCCACTGCAGTTGCAGGCACAGTTGAGATCAACTGCACCAATTCAGCAGGAACAGTGGGGCTGAAATTTCCTTCTGAGCATGACACCATCCTTTGCTCAAGGTGGTTGTAGTTTATCATGTTCCCCAGCAGCATAACACAGTGCAACTGTGCTGACTCAAGCTGCCTGGAGCCCTTTTTTTGCTTGTTTGTCTTCACATGCCTGTTCTCTGAGACGGAGCTGATGGGCCCGGCTGCTTCTGATAGCTGTTGTAGAAAGATCCCTGTAGTGTGTGTTTCTGGCATTGGCCATTCTTGTAAATTGTTAACAACTTTCCAGAGTATTAACACAGCCATAACCGTTAATCGTTTCCTCACAGGTACGAGTATGAAACTGGAAGGGAATCGGCACTGGAGATGATTGCGTACCTCCTTGACATGTTCCCAAAGGTAATGAGCACTCCTTAGCGTTCCAAACATTAAGCAGTTACTGCAGCTTGCAGTAACAACATTTTCAGAGCAGTTTATTTTTGAAGCACTCGGTAGTTCATATTATCTCCTATCATGAGCAGAATGTTCACTTATCTCCAAAGTACTTGGCTTTGTTTCAAAAGAGAAATGACATGCTGGAAAGTCTGCAGTACTTCTTTATCTAATGTGCTCAGTCTGCAAGTAAAATAAAGCTCTATCAGCTGGAGTTTTGATAAGCTTGGTGGTGATTTATGCCAAGAATAAACAAAACCAGTTTAGAAAATGAGGTATTAATAGAAAGTAAAGTCTAGAGTTTTCTCATTGTGGGGAAGTGTCAACATACATGAGAGAGATTGCTGACTGAACTGGTATGTGATGTACCATGCATGTTTTGTTGGCCTGATCGGAGCAGGAGAGCTTCTCAGTGAGGTGGATCAAAATGGAAGCTAGAAAATAACTGTACATCTATGCAGTGTAACACACAAAATGCTAAACTGCTTTGAAGCTCTGCAGCTGGAGCTTGACTGAGCATTTTGGAGACTGAGAGAAGTGCAATCCAGCAGGAATTTAGGAGGAAGGAAGAGAAATTCTGCACAGTAAGCTGTGCTTCACCACCACCTGATTAGATATAGTATCTCAACGGGTTCCTAGCAGCTCTGTAAAGTAGCCGTGAGCTGTTATCTCTGAGAGACAGAGCTTTGGGCTGATTGCTTCCGTGCTGGGGGACTTGAGCCTGTTTAAGTGAGAACCTGGCATGAATTAAGTTGCTGCCCCAGGAACACGTTAGCAAGTCAGAGCTGGGTCAGGACTGGGGCTGCTATACACTCCCTGCGTGCTCCAGCGACTCAACCATCCCATCCTTTCAGTTCACTTGCCTTGAAGTGAAGCTCACTCAGGGCTGACATTCTCTATGCGGTGTAACATATACCCTGCTTTTTTCCTGTAAATGTCAGAAGCTCCTTGGGGAATATGCAATTGACTAGTGATTGTTTCTTTCAAGGATCTCCTCCACAAATACTGCGGACTGTTTTTTCTCTCTCTTTGTATGATGATGATAAATGACGACTCTGCCAAATGCAAAAAGATGGCAGCTTTGACGTGTAAATCTCTCCTCCGGAAGATAAGCAATGAAAAACGAGATCTGATGTTTTCGCTGGTCACAGAGTGGTTCCACAGCAAGAAGGTATTGTATTCTTTGGTCTTTTCACTGGCCAGGTCTGAGCTCTGTCTGGAGGCTCAGTAAGACTAAGGCAAGCTAGAGGTCGTTCATACCAGGTCTGGTGGATGGGTGGGTTCAGTTATGCCTGACTTAGTACTTTTAGGAAAGGAGTGTGGGCAAGACTCAGCTTCGCATAAAAGCTTTTCAAAGCCATGTTCAGTGCTATAGCTCTTGCTAGTAAGAATAGCAAGAAATGGTACAGCTGCAGAAAGCTGCAGAAATGTAAGGAACTGCTGGTTCAGCCCACAACTTCCCAGCCGCATTGCACTGCTTTCTAACAGTTCCTCTTTTGGGTCAGGTATTTCATCAGGTGTAGTCTTTGCTCAGGTTAAAGGTTTGAGCAAATTCCTTAAAGCTCTTCTTATCCTTGTAATTGGCTTTTTTGTTTTGCTGTCTTTAGCACAGACTTGCTGCATTGTGCTGCCAGCAGCAAGGCAGAATGCAGCAGCAGCAGGTGGCAAACCTAATCTTACAGATCTCCCATGTTGATCTGTGTGTCTGGGTGTTTAGTTATTCTCAAACTGGACTCAAGGCCTGTCCCTCTAAACTAGTAATGTAAGTGCTCTTCAACGCTTCATCCTTATCATCTCCAAGATGTTCAGTTCTCGTTTATAGCTGTGAGCCACCTCTTGGGTTATGAAGAATCAAAGAATTCAAAGTAATCCCCAGAGCTTTGCAGCTGGGAACTGGGCTGGAAAAGGCCTTTCAACATTCAGTTTTAGGGTGTGTTTGCAGGGACAGCTTCTGCTGCCAGGCACTTTTGTCCTTGGCTGGCAGCATCTCCTTTTTCAATAGTACCCTGAAAACCAGCTTCTCTTAAGACGCTGTTGCTACAGGTAAAACTAAGGATCGCTACTAGCTCTTGTACATGGGAGCTGCAGGATTTGATTATCAAAAAGTAACAAGGGATGTTATTCTTTCTGCTGGCAGAGCTCACACAGGAGGTTGGCTGCCCAGGCATGCGGTTTGTTTGTTGAAGTGGAAGGAGTAATGTTTGAACGGCGGCTCGAAGCTGTCCTCACCTTGATTGAAGAAGAAATCAACCCAATTAAATTTGAAGATGTAAGTTATTTTTCCCATGCTTGAGGCATAGAGAAAGACAATTAAGAAAATGGGAAAAGGGAAGAAGGGGCTGTTCGGAACTGAGGAAAGACATGAAACACACATTTGTTCTGAAGGAGAACTAACTGAAGAACCATGTTTTTTAACCTCTAAATCCAAATTTGACGTCGTGTTTTACAGTACAAGAGGCAAAGAAACTTTGCAAAGCCACTTGGCCTGAGCCTACAGCCGTACTGTGTAACCAGTAGATAGATTGTTCCTTGCCTTAGCTTCTATCAGGATTTCTGTGGGTGGAAGGGGCTGTTGAGATAGCCTTGGAGTCTCAGGCTTTCGTTTTTTTCCTGTATGACTTGATGGGTTGTCAGCATGTAGCAATGTTTATATTGAGGGAGCTTTCCCTGTTGCTAGTCTTTCCCGTGGTGGCAGGAAAGGAGGAACTTTGGGGTTTTTGTTTAAAGTGTAATTGTAAAAACCACCATCAGAAAGCATGGCAGGGTACACAGGTAGCACTGGGATGAGTTAGAATCTGTTTAGTTGGAAAACAGCCTGATCACACTGACAACATCTGTTTAACTGGGAAATGTGTCTGCTAGTGCAGATTCATGTAAGCATGAAAGGTCAGAGTGCATCACTTGTCACTGTCTGCTTTGTTCAGTGTTATCGACAGATTTGTCTTTCAAAGTTCCCTGGTTTTGTTTTATGAAAGTTCTTCTTATTACATGTGATTAACTCGGAATAACAACCCCAGGCCTCAGTGCTGGGGCCAGTCTTGTTTAATATTTTTATCAATGATCTGGAGGGCACACCCTCAGTAAGCTTGCAGATGACACCAAATTGGGCAGGAGTGATGAGCTGCTTGAGGATAGAAAAGGTCTTCAGAGGAATCTGGACAGGCTGAGGCCAGTGATATGAGGTTCAACAAGGCCAAGTGCCAGATCCTGTACTTGGGTCACAACAACTCCAGGCACTTTTACAGACCTAGAGAAGCGTGGCTGGAAAGCTGCCTGGTAGAAAAGGACCTGAGGGTGCTGGTCAACAGCCGGCTGAACATGAGCCAGCAGTGTGGCGAGGGTGGCCATTAGGGTGGCCAGTGGCATCCTGGTTTGTATCAGAAATGGTGTGACCAGTAGGAGTAGGGAAGTCTCAGTACTCAACACTGGTGAGACCGCTCCTCAAATACTGTGTTCAGTTTTGGGCCCCTTACTACAAGAAAGACCTTGAGGCACTGAAGCGCATCCAAAGAAGAGCAACAAAGCTGGTTAACGGTCTGGAGCAAAAGTCTTACGAGGAGCGGCTGAAGGGACTGGGATTGTTTAGTCTGGAGAAAAGGAAGTTGAGAGGGGACCTTCCCGCGCTCTACAGCTATCTGAAAGGAGGTTGTAGGGAGGTGGATTTCAGTCTTTTCTCCCAAGTGGCAGGTGATAGGACGTGGACACACATTCCATCAGGGGAGTCAATCTCCTGCAGAGGTTCAGTCTCCAGAGGAAATGCTCTAGTGGAGATGCTTCTCTGCTGTTTGTTTTAGGAACTGGATACAAGTCTTCTGTTTCTTTGCAGGGTTGAGCTGAATTTCATCTAGTAGGGTAAATAAGCACTGTCTTCAGGCTCTCATAAGCATTTTTCTTGACTTGCTGATTTTATTAGATAACTGAAGAGGAGGAGGAGAAGGCTGCAGACAGGCTGCTATTCAGCTTTCTTGTGCTGCTAACAAAGCTGATCACAGAGTGCAACTTGATTCAGTTAACCAAGAACAGCGATATTATGAATAATATCTGGGGTAAGTATCAGGAATTATTATGGCTGTGCGAGCCATGTGTTTTTTCACTCTCTAATATAAACAATTGAATTTTGTCATACAAGGTTCCCATGCTGCAGAACGTTAATACATGGCAGTTACTGAGCAGTGAAATGAAGATGTTAATGGAGAAGGTTACAGGGCTGATGAAAACAACACACCCTCTGTCTCAGCTGATGGGAATTTTTTTCTGTTATCCCAAGGGCAAATAGCTGCAAACTATTGCATGTTTGACCATAATTACATCCTCTGAAAACTCTCAGTTCTTCTGGGAGGATGAGAATTTTCTTGATGAGATCATACATACCAGCCAGCAAGCGATGACGCATGGTGATAGTGCTGTAAATACTGTGTCTCTACCAGGACATTAAGTCCTGGAGGTTATTTGATTCAAATAATTTCCCTATGAGTGAGGTTGTAAAATGTCAGGCTGCCTTATTGGCATTTTGTTGCTTTGTTTTTAATTGCTTCCTTTGCTGCTACCAGAAGGCCTGGGTCTGGCTGGTCAATGTTATAGAAGATTTCCACCTCCCAGGTGCCTTTAGTGAGATCTGTGATAACCCTTGTAAATACTGGACTGCTTGGTTATGTGCAGCTTGGTCAAGGGCGAGATGCTGGCAGCTCCATCTCTTTATTGAAGTATCCTCAGCCTCCATCTGACCATCTGCAGCAAGTGCCAGCTCACACGAGTCTCAGCAGCCAGTCCCCAGACGTCATGGGCAGAGTCCCTGAGAGAACCATAGTTGCTGCGGAGACATGACTTGTCAGCCGTGATTGCAGCAAGTGTCCTTTTGTGCTGTGCCTGCTTTTGCTGCCTAGTTACCATCGCTTTCCAGCAATGGCCACATCTTTGGATATTATAAAGTGCTGTGAGCGCATTCCAGAATGCTAAGTCACCATGGAGACATTTGGCTACCTCTGGCTTTTTGCTGTTCTCTGCTTTGGCTGGATAAGTTGCTAGGAAGTTTTGATTATATTATGAGCGGATGGGCAGAGTTCATTTCCTTCACCTTTTTATTGTAGTATGTGCTGTGGTAATTCTTGCAGGGACCTGGTCCTTTTTCTGCTCTCTGCTCTCACTGGACCAGCTTGTGTGCCTAAAGAGGTGTTTTCCCCCACCAGGTCATGTCCAGTCTCACCTGTGGCATCCTCATAGCTGGGTATGGCTGACAGCTACTGAGATCTTTGGCTTGTTGTTTGCATCTTACAAGCCAGAAGATCTTGTCAACAAATGGAGGGAGAGAAAGACAGGGAAGAGGAAAAAGTCATCAGCGGAACTATCTGCATCCACAGTCTTCTTGACTACCGAACTGGACAAAAAGGTAGTGATGTCAGTAATACTCCTTCCCCCCTGCCCATTCCCTGCCTGGGATGCAAAAATATGCATATGCCAAACTGTAACACTTTCTCTTCTAGCTGCTTGTTTGCTGACTAATCCTGATCACTTAAGGCATTTGGGAGGTGTCTCTGCTGCTGGGAGAGCGCTTCTCTGGGGTCGTATTCTCAGCAGCGCAAAGATTCTCTTCTAGGCTACAAGATGCAGGCAGATTTGCTGAGCCGATCCCTTGACCTCCTCTGGGAGCTGCCTTTGGTGACTGCAAAACGCTGCTTTGAGTTTCTGCTACTGGCTCCTTTTCATGGAGTTATTCCCTTCTCCTTTTTCCTTTCCCCAGATGAAGGAACTTGCGTTTGCGTTTTGCCATCAGCTGCAGTCCAAGTTCCTGGACCTGTCTCTGGGTGAGCAGGTAAGAGCATAAGCAGGTCTGGGGCTGCAGGAGGGCACAGAGCAGGCCCCTGTCCCATGAGGGAGCGTTAGGTCCTCGTTAGGATAGCAGCGCTGCTGGCTCTTGGCAGCTCAGGGCAGATACACAGTGTGAGGCCAGCTGCTCTGTTCCAAGGGCATCTGAGCAGGTTGTGTGTCTTGGAGGGGCCCAGAAAAGTCTCCCTTGTGGTGTCAGCTTGCTGGAAGGACTGGGCTGCGGTGGGGACAGGAAGGGGAGGCACCGTGCAGGGCAAGACTGAGGTCTGTTCTGTCCAGACCTTCATTGGGGGATTCTGGCTCTGCAGCACAGGCTGGAACAGGTTGGGCAACCACATACTGGAGCAGGGATCCATATTTCTGGTGCTGGATTCCTGCAGCTGCACTGGAGCCCTGGCTGTTTGCTGGGAGGGTTTAGTCCAGCTTTTTGCTGTTGCGTGAAGGTCTGACTCCCCTGTGAACCTGCTCAGAGATTTCCTTGTGAAGAGCCAGGGGCTGCCAGAGGTTGAGAAGATGAAAAGAGCAGCCCTGTTTCAGGAAGCACTGGAGCCCAAAAGGCACAATAGCTCATAGGGTAACTCTCTCCCAGACTGCAGGAGGATATTGAGATGGGCCTTCCTGCTAGAAGCAACGTGCAGGGGCTGAACCCATCACAGCCTCCCGGGTTGGCCAGTTACTCTTTCCGATCTAGCCTGGGCTCTCAGATACCCTGGGCACTGAGGAAACCCGCACTGACCAACTACTCTGGTTTTACACTTCAGGTTATAAAGAATTTGCTTTTTGTAGCAAAAGTTGTTTACTTGCTAGCCCCTGCCTTAGAAGAAAGTAAAGAGGCTGAAGGAGAACTTGGCTGTGAAATGGAGGAGCAGGAGGCCTCAGAAAATGAGGAAGAGAAAGATGTTTCTGCTCAAGGAGGAGAAAGAGAAGACACAGAAGAGAAAGGCCAGCCAGCGACATTGCTCTGGCTAATGAAGAAGCTCTCTCTCATGGCAAAGCGAGAAGCAGCATATTCCCCTAAGGTCCCTTTAAAGGTAAGAACAGGGTTAGACCAACTGCTTGTGATGACACTTGCACAGCAGAGTGTCGCTCTGGCTCTTTGCTTTCAGGGGACCAGCTGTAGAGGGTGCTGGGAGCTAGTGCTGAAGCAAGGATTAGCAGGTGCCAAAGAGATGACGAGCATTTCCATTTGGGTTTCTCAGGAAAGGCTTATGTCACTGTGTTTCCCTGTGTGTAGTTACAGAGACTGAACTTTCTTGTCGTCATCTGCCTCAGTGCAGGACAGTGGGAACAAGAAGCCTGTTCAAAGCATTACCAGCTGCCAGCTGGCGGAGTCGCAGCTCACATTTACAGATCCCATGGGGCTGTGCCTGTCTAAGGGCTGCAGTGCTTGGCTGCAGTGCAGCCTTGTAGCAGCAGCAGTTTCTGACTGAAACAATGCCTTGTACACTGAACAGTAACGCACAACCCTCTTGCAGCAGTTCAATTAGTTCCACAGTTTCCTTTCAACCTTCCTTACTTACATTCATTTTCAGAGAAGCTGCATCTTTAAGTTCTTGGGAGCAATCTCAGTGGATCTGGGGGAAGACAGGATCAAGCCATACCTTCCAACAATTCTCACCCCTCTGTACAGGGAGCTGAACAGCACCTACGCAGAGCAAGGTAAGTGATTTCTCTCGAAGAGTAGCAGAGAGGTGAGAGCTCTGCCTTGGCACATACTCCACCCATCATTCCTTTTGTTGGTTGAAGCATAGATGCCATAACCAGTGAATTTCACCTACTTGCAGTCCAACCAAAACAGCAGGAAAGGGAGGAGAGCGTTTGACAAATGGAACAAAAATCAATTTGTCAGCAAAGAAAAGAGACTGAACTAAAGTTAGGCAGGCTCGTACCTGGAAGAGGGTAAAGCTTGAACATGTGATGTGGTAGAAAAAGTGTAGTAATCAAGGGTGGACGCGTGGTGGCAAGACTCGCAGAGTCGTTGCTGAGGGGAAGAGCAGAGTACAGGTGTTCAGGAAGCCAGAACAAGGCTGTTGCCAAGTGCCGTGCTTTGTGAATGGCACGTTAAATCTGCTTTGAGGCTTACGGGTGTGGAAATCCATGCCTTATGGTTAGAAGTGTTTTTAATGTGAAATGGTGTGTTTTATGGCAGCTCGTGTTAGGGTAGAGTGAGGGACTGTACAAGTTGGAATTGCCAGTCTGGAGGTTGCTTGATGTTTTCCCCAAGCTCCCTCTTTTGAAATAGAGAAAATCACCTTTAGCATGCGCCACGTGAGCACAGGGGCTGAAAGTAGCCTTTGCAAGCAGGGGAAGAGAGTTGTCTGCTCGGGGAGTGCAGCAGGCAGCGCGTGCAGTTGCGCGGGCATTGATTCAACTGCACACAGAACTTCTCCCTTCCTCCTTAGTGAATCCAGGTCACTCTGTCCTGCTAGATGCTCCCTGAGCAGCAACGCTTGTTTCTCCCTCTTTGTTTAAAAGATCTTAAGAAGTCATAGAATCATCATAGAACCATTAGGTTGGAAAAGGCCTTAGAGATCATCAGCTCCAACTGTACCTGTCTACTACTAAATCATGTCCCCAAGCACCTCTCATCTACCTGCTCTTTGAACACCTCCAGGGATGAGGACTCAGCCACCTCCCTGGGCAGCCTCTGCCAGTGCCTGATAACCCTTTCTGTGAAGAAATTTTTCCTAATGTCCAATCTAAACTTCCCCTGATGCAACTTGAGGCCATTCCCTCTAGTCCTACCACCTGTCACTTGGGGGAAGAGACCAACACCCACCTCTCTGCAACCTCCTTTCAGGTAGTTATAGAGAGCAATGAGGTCTCCCCTTAGCCTCCTCTTCTCCAGGCTAAACAACCCCAGCTCTCTCAGCCACTCCTCCTAAGACCTGTTCTCCAGCCCCTTCACCAGCTTTGTTGCTCTTCTCTGGACTCGCTCCAGGACCTCAGTGTCTGTCTTGTATTATGGGGCCCAGAACTGAACACAGTATTTGAGGTGAGGTCTCACCAGTGCCCAGTATAGGGGCAGAATCACTTTTCTGGTCCTGCTGGTCACGCTGTTTCTGATACAAGCCCAGATGCTCTTGGCCACCTGGGCACACTGCTGGCTCATGTTCAGTCGCTGTCGACCAACACCCCTAGGTCTTTCTCTGCCAGGCAGCTTTCCCAAGCCTGGAGCGCTGCACAGAGTTTTTGTCATGCCCGGTGGAAAAAGACAAACCAACTTCCCACTTAACATGAGACTCTTGGCTTAAGAGCAAGACACTGATGTTTACATAGTCCATGAAAATGTGTTAAGTTAAAAAAAATCCAATGTCAGGAAAAGAACAGAGCCCAAACCAAAGAAAAGTTAAAAATTACTCTAAATCTGTGGTTTGTATACACCATGAAAAGTCAGTGCGCAGCACTGCATCCCCACATCTCCAAAAGGATACTGAAAAGACTTGGAGGAGGGCAGTAGCAGTGTTCAAGGTAAAGGACAGCTGCCATAGCTAAAAAAATAATGGTAGCCAAGCAAGTAAGAGTCTTGGAAAAGATACGGTAAGAGATTGACAAAATTGTGATTGGACAGATGTCAACTTTTTACTTTCTCTGACAGCACAAGAAATTGGGGCCTTCAAATGATTTTTCAGACTAACTGGAGAGATGGTTTTTCATATGCTAGCAAGCGTAGATCCAGGGAACTTGTCACTGGAGGATGTTGTGGAGGCAGGCAGCTCACACTGGCTTCTCTGGAAGCATATGAGCACTTGGAAGAGGGATCTGCTGGAAGACTTGTTGGAAGCACTTGCCCTGCTCTGCTTTTTTGTAGCCTTCCCCCAGCATGATTACAGTTAATACAGTTGTAACTTGCAGTTAATACATTGGAACTAAGTTATGATCCTAGCCATTAAGCCAGCCCTTACTGGGTGTACTGGACAGTGATGGCTGATTGATAAGGCTGGTATCATCTCTATTTCCAACAAAGCCTATTCCAAAAGAGCTGTGGTAGCTCTCAATACAGCAAACCACTTTTAGCCTCAGGGATGCCATGTATGATCTTCTGGGAAACCTGGTGAAGAACCAGCAGATTTCACAACTGCCTTTGTTCTGGTCGCTGCAGGACATTAGGCAAGAGGAATCGGCACCATTGCCCTTTAGTAAAGTGGAATCGTTACTGGGCTTTTGGCTTTCATTCCATATGCTGTAAAGATTAAGCAAGTGAATTTTTGTTTCATTAGATCCAACGCTGAAGAACCTTGCTCAAGAAATCATAGAACTGCTCAAGAAGTTAGTTGGGCTGGAGGCTTTCTCGCTCGCCTTTTCTTCTGTGCAGAAACAGGCCAATCAGAAAAGAGCAATGAGGAAAAAGCAGAGAGCTTTGCAGGTAAGATTCTGCTTTCTCCTCTGGGAAAAAGAAAGAGGATTTCCGTAAAAGCTTGAGAGCTGACCAGGAACATGAGTTCAAGGGAGAACTTCACCCTGCATTGGGACAGTTTCATTGTTTCATTTCCAAAACCTCACAGGGAGATGTTCAAGATCAGCCTCTTGGGCAGGCTCTGGCTGACTGAGAAGCTTTGCTGCTTACCTGAAGAGCAGTGGTAAACCTGGGTAGAGCAACTGCAGTGCCCGCAGGTTGGAGGAGCCTAAGGGAACCCCTGCTCTGTCTTAGCAGTCACCAGTTTCTTACGAAGTACCAGATGTTTACAGGGACGGTTCTTTGCAATAACTAAACCAACATATGTATTGTTTTTCACTAGACCGTAGCGAACCCTGACATTGCTGCGAGGAGGAAGATGAAGAGACACAAGAATAAAGCGGAAACCAAGAAGAGAAAAATAGAACTCCTGCGCCCTACCTTCAAGGCCAAGAGACCTCGAAGTCATGCACTGAAAGATTTAGCGATAGTGGAATGAAAAAGCTTTCCTTCCTGGAAGATTCATTTATAAAAAGTGATATCAAAGCAGGGGACCGATTACTGTTAAAAAGAAGTATTTACATATTTTAATTGTATTTATTAGTATTTTTTTCATTTCCTCTTTTTCATCTGGGATCTTGAAAGCTTTTCAATTTTTTTCTGAACCTGTACAGTTGGATGGACAACCACCGTGATCCTTTATATTAAATTTTACTTCACTTTTAAAAGATGGGTTACGTGATGTCTGCGTTCATGCCAGTGAACATCCTGGCACCTGGAGAGAAAACAATCTGCCTCTTGACTTTGATTTGTCTTTCAGTTTCTCCAGCTACACCGAGTGATTTACTGTCATTTCTGGCTAAGCTGAGAGCACAAAAATAACAGCTCGTAACGGTGGAAGTTAAATTGCAATTAATGGCCCTGGCCGATGAGGGTAGGTGGGTGGCTATTGAAGACACATATTTTCCTTTCAGAAAACCAGTGCTAGGTTAATGGCCAGTGCTGTCTATTTCTGTGGCTGTACTTATTGTAACAATGTATCTACACTGAAAGATTCTGAAGCAGTGGATCAGCTTAAGGAAACCTTAAATGTTAGAACTGGCAGCAGTTGGACTTGTTTCTGTAAGCAAGGAGCCTCTAGCGAGCAACATGCCTATAAGTACAGCTGACAGTTCCCGATTTTATTAGTGTTTTAATACACAAATTTAGTAGCCACTCAAACTTGAAACCACCAAAGCGAGGGGGGGAGAAGGACAACAAAAAGCACCTTTTCCAGCCAGTAAGACTTTCATACAAATTAACGTAAGTACATCCTTTAAACAAAGAAATGGAATATGATAATGTACACAGACATTCAGTTGGTTCAGTTTTACAGTTCAAGAGAGGCATCCACATTACAGGAGTCAAACTCAAATCTGTCCTATTTACAAGTATTTGTGGCCTGAAAGTAAGTACTTGACTGCAGAAGGAGGGATGTTGGATGAGGCTGCAACTTCTTTGCAGCTGTCAGCTTTGCATCACTGCCTGCTCTTCAAGGCCTCCACCAACCTAGGAAAAAGGTTGTCAGTTTACTGAAAAGTCATTTCAATTATGATTGAGACATTTGCAGGAGAAAATCACTCTTTCTTTTCCCTGTGTCCTGATGAGATGCCTGCCCCTTCTTCCAAAACTCATACACTTTCCTCTTTTTTCTGATATCCACCCTGATCTCTCTGCTCTGCCAAGCTGGTTTTCTCCCCCACTGGCTCATTTTCTGGCATTTAGGGACTCAGACCTTCCAGAGATCCAGTCTTCCAAAAAAAACAGGCAGATGTCCTAATGAAGCCAGCACAGTTACTGTTACTCACCACTCCATTGCTTCATCAAGCCCGGTGCCTTTAGTTGCAGAGGTTTTGAATATCTGCCATTTTCGGTCCTTCAAAGCCGGTAAGCCAAGTGCATTTGCCATTTCTGTGGGAGTCATGGCCTGTTCCATGTCCTGCTTATTTGCAAACACCACCAGAATGGCTTTCTTCAACTCTTCTTCCTAAAAAAACAGTAACATGCAAGTTGTTGCAGAGACTTTTACTGCATTTATTTAAGCAGAGAAACCCAAAGAACGAAAAGAAACTACAGCAACTCTCATGGTTTTCAGTTTGCTGATGGTTTGTTCTTTAAAAAATTCTTCAGGGAGAGTGGGGCACTTACTTTCAACTCCAGTTGCTCCCAGCACGATACCACATTAGAACAATTTCAAACACAGTAGGTTATGCCTTTTACAATTTGAAGCAAGCTGGTGGTAATAAGGCATAGCAAAACGCTTGCAGGAATTTTGGGAAAAAGGGTTTGTTCAGCTTATCTTCTTAGTCCCGTTACCCTGTTCTACATATGTTCTTCAGCTTCAAAACAGAGCAGGACACCGATTACTGTTAATCCTTCAGGGCCCTATTTTGCCATCACTGAAGTACTGAGCAGCTGTCCTTGCAGACAGATAAAATTTTCATTTGACCAAAAGGCTGCACAGAACTGTGAAATAGCTGCAGCCTAGTTGGTGCGTTTCAGTCAGATGCATCGCGTGGGCCTGTTCCGAGGGCTGAAGTTTCACAGGTGACTTTAGGGTTCACTCGATTCACCAAATCAAATGTCACATGTCACTATCCAAAAAACAGTTTTAATTTTTTAACAGTTTCTGTTCTACTGATGCCATTGTCATCCTTTGTTTTCTTACCTCTAACATAGCAACGAGCTCTGATTTTGAAGTGCCAATTCTATCTCGATCACAGCTGTCCACTACATAAATGACTGCGTCTGTATTCGAATAGTAACACCGCCAGTATGGCCTGCAGAAGAAAGATAAATTCTAGTCATATAATTTGCTCTTTTGGCAGCGTTTTTCAGCCAGACAACGAAAAACAGATTGCCCAGAGGAAGTGAAAATTGTCTCTGGGGTAAAAAGCCCCAAGAAGCAAACAGAAGAAATCTTCAAGAGGCTACAAAAAGGAGCAGAGAGTAAAAATTCTTTCAATAGCAGCAAGAAAGAAAAAAAAGGCAGCTTGCAAACAGGGAAAGGACAGAATTGGTAGAGACATATTTATTTGGGAATCAGCATGCAGGACACCAGGTCCATAACTGAGGGACAAGGAAGCAAAGCAGGTTTAAAGACACAGGCTTCTGCCACAGATAATCATCATGATCACCAAAGGAGGATAAACAGAGAATTCTTAAATGACTAATGCATATAGGCAAGCAATTAACAAGGACCATAACAAACTGCCTTCTTCAGAATAATCTTACTGAGACTAAAAAGGGAAGGAACCTGCACCTTACTTATTAACTAACTACACTGCACCTCGCTACCAAGTGTTAAAAAGGAATCAGGAGAAGAGCATACAAGGATCCTGAAGAGATCACTAAAATTATGCATACAATAACTCATTACAAAACTTGTAAACCTCGATAAAAGAAAGTTATCATCTATGCCTAAATTCAACTTCCTAGCTTTGCATTCTTAAAAATATGAAAATATTCTTAAATATTCTTAAATGTCTCTGGGAGTTTATGTCACTTACTTCCCTGTCTCAGAATGCTACACAATTGCCTACTGCACAAGGAAACTTGTTTTGCAAAGCAAAATTAACTTGTTTCTTTCTAATCTATAGTCTAAAATGGGTTTTACTAACTGAATTCTATCAGATGAAGGTGCCCTCCTGATGGTGGGCTGTCTTGAAAACAGAAAAGAACCAATCTTCAGAAGTGCCAGCTATGAGAAATCCAAGAGATTAGTATTTTTTAGAGAAATTTAATTATATGTATTGATTTTAAGAGATCTATTACCTTATGCTCGTCTGTCCTCCCAAGTCCCACACTTGAAATTTCAGATTCTTGTATGTCACTGTCTCAACATTGAATCCAATGGCTGAAACAAAAACCAATTTCACTGTTGGCAATTTTTCTGTATTTTTCTGAAGAAAATTACAGCACTTCTACTTCAACATTTTCAGGCCTAAAATACTCCTGTATGCAGTACCTCTATAGCACTCTGTAACACTGTTATGCAATAAAGTTCTTAAATACAACAGCAGAAGGTGCTTTCATTTATGAAACAAGCATGTAGCAAGTTCAGCTGACAAAGCTTCTGTGTTAGAGCTACAGGCAAACTGGCCATTTTTACTAAGAGATCAGTCACTTACTTGGAATGGTGGTAACAACTTCTCCAACCTGCAGCCTATAGAGAATGGTTGTTTTTCCTGCTCCGTCGAGTCCCAAGATGAGAATCCTCATCTCTCGAGTTCCAAACAAGCTGGAAAAGATGGTGGAGAAAAAGCCCCCTGCAAAAACCAGAACAGAAACAAGTTTCAATGTCAGCCGTGGAGGATATGGAAACACAGACCAATCAATCAATCGACCTCATTTCCTGCTGAGCAACGTGTGCTGCCTTTTCTCCAGTGAAAACAGACAAGTTCAGGTTGTCACTCAGACACCTGTATTCTGAATCATATCACATTTTCCTGATTTTATGCTGCTGTTTTATGGTAGCTCAATCCAGCAAAATTACGCCGCAGCAGCAGCAAGATTCCTCGTTGTGGTTAGGTTTTTTTTCCCCTTTTGCCAAAATCTGAGCCATCTTCTTTTTTGTTTGTATCAGACTCGCATCTTCTCAGCATAAAAGACAACACAAGGACATGCTGGAGCCTTGAAGAATACTTTCTGATGTTTATGGCCTCCCACATGACCATTCACTTCATTTTTCTTAAGATGATGCATAAATCAATAGGTATGTGTTAAATCGCATTCCAATACAAACTACGAAGCTACACTAAATGAAGTAAGTTAATGCTACAGAAAAGTCTAGAAGATGATTTTAAATGCCTCCTCCCCCTTTTTTTTCTCTTTTTTCCAAAACTGGCTTTCCCCAATGTCTCATTTATTCTTTAAATGCATGTAAAACTACTCGTGGCCAGACTACTATTTGATTTGCACCTATTAGATATTTAAGTGTATAAAGAATACTAATCTTTTAGGCCAGTAACAACAACATTTTTTCCAAAGGCTTTTAGAACAAATATATCTAATACTAAATAATACTATTGTAAATCCACCTAAACCCCGTAAAAGGTAATGAAACACCAAACAAGCTAGAATCACATTTGATATCATAGAAGAGGCAAATTAGAGAATATTTGCAACCAAAATCTTATTGAAGGAAGTTTTGATAAAATTATTTCTTATGTTTGCCTTTCTAGGCACCTGCAATGCCTTTTCAGGGCGAGGAGGGAGCAATGAGCTGTGAGGTTATGCATAAGATGGAATTCAAACTGATAACAGGTTGTTTTCCTTCTTTTAAGCCCATCCCATCACAGAAGCTGTGCAGACTACAGACTTGGAAAACAGAGAGAAGGTGCAGGAGACCATCTGCTGCCAGTTTGCACAGTGCTGCTTAGGGCACTGTTTACCGTGAGTCAGGCAAATAACCTTAACACAACTGAGCTGCAAAAGGTATTTTAATAGGAACATCTCAGGTAGAAAGCTCAGGTGATCCACAGAGGCCTAAGAGATGATAACTCTTTCCTCTCAGTGACTAACTTTGCTTACTGCTGGGCACCTCTCATACCCTCTTCTTACATTTCAATATGCTTTTCCCACAATGTAACTGCTCAAATACCATCTGTATTCATAGAATCACAGAATCATAGAATGGTTTGGGTTGGAAGGGACACAGAAAGCCACCTAGTCCAAGCCCCCTGCAGTGAGCAGGGACATCTTTGACAAGATCAGGTTGCTCAGAGCCCCACCCAACCCAACCTTGAATGTTTCCCAGGATGGGGGACCTACCACCTCTCTGGGCAACCTGTTCCAGGTTTCACCACCCTCAGTATAAAACACATCTCCCTAGTATCTAGTCTAAACCTTTTCTCATTTAGATTAAAACCATTATCCCTTGTCCTAATAGAACAGGTTTACGTTAATCACTTAACCAGTGCTTCTTACCATTCCCTCTACTTTATTTACTACTCTACAAAACCTTTTTTTCATAATTAATTCTTTATCAGCAACCCATGGCATACACGGATCAGTTTTTAATTCCCAGCGCTCAGGAGCACCAGGGCTTTGAGCAGCCTGGTCCAGCAGCAGGTGTCCCGGCCTGTGCCAGGGGAGTGGAAGTGGATGATCTTTAAGGTCCCTTCCAACCCAAACTGTTCTGTGACTGTCTGGTCATGATCCCAGACCAAACCTTGGCTCCTGCTGTGCTGCCCACAGGATTCATAGAATCAGCAGGTTGGAAAAGATCCACCAGATCATCAAGTCCAACTATTCTTATTTGCCACTGAACCACGTCCCTCAGCACCTCATCCACCCGTCTTTTAAACAGGGATGGGGACTCAGTCACCTCCCTGGACAGCCTCTGCCAGTGCCCAATGACCCTTTCACCCTTTCTGTGAAAAATTGTTCCTGATGTCCAGCCTGAACCTCCCCCGGTGGAGCTTGAGGCCATTCCCTCTTGTCCTGTCCCCTGTCACTTAGGAGAAGAGGCCAGCACCCTCCTCTCTACAACCTCCTTTCAGGTAGTTGTAGAGAGCAATGAGGTCTCCCCTCAGCCTCCTCTTCTCCAGGCTAAACAACCCCAGCTCTCTCAGCCGTTCCTCGTAAGACCTGCTCTCCAGCCCCTTCACCAGCTTTGTTGCTCTTCTCTGGACTCACTCCAGAGCCTCCACATCCTTCTTGCGGCGAGGGGGTTTCCGTGGCTCGGGTGACAAGGAGCGGCTGGAGCGGCCCCGGGCGCAGCGCTGACCCCCTCAGCCGTGCCCCCCAACCCCCAGCCATGTTCCCCCCCTCAGCCACGTCCCCCACCATCCATGCCCTCCCCCCGGCCCCTCACCCATGTTGAGCCGCCGCCGCCCGTCCCGCCCGCAGCTCCACGTCGCTCTCAGGGCCGCGTAAACCAGTCGCGGCCTCCGCGCGGCGCCGCCGCCGATTCGCCACGGAGCAGGGAGAACGTCAGCCCCGGCCGGGAAGGGACGTGGGTTCCCTCTCCTCCCTTCCCGCGCGGATGCAGCCAGGCGGGGAGGAGAAAGGGAGGAATGAGTTAAGCGGTAAGGAAGCGGAGCCGGGGCGCGGCCGTGGCGAATCTGCGGAGGCGGCAGCAGCACAAGGCGGGGGGGGGGGGGGGGGGGGGGAGGCGGAGCTCGGGCCCGGGCGAGTGCGGCGCTGGTTGGGAAGGGGGGTGGTGCATCGGGACAGACAGACAGGCACATGCACACGCAGAGACGCAGACACACAGAGACACCTACAGGCAGACAGATACCCACAGACAGACACACACACAGACACCTACAGGCGGACAGACAGACACACAGAGGCACAGACACAGGCAGACACCCACACACAGACACCCACAGACAGACAGACACACACAGACAGAGACACCTACAGGCAGACAGACACACAGAGGCACACAGACACAGACACCCACAGACAGACACACACACACAGAGACAGCTACAGGCAGACAGACAGACACACAGAGGCACACAGACACAGGCAGACACCCACAGACAGACACACACAGAGACACCGAGGCACACAGACACCCACAGACAGACAGACACAGACACCTGCAGGCAGACAGACACCCACAGACAGACAGACACACAGAGGCACACAGACACAGACACCCACAGACAGACAGACACACACACAGAGACACCTACAGGCAGACAGATATCCACAGACAGACAGACACACAGAGACAGCTACAGGCAGACAGACAGACACACAGAGGCACACAGACACAGGCAGACACCCACAGACAGACAGACACACACACACAGACACCTACAGGCAGACAGACAGACACAGAGGCACACAGACACAGGCAGACACCCACAGACAGACACACACAGAGACAGACAAACACACACAGACACGGGTAGACAGACAGACATCCCGCAGCAGCAGCCCGAGGGTCCTGTGCTGTGCTCTGACAGAGAACAATTGTACTTGGTGCCTGGTGTGCAGGATTTGAAGGATACAGACCATCACGGGAAAATATCGTGGTAGAGATGTTACCAAAATTCCACCCGAGGAGCAGCCGGTTCCCATAATGACATTATGTAATGAATTCCTCTGAACGACCAAATTCCCAAGTTAGTCTTGTATTTAATGAGAAACCCTGTACATTATTTCCTGGTTTTCCCCAAGATGGTGGAGAAACAAGAAAAATCCCCTTGAGAATCAACAAAGTCCAACTATGTAAACCATTAGCACTGCACTGTTCCTAAGGAATAGCCAGTAACAGGCACCCGGGAGCAGGGGTATCACCATCCCTGCACACAAGATGTAATTAATGTAATTCGTACAGAAACGTATAAAATCATAAAAAATGTGAAATACAAAGTAAGGAAAACTCAAGAGAGAAAATTTACAAGGCACACATGGAGAACTGTGCTTCAAGATAACAGTAAGAGAAAAGGATATATATAAAAGCAAGAAATCCAACAGAACTCAGTCAATAATCAGTTGTTACACTGTACTCTTTTTTACATAGGAGTTTTGTATCTCTTGTCTCTGGTGAGAACAATCTGTAACTACAGAACCATTCTACCACTCAACCACATTGGCTTCCTCCTCACACACTTTATTTTGTCTTGATGTTCCTGTTCCAGCAAGAAAAAGCACAGAAAATTTTACTCCTCCAAGCCATAAGAACCAAACCTAGGGCAGACGCCTTCCATGACTTTCCCCATATTTGTTTTTTTTCTTCCTTGTCAAAAGAAAAGCAGCTTGTACTTCTATCAGCTGAAAAAAGGCAGGATGAGAGGGAGCAGAAACAAGCAGCTCACAGTGCAAAATGACTGCCTTTCATACAGAATACAGACCAAAGGGTGATCACACTGTCTGCAGGCACCGAGACCCAAAATCCATGTTTACATGAGGCCTTTGTGTGATGCTGTAACAGCACAAGCAGACATGGACCTGTTAGTTCCCTCTGAAAGTGTCCATAAATATATTATCAACACAGTTGCAAAACTTCTTCTGTGTTCTCCATCAGAATTCTTTCTTGCTTGAAATTCTACATTAATCATAACTCAGTTTTAAACAAAACTTTATTTTTCCTGTCAAGTTGGCAGCAGTAGGAAAGAATACACAAAACAGGTCCATAGGGATAAGAAAAAAAGTAACAAAATATTTTGAACATCAATTAGAAAAAGTATGAACTAAAAAATCCGATGATCCAGGACGCCTGCCCTAGGACACGGTCTCAATGGGCAAGCAACATCTCTGAGAGTCCTTCAGGTCCTTGAAACCCTTAGGAGACCACGGATGCGTCTAACAAGAGCTTGAATAAAGGTGTATCGTGACCGAACCTTAGAATATAACCCTTCAATATCCAGAAGCTTCTTCTGCAAAGATTCACCAAAGCTGTTCGTGGCTTCCATCTGAAGCTGAGAAAGAGATTTGTTGCAATCATCAATACAAAATCTTCTCTTTCTGGAATGTCAGCTTATCCATCATCAACTACCTGGCAACCCTTTCACTATGACCTATTCTTGAAACCACTTTCAAAAGCATTAAGGGAGTCAGGAAAAACATAAAATACTACTTCCATTCTTCCCTTATGTTTTTCTCTCAAAATTATTGAACGAGCAGCTTATCTGCAGAGAATTTTGGGTGACTCAGAGCATTTACAGACTATCCAAATATTACTACCTTAAAACTGTTTCAAGTTTTAGGAATTAAATTATGAGTTTAGGAATTAACGTCTTATATATTCAGCTTCTTCGGTTATAGTCACAAAACCGCTTCTCCCAATTAAAATTTTCCTATCCCGTAAAGGACTGTTTAGGAGTTAAGAGTACATGGGAACAGACAACATTTCTTCATTAATACATATGCAATCAATCTCTGGAAAAACATTACATTGTAACTACTTCAGCAAGATGTTACTGTATATTTTACTTTTTAACAAAAGTAATACAAACATACACCTGTTTTGATAATTCTAGATCTTAAAATGTACTTGAGACTATACAGGTTTTTGAGCACAGTTTTTTTCCTGCACAAACAGCAGTAGAAACGTCAGTGCAATTTATTAAGGAAATGATCCTTTTTTCTGCCACCTCTGCATCAAATTTACACAAACCATTCGATTGCTGTTCAAGCAGAAATCACTTCTTCACTAGTATTTACATTTTATAGTCTCCTCAGTTTCTGTTATCCTTTTCAGTCCCACTTCTCTACAGTCCAGCTGCAGCTGACCTGTTGTCAACAGCTACAGGATCACAAAAAAAGAGGAATCCTGCCCGTATATTGCGAGTCTTTCAAGGATAACTGATGTTTTCCAGAAAACTATTATTAAAATGCACGTACTGTTTAACTGCTTTACAAGGGAAAAGCAATGATTAATTTTTAAGCTCATTTTTAGCTCTTTTTAAACTTTTCACGTTAAGACTTGAAAATACATGGGCAGCAGCACAACTGCTACCTGCTTCATAATGCTTTCCAAAAGAATTAACATTTCATTAATCCTAACTTAAGTGATATCCTGTCGATTTTACCACAGCTTATTTAGAAGTGAGAAAACTAGAGTCAGACCGTGCCAATAGCTGTATGATAATCAAGCGTTTTCTGTACTTTTCAGTAGACTGTCACATCTCACCTGTTCTATATCGTGCTGGCTCACTCGATTCAGTCCACCACTGAAATCCAAGTTAGACCCTGAAGCAAAGGAATCTAGTGATAAAAAATGAGACGTTAAAATTACGTTGGTTGCCCCACACTATTTTCTCCACATCAAGTTATAAAATGAGTTTAAAATGCAGTGTTCCAAACTGGTCAATAAACTTGTGCCACAGAATTACATTAATTTTTTTTTTTACTGAAATAATTTAGAGAAAATATGTTAAGTAAGATCCATAAATAATTTTGATCACACAACATGGCACTTCAAGCAAAAAGCGCCTCCACTGATCACTTATCCCTTCCTGACTTCCTTCCAGGTTATTTTTAAAAAACAAATTTCAACAAACTTAAAATCTTCAAGTGAATCAATGGTGCCTACAATTCTAAAAATACTTTTCAAACCACCAATGTTAATTTTAATTATTATTTTCATCTTAGATTATTATTGAAATATTTTACTACAAATTGTTTTAAATCACTGATATATTATTTGAACTTCACTTGGTTTGAACAACAGAAATAAAAACACATTTAATTTTACTTTCCTTTGAAGGTTAAGTGTAATAGACAAACCCCCCCAAAGTCTATGATTAAACATTAGCATTGCCAATTCTCCGGCAGAAAATCCAAAGGTATGCCAAATCCAAACAAAATCTTTTTAACTAAATATAAATGGCAAACTATTAATAGCAGCATATCAGTTTTAAAGTTAACCATCAGAACACATTCAAAGGCACTTTGATATCTGAGAAATTTTACCTTGCAGCCTCCCTTTCTTAAACAGCATCCTGGAGGACAGCAGCGGGTCTTGGGAGTCAGCAGGTGTGCAATGCAGTAGATAGTGTTCCAGATGACGCCAAAAAATGAAGAGACATGTTTCTATAATATCTGTAGACACATCTAAGTGAAGGAGTATAATCTTGTTGTCTTTAGATTGCACATTTACTCTATGGGCATATTTACACACTTGGAAGCAGATGAAGATGTTAGCTCAACCATCTGTCACCTTCTTCAGCAGAAGTTTCTCAGCCCCTGTGCTATAGCCTGGTAACAGACCACTTGCACTCTCCTTACCTCCTTCAGAGCAGTGCTGGTTTGGTTACTGCAATGGCTGCTACTAACCCTGACGAGGCTTTAAACCAACACTCGGCACCACAGCAGACTATGAGCGGTCATGGGATTTGTAACAACAGCTCAGGGGCAGAGACAGTAAACTAAAGCAGAGGTTATAAAGCTGGGGATGGCGATAACACCTTAAGTTACAACCGGTAACTCTGCAAGAGCACATCTTTCCCAAAGCAGGCTTCAGAGAAAAATTGTGATCCACTGCAGACAATTATTTTGTGTATGGTTAGTTATTTCCAGAGGATTGCCAGTACTTATGAGATTAGGTGCCTGCAAGGTTGACCGTAAGACTTGAAACTCCAGTTGCTACACTAGGCACCTCAAAATTATGTTTCAAAGTATTTCTTCCACAACTCTTGCACTTGTATGAATGTTTAGTGGATCTGGATACTGAAATTAAACAGCTGGGCTGTACTAACTCCTCCACTGTAATGTTGCAGAAGGTCCTAGCAGGGCATCCATGATGGGAATTACTAACTTGAAAATACTTACATCCTGACAATGGCAAAACAATACTCCCTTTACTAATTTTATTTTCAGTATTTCATATTTCCTTTTTGCAGAAAGTATTGTTCAAAGGGATTAGAATCTGGGTAAAAATAACTTGTTCCTATTTCTCTGCTTTTCTGGAGCATCATCTTGAGGGTCACTTCAATTTTACAAGGATACGAGAACAGAGAGACAGCAGCTTGGCTCGGTTGTTTATTAGCTTCACCAGGCGGCGTCTTGCCAAAACATATTTATGGGAAGTAGAGATTTTGTCAACTCCAGCTGGCATAACTGACTGACACAGCTGTGATAGGAGGAAAAACAAAAAGATGATAGCAAATTGCAGAGCTTAAAAGAAATTAGCAAATAAAAGAATGTTTTAGTATCTATAGCTTCCTTGTCAGCTACTATTTCTTCAAAACTCTGCTATGTTTAATTTGCATAGCCTTGCTGGCCAAAAAATAGAGAAATTAAACATATCCCCAAGCAACTACAGTGAAAATCACCATGTTTACATAGTTAAGCCAAATATTTTCCCCAAAGTTTTAGGTCACTCATTCTATGCCCCCCTTCATCAACAGTAGAAAGGAACACGTGCAAGAACTGGAACGATTTACTTATCTGAGATGCTCTGGAGTCTCTGTTGCAGCTATGCCTAAGTTATAAACAAAACAGAGACTACAGAGACAGAAGAAGTTACCTCTTTTATTTCATCTGGTGGGAGCTGCTCCACATTTTGCAGTTTGTTAACACTCTGGCGATGGCTGTCATAGTAACTGAAGAAATCGCTAGTGCTCTGTTTCAGCAGGTAGACAATAATGCCCAAGCCAGGCAAGTGCCAGTATGGGACCACTGGTGCTTGTGTATCTAGAAAAGATGATGAGTTTATAACAAAATTAAAAAGAAAAAGACATCAATAAGGTTTGCTTTCTGTCAGTAAAGCAGTGAAATAGATGAAAGCACTGGCAAGTTTATATTTTAGATGTCTGTGTTTGAAGTAATTCAAATGAAAGTTTAGGTAAGAAGTTCTGTGGCTGCAGTACTAGAAGGCAGTCAGCATAGTACAGTACTGTGTAACACACAAAATGTAACTACACCAGAAGACTTACTATTTAAATGTTTTAATCACTCAGCTGTTTAACAGCCCACTGTAAACTCTTGCCATGCGGCGTAACAAAGAGTTCCAGCTAGCATCAAAACATATCTTACATGTCATGAGGTCCTAGTTTCACATAATGTAATCCATCACAGAGTCTGAAAAAGAGAAATCTTCACCTTCTCCTGTCCTGCGATATTTATTTAGAAAAAATTTTTTTTACTGACAGAAGTGTTTCTGAGGCTGCCATGGGAATTGAATTAAAAAGGATTTTTTGGTCAAGTTTGTTTTAACTTGCATTAATTTACTCATTTGGCTTAGTGCAAGGCTGCACAAGCATGTGTTCCAGAACTGGAAACCAGCAGCTACAGTATTGGCATAAAGTAACTTAAAATGCATGTGAAACTACAGCCTCTGGCTCACTGTTTTCTACTAGCCCAAACATCACCCAAATCAGCTGTATAAAAAAGGAAGCCAAAACTCTCACCCTGACGAGACCCATCTCGGTTGGTTGATTCTGACAGGCTGGGAGTAAACAGACAAACGGCGTGTTGAGAACTGGGGGCACTTTGCAACATGAGTGACTCACAGTATTTGATCACATTTGCACAGATCTGCAAAAAAAAAACCAACCCGCAAACCAACAGCATATCAGTTACAATATCTACAGGCGTTGGAGCATTGAAGTTTAAATGGATAAATATCAATAAACAACATCTTTTGCTCCCTTTCTTCCCACCAGAATGTGACGGTTCTATTTTCTGATCAGTTAAAGCCTCTCTTTATTTCAAGTCTAGGACTTGCAACCTTGTCTCTTTCCCAAACCTGCTGGTCAAAGTTTCTGGGCAATTTGAAGTTCTCTTTGGCCCTAACTTAGTGTTAACCATTGTGCCATATATAAGTAGCCTTCACTTTGAAAACTTCTCAGTTTAAGAGTTTGTATCCAAAGCAATAATGGTCACTAATTCAAATTTAATTTTCAAGGTTTATGTTAAGTAGAAATGCAATGTGGGATCACATCCCAACCTAAAAGCATTGTAGAGCATCACTGTTATCATATGGAAGTGTGACAACCAAACAAATCTGCACAGCAGCTGAAATGTCCCAATTTGAGACCAAAGGTCGCAGCAGCTTCTTGCATCCTTACCTGTTGCATGGCCAACTCAATTTCATCCCTCTTGTTCACTCTGTCTGCCTCTGCATTATCATCTTGCAGCTTAAACTGACGTAGTCTGTCTGAACCACCAAACCGACTTAGAAGTCCCAAGCACTGTCGCTGCCATAAGAAATGAACATTTTAATTAGTGTCTCAACAAATGAAGTACATAATTCTTTTCATTTAAGTGATACAAATCCTTTCAAACACAACAGCAAGAAAGCAATGCAGAGAGAACTTTCAGCACTTTGTGAATGAAATCAACCACCAAAACCACACCACACAAACCACCACACTTACAAAAAACCCACCCCCCAATATAACCACAACAACCACACATTCTTCGTAATAGTGGAAAACACCCCTTTTGTAAGTGCTACTAGTCAGAATACAAAACCAAGAACTTAGCTACGTACACAGTTCTAAAAGGACAAGTGTTAATGATACAACTTTATTACCTGAAATCGGCCTATATGTCCTTGTAACTCCATCAGCATCCCCTCATTAACATCAACATCCAGCTCACTTAGCACTCCTGACAAAAGACAGAGCCATTAAATTAACTGTTTGGTTTTGTTTTCCAAAAGAAAACAGATTTGTGCAGTATATACATTTCAACAGAAGCATTGATGAGAAAAATTTAAGCCAAACAGTTGACTTATATTTTGTACATTGTCTGAGGAAAGCATTCAGATACAAATGTAGCTAACAGGAGATGCATGAGAGCATGTAGCTTACTGTTCTGGTCAGTAATTAAAAGGCAGCGCTTCTCCCTAGAAGCTTTTTTTTTTTGAAGACATTGACACAGATATGGGTATGCAAGCAAATTTCTGTCTTTGTTTCCTCAGTCATAGAATTTGTTGGATGAAAATTCTTTTTGAAGATACCACACGCAGTTCGAACTTGCCTACTTGCAAGGAATCTTAAATGTCAGGTAGCATAATGAAAAGATAATGGGAAGCCAAAGGGATATTGATAAGTGTACTCTGTCCACTGCAAATCCACCATACGTACTTCTAGAACAATTTAACATTTCTTTATTTTCCCCAGAGCTCTACATATCAAGAAAATTCTCTATTGTAACAGATACTCTCTTATATGTCTTCCTATCTCTTTATAGAAAACAAAGTCTGAGATTCATGCAGATGGGGCTAAGAGACTGCAAAACTGCAGTTCCTACCAGGTAAAGCTGCCTTGCTGATTATTCCTGTCAGTGCAGCCAGCTCCTGGAGAGATCCAACACTAACATCCTGACACCTCAAAATCGCCTGGATAGTATCTGAATGGGCAATTAGAAACTGCAAAACCTGTATCACAAGAAGAAGAAAAGGAAAAATACGAATAACTCAAAATTGAGCATCGAGCAAAGAGGATGCAATGCTTTTACTTTTGGAGAATTTTAAAGAGATCTCCCATACCAGCAAGATGGGAGGGAGGGATTTTTTTTTTTTAAAAAAAAAAAAGCTTACTTTCAGAGCCGAAGGACATAATTTCTTTGAACAAGCAGTAGCATTGATATTACAGCATCTTTTGGAACTTACCTGTCCTGCTGCTTGCAGGTGTTGTGCCATGCTGGATGTGAGGATCACTTGGCAAAGCTGAAGAGCTGGAAAAAGAATCTGGTGATAACGTTCCACTGGGGCAGGAATGAAGACTGGGGGATCTCTCATTCCGTACATTCTTAAGAGGTTTAAAAAGAAGAAAGAAAGGAAGAAAAAAATAAAAAAAAGATAAACACTGCAAGAAAAGTGAAGCCCAGTGGAAGCAAATCCTCAGCCTACAAACACCCTCAAGAACATGCAAACATTCACGTTCCAATAATAGGTCTGTACTTGAATCGAGTTTATATTGGAAAAGCAACAAGTTATGAAACACAGAGACTACATTTTACCCAGAAAGTTGCTGCCAGACATTTTTTGTAAGCAGAGAAAATTACTTCTTTATACTATACTACATTCAATCAGATTACTTGGTTGTAAAAATATAACATCTGGTTTCTTCATTTATATATAATACTAAATAGTATCAACTATTTTAGGAAGAGGTGTGCTCAATTCTAAAGCAACTGATAAATGCAGTCCTCTACAATAGCTTTGTAGGTTTCATACAGTTTTATACAGCTCACTGGCATTTTTCAACAAAGCACCTGTATAAGCCTTAAATTTTTCCCAGTGTCTGAACCCTCAGCGCATCACTAGGAACCTTAAATTTAAAGCAAAGACCAATGTTTGAAATCAACCAAAGTGATTCTCCTTAAATACACAGTTTCCTTCTCCGAGTTCTTCTTTTAGTCATCACATAATGACTAACCTGGCAACACATCAAGAAACTTGTCAAGTAATACACAACTGTGATTTTTTAATTTTTTTTAAAATATATTATAAAACATTTCTGAAATAATATTTATTTCTCATTAGTGCTTTATGGGGGAGGACACACTCTGCACATTCTGTTCACCAACTGCAAAGCCCCCAGAATAAAGTGTAGGGTGTTTTTCAAAAAAACATTGCCGTCTAAATGAAATTATTAATAAACAGTAACATTAACAACAACAATAACAATTACTACAATAATGGCAATTCCTATCTAAGGTATCAAGTAAATAAGATACTGTATATTCGAAGTAACTGGACATGCAAGTACAACTTCACACCCACTTATTTGGAATTTTTTTCTCAATAGAAGGTAATTTTAAACTAAAAACATGTACACAAAAAGAATACATCCACAAATTATTATTCAAAAGACTTGCAGCTATAACAAGGCATCGTATGTTTCCAAGGCTACTTTACAGTTTCACAATCAGCCAGGGAACCAACACCCACCTCCGATGGTCTGTTTCGGGGCGCATGTCGTACACCTGACACTGTGCCAGCCTCACAATCACTCCAGACCGCAACAGCTCCAATGCACCTTGCTGACTTTTAGCTACTCTTGTGAGAAATGCCTGCAGAAGAGTAGAGAAGGGCACGTATTGGAGATGTGCAATGAGACTTCCACGACTATTTCTCTCTTGATTTTAACATCATTTCAAATACTATTATTTTAGTAAAACATCTGACTACAATAAACGTGAAGTATAGACAATTTTTAATTAAAAAGACACCTGGCCATACCACAAAATGGATTCTGAAGTTTTATTACCATTTTGGACTCATAGGTGTACAGTGCTTTAAGTAGAGGGGGCTGAGGTGTGAGCAAACTCTGAAGAGTCAGATCATCATCTGCTAGACTATCCACAAGCACCTTCAGGTAGCCACTATTGCAGAGATACAACAGCCACTGCTGCTGCTTGTCTACTGAAACAATACGGTCAAGCAAAGCCAATGCCAGCATCTGGGATGGGGGAAGAAAAAATAAAAATTAAGAAAAAAATGAAAACAGAATTAAATCTATGAGGTCAATGAGATTTTCAACAAGTAAGAGAAATTTGAAATGCTAAGCAGTTGCTTGTTATAAACAGAATGCATTCCTACACTACAATTCCAATCCTTTATGTGATGCTTCAAAATCTTTAGGATTTCTTGATAGTTTAGCATAGTGTGAGCCTATTCTTTCTTCTATTATTCTTTAACAAAATACTACAGATATTGCTGACCAATAACTATGCCAAAATATTTTAATGAAGTATTGCTACAAGCACTATTACTATTTAAAACTAGTTTGCATACTGACTAGATTCTTATCTACTGAAGTTATCAGAAAATATTTCTTTCTGAAGAAACCAAATCTTCCCAAAGACAATAAACCAGTAAACCTTGATTTAAAAATACTAACAAACTCAAGCCACTGCAGTTAATACCTACAATCTCTTGGAGCAATGCTTACTACTCTTATTTTTAAACAATAGGACACACAGCTTTTTTGAGGAAAAGAATCAATATGCAAGCGTGTCCCTACTTTCAACAGCTTGAAAGATGAATCAGAGGAGAGAAATGTGAAAAAGATTTAAGTACCTACAAAAACTGTTCAGGTTCTAACTCTCTGTACAGTAGTAAATTGTTCTCTAAACCAAACAAAACAAGGATTGCAAAGGAATAGATTTATTTACCCGGCCTATTTCATGACCATCACAAGCATCACGACAAACCACCTCCATGAGAGCAGCCCCATAACTCTCAATAATTGCCATGTTTTCCCGTTGCAATTTACTAAACACATCTTCAGGAGCTGTCAGACGTTCCCACATTGTCTTTTTAGCTGTAAAAAGCAAGTAAAACAAAAAATTGAAAATGCAGAGATTCACATTAGCTTGGCTAAGGTACAGCTGAGGCTACATCCTTCAGGGCACTCATAGAATCATCAAATAGTTTGGGTTGGAAGGGACCTTTAAAGGTCATCTAGTCAACCCCCCGCAAAAAAACCTCTACCTTGCAACAGAAATACCTCAAACAATAGACATTTTTAACTGAAGTCCAAATGTTTTCCTAGAAATCCATTCTTTAGTGAATATCACATCCAAGCCAGCCAGAACAAAAAAAGTTGTGTTCCTGTATACAAGCACCACCCTTGTAAACAGTATGTTTAAAATAATTCTAAGATTCAGTACACATAACACACAGTATCTTTCAGGCCCTAGTGGAGCCAAAACATTTGGCTTGAAGGGAAGCAAACAAGGTGCCTTAAGTGGGAATGGGCTGAATCCAAAGCCAATAATCACCTATAAAGGAGTCATAGTAAATTGTTAGGTGTTTGGGGCCTGTTTACTACTGTAGCTCAAAATGTTGACCAAGTAATAGCTGTAAGAGTCTGCACACACAGGTATCAGCCCCAAGTTTGTTTTTCAATCCTTGTCCAATCTCTAAGATGAAACCATGATCAGAAGCACTAACAAATCAAGTATTTAGGCCACTAAGAGAGAGAAAATTACATTTGGCTTATATTTTTTTCCTTATTTTTTCGGGGACATAGGGTGATACTTTTTCATTTGGCTTTTTTTCCCCCTCTAGGAGTCTTCAGCTGAAGGAACTGAAATAATATGAAATAATCTTTGGGTTTTGGTTTTTTTTTTTAAATAGGAACACTGAGGTATGAGTGTTACAGATCTGGAGGCACAATATCTCTACAGCTAGACCTACTTGAGAACAGTGAGTTACAAGTCATCTCCAGTCCTTTGACAATTATGTAGCCATGATGCACAGCTTTAAATGGACACAAATGAAATACGTTCTTTAGTGCAGGAGATGAGATATTTAATATCCTCATCCAAAACAATACAGTTGGAAAGCAAATATAGCTAGGCAGGTCAGAATAGAGGAGGATTTGCATCATTTAGCACAAGCAACTAATTTCGGAGGCTCCTAGAAGACAACACAGTATGTAGAAATGGTTCTGTTCAGGGTTAAAGAACACTTTTCTTTCTCTTTTTCATAATAAAATAGAACTATACCTGCTTCTAAAGTGTCTGGTTCATCTGGTCTCTGAGCAATCTGCAAATAATAAAGCAGTGATCCATAAAGGTGTGTTCTCACTCTCTGGAAGCCACCACCTGTTCACAAGAAACATTCATAATTAAAACCAAATTGTTGTACATTTCATTAACACCATCTTCCACTGGCACTTAAGTTAACCTCCCTATGGCAGAGCCAGCATTAAATAAATAAATAAATATATAAATAAGATTGCTTAAGTCAGAGTTCTAATGTTCACATAAAGATGTGTTTAGGAGATAATTCAGAAAGTTTATGCTACTCAAAAAAAGTGGCAATAAGAAATTCCCTTCAAAGTTATTTGCACATCTCTTCTGCTAGTTGTTCAGATTACAAAAATAATATACCTTTATTAATTTTTTTCTTGTTAGTAGCATCACTTAGCTGTATAACAATCATGTAATATCCACCTAAATGACTGCAATAGAAATCTTTACTGCAGTAGCAGGAAGTAGCTCAGTCCATCTTTCTATTCTTGGAGGTAGGGATTTCCATGCGTACACTGCAAAGGTTACTACACCTGTTTTCAAAATGAAATCCAGCAGCTTCCTCAAGATGATGTGGAGCGAGGAATCACCAATAGAAGCAAAACCCATGGATATGCTCTCGGAGCCAGGCGATGAGGTGAAAGAACCATCCAGCATCAAGACATACTGGGATTGTCCTGTCACAGGGAGTGCAAGTGGCTTCTGCTCAGTTTTCACAGACTGGCTCAGGTGGGCAGTCAGGGTGAACACAGCCCCTGCCACCACTGGCATCAACTCCTGAGCTGCATCATCATCAAGGATCTTAACACAGAAGAAGAAGAAAAAAGAAGAAGAAAGAAGTAGAAAGGGTCTGATTTCATGAGCTATTAAAGCAATTCATTTAGCCTCTCAGTGGTTAATGAAATCCTTGTACATAAATAAGGCACTACTTAAAACAAATCAAAATCAGTAGTGTCAGAAACTTGTTCAGAAAGATGAGTTGAATAAATTCTAATTGAGAAGACCATTAGCCTTCTGGGTTTTGTTTACACAAATCATAGGCACGACGATAATTAAATCTGCATGGGGAAAAGGGAAGGAATGTGCTGCCATTTGAGTTGCTTAATTAGTAAAATATCTAAATCTAATTTAGGGAAAGGAGAACTGACACCCTCTTGGCTTTACAGCTATTTAAGAAAACAAGTTTCATTAAAAATGCAACAATATCATTTAGAAAACTCAAAGGGGTGAGCATCAAATAAGTGAGCATCAAAGAAGCATTTAAGACAATGTGGAGAAACGCTCATGAGAAACTAGCATTTACTGTTTTAGTTCACTTCATTTAAAAGGTAAAACAAGCATCTTTACCACTGATACTCAGGGAGCTTTCCATTTAAGTAACATAGTCATTTAGTACAGTAGATCAATTATTTCCAAAAAAAAAAAAATTTTTATTTTCCTCAAATCAACAAAAATCTTCACTAAAGTATTACAGAAAATTAGAATTTGGAATTTTTGCTCTGCACAGATTTTTTCAAAAAGACAAGACATTCCTTCAGCTGGTAAACATCTCCCATGTTTCCTGGTTTTTTAAATTTTGTTCACATAATAAGCAAAACTAGCATCCCACTAAAAATAGTTTTCACATAACTGCTACAGAAACAAGAAAATGGGAATAACAACAAAACAACAAAACAATACTTTTTCCTTGAAAAAGATATACTATTTCATACATATTTCTCAAAACACAACTTGTCTAATCAGGAGAACTACAAACAGCATAAAGCAAAAAATAATAATAAAGCCCCAGCAACCTAAACAATACAAGGATACTTCATTAAATTTTGTGTTTGAGAATGGCTGGGCCAGAAGTAACTGCCTAGTCTGTCTCAAAAATATTATTATCATTAAGCACTAAAATACCTAGATTTGAAGTATTTTAAGACAAAGCGAACTCTGGGATTTCCAAAAGCCCTTCTGATGGTAAAATCTTTACCTTTCCTATAAAGCTTCATTCAACACTTTCATTTTTCAAAAGATGCAGCAGTAGGATTTGCTGTGAATCATCTAAATGCAATAAATTAGCAACTGATGTACCGTTTGCCTTTATCCCTTCAGCAAGTTCTTCTGTGTTCCTCATCAAAATGGGCTGTTTCCTTCTCACACACACCCTATCCGGACTACCATCATACTGAATTATACTGAAATTACTTTGAACTTTGCCAATACATGGTTCATAGTTGAACCATACCTATGCAGAAATACAGAGTATTCCTTCTGTCCACAGTGCATTCAACTTCATCATAGCAGCAATCAGAAAACTAAAAAGAATACTCAAGGCAGACTTTTTTAATCACGACCAAGAATGCTACTTGAAGAAGAGTTTCTCTTTCATTTAAAAAGATACAGCAACAAAGTTCAAGGAGAAGGTTGATTTCCAGCAGAGCGTTACCTTGTCATGCACATCCTGCAACAGATCACGGATAATCAGTTGTCTGTCCTCAGCCTGGATGAGATCCTGAGGGCATGCAGTGAGTATAATTTCCACCAGTTGTCTCCATGACTCCAGAGCATGCCTCTTAGCATGGAGGCACTGCAGCAGCTTATTCCGCTCCACTACATACTGGAGGATAGTGTTGATCTCCTGAACACCCACAACAAAGAAATCCAAGTTATAATGTGCCAGAAGAAGTTAATGGCAAAGACAAGATTTCAAGGTAAAGGTTTTGTCTATTAGTAAGAGTCTTCAGAGAAAAAAAAACAAACACAAAAAAGAGTAAGTCTTCAGCATAATAGAAACAAGTTGCTCTTAATCATTTTAACAAGACAGGCCAATCCATTTCTGATGTAGTTTTTCACAAGGACTTTCCATCATGAATGTCTCAAGGCCAAGGTAAAAAAAAAAAATTAACCAGGTAAATTCTTCTCTAACTTACGCTTACACTTGAAAATAAAACAAAAACAACTATGAAAATCTATTTCTGCACTTTCTTTCCCTTGTAGTTTAAGTCATTTCTCCTTCATCCTTCAACTTCCAAATCCATTTCGCCAATAACAACTAAACTTAAAAGAAGGCAGGAAGCTCAGAAAATAATTACACTCCAGGTTCGCTGAAACTGTAGCTGTGTAGAAGAAAGGAGAAATAAATTGGCATCTCCTGTGAGAAAAATGCAAGATGAACTTGGCTGCTACATGCTGTACTTGTCAACAGCCAATCTTGACATCAGTCTGTAGCGTTTTCTGTACAGTGGGGTGGAAGCTGCAATTGTTATCAGTAACAGGGAGGGAAAAGGTTCAAGAAAAAAGTAAACAGGCTCCAGGTCTGCTGTTTAGAGAGCAGTACATTAAGAAGTATATTATCTCACAAAATTTTAGTGTCATTTTTTTTTACTATTATTATTCAGGAATTACTAACTCAAAGCTAAGACTCCAATCCATAAGCTTTCGTAGTAAAGCTTACTGCTTGTCAGTATATGAAATCCAACAAGAGCAGCAATAGTAGTTCACTTTTTCCATACCTACCTCCATAAATAAAGGCCTCTGGCCTATTGCTGCCATTCCTTGAAGGGCATTGACTTCTGCAACCAGAACTCGGTGAAGGTGCTGAAATTAAAAAGGGAACTGTAATCACAAGGAAGATACATTTGTCCCTCCTAAAAATATTTAGGAGATGGCTACATAATGACAGATGCAACTGATGGACTGAGATTCAAGTAAGTTTTACTCATTTTTCAGGTTTCTCCCATACTTCATTCTCTAACTGCAATACTTTTAGCTGTCCTGTCTCCTTGCTTACTGCACTTTTCATTTCTGCACTCACTCATCTCCTTCTGGTCCTTTTGTGAGGTCTTCGAACACATCACACTCTCTGTCCTCTTCAACCTCCACTATAGTCCTCTTGCACAGAAAAAAGAGTTTGTTTCCTCTCAAGTCTAAAATACATTTTACAATATAGAAGAGCTGTTTCCTTATATGTAACAGCTGCATTCCTGCCACCATCAAGACCACTTTCACATTCCATTCTGCTCCTACTCTGTCCCTTGTCTGTCAGGTCACAAAAATTTCAGGACTATTTATCACAGCAATAAGGTTTTCCCTTATTGCTCTCTACAACTACCTGAAAGGAGGTTGTAGAGAGGAGGGAGCTGGCCTCTTCTCCCAAGTGACAGGGACAGGACAAGGGGGAATGGCCTCACGCTCCACCAGGGGAGGTTCAGACTGAATATTGGTAAGAAATTTTTCACCGAAAGGGTCATCGGGCACTGGCAGAGGCTGCCCAGGTTGGTGCTTGAGTCCCCATCCACAGAGGTATTTAAAAGACAAGTAGACGAGGTGCTCTGGGACATGGTTTACTGGCAGATGGGAACGGTTGGACTTGGTGATCCAAGAGGTCCCTTCCAACCTGGTGATTCTATGATGATTCTATCATACACTTGTCATGTACTCATCACACCATGTGACGCTATCTTATGAAAAGCCTCTAAGAACTATTGTATTACACAACTATTTGTGCACGTAACTGCGTACACATATGTAGCGCTATGTTGTTGTGTATTGGAGACGAATGAAATAGATAAGGTAGATCTCATACCTGCAGTATCACTTGAGTGTTCCAAGATGGGAAAAATATTAAGATAGAAAATATTTCCTGAAAGTATCTTAAACTGATGCATCTGTCTACTGCATATGAGAAATCAGTGAGTGCAGTGCAGAAGAAATAAACCAATCCAAATAGTTTGCATAAATTATGCACTGATCTGAAGCAGCTATACTTTTTAAGTGATAGCAAGTTTCAAATTATTATTAATTCATCAATCATTTTTAGCAATAGTAGTATCAAGATATAAAGTAGCACAGCACATGTAACTTGAGAACACTGACTGCTGCGCACCTTGACGTTGCAGACCACTTGTCCACGCGCATTCTTGTGCTCACAATTAGCAATGACTTGCTCAATCTGAACCCGATCGAAAAAATCCAGCTGTAAAGGCTCTGGAATGTCCTGACTGAAGTCAATTGAATCCAGGATACTCAAGATCTTCCTGCGTACTGGAAATGTAAACCAATTCAAATTGTATTCAGAAACATCAAGGGGAAAACAAAGAAGTGGATGATAGGAGCCTAACTTACCTTTGTAAAGCCAAATCTTAATGTGTAAAGTTTCAAAACATATTACATCCTCAGAAAGTGCTATCAACCTACATGTGGGGCTTAAATACATTTTTAAGAGCCTTAAATTCTTAACTTGTGTGATACCATATTGTTCTCCTGTTTTGTATGCATGTAATCTAACATTTACAACTACGAGATTCTAGTTTTTCTCCTAAATAAAAGCAGGCTGGTTTTCAATAAGAACGTTACAGTCTTTGGCAAGACTGAAAAACACTGTAAGGAAACTGAAATTACTTGGGTTTTATATTCTTTGCCATGAAAATACAAGTCTGTTCAGCCTTGGCAACAGTCTCACTATTTTTACTGACAGCAGTAATTTTATCAACTGCTACCCTCCTGTTTCACCCTTCCACAGACACTTAAATACAGGCCCTTCTAATGTCCTTTTAGTCACGTATTTTCCACTCACTCTGACCACCGTGCCCAGGTTCTAAAATTTGTTTATTCCCCACACTAAATAAAATCATTCCACACAGATGCTGTTCAGAAAGTCCAGTATTTACTTTTTCAAAGTTTCCCTTCCAGAGGTGGCCCTCCCCCATTCAGGATCAGAAAAACGTTCTTGAACAGCCACAATGCTTACCTTTGGAAGCAGTGTCAAAGTGGAGAAACCCACTGACTGATCGATTTTCATCTTCCATCCCTCCTTCGCCATCAGCTGAAGGTAATGAAACATAATAAATGAATTAAAAAAAAAAAAATCAAAGTGAAAAATATTACCTACTTTATTAATACTGAAAAGGAAAAATGGAGAGAGTAAACATTGACAAACTTCTGATTAGAAATACAGCCTTGACTGTTAATAAAATGAAAACAATACTTATCTCACAGGAGCTAGCTTATTATCAAAGATAATAAGCTCCAGTATGAATAATGTAGTTGGATAAGCACTGTATAACGAGTAGGGTACCTGGACATGGTTTTCTGTACTTAGAGCTCCACAAGGATGAAAAGATGGTGTCCAGGCCTATAGAATTGAGGGAAAGCACCATACTGCTGCAGCCCATTATGATTTCTTCCATTTATTGTTTAATTTTCTTCACATAAAGAGTTTTACTGCTGCCTCTTTCCATTTCCCTTGATTCACTTCTACTCTGTTCTGAAACTCTGAAATCTCATCTTTTCATTTAACATTGCATTTTATATCACATTGGGATGAAATATCATTTTTGTGATGTTATAATGTCAAAAGGCAAATTGAGCTTTAGCTATCTTCTGTGAGAGAGTTGAAAACGTGACTGAAAAACAGAAGTTAAGACTGACAAAACTTTGTCTAAAACTGTTTACCAATGAATTTGCTCCACCTTCTCTACAGAGCAACAACTCTAGATACCATCCCAAGATCAAATACTGTAGAGTTTTGGGGGGTTTTTTTACATTCCCCTCTCCTACACCATAACCTATGTTTATCTTTTAGTATCAGTGTATACAATGAGGTGCTTCATACAAAAAATTTCTTTCTGACTTCTTTCACTTTGGAGTCCACAACCACCATAATTTTTCTTCACATCTCTCCAGTGGCAATTCTAGACCCAATCTCCTAAATGAACTGTCACATGCTTATAGACAAAAGAATTCAAATAAAGCCTCATGTTCTTCCATTCATTCAAGCTTATTTACCTTCACAATAAATTCCTCTTACCCAAGTATGTTTTAACAGGCATGTCATCAAGCAGCAGATGCAGCAGTCTCTGTGTGTGGGAGCGCTGGCGGTTCAGCGACGTCACTCGCATTTCTATCGCTGCAGTCTTCATCAGCCAAGACATCTGGTTCAGAGTTGAAATCTCATGTTCTGCACAGGGATAAGGAAGCAATTATAAAATTGAACATAAATAGTATTACTCCAAGGAAAGCATTTTTCATGTGAGAAAGCTTTTCAAGAGTGTCATTACCTAGTATCTGCTCACCAATTGTTTATCAGACAAAAGCACTGAGAGATCTGACAAAAGCCATGAAATGAACAGGTGGTTATTGTGAAAACAAGTCATACACAAACATGCAATTAAGAACACAAACATACACAAAACATCTGGCTATAACCTGTACTAGCAGTCACAGTGGAGAATGCAGTGCTTCATGAGCAAATAGCGTCATTTACAACTTCAGTGAAAATAATCAGACATTTAGCGCAAATTAACTATAACTTAAATCAAAGTTGGTAAGGCTTGAAGGTGGGTCCCCAAGAATCTCCATATTCTACATTCATCTAATTTAGATTCTTAGCTTACATAAGAAACATCTAAAGTCCTTTAACACATGCTGGATACATGCATTTGAATGCTAACTTTACTATCATTTAACAAAGTACCAGTGGTCATGCATCTGGTAAAGTGAATATGTACATTTATTCAGCTTAAGACACCTGAGAAATATTGGTCTGAAACATTCAAATCAGATCTATTAACTTAAAAATTAATGCCACCACAGAATAAAAAAATCTTTATTCAAAGGAATGGAAGATACAGATAGTTAGAACCACCAGCCTTTTATTCTCTTAGTTCTTCCTAGCATTCATGTTTTTCAAAAATGTGATTTTTCTTCTGTATCATAATCTAACAAAATTACAACGATTAAAATATAGATTAAGATTTGGAATGCATCAAGTCTCGAGAAAGAAAAGTAACATTGTTTTACAGAAGTTCAGCGCTAATAATCAGAACTTCCTAAACAGGAAGAGTTCAATCTTTGCAGAATTAAAAGGTTAGCAGGGCCAGTAATTAATTCAGTTTAATAATCTACTTATGTTGCTTCCGTGATTCCCACAGAGTCAAAAGATGCATTGAATTTTAAACACGCACGATTTTATCTTAGCATAAAAATTACCTTCGATAGAAAATGGCAGATACTGCAGCTGAGTGAATAAGAAATCCTGGCTGGTCCTCAGGTACCTCATGGTTGGACCTGATGTGTCAGAGCATGCACACAACTGATAGATCACCTGACAATCAAGAACAAGGGATACCCATTTATGGAATTCATTTTTAAAACAAATCCATCATTGAACTAAAAGATACACTACACTATCAAAACAATATTATCAGTATTTACAGGTAAGTTTTCTACCAGCTTACTCCAAAGATGAACATACCATTTATAACAGACATTGAATTATGACATTAGAGGACCACCAGCATGTGAATGATTCCAATCGCTATTTTCCCACAACATGACACTATATAAGCCTTTCTTTTTGTTCACCTCACTTAGAAATGAATGCCTTTTTTAGTCTTCACGTTCACTGAGACAGGAAACAATTGTCTTTTTTTCCCCCTCCTTCTACAGTTTGGCCTTTTCCACTTTTAATAATGATTAAAATCCTTTCTAGATTCCACAGATTTTCAACACAATATGGGTGTGTAATTATATAGCTTAAGGCCAAACATAGCTATCTTGCACATATATATCATTCAGCTGTTTTCCCCACCTCAACTCCTTATACATATATACGTACATACATACATTCTGTCACCGCTACAGAATAAAGAAGATAACAGAAATCAAAGAAAAGCCAATAAATGTATCTTACTTGCTGGCAAACTGCAGTTCCAAAATGTTTAAAAAAAAAAAATAGCATATGGTCACTACAGATTCAAAGGCTCACCAAAAATATTTGTAACGATAGTTTTACAAGTAGGTCCCAATTCAAAGTTCTGACGAGAGTGCAAATAAACTACTTTCTGTGTTGCTGCATAATACTTCCTCCCCCACCGGAAAAGGCAGAATTAAAATTGAGTTCAAAGTATATAAAAACCTGACAGATGCATTTTAAAAGTGAAACTACTATCAAAATCATCACCCGTCTGTGTTCACCAACCAAGAAGTAGCTAATGTCACTTAGAGCCTTTTTTAGTATATGCCAAAAGAAAATGTGCTGAGTACCTGGTAGCAGAGCTCTGCAAGATGAGGAGACTCCTGAACTGCTGTAGGCCCATTCCTTGTTTTGGTACCCTTCTCCAGTATGTTTAAAATAGCATGAAGGCAAGTTCGTGGGCAACCCAAGACACCTTAAAACACAGAAATAATTTAACATCCTCGATCTTACTTGCCTGCACAGCAAATCCAGATTATTACACAGAACTACAGAAACTAAACTGTTCAAATACCTGTGCTGCACTGAACTGCTCCACCGAGCTACAGAAAAGGTATCTAGAAAAGCTTTTATTCTGTTAATTAAAATAAAAGCAGGAACTGTGTTCTGGCAAAAATCTAATGAAAACACTTATAGTCAGTCCGCAGGCTTTTGAGATGCTAGTGAAAGAGAGTAAGTTATGCAACCAAAACTTATTTAAGAACTTTGTCTTCAGTTGTACAAAAAAAAAAGATTCAATTGATTCTTTAATATTCTGCATGAACCAAACAAAACTTTCAAATACTTGCTCTTAAACTTTAACTGAATACTCATTTGACAATCCTAAAGAGCAGCTTTGAACTCCTCTCTCTATTTTACAATTACAGCCATTTTATGACTAATGCGCCTAAAGGCGCCTGACTGCAAGCAAAGGCAACTGGAAAGATACTTCAATACTGAAGCCGAAATCCCACCTTCTTGCATTCTTCCTTCAGTCAATTCTTTATTTAACACAGACAGATATCCTGAAGCAGTAAAAGCATCAACAGCCTCAGTTCTTATAGGGGAAATAATCTTCTCTGTTTGGACAAATACAATTTAGGTTTTAGCAGGAAATTATTATCTCAAGGCAAATGGCTTATGGTCTTTTTTCCTTCGCTTTATTAACGTGATAATTCAAAGAGATGTGCAAAGCTGTCTCATGGCTTTAAGACAAAGTCCCCCATCACTGACCTTAAGTGTGATACCCTGTAAAATTGTGTGGGTGCAGATCAGTTACCTGTACTGTGTAACTATGGAATTTCAAAATACCAAAATGTGGTCTGCAATTGTAAGCTACTTTGCAAATGAAAAAAACAGGTTGACATCTTTTTTTTTTATCTTCCTAATATACCAAATAACATTGACTCCCCTACCCAACTCCGAACAAAAATCAGGTCTTATCTTCCCTTCAACTAGAACAACGAAGGACGAAAAACCAGTAAGCTATAGCATCTAATACAATCCTAAAGATACCAAGAAACACTCTTCTCCAAATAACAGAAATAGAATGTTTGTTCAAACAGTTGAGAAAGAATCTCCATACTTCAGATTACAAGGGAATCCAGAATGTTTCAACTCCAAACTCCTGTTTAGTTATGATATCAGACCAGATTGTTCATGGCTTTATACAACTGAGCCTTGAAAACTGCCAAGCATGAAGACTGCATGACCGACACCTGCTTCGCTGTCTTCACGGTGAAAAACTTTATCACATATCCAACTGGACTTTCTCTTGTTTCAATTTGTGCCCACTATCTCTCATCTTCCTGCCATACACCTCTGAAGAGCCTGGCTATATCCTCTTATTAACCTATTTGTATGTATTTGAAGATTTCTATTAGGTCCTCCCAAAGCATCCTCTTCTCTGGACTGAACAAGTCCCATTGCCTCAGCTTCTCCTCGCACACTGAGTGCTCCAGCCTCCTGGCCATCTCTGTTGAACTTGCTCAAGCTTATCAATGTTTATCTTTTACTGAATACAAGTTAGGAGCTTAGAAGGCAAACAGGACACATACCAATGCACTATTTTTCTCACCAATTCAAGAAACATTAGAAAAGTCACTCCTGTTGCCTTAAAGTTCATATTTGCATATATATATTCATACATATTCGTAATATATATTTATACATGAAAACATAAATTTATTAATATACCTAGCAGTAGAATGAAAACCCACATATTCTGAAAGCCTTTCTTCTACAACATTAAACAACAAAGCTGTTTTCATTCCGTAAAATTAATTCTAAACAGAAGCTTGAGGAGGGACAGGACAGTAGTCAAGTAGCATAACTAGTTAAAAAGTGAAAGTCTGCTTTGTAGATTCCCATGTCTTCATATTCTTGGATCATCAGATCAGTTTCTTTGTACTGTGGACACAACCACATTGCATGAAATAACAAATAAATTCATGTTTCATTTCTAAATTATCATTTTCCCCCACAATGCTAATGTCAAGTGTGTTCTAAAAATCCAACTTAAACAAAGGATCAAATCCTGAAGCCATTTCAATGCTGCACTTAGGTATCAACATATCTTTTAATTGAGCTTTTAAGGATTAGAAAAAGGCCTGCTGTCTTATTCTTAACATTAAGAGGAACTGGTTTTGTCGAAGAACATTCTCAGTGTTGGTAACAGAACTCATTAAATGCCAGATCAACTTTTCTTCTCCCATACCTGGATCTTGCAGATTTGTGGTGCTGACGGGTTTTTTTAGTTCATATCCCAAGAGATACAGAGCAAGGCTGGGGGGACTACACTCAAGAGAGGTGATAAGGAGATTCAGAATATGGATCCTTGTTTCATGATGGATTCGTGCTCGCTTCTTTTCAGGCTCCAGCTCTTGATTAAAAAAAAAAAAAACAACATGAATAATGAAGTCAAGAAATCCATTTAGTGCAATAATCCTCAGAGCCTTCCATTAAATACAAGAAAGCTAACACATCAACTTACATCAGTACAGAGGGACACAAGACCAAAATTTCCAATTCCTATTAATGCAGCTGTAAATAATACATCCAGAGCAATAACAAATACTTGCGTTCTGAAAACAGACTCAGCTTGTAGCTGGCTCATCATACTATGGACATATCTTAACAAGAAAGTGGTGCTTTTCATTCTGTTAAAGGTCCAGTTCCACAGAAAACAACACAACAAAGGAGTTTTCCGATTTAAAAGCACCATCTTCACTTCTTCCATTAATTCCATTCAATGCCAAAGACAACAGGGTAAGACATTCTTAAGAAGCCTTTTACATACCCTCATCTGGATTAATTAATTCTTCTGCATCTTCATTGTCCAAACATTCCACAAACCCAGCCATAAGCTTCTGGCTAATACTCTGTATTCAACAATGGAAGGATGAAAATTAAGATTTTAAGAGCATTAAAAACAGTATCTTTCAATAATTCCCTCCATATAAGTTAACAGAAATTCTAGACAAAAATTACATAACATGGTTATTCTGAATGAGTTAAGAGCCATAGCTGTTTTAAGCACAGGTTAGCAATTAGCCACTCAACACAAAAACCCCTACTTTTGTTACATATGCTACATCTTCCTCACAAGTAGAAAACTAAGTCAAGAAAAAGTCTCAGTATCTCGAAGAATATTGTCCTTTCCTTCTTAGAAACGTTAATGATTGTTTTTTTCACTTAATGAAGTAGTTGCTTTTCAAAATGCCACAGTAAAAGACTTCTTAGGAGGTAGGCAGATATAAGACAAACTACACTTCTAATGTACTTGATCTAGAAGCCTATCCTTTAAAGCAACTTTATGGAGCGCCAGTGTTTCTTCACAGTTTCCCTTTTCAGATCCAAAAAAACCGAAACGTACCTGATCATGTGTGAAATCATCAACTAGCTTCATCTGGATGTTGGAATTACAAGAAATACAGCACAAAATCTTGGCACTTTCGAAAGCCAGTTCAGGATTGCTGTCCCCATGATAAAGATACCTTCAAAAACACAAGATTATTGTAATGACACTGTTGAGAATTTTACTATTTCAAGATGGTAATGGACAGCTGAGAAATTCAACAGCATTTAGAATTAAAACATATATAGATGAAACAACATGAGAAAATGTTAGAACTGCAAACAAGATTTCTCCTCTATATAAAGAGCTTAACGTTCCTCCCTGAAAAAGATAGTAGGCTGAGCAGGGATAATAATCTCTCCTGGAATTTTTACCATTCTTTTTATCCAAAATCTGCCTCAAACACTGCAGGTTAAATTAAAACAATGTGTCACAGATTTACACAAGAAACATGAAAACAGTACCTTCAGATCATGCAGAAATGAATGTGACAGAAGATGAAAACTAGCTAAAATCAACTACTGCATGTACCCACAAGAGGTGAGAGGAAAAAAAAAATTAAAAGCATCTTAGAAGGCACACTTTTTAAAAACAATTTTCAACTACTGTTAAATGGAAAAAGTAATACAAATGAAAGACAAAAACATGGATATTGAAAGAGTTGAAGTTTTTAGTGCATTCCATGTCAGAATATCACTGCTTTTTAATGCTCTCAATTTCACTACTCTATGTTGGCCTGTCTGTAAAGTTGTTATAAAACCAAAGAGTAGCAGAAGGGATCAGTGGGAAGTGGAAAACCTGGAGTTTCACACTTGAGTTTCAGATTACTAGCCTGATACTTTTAATATAATAACTAATGGACAACACTGTAAAACATTTAAGTGGTAAATAACAACCAAATGGAGTTTTATTCTCCCACTCTATGACAACGGAAGTCTGGCGTAAACTCAAACCTATATGCAAGGGAACCACTGCACATAAGGACAACCAGGAAGAAATCACTAGGAGAAAAAAAAATCAGAAAGAAAAACTATAGATGCGATCACAATCTTGCACTAGATAATACACAGATCATATCAGCTGTGAAGACACCTCCTCTCACCAGAAAAAATATCAGAGATGCTCTGTGCAAAGAGAAGCATTGGCTAGTAAAATTAATCGAAGGACCAGGATCCAAACACTCCAGTGTCTCCAAAAGTCCTCCCTTTTCAGTAATTTGCACATACCTAGCGATATTCACCACATGATCTGCCTTTTTAGTGCGCGGATTGATTCCTTGAAGCAGCTGCTCCAGTGGTGTGACAATAATGGAAAGGTGGCTCTCCCGCAGGAGATCCATAAAAAGATTCTCTTTCTGTAGGGTTAAGTTGAGAAGTGCAAGGCAGTACTGCACGGCTTTCTCTAAATGCTTCTTCCCTGCAGCGCACAAACAAAAAAGCCAAGGAGCAGTTAAACAGATTATATTCATAAACCTCATTCATCACAACTTTCATCAAGAAAGAACATGTCAGTTACTTGCTACTAGGAAAATTCCCACCAAAACACAATTTTTATATGCAAGAGAAACACCATCAAGTTGAGGATATGTAATGTCAACTTTAAATCCTACTTAGTACGCATTTTAACTTCACATGAAAAATAAATTCTAGGCACATACCAGGAAATGGAGCATAAGTATCAAGCTGCTTAACCCCTTCTTCTAGCAAACTAAGGGACAGTTCCAGCATTGGGGACTCATTCAATAGATGATACATCAAATTGAATCCAGGTGGTTTATATGCTATTATTTCTTCTCCTAAAGAGAGACAGGGAACAAAAAATTAACGCCTAATAGAAAAGACATCCATTACTCAAGCTAGCATGAGCTACAAAACATAACAGTCCCTGTTGCTGTAAGTAACATCTACATAAATAAACATACTGCATACAAAGTCTTCAGAGGTTTTCTTCACAGATAAGCTATTTACACAGTCTAAAAAGTTTGGGAAGAGTAGCAGTGGCAATTGCCATTTTTTTTCAATATCTAATAGCACAATTTCAACTTTAAGCAGATAGACTTTCCTTAAACAGATCTGACCTTGGATTCAAACCAGTGCTAGGACTTCAGACTACATTGGAGCTACATTAAACTGCAAAACTGAGAAGTAACTAGAAAAAGTTTACATGCTCCCCAAACCTGCACAAACACCCTGAATGAGGGAAAAAGCATTTCCAGAAATCAAAGCTGAGAAGGTCCGCTGAACCCCTAGCGCTCAGAGTGTACAGATACTTGCACAGCTGTTGCAACAACGTATGCAAAAACGAAACAAGCAGCAAAAACAGCAGAGATCCTCATATAACAAAACAAAAGATAAAGTCAAGACTAATGGTTCTGGTTGATCCAGTCTCCTAATAAACTACGGTGGATAAAAGCAGGAGAGCAGTAAATAGCTTTTTAAATATGCAAGTGAGAATGAAGGCATGGTTTATTTTAGCATTAGCTTAAATAATCCCCTTTTCCTTACATTCATTCAATCTGCATGCTGCTCCCTAATACGCCAATAGACACACTATGCCAATGTGGAGCCACACGCTGCATCAGTTCAAGAAATGGATCTAGTCAAAACCATCAGGTTTGACCCATTTCTCCAACCTATCATGTAACCCACAAATGATCATACAAGCTGAAGGAACAGTTGAGGACATGAAGGAGCTAACAGATATTACCCAAGCCAGTTAAGGTGCCAAGAACCGTTTGTCAAAGTACAGGGCACAAAGGCCTCCCAGACAGAGGCAAGCTCACTGCAAAGGTATGTCTAAAAGTCCTCGTTCACTTAAGAAGTGGTTCTTATAGTTCTCTGCTGCTACAAGCAAATCCACAGGCATCAGGCTGGCATTCAAAGTTAAGAAACCTTGTATTAAAAAAAAAATCCTGCAGCCCAAATAAGCCTTAAATTTCCTACCACCATCTACTTTAGCCTTTTAAAAAATAGTTGACTAGAACTAAATTACTTGAGATCATAATTCTACTGTTATTGTCTGCTCTGAATAATTAATATATCAATAATATTAATATTAGAGTATATATCAAATACACAGACACCTTTAAATGAACCCTATGAATAGTGGCGATTTAGATATAGACCAAAGAAATCCAGAAGAATAAACCCAAGGTGTTTTTTAAGTGTCAAATGCTGCTCTTCAATCAATATCAGCAATGCAAGAGATACACAAGTCAGCCTCCTAAAAGAGACTGGGAAGTAGGAAACAGCGTACATGAAACCCTACTGAGTGACCCACATAGCTCCTCATAGTATGTGGACATTTCTTGAGTGTCTTCCTATCATAAAGCCTTGGTCTAGCTTTCCACCAGCTTCCTTCCAATATAAAACAAGATGACAGAATAGAGGCAAAAGAGAAAAGCAAGTTAAAATTCCGTATATTTGTGAACAGATGAACAAGTCAACCTTGTAACTCCACATATTGGTCCACAAAATCTTCGAGTTGAGGTTCATAGTCCCGCAACAGTTTGTAAAACACTTCCAGAACTACCTCAGCTACTTCCCACTGTAGATGACAAAAAAAGAAAAAAAGTCATTCATATAATATGACTGATGCTGCAGCAACAAGACCAGGACAACAAAGAATATAACACGGCATTGCAGGATCAGAAGTATGACATGACTAGCTAATTTGAAAATACTATCTAACAACACTTATAATTCACCATGTCAAATAACTTGAAAGACTAAGCTTTCCTTCCAAAGTAAAACAGAACGCTAAAACAGATTTATCATCTATTTTAGGCTCTATCATACAATATACATTTTAGTATATTGAAACTACAAGCAATAAAGAGCCTTTTTATTAGGTATACAGCTAATAAGAGATCATTAATAGCTTCCAGGATACAGTTTAGCATGCACTTTCATTCAGAAACTCAAATTCCTTGGCTCAGCAAGTCAGAAATATTCTCTGAAGTAACAACAATGACAAATATGACTTGTAGATTTGGGCAAACGATGTTCAGAAGTCATTAGCCATGTAGTAGAGCCACAGAACTATGTAGAGCAAATTGAAATTTATCAATAATATAAACTTTTTTTATATTAAAAGGATACTGTATACAGACTACTTAGAAGTAGTTCATAGATCCTGATGACTCAACAGTTGAAAAAAATCTCCTGCTTACAGAATCAAAACACTATGAACTGCTCCAGGCTACTTATGCGGCATCAAACTTGCACAGATTCTCAAATAGGTCTAAGCCATGTCAGCAGTGCCAAATAATTCTAACTACATGCTAAAAGAAAGATTTTCAAACAAAAATTACTTTTTCAGCAGCTCTCCGGTAAGCTCTGGTGCGAAATCGAAGAAACACAGAATCCCTGAGGAACTGGAGATAGGGATCAAAGCCTGGTGGGCGGAGGCCTGCTCCCAAATTAGAAGGGAATGAACTCTCTACTAGTGTGCTGACGAGTCGACAGAAAGCACGAGTTAAAGGATACTCCTCACATCGAGACTCAATCTCATTCAGTTCAACCTTCCCAAGAAGACAACAAAAACAAAACGAGAAAAATACAAAGATTTTGAGGGAGGGAGAATCATGGGAGAACACATAATATAAAGGCAACATCTGTGAATTTCTTTACAGTGAATTGACTTTGCCACATTTTTGTCTACAGTACACCACAAATAAAGCAAAAGTAGCGAAGCAACAGTACTGGCATTTCAGTTCAGCAATACATTCTTTATTAATTTCTGAGCTATCAGAAGATATACCTCAACATTTACATACTTTGCTTTTATTTACCACTTTTATTAGAAGTGAAGTTAGCTGTACTAAGATGTAACAAAAGCGAGGCCAATTAAGGAAAACATAAAATCTTAATAAGTGCTCATAAGTAATCTGAGGATTTACATGTTACCAGATGTTACAAGTATGAAGCTGCTCTAGATTCATAAATGGATAGAAGTTCCAGAAATTACAAGTCGATCTTAAAGTAAGTTAAAAAGCAGTGAAATGACAGCACCTACTCCAAGGGTTTCCTGTAGACCCAATAGCAGATGCAGCTTCTGCAAGTGTTTCCCAAACTCAAATGCAAATGGGTCAGAGAGTATGACCACATACAGAGAAACACTTACCTCAATACCAATTGCTTGCCTATGACCTGGACTTCTTACAGTCTGCAATATCTTCAAAACAGAAAGGGAAATGAAAACAGACAAGACACTTCACAATAAGTACATTTCTACCATTTCTATTAGGACTAAAAGGTAATCATCGCTTTTCAGCTGTAATGAGAGGTTTTCTAAACAATCTTAAAAGGTAAAAAACTAAGATTTTTCTGTCTGAAAGGCTGGAGTATATGTTGTACACTTGTATGCTTCTAGTTTTACATCCTCAAATATCATAGAATCATCAAACGCTTTGGGTTGGGAGGAACCTTAAAGATCATCCAGTTCCAACCCCCGGCCATGGTCAGAGACACCTCCCACCAAACCAGGCTGCTCAAGGCCCCATCCAACCTGGCCTTGAACAGCTCCAGGGAGGGGACATCCACAACTTCCCTGCGCAAACCTGTTCCAGTCTCTCACCACCCTCATTGTGAAGAACTTCTTAATGTCTAGCCTAAATCTTCCCCCTTCCAATTTAAAGCCATTCCTCCTTGTCCTATCACTATGTGCCCTTGTAAAAACTTTCTCTTCAGCTTTCTTGTAGCCCCCTTTAGGTACTGGAAGGCTGCTATAAGGTCTCCCCAGGCCTAACAATCTCAGCTTTCTGAGTCTATCCTCATAGCAGAAGTGCTCCATTCCTTTGATCTTTGTAGCCCTCCTCTGGACCTGTTCCAACAGTTACGTATCCTTCTTATGCTGGGGATCTGCATCATGTTTATTGTTAAATAAAACAAAGGACAGAAATACTTTCGCATACTAATGTCTTTCACCTGGGCAGTATAAGACATTTCCCTTGTTATCTCTTACAACAGTATATTTTAAGGAACCTCATAAATTAGGAAGCAAGGTGATAAGCATATAAAATATTACTACTTATAAGATGTCATTACTGTCAGGGTCTTCTTACTAGTAATTAACAATAAACCATCAGTTGCAGTTCAAATACCTCAAGATCTTCCAAATAAAACAGCAATTAGTCTGCACTGTAATACGGACTATAAAATAAGCCCATCCCTTACGATTTTGAATTAATAATACCGAGAGCATTTTCATTTTATATTCATCTTCCTTAGAACTCATATTTAACATTTTTCTACTATATCAAGACAGAAGGCTAAAACCCCTTTTCTAAAAGGCAGGACTTTTAATACATATCTGATGTTTGCCATCTAAATGTGAAAGCCATCAACAACATCCTGTAAATTACAGTTAACTTATAATGAGAAATAAACGCTGCCAAGTGGAGCCTTTTCACTAGTCCCTTTTTCCTGTGAGCACTACTCACACTAGAAGAATATTACACACCAAAAAAAGCCAAACACTAACAGAAAAATATGTAACCTGCAGAACATTTATTACTAATGACATACAGCGAAGAAAAAACACACTGAACACACAGGACTGTCTGTAAGGAAACCTGGTTTACGTAAAATAAGCATGGCCAACGAGATCTGAGCCATAAAACCATACTATCAATTTCCAAAATAGTTTCAAAGTAAGAACTGCATTAACTAAGAGAAAAAAAGTCATATTCAACAATGGCAACACGAAAAGTTAGGAGAAAATACAGTACTATTGCAAACTGACAACTTCAACAGACTGGGATGCTCCAGTCCTAAGCGCTGAAAACTTTACATTACCTGTGTATATTCCAGGGACTGCCAGAGTGAAGCAGCTATTTCAGGAGATCTTCCAAAAGCAGTAAGGGTTTCTAATAGCTCTGCTTTCAAAATAGGTGGGATGCTGCACTGCAAAAGCCCCAGAATGACCGCTACTGGTGTCCACTGAGGATGCTCACAAAGAGCCAAGCGAGCATTCTCACTCTATGGAGATCAACAGAAAACAAAATTGCAGATTATTACTTTGAAGATTATTCATGTCTTACAATCTCTAACTCACAGTTCACTATAAATGACTGCTTTGTACCTGAAGGTGTACAAAACATCAGAAGAACAGCAAATCATTACAAAGTAAACAATTTCAATTAAACAAAAAGCTCAATTTAATGACTCATAAGTTATGAAATTGTGCCTAACCATAAAGAAAAAACAAGGTGCATAATATGAGCTTCTTATAATTTTTTTTATTTGTTTTCAGTAGATACATTCATGGATTAAGTCTTAAATAAGTACTTACACTCTAGACAGCTTCTTCAAGCACTGGTATATGGACTTAATATTTCTGTCATGAACCTGAATTATATTTGGACATCTGCTAAGAATTTTTAAGTCTAAGAGCAGGCCATCACCACTGTAAGCTCACTAATGAGCCATCAGACAGGAACAAGCCTTCAGCCTCATTAAGTAACTTCCTGCATCCTTAGAAAAAAATTTGCTACTTCTCAGGTTATGGTTTGACGATGTCAGGAAATATTAGTTTAAAGACTTCCTTTTTTTCCCATTTATGGAATTCTGACATGACAGCTCACATCAGAATACTCCATTATCACTACCGCCAAGCATAATTTTTAAAAAGCTTAATTAGTTTCACTGATTCGCCTTGTGTTTGTGTCAGCAAAACCAAGAGTAACTCACTACATCACAGAATTCCTAGGCTGCAGAATCTGGTGGGCATTGAAGAGCTGTATTCCACACTATCCAGAATTACCCAGACAATTCACAACACAAAATCTGCATTGCAGTTTTATTCTCTTGGAATCCTCTTCCAGTTAATTCATGGCACATTTTATACTTTTGGTTTGGGAACATTTTAAATCTAACTCTGGAGGCAAGCTTCACAGTTGGTGAGTTTCCTGCCAAATTCCTACCATTTCCTTTTAAAATAATCTATTATTTTTGCCTTATTAAACTCATAATTAAATGCGAAGAATTTTACTACTACGTTGTCATTTCTTCTGACTATACCGCACTTCTGCAAGACACCATAATGACATCAAAGTGTCAGGAAAGCAAGAAAATTAGTAGCACCAGCAACACAGGAACAGGTCTCATCTCTTCCTGCTTCACCCAGACTATGTGTTTGTCATAACAGTTATTCCTGATGCTTCCCGTACTTTTCAATTTCACTAATCAAATGAAAACTAGATAAATTTGCCTACATACCTGCTTGTTCAAGTAACCTTCCCAGCTGAATGATGATATTTTGCAAGAAAAAAATGGATGAGCAAAGAAAACTAAATTAAAGGTTACTTACCCAATTTACTATAACAGTGGTCAGCTGTAAAAAGGCGATTAATCCATCTTGCTCTTTCTGTGTGATTCCTCTGAGAGGCAGATGACGATACTGGACACTGTCTGCACTTGGCAAGTCTTTCCTTAAGTGCTCATGATAAAGCATCAAAGAGTGGAAGAAATGTTCCCAGGAGACAGGGCTGCCACCTGCTCCTTGGATGTTTTCAGCTAGAAAAATGACAAATGGGTAACAAGATTTACTTTCTAGTCTTTCACAGGGTGACAAGCAGGGCAGTTAAATTTAAAATGAAAATTTTCCTACCTAGAGAAAGAAATAAAATTCAAAGGAAAGCTATTGCTTCCAAAATTAGAAGTTCTGGGTTTGGATTTTTTTGCCATTATTGGGGTTTTTCTGTTTGTTTTGTTTTTTAATAGAGACACAAAAGTGCTAATACAAAAAGCCAGTACAAATAAGTTTTCTATTTCATGAATCAGAATGTTCGCAGCATTATTTATATCTTCAAAGTAGGGTTTGTTTTCCAATCTGATCAATGCAAAATTAATACAAAACACAGGACTGACCAGCGCCTCTTACTTTGAGAGAGAACTATTATATTATATATATCAAAAAATTCTAACAGAACAAAAGTGCTTCTGAAAAACACATCAGCACAGGAAAGATAATGATATTTACAAAATATACAACTTAACTCTAAGACATTACTCATTTTATACTTTACAACAAGCAATATTCATATTTTTAATCTCTTATGGTATTAAGACATGACTTCTAAAAAAAAATGCGCTATTTCATTCTGTGAATTCCTTGATAAGGTGCTCAGATATTTAATTACCTAATCAGATGAGGTTTTTTCCAAATTACATTTGAAATGAAGCCTTCCTATTTCATCTTTGTACTAATAATGAAATGTTAAAAGTATGAGGCCACAATTCACCTCAAATGAATCTTTGTACTTTTATAAAGTAGAGGAGCTGAGAAAGATTTAAGCGTCACTTTTCTTACCATGACTACTGCCATTGACTTTTAGCAAACTAAAACAGTAATGAGCACACTGAGGCCCACTAGCCAGGCCCCGCAGCATTTTCAAGTATGGGATGTAAATTGTGGAAGGAAGTAGATCTCCCATTTGCCTAACAAACTTGGATAAGACAACCTAGAACAGAAAAAAGATCAGCGTTTAAAAAATCTGAGTGTTTTAGGAAAATAAACAAACAAAAAAATATAACCTTTGCAGAGTGGCTTTTTCCATTTCCCTGAAGGTGAAAATCTTATTTTGAAGAGGAAGTGAACAAAATAATTCATGCTACTGCAAAGTACACTAACCCTCCAATTCTGTATTTCTAATGATAAAATTCACTTCAACTGCACAGCAGTATTATTAACACATCTCAATGCAAGGTAAATGATATTGGGACATAATTCACTATGCTTGTCATATTCCTGCACAGTAACTCACACACAGTCATTAGAGGATTTCCAGATTGTACCAGCTCCCAACTTAAGTTTCCTCTATTCTGACCGGGTCTTGGAATGTGTTCATTGTGTAGTTTTAGGTTTTTCCTAACAACACACAGTCCTTCAAGAAGCACTGGAGGCTGACAGCATCTCAGGTATTTAGAGTTTTGGAACATCTGCTTCATCTGTTTAGATTGCTTCTTCATTCCAGTTTTATAAGTTGTCTCTCTCATGGCCTATAACCTTTAGGCTTTAAATAATTAAAATGTTCTTACAGATTTTTACCCCCAAAATACTATCAGCTTCAGTTAATAGAAATTTTCTTACTGTTAAGCAATGTAACTTCTCAGTTACACCAAAAAGGGACAGAGAGTTCGTCAGACAGAAAACACAAGAGCACTGTTATCAGCATTCATTCAGCAACTACAGCAAAATCAGACCTAAACAAAACTTTCCCAGATGTTTTTTAGGACCCTTTCTTACTAAGTTTATTCATGCCATGAATGACTGGCAGCGGCTCATTTTAGAGCAAACAACAAGAACCATGTCACGTAGAGTAGGACGCATGCAGATAAACTACTGATAAAAGAGAACATCTTAGAGGGTGGTTGTAGTAACGATACAAAAAACATGGTTGCTTGATTATTTTATTACTTTAATTTCGATTTACTAGTGATTAATCAAGAAAATCTAGATAACCTGGCGCTGAGGGGGCCGCTGATGAGCTACTCCAAGGTAAGACCCCATGATGGTAGATGTCTGCAAAGGCTCTGAAGGACACCAGTATTCAAGAGCAAGTTCCAGATTAAAGGGGTCTTTTCTATACAATTCAGCAATCTGTCACAGAAAAGATGTTAGAAAAATGTCAACTCTATAAAGAAAACAAGATCACTTCAACAATAAGCACTGCTTCAAGATAAAATAAACACATCTGAGAAGCAAAGTTATAGAAAGTGACTATATTTGAGAAAAAAAAATCCCTCTAATCCAAAAAGGGAAAGATCCAGCACTGTATGTTATCATTCAGCTATCCACAGTAATTAAAAAAAAATAGAGCTTACTAAAAGCATTAGATGCTCCAGATCTCTCCGAAGGGAGATAGGTGGATCATTACCCATTTGAATACTCATGTGGATCATGCGAGCATCTTCATCAGCACGGTTTCTCAGCTGTTTCACCTACAAAATAAGAAGCGGAGAAAAATACTGGTCTACAACTAAGAATGAAACAGATGAGAAGTAATGGAATTGTCTAAACAGCCTAGTAAAAACTAAGAAAGCAAACAAACTTGCACATGCACGACAATAACATCCAAAATTTCTTTTTAATCCCCGCCCAAAAGAGCTTACATTCAAAGATATATTCAGCCATTTTCTTGCTGCCACAGTGCTCATTTCATAGCAAAAGCCCTGAACTTATACTATTGGAGTTTTTCCGCAACAGACTTCACCAGATCCTCTGATTTGCCCAAAAAACGTGGATCCTTTTCCTTGAGAAACAACATCCAACACCAGCAGATTATAAGTTAGGATTAAACCTAAAAGTTGTCTTCATATTTGCCCTCAAAGATTCCTAAGGCTTAAAAATTGTTTTTTTCTAGCAATATTGTTCTCACTCTGTGATGTTACAATGACAAAAATATATTTTAACATCCTTCTTTTTGCACATTGAAAAAAGTAATTATTTGGCAACTCCAAGTACAGCCCAACACAATGAAGGTCACAAAATAAAGCCTCCATCAATTAAATAAATACGTTTTCACAGAATTTTAATTTTCCATCTCTAGATACAGGGTCTTTCACAAATGAAACTGTTGTAATTGCTTCAAATTTTTTTTTTTTTAAACTCTTTTGCAGCATTTCTGCTGTTCTAGTGAAAACAGCTACTGGTTTTTCAGCAATTAATACTACTGAAAACCCCAAATCCCTCCCCTTAAATATGGAAAGGATCATCAGTAGAAGAATAAATTAAAAATGAGAAAAAAATTGCAAATTAACCTATGTAAGACTACTCTCTGTATCAAAAGAAGAAAAAAAGCCAAAACCAACAACAACAAAAAGCAAGACTCACGTACAAGGCCATCACTTCAGCATTCCTTTAGATTTTAATCATGTGAAAAAGCACAAAACCACTACCACCTCAAAAGCTTGCTGTGCAAACCTCACCATATCAAAGTGTTTTAAAAACCACATTCTACTTTGGTGTGGAAAACAAACCCCAAAACCTATGGGTTCCATTAATTCAACGAGTTTTCTGAACTACAGCACCTTAAGCAAAGGGTTCTATCCGAACTTCTATGCTACCTGTCCTAGTGTTAGAAATATAGAAGAACAACCCTCATTTCTCAAAAACTGCTGTTGACACAAACAACTTACTTTCATTGGCATAAGCGCAAGGAAATCTGTGACGAGGTTATGAATTTTGCGAATGTAAAATTCCTCCTGGTAGAAGTTTTCAGACCCCACAACAGATTCAGTCAGGAACAGGAAGACATTGTCAGCAACTGCCAGCTCTGCCATCGCTTCATCTGCCTCAGTGAATTCTGCAAGAGCTGGGCAACAAAAATCACAAGAGGGAAAAAATAAATTACAATCATCTGTTACCTAACAAAACGTATTTCAGAATGCCCAGCTGATATACAAATCGACTTGCTTCTATCAATTATGTTTTTTCTACCATACAGGAAAACACTAGACTGGAAAAGACAAGTTAACATGAGGTGATGATCTCAACTTGCTTCTTTAGTAAGTGTTTAAGTACATAATCCATTTACCAAATTATATCTAAGGTTGTGAACCAAGAATCACAAACCAACCTTAAGTAAACATTAATTATAAAGTTTACATTTTTTTTAATAGATACGCTGCAGTACACTCAATTCTGACCTAGTAGGGAGCCTGGAAAGCTTGTGAAGTACAGAGAAGGAAAAAAAAATAGATTTACCCTCTCAAGACACTAAGGTTTAACATTTACAGATGTAAAAAACCATAAGTATGCATCTATTCGTAATTTAAGTGTTCAAATGACACTAACGTGTCCAAAATGCAATCTTTCACATTTTTCAGTACATTAAAATCTCTTTTACTTTCAGTAAGACGCTGTGCAATATTACTGTCTAAAAACTAATTATTTCTAAATCTGTGTACATTCCAGAGTAATTAAATTCCTGACAATCAACTCACATACTAAGAAAGCTCTAAAGGAGTGTCAATGTTAATTTTATTATAAAGGTAAATACACTTCAAAAAGGTAACAGACACTTCAACTTCAACCACTGGTAAGACTTGGATACTAACTTGCAGCAACTGCACTTCAGGGTAATTTACCTGTCACATCAGATAATTGGGATATTCCTCGTAATGCCAGTGCCCAGGCTAATCTAACAGTAGCTTGCAGGCCAGGTAATTTCCAAGGCTGAGACTCCTGAAGACGAGTGTGTATTGTTGCTATATAGTGTCTTTCTGCTAGCAGAGGAAGCCGTTGCATCAAATCTTGAAGAACAACAAAAACAAACACAACACCAAAACCCAGTAAATGAGTGTGAATACAAACATACAAAATCCTACCCATTAGTTACTAATCAGAAACAAAATTAGTTAAATAACAATCAATCCATCTGCACAACACAACCTTTTTGGGAAACCTGCCAGCATTACCTTCACGGTCCTCTGTGACTTGTTCCAGAAAGCTGACATCAAAGCAGTAAAGGAGAGCCATGAGAAGAGACAAATTCACACCATCCAAGGAGCCATCAGCTTCCACTGTTACCTTCTCCAGGTAACTTATGAGGATTAGAGTGTCGTCCTTACTCAGCGGTGACTGGCAGGTCCACACAAACAGGCTTTCAGCCAAGGACTGTCGGCACTCTTTAATGAGGTCAGAAACCTTTAGAACAAAAACCAAACACAAAACAGTGAACATATTCTGGCAACGTGTCCTTCTCAGTCAAGGACTAGGTTAAATTGAACAAGTTTAAAATTACTCTAAGGACAGCACCTACAGAAAATCATGGGGTTTTTTTAATTGCTAAAGAACAAAAGGCACACTTCTGCTTATTAAATTATATTCCCATGTATTTCATATGAGGTGTAAGTAGACATCCTGGAACACAACTACATGCGCACCAGCATCTCTGTTGACATCAGGAGACATGATGAAACTACATAGAACACAAAAGTCGCATTTCCTGTCTCTAATACACATCTATGCTGGTAGTTATAACCAGGCAAGGTCACAGTCTTCCTCTTGCCCCAAAAGAAATGCCCTCCCACCAACTATACAAATTACTAACTTTTAATCGCTGAGAAATATGAAAGACATTTGAAATTAGAACTTTCTTCCCCAGACAAAGTAGTTCTAGGTTTATATTCTGAAGTTCGTATATGAAATCGATCACCCCCTATTATACCATGGAACAAATATATGCCCAACATAAAGGCTATCAAGCATTTGCATACTAAAATTATTTCTTATTTGGTAAAACATTGCATGTTATAATACAACTGTGACAGCTCTTGAAAACAAACTCTGCCTTTCTTTCTAAAAGTTACACCAGACATCTGTTTTCAAAGACAGACATTTATTTATTAGCTACATTCCTCCCCCAAGCTGAGTTTTAAAAAGACTTAGAGCAGTTAAAACAGTACAAATTAAAAAAAACACCTTAAAACAAAAAGCCGCAAATGGCCTCTAATAGTGGACTTTGTAGAACTATATCTTATTTACCTAAATTACAAGCTTCTAATAATGTTCTTGCCTAGTATCTCTTGTACTTGGTTAAATTAAACATAAAGAGCTCTAAGCATTCTATCTCCAATGAAAACACACGCATGGCGATAAGGAGAAAAACTTTTGAACATTTAACAGCAACAGATTCGTACTCAGACTCCAGCGGAATAGCAGTTTTAATGAATACTAAGGGAAAAGCAGTAGTCCACCCAAAAGGAAGGAAAAAAACTTCTAACATTAAGCATTAATGAATTTTAAGGTAATTTAATGTAAATTAGAAGGATATTATTCACATAGTTTAATTAATAGCAAAAGTTTAAAACTAGTTCTTTATTTGGCAGAAAACAAATTGGTTATAACAGAATAATTTTTATAGACAGATCACCCATTAGAAACAAGTTCAGTAATTAAAAAAATAATGTTTAAAACCTCCCTACTAGGAACATCTCTGCAGTTAGTCAGTCTCAATTAAGTCCAAGGATTACAAAAATGAGAACTCATTTTCAAGCAATTCTCACTTCACTATTATAAATGCTTCTGTTCATATTAACAATTGGATTAATAGAAAATAACATTATTTCCCTGACTAGACTTGGTGTCAACCTGTTTTAATAATTTGTGAACTTTGGTTTGCTATTTGTATTGCAATGGTGCTGAGAGCAGATGATTTATGTAGTCTTTAGAATAAAATTGCAAAACCAAAAATTACACATAATGCAAACAATAGGTTTACTTTCATACTGTCCTTGATTAAATTTCTTCACTAAAAATAAGGTACACCTTAGCATCAAGGAGCAACAGCAAATCAGAAATACAGATCTCCAGAACACAGTACTCCAGATCCCACACTGGAATAGCACAGGACGTGGAATAGCTGAAGAATATTCACACCTAGTGAATATTTACCTCTCTGCGATGTTTCTCACTGCCCAATCCTCGCTCTTTCTGGAGTTTATCAAATTCATTGTTCAAATCAATGTGAGAAACAAGTGTGAGGATCTTCTGAGTCAATCCTTGCTCCATTAGGTCATCTGTAAACTGTGTTGTCATTGACACTAACTCTTGACTACAATAGAAAGAATATAAATTTAGTAATTAATCATACTATTGCCAGTCACAGAGGAAGCCTGAAACACTGAATCCCATCAAATGTACTTGCTGACAAAAAATGTACAACTACATCACATGCAAAGTAATTAAATGTACATCACTGATCAGTAAGCAGTACCCTCTCAAAACTGAATGCATATAAAGTCCTTAGGTAACTCTAAGTTCTAGAACATGGAAAAGGAGAATCCAATATGGATCAGCTAGTTAAGCTTTATATAAAAAGGAAAAAGTAGTATACATAAGACGCACGTAACTCACAAGCTCACAACCTCTTCCTTACTAGTAAATACAATTGTCCAATTACGCACACACTACTTAAGCAGTGGACCTAGCTCTCATGTAATACTTACTTTATGTTTATACTAAAACACATCTTTTAATCTTTTTAATCAATTAAAAAATGTAAGCATACTCTGTCTGCCAGTTGATAGTACATCCATTTTAAGAAAAGGCAGGAGTACAATTCTGTTTTACAGGACACGGGAAGTCAGCACATCAAGGGCAGAAACTCAGTCTTTGATATACTGAGTAATCATCACTAGTTAGAGCAACGTTGATTGGGAGGTTGTTTGCAGCAAAATACTTCCAAAAGGTGAAGCAGCATGAAAGGATTAAAAGTAAAATGGACATCCTTATAATCCAACAAAAACACGTGGAAGAAAAGAATATTAGACTTACAAAAAAAAAAAACAGGAAAGCAGCTGGATCAGTTTATGAGAAAGAAACAGAATTGAGAATATTCATATTCCCTTGAGTCTAGTTAGTCATAAAAGCACTCAGAGCCAAGAGCTTTGATCAGATCATCACCCTAACACAAACCTGAGTTCCAATGTCCATGTCTTGCCTTGGCGTGACTGGATGAGGGTTCGTAGTGAATTTGCAATGCATCTTTTTCCATCCCAGTACAACAGAACAGCCACTAGACCTCTTGTAAGGCCAGGAAAATGAGGTTGCTGGTGTTCTCCTATTAAATGAAAACGCACAGAATAGTCACAGGAAGTTGAATATACATGAATATATATGTTACTACAGTAACAGCTTTACATCTTTGTATTCCTAACTGACATACAAGCGTAGCATTCAAAGCAACCATGGTTATTCACTATCACTTCAATTTGTTTCAGGCACTTAAAAGACAAAAACAAGCACAGATATTTATTAAAATTGATATCAAACTATCAAAATGTAAAAAAAAATTAAAAGAAACAAGTGCAAGTTCATAAATATCCTAGTCCAAATGCCATTTGCAACTGATATCCACCCATCCTGATAATCAATTCAAGCTGATTATTAGCAAAACGTCTTTTCTTCATTCAAAATAAAATTTTCTGTCTGAATTTACATTGAAAACCCATGTTCAAAATAGAAAGGTTGACTTGAAGATAGTTTTCCGAAGGACACAAATTCACAAGCTACTACTTTAATTAGTTTTTTAAAAGTTAATCATGAACAGTAGCTAGTAATGATAACTAACCATTACATTTTAATAACTCTTAAATCAATCTTGTACATGCAAAGCATGCATCCCTTTTTAGAATGCTTTTCTTATCTGTTATTAGATGGACAGAGTCACATATCAGTGTATAACTAATACATAAGTTGAAGAACCAGTATCTGTTACACTGCTTTATGGAAAAACCCTCATTTAATTATCTTTAAACTATCTTTAAAGTCAGTGATAGAGAGAGTAAGTCATAAAAAAACCCTCAAATTATTCTCCTTTTTGTAACAGCTGCAAAAAATACGAGCATTAAGGTTCAGAACACTTACTTCATTACATCACACTGACAGTAGATTTCATTTTAAGAACATTATATGTTAGGAAGCCAAGGCCTTTATCGAAATTGTGCATTAACACTAAGGGTACACTGAAATAAGAAGGCCCTGTTCAAGCTGTATTTCTCCAGTTATTAAATATTTTCCTTTCTCACCAGCTAGAAGAAGCTCAACAGCTGCCAACTCTCCGATATCAAAGAGGTCACTGAGGATAAAGGCTTCTCTGATGAGCTGCTCTGGCAAAAGCCTAGTTCCCTGCTGACCCTGGATAGCAACCCCTTCTGTACTTGCTTTCTGAATTTTCTCATGCTGCTGAACATTCTTTGGCTGCAAGAGAAACAAGCATCGGAAGTTATTCAAAATGGCAAGATCAAATATTGAATAAAGATTTACACATTAATCCTTCCTCACAAATACAGTTCTGATGGGTTAGGTTGTCATTATAAAAACAGAGACGGTGTTTTTAAAAACAGAGATAGTAAAGGCATCCTAAAAATCCTTCACACTTGCACAGCAACCGTCTCTTTGTGGGAACATCAGAAAATAATCTTATACCATCACTGTGGACAATTAGTTTACTCAGAATAATGGAGACTGAAAGTAAATTTTGGTACTATTGTCAGCAAGAAGTGGTATCAGCTCAATGAAAGAGATCTGTTGCATTACTCCAAAGCACTGTTTTCTACATCATTCTTTTCTATTAAACTCAGATGCTAAAATATATTAACACTCTATAGCTGACCATTAAATTTTCTGACCTATCAGTTTGAAAAGCCATGTGCTATTTCAGAAGTAACAGCACTGAGAGAAGATGTACTTCTTGCTGTTACCTGTGATTCATCAGCCAGAAAGCAGCAAGGTTTTCCACATCATCTCACATTCCTAGTAAGACACATTCTGTATTTTGTAAATTTATACATTCACCTGTTCTGTGTGTTCACCAGCCTGACTGAAGCACAAACATGGACCAAAACCAGATAAAATAGTTTCATGCTTTACTTTAGAAACATGCAAGTAGCAAAAAAAAGCTAATACTTGACTGATGAATCATCAGATATTTTCACTATTCCTTTCACTGTATTAGACGATAATGCTTTCAGACAATGAGAGAAAAAAATAGATAAAATTATCCTGTACAATACACAAAATAATATGTATTATTTAAGTTATTTGTATTCTTACAGCAGAACAAGATTGCTGCAAAACATTCGTGTTAGATACTGTAAAAACATAGAACAAAAAGTATAGTCAGAGCCTAAATTGTATGCAGTACAACAACACAGACAGAGTAAGCTGTCAGTTCTCCAATTCATTCCACAAGAGAGCATTAGTCCAGTACCGGATTTCTGAAGAGAGCAATGAAGTCAGATTTGTGTTTCTTTAAAACCTGGTCGAGGTGATGGATAGCTTCAGGTTGCCTTTTCCAAATGGCATCCATTACAGTCTGCCATATGTCTTTATATGGACCCCATAGGCTGGCAGCTAAAAGAAGAAATAAAACAAAGTATTTTAAATGGAGAAAGAAAGAAACCAAGTTATTTATGCTTTCAATGAGTAGAATTTTTTAACTTATTGTTAGTCTCAGCTTGACAGTATAGATTGTTATGCCCATCAAGAAAAACATATTTTCCTATCTTAAGGCACATCAAAATAACAGCAATGGTCTGATATAAAACTTATATTTAGCAGAAGCAGAAAACATGATGCATGCACCTCATTCCTGGGGCTGAACGTTATCTTATAAAGATATTAGATACAAGCTCTGTAATCTTTCACCCTTATATGCTTAAGAAATTCCATCCACTTTGGTAAGATTAAAGGATGGCCAAGAATCAGAGAGCAGACCTTGAATCCAAATGTAACTTGGCAAGGCAGGCTTCCTGCTTTCCATTTTTGACAGAAAAAATCCAAAATAAATAAATATCTAATATACGAGGGACTGAAAATGAGCAGCAATGCTGTCAGAATCTGTCCCATCATTGCATCAGTCTGTGTAGAATAAAATATATTAGAAACCAAAAGTCTACAATTAAAGGTGATATTACATAAGAAACAAAAATTATACGCCTAAGGACAGTTTCTTTCACATGCAATTATCCTTCCAATCCTAATTTAAAACATAAATACAGGTATTTTTGATACCTACAGCACATTTGCTGCTAAAATTCTGTACAACAGCTTCACCAAAATATGAATTTCCTTTACTACAAATAGACAGATCAATATAAATAATTGCCTATGCTTAGAAGAGACCAGATTATTTCTGCAAGCTAGCAAGCACAAATATATTATTTAAGAGAAGCCTTACTCTACTCTAGAAATATAATCTCTCCTCTTCTTCAAAACTGAAAACAGTTTCCTTTGCATATCTCAATTCTGAATTTAGTACCACAGCTGAATGATCTCTTCCTAACTGGAAGCTGTATCATTCAGAACCCAAAGACAGCAACATGAACACTGTACTAGAAGCTCCTTTATCATCAGGTCTCAAGAAAACAGTATACCAAACCAGTCTTCATGCTTCAGCCAGACTCACTGTCTCAACTGAAAACCTTGCAGATGGAAAATTATTCTTACTACCTAGTATTAACATCCTATTTAAAAAAACCCAAACCAAAAGAAAAAAAAACAAACTCAAAAGTTAAGGACCCATATTAAACAGAATTACCAAAATGTTTCCCTTGCTAGGTATCATCTGTATCTGTGAAAGCTTCAGATTCTATGCCTACTAAACATACCAGATACATTTATTACTAATTACATGGTAACTTGCAGGCAAATGATACAACAGCCATTATGTGTTTCTGGGCATTTACTGAGAGCGTCGCTCACTCAAAGAGATCATAAACTAGCAGTGGGCTCTGCATGCTTCAATTTCGCTAGGGGAAAAGCTACTTTAAGAGGTTGCTGCCCTCCTTCACTCACAGCCATGTCTAACCAACTGCACACATGCCTGCTTCATTAACTCTAATGGACTGCGCTGTAAGTCACGTTAGTAAAATCTTCCAGACTAGACAAAGGAGGGGAAAAAAGAAAGGAGCAACATTTTCCAGGTGTCTTCCAATCTTGTTTTTAAAAATCAACGTATTTAATGAACACATTACAAAGTGGCCCTGCTAGCCATAAAAAAACAGCTGAAAGAACAATGCCTGAAGCATAGAGGGAAAGAACACATGGACAGTGAAAGGCAGAGACTCTGAAACTGGCTTTATTTCTGGAGAAATGATAAAACAGAACTGTGCTTTGCAGACCAGCCCATACACAAAAAATACTAGCATTTGACCTAAACCTGGTTTTCTTTTTCTTCCTTCTTCTTTTTACTGTACAATTTAACACTGTTACAAACTCAAGTACAAAGGCAACATTTTATCTTCTCATAGCTTGTTCTGACCAGCTCTAACAACCAGGGTAAACCTAAGTGCACAAAGTCAAACAAATCCACACCGTGCCCCTCTTTTTCACACAATCATGATAACAACTCAAAGTAATGCAAAGTGCAACATGAATAGCCTGAATAATAAGGCAGCGTAAGCCAAGTCAAAGTCTACCAAGTGTACGTGGAGGCAAGAGCAGGTCTCGGAGTGAGATCACTGGTTTCAGTCATTTTCACCACTACCTAATATACCTTGGAAGCAGCAAACCAAGTAAAACTTGGTCAGTTTTACTCTGTTGCAATGGAAAAAACCATGCAAAACAAGAATAAAAACAAACAAACCCTCTCACCTCAAACACACTAACAAAACTATTGTAATTTATGATGCAATTTGCAGTGCCAGTAGAGATGCCTCTAAGAGGACAGCCTGTGGAAAAGGACAAATCCTCTGTCCTTTTTTAATCATCAGAGTGTTTTAATCACAGTGTTACCTCTGCCTAGACAAATCCACCAAAACCAGCTACTATTAGGCAAATCATTTCATACTCCAGACTGTAAATGGCTCTCCCACATAACTTCAGAGATTTACTTCCACTCAAAACAGTTTGTTCACTCTTATTAAGATTACTAAGTCTAATAAACACTAGCAGCAATCCACAGTGCCTGTAAAAAGCTGTTCAACTATTTTCCTGGCCCATTTGTTCACTCATGTCCCTACAACATAATTGCTTTCCTCCAACCCAAATTCACGTACTATAAGACATCAAAACAAATTAAGGATTTAAATTTACTAACTGAAAACTAATCCAAAAAAGGGGGTCATTTTCAGCAGGATCACATCTATAACCCAGTTTGCCCTGTGTTGACACAAACCATGCTAGCACAAAAATGAAGTATTGCCGAGAAAGAAGTAAGCAAATGGGATGGAAAAAAAGGTTGGACTTAAGAGACCACTTCGACTTTCTCCCCACTTATACTGTTTCTATTACTATTACAGTTTTAGGAAGGCTGACAACCCCATCAGCATCAGCAAGGAAGGACAGACAGGCTGGCTTGCTTGTTGTGGCAACAACAGCAGTTGACAATTATGCCTAAACTTCTTGCCAAGTTATAGACTTAACCACCCTAAGTCTGTCCCCACAAACAACACAATGTAACCTAAGGCAAAATCTTCATTAACTCTAGTGCCCCATCTGCTTTAATTTTTATCTCATCTTTCACTTACAACACTCCTTCTTCCCTCATTTTATTTTAATTATAAGACTATAAAATCTCTTGCCGTGTAATTTATACAATAACTTTAACAAAGTCACATTACAAATGAAGGGTCTTTGCTTTATTACTGCTTTTCTGTGAGGGGGCAAGGATGTAATTGATTCAGTTAGATCAAAATCTCTTCCCTGTAAAATTCACTCCTGCCTGACACAGAAAGAGAGCTTTTAATTTTATTAACTAGTCACTATGACATAGACCACTCTAGTCACAGACGGTTTTTTGGTCATGCCCTGAGACAGAATAACGCCATCATCCAGCAATACAGGCTGGGGACCAGGTAGCTAGAATCATACAATGACTCAAACTGCAAAGGACTCAAAAGGATCATCAAGTCCAACTCCTGTCCCTACATAAGACAATACCAAAATTCACACCATGTGTCTGAGAGTGTTGCCCAAATGCCTCTTGAATATTGTCAGGTTTGGCGCAATGATTGCTTCTCTGGGGATCTGTTCCAGTGCTCCAGCACTCTCTGAGTAAAGAACTTCTTCTCAATACCCAACCTAAGCCTCCCAGGCACATCTTCCTGCCAGTTCTTCAGGTCCTATCATCGGTCACCAGAAAGAAGAGATCAGAGCCTGTTCCTCCTCTTGCCCTTGTGACGAAGCAGTAAACTGTGATGAGGTCTCCCCTCAGTTTCCTCTTCTCGAGGCTGACCAAACCAAGTGACTTTAGCTACTCCTCATATGACTTCCCCTCCAAACCCTTCACCAACTTGGGTTTTTTTGAGAAAGCAACTTTACAGAAAAACACGCAAGTATTTGGGTAGACAAGGAAGCTCAAAAATACTCAGCAGCACATCCTCACAGCAAAGAGGCCTCTATGCACAAGGGTGTGTTAACAGAGTTACAGCTAGCAGGGAAGTGATTACTCAGGCACCTCTGAGAAGCATTTACTCCAGTACTGTGTCCAGTTTGGGTCTCCCCAGAGCAAGATACTGAAATAGGGGGCTAGAGAACACGATGAAGGAGAAGAGGCTGAAAGGATCAACCTTCTTGAGTCTTATGAAGAGAAGCTAAAGAAGGGAGCTTTTTTTCCTTCAACTACTGAATGGCACTGTAAATAGAAAACAGAGACTGAGGTACCCTCGGAGACAATAAGCAGCAATTAATACAAGTTACAATACCAAAACTTCCTATTAACCATCAGGAAAAGAAAAAAAAAATCTGCCATGAGGGTGGTCACACACTGGAACTGAGACCAAGAGGGATCGTCCTTCTGGTTGGATCTTCATGCCTACGAGTATTCAAAACCAGGTTAGATAATGCCCTGATCCAGCTGATTGAGCTGGCCTTACTTTAATGGCAACAGAAAGACTGCTAGACCAGACAACCTACAAAGTTGTTCCCCAATTACCCACTTATTTTCTTTGGTATTAGATTTATTCCTCAGTTACACTGAGTAAATGCTGCCTGAGTAACTCAAAACTGCTACTTGTAACATGCTCTGAAAGGACCGTGGGTAATCCTGCTGCTCCTAATTCTTAGCAACACACAGTGCAAGAGAAACCAGCTCAACATTCCCATACTTCTTGTGCATAATCACAGAATGGTTTTGGCTGGAAGGGACCTTTACAGATCACCTTGTCTAACACTCATACAGTGAGCAAGGACATCTTAAACGCAATCAGGTTGCTCAGAGACCACCCAACATGACCTTGAAGGCTCCCAGGAATGGGTCACCTATAACCTCTCTGGGCAAACTGTTCCAGTGTTTCACTACCCTCAGCGTGAAAAATTTCTTACTTACATCTAGCTTAAACTTCTCCATTTTTAATTTAAAACCATTACTCCTTCTCCTATTGCCACACATCCTGCTAAATTTCCCATCTTTCTTACAAGCTCCCTTTAATTATCGAAAGCACAGTGCAGAATTCAGAAGATTATTTTTTTGCCTTTAATCACACAAAGCATTACAAGACAAACAAAAGACTGAAGTGATGCTTAATCTCACATGCCCAGAGTGCCCACCACCCTCTCCAGCCAAGGTGGCCTTTGCTTCCCTACGCCACCAGCTTCATGCATCCCTTGCCAGGATCCACCTTGCAGGGCAGCGGCTCTCACCGCACAGCTCCATCCCCAGACAGCTCTGCATGCCTTGGTGATACACAAAATGCCCCCAAATGAACTCTCTAAGACTCATTTTGGAGTTTTAGAAGGCAAGCACCCTTTTATCAGACCTGAGCAACATGAGGAGCAATCTCCATCAATCGTGTGCAGCCAGATGAGCTGGGGACACGTGTGTATAAAATTTCTCCAAAATGTTATACATGTTCTATTACTTTCCAAGGAATAATTTTAATGTTATTATGAACTTTGCAACAGTCAAAACTGTTGCTAATTTGAAGCTGGCTCCAGCTCTGACTGACCTTGCATTAGAGACGGGTAGAGGCTGCTCACAGAGGTGACCACAGAAGCAGACACCTCTGTTCAGCACAGATCACATTAAATGCAAGATGTTATTATCTCCAAAGAATTAACAGTGTTTGGGAAAATACTGACTGAAAGAAACCATGCTGTCAGAGGAACATTCTGTTTACAAAGGCTTGTAGTGATAGGATGAGGGGCAACAGGTATAAACTGGAGAGGGGCAGATTTAGACTAGATATTAGGAAAAATTTCTTCACCATGAGAGTGGTGAGACACTGAAATATGTTGCCCGAGGAACTCTGGATGCCCCATCCCTGGAGGTGTTCCAGGCCAGGGTAGATGGGGCCTCGAGCAGCCTAATCTAGCGGGAGGTGTCCCTGCCCATGGCGGGGGGGGCGAAACTGGATCATCTTTAAGGTCTCTTCCCACCCAAACTATCCTATGATTCTGTGACTTTCAAAAAACACAATTACTTAGACAAAACTTATCTCTACTTCAGCTTAAATCAAAACTATTCCATTTTCACTAACAGTGACTCCTGGTATCACCGGAGCCCCGCTGGGGCGGGCGCTGCTCTCCCGGCAACCCGGTCCCCCCACGGGGGCTTGGGGGGAGGTGGGGGGCGGGGGGGCAGCGGGACCCCGAGGGGGCCCAGCAGGACAGTGGAGGCCGCGACCCCCGCGCTCCTCTTACCCGAATTTACCGCCAACGGCGCCGCCATCTTGGAGGGCGAGAGGCGCGTTCGCGGCGCCGCCGCCCGGGAAGGACCGCGGGCTGCCCGGCGCGGCGCCTCCCGGGGAACGCGGCAGCTACCGGGGGCGGGGCGGGAGGGCGCGAAGAGAACCCCACGGCTTCCAAACACCCCTAACCCTGCTTCGGGGCGGCCCCGCTGGGCAAAGCCCCCGAGCGGCTGTTGCCGCAGGAGCGGGGCAGGCGGCGGGGGGGCCTGCGCCGGGAGATGACGACTCCTCTTACAGCCACCGCCCGCGCCCTCGGCTACTTCCGGTGCCGCGCCGAGCGCGGGGCTCTGCGCGAAGGGGAGCGCGCCGGGGTCCGTGTTCCCGCCTTCGCTCCTCTGCCCGCGGCGGGTCCCTCCTGCGCCTTTCCCTGTCTCTGCCCCCCCCCCCCCCCCCCCCCATTCTCCCTTCCTTCCCGGGCCTTAAGAGTGGTGGTAAATGGAGTTAACTCCAGCTGGAGGCCAGTTACAAGTGGAGGCCCTCAGGGCTCAGTGCTGGGTCCAGCCCTGTTCAGTGTCTCTATCGACGACCTGGATGAAGGCACTGAGTGCACCCTTAGCAAGTTTGCGGATGACACTAAGCTGGGTGGAAGTGTTGATCTGCTGGAGGGTAGGGAGGCTCTGCAAAGGGATCTGAAGAGGCTGGACCAATGGGCTGAGACCAATGGGATGAGGTTTAACAAGGCCAAATGCCGGGTCCTGCACTTGGGGCACAACAACCGTGTGCAGCTACAGACTAGGAGAAGTCTGTCTAGAAAGCTGCCTGGAGGAGAGGGACCTGGGGGTGTTGGTTGACAGCGACTGAACATGAGCCAGCAGTGTGCCCAGGTGGCCAAGAAGGCCAATGGCATCTTGGCTTATATCAGAAATGGTGTGACCAGCAGGTCCAGGGAGGTTATTCTCCCTCTGTACTCGGCACTGGTGAGACCGCTCCTCGAATCCTGTGTTCAGTTCTGGGCCCCTCACCACAAGAAGGATGTTGAGGCTCTGGAGCGAGTCCAGAGAAGAGCAACAAAGCTGGTGAAGGGGCTAGAGAACAGGCTAAGACGAGGGACGGCTAAGAGAGCTGGGGTTGTTTAGCCTGGAGAAGAGGAGGCTGAGGGGAGACCTCATTGCTCTCTACAACTACTTGAAAGGAGGTTGTAGTGAGGTGGGTGTTGATCTCTCCAAGTGACAAATGATAGGACAAGAGGGAATGGCCTCAGGCTGTGTCAAGGAAGGTTCACACTGGATATAAGGAAAAATTTCTTCACCAAAAAGGTTATCAGACACTGGCTGAGACTGCCCAGGGTGGTGGTTGTGTCCCCATCCATGCAGGTGTTTAAAAGATGGGTAGATGGAGTGCTGAGGGATGTCATTTAGTAGTGGACAGGTATGGTTGGGCTTGATGACCTCAAAGGTCTTTTCCAACCTAATGATTCTATGATTCCCAACCTTTCAGAATTGGGAGCACAGCAACGGAGTGGCCCTCTATCAACAGCCACTCTAGCTGCTGTGGAGAAGATCATGCTTGTTTCTTTCTGACTGACAGGAGCAGGAATGTACTAGAGAGATTATATTTGACTTGCACTTTGAATGAGATACCACAAGGAGCTAAACTAAACTAAGCTAAATAAAATAAAAGCATTGATCAACTGAGATACCATTTCCTTCCAGCATTGCAGTTTATACTGATTCAAAGTTTTAAAACAGCCTTGCTCCAAATTTTTCTGAATTGCTAAATGGCCTGGATAAAAATAAGCTTTCTGAAAACACGCTTGGTATTTCCATCATAACAACTGCAATCAGAGGTTTGACTACTTCTCGTAGTCAATTACTAATTATTGGCTTGGTCTAGAACCACAAATATCTCCCAAGTTCCATCTTTTCCAGTCTCATGCAGATTTGTCTATCTTATGCTGTATCATAGTCCTCGTCTCAGGTCCCACCCATTCAATATCATTCTGCTGCTGGGAGAACCAGCCAACAACTATCCCTCTTTAGTAGGGTGTAACATCACAGTCTGTCTTGAAGCTATGAATCAACACCTTATTGTCAAAACAGGGAAGGCACCAGTCCACAGACCAAAGCAGAAGATCACGCTGTTATTTTGAATCATGAGCTTCCCAGTTCCTAGAATTGGATCTAAACATACAATCCATGAAACTCCCATCCTTTAGCACAAAGCACGCTTTGATGTTTAACTGGAAGGGATTTTTTTGAATAAATTATGACGTGAAAGGTAAGCTACAAAAGTGAAAAATGGCTAAACTTGAAAACTTTTCTAAAAACTTTTCTAAACTTAGAAAAGAAACTAATGTAGGAAATCTGAACACACTGCGAATATGGATTCAATTGTTTTGTCACTATGCTCTATTTGTAGTATCAATCTAAGATAAAAACAAAGTAAAATGTTTTTCGGACTTAAAAGATTTGTATTGAAGGGATCTTTCTTTTCAAGCCCTGCCCTACAAGCTGTGTTCATTGATGAAGGCAAAACACCTGAAGACAGATGAGCTGTATTTATTAGAATGTTTTCCATTTCTTTTCCCAGTGGAAAAAAAAAACCCCAAACCTGCTACTATTCTTTTCTCAAAACCAAAATAGCTTCAGTTTCTATGGTTTCAGATTGACATCTTAAAAAAAATGGAAGTAATTTGTAAATGTTTTTATGATGAACTTTATTTAAAACACACATATTTTAAATACCACTATTCACTTTAAACTAGTACTCTAAGTTTTTGGTCAGCTTTGTTAGCAAGTGTGCGGCATTTAAAACTCAAATTTCTTGGGCTTCAGGTGGTGAACTAGGGTTTGCAGACTTGTATAGAAAAAAAACTGTCCCTTATAGAGGTTATCCTGTGAAGAAAGCTGCATTTAAAATCAAGGCATGTGCAAGAAAAAAGTACTAGGAGTGAATCATGGAATCGTAGGTGGTAAAGATCATCCAGTTCCAATCTCCCTGCCATGGGCAGGGACACTTTCTGCTGGATCAGGTTGCTCAAGTGTCATCCAACCTGGCCTTGACCACCTCCAAGGATGGGGTGAAGCAAAGGGTATTTCTACGTGTATCGTGAGCTAAGGAATGAAAATTACTATCTTAGAAGTCTTCTGTATCTGAAGTCAATCTACCACCTTCTATCTCTGAGGTAATCAAGTCTTCTCCAGAAATTCTCTTGTGTATTACTTTTAAGATAAAAGATTCCACAAAAAGTATGTATTTATTTTTAGTGCCAATAGCTTCCTCTCTTGGACTTTATTAAAGCAATATTTCATGGTTGCAAAACCATGTCCAATGAAGTAGACCCATGGGAAATTGGCATAATAAATATCTTTGCTTCTCTAGGTCTTTGCTGTAATGGAATAGCAGAGGGGACAGTATGGAGAGCAGTGGGCCTGGGGTGAGAGTGAACTGGCATACCAGCTGTAAGAAAAAAGAGAGAGAAATCAGAGAAACAGTTTCACAAGAATTAGTCAGAAGAGAAAGAGGAGACAGGAAAGGAAATATAAAAAGCCTGTCTTGTCAAGAATAGTTCCTCTCAGAATTCAGTAGATTAATTAAATCTCATTAATTTGGCCCAATTTGTTCATTTAGTGAATGGGCTCATATTTCCTTGAGATTTCCCTTTTCCTGGTCTTAGCCATGAACCAGGACAGACGTATTGCAATAAGAACATTGCAATAAGGATGCAATGACAGTGTGTTATTTTATTCTAGGAAAGGAAGAGTGGGAAGTAAGAGGTGAAAGTAGAAAGCAAGGGCAAGTTTCCTACTTTCCACAAGCAGCAGAACTAATGCAGCATGAATACAGCGTATCTGTATCTTCTCCTATGTACCCATCACTGATAAGCCATAGTTCTACTCCTATGCTGACCATGTGCCATGCCAAGACCCATGGGTATGAGAGGCAGGTGCCGTGATAAATTTGGAGTCTTGTGTGCTGATCACCTGGCAACTGCAAACCTAATGGAGGGTTTGCTTCAGCCTCTCCAACTACAGGGTTCTTAATTTTTATCTTTTTCCTTTACACATTCCCTGATTTTTCAAAATTTGTAATGACATGCATTTTTGAGCCCTTTAGCTCTTGGTCAGATTAAGTTGGAATTGGTTCAGGAATTGTAACAGGTTCAAAAGTTCCTGAAAAAGTGCATCAGGCGGAGTGTGATTTCCTAAGCCTTGTTTTCTTGAGAAACAAGACTTAAAAATAGGAAAGGAAAAAAAAAGGAGAGAAATAGAAATAATTAAATGAATCAATTGTTTTAAAAAGCCTTTCCCAGGCATTAGAAGCTGTCATATTTCTTTTGGCATTCAGATGCGGCCAGATTGTGCAAACTTCTTTTTAGTCTCTGTTGGAGGAAAAGAATCCTTTCTAACCACTGCAGATTTAATATTTTAAATTTCCAGATAATTCTTTCCTTTCCTTGCCAATTGGCTTATGGTCACATAGCAACATGAACAGAAAAACCACCCTGAAATGAGTGGATGGCATAGGGTAGGTCATTGGGCAGTTACATGTCAGAAGGAAAATATCACATTTAGCTCCAGCTACACAGCCTTTATTATACACTTTCTCTGTCAGCAGTGTGATATTTTAATGCAAAATAGTTGTAACAATGCAGTTCCTAATACAGATGGAGTAAGAGAGGTATCTAAATACACCATACCATACATATTTATATTGGCAAAACTGCATCCATCCACGCTTTGATGAGTAGGTGAGTCCATGAATTCTTTGCTTATTCTCACTTTATTTGCTGTCCTTTAATTTAGGATCTTATTGTTTACCCGGGATCACTGGCTGGTTTGGTAGACTATTTTTGCCAAGTCACTATAGAAAAAGAATACCTCATTCCTCTTCCTAACAATAGCTCTCAGCAAGTTCTCCAGTACAGCTGGGTTCAATGAGGGACATGGCTTCTTTCATCATTAATTAGAAGAGGGAAATCTGTGAAGTATCAAAGGTAGACTGACACTAAATACCTGGGATGGATATTAACTCCTCTGGATTCCAGGGAAAGGAGGTCCCTGTTGCCTGTGGGGTAGCAAATTCAGCTTGTGCAGTGTGAAACTTCTGTGTAAGAGATGTTATTTTCAATAGGTGGAAATAACTACCAGTAATAATTAAAATGAACTGTACAATGGGAATCTGCTCTTTGATTGGAACTTCTAGGTGGTTTGTGATGTAGTACATGTGCAATATTATGATTATTTTTAATAATACTAAATCTAGTCACTAAGGTTCATAGCCAAATCATGCATCAAGATGCAAAGATAATGATGAAAATGTAATTTATTTTCTTTACATTTTATTACAATCAAGAAGGATAATTATTAGCAATAAAAAGTATTATTCAAGTGCCCAAGAGGCCATGCTTTATTTCCTACCTTTAGTCTTAAGTGTAATTGCAATCACATCCTTCATGATGGAGTAAAATGAAAATTAAAAGGCTTTGCTGCGTTGCAGCTGACAAAGGTGCCTTGTAGAAGTGCATGTACATAAATAGGCTGATCTTTACATTGTGAAATACACCTCTTTACCTCAAAAAAGTCAAAAGCATTTCTGGCTACTGATTAGACAGTAAAACCTCTTTGAGCTCTTACTTTGACTGACATTAGCTGTGTCTGTGCATCTCAGTTTACTGGTTTGTAAAAATGAGTATAACGTTTCATAGCAGGCCTGTAATGCCAATTGACTGGATCTTTAGTATGGTCCATCTGAAAAGAGAAAAACAATGTGTTTTGGGGTTACATTAAGTTGGAAGAGTAAAAAACCCTGAATTCCCTTACTATGGCCAGCTGATTTTCCTGAAAACTTCTTAGCTAGCTGTAAATCCTGTCTTTGTTGCAAAAAGGCGCATTTTATACATCAAGATAGTAAGCTTGGCATCAAATCTTAGAAGAAAGCGTAAGACCTTTTCCTGCAGCAATTCTCAGGAAAATAACTTTGTAATTTATTTTTCTTCCATCCTAGATATTTCTACTGTCACCATGGTATCTAAGCTTCTCAGAGAAACTGCATGAGGTTGTTGCTAGCTTGGGTAAGTGGTTTATCTAGTCCAAAACAACAAAGAGCTAAATGTTCTCGAAGTTGTATGAATACTTTCCTTGGGGTCTGGTAGCTGGGGGAGAGGAGCTGAACAATGGCAAGTGCTGTCATTCCTGTGTAGGTGAGGGCAGTTATTAACTATAGGCATCTGACCAGAAATTGATGCCTTGGTAAACAGGATCAGTAATTTTCCTGCTTGACAATTGAGTCTTTATGATCCCTATTCAGGCCTCAGAGGTAAAATGGAAATACTGTTCTTGGCTCTGTGATGTATCATGAGTTAACATTTTCTTAATTTCTGCTTTGGGGCCCTTAGAGCTCTGTCTTTTTATTCTTTCTTCTGTATCCTGGAATGAAGAATAGCTTTTCTTTCTTTGTAATAATTTCTTCATTGAGCTTCGGAAGGGAATGAGGTAGTTACTATCCCAGGAGATAAACTAATTATTGCAATGAAATAACTGCTAGTAACTGAAAAAAGAGGTGGAGGAACATAAGACAAAGGAAATGATAGAAAGACAAAGTGCAAGCAAAATGGAGATATTTGAGTAGAACTGTTGGCACATGAACTGCCTTATTAATGTTCATTCTGTTCAGTGACTTCCGTATCAGATTTACAGATGGATGATGTTCTTGCTAGTTGCCAGTCCTTCAAACTCAGACTTGGTCCTGAAATTCACACCGAGCTCTTTCTGAAGCATATTTTATGTATTCTGCAGTCTGAATTACAAACTTAGTGCATCCTTTTGGGTTCTCTGCAGAGAATGACTGTGCTCAAATAGGTGTAGAGCTACAGAAGGGTAATGAGATCACCTGGGCAACACTGAAGGTGTGCAAAGTCTCACAAAAATGTCTGTGCTAATAATGTAAAGCGCAGGGTTTCTGTAACTGGAGATGATACAGGAACACAAGAGAAAGTATCTTGACAGTCATAATCTGAGCTAAGTTGTAAAAAACAAATCACAACTTTATCATTACAAACTGAGTGAATTTGCTATGGGAACCAGTGAGATTCAGGAAAAATGGCATCTCACTAAGCCATCTCTACTGCAACGTGAAATTGCTTCACAGATTGTACTACCATTTTGTTAATTATTTTCCCAGTGGTGTCCACGTCTTTGGAGTTGTCTGAATACAAGACAAGGAGCTTCTGTACGCTGAAGGTGTGCAGAATTTGGCTTGTGTACTTCTGACAGTAAATTACTGAAATACTTTCCCTGGCCTCATGCTCTGAGATAGCTCATTTGAAGGAGAACCCTGTTTAAATAGGTAGAGTAAGAAAGGATTTGCTTTCTGCTGCAGTCCATTTTTGTTTTGTTGAAGTTTCTTGAGGATCAGGAAGAATTACCCTCAGGAGCAAGAACTGAACAAATCCGATTTCTGGAATAGGCAACTGTACTAATTGGCTCTGGTGTCAAAATACTTCACTGGAAGTCACATGTCTATTAAAGTCTCCTCCTGCCTTATTTGGTTATGACTATGCTGCAGAAGGATAATGAGAAGCAATAATAGCTGTTTGCAATTAATGGGGCAATTGTTGAGACTGCTTGTTCAATAACTTCTACAAAGGTGGCAGCTTACACATTGAAGCACTAAACTATATTATGGGTTTGAGTGATTGAGGGTGGAGTTTATGGCTTATGCTCATTCAGTTGTTTGAGTGGTAAAGAGCAGAACAGTGGAAAACCTCTATCTTATGCACAGGATTCTGAGCTGCTTGGTGCATATAACTCTCATACCTTTCTTCTGGATGGTGTCAGATGGTCAAAATGAATTTCCTTATCATTCAAGTACAAGTATTACATTCAAGTATTGTAAGTCAGACAAAGCTGAATCACTGTCTTTAAAATGTACTGCTGAAACGCACCTGGTCAGCTAATCTGAACTCTCGATTAAAATGAGACCTAACCAATAGAGAAGAGAAAATACTCAGCGTTGATTGTGTGTGTCTGTAGAAGTCCAACATGGTGGAATAGTAATCCTTTAGAATCATAGAATCATAGAATAACCAGGTTGGAAGAGACCCACCGGATCATCGAGTCCAACCATTCCTATCAAACACTAAACCATGCCCCTTAGCACCTCGTCCACCCGTGCCTTAAACACCTCCAGGGAAGGTGAATCAACCACCTCCCTGGGCAGCCTCTGCCAGTGCCCAATGACCCTTTCTGTGAAATATTTTTTCCTAATGTCCAGCCTAAATCTCCCCTGGCGGAGCTTGAGGCCATTCCCTCTTGTCCTGTCCCCTGTCACTTGGGAGAAGAGGCCAGCTCCCTCCTCTCTACAACCTCCTTTCAGGTAGTTGTAGAGAGCAATGAGGTCTCCCCTCAGCCTCCTCTTCTCCAGGCTAAACAAGCCCAGCTCTCTCAGCCGTTCCTCATAAGGCCTGTTCTCCAGCCCCTTCACCAGCTTCGTTGCTCTTCTCTGGACTCGCTCCAGAGCCTCAACATCCTTCTTGTGGTGAGGGGCCCAGAACTGAACACAGGATTCGAGGAGCGGTCTCACCAGTGCCGAGTACAGAGGGAGAATAACCTCCCTGGGCCTGCTGGTCACGCCGTTTCTGATACAAGCCAAGATGCCATTGGCCTTCTTGGCCACCTGGGCACACTGCTGGCTCATGTTCAGTCGGCTGTCAACCAACACCCCCAGGTCCGTCTCCTCCAGGCAGCTTTCTAGACAGACTTCTCCTAGTCTGTAACACTGCATAGGGTTGTTGTGTCCCAAGTGCAGGACCTGGCACTTGGCCTTGTTAAACCTCATGCCATTGGTCTCAGCCCATTGGTCCAGCCTGTTCAGATCCCTTTGCAGAGCCTCCCTACCCTCCAGCAGATCAACGCTTCCACCCAGGTTAGTGTCGTCTGCAAACTTGCTAAGGGTGGTCCTTCTGCAAACCCAAACTACTAGTATCATAGATAAACTTCAGTGGAATTATAAGAGAGCGTTCTTAGAACAGTTCACTCCTAAGTTAATAACCTATTGAAAGCATGCATACAAGATATACTGATTGGAAGAACAGAAAAAAGTAGTGACCCACATTCTTCATTAGGGTTGATATCTGCATAAAGGGTCATACCAGTTCTTTTTAAGTAAAAAAGCAGTAAATTACGATCTTGGGATAGCTTTACAGCTTGTGCTCTCTCTTGTGCTCTTTCACAAACGACAATCAATACTTGCTTGGAAGTAACACTCAGAATGTGTCACTTGACTGCATTCCTAAGCATCTGCCTATTAATAATATAAGTTTGTTTTTCTTATGTGTCATTCTCAGTCTTATTTAATGCACAGTCTGTCTGCAGAAACAAGAAGTTGTGGTGAGGTCTAGCCCAGGAGAAGCTTGAGGTACTGACTCATGCTGAGACACTGAAGGAAAGGTTTGCTTGCAGGTGTATTTAGACTGTAAGTACACAAGGACACTAAGCTGTGAGAAACCCCTAAAAATGAGGCCTTGTTTTTAATGAAGATTTGATTGTGCCTGTTGAGTGGCTTAGTTTGACATTGTTTTATAGTGGCAGGTGCTAAACATGTTTTAAGGTGTGATTTCCCACAACTCATCAGAAATTCTAGTGCCAGTTTTGAGGTGAGATCCAAATAGCATTATAGGAAAGATTAATGCTTTCACTGGAGGAGTTCACATCACTTGTTCGGGTTGTGAAAGGCTTGCTAAATACTATCCCCACACCCAGCTTAACATACATCTCCTACCTCCCACAAAGGTTGGAGGGGACTTTGGCATTTTATGCTCTCAATCTCTCTTTAGTGCTACTTCATTTTGCAAAAATAATTAAAGTTTCACTGGATATGGACTGAAACCTGCCAGGAAGCATGGCAGAGAGAATCCCACTGTTCAAATGACTGATCTGACCATCAAATGAAGAAGAATTCTCCTGCAATTTGTCTCAGTGATCAAGTCTTTTGGACAAAAGCATCAGTGTCAACCAAAAGAATTGAGGGAAGCACAACCCAAGGCCCTCAGCTGCCTAAAGCTCTTGCAGAAGTAATGTGAGACTCAAATACCAATTCCCTTTCTGCCTAAACCGCAAGGAAATGTAACCTAAGTGTCTACTACTTTGGAGAGTTCTTGAAAGCCTGAGCCATATGAGAAAGGGGACACCATTCCCACCTCATCTGTCAACCAGCTGTAACCTTTTTTTTCTTTACAGGTAGTCCAAACCAAGGCAATCTGTATTCTAGGGGTGGGGTTTTTTTCTGATCTTAGCAAGAACAAAAACATGCTTTTGTTTTTATTGAACAGAGACACTCTTTTAATACTTTCTGGTTTGTTTGCCTACTCAGATGGATCAGTGAATCATATAGCCCCAGTGCTCTCAATAAACTGATTTCTTGCCTGCAAGTTCTGTCTTTTCTCTCTATTCATGGCTCCATAAACTAATGGGCCAACTCCAAGTCTTACCTCACACTGACTTTTACGCATAACACCAGAAATAGGACTTTTTGATGAGTTAGCCTCTAGAGCTAGCAGCCTTCCTCTTTGCTAGGACTCCCTGTTCATAAAAAACTTACTGTCCCTTTAGATACTGTGTAGATACAGACTTAGAGAAAGTTAAGGGGATAGTATTAACAGTTAGTGTATAAAGTCAAGGGCTAAAAACAAGGGACACAAGTGCACATACAGCTAGTATCACCCAGGATAGTGTATGTTCTTACATGATACTTCCCTGCCCACATCCTTGTCTCATCCAAATCATGGCTGGAGTCAGACATGTCATAGTAAGAAGTTCTTCAATGGGAAGCCTGGCTGCCATTGCTAAAGCAAACTGACACAAGGACTGCCATAGTAGGACAGGAGTAATCACCTTTCTAATTACCTCTTGTCGCATGAACAAACAGCTCCAGCCTTTTCCCAGTGGGGCACACCTCGCAGGTAATTGTACTGTCAATCCTTCCCACTGCAGTTGCCAGCCCTCTGCAAATTGAGCTGCCAAGGCTCACTTTTAGAGCTTTTATTTAAAACAACTGCATGCATTTCACAGATGCAAAAGCCGAAGCACAGGAGCAATTCCTAAAAAGAGGTCTTAGGGCCACCGTCCTTTCCAACTTTTGTGTGCTGATGGTTTATGAGACTTCTCTCACGAACTGTTTGGTTCATGACATGCAGACCTGTTTTACCTTAATGTAAGGTGGATATAACATGCTACTAAGCTTTAAAGGTCTATACAAGAGTGAGCCATGAAAACCTCAGGTAACTCTATTTGACCTCTTAATTCTTCAGGTACCAATTAAAGGTGAATGCTATGTCACGGCTAAGTTTTCCTAAGGAATTAACACTGCTCAGAGTATTAGCCGAACACCTTTTAGAGTTTTGATTGTTCAGTCATATCAACAATTAGAAAGCAATGCCTAATAAGCCTCAATGAGGCCGTCACATTCTGCTTTGTACAGGAGTACAGCAGAACTGTTGTTATTCTACAGCAGTTTTACCTCACATTTTGAGACCTGTGCACTTTGTTTCTGCTCTTTTACTTTTCATGACAATAGTCACATCTCAATAAATAGGTACTGTACCTATTTAACTATTTTTAAATAAAACCCACAGTGGTATTTCACTTTTGTTGCTAAATTGAGATAAGCTTGGATTTTAACTAGATCTTGAAGATGAAAAAATAACTCCCTTGTCTTCACTAAGATCTCAGCTGAGACTACTTACTGTTTGCCTGTCCAGGGGTGAGAATGTATGACTTCACTCTAGTGAGAAAAGGTCTGAGAGTGCTCCCTCTGATTTCCATACCTTTGAAGTAGGCCTGCAATGAGTCAAGGTGCATATTGCTCAGAAGAATGAGGAAAGGTAAATATTACTTAGAAGGAAGAAAGTCCAGTGTCTAGATTCCTGTTTGCAAAGAGGAAGACTGAAGAAGCAAGCAACCAGCAACTCACTTCCTTCCCATCCTTGATTTTGGCAGTCTTTTTACCCAAGTGGGTCATAGCTGGCTGCCCACCTGATCTTAACACTCTTATTCTGCTGCTTCTGCTCTGGAGAGAGAAGAAAGCAAGGGCTCACCACGTTGCTTGAATGAATGGGTAACCTCTGAAGGGCAACAAAGCCACCCACAGGCTTATAGCAGAACCTACTGTTGGGCATCACCCTGTGCATCTTACGCTGTGGTACATTTCCTACTCTCTTCTCTCAGGAGGCCATTCATTACCTACTATTCTGCTTAGTCATAGTTTTACCCTGAAGACTTCAAAATTCATCCCAACATAATAAACCCAAGAATTAAACATGGAAGATTCTGGATACATTTGGTAGAATACAGTGGGTGCCACCTGTTTATTTTGTATTATAATGCTGTACCCAGTGTTTTCCACAGAGTTGGTCTAGTATTCAATGTGGAAATCCTGTGATGGAAATTTGCAGAATGGAATTGTCTTTAGAATGTGATTTTTCATTGACCTTAGAAGAAACTGCAAATGCTCACCCGTCTTGGGAATTTGTCTGCTTTTATGGGATTCTGCACAAATACAAAGACCTAAAAGTTTTGAAAGTTGTGGCTTTTGGACATTAAGCTCTTATAGTTGCTAGTTAGGAGAAATGCTGCTGCGCTCGGACTAAAACCACACAAGAACTCAGCATATCCTTCCTTCTCCCTATGCCAATCCAACAACTGTGCAATACATTTTAAGGCCCAGCATACAATGAGTTTGCACAAAAAAAATTGTGAGAGCTTCAGGCAAGTGTGACACGATACGCTATCAGCGGAAGTGCTGATGGCTGGTCTGTGCTGAAGCTTTGCATGCAAAATGTCATTTTATTTTCCCACATATGATACCAATACAAGGAGAGTAACGAGAAGAAAACAAAATGAAAGCAAGTTAAAGTAAAATTCAATGCATGGTTTAACAGAATATGGCTCCTATCAGAGGCTGACTGGCTACAGTTCAAAATAATAACCTATTTAAGAATCAGAGACAATTTACCTGTTTTTTTTTTTAAACACTCAAGCAAGTGCTAGATTATTAGGATTCAAACAAAACAAGTCTCCCCAGGGCTTTAATTCTACATCTGGCCTGTCAGCAAGAAATTCATGCACTAATGTGCCAATCATGTCAAAATGTTGCAGGGGAAAAATAAGAACATTTTAAAATGCATATGAATTTAAAATGTATAAAACTATACATAATAAAATACAAAAATATCTACCATCCATTAGATGTCTTGGTTATCTTATACAATACGGTCAGGATAACCAGCCTGGTCTCTGCTCCCTCTGGGCTCCCTGCCCTCTGTGGCTCTCAACTTGTGCTCATGATGCCACAGGGAGCTGGAATGAAGATGGAGCAGAAGTGGGAAGAGAACAGAGCAGCGCAAGGCACACAGCACAACCATCGCTCCGTCAGCATGTCAAGCATAGGCTATTAAGAAGAGAAAATGTCCTCTATCAGAATATAAGGGCCCAATTTCTCTGTACAACAAGTGCATCTATGTCATACAGAGTCTCGGTTATGGTGCTGCACATGTGCAAGACTGATCTTATTATTCTGGGATCTCTCATTTGTCATCATTACAGTCAGGTTCCTGCAGCTCCTTAAGGAACATACTCATATTTATGATTAACAAATGCTTTGACTTACCTATTTAATCTATTATTTTGCCTATCTAACCTATCTAATTTCAGGCTTGTCTTTATGAGCGTTATTTATATAGCATAAAATTAGCTGCAGTAGCTCACATTCCTTTAGTAAAAAGAGGTACATCTGCCTGGAAAACTGCAAGGCTGCAGCTAGAGCTTTGCTGGTGCAATATATTTACAAGCATCAAAGTTCACCTCAGCCCTTTAACTCAACGTCATACTTGCTTCATGGGTTAGCTCCCATCATACCTGGCCTATGCAGAACATGAGTTCCAACATCAATGAAGTCAGTGAAAATCCTTGTAATTAACAGTTCCTGTTTATGTGGCCACCACAGAATCAATACACAGGATGAAGTATTGCATTTTCTCAAGTCATGCACTTTTTATTTCATCTCAGCAAATCCCATACGGCTGAGGCGTTTTTATAAGAATGCGAGCAATCTTGCGTTCTGTGAAAAATGCTGAGTGCTGTCAGATGCAGGCAGAAAAGAGCAGGAGAGAAAAACTGCATTCCTTTGAAAACACTAATATAGAAAGCAATTAAGGAATACAACAATAATGAGCAATCATTTTCTCTCATAATGTATGTTGCACTTTAAAGTGCAGGTGAGAACTCCCCGAGAACAGTAACAAGTAACATAATGAAGTCCTGTCTGCAGAGGGATGTTACTTTAAAACATTTTAGATGAGTTGGCTTGAGTGCATTTGCAAAGATTTATTTTAAAGTGGCTGGGCTTTCTTTTCGCATCAATGAAACCCGGGCTCACCACCCCATGTCCTTCAGCTACAAGCTGCATCAATCTCATGAAAGGATTCTGTCCACTTTTGAATGATTTTACCTCACTGTATAATGTGATAAGGTTGTTTTGCTGTCTAGCCCCCAGGTGCCCTCTTCTGTTACAAGATCATCTGGATAAGGTGTTATCAGTCTCTCTGAATACTGATGGCTTCCTCTGCGATTCCAGTGTGTATCATTCCCTCCCAACCCTAGATTCACCCAGTTTTTTAGAGCAGCACCTCTTTTCCTCCCCTGATGCTGTCTCATAGGTTGTGTGTAGCAAGTCCAAACTCAGCTCTGTGACACTTCCTCAAATATCAGGATTTGTGAATGTTGGCCAAACTGATTGTAAGAGAGGGACATTCCTGAGAAATGGACCAGTGTCACCGTAAAGCGAAAAAACACTGACTGCTCTATAAGAGCACAAGAGATGTGAACAGGACCTCCAGGACCTATAACTGTCCAGAACAGGATGAGCTGTGAAAGATTCATCCATAGCAAGTCACCCCTAAACTCTGGTATTGTAACGCACTCAGATGATTTACCACAGCTGTCAAATGATGCCACTTCAAACAGGGAGTTGTAGAGCTAGTATTTTCTTTCAAACCACTAAACTGGAATGCAAAGACTGAGGTTGCAAAAATGCTGTTTGAAATCCAGATAAATGGTCTGTTTGACAATGCTGCAGAGGGAAATATTTCTATCATGTCCGGTATGATATTGTAGCTCTGCATCTCTAAACAAGGTAGTATTTGCATGCTCTTGCTGGCAGTGGAGATGTGCTATATGAACCATGAGCCTCTTTCCATCCATTTGTCAGTGCCTTCCCTACTGTGGTCATTGTGGTTGCTCCACAAAAAAGAACTCAGTCTTCCATCCCCACGTCGTGCTGCTTGACTATGCATCTGGGCTTGCTGCTACTCTTCCTGCTGCTCAAGTAACGTTGCAGCATTGTGTGAGTTAAAGGGAAAACAGATTGTAGGGCAGGCATATTTATTGCAATAGCAAATGCAGGAAAAAAAAGCAATAGCAAATATACTTTGGCTCATAGCTTGTTCAACACTCTTTAGCTCCTTTCACATTTTGTGAGAGGAATTACCAAAATTAAACATTTCAAAATGCTGTGACTACAGGACACTTACAATCAGATTTTTAACAATATGAAATTATCGGATCTAGGGCAACTGCTCTAAAGTCTGTTCCCTTCTAGTGTACATGATGCTGACCTGTGTGTGCCACCGGAGATGTTAAGGCAAAGACTGTGCTTTATTTTACTATGCACAAAGCAAAGCAATGTAGCCTTCTTGGTTACTTATCTGCATGGTGTCTTTCTCTAACTTCTGCAATTGAATGTATTTCAGCACCCTTCTGTGCAACGCTGCAGATCTTTCTGATTTATCCATTGCCCTTTTTGGTAAGACTTTTTCTCATTTCTTGGAAACACACTTCAAGGTAACATTGCTACAGAAGTGCACACAGAACTGCAAACTTGAATCCTGTTACTATTCACGTCTCATTAGCTGAGCATTTTCTTCCCTCCTTCCCATTCCAACACCAGCACAGTATTTCTACGGAAAGGAGATGTAGAGTGGGAGGCATCTTATTTTATTACACACTACTGGGTTCCCTGGGAACATCCATCTCCTAGGGAAGCCCAGACTGGAAAAACAGATGGGAATGACATTCCAAAAATGAGAAAAAATTGAAACCTATTATCATTGGCAACAAGTTCAGTATAGAGATGATAAATATTTGCAACTTGTCTCTGGCAACCAAGGGACCAGTATGATAAGGAACATGAGCCTTGCAAGCTGTTTCATGCATTAAAAAATGTTTCAAAAAAGAAAAGGAGAATTCTGTGAATGGATTTCATCACAGGAGCCAGAAGGCAAAAAAAGACCTGGAAGGATGCTTGGGACAACTTGTGTTAACTTTCACATGAATGTCTAGATTCAGAGGAGTCTGGAACAAGGAAAACAACATCCAGGAAGATTTGCTGTAACTTGTGCAGAAAGAAACAGACCTCTGAAGAATATTACGACATTATGCTCATACCACTACCAAGAGCCCCCTGAGGTTAACAGGAGTAGTGGTAGCTTCCAAGAGGTCCCCACTGCTCCCTTTCTAGAAAACAGGAGTGATTTCAGCTTTCATTTGCAAAGATACGTGCACTTAGCAGATAAGGAGCACTGTGCCAGAGTTATGCTGAGTAAGTAAAGATTATCGTGAAAAAATTGGTTGGGGCATCCTGCTAAAGTTCTAATTTTCCCCTAATAACACGAAAGCATTAATAAAGATGCATCTCTTTCGTATCTTTGAATAATACATTCATTTTTCACCACTGCATTCTCTCCTTCAAGAAAAAGCAGAACAAATGCCTCACCCTGTTTCCCTGAGCGTGGACATCTCCTCCTTCTGTCATGGATTTTGAACAACACATGGTAAAATGCAGCAAATATTGATCAGAGAGGCTCCTCCACCTGCCCTTCAATTGCCCAACAAAGCCCTTCATTATTATTCTGCAGTTACTGAGAACAGTCATACAGATCCTTTCTCCAACACATTTTCCCAGTGAAAGGTATCATTAGCCAGAGAAGCAGAAAGATGTATGGATCTCCTGGAGTGACAAAAGGAATGGACACATCATTACCATCTATTGCAGTCCGGGGAGCAATTCTTCTTTTTGTTGCAGTAAAGAAGGCTGAATTTCTAAAAAAATAAAAAATAAAAAAGCTGTCATCAACTACTGTATATCATTCTGCATTAATAACTATGAACTTCCCATAGTAATCAACAACGATTTGCAGAAGCTTGAATTTTTTTTTTCATATTTTTGAAACCTGACTTTATGTCTGAAATACAGGCACACACTTCCAGCCCCTGCTTCCAACACAACTCAGGATCATGAACTTTCCGAATCTTGAAGTGTTTTCTCAGTATCAGCACACTGAAGCACTCGTATAATAAGTATTTCCAGCACACACTGGTAGACCAGTGTCAATCCAGCCAGCAGAAAGCCAACTGGATTGCTGGCAAGCACTGAAGCACTAATGGTTACAAGTTTTTGTTGCTGAATATTCAGACTGCATTCCATACAGACGCTTTGCAAACTTTACCATCCTGAAGTCCCAGTGTAATTACTCTTCATCTCAACCACACCTGGAAATTACTTGGTCTTTCTGCCAGTATCGGTACACCACCATCGTGTGTCTTTCTAATTTCTTCTCAGGGCACCCCACTGTCCATCTCTGCCACGTTTCCTCCAAACAGCTGGGCAGCCATTTGAAATGGAAGTGACTTAACACCAGAGGAGTCCTGAAAATAGCTTGGTTTCGCCCCAAACTGCTGAATCTTAGTAGGTTCCTATGTACGTTCCATGAGACAGCAACCATGGGGCTGCTGTCCCAGGAGAAAAACTTCCTGGCATGTGGTGTGAATCAATGCACAACATTGTGTATGCCACAAATCACAGGGAAATGGGGGCCAAACCACAATAACTCAATTGTATGGATGCACATTTTTACTCTAGCTAGTACACATTGGTTGTTTCCAAGAAAACACATTCTGAAATCTTTTCCTTGTAGATATGGAAATGATTTCTTAGGAACAGGTTTGCTTAGTTATCAGACCTACTCAAAATAAATTAAAACCAAACATTTCCAAGAGCAAATAAGGTGTCAAAAATGTGGCTATGTAAGATTGATCTAATGAAAGTGATTACAATTACTTAAAAGCAAGAAAATAATTAATTAAAAGACATCTTAAATCTTTCCATGCCCATATGATGACCTCGTGAATTATTCTTAACAAATTAAAGCAGGGCTGTGTGTAACTTTCAGTAATATCAGCCAAAGCAATCTTAAGCCATGTAGATTTTTTTATGTGTTACTGTTGGATGCTGCTGAAATTTCTGTTCATGCAGGGCTCAGCAAATGGACATGAACAGACTCTTACTAAGGGAAAGGCTCCTCAATGCTGGATTAAAAAACAATCACAAAATTCACTTAATAAACAGCCTCAAGCCTGACCAAGAATTGCAGCTTTTACATACAATATTTTAAATCTTTCTTTCCCTGAGTACTTGCATTTATTCAATGGGACATGTTACAAAGTATTAGGTGTGTCAACAATTACACTACTTATGTAAGTTACTTATGTAGTGGTACTTCTGGAAGCTAATGATTTATATATAGGTTGATGTGAAAATGTGAAAACTATAAGCTTTTAGAGAAATATATTATTTTGTCTATACATATTCACTTGAATTTGATTAAGATTATGGAATCATGGAATCATAGAATCATAGAATCACCAGGTTGGAAGAGACCCACCAGATCATTGAGTCCAACCATTCCCACCAATCTCTAAACCGATGTAGCTATATATATTAAGTATATGCTACAGTCGAATATATATACAGAGAAACATGCAATTTCTCACGTATCTAGGTGTTTCTATTCCACTGTATGTTTTGTTTTCAAAAGAACATTGCATTTGTGTGCATATATCAAGACTGTTACTGAAAACAGTATTTCTATGCAGACCTACGTATTGCCTGAAATGGTGACGTTAATTCAGAGAGCTTTTCTGTTGTGGATGAATGTATAATAATACAAAATTTAATATGCAGAAGGTAATGTAAACTTGTTTGAGGAAGGAGAATAAGCCATGACAATTCAAGGCACTTTACCGTTAGTGGAACAGTCATTTTATACAAGGCTGTACTGGTATAACACTTCAATCTAAGACACAAAAGTAAAGAAGAAAAACATCATCCCACTAAACAAAGTTGTTATGCTAGTGCATTCTGTGATGAGTACCTCTCTTTCCTATCAATTGTGAAAGAACTAAAATTCTCAGGTGGGCATTATGTTAAAAGTAGCAATAGCTTGTGCACAGATCACTGATAATTAAACACCCAGGAGGAGGCTGCCTGTTTGGAGAGCTAAAGATGCCGATGCAGGAGAGCCACTGGAGAGCTATAAAGGCGGTGAGTAAAAGCATTCTTTTTGTCTGCTAGCTGAAGTGATGAGGTCCTTCATGTGGCGTGGAGATTACAGGAAAAAGGAAGGCAGAATTACAGATTCGTTTTTAACAGGCCCATAGCCCAGGGTGTCTGCAGCAGAAAGAAGAGACAGAAGTAATATGGTTTGTGTGAGTTTTTGACAATACAAACCCCCAAAAGATAAAGAGCCTTTTCGGCAGAGGAGAGATCTTCTCCTTTAAAACTTGTAGGAAGTCGCTTCTGTCGAAATTACTTACAGCCCCTATGCAAGAAAACAGAATTTGCCTGGATTTAGTAAGTGAAGAGAGAAAACCAAGAACACACTTTATTTCTGTGCCCGTAGCTTCTGTTCCAAGTCGGGGATGGACAAAAATGTGTCCAGCAGAAAGGCAGCACCACGTGAGCGCCTGCTGCCATGGGACAGCAATGCTGGGCATAGAGAGGGGCTGGGAAGTTGAGGGAAGCTTTGGCCCCCAGACTCTGGGGCTGGCGGGACAACACAGATGCTGGCACAGCATCCCGGGAATCAGTGGGGGATGTGGAAGGGGTCTCAAAATTTTGCAGCTTCAGAAAGGAATGTCCTCGTTAGCAAAGCAATCCAGTCACGCCAGGTCCCCATGGTTGGAGTCTGTGAGGATGGAGAAAAGAACAACAAAAAGAGAGAAAAAGGAGGGGGAAAGGGAGAAAAAAGGGTAAGGGGGAAGATGGTACAGGGGAGGATGAAGATGACAAGCTGGGGTGATGGCAGGAGACGCCGCTTGTGGGAGGGCATACCAGGTCAGCACCGGGGCACGGTCTTGATCTCCTGTCATGTGAGGGGAAGGACTGGTGTGGTTTTTTGGGGTGCCACATCCAGTCCTGCCCCAGCTGCTGTGACAGCTGTCCTTGCTGGGAGCTGCTCTCTGGGAGGACATTCCCACCCTGGGAACTACAGCCAACAGCCGGCACAGTCTGAGAGGGTGGCAGATGGGGTCATTTTGACCTGGCAGAATGTTTTACCACAAGCTGCTAAGCACAAAGCACCATCAGCATCAAAGCCCAAACTCTTGAATACTCTGTGAAATCAAGTTTTACTCAACTTATTACAGCAAGTAAGGTTACAAATTATTAGCAGTGATTGAGAACAAGTTAACAGTAACAGCTTTAAAGGTAATGTATCTAATCATTACTACAAGAGAAGTATAATAATTAAGAAAGATACATTAATAATTGTCCTATCATCACCATCATCCCAATCTAGAGTCACTGGGGAGCCCCTTTTTTCACAGCCAGGATTTGGAGAGCCTTTTCTGGCATTTGAGAGTCCCACGCAGTGCATCCACTTGTAGGTGAGGTCTCCAGAGATTGCCACAAGGGGCATAGCTTTTATACTATCGAATAAACAACCTACATCACCCCAAAAAGCAGAATCTGGCCCCAGCTGCTTACCGCACCCTCCCCCTCCTGGAACATGGCCAAGGTCCCAGGAGAAGAGAGGAGGAAGCAGTTGGTTATCTCCTATGTTTAAGCTAAGAGGCCGTAGAGATGCAACATTCCTGCACAGCTCCTCTCTTTTTCATGCAGCATCCATACTTGTGCTGACTGGTCAGCCAGGGTGTTGTCTTCTTTTCTCATCTTGTTTACTTGAGAAGCTACAATTAAGGTGGCACAGCCCAATTCTGCCAATACTGCCAGCCATGAAACACTCCCTCACGCTCTCTTCGTCAAGGACAGTGCAACACATTTCTACTGATAATGGAGCACTTTGACATTCTCTGAACCAGAAACAGCACAGCACAATTCTGCTGCTAATGCGAGGAGTTACAGACTGAATAGCACGCATTGCATTGCAATATGACTCATCTATGGGTCACCTGTACCGTTTTGTTTTAGGCTGGTTGATCAGGCCCTGTCACTTCATGGAGAGGGGGAGAACACCCCAAAGCGACATCAGGACGTGTCCCTGCCCATCTCAGGGGGGTGGAACTAGGTGATCTTTAAGGTCTCTTCCAACCCAAACTATTCTGTGATTCTATGATTTTGTAACACCATTGGAAGGAACCTAGTAGAGAATCTTGCTGCATCACTATTAGAGTAGTTTATAATATACTTACATTCAAACTTTTACTCAACTTTATTTGAGCTTTTACATAGCAAAGAGTAAATAAACATGCAAGGAGATGAATCAAGTGAATAATCACCTTAAGTGGCCATAAATACACAAATGTTAGGTTTTATTCTGAGTGCCAGGCATAGCTGTAATCATAGAATCATAGAATAGTTTGGGCTGGAAGGGACATTAAGGATCATCTAGTTCCAACCCCCCTGCCGTGGGCAGGGTCACCTCCCACTAGACCAGGCTGCCCAAGGCCCCATCCAGCCTGGCCTCAAACACCTCTAGGGATGGGGCAGCCACGACTTGTCTGGGTAACCTGTGCCAGTGCCTCACCACTCTCATGGTGAAGAAATTCTTCCTTACGTCTAGACTAAATCTGCCCCTCTCCAGTTTGTAACCATTGCCCCTAGTCCTATCACTACAAGCCTTTGTGAGCAGTCTCTCCCCAGCTTTCTTGTAGTCCTTCTCAGGTTCTGGAAGGTCGCTGTAAGATCTCCTCGGAGCTGAACGGGCTGAACAACCCCAACTCTCTCAGTTTGTCCTCATAGCAGAGATGCTCCAGCCCTCGCATCATCCTTGCCGCCCTCTTCTGGACCCGTTCCAACAGCTCCGTTTCCTCCTTATGTCGGGGATTTCGAACCGCACACAGTACTCCAGCTGCGGTCTCACAAGACAGGAGCAGAAGGGCAGCCCAATCTCCCTCGAGGCCGCCCGCGCGAACCCCCGTTCATCCTGCAGGGCCGACCGAGGGCGGGCACCGCCCCCCCCACCCCCCGCACCCCCACCGCACGCCCCCGCGCCTACAACTCCCGTCACGCCCCGCGCCGTCGCGCGCACATGGCGTCACGGCCGTTGCCGCCGCGCCGCGTCCCCGCCCGCGGCCGCCCCGCCCGCTGCCGGCGGCGCACGCGCAGGGGGGCGGCGCCCGGGGCAAGTCTCCCCAATGTAAGATGGTGGCCGGGCTGGCGGCGGAGCGCCCCGAGCTCGCGGATCGCCCGTTTCTCGCGTAAAGGTCGTTGGAGCCGCCCGCGCCGAGCGCCCGCGCGTCCCGCCCCTGGAGCGCCGCTGCGGTTTTTCTCCCCAGCACCCTGCGCCCGCTTCTCCTCCTCCTTCCTCCTCCTCCTCCTCCTTCTTCTTCTTCTCCTCCTCCTCCTCCTCGCCGCCTCTCTCCTTCCCTCCCCACCCTTCTCCTCCTCCTTCCCCGCACGCTCGCTCGCAGCCACCGGCCCCGGGGAGCGGCGCACGCAGCGCGGGCCGGGCCGGCAGGAGGAGGCGGTGAGTGCGGGCGGCGAGGCCGGGCGGGGACGGAGCGGGGGAAGGAGGGAGAGAACGACGACGAGGAGGAGGAGGAGGAGCGGGGGAGCCGGGCCGCTCTGGCTACGGGAGCGCCGAGGCTGCGCTGGGACGGCGCAGGCCTCAGCCCACCCCGCCGTGCCGGCAGCGGCGGCGGACGGGGCTCCCTCCTCGCCGTCACCCGGGGGACGCAGCTTCCTCCTGGCCGGGGCACGGGGCTCCTTTCTGGCCGTCACCTGGGGGACGCGGCTCCCTCCTGGCCGGGGGACGCGGGTGCCCCTCCTCGCCGTCAGCCCGGGGAACGGGGCTCCCTCCTGGCCGAGGGACGGGAAGGCTGCGGGGAACGGTCCCCTTGGCTCGTTCCCTCCGTGCTCCGAAGAGGCCCGAGCGCGGGGACCGCGGCGTGATTCACTTAGCATTTGCGTGGAAATTTCCTCCCTTTCCCTTCCTCCTCCTCCTCCTCTTCCTCCTCCTCCTCCCCCGAGCCAGGCTCCGTTTGTTCTTGCGATATACACTTTTTTTTTTTTCTCCTGAGAGAGAGACAAGCAGATGGTGAATGGCAGCTTCTTATTTTTGGTGTGATTTCGGACGGTCCATGTAACCTCCCGAGATTTGTCTATCAGTAAAATAACTGGTACATAACTTTCCGTTTCCTGCTTGCAAAATACTAGGAGCTCTTTTCCATTTTCTGTGCTAGCAGAAGCAAGTGCCAAGGCTTGTTACGGGCTCTCGTTCTACTCCGGTGATCATCATACAGCTCTACCTGCTAGTCCGAAAGTGAGCTGCTGGTGCCTTCACCTGTGCAGAAAAAGAGGAGGGAAAATGCACTAGATAGTTATCTTAAAACGCTTCGTTACTGTACCTGAAAGGATTTAACTGTTGAGGGCTTGTATATTTGTGTCTGTATGGTTGTATCAAGTATGTAGTTCATAGGCAAAGCAGCTCTCTCTGGAGCATATGTTAATGTAAGCAAAACCCATCAGCTTGTTAGAGCTGTAGAAACTCGAGGCCTGCAGATGTTGGCTTGTTCCTGTCCAAAAGTTTTAGAACTTAATGATGGCCAATCACATGTTTACTGAGCTGGTACAGCTTTATAACTTGCTGTGTCTTAACTCCCTGTATTTTGGCTTAGCTTTAAAATACCTTGACTTGAGTATCACTGTCCTTTGACTTCATATTCTTGTAAAGGTGAACAGCGGCACTAACAGAAGAGAAACTTGTACTAAAACATGAATATGCAGAAGAATGAAATTCCTTCTGGCCTTTCTCTCACTGTTTAGCAAAAAAAAAAAAGAAAAGAGGAAATAAAAAAAGGTTCTTAGGAAGAGAGAGCATAAAATAACTGCTTGGCTTGACAGGGTGAATTAGCTTCAGGTGGCCTACGAATATTCAAATCTACTTGTTCTTTCTTAGCATCTCACTAATAATGTATTGACCTAGCGTGTGGTCTAAGATTCTGATGTGCTGTACCTTAGGCTTTTGGGATTCTGTGATAGAGTTCCTGTTTCATAAACAAGGCTAACACATGCAAGCGTTTAGAAATGCTTGGCAGCTCAACTTGGCTGAATTGCAAACAGAGTTCATTCTAGGGGAAAGGATTGTTTTGGAAAGGGGGAATACAATGCTAAAATGATCTTTGCTTTTAACTTGTGTGTTTCTTCAGGTGCCTGGTAATTGGCTTTTAAAACTATGAGTCTTGGAGGATCCTGACAGCTTTTCTCTTTATGGAGAAAAGGTGGTGAGTGCTTATCAGGAATAATGCTTTATTAATTTCTTGATACGTTTTCTTCAGAAAGCGTAAGAACAGCTATACACTGCCTGCTAAATGAAGGGTTTGAGTTAAAGAAGTTGGCCACAGTATGTGGCTTTTTTGATTAATTAAAAATATTCATTATAAGCAGATACGTGTTGCCCTTCGTGGCTGTTGTTCAGGGAACTTACTATGTTGTGTGTGAGATGTTTTGAAATTACTCTGACCAAGATGTTACCAAGTACGGACCCTGAAGGCTTGACTCTGGCAACCATTTCTCAAAATCTTGCCTGTCTCTTGGAAAAAAATGATATTATTTCGAATAGACTGTTTTGTAAGCTCAGGTAACTGTTAAGTGGCTGATCATAGATTGCATCTTCAGCCTTGGACAGCTAAATTCGTTGTTCTGGTAAGATAAGGCTGATCTATACGCCTTACCACACGTTGGAAGGAAATTACTTGCTCAGCAAGATCTCTAAGATCAAGGGTTCTTCGACTTTCACATGGTGAATGGTGTCTTAGGTTGTACAAACCACTTATTGTCCAACTTGCAGTTGTGTAGTATAGCTGAGAACTTGAGTAAGTGCATATGTGAAAGAATGAATAGCTTACCTTGCTTTAGTGTCCTGAATGTTTCAGCTTTTTGACAATGCTGATGCTTTTTTTTTCTTTTGCTTTCCAGTGTATATCTTTACCTGGTTTTGTCCCCTTTTTTGTTGGATGGAAAGAGCATGAGGAGTCAGATCTCTCTGAATAAATAAAGCCTGTATCTCTCTTGGCCCTTCTCTTCTGGTTCTTGGAGAATAGTCCAGGAATGTATTCCTTTCAGGAGATTGGCTAACATTTGTTAGCATTTTAACAACTGTACATGCTTATCAGACTTGGAAAATAAAGTATAGCAGCAAATGGTTTGCCATGGCTTGAGACGCTGCTTAGACCTTCTGGTGCTTCCTGTAAACAATTTGCGAGGGCAATACAAGTATCTAGCAGAAAAAAGGACTGTAACCTCTGTAAGTAGAAGTATGTTTGCGTTTTTGCGTTTAGCTCTGTGGATCAATTGGGAGCATGTTTCCATCCAACTGGGTTTTGTGGTGGTGTACCAGAAACTTCGATGATATGCTTGGTTTTGTCAGATGGCCTTTCTCTTTTGTAAGTTTGAAAAAGGACTCCATCATTTCCTTATTCGGAATTGTATGGAAGATTATGCTAATGTAGTGAACATTCAGAACACATATTCTTTTCTTCTGGCTCCTTGTTATTAGACTGACTACACCAGCTTAAAGGAAAGAATTAATATTGAAACTGATGATGTCCAAATAGTACTAAGATCAAGTACGTTTTGTGGCGTGGGTTTGTTATTCCTCCTTCCCCTTGACTGTTCTAGGAGCATGACAAAGCCAAGGTATTTCTTCTATGAGTTTATAATTTAAATGGAACTTACATGTGTTTTCTGAACATGTGTACAAAATAATGCATTCATAAAATATCTTGCATGTATGCTTTAAGAATTTGAGGATATCTGCGTCCAAACCCATCAGGAGAGTACAGGCTGAGAGAACAACACTCCTCCTTATCTCTTTCTGTATACCCTGAAAGCTATGTACTCTGTTTTTATTCTGGAACAGAGTATGTTAGTGTTGATTTGATAATGATTAATGTATAATTTTATATTTTGTATTAAGCACTTCACCTGTTGCTGGTTTCCAGACTGGGGAAAGGTGGGCTGGGGTTGGCATAAGGGAGACTTTTTATCTGTTAGTCAGAGTTAAAAATAAAGGTGGATGTAGAGATCAAGCAAACATGCTACTGAACTTGATGGAAAGGGAATTTAGCTCTTGGCTGAGGCTTGTGCCATGAGCAGTGCTCTCTGTTTGTGTACTATAGTTTTCAAGTAGTGTTTTATCTCCGCTTTTACTGCGGTGCATTTTTGGCCTTGTTTGTAGTGGACTGCAACCTAATCTTGTGTTTTGGACTGCTGAGCTCTTATGTCTTCCTTGATTAACAGAAGGGGCATTTATTTTTTGCAGTGTAGGTGTTCTTAAATGGTTTCTTCCAAGTAAGGGTTGATACAGAAAAGTAGCAACTAGAAGGGTAGTAGTCTCGCTCATTGTAGGACAAAATATGCTGCGTAGTTGCTATCACTTCCCCAGCTCAGTGCAGTGTAACAGTAAGAAGCTGGGCAAATCGTTTTGGAAGTGTTGAATTCAACAGGTGAGATTTATTTGAAAGCAGGCTATATGTTGTGTTTAGGTTTAAGGTCTCTATCATCAGTGTATATTTAATGTGAATGCTGTTTGGATGGTGTATATTAATTTTGAATTGCAAGATCCATGGGCTAAGGCACCTCAAATGAGAAATACTGTACTTGCAGGTGAAGTAATTTTATTGCAGCTAAACCCATTTCCTATTACAAGTTACAATAACTTAACATTTTAATGAAGTTTAACAGAATTTGAGTGCAGGAATGAGAGGAAGTATTAATATGTGCTTTGGAACTGCCTGCCCAAGGGATTTTAAGTTGTAGAAGCTTTGATGAAGGTTATATCCCAGATAGGCAAGTGTTTGGTGGCTGTTGTTCAGAGTTTGTTTTGCAGTACAGCTGAGAAATTTAGGCAAATGAGATAGGGGGAAGAAGTACGTAGCGGTAATCACTGGTTGTGTCAATAAAGTGTTCAGTTACTGTTTTTTGTTTTTCTCTACCTTCTCTCCAGCTATAATGAAGATGAGTATATGCAGACATGCCTGTCAGTTGAAGACATAAAGCTTCCCTGTGATCTGTAGAAGTTACCTTAGGCTGTTGGACGTTGCAGGAATAGGAACTATTCCATTTCTCTGAATAGCTACTGCTTCCATTACATGAAACATTTTACTTTTTTACTGAATGAAATCTAGAATTAGCATTCAGTATTTCATTCATAAAAAGCGTCCTCTGAGAGCTCGTAAATGAGCATGAAATGAAAAGCCAAAACTTGCTAGGTCAAAATTGGTGTTTATAGGTCAACTTGCATGATAGTGAATTTAAATGGATTTCCCCCAGTTGGTATGAAATGTAGGGGGCCCCTAAACTGCCTGAGTTACGTTAAAAGCACTGGTCTGAATGAGAGAGGCCAAGTAGCAATAATCTGTCTAGTGAGTTAAACTTACTGCTGTCTATCATGTAACTGCTGCACCTCTGAAGGAGCCTGCTTGTGTGTGCTTCTGTTGGTTGTTTAGCAAGTTAAATCCCTTTTCCTAAACTTTCATTTTATGCAACTTCATCCTAGGTTAAGGGTCAAGGAAGTTATAGCTGAGAAGCCATGTTTGAGAAACGGGAGCTTCTTCCTATCCTTGAAAGGTGCTTTGCTAATCTGTTCATTTAGTAAAGCATATAGTTAGCATATTAACATTGTGGTTTCACAGTTAGTGGTGAACTTGTTTTAGAACATTGGGTGGTACGTCTGAAACTAGAAGATGATTGCTGGTTTTCTTTTATGTAACTGTTGGTACATGTTGAAAATATGGAAGAACAGCTGGGAGTTTAAGGAAATATCAGCTCTTATACTCATCAAGCTGTCTTCTGCACATGGGTAGTGTCATCTTCTGGCTGGATTACAGTTTCATTTTTGTCTTGAATATTATAATTGTAAGCATACTTCAAGGTAGGTCCATTCTCATGTTTTCACCGGTGTAGTGGCTTCCTATTCTAATTGAGCTCTTCTAGAGCCGTTTATTTATTCACTTGTGGTCTTGTTCCGATTTACCTTTGAGGCTTGTGATTCCTTGGGGGTGGGGTGGCATCATATCTTGTATGAGGACTCTTGCTCTGGTTACCATTGTATAAATACATAGCAGAGCAAAACTGGGTAAGAAGCATCTGTGTTGTGTGACTCTGAGAGTGAAAATGCCATACCTTAGGCAGAAACCTCTTAGAATTGGTCTGCAGACAACTGTATCTCTTTCTGGGAAACCTGCTCAATGCTTTAAAATTCAGTGGCCAGAAAGAACACCACACAGCCATCTTTATTAAAGCCTTCATTTTTTTGAGCTTAGTTATATCAAGTACAATTAAAGTGAGGAATCGTAAGGTGGTCACTTAAAGGTAAAATGCTTATTCTATCTCTACTGATAATTAATAGCAGTTACCATGAGCCTTTTAAAATTCTTTGCATGTACACGTGTGTGTTAAACTATTGAGCAGAGGTGAGGCAAAATGTTTTCAAACATAGGTGATTTGGTAGGATGAGGTGAGAGAGGCAGGTTCCTTTGGTACCTGCAGTGCTGCAGTCATCCATGCTTAATGAATGAGCCACTTACTGGTTGAGAGGAGCGACCAGCTGCTGGTTCTGCTGTATTCAGTGTATGCCAACTCTGGAAGTGTGGGGAAGGTACCTTCCATAGAGGTGCAGTGCTGTCTTTTGACAGTACCATTTTTTTTCTGAGACTTAAAATGGACTTGGGAAAGACCCTACTGTATGGAAGTACAAGAAAGGAGAGGGACTTGGTGTCATTCTCATTTCTCCTTTTATTTTTTTTTAATTAAGCATAAAACCAGATATTAAAGAGCTTGAATTCCATATGAGGTCTGGTTAGTTTGTGTCTCACATGGACTTAAGCTCCTCTGAAGGAACTGCGTTCAGCTGCTCTTGATCAATAGAAACTCAGAACTGTCTCTGTTAGTACTAGAAAGTCACAGCAGTTAAAGGATATGCTGGGCAAGTGCACTTGCAGTCAACTCTAACTTCTGTGCTTTTTATAGCATGTATTTGTCATAGTTTGACAGATTATTTGTTTAGGATTTAATTCAGTGCTTTGTACGTATCAAATGACACCTTAATTTCACCTGCCTGACTTAATGTAGCTCCATGTAGTTGAGGTAGCAGTAGAAGGAATTCATCTAGAAACACTTAAGTTTGTGGAAGCCGATGCTCTGCTCTTAGGTATTTTACTAGCTAGCTTCTTTTTAGGCTACTGGATTAGTTTTCCCTTTCTGCCCAGCCTTTTCAGAAAATTACCTGGAAAACTTATTTCCCCAGGATACTTGTTAATACTCTATTTCTTTTTTTTTTCCTTTTTTTCTTTAAAGACAATTGCATTGTATGTGGACTGTCTCTTGAATTTGTATAGTATGACATGAAAGTTATCTTCAAGCAGTTATGCATTTTGTTCCCCATTGAGATAAAGGTACTTCCCAGAATGCAGGTCCTGATCTTTATCAACTTTGTTTAGTGACAAATATGTATTTCCCTCAAAAATTGAAGCAGAAGATTGTAGCTTGTGTACCACATATGTGGGAATTGGGATTTATGATGTGAGTGAATATTGCACAAAACAGCTACCCTTCTGGATTTCTAGCAGTTATGTGGAGTGAGTGCTGTAAAGATTCTTCAATCCTCTGAATTTTTCCGATGCTTTTAGGTTAAACGTTTGAATTCTGGTTTGCTTTTTGAAGTAAAATTCAATTTTTTGCAAATACAGAATGGATGTCTACAGTAATGCTGCAACTTATTTTCACCAGTTTTAGAGCTGAGTACCTATAAGTGCTTGTACCTTGTTATTAATTTGTGAATCCTTAAAACCTTGTAATTTTTATCTTGTTAAGGGATGCAAGCTTCACTTGAAGGCCGTGATGTAGGATTCCTATCTGGAGTCCTTGAACTCCTGTGTTTAGGTATAATAAATGTCAACTTTGGAATAATTCAAGATCATAGCTAATTTCTACCCCAAAGAAATAGAGTTTAGTTCCTTGTAATGTATGTCACTTTTACACTTGTGACAGTCTTGTGATTGTAGTTTCTGCCCTTAGCTTCACTGCCTACATTTTAGAATTTCTTATCCTTGTTTCTGTTTAATGAAAGTGAACCATAATCAAATTTCCAAGAGTTATTGCCTAAACTGCTTAGGCTTGTAGAGCTGAGCTCTGCTTTGTACTGATTTTTATGATGGCAATCTTGTTGGCTAAAGAATGATTATTAAGTGTAGTCTTTCACCTTCTTAAAGGTATATTTTATAGGAAATGACAAGGTATGCTGAATTTGTAGAAAGGCTGGGGATGGAATGTCTACTTCTGAAGTGAATTTCACCCTGCAATTCCTAATACTGTTTCTTGTCCAAGCTGTGTCTTCAGGGTGTGTAAGATTCTGAAGTACCATCAGAAAAAAGTGAGCATGGGGGAGACATTTAGGTTTTTTGTTCTCCTGTTTCGAGCTATACATTTGTGAGGTGGTGTTTTTGGTCAGGTTTCTTGTTCTTTTTCACCACAAAGTTGAATTCTAAGTATTTTAGAAGTATTCTCTTTAGACGCTAACAGTAATCGCAAACTGTGATTTAATGTGACTAAGACTTATATTGTAATGGCAGTCTTTATGCTAGGGAATTGTTTCATTGAAACTTGAATTTTTGGACCTAATATTGCAAATGTAGGCTTGATTCTCTGATTCAAGTACATTACATAATTTCGTTGTAGTCAATAGTTTTATTCCATTGGGTAAAGTTTACTACTTAAATGTTTAAGGCCTCAATTCTACAATTACCAGTAATTTGGTTTTCTGCCTTGAGCACTGCCGAAATGGAATTAAGCTCTAATGAATTACTGTTTTATCTTAAGTTCAAAATGGAAAGTATAGGCAAGTTGGTAGAATCACAGAATAGTTTGGGTTGGAAGGGACCTTAAAGATCATCCAGTTACACCTCCCCTGCCATGGGCAGGGTCACCTTCCGTTAAACCAGGCTACTCAAAATCTCATCCAGCCCGGACTTGAGCACCTCCAGGGATGGGGCATCCATGACTACTCTGAACAATATGTTCAGTGTCTCACCACTCTCACATTAAAGAATTTCTTCCTGATTGCTAATCCAAATCTCCCCTCTTTCAGTTTAAAAATATTGCTCGTCATCCTGTTCCTGACCTCCCTGATAAAGAGACCCTCCTCGTCTTTTCTGTAGGTTCTGTGTAAGTACTGGAAGGCTGCTGAGGTCTCTCTGCAGCCTTCTCTTCTTGAGGTTCAACAACCCTAACTCTCTCAGCCTGTCCTCGTAGGGGAGGTGCTGCAGTGCCCTGACCGTCTTTGTGACTCTCCTCTGGACTTGGTCTGGTAGATCCATGTCTGCCTTATGCTGGAGGCCCCAGCTAGTTGTTTAGCTAATAGTCTATTTCCACATTGTTAAGTGTAAATTTGTCCTTTGACTTAAACTGACTTGGCTGCTCCTCTGAAGTGATAGGCAAGCATTGTTACTTTTTACAAAAGTCAGGTTTGCTTTTTCTCTTGTGGCTGTAAAGGTATTAACAGTATGAATGACTGGGAGTGAGTCTGGGGGCAGGTTTTGGGTTGTGGTTGAAGAGACTGACCAGGTTGTCTTCCTGCTGTTTGATTCTTGATAGCTTCTCAAGGATTCTGAATAATTTTTTAAGCAGGGACAGCAGTTCAATTTATTTATAGTTTTGGGTCTGGTTTTTTTAAAAAAGGCTGGATGAGGCCTGCAGACATTTCTTCCATACATTTGCTTCTCTTCAGCTAGTAGTTCAGGAAAGGACATGGGTTTTCCAGAGAAACATGGAAGTCTGTAGAGCATATTCCTTTTTTCTCTTTAGGAAGCATCACTGCTTCTTCCAGCCCCCACACTCCTCCATCCTCTTATTTTGAGAAAAAGGGCTGGCACACATCTGAATTACTGCTAGGGTGTCTGAAGTAAATATTTGGTTACATCTTTTCTTCACTCTTTCCGCTCCTGCCTCTGGGATTCATTGACTAACTAGTCCTGACATGGATTTTTCCGGTGGTTAACAACTCCTGATGTTACTTGCTTCGCCGAAGTGTGTTCATGTCTGAAGAGCTGATACTGTCCTGAAAATATCTTCTCATTCGCTTGATAAGTAACTGTGTAGAACCAGATGGAGGATTTGGAAAACTGACGTAGGAACTTTTATGTGTAATTGTCAGTAGGGCATTATACCTTCAGAAGCTTGCTTCAAACACTGGAGTGCTGATGGCTTCTTGATGAATGTCTTTCACTTAAAGGTTTAGACAGTAGCTCTAGTAATGTGCTCTTATTCTCCTTCCTGATACGTTTGATCTGCATGCTTTGAGGACTTTTTACTCCTTGATTCTGGGCTTTTTTTTAAACTTCTTCCAGGTGTATACAAGTAAAATTTGTGCTCAGCTAAGAAGAACTGTCCTTCAGACGTGTGGGGTTTTTTAGACATTTCTTCTGTAGCTCTAATTCTAGTTTAGAAACAAAGCTACAGGCTGATACTTCAACTCTAATGAGAAAGTATGTCCTAGAGAGCCTGGAAAGGCAGTGTACAACTCATTTCAGCTTCGACTAGGACAGATTTTAGTATAAGGTCTTAGCTCCTGCTGTCATATCTAGGGGAGCACAGGGGTGAAGGTCAAAAGGCACTCTGAATCAAAACTTTATGTTGTAATGTAAAACTTTAAGTCTAGCAGATGCGTATGAAAAGTAAGAGTTTGCTAGGGCAATGTCTTCAGCCTTCAGAAGAGAAGGCTTTGGGAGGCAGGAGGAACTAATAGTGACCTTCTGGTACCTAGAGACAGGCTATTGAAAATACCAAGCCCAGTTCTTTACAGCAGGCCATGGAAGGCAGGTAAGAGACAGCAAGTATGCATTAAAATAACTGCATTTAAGAATTATGTGTTTTATCATGGAGTTGGACAATCACTGGGACAGGTGAAGGAGGTTCTGTGGAGTCTATCATTGGATGTTTTGATGCCCAGGTATATAAAGCCTTGAGTATTCTAGACTGGTCTTGCTGACCTTGCTTTGAGCAGAAAGTTGACTAGAGAACTCTAGAAATCCTTTCCAACTGGAGTTACTCAATGATTCTGTAGAAAAAAAAAAAAAAAGGAAAAATCCTCAACTTGATGAATATAAACTTAGAGTTTGAAAGTAATTATCAGTAATGGGACTGTAGTAAAAACCGTAATTGGAGTAGTGTGGCATCACTGGAAATGCAAGAGGTTTTTTATCTTAAAAGTACTCCTTGATGTAAACATTGAAACTTACAGATACAATACAGAAGATTGCTGAATTTCTTGCACTGTCAAAGTTTTTGTTTGTTTGCTTGAAGTTTGAGCTTGGTTGCTTAAATTTGGTGATAAAGTTCTCAGAGGTGAAAACTTTTCCATCCCCTGTCCATGGTACTGCAGGTGCAGGCACTGCCCTCCCATGACATCGGAGAATGTGTTGGAATCAATGTGCTTAAGTATTGAAGCTGAGGTGGGTTCTGTATGTGGGTTGGTTTTTTTTTTTGTGGTTTTCTTTTCTTCCTCCCTCCCTCTCCTTAAGGTTTTTCTTTTTGTTTGTACTTAAAACTAGATACTTATGTTCAAAGCCTGAGGATTAGTACCATTGCTGTATGTGTCTAAATGCTTGTTCCTGTAGTTCTGTCTCTATGAAAAGGAGGATAAATAGACTGAGCTTCTGTTGTCTGAAAAGCACAAATTTAAACCAGATAATCCAGAGTAATTTCTACAATTTGTAACTGCAAGTATGCTGTAATTTGTTTTATGGCAGCACTTAGTTTTCTGCTTAAGCCAAGACCTTCAGGTAGCTTCTTGGTGATCAGCATATTTATGAATGAAAGAAGGCTGTGGATATAGTCTTCCTGAACTTAAGTAAAGCTTTTGACGCAGTTCCTCACAGCATTCTGCTCAGGAAACTGGCTGCCACTGGCCTGGACAGGCACACCCTCTCCTGGGTGGAAAACTGGTTGGATGCCTGGGCCCAGAGAGTGGTGGTAAGTGGAATTAATGCCAGTTGGAGACCGGTCGCAAGTGGAGTCCCCCAGGGCTCAGTGCTGGGTCCAGCTCTGTTGAATGTCTTTATCAATGACTTGGATGAAGGCATTGAGTGCACCCTTAGGAAGTTCGCAGATGACACTAAGCTGGGTGGAAGTGTTGATCTGCTGGAGGGTAGGGAGGCTCTGCAAAGGGATCTGAAGAGGCTGGACTGCTGGGCTGAGACCAATGGGATGAGGTTTAACAAGGCCAAATGCCGGGTCCTGCACTTGGGGCACAACAACCCTGTGCAGCTACAGGCTAGGGGAAGAGTGACTGGAAAGCTGCCTGGAGGAGAAGGACCTGGGCGTGTTGGTTGACAGCAACTGAACATGAGCCAGCAGTGTGCCCAGGTGGCCAAGAAGGCCAATGGCATCCTGGTTTGTATCAGAAGCAGCATGGCCAGCAGGTCCAGGGAGGTTATTCTCCCTCTGTACTCAGCCCTGGTGAGACGGTACCTCAAATACTGTGTTTAGTTCTGGGCCGCTCGTTACAAGAAGGATGTTGAGGCTCTAGAGCGAGTCCAGAGAAGAGCAACGAAGCTGGTGAAGGGACTGGAGAACAAGTCTTATGAGTAGCAGCTAAGGGAACTGGGGGTGTTTAGCTTGGAGAAGAGGAGGCTGAGGGGAGACCTTATTACTCTCTACAACTACCCGAAAGGAGCAAGGTTGTAGGGAGCAAGGTGCTGGCCTCCTCTCCCAAGTGACAGGGGACAGGACAAGAGGGAATGGCCTCAAGCTCTGCCAGGGCAGATTTAGACTGGATATTGAGAAAAAATTTTTCATGGAAGGGGTCATTGGGCACTGCAGAGGCTGCCCAGGGAGGAGGAGGCAGTTGAGTCCCCATCCCTGAAAGTATTTAAAAGGTGGGTAGACAAGGTGCTCACGGCCATGGTTTAGTGGCAAGTAGGTATGGTTGGACTCGATGATCCAAGAGGTCTTGTCCAACCTGGTGATTTGATGAATAGAGTCCAAAATGAAAGATGAAGTTAGGTTTTGAATATTGCTATGGTGCGTCGTAGCTTTTGCAGTGTTCCTTGAGAGAATGCAGGCAATGAAGGAGATCTGGTCCTAGCACCCAAGATGCTTTTCTTCCTCTTTGCACTGTGCTGATGAATAGTGTCCTTTACACCAGTTGTTCTAGATTTTGCAGATGTTCTGTCTCTAGCTTGGGAATTTTGCTTGAGTAATTAGAAGTGGTTTTAAATTAATCCATTGTTATGTTGATGTTGCTGTTAGATAAAAGCTCAAGTACCTTATTTTTTTACTACCTTAGTATTATGCTTGTATTTCTTTTAAAAATAGAACACTGGACAGTAATTCTCATGATTTCTCTTGTATTGTAAGACTTGTGATGGTTTAATGGCATTTGCAAACTAAAACTTATTAGAGCTAGATGAGCTACTAAGTGTTTGTTAACTATCCAGTACCTTTATAGAATACCATAGAGAGTGTGTTGAGTTACCATTTTATTTGTTCAGTAATAGTCTTCAGCTTTTTGTCAGTTAACAGGTTTAGCAGGAGTAATATAAATAATTCTGTGAGTGTATCTTAATTGAAGAATAAGAAGATAGTTCATTCTTCAGATTGTCCTTTTTTGGGCTTTGCTCTCCTACTGGTGGCTTAGTGTGGTATAGGCAAACTGTGGTACTGTGGGTACTTGAGACTTGGACTCTAGCTGACAGGTGTAAGTGTTTTACATGCTGTGGTCACCATTAACCCTGAATTAGATCTAGGGACCAGTTAAAAGGTCAGAGTTCTAAAACATGCAGTGACTACTGGAGAAGTGGTGCTTTGCAAATGACATAATATTGACTTTCTGCTCTAAGAAGAGCAGAGATAATAGGCAGGCTTTGCACCTAAATGTATGGCGCTTTTCTTTTTTTTCTTTGGAAATATTGAACATAATGGCACCTTTTCTGTTGTTGTGGGCTGTTACCATTTTCCTTCTATATAATTTATCAGTGAATTATGTTTGTTAGTTTGACTGTCGCTAGATATTTTGAAAAATTAAATTTCAATAGCATTGCCTTCCTCCATCTAAAAATGCAAGCATAACATTTATCTTGAGTAAGACTTTTTTGAAGGATAGAGGGGTAGAGCTACTTATACCGTATAAGCAATTCTGAATCATAGTCAGCTTATGGATTATTAGTATAAGAGAACCATTCTGAAAGAGAAAATGCCTTTTAAAGGCTGAAAAAAGTTGAGAAGCAGACCCTGTATGTTCTGTGGAGAGCAGTAAAGTCCTAAGCTTTTTTAAGTTGAAGCTTGGTCAGTTAATATATTTTTTTAACTGCACAGAGTGCATTGTGATAAGATTCTAGCCGCACATGACTTCAGTTTCACCTAAAATACTTGGCGTTATTTACATACCCGTATGTAGTGGATTTTGCCACTTGTACCCCAGATTTGTGTTGAACTGTGAGAAAAGTCTAAATGCAAGATTTGTTAACATCTTTAGATAGGAAGCAACTGTAGTTGGGATGTTCAGGAACTGCCTGTTACAGATGCTGTGTGATGACTGTGTAATAAATAGTTCGGGTTTTTTTCTTCATCCCTTTTCAAACAGATGCAAACCCCTTAGTTTATTACTTGTATTGTGTGATGAAGGCTCTATCTTTCTACTTCTACTTTGTCTGAAAGGACTTCGGTATAGTGGGTTACTTAAGATGTGTTTTGTTCAAAGAGTATCTTAAAGACCTCCTCTAACCCTCCCACCCTCCATCTGTAGCTGTTGGTGTCCTCTGCTGTGCCATAGTTGATTTTAATCAATTTCCAAATGAACACACTTCTCTTCTTGCTATTCGCTGACAATAAGAAAGTAGGTGATTATTAAGTCTAATCTTTACGCACACCATAAGAACAATTTTTAAATTAATTTAACGAACTTCTTTTTAATTCTGATGACTATTTGGGACATCAGAACTTTGGAATGAGGTGCTGGATATACTAAAGAGCCTTTTTATAACTTCTGTAAGTTAATAATTACTGAATTTTGGAAGTGTCAGATTGTGTCAGCCTGTCCCACTGTGCAAGGTTGGGGGATGCAGAGATAGGATCTTGTGTTAGACCAGTATACCATTTCATTTTATGTGTTGGTCTAATAAAAGATACCACTTCAGCCTACAGATCTTGGGGCTGCTTTGGAATAGGATGAATACAGGAGGGTATGCGAGGCACAAGGAAGTGGCTTCTCTATCTTTGGCAGCTTCAGGACTGCGCAGAGGTGTGCAGTGCTAGGAGGAAGACAAGTATTCTTTCCCTCCGTGCTTGCTCTCATCTTTTGTGGTAATCCCTGCTCTGTGTCCTGCTGTGGGCGTATGCTTTGCTTTGTGTTTGATATTGATACTTCCACTTTCAGATGTAACAAAGTGACTTGTGACTTTATTGAAAAGGTTGAAAACCTTAGAATTCTGAGTAGTGATACCTTACGGTATTTTATATGCTGCCTGTGACCTTAGTCTAGAGAAGAATATTCTGTGAGCTGCAGCAGTCTTAAGTTTTATGCATAGCCATGTGTCTCAAGGAATTTAAACCCCCCGGGGCTATAAATATCCCTTTAAAAGTGTTAAGAACAGTTTCCAGGCTTTCGTTGGAACAATCTTCATATGAAAGTTGAAAAACTAAACTGGAGTTTTCATTGCAAGGGGATTACTGAGAAGTAGCACTTTACCTTTGGACTCCTTGAAGGGAAGAAATAACATGAATTCTGTGTGTGGGCAGTTTAGAGCTCTTGCATAGCAGGGAAGGCAGCTAACCTGTTAGCTTCCGTAATCTGTAATTTTGAATTGGGACAGCAGGAAGTGCATCCCTACTCTTGAGGTCACCAGACTTTCTTCCTTCTGGGAGAGGATGTTGCTGTTGTGTTTCTCTCTGACTTTGGATTTCTTCTCTGCACTACCTACTCCACTTGATGACCATTTCCTTCCAGAACGTCTGGGAATTGAGTTGCTGATGTTCTAGCAGCAGGAGGAATGCTCCATCCATGTTGGAGAGCTGGGAAATTGTCTGACTGTTGTTGTAGCGTAAATTTGGGAATGATGATGTAGTTGACGTGTATACGTAACTAAGTTTTAATAAACAGAATGGAAAGAACCCTGGGGATGAGGGTGTGGGAGAGAAAACCCACAAAACTAAAGGTGTTATTTATTCACTCTGGCTGTCTGTTGTTAGCGAACTATTGCCATGTTAAAGCTTTATGGGCAGTCTGAACTGCCTGTGTCTTTCTGTGTGCATTATCAACTAAAACTCTTTAGAACATCTGTTTTACCTATCTGTATGCACAGTACTGATCACAGACTTTTTCTATTACAATAACCAAGGGCAAAACGCTAACCTGCTTTTTGAAGACAAATGTCTCTTAAAAAGCAGATAAAATCTGTTACTCCGAGTAACTAATAATTACTGCATGTAGTGTTATGGTCTGTACGAATTATTTTATGCTGTCTTTATTCCTGTATGGATCTGGTCCTTATGCAAATGGGTATTAAAAGAACTTGGAATGTGTAGCCTGTTCCCTGTGGTGTGGCTACTGCACTTATCAGGAATGAGAACCTGGGTGCCATGTCCCTGAATGACGGCCCTCTTCCTCTCCAAGTCTTCAGGAAAGATACTACTTTAATTATGCTGCTTAGAATCATAGAATCATAGAATAACCAGGTTGGAAGAGACCCACTGGATCATCGAGTCCAACCATTCCTATCAAAATCTATGCTTACTACATAAATGTTGAGAAATATCCTTTTAAAATCCAGAGGCTAAGTTTTTGGTGTGGTCACTTAGTGTTGTTTTGAAAGTGGGCATTTCTATTAGACAGTGAAACCACTCCACTCTGATGTAGGGAAATTAATAAGGGTTTTATGGTTACTCTTTAAAACAATTACTATTCAGCACCTCACAGATGAAGACTAAACCATTCTGCAAAGTTTCTGTTGTAAGTTTGTAATTGCACACTAGTCCACACAAGCCCATGTTTGTGCAACATGACCCATTGTTTTATTTTCTTAATTCTGCACACAGGTTTTGAGTGGAATGTCTGTAGTTTTGAGACTAATTTTTGTAAGACTTGCTCACCAAATTAAGCTTTGTGCTTAACTGTATTTCCTAAAGCCAATATAGCATGTCAGACACTAGCTAGTGCTATCTGGCCTGTAGCTATTGCACAGAATAAGCATAAATGTAAAAAGTGCACATTTATATTTCCTTCTGGTTCATTAGCACTGAACCTCCTGATGCTGAGACTCTAGAAATTCTGAACACTGAAACAGACTGACTAGACTCTTTTCTTGTTGAAAGCAAGTGCTGAGCTGATTTGGATTTTTTTGCATGTTAATAATTCAAGTACTTTGATTAATGAGGGTATGTGACTGTTCATAGTGGCCATGTGTGCTATGCAATTTCCCTTTTAAAATTTGATTTGCAAATGATTTTTCTCTAAACTAAAAGTCTCAGGGTTTTTTTTGAGAATTTGTTTTAGGATCTGTGCGAGTAATGCTGTAGTTATATCCAAGACTCAAATATCATAAAGCTTACTAAGTGGAATGTCCTAATAAAAAAAGAATGACGTTGTCAGAAGAGGTACTGGTAAACAGTTGAGCTCTGAATACCAAAGAGCAACAGTCAATAACAACGCATCTCGAATGTGTGTCATAATAAGGGAAAAAGATGTTGTTCTGATGCTGGCTGGATTCTGTTCTCAGGAGTCTTGTGCATGAGGCTGGACACTCTGAACAGCTGTCTCCTGAGAAGCTGCTGTACTTGGCCTGAGCTGCTTAAAGAATAAGGGAAAGTAACAGTGCACCTGCTTCTTGGTTTTGTCTTGCCTGAATTCAGGAATTACTTTTACATATGTGTGATAGATTATATGGCTGCTTCTTTTAGTGTGAGGCTTGTTTGGAATATATTTTTCGTCCAGACTGCTGTTTGGTGCTAATGACTTTCAGAATAAAGCACCTGATAGTTTTTATTTTCCCCTTAAGAAGTCCCTACAGCTTGTTACTTTATTTCCTAATTGTGTGCCTTGATAGTTTTTGTAGGGGTTCAGCTTTTCTGGAAGGAATCCTAGGAGAGCCTTCCTGAGCCCATAGAGACTTCTCTGCTGTGGCCAGTCTCTTTGAAAGAGAAAGGAGTGTTCTGCTCGAAGGTTTATGATGGATTACTGTAATAATAAATAAATTAATATGTTCTTCCTGTATTTAATCTTCTAGACCTGCTACTTTGAGACTTCTCTAGAATCTCTGTTCCTGACTTTTTATCTAGAGAGGACTGTGATGCTTTTGGCACTGTTTTGCACTGAGGACTTCGGTGATTATCACTGTGCTGGCCATGCAGACAGAGTCTGGCACTGGAATAGATAACAATAAACAAAGCTTTTTGGTTGTCTGAGGGTGGAGAAACTCAGAGCCAATGTATGGATACAGTCCAAAAAAATTCCTTTTTCTAATTTGAGACACTAACATCTCTGGCCTCAGACTAAAAGCCCTCACACTGTTGCTAGAGGAAGACAGCTGTGTTTCTTCTTGTGTTTCTTCCCATGGGGTGAAAAAGGGCAGTGATGATCTAGCCAAGGATTTTCAGAGGGAGTGGTAGCTTTTCAGAGAAGTCATGGTGGCATACTAGGTTTTTGGTTTGTGGGTGGATGTTTGGGTTTTGATTTGTTACCACCCCCCACCCCCCCTTGCTGCTCTTGATGCTCCCACAATATTTAATCATACTAGTTTGGATGGTGTGAAACTTCGAATTCAGTAAACTACGATTTGTGAAGGCATGGATCTTGGTTTCTAGGGAAGGCTACCGATTTTCCAGGAATGGAGTATAGTTGCTAGTCTGTTCAGAAAGCTAACTGGATATAATGGCCACAGCACCTGATACTGTTATGAGATTTCTGTTGAACTTTCCAATATTAATTGCTTCAATAGTAGCTTAGTCGTTCAGTGACCATAGCGAATATGCTCTTACAAGCAAATGTTTTCCCTCCTTTGCTCAAGGAAAACCCATGGTGTTTTGTGAGGTGGACTGTTGTTAGCACCAGCCCTCTGAATTCCCTGTCAGCAAGACAGGGTCTGCAGACATAATGCATGTTGTCTCCTTTATGTCTAATGTGGTGGTTGAGCACAGTGAAGCTTGTTTAAAAGTGACTGATTGTTCTGCAGAACAAACTGTGCAAACAGGCTATAGCTCTGGTTAATATGCCTGACTTGCAAGGTTTAAAGTTGCTATTTCACAGTGTACGTGCATTGTGGGAAGGCAAGGAAAAGACCACACCTTGTTGCAAGGTGCAATTTAGATAACTGCAGCCTCCTAAATGTTAAAACAATACTGACTTTCCTTGCTGGAGATATGATGTCATACTTCTCTATGGGTTTTTTTTTGAAAATGAAAAGTTTTAGAATGCATTGAATTAGTTCTTAGAGTTGTGGCTGGGGACTGTGATTGGTGTTTTTTCTTCCCAAGGAACTGATTTAGGCTTATCTCAAATTCCTGTGGTATGACTAGATTTGTAAAGATGATGAGATGCTTGTGTGTTGGCTGTGTGCATGTCTTTGTAGAAACTTATCTCTAATTCCTGGCTGTTACTGTTACATGTTTAATCCACGCCAGAAGTGAAGAGAACTTCTTCATGCTTCTTCATACTTCTTCATTGTGATACTGATCTCAGGATGCTTGTTCTTGCTAGGGAAACAGACTTTCTTTGAACCTGCTCGGGCTGCATGTGATGGTTCTTGATGCCTGCTGATGCTGGCTGTAGGATGTACTTCATGCTTCTGCCTTCCTTCCCATTACAGCAGACCTCCTATGGAGACTTTTCCATGGCTCTCTAGTCCATCGTGGAGGCTTCCCCGTGCCTTGGATTATAAACATTTGGACAGTGTATTTTTCCATGGAAGCCTGCTTCCTCTCTTTTATACTTATGAGGACTGAATATACTGAGGACAATCTTACTCTGGCAGTTAACCAGAGAGATCGCTAGGATACAGGCTGTTGTAATTTGGCTGCAGTTTTCTGTATTGTAATGATAACATTACTGTAAAACCCAGCCCTAAATTATGGGCAGAAGTGGGTTTGAACTCTAAATCTGAACAAATACACAATTAACTAATATTCTTCCTAGAAATTTTATCCAAGGGAAAGTGAAAATTTGTGTATTCAAAGTCCTGATAATATTATCCTGCTGAAAGGGTACAAGCAGAAAATGTTTGAGGATGATCTTTCTCCACCTAGTGGGAGTCTTGATGTGATCAAGTTTGCTATCAGGTGATATGCACGGTCCTTCTTGGAGGCTGCTTAAACTGGACTTCTGTAACCTCTCTTGTTTTTCCCTTCACATTTCCCACATAGCAGTACCTGTATTTCTTTGCAACTCCGAGCTCTGTGTATTTTGATGCTACTCTTTTCAAGAATTGGCCTCAATCATTGTTTAGATTAAAACTGTTCTCTCTCTGCTGTTGAAGGCCATTTGCTAACGCAAAAGGGCAGTGCCTGTGTGAAAAACATTGTAAGAGACCTTCTAACCAGGTGATATGAGGCCATGAAATCTGACTCTAGATGTGTTGCTGCTTTTTTCTTCAAACAGGGAATGTTTCAGTTGTAGCTGCCACTACAGATTATGTATTCAATTGTAGTACGTTAGGAGGTCTGAGGTGCTTAGCTGTGGTTATTTCAAGTATTACTGTGTCAAGAAACCAAGTTATGTTTATAATAGAAAGTAAATAAACCAAAAATAATATGGTTGCAAAGAACTTGTTCCAAGTGATATTAGCACTAGATAAGTTAGTCTCTGCTGTGAATGCTGAAGTTTGAAGCTGGGCTGTGGGGTTTTTTGTGTGTAGAGTTGTTCAAGTAATACTATAGAAACAGCTCTGTACTCACTTTACAAGTAGATTAAACCAATCTTGATCTAATTAATGTCTTCCTCAAATTTCTATTGATAGTGAATGTCTGGAAAAGTCAACTTATGGGTAGAATCTCTGTGCTATGACTAAGTAATATTCAATCATAATACTTTGTATTGCTGGACGCAAATACTTTTTGCTGCAGGCTTGTGTATGATGCCTCTTAAAGGCTTGTAACTGAGAACACCACTAAAGAGCAATGAATTCTGGGAACTTCAGACACTTAGTGTGTAAATAAATGATGCAGCAGTGATTCTCCTCATGCAGTATAGATGTGGTTACCTGGCAGATGCAGAGATTTCTAACAATAAATGAACTTCTCATAGGTTTGGTTGGTCAAAATTAGGGAATCTTTCTCAGCACTTCACTGTAGTTTCTTGGTGTCCTCTGCAAAGAGCTTGACACTTCACCATGTGTATCTGTTGCCTGGACAACTGCTGGTAACCAGCTTCAGGACTTCTAATGAAATTCAGAATTATTTTTACTTGCAGTATCTCTTCTGTATGGTGCATTTCTTTTATTTGTGTTTAGCGGTTGCTGGGTAAATAAATGTTTGTTCTTCTGTTGCTCTAAGTTGTAGTCACTGTAAAAGTGTGTCTCTAGAAATGCTAAAATTTGCTCTAAGAATAGGAAATAAAATTCAAAATGTGGAAGGAATCCAGTGTCCAAGCCCACTCAAACTCAGTGGTATGTATTAAGGGTTATTTCCCCTTTCCTTTTATGTTCCTAGAAGTCTGGAACTTGATAATAAATTAGACCAACACCATGTGCAGGAGCTGCTGTGCTGGGTCAGAATGACATTATTTTGCCCAGTATCTTGCTGTGGTTAGTAGCTAATGGCAGATGCTCTAGGAAAGACTAAGATCCAGATGAACACAGGGATGCTTCCTAGCATGCTTTCTAATAGCAGTGCCTAAGTCTATGGAAGTCTCTAGCTCAGGAGGTGTCTAGCCCAGCAACTTCCTTGGCAGTACATTTTCTGCTTAGTAGTGTTTGAGCTACTCACTTTACATTGTATCTTCCACCCTTGTCACCTTATCTGAGTATTTTTCACTGTTTAAATTGTCATCTGCAACTTTTTGATAACAAGCAGTTTCATGATTTAACCAGGGACAATGTTGTATTTATGTATGTGTCATATAATGTATTTGATGGTGAATATATACATATTCTTTCTCTTCCATTCTACTTTTGTACCCACAGTACTCTTGTTGTAGTGGGTCAGTTTTGTTCCTTATGTTTGGTAATTCTTGTTATTCCTTCTGTACTTGGTAGTTCTTTCTCTGTGTAGGGAGGAGAAAGAGTTGTTTGGAGTACAGGATGCAGGTGCACTATAAACTTAGGAAAAAGCACCAAATATTAGTAATAACTTTGTATTTAGTTTGGCTTTTGACTGTACTTCATTACTGAGCTGGTGTTAGAGGAGATAGTTGTGGCAGCTCAGAAGTCTTGTTCCTTAAAATTACTAGGTAGACTGGCACATCATTGTGCTCATTTATAAGTCATTTTTCCTTGTTTGCATCATTTGACATTTAGCAATGATATTTTGTCACTCATCAATCTCATGAGATCCTTTAGATTTCTGTGCTGATCTTAAACAGCAAGTCCTTTAATGTAGGAACTTTTGCCTGCTTTCTCCTTGTTTTCTTTTTTCAGATTGATAATAGTGACTTACAGCTGTGACACCAGAGCATTGCATAGAGCTCCCCTAGTTGACTTCCCTTGTTGCTTCTTTTATTCCCATGTTCTTAAAATCAATTCGTAATTAATGAGAGGACAGACATTTCTGATGGCAGCTTAATTTCTTCAGGGAGCTCAGCAGAACCCCATGAAACACCTTTTTGGAAGTTATGGAGAAAACGAAGTTGTTCTGGTCCATGTGATTTGTGACTTTCCTCAAGAAATTAATTTATGGGGGGTGGCTTGTCTCTCCATGAAGAGCTATATATTTATTCTTCTTTTGTTTTGACTGCCTGCTAACTCCAGCTCTAACTAGCACGGTCATCAGCCTTGGTTACAAACCAAATCTTAAGAGCCTCAGTCTTTGCAGTATTTGTTTACACCTGGAGAACCTGATGTGTTTGTTTATGAATGGATACTTCTTCGGATGGTTGACACCAGACTGGCAGCTGAAATCATGTGCAGTACTCAAAATACCAGTGTACCTCTGATTCTGTAAACACAGTAGGAGGCAAAGCAAGGAAATTCAATCTACTCATTTTCTCTGAAATACCTTAACACTTGTCTAGCAAAATATTTTCCTTCCATAAAGGGTAATATGTGAAATCACTTGTTAAATGGTTTTACTATCAATTCCTGTTGTTAAAAATCTGCTAGTGCAGCTACCTGCTAAAAAGCACCGGTGTAGACTCATTAGCAAAAGTTTTGAAGCACAGGCTCAGCAGGTAAGCAGTGTGCTCCTCCCCAGCTGCTTGATCAATATGTGTGACTGACTAGACTCTGTGCAAGTAGGTCTGTGAATAACTTCTGAATTAAACTTGTAGAGACAAACCCAGTCAAACTCTTTAAGGAAAATGGCTTTAAAAATAAACATGAACTAGAATGTATAGCTCCTTTGTACAAAATGTTTGTGAAGAGATTTATCCTTTACACCATTGAACTTTGATTCAAAAGTGTCAGATCAAGTATTAATGATGCTTAATTTTGTAAGTTTGTACTCCTCATTTGTACCAAGTAGAGCTTGTAGTGAAAAAAAGTTATCAAAAAGAATGAATGTGCAGGTAACAACAGGCTTTTGATTGGCTTTTGCTGTTTTTTTTTCAGGCCATTCATATTAACATATTGTGGCTTTTACAGTTATTTTATAATAAATGCGGGTAAAAATCCCAGTTCTAGACTACCACTCTAATATATTCAAGGGTTTTTGTAATATTTAATGATGGGGAATGGCAATTCAAGCGTCAGCGTTCTGTGACTGGTTGCTGGTTGTCACAGTCTTTCGCAAACTCTGTTTTCCTTGTAAATTCAAAATGCAACTTCATTGAATTTGGCTTAATGCTCCTAAAGAGAATATTCTGGCTTTATTCTTCCAGTGCTGAGTCAGGAACACTTTGGATCAGGGGTTCCAGTTGATTTCCCACCCCCAACTCCCCCAGCATTGTTTCAAGAAATGATTGGACAAAATGTAATGGCTTATTTTCACATCAGACCTGAATTTGGAAATTCACATTGTTAAATACTGCAATTCTCTGCATTATGTCTGCTGTGTTTGAGTGAGCGCTGGACCACAGCATATACATAAAGTATGACAGACAGTAATGACTGCTGAGTTACTGCTTTAAAAAAAAAAAGCTATTCATCTTGGTTTGACCATATGTAACCAGAGTCATTAAAAGGCAAAGTACTTCATTCAGATGGGAGTACTTTAAAAAGAATTGTGCAGGCCAGCTGATGGGGTAAACCACAAACCCTGTAAGAAGCTGTTCTTACTCCAGCAGTTTTCCTTGCACTCTCTCCTGTACAGAGGAATGGCAGCAGCTGCACTATTGCTCAAACATTGCATCTCTGGGTGCCAAAGTATGAAGTGATTTAATAGTTAAATTTTTAGTTTTATTGTTTCTGTTCCATTCCTGACCTTTTCAAGAATGACTGTGTGGTGATTAGCTGTTGGTTTTCAGTCATATCATGACTTCTTTCTTAGTCTTTTGCTGTCTTCTTCAATTTAAGCCAAGAGGTCTAGTTAATAGCTGCCTGCTGATGTTCCTGCTCTAACCTCTGTGTGGAAACTTCTGCCCTGAGAAGAGGAGAAGTGGGGTTCCTGGTAGCTTTCCAGGGGAGTGGTTTAGCTGTGGAGGAGAGGCACCTCTGGAGTTCTCTCCATTTTCTGACTCTTCCTGAAGAACCTAGATGTTCTTATATACACACGGGGATGCTTTTTCCCTTTTTCTTTTGAGATCTATAGAAACTGAGGAGTGAGGCATGGTTCTTGCTGATGCTGAATGTGTAGCATTCAGACTATTCTGGTTTTCTGAGTTCTTATTTAAGTTCTGTGAAGGCTTTGTTGCTTCATGGTGTCTGGTAGGACATTGAATTGTCAGGAATAAAGCTACAGCTTGGAAGTCAGAAGATCATTTGAGATTCATGTAAAGCATCTATGTAATTCCAGAGTGAAATGAAGATCAAGCATTACTGTAGTTTATTTTTTTTTCTTAAGTTAAGGTTAGACTTAAAAGAACCTATTTCTAGAACCAGGGGGAGGTGTTGACATAGATGCTTGCAGTTTCTGATCAAGGAAGTGATAAAGTAGTTTGTGTTTTGCTTGTATAAGAATAAGCAGGCGTGTTAGATTTAGTGGTGTATGTGGCCGATTTGTTAATCGGTGTGTCATACAGCATACTTCATGCTAGCCCTCTAATCTCTGGCATCAGCTGCCAGCGAATTTCAAGATACAGCTCCGGGCACTGAGGAGTGCATGGACTTTGACAAAGAGTTTTTATTGTTCTGAGCTCAATGCTTTGCATTATTACTCAATTAGCAGAAGCACTCAGGCTGGAATCACTGCTCATCCAGAACCTATAGATGAGCTGTATAAGGCTTTCTCTGTGTAGCTGGTTTAGGCTTGTTTTGATGTTTCTCTGCCCTCCAACTTGATGAAAAAGTATTTATTCTTTTCTGGATTATGGAGAAACATAGGAGACCTAATACTATTGTTGCTAAGAAAACAATAATTAAGCTGACACTATGTTCATGTTTGCTGTTTAAAATGACTTGAAAAGTGCATAATGGGTCTGTTGCTGTGTAATATTTAAAGGTCAAGTTATCCTTTTGTTCTCCTTTGAAAATGTTGAACAACTGCAGGAATTAGAGCCTAGAATAAATATACCTTAATTGAGAAGGTGGGCAGAAAACAAATGGACGTAATGGTTTGTCATCCATTTTCCCAAGGCTGTTTTAAACAAATTTTCAACACCTACATAAAGAGCTTTGAGAATTATTTAAAATTTGTTCTCTCAGGTTTTCTGGTATATTAGTTTATGCTTGCCTAATTTCAAGGATGCAACTGAAGGGAACTGAGACATCGTTGCTCGTGGTGGCTGGATCGCCCATTCCCGAGGTCTGATGTGTATTCAGCTGTGTTATTAAGCTTCAGAGTGAATAAGGCTTAGTTTTATTCATTTTCTTGTAGCACAGAAAAAGGATTACCTAGTACTTTCAGTAATACTTGTGCTGTTCAAGAGCAGTGTCCCAAACCAGAATTAAGAAATTTTTCAGGGGGGCCTCTTAGCCAGGGGCAAGGCAGGTGAGGTGCTCAATCTCCCCCTGCTTAGGCATTAATGAAATATTTACTGCTTGCCATGTGTGGTGTGTGACATTTTTTTAATAGTACTAATATGTGACTGATACACTTTTCTGGTTTGTTGTCACTTACGATTGCTGTGACAACCCAGCAATTCATGAAGGGGAGTTAAGGAATTCGGAAGGTTCCTGAAATGGTTAGCAGGTAGAGACAGGAAGCCGTAAACTGTGGTCATCTAGTCTTCTATTTTATACCTAGCTTTCTACAAGTCATTTTGGGGATCCTTATGGACTAAAGGAATATGTGTAGGTCTTCTGCTACAAATAAGAATGTGTATGTCTCTGTGATCCATTCCCCACCCCCATCTTTTCTGTGCCACTTTCCCTCCATCCCAGCAAGTCTAACTTGTAGTATTACTCCCAAGATAATTTCAGAACTTCGTGTTAACTACTGAATACTGTTCTTTTAAGAGCAGAAGTTAGTGCTGCATTTCTAACAACTAAGTTCCTTGAGCTTTCATTAAAAAGTCTAAAGAGAAAAATTTTGTGTAATATGCCTTAGTTTCAATGGCATATTCTTTAGTTATACTTTCTGTGGAAGACACAGTTTCTGTAACTGTTTCAGGGGCAAATAACAGATAATACTTTTGTTAGAGAGAAAAGTCTTTATCTAATAGATGATAAAAATATCCCTGGAGTTCTGTTTGCAGGAGGCTTAATGGAATATTCTTTTCCTTTCTTTTGGGTAATATAAATATCCAGGAATTAATAAGTAAACTGGTTACATAGTTTTCTGCACTGGTAAGTACAACTGTTGTAGTTGCCAAGTACAGCTGGAGATAGGCAGGCTAGGACTTCTAAAAACACTGCAGCAGTTTTCTTTGTGTTGCACCATGATAATGCAAATGAGAGGGTTTTTAATGTAAAAGCTGAGCTGTCCTTTAGTGCAAGTTTAAAAAAAAAATTGCATATGCTTCTTTCTGAGTATGCTGCATTGATGGTATTCTGTGCCTGACTGTACTTTAGTGATGGTCTGAATGTTGCTCAAGCATCCTTTCAAATCAGACCAGATGTAATATTAAGTGTATGTGAACTAGCACAGCTTGAGCAGCAGGTCAAAAATATGTCCTTCTGGTAATGATCCAGAAGGCAGTGGCTGCTGACAGGATGCTACGAACTGGGGCATATTCAAATACTGTCTTGCAGCTTCAAGTGGGGTGATTTCCCTCTGTGTGAGAGAGAATTTATGGCTTGTCTCTGTTCAAAGGCTGTGGAGCTCTTCAGAGCTGAGCTTTTCTTTATAATTGGATCTGGGAATACTGGCCATTACTATTAAGTATGCAGTTTAGTACAGACTAACTTGTCAAGTTTTCATTAGCGAATAGCATGTTCATACCTCTCTTCAGTGAAGAAAGAAAAAGACTGATAAAACCTCCAGTAGCTGGAAGCCTGAAACAAACTCTGTTTTCCTTGACTTATGGATGAAGGCATCCTAGGAAAATATTAATGGGCTGAATGATGTTCGGGAGACTGATGAAAAGTGGGTTATGATGAGAGGGCAGTCTAGGAGACAGGCAGAGTCTGAGCTGTGTTATGGGAGAGCGAGGAGAAAGCCTCAACTGCTGTGCAAAGGGAAAGGGTAGCACCAGTATGGTGCCTTGGGCAGCATGTTGTGGTGTTTTGGGTTGTGGATTTTGGTGTGTTGGGTTTTGAGTTGTTTCTTTTTCCAAGTTGTTAAATTAGTCTTTAGATCATATCTCTTGAAATAAATTTGTTTGCTCAACTTTTGCATCAAAATAAGTTTGACAGGTGTTACAAGCGAAGTCTTCTACTTAGTGATCTTTGTCACTTAAATTAGCATTTCCTCTAGTAGTCAAAATATTTAACACATAACCCATACGTATTGATTGATGCTTATACTGAGTTCTAGCATTAATTATACTGATAGTTTGCTAGCTCAACAACTGAAATCTGTTTGCCTGCTGTACCAACTTTTCTTAAAGGCATAGTCAGGCCATGCCTCTTTAACGAGTTCAATGATGTACTAACTCACTAGAGGAACCAATTCTCTTAAGGTGAAAAAGCTTTTTTTTTTTTTACCCTTGGGAAAGGAAAATAAGGATATGTTATACAAGTTTTGAAATCTTGAAGGATTTGGAGATGCAACCTACTCTTAACGTGGCTAACTGAACATACTATCTGAAGTTACAAGCACAGCTAGGAGTTTAACTTTTTGTTTACTTTACTAGTTTAAAAATTCCATGTAGGTTTTTTTGAGAAGTTGTTACTAAACACACCAGTGATATTGGATTAAGAAACAAATCCACAAAAATCACAAATTTATTACATACTTAAGAAGCAACAGCTTAAGTGTGGGTAATGCAGACTTCCTGCTGGTTTGGTTGTAGATCAACATATATAGTGTTTATCAACAGAAAAAAACATACTTTGTAGTTGAAAAGTTAAAATCAGTTTTAATTGAGGGGGCAGTTAACTTGCAGCTTGTTTTAAAATTTGCAATTTTGTCATAATGCGTATAAGGCAGCAGAAGACCAAGAAATCCATAGATAAGTGAGATGCTTGAGTTGCACGATGTCATAGTTCAGGGGGCTGCAGCATGGACAAAGTTCAGGGTCTTCAGCCAGTGTCCCCAAATTTACTCAGAATTGCAGCAGTGAAACATTGTCATCTATGATTTTTAATCTGCAGAAGTAAAACCACTGGTGAAACTGTGTGCTGGATACTTCTGTGAAACAGAAGGGAGCATAGGTCACTGAGATGGCACTGCCATCCCTCTCCCAGGCTCTGTGTGTTGTAGGGAGTTTGAGCTGGCTGTGTTTAAAAACCTTAGTCTGCTGGGGTACTCAGCACTAGTGCTGAATGTATCTTATTATGTTAATGTTTACCTTAACAATTAAATATCGTCATATCACAAACAAATTACTCCATGTATATGTATTGAGTAAGCTTTTGATCTGTCACCTGTCTTTTACAAAACACTTTGTCCCACAGTACTGTTACTGTTACAACTGTAGGATACTGCTTTTTTTCTCGAATCTTCTCTGCTAGTGTCTTCTACAATGAAATCAATATGCTATTCTTCAAACACAGAACACATGTATATTAAGACTTGGAAAGTATAGGAGTTTTCCGATGCTAGCTGTGCTTTACTGATTTATAAGAAAAATGTGTTTGAGTATTACCTTACTAAACACTAATTAGAACACAGCATTATGGAGAAGTTCAGCTATGGTATGCTGATAGGAACGGTTTTGATAGGAACGGTTGGACTCGATGATCCGGTGGGTCTCTTCCAACCTGGTTATTCTGTGATTCTGTGATGTGTAGGCTCCCCGACAGCAGAATGAGGGTTATGTGCTATGTTGTGAACAGAATGAAGACTCTCAATTCCCCGTGTAGCCTGTTTAATAGCTGCTGTGGCTGCTGCATGGTTGGCAAGCTGATCTATCTAGATCTGTTTTCTGAAGGTGACTGGTAGCAGGTGGCCTGAAGAGAAAGTACAAAAAATTGAGTAGCACCTCTCATTCTGGAATGAGAGATTTCCTGAACTAGGGATGGTTCAGATGGAACATACTTCATGTTTAAAAGATTCTTTTTTTTTTTCATAATGTGTTACGGTCTCTGCAACTTTCTTTGACAAGAGTTTGATACATAATTTGCTGTATACAAATCTATGTATTCATCTGTTGCTTAAGCGTCTACTGCTTGTGTCCTGAGGTGTTAGAAGTAATCATGCTGAAATATGTATACCAATATTAGATGGCCAGTCTGTGACATAGGCTTTTAACATATTTAATCTAATTGTATAACCCACTTCTAATTCATTATCCAAAGGCATTTGGTGCACCGTTTCTATATATAGCAGTGCTGTAGGTATGAAAATGAACTGGGAAGGAGAAAATGAGGAATATTAGCTTTCAAGTTCTAATATGAATGACTGTAGAAAAGTAACTTAGACAATTACAGAGCAGTATTATGCTTTTAATTTCACTGAAGGGGTTGACCAAGGGTGGTAGTGTTTTGGATAATTGTGTCCCAATATTCATGTGCCTGTCGTTGAATTTGTCAGTCTTAATTGGCTGATTTTCTTTCTAAATAAAATTTAACACCTTGATTCTGCTCGTGATTTGCAAGGAAATATTCTCTTACTTGGCATTCATGTGTCACTGATAGTATGTAGCTCTTTATGCACAAAATCTCGAGTCCTATAACAAGACTGCAGTAACCAATTCTTGGTTCAGTTTAAATGAGAGAAAAGCATCTTTTGGGGATATGACTTTTTTTGCCATGTAACTGTTTTGAAATGGTTCATGTTCACACCGGGCTTATGAAGAATGATTGCTTCCCCTTTCATTTGTAGCTTCATTATTAGGGTGCCTTGAGGGCATTAGGTTGAAATGAATCTTGTGAATGCTTACGTTGATTTTGCCCTGCTGCTGCCTGTGCTGCTTGAGCAGTTGTTACCCCTAGATGCTCATTTCTACATCTTGCTGTTGTAAGCTTCTATATGGCTGTGTGATGAACTGGATGGAGGATTGGTTTAGGTACAATGTGACCCAGGAAAAATAGTTATGTTTTGGTCTTGTTAGTTTAAGTTGTAGTACAACTGCTTATACTGGCAGGATTCAAAATTTGAAAACACAGGAGCCAGGTCTGTAAGCATCTGCGTGGAGTACAGTTTGTTTTAAATATATAGCACAGTCAGGAAATGGAAGTGATAACTGAACTTTGTCTGCCTCAAATGACAATTTACTTAGATGAATTCAAGACCTGCTAGCTTGCCACTGAGGTGTCTTTGTTCCCTGTCAGTAATTGCTTCATAAAACCTAGAAAAGTTTGCTCCATAAAACTTGGAGGGACCTGGCCTCTTCTCCGAAGTGTCAGGCGACAGGACAAGAGGGAACGGCCTCAAGCTCTACCAGGGGATGTTCAGGCTGGACATCAGAAAAAAATTCTTAACAGAAAAGGTCATTGGACACTGGAACAGGCTGCCCAGGGAAGTGGTTGAGTCACTGTCCCTGGAGGTATTTAGATGGGTGGATGAGGTGCTCAGAGGCATGGTTTAGTGGTTGATAGGAATAGTTGGACTCCATGATCCTGGAAGCCTTTTCAAACCTAGTGATTCTGTGAAAAGCACAGCCAGTTTTCAGCACTCCTGCATCAGTCATCTCCTGTATCAGTGTTTCTAATGAGGTAATTGTAAAATATCACTGTATTTTACAGAAGCTGGTGGGAGAAAGGGATAGGTTTCCTTGTGTAGCACTCCAGAAATGACAGGCAAGTAGAAGGTAGGATCACAAAGAGGTGGTCTGGGGAAGTTCTCCAGATTTCTTCTGAATTATGTGGATGACTTAATTAAGACACAAGACTGAATGTTTTAATGACTAGAGCATCCATCCATGATTTTGGACGTGTGGAGGTGAACTTTCTCCTCTATGGGTTCTCTGTGTAGTCCTTAATGACTGACTCGCTAGATCTCCCTCAGTTCTGCATGTTTTTTTTTTAAAAAAAAAAAGTAAGTAAAAATGGTCTCTTCTATGCAGCCTATGAAAGGTTTTGATGCAAACCTTCCAGTGGTCACTGCAATGCAATGAAATGATAGGTTGTCTTATGTTCAGAGACCAAAGGAGATGAAGGCTGCTCTCTTTTCAGCCGTTACTAGTGGGAGGAGGTAGCCCAAGCATAGGCCTCAGGCTGCTGTGCCCCTGTGCAGGCCTGGAGGACAGAGCTGTGCTGACAGAACTCCTGCTTCCCTGGTTCAGGAAGGGGATAACCCATTATAGATGCTTCTCATTGCCTGCTTGCCTTTCTGCCTCCAGCTTCAATGTGAAATCATTATAGAGGTGAAGTATAGAAAGGGAACTAATCCCTTGGTGGAGTGGGAACGGAGATCGTGGGCTGGAGGGAGCTGCCTTCCCTGTGACACTATGGAGACAGCATCCACAGAATGTTTTTGAGGTTTCTCAAGGATGATGGGTTTCAAAATATACAAAGCCATGAAAAAAGGTATGAGTTTCTGTTTGCTTAAGTTTAATGAGCCTTTGCTAAAGGTTCGGTGAATAGACTCTGAACTGTTTCACCTTAAGTGTTAGGTAAGTTTGAGCTTTTAAGTGAAACATTAGCTAACATGTCTGTATTTTTTCCTTCCAAGGCCCCAGGACCCCGGGTGTTTTCTGGCATGAGTGTCCTTTACTCAGATTTTTTTCATGACTGGATTTTGACAACATTTGGCTGTTACACTTGGAGTGTTTAAGTGCAAGTAGCAAGACTGGATTCTGCCAATGTGTGAGAGGAAGAATGAGTCTATATCCCCTGGAGCTAGCTGCCTGCCTGGGGGAGGACTTAAACTGTAAAGAACCCATCTGTGAAAATGCACTAGGTGGTAGAGTTGTTCTGGTGTCTGCTAGGGGGAGGTGTGGAGGAGCGTGTGTCAAGTCTCAAATCACAGAATGCAGTTGAGGAAAAAGAACAAGTAACAAGCTAATGGTTTTCCCCAGCCCCTTTTTTTTGTGACCCCTTTTCAAATTAAATAGGGAAGATTGATTGCTAGAAGCTAAACTTGTTCATCTCAAATGAAAAAGGGAAAGATGAAGTCTGCATCCTAAATGGACTGAAGTCATTAGCTTTTTTATAAGTAAAATTTTCTTTAGGTGAGTATGCTCAAGTAGTAGGATGTCTTTTTCCCAAGTGCAGAATTTGGAGGATTTGGTCAAGAGTAACAATTGTACAGTGAAGCTGATTAGACGCAGCTGTCAAATACACTAAGTAAGCACTTTTTACAAATTAAAAGTATCTTGGTTTTGCATACATGCTTGGAAAAGGAAGGAACCTGTTATTTGCTATGGTGGAATGGTTAAGATGCACAACTCTATTTCTATATTCTGCTTATGACCTATTCCAAATTACTAATTCTGAAAGATGCTGGTGGACATTGTCCACCTCCACTCCCTCCCTATGTGCATGAATGTTTTGGCAGTCTCCTGTAAACAGGATGTGGAGCTGTTGGAGCCCCGTTTGACTGCTGTTGTTGGCATTTTGCAAAGTGTATGTGCAGATTCTAGCTGCTTGTATTTCACGTGTACATGTTTGCGTTCTTCCTTTTCTTCTGAGATGCTGCTAATTTGATCTCTTCAAACTTGATCCTAAAGACCAAATAATCTCAATTAAGCACAGCATGTAGTACTGCCTTTTGTGTTTTTTGCCATGGCTGTGTTACTTTTCCTGTGACTTTAATTGTTTGTAGTAGCCTTAGAGCTGACGAGTTACTTTGTGTTTCTTGGTGGCGCTATATGAACAATGTGTTAATGGTACTTTACTATGCATGTAACTCCAATTTTGAAAAAACAAGCATTGTTCTGACGCAGAGTTGAAACAGAGCCTGGTGTATAAAACCTCCTGAAATGGAATCACACTTTGGTGGTGAATCTCTTGATGAGAGGTTGAATGGTCTTTTCTGAAGTAAACAAATATTGCCTCTTACTTAATTTCAAGTAATGTGGCACACAGCTGCTCTTTACTCCTTGTTGTAAAATAATGGGCTATTTGCTGACTGAAGCAAGCTATTGGCATTATTGCTAGCAGCTGCTGAACTCTTGGCGTTACCTTAAACAGCTCATAAATGTTAATCATGTTGCAGTTTTGTTAGAGCTTGTTTGTGCATCCCAGAGGCAGTAGCAGATATGTCGCATTTTACATGAACTGATGTCATTTCTTAGCAGAGATTGTGAATAGTAACTTCCTAATTCAGTAGTTTTACTGTAGTGGCTGAAGTTTTATCAAAACTGCAGTTTTAACTACGTCTTCACAGTATTAGCATAGCTTTACTTGTCTCGATAGGCTCAAAGCTGCTGTGCGTGTGGTGGAGTAGTGAGTACATAGTCAAAGGGGATATGCTGTCTGCTTAGTGACCTTTGTTTGGGGATCTGTGACTTAGTCAAATCCAAATCTAAACTGATCAAAATCCATTCGATTTATCCCATGCTTCAGTTTAACTTGGCTATTGTAATGGCTTTGCTGCTATAAAAGTGTTAAAGTTTACAGGGCTGCTGTAGAAATGTTTATTATCTGCATAATAAGCAATTAAATAATGTTCAGTGGCCTTTCAGCAGTCCCTTCCGCTCTTCAGCCAGTGGGATTATGTTCTTAAAAACAAGACAAAGCTCCCAAGGAACTAAACCTTTACTTCTTGCGGGTCAGATTCTGCTGGTGTTCTCTGTAGAAAACACTGATAAGGTCCCAGAACCTGGATTTGAGACTGTCAAAATTATTGTAAACATAGCATTAAGGAAAGCACAGATAATTAAGTAAAAGCTGCTATATTACTGAACGAGTTTAACTTCCTGCTTTTAATAATTGTGGAGGTCAGAAAGAGGACAAAGTTGCTGCTAGTGCATGCCATAGAGAGAAATTATGCTTACCATGTCTAAAATGTGATCATTCATTCTTACTTTGATGTGAGCATCCAGTGAAACTTTTTCTCTCTAGGGTAGTTAGGTATGTCTACCAGAACTGCACTTTGTGCCTAGAGGCTATACTTGCCGCTGAACTGGTGGAAATTGCAGTATCAGCTTCTGATATCAGCTTTTGAACACATGCTAACTTAGCTACAGCGTGTCTGTTCCTATTCAAAGCTATATCCTCTTTGCTGTCTATTTGGATGATGATGTGGTTGTGTGAGTGTATGCTGATCTTTACGTCCCTGAAGAGATGTGCAAGACAAGGACAAGTATTGTGGACTGATGTTGAAAGGATCCTATCCTGCGAGGTGGATCCTAACTTGAGCTGCAATCTGTTAGGCTTTACAAGATAGACTTCATGCAACAAAATATGGTTTAGAGTGCAGAAGATCCTAAACAGGACTGTTTTTTGTAGTTGTTAAAGTATCAAACTGAAGATAACTGAGGCTAATGCTAGAACGTACAGAAATCTGTGAGTGAGAGTTTGGTCTCAAAATATTCAGTCATCTTATTTCCAAGGACTGGAATAAATGTCATTCTTCTTTAAGTAGGTGGGTGTGAGAATTTGTTTCCGGACTTGATCCTGAAAGTCTAGAGAAAGATTGGATAATACATGTTCTAGTAGTTTTTGGTTAGAAATAAAACAGAAGACTCGTTGGGGAAGTAGAAGGGACTCCAAATTGTGTGTGTTTTAAATTATAATTGCATGACTAATGTTTTGGGAAAAGCTTACCTGTAAAATGAATTTTGGATTTCTCTAAACTTTTGAGCTCATTTATTTATACAGAAGTGGTGTAGTTCATTATATTATAAGCATCAAACTGTTGGTTATGATTGCACCTTCTCAGTTGATTTGTTGTGGCTTTTTTGGTGAGGTTTTGTTTTTTGTTCTTCCTCCAAGAGATCCATCTAGAAATTCTGCTGTTGCCATTTAATTCTGTCCCATCTACATGCATGTCTTGCACAGCAGATTGAGAGAGCTTGCTGAGTTTAGATACAGCTTCAAATATCCAGAGTAGCACTTAAATGAAAATAGAAAGGAAAAAAAACTCGAAGTGATTGAATATCTTAATCAGGACTGTGTGTGCTTAGTTTTGAGTGCTTCATTCTTAAACTGACAGAATAGAAGCATACTCAAGTAACTGAGTTAAAGAAATGAGTTAAGAAAATTACCTGAGTTTTGATTCTCTTCAAGATTCTGATCTAGAAATACCTTGTATTGGCACCAGTTGAAGTTAAAATTTTTTTTACAGTCACATATTTAGGCTTTGGTGTGAATTGGATGCTTATGAAAAGCGTAAATGACTTGAAAGTTATCTGACACGTGCAGAAAGCTGTGTACCTGAGAAATCTTGGCTAAGGCTGATCTCAGAGATCAGTCTCTGAACCATGAAATGGAACAGGCAAAGAAATGAATACTCCTGACAAAGATGCTTACCTTGTTTTTGTTTGGTAATTCTGTAATGCTACTGAGAAGTCTACATGGATGACTAGGTGTTGTTCCAAATGTAATTGTTCCAAGTTTCTGAGCTAAGGAATAAATTTATTTTAAACATGCAGTCCTGCATTCAAGAATTTTACTTTGGACTCGTAGACTATTCCAAGGAAGCAGTAGTTAAAGGAGCTGGCAGAACTTCCAAGCCATGTGTGGTGCACACTGTTAAGCATTTCTTTGCAACTGTACAGTTTGAAACCCCAACAGGCTAGTCAGCTGCTGAAGTGCTTGCCTATGGAGGTAGGAAATTACATCACCAATACCATTATTTGTATTACCTGTGTGACTTAGAAGTAGGAAGAGACACTCCAGTTTATTAGGGAGGAACTTGTGTATTAGTAGATAATGTGTGGGAAGAAGGAAGGCAGTGAACTGAAACATTAAAAGGTGCAAGATGTTGTCAAAAGTACTTATCACCCTGTTTTTTCGCTTTTCTCTTGCAGACCTTCAAGTGCTGACCTTATTGGTCGATTAAGTTATTATAAACTTTTGCTGCTCTGCGAACATAGAAAGATGTCTCGCAGCCCTGATGCTAAGGAAGACCCTGTGGAATGCCCCCTTTGCATGGAGCCTCTGGAAATCGATGACATCAACTTCTTCCCTTGCACCTGTGGCTACCAAATCTGCCGTTTCTGTTGGCATCGTATCCGCACTGATGAGAATGGACTTTGTCCTGCTTGCAGAAAGGTAAATATCCTGGAACAGCAGCTTGTCTTGCACATATCACAAGGCTCTTGCATTGTGTTGGTACCAAAGACATCCTTTTCCTTCGGGGAAACGTTCATCTAGTCATGGCCTAGATCAAGGGTGAGGTGTTGCATCTCTCAGATTCTATCTGGATATGCATTGCAGCTGTTGTGCAATGGCTAGTCTTGGTTTGAGTTCTGAACTGGATCGATAGGGGAAGCTGTGGATCAGAACCAAGGCATGCTGATGCTGGGAGAACTGCCCAGGGTACTCATGCATTGACAAAATCTTTTCAGAAAGGACAGTGAGGATTCCAGCAGCAGGGGGTTGCTGAGGGCCAAGGTACCGCTCAACTAGCAGAGCTGTCTGAGGCAAGCTTGTAAAGCACCTGCTTGTTTGGTTTGTGACACTGGAGTTTTTAGCCATACTTCTCTGGACACTAAACTTGTAAAACCTTTGGAAGATGCATCCAATAGTATTAAACTTAAAGGAATCACAAGTCTAGGCTAAGTCTGTTTGTCTGGTGTTCTGATCTTGTTGCCAAATGCTGAAAGGCAGTACTCCGAGTCACAGTTTCTCCCTATCTTTTAATTGATGTCTGGCTGATACTTTGGTTGGCCACAACTTAAACTTCAGCTTTGACAAATTGTCTGCTTTTTCCTTGGAATTATTTTCCTCCTGTTTTTAGTGTTTTGCTTAACCTCAATATTTCTTTATCTTCAGTGTTTAATAAAATTCTTTCTGACTATGTTCTTCTCTTTAACTCTAATGACTTCCCTGGATTGTAACTTCCTTGCCTGGCCTTCCTCTTTTTGTAATCACAGCTACTTAGGGACCCTCTTTCTCCTGCTACTTAATTGTGATCCTGTCCTCGGTTTATGCTTTTGTTGGGTTCCTGTCTCGTATTACAATTCCCTCTTCAGACCTCAAGTAGTCTTACTTGGTCTTACTATCTTTATGCGCTGCCACAGCTTTCTATAAGCAATTCCAGTCATATTTTCTTGCTGTTCTTTTTGGCTTTGGCTACGCTAGAGCTATCACTGCTAACCTCTGTTTGGATGCCTCTGCAAGCTTGAAGGCTATCCCACCGCAACATGTTTGTTAACAAAATTGCACGTATTTCCTGGGATATTTGAGCTGTATATTCTACGTGGAAGATCCACCTGCCATCAGCCAAATCAGTCTCTGCATGTGATACCTGCCGTGGATGGCACGTGCTGTATAGTAATTTTCATAGTACGAGAAGAACTTCTACTCTGCTGGTACAAACATGAGAGTTCTGGAATTTCTTCGTCTAAGTCCCTTCATTTGCCTGGATTTATCACACTGCTTTTTGCCAACAACTATTTGATTCATCTCTGCCTATTCATTATTGGACATTTATGGAATATATTTGAAAAGTCACTGAAGCAGCATGCTATTTGGTTCCATCTGGGTATCTGAATTCTTTCAAATATTGATACTGCCACAGCTGAACTTTTTTAATGTGGGATAATTTGGTGTGTGATTGGATGTGCAAATATTTTGCCTTATTGGATACAGTTTGCTTAGAAAAACAGTTTTGGGAGAAAAGCTAGAATGAGTACTACAACTGGAAGCGCACTGACCATTCCAAGAAAGGAAGGAGATATTGTCTTTCACAGTGGACGAGGATTATGTTCTTGGTAGTTTCTTCATCCATGGACTGCAAGATGTTCTTGAGTGGAGTTGCATTGGATTGTAGGAGATTTGCATGAAGGACGCTGAGGAGTACACTTCTTCCATGGCATAGACAAAGACTTTTTGGCATAGAGACCCCATCAGGATCTTGGGAATAAATTGTTTCAAGCTCTACAGTTTATGACAGCATCAAATAAGTCTGAAGAAGCCACCTGTTGAAGTGTACCGGAACTTCTGAACTGGGTATGTGTCTTTGTACAGCATGTTTAAATAGTTCCTGTCTGTGTAGTCAGATTTCTGGGGAAAATATGTGGGCAGTTTTCTATTTCATATTTATTATAGTGTGTGTTGGTTGTGACCACTAAATGCTGAAGCGCAGAAAATGGCAAAGCAACAAAATTGTTCCAGGAAAGTTTATAGTAGGAAGTAGGCTTTCAACAGGTACATCCTGTTTAGAACTGGCATATCAGTGCAGAATACTTACTGCAAAATGGACCATGAATAAACATAAATTAAAGCAAGGTTGAATGTGTTACACACAACTACGTAATACAAAATGATTAGTCAGGCTATTGGTATTGAATGCAATGTGAGTTCTCCAGTGGTGGTGTCTCTAGTATGTGGAGAGGAGCAATGAAGTTCCCCGTCCAGGGTTTTTGTTTGAACGGTCTAGAGGAGACCGGTGAAGTCTGATAAAATAGTTTGGCTATATGCTATAGTGGTGCTTATGTCTACAAGATCAGTCTTAACTGAGCATTGCGTATATAGTGGTTTTTTTTCTGAGCTTCTCTAATTTATTTCTGACTGAAAAGGTGTTAGTTTGAAGTTTTTCCCATCAAGGAGTGAATATTTCTGTGTGCTTGAACCATTATGTAACTTACTGTTTGCACATACAGAGCATGTTTACATGGTTGCAGTCAGTTGAGTTAGAAGTCGAGTTGAGTTAGTGTGTCTCACGTTTCCCTCTGTTACTAACAGTAGTAGACAAGCATTTGCTTGCTTTTATTTGTGGAAGTACAGTGCTAGCATGGATTTAGTTTGAATGCTAGTTGCAAACTAGTACATATAAGTTAATGTATCAGAAGCTTTCTAACCTTCATCTGAATCGTCTGAAATTGACTCGAAATTATTGTCATTTAATTCATTAACTAAAAAAGTACTTTCCTGAAATAGAACTGACCTGCTTTGAGTTCCTGATGGCCTTCAGAAATGTAGGTGTAGTCAGCTGTAAGATGCTAAGCAAACCTTCCTGGTTTTTTTTCCAGTCAATTGATTTCTTAACTGTGAGTGAAATAGCTGCTAACTAGTCATATTAGAATGAAAAAATGCTGTCCTCAAGAGAGACTTCTGTAGCCAAAAGCTAGTTTACAGGTCAGCACTCACTGTTTCTGGTTGTAAGGCCAGTGTGGTTTTTTTTTTAACTATTTTCTTTAGAATTCAGAGGTCTAGGTGCTGTTTGTAATATGAATAATAGGTACAGTTTGTCACTTGTGTTGCTTTGATAGGGCATAGCACTTGCAGACCTTGATGTCGGTTGTTGCAATTTTAAAATCCAAGGATGAAGAAGCCTGGCTTCTTCACAATTTTTAATTGGTTTTGCTCTTCCACCAAATAATAGAACTTGATACACAGTTGTTGTGGTGGTGTAGCTTGACTTTGTTCTCCAGTTCCTTGACTTAATGAGCTTTATTCCTCTTGACACCTCGTGTTACAGATGGAGAGAAATAGTGAACTTAAGCATTTCTGACAAAAACTAGCATGTTTTAAGCACGTTTTTGTCCATGTTTCTCCTACTCTTGCTTCTGTGTAAAAGGAACACCTGGTCTTAATGCACTGCCTGCAAATGTTTCCTCTGATGCTTTTAATCCCACAGCTGAGTAGTTTGGTGCAATTATTGATATTTAGATATATGTAGGATATTGCTTTTTTTTTTTCATTCTTGATTTAAGTAGTGTGGTATATACTATGTGTAAGCTTTGTTGACTTTCTCTCTATTTCTCATTTCAGAACCTGTTTGGTAGCAAGGCAACAACTGAGAAATGTCGGTACATCCATTGTATGGAAGCAATATGACCCATCTGGGAATGACAGAAGCAAAGTCCTTGATAAATCCCAGCTCAGCTTCAACGATTGGGAAAATATAGGGGGAAAAGTCTGAAAGAACAAAACTTAAATGACAAGACTATCTTAGTCAGGAAGACTGAGAATTCGTCAAGGGCCATCTTTGATTAAAGAAATGAGACTACAGAAGAGGCATTCAAACTTTTGATGAAGTTCTTGTAGGACTACCAGCAACTTGCAGTTAGTGTAAAGAAAGTCTGGTCATTTTGAGTGTCGGCAGATCTTGTTCAGGTGGCCTCCATGATTTTTGCTGAAGAGGATTTGTGTAACTCAAGTGCAGTGTGTCAGCTCAATTTAGTCAGTGAAGGAGTGATGTTGACATCTTTGTCTTGCATCTGATAATACATAAATAGTATTTACACTCAATGTAACTGCTTTGCTTGGATCTCAAACCCTCTATCAGCTAAGGCATCAGTGATAGTACGTTAAAAAGAAAGTATCTTGTGCTTCTTGGAGGTGGGGGTGAAGTAGTCATGTCAGTACCGTTGCAGATTTAAGTGCTGAAATACCTGAGAGCCTCTGGTATCTGTTGTCGTTCTCCAACCTCTATTTTGAAGGGCTGGATGGAATAAACAACAGATGGAATGGTGTTGTGAGATACACCAGCAGTAAGTGTATCTTGCTTGGCTTTCAGAGCCAAGTTCCACCAGCCTGCTGTGCTTGTATTCTGTCTGTAGTTGAACTATCATTTGTGTTTCTGAACTGCAACACTGTGGAAAGCAATCTATATGAAGATGAAGTAATTTATTGTCCTATTTGTAGACTGACTGTATGTCCATATTTGAGAGGACCAGGATTTCTTAATACTTTCCATTTTTTCAAATTGGCTTCCAAAGTATTGGTGCTGTGCTTACTTGCCTGCCTTCCTCGTTAAATGTGCAGTATCTCTTATCTGTAATTGTGTTGCCCGTATATAGATAGGAAAACCATCTGTCACTTTTTAGGATTGCGTTTCTGATCTGCTCTTGCGATTCAGGAGGTACATGCACATTCATTTGCAGGTTTTGAAAGTCAGGATATTCAGCTACTCATATTCCTTAGAAGCTTTAAACGTGTCATAAGAGTGATCAACATACATATGTAAGATTTCAAATTTAATACAGCCTCTAGCAAGAACTTTTCATGACTCTGCTGATCAAACAAGCACTCCTATCCATGGTGGCAAATCAACTGCTGTGACTTCTTAATGCTTGAAATTCTTATTCAGGCAGTCTCATACTTTCTGCTGAGATTAAGATGTTTCTCTTCCTGGATTCAATCTGCTGTGTACTTGTGTGCCTTCTTGTGGTCTCACGTACAAGTACATACTACAAGTTTTACTATGGATAAATAAGTGTTGTGCTTAGAGCTATGCTTGAGCTACTCGGGATGTTTCCTGACTGATGTTCAGGACCTCTAGTAACAAATGGCTGTATAGAGGGGGAGTATACTACCTGACTTCCTTCTCATTTGAGAATGTGCTCTGAAGGTAGCTATACTTGGCAAGAAAAGCTGATGAACTTTGGCACAATTTGCTGTAGTTGCATTAATTGAATCTACTGAAAACCATTAATTCATTTCTTGTGCAGTACCAGAGAGCAGGACATCTGCAAGCCTTGCATTGCATAGTATGGGATGTAGAGAAGGAATTAATCTATGAAAGTATTTATTGTGGTGTGATACCACATCACTTGATGTAGGGCAAGCCATTTTATTTTAGGTAGAACTTTATCTTGTGCTCGTGCACTTGTTTTCTTCCCATTGGTGCCTGAACTCAGCTTGACAGCCATAATTGATTCAACTTTCTGTGCCGAGCAGTCTTTCTCTTCCCTAAACCAAAACAATAGCTATTTTATGTCATTGACTAACACAGATTTTGAGAAGCTGTTTAAGTGAAATGCTTTGCAGAATTATTCTGCATATCTAAAGTCCTCATGTGTACGTGTGTTAAAACTCAAGGTAATCATTGGCTATAGCTAAGCTCATCTAATAGCTGTTAAAATCTGTGTAAGGTATTCAGTTTTACTTCTGGATAATTTAACTTTTTAAGAAAATGTACAGTTTTAACTGTCCTTTAAGGGTAACATGAGTTCTTATTGTATTTTCATGTTAAGCACTTGGTTGTGTACCTTTGGCTACTGATAAAGTATCTTACAAGTATTTAAAATCCTTTGTCATACTCAAAGCATGTTCCAGAGGGCTTGGAGTTTAAATGTGATATGCCAACTGCTGAAGTCTGTAGTATGTTTTTAGACGGTGTCTCAACTACAACATAATGACGCTGAACTTTTAAACTGTAAAACAGATCTTGTTTTGTTTGGGGATGTTCTCTGAAGGCTCTCATATGAGCACTCAGTGACTTTCAGTAGCATCATGCGAGTATAAGGAATATGTGCTTTTAACCTAAACCTTATTTTCATCTGCTGCTGTAGATTTTCTCAGAGCGTTTAGTATAACAATTAGCTTTGTATTTACCATTAACAGAGGATGGTCAGGAAAAAAAAAACAACTCCTTTTTGGATTTGCACACTGAAACTTTTGGTTATGCTAGTACAAGCAAAGAATTTGGCTTAACGTATTGATGAGCTTAACTTCTTTAAAAGTCTTTACTTAAACGTGCATCTCCTGTAGTCTTCACTTTTTCACTTCATCTCAGTATTTAGGAACGCTCTATGTACTTTCTTCTGTGCTTAGCATTGCTCTGTATGTAAATTCTGAAATCCAGCTGTTCAGTCTGAGAAAAGTGGGACAGGTAAGGAATGTGGGACTGCTCTGAGGTGTCATTCGGGGTAGAGGCCAGTGCACTGAAGTCTACAAGACCAGACTAAAATAGTGCCTTTATGGCGGTGCTCTGATGAATAAAGCAATCTCTCTAGGTAACTTTAAGGATGCTTTTACTTCTGCTAGGTACTTTTGAGGTTTAACTCTACAATGTTATGTTTGCATTTGAGAAGTTATCTGTAGATGATAATCTTGAGGTTAAAAACGCACCTGGGGAAGACAAAAGCCAGGTTTCAAGTTTGTACATGAACATGGCAAGAATACTACTAAATGAGTATGCAGTAACTTTTGAAATCTCTCTTCACAAAAAATTCAGCATGTAAAGACTGAGCCGTGTAGTGGTTTTACTGTCTTGAACTTGGTGGGCCACTGAAATTAATTTGTATTTCGATTTCTTATCCTGTAGTCTTTACTTTTTGCTAGTACTCTTACATATCCAAATCTATATCAGACAAGTGAATTATAAAGTAAATAAGCAGGGTATGCTTGCTTACTATGCTACGTTAGGGAAATCTTAGCATGTGTCAGCAGTCACATTGTAGCTGTTTGTAGTGTTAACAAACTAATTAGGCAACTGGGTTAGAATGTGGCTATTGCCCAAATCAATACCGTATTTATAAACAGGAGAATTCTTTGAAAATATGTGTATTTCATTAAGGACTGAATATGCTACGTCTGTAATGTGGCTGACCATAACAATCAGAACAGTGTAACGTGAGAAACAATCTTGTGCATTAAAACATTGGGATTAATGATTTAAATGTGTTGTTTCTTATATGGGTTGTTCTTTAATGGTATTTTTTATGTTTAGCCATATCCAGAAGATCCAGCAGTGTACAAACCACTCTCCCAGGAAGAGCTGCAAAGGATAAAAAATGAAAAGAAACAGAAACAAAATGAAAGGAAACAGAAGATATCAGAGAATCGCAAACACTTGGCCAGCGTACGGGTTGTACAGAAGAACCTTGTCTTTGTGGTAGGGCTATCTCAGCGCTTAGCAGATCCAGAGGTGAGGAGTTCATACTTGCAGATACCCTTGTGCCCACCTTGTCTGCCTCCCTGATGGGTGCAGAAATGTAACAGCGTTGTAAAGCTTCACTGATGCTGGGGCCCCCTCTTCTTACTCTGCTTCCTTCTCCAAAGTAACCTCAAAGTGTTTTGGGAGTATGAATGCTCTGTGGGGTTTTTTTTGTTAAGGAAACTCTTCTTTGCAATTGTTTAAAAATGTCTTGTTCTTTAGTTAAAAACGAGCATAAGGAATTTTTTTTTTTTAGGTACTCGTCTTCCTAGGCTGGATCTGCTGGCACTGTACAGCTGGGTCATGCACCACCAAGTCTATAACAGGACCTTGGTTGGATTAGAAAGAACAAATATTAAGCGCAGCAGAAAACTGTAGGAACAGAAGAAAAGAGCTAATAAGTGTAAATAGAAAGGAGCATAAAGGTGGTGTCGCTTGAGGGGAAAAAATTAATTAGAGGAAGACCCGAGAAAGAATTTGGCTTGTTATGCTTGCACCATGGAAAAGAATCTTTTCATTTGAGAGAACTGGTTGTGTTTAAAATGGCTTTATTAACTTGTGTAATCAGTCAGCTGCCAGTGGCTAATAGAAATAGTGTAAATGAGTAAAAGTACCTTGAATTAGCATATCGAGGGAATGTGCTACAGGATAAGATAGATATGTTCAAATCTGCTGTGCCGAGTTAAACTCACCTAATTTGAGAAGTCTCCCCATTAATGTAGTACAAGTGGCTGTTTCTGAGGACTCATGGAGTATGGACTCATTTTGGTAGACTGGGAAAGAATAAATGTAATAAGTCATTTTTAGTAGAAGGGTGGGGAAAGGCGGGATATGAAGGGAAGAAAAAAAAAATCAAAGTTCAACTGATCTGGCATATAACATCTCAGTTCCTACAGGAATATAGCAGCAAGTATTTGCAAGCAACTGTTAACTCTGGCTTGGTGCTCTGTTTTGCTGGAAAATGTATTCAGTTTCTTTACCCAGATGGAGAATTTGAATAAGAGAAAAAATAGTATATATGCTTAGAATTTCTGGTTTTACTCTCAGGTAGCTCCATACTCAGTACCTGAAGTAACTAGAACTGGCTTTATTGATGTAGAGGTGGATTGTTCTAGGCTTGATAGTGCCAGTATCCTCTCTGACATACCAGAGGATAATGTGTTCTTACTGAATATTGCATGTAGCACAAATGTGACTTGATTTTCCAAGAAGCCTATCCTGAAAGAGATGAACAAAAGAAAAATTATTCAATATATTCCGTTTAAGTTTTCCATTTAAGCAGGTAAAACTCCTGCGCAAATAAAGATGTTTTAGAGGAGAAGACTGGCTGCTATTTGCTGTTTCTTGAAATGGATCTGTGGATCATAATGGTGTAGAGGTGGATCCACTTCTGTCAACATGCTCTTGTGAAAATTGCAGAGGCCATGCTGCCTTTATCTCATTAGGAGCATAATCTGCAAGACATTTGAAGGAACTCTTCTGCTTTATTCAGGATTGTCATTCTCTGGAATGGTGTCCTAGACTGGATGCAGGATCTTTCAGGAAGGATGTAGATCAAGTGAAGAGCAGTCAGAGACCAGTGAATGACTGGTTGTCTATACAACGTGGTCTCTAGTTCGACGGCACGTTCCAATGTGATTAATGCTGTTAGATGTTGAAGACATTGATGCTCCCTTCCAAAGGGAGAGGTGGTTGTTAGGTAAAGAAGTTCTTGGATCACTACAATTTAACTGTACTATCCAGTGTTAATATGAAGATGGAGCCGGGGGAAATAATTGTCTTTTAAAATCTCTTAAGTTACTGTCTAGAACTAGAAATACCCTTAGCATGTCTAGCTTCTGTCTCAGTAGTTGGTATTTCAGCACGTTCTTTTGTCATGGGGATAAAAAAAAGAAAGGCTTTTGGTACCCAATGTGTCAGATATATTGCCAGTTCTATTGGCACCCAGGTAACTGTTATTCAGCAGAGTTGCTTAATATGCTAGAGATGTTCCTGCTTTGCACTGGATCCCTAAATGGTCTGTTATTAATAACCGATGCAGGGAAGAGCAAGACAGGAAGTTTTTTCTTCAGATTTGTGATATTCACACATTCATTTCAGCATCATGTTGATTCTGAAATGCCTTTTCTTGTCCCTGGCAAGTGTCGTTATTTGATTTTCTGTTCTTAGTCTGGTTTTCTGAGAACTAAAGGCTATCTCAAGTCTTTGGAGTGGGTCAAGTGAGTTGGGATTCAGTATTTTGTTCCTAGCAGTTAATGTATCTGAATGCAAGTATGAGGTAGTTATTTATTTTAAAACTGGCGTGAATGTGTTTTTTACTTTTACCTTCAATTATAAAATAGATAGGTAGAGGAGTATCGCATGCTGAATGGTATGTATCTTGCCGGGGTAGTGTTTAGGTGATCTAAGTACTGAAAGAACAGTGCAGAATATCCTTTGTTTGTGGGGGTTTTTTAGTATGTTGGAGAAGAAATCTAAAACTACATGCTCTCCTCCTTTTTGTAGAGGAGGCCTGGTTTCTATTTTTTAAAGGCTTTAGTTGCATAGTTACACTGGAGAGTCAGTACAGTACTGTATCAATTACGTTTCCAGTATACCACTGTAACTTTCTTTTGTTGTAGGTTTTGAAACGACCGGAATATTTTGGGAAGTTCGGTAAAATACATAAAGTTGTCATTAATAACAGCACATCATACGCAGGCTCACAGGTAAGCCACATGTCCTTGTGATTTTTTTTAGTTTTTTTAGTTTCTTTAGTTAAAATACGTGTGTGCAGAGTGAGTCTGGGGCTCCCTATTTCTGCGTAAGCAATATGTTCAAGAAAAGGCTTAGGTCTGTTGGAGCAAGCCCAGAGGAGGGCTGTGAAGATGGGAGGCTGAAACGCTTCCCCTACAAGGACAGGCTGAGAGAATTGGGCTTGTTCACCCTGGGGAAGAGAAGGCTCTGGGGGAAGACCTTATTAAAGGGGGCCTACAGGAAAGATGGGGAGGGGCTCTTTACCAGGGAGTGCAGGGATAGGATGAGGGGGAATGGTTTTAAGCTGAAAGAGGGGAGATTTAGATTAGATATTAGGAAGAATTTTTTTACTGTGAGGGTGGTGAGGCACTGGAATAGGTTGCCCAGGGAAGTCATAGACGCCCCCTCCCTGGAGGTGTTCAGGGCCAGATTGGATGAGGCTTTGAGCAACCTGATGTAGTGGAAGGTGTCCCTGCCACGGCAGGGGATTTGGAAGTGGATGATCTTTGAGGTCTGTTCCAATCTAAACCATTCGATGATTCTGTATAACAAGGAAAATAAAAACAGTATTGCAAAAAAACAAATTGCTGTAAAGTTACTGAGATTGTCTAACCAGACTGTCAAAGTTTGGATGCAAGATGCAATATAGAAAGATTAGAACTAGGAGACTGAATGAAAACTTTCTAAGGAGAAACAATATGGCATTTATTCACTAATGTGCATTTCTATGGAAAAATACTTTTAATTAAATATTTTTAGAACTTTCAGACAAGATTTTGATGCATTTCTTTTCCCTGTTCTTTATGCATCACAATTTTTAATGATTTTACTGGTTTTGTCAGTTTTCCTGTTAAAAACATCTAGCCATGAGTATACCAATGTGAACTGCTACAAAAAGCAACGTAATGGTCACATCTGTCTGGGGGAGGAGAAAAAAAATAAAACGTGGTGTGTTCTCTTTCCAGGGTCCAAGTGCCAGTGCATACGTAACCTACATCCGGTCAGAAGATGCTCTCAGAGCCATACAGTGTGTCAATAATGTGGTGGTAGATGGCAGAACACTTAAGGTGGGAGTGTTTCCATTCTTATTAATGGCCTACCATGTATAGATATCACTACGTAGTATCAAATCTTAATTGTATATATATGCTTGTGTTAATGAACAAAAATATCCTGGTTTTGGGGTTTTGCCCTGTTTTCCTAGCATTAATTAGAACATGGAAGTTCAGTGACCTTCTAGCAGGCAGTACTTTAGGGGGCTAGCAGGTAACTTCTTAAAAGCTTGAGACAAAGACAGGTGTGCCATCTCACCCTCCCACAGTGGTGCTTTTGCTGTATAGCTTAATAGCATGGTGTGAAAACGTAATTATTTGCTTTTACAGAGTATTTCTGTAGGCTGAACACCACAACTCTCAAAAGGCTCCTGGGAAATGCAAGTTTTTTCCTTTTGGTATCTGTATAAAAAGGTGTCCAGGATGACTTAGACAAATCCATGGCTGTAGACAGTCATATGGTTAATATTAATTTTCTGACCCTGCTATAAAGCAGTAACCAGTTTCATGTAATACGAAGTCATAACTACTTACTTGGCTTCTTGCTATTATGAATGCACATATTTACTGATTCTCTTATTTTGTTGGTTTAGATTGGATGAAAATATAAATACATCCTAATTGTCTAGTCCTCAGATATATAGGTATAGATTCCTTACAAATGGTCTCCCTAGTCCATCTGGACCAAAAAAAATGCATTACGATGGAACTCCGTATCTTTGGAAAGAATTATTTTGCATATATTTTAAGACATTCTTAACGTCCAGTACTGAAGTAGTTTGGTTTTTTTTTTCAGGCATCATTAGGTACAACAAAATATTGCAGTTATTTTCTAAAAAATATGCAGTGTCCAAAACCAGACTGCATGTATCTACATGAACTGGGAGATGAAGCAGCCAGTTTCACAAAAGAGGAAATGCAGGTAAGTGTACTGAATGGGAAATACATGAAACACGACGTGTATGTATTTTATGGTATATAATTTAGTCTAATATCTGTATAATGTAGAGTTTTGCTGGATGTTATTGCAGACATGAATTTTGAAATCAAAAAGGTGGTTAACCAGTAGGCTATTGGAAGTGAACAGTTAAATATTTCATTGTGTGCTGTTTTGGAAGGCTTAAGAGGCCACTGATTGTTCACAAGTCAAAAAGATGGAGGTAAACTCCTAGCCAAGAATTCTTCTAACCTTGAGTTAGATACTTTCTCTTTGTTCATGCCAATGCAAAGTAACATGCGATATCGGAAATCTCTCTGAAAGAGGTCGATGCAGATCTGTGTTTTTCTGTAGGCTTTGTGACGTGTATCATGACTTAATTTGCACTGTGATTTGACCATGCTGTCTTAATTCTGAAGTCCCTTTTAGGCTCTGAAGGGTATAGAAGCTGTTTGGAAAGAAAATGTTGAGGGTAACTATAGTAGAGCATAAGTACCTGACTATTTTGACATCAAAATGCTTATTGTGTAGGGTGGGGAAGCAAATAAATGGATAGCTTTACTTTCTTGAAGTTGGTACGTTTTGAGGTGTTAGGTGTCTGGGTCTGTACCTGTATGTGAGGTATGGTAAAGCTTTTAAATTTAGTATCAAGGCTAATTTAGGCCGATGTAAGCCAGAGAGCAAGGAAGAATATCTCTGTTAAACATATTTTTTCACATATTAGCAGTTCAGCTATTTCAGCTATGCTTTCATAAATTAAGAAATACCCTGCTAATTCAGATGTATAGTCCCTGTACTGTATATTTTGTCACTGATCATGGCAATTGGAGGTAGAATTGAAGGAGAAAGTAGCAAACTGGGCCACCTTCCCTGTTAGCTTCTTTCTAGATCTGTTGCATTACGTGTTTGAGGGTTTGTTCCTATGTAGGCTTTTTAGTTTTTTACAGAGCTGTCAGCCATGAGTTTATTTAATCCATTTAAAACCAGCTGATACTGTCAACCCTGTAGTCTCTTGTGGCAGCAAGCCCCAGAAGTTCACCAGCTGCTTTGTCAAATGCTTTCTTTCGCCTGTGTTAAACTGATCTTTAGTCAGTTTTGTCCCTTAATCTTAACCTCGTAGTTTTTGCTGAAAGCAGACCCCTTCTTCACCTTATCCATTGCCTTTGTGAGGCTGTGAAAAATTTGATCTTCTCCTTCTCGACCTTCTCTTCAAATCAGAGTTTCTGGGCTTTTAAACTACTTTGTTAAAGCAGTTCTTCTCTTGCTGTGATAATTTTTCTCTTCTCAGTGCCTTTTAGCTGTATCTTCTTTGAGATGTAGAGGTCAGACATCGTACCCATAATATGGGGGATGTAAAGCTTAATGTTATCAATTCTCAGTGTTTTGGGTGTGTGGGGGGGCAGTGGGCAGTAAGCTTTTCATTTTATTTGGCCCGGTTTTACATTTTTCAAGTGTCCTTCCTAATGATGCCTAGCACATTTTTTGTTTGTTTGCCAGTGAATAATGAAGTGACTGTTTTAGAGATCTGTTGGCAGTAACCCAAGTATCTCTTCACTGAGCTGTTAACAGCCAGTTCACAGTTGAATATAGAGTTCATATGGTTTAGGCTACATTTTCCTTGGTGTGTTACCTGACATGTCTCTGGTGCAGCTTATTAGTTATCTTTTTGACTTTTGGAGTTCTTTGGGGTTCTCTTAGAGTTCCTTATTATCAGTATGACATTTGACTATCCAAAGAGATTTGCATTATCATCAGGGAACTTGTTCTTCGTTTGTTTCTCACGCATGCTGGTGGTGTTACGTAAAACTGATGCCAGTCATCATTCTTCTTGTCTCTTGCTTCTGCAGCCTAAAAGAGTGACCAGTAAGTCTTACCTTTGCCTTTCTGTCTTTGAACCAGCTTCAATCCATCCAAGAACATATCTGTTATACCAGGGCAGTGTCATATATAACTTCTGATATGAAACCTTATCAAAGTCTTTAAGATTTTGTGGATCCTGTTTAATTATCCTTATTGACACGTCATAAAATTGCATGTTTGTCAAGTAGGATTTCCCTTTAAAGTAGGTGTTCAGATTCATTCTCAGCAGATTATTTTTATCCATCAACTTCCACCTTTTCTTTTAAGGTAGACTGATAATATGAGAGGGGATGGAGGTTGAACTTAGCAGCCTGTAGTTCACAGGATTTCTTCTACAGCCTTTTTTATAGAAGACACTGGCCATCTGTCAGTCCTCTGGCTTAACAGCCAGTTAAAACTAGGCTACATTCCTTGGCCAGGAATTCAATTTCACGTGTAAGCTCATCAGAAGTCTTGAGTGGGTTATGCTTGATCTTGGTGACTTAAATGAAGCTTCCTTTCCTGTTCCTTATTATATGCAGTAAACTTTCTTCTTGATTCCATGTTAGTTTATTGGAAATAATTGGGAGTTATTGGAAAAATGTGTTGTACTTTCAGTGCACAATCCAGTGACCTTGGTCTACAGCTTTTGGGGTTTGAGTTAGCATCCATGAGTCTACAGATCTGTTTAATGTTCATGGTCTTGGGCTCTGATTCTCTGCTTTAAAAAAGATGTCAATGGATATTCTAGATTCAGTAATTGTTAATAGAACCAAATGTCACAAACTGAAAAGAACTGGTAGAACTGCAGGAGGTCTCTGTAAGTAAAGTTGAGACTTTAGGTAAGATAGATTGGAGATGGTAAGTTTGACCTCTGGATTGCTTATTATAAATAAAGTATGTCTACATTAAGTTCCTGTGTAAGATTTTAATCTTGTTTCTTTCTCCCATTTGTGACACACATGAGCTTAGGTTCTGGCCTGATGTTCCTGGCCATAACATTCAGTCTTCTACCACTGAAGTCTTAAGCAAGATGAGCTGTACAGGGAGGGCTCTTTTTACTCAACTGCTTAATGTTTGTAGTGCAGATCTGTGCATCTGAGCTAGTTGCTTATCTTCTGTTTATAGCAGATGGAGAAATACCACACCTTTAGAAAGCTTCTTTCTCATGAAGTTTGAATTTAGGTGAACCATGCTGTAGAACCACACATTTTTCTACTGTACGTAGTAGCTTGGATGTAGAAACTTGTAGTAGGGTAAGACGATGCATACACTAGTGTCCTTTTTGAGGATTTTGTCGGTTAACTATGTTGAGGAGGACATATTCAGAATCTAACAGTATTGGAAAACTGGAAAATTAAGTAGCAAAAAACTGGAGATATTTGTAGTGCTTAACCAGAAGTATTCAAGTGGGAGACACAGTTACCCTTCTGTAGGAGGCTATAAGGGATTTAGTCTCTCAGCACTACTGTTTGTTTGCGTTTTTTAACTTTCTCAAATATTGTGGCTTAATTGGATTTTGTTTGTTTTTTTTTAAAAAAACAAGTAATAGGGTCTTTTTAGGTTGTAATATTTTTCTAAGAGGGCGTCCACATTGCCTATGCATCCGTCCCATTCCTGTGCCAACAGAACATGTACAAAGGGAATCAAGTAATGTAGAAATATTAACTTTTTGGTGTACAGGTACTGAGAGCTTTAAATCCATATTGAAGACATGAATAGATAACAAAATGTACCAGACTTAAGACTCAGAAGACCTGACCATAAATCTTGGCACTTGTTTCCTTTGCTAAAGGACAATTCTTTATCTGGAGACTCTAGATACAAGCTATTGACAACTTGGAGTTTGCTGTTCTGTTTTGCGTCTTGATTCAACTCCTTACAATACTTTAACTTGCAAATAGTAGTTCTGAGGTTGGAGTGATATAACAACCTACAAAAAATGTGAATGCTTATCTTGAATTTGATTCATGTCTCACTTTAATTGTTGGGGATGTGGTGAATCTTGCTGTTTTTGCTTAAAATGTTTAGCTACAGAATGTTATAGATAAGCCAGGCTGAAAAATAGTCTTCCTTCACTTGCCAGATAAAATATTCTGGAGCTGGATTGGATGGCCTCAGTTTCTGAAAACAAGTTGTTCTCAGTTAATTCAGTTCGATAAAATAATTTTTTAAATTTTCAATTGAGAAAAAAGAATGATTTATCAGTTACTGCTTTGAATATACTCCTTGTCACGTGATTGTTAGCACTCAGACCAGCTCAGCTGTTTGTAGTAAACCTATGTAAATTTACTTCAATTTTAGAACTTTTGGTTTAAAAGAGAGGCGCTCTTTGCTCCTTCACAGCTTCTTGAAAGCTGAAATATTGTTGATGTGTCAAACAGACTGCTTTGGAGGTTGAACTGTTTGTGATTTAGAAGGTATATTGTGAAGCTCTTGATTAGAACTGAAGAGCAAGTTCAAGTAAGTTTGTAATTATGTTTCCACTTTAGATGTCTCAAAAATGGTAAATACATCCAAGTGATTTCTAGGCAAGCTTCAGATTTGTTGAGATCACATCAGTGATGAAACTGAGAAGCACTATTTTGAGTTTGTTGGGAGTGATCTCTTAAGTTGTTACAGCTCATTTACTAAGCTTTGGGATGTACCTATGTACATTTATATAGAGAAAATATTTTTTTTATATATGTATATAAATATAAAACCAGTATTCATTCATTGTGTGTTCTCTTTCTTTAGGCGGGTAAGCACCAAGAATATGAACAGAAACTACTGCAAGAATTATACAAACTAAACCCCAACTTCCTCCAGTTATCTACGGGTACAGTTGACAAGAACAAGAACAAAGTGACAGCCCTGCAGAGGTATGATGCATGAGTACTGATGCTGGACTGCCTGGCCATGCTTTCTTTCTGGTTAATCCCAAATTAAATGTTTGGGGTTTTTTTGCATCCCCTAAGCAGCTTGTTCTTTTTAGTGGTTATTACATGATAAACTCTTTCTCTGTGCAGACATTTCACTGCTTTGTTCTAATACAAAGTGAGTGTGACTCTCGCTAGGTAAAGAAATATTTTCCTGTGTTAAGCATTTGGTTCACTACTTCAAAATTAGATATTCTTTTTCTGAAAGAAGATCTTGTATTTTACATTTGTGTAAATACATACTGCAATATTTATTAAAGACTAGATGTTGGCTTTCTTGGTATGGTGTCATGATGAATGCAGCCTGTACTCTCACAACTGAGATGCCTTATAGTCTTGCTGTGTGTATTTTCCTGTGTTTTTTACATTGTGATTTATAGTGCAATCCTAACCTTATGTGTAAGGACCTTGGAAACTGAAAGTAAAAACAGTTTATTTCTTTTGTGAGAGTAAGAATGCACAAGATGTGAACAGAAGTTTTCTTGCTTTTATCTAATAAACTTATATGATTTATTCTCCCTATGTTGTAATTGCAGATAATTACTTACTACTGCCTGTTAAAATAACATTCTGCTGATGTGGTTCAGTAATTTATGAAAAGATTTGTCCATGTGAGTACAGAGTCATACAAAGATAAATGAAAGCCTAAGATCATCAGTCCTTATGAAAATTATTCCATTAAGTGCCTATTTAAGATAAAGAATTGAAAACTCTTAACAATTTCCTCCACTCCTTTTTGTAAGAATTAAGTAATGAAATGGGCAGAGTGGAATGTAAAAGTCTGTGTGCACCTCGACCTTGTAATCAGGGTTTGTGTTGTGGGGCCAATTCATCCACTCCTGTGTTTTGTAGATAGTAATATGCCAGTGGCAGCATCACTGCGCAAAAGTTTAAGCAAGAAAGTACTGTATCTAAAAATATTGTCATTGGAGATTGATGAAGCAGAAAATAATTCTGCGAACTGGTGTACTGGAAGTATTTTCTTTAAATTGTGGAGGAAGCATCATGTCCGTTTTGACAGCAAGTGGTCAAGACCTCCAGGTGGATAAGGATTGTGCCACTTCTTATTTCTTGAGTGCTGGTTCAGTATTGACTTGGAAGGAAGAGTGCAGTGAGTAAAACAAATACACCACTTCCTGCATTTTGGGCATTGATTGTTTTACATTCAGAACCTGAACTAATCTTAATTTGAAACCTAATTAGATTCCAACAAAGCAAATGATACCAGTGAGAAAAGAATGCTCAAGCTGAAAATGCAGCAAGCTTTTAAGACTTCAGAAAGCAATTATGAATTGGAGCTTAGCCAGTCTGTGGTGCTAACATTTTTGCATTTGTGGAAAAAGTGGTATGTTACTCTAAAGGCAGCAAGTGGTCTGGAGTTAATTTCTCTTGTTAGCTACACATCATCATCCCAACACAGGCTCAGTTCTTTGCTGAAGGCAAGGCACCACCTTTTGGGTCACAAAGTGAATTTCTTCTCGCAACTGGGATTTTGAACTGTTCCTTAAAGTCCTGTTTCATCAGTAAAAAATGTAGCTTGTGTACTGTTGAATGCATGTTTTTCTCCTTGATAGTTTTCTACCCAATCACATTCTTGGTTTTCGCCGATTCATTGATATGGTATTAATATTTGTGGCAGTTTGTGAGAGCCTCTGACAACTTTGTAATTGTTCTTGTATTTCTGGGGTGCAGGATTTCTGTTTCATTCTGGACTTGAACAGAAGTTGAGTTCTAAATAGTAGTTTTTTAATTATAAATATCCAGTAGTAGAGAACAGTTTGTTAAAATCTGCGTGAATGCTTTTTCACAATTGCGTTCTAATTGAAAAGGTTCTACTTGCAGACCTTTCTTCAGACTGCTGAAGGCAAGTGTTAGAGTTCCCTAGTGCTACTTTGTTTCTATGGGTACTCCTCTTTTGCTGTGTTACTTCATAGTCATGTTGACTGCACTCTCTTAAAAGTAGGGGTATTTTCCACCTTTAAAACAGATTAAGCTCTTTTGTGTTTTTTATCCTATTCAGCTGACTTTTTCCGAAAGAACTGAAGTTGAAATTAATGCTTTCTTATGCTATGAGTGGAAACACTTGTTAAGCACTTGGTGGTGCTTTAGAGAACAGCTCTTTATAAGCACAAAGCTTTCAACTTGTCTAAAATAGAACACCTCACATGCCCAAAATACCACCCTGAAAAATAAGAGCATTTCTGTCTCTTTGCCTCTCCGCTTGGATGCAAACCTGACTTTTAACTGATGTTTTGAAGTTAGTTTTAGCATAGAGATGGCTTTGCACTTCAGCAGACACAAATTTTGATATTTAAAATAAATTTGTTAATGAATTTGAAGTCTTGTAACATCTGGATTACAGCTTTTTTTTTTTTTTTTTGTAGGGGTGAGAATATTAAATCACCGACATTGTGCTGATGATGTCTCTTCATTTGTTCATGTTCAGTACCTGATCAATTCACTATCTCTAACTTACTTGAAGTGCCTACAAAGCAAAGCTGAGATCTGTAAATTGGGTCAGGGCTCTCATCTGTGTACATACTGTATGAGCAAAGATGGGGGTAGAATAGAAAGTCTTACCATGCTAACTGAGATTTGAGGGTAGCTAGTAACACCAATTCTATCTGAACAGGAGTAGGAAACACTTCTGTTGCAGTAGCAGCTGTAGGAATTTCCAGATTCCAACTGTGAACTTATTAAACTGACCTAGAAATGTGAGGAAAATGTTGGGCCATGTAATAACATATGAATGAAAGAGGCATCAAAGGCAACGTATGTATTTAAAAAAAATTTTTTTTTGAAACCTTCTTCCTTATGAAGACAGCATTTGGATATTAAAAACACCATAATTTTGCAAATGAAAAAGTTGATATTGAAGAACTGGAGAAAGCAAATGCATATCTTCCATAGTAAAATTGTAGGATTAGCAAATGACTGTATATTTGAATGCATTCAGTTATAGATGATACTCCAGCTCACTTTAGTTTGTATAAAGTGTTGCTATTTTCAGCAGAAACTTAGGCTTTGAATCCTCTTTAACTTCTTTCAGATCTAATGTTCACTCTGAAGTGAAATTCAGTGTTACTTTATAAAAGGGAAGCAATTATGGCTTTAAATTATAAATGAAAGGAGCAGTAGCTTCGATGAACAGTGTGTCAGTCTAACTGGTCTCATGATCTGTTAAAGCTGTGGACCTTTGTGTAGGCTTAAAACATGGACTTTATCTGTTAAGGCCAGGCTTGGTAGAACCTGGAATATAATACATTTAATAAGAAATCATGATTAACAGAAATTACAGTTACTTATGGGATAAAACCAATAATAAGTGAGGCGTGTGTAGGTCTGGATAACTGAAGCTGTTGAAGGATTTTTACTTTTTTTTCTCCTCCTCCGAACAGGCAAGTTTGGACTTTAGCATTAGCAGAGCAGCAATCTAGTCAGTGAAGAAAATGGGATTCCCCTCAGTTTTCTCTTAAGCCTCCCCACAAATTCTTTTTTTTTTTAAGTCGTCACCATTTAAAAATCTGAGAAATAATATCCAGATAAATCTGTTCTTATGGATTGTCTGGCACAAGGATTCATTCTCCCAGTGCTTATAGTTTTTAAAAACACTTTCCTCATAACTTGAACTTTTTTCTTTTTTTTTTTTTTGTTTTTCTCCACTCTTGCCTTTTTCCAGACCCAACAGTAATAACAAAGATGCCTGGCCATCATTACAGAGTTCAAGTAAATCAGCCAACGGTTTAACAATGGAACACAGGAAAACGCCTCCTATATTAGAAAATGGCACAGACCCAGAACACATGACTCCAGACGGTGCAAACTCAGATTTCGGGTAATTGTGCTGTCTTTTATACTTCAGATAGCTGTCTTTCTCTCTCACTGATTGGTGTGGAGGGAATGATTCTCCAGTCTCTTTCTGGTTGGAGAGCTGGATTCAGATCCTGAGCAGGTGACTAAAAAATGGGCTCAGTGTAGCTTGTGTCAGAAAGACCAGTTGGCAGATTGCGCAGGAGAACCCTAATGTGAAGTTAAGTGATGGTACAGGTAAGGGCTGAGGGGAACTGAGTAACTGGGGGATCGGCAGTTTACATAGCAGCATGGTCCCAGCCACAGCTGAGCCCTTCATTTCTATACAGAAGCTTCCACAAAAGTTACACGATAGTTGCTGTACATCAGGAGGCTCGTCACTCATAAAAGCTTCAACAGAAGGAAACTAAATGTCAGGGCTGAATATCTGTCATCTCTTTACAATGTTCTGTTCCAGAAACACAACTGCAGAGGTAAGGGTTCTCTGATTACCACTCAGTAACAGGAACAACAGGGCAATTCATCTGAGGTTTTTTGTGCAGAGGAAGCAATTAATCTGCTTGCAATAACTTCCTTATTGGTAACCAACTTTTCTTCGTTTGGTGCCCTCCTTGAATAGAACTGGTGTCCTTCCATCATAATCATCACTTGCTGTTCCGGTGGGAGTCTGTAGTCATGCTGCTTTTTTTTTTTTGTGGACCCCCTTATGTAGTATTAGGTGGCCTCATTCAGAGGCTGGATGGAAAAATAAGGTGAACCCTAATATTTCAAGAAGTGGTGTGTTGCCCATTGAGTAGCTGACCTTCATTTTAAATCAATATCGAACCAATGCATTATCATTATGAACGCTTTTGAAAGTGGTACCTTCTTGTTAGGCTTAATAGCAGTCCTGTTGAGGTGTAATCAGAGATCCTGTGGTTGCATCTCAGTAGTGACGTGAAGCTTCCTTTTTATCTTTCTGAAAAGAATGCACTAAATATAGGTAAAAATATTACAGCCAATACATAGTGAAACTTGTTCACTATGGGGGCTAGAACACTGTCATACCATTAAAGGCTCCTTAGTATAGGAGGTAGCAGGTTTAAGTCTAATAAACACTTGCAGCGCTTCGATTGTCATTAGAAGTTGTCTTGCACATAGCTTTTTCAACTGCAGCATTGTGACTTTTTGTCAGCAGCTGTAGGAAAAGAATTTGGCTGAAGTATCAGCTTTGCAATCAGAATGACAGTGTAGTGAAGATCCCACAGCAAACTTTTAGTCTATGGGTATTCAGACATTAGTAACGTGAGGCAGTTTGTTCCAAATGGTAGAACTTTATTCATACAGTTGGACGACTGAGTTGCAGGTATTTGTTTGCAAATCTGTTTCTCAGATTCTTCTTTAATAGTCACAAACACTTCAGCTTCTGTTACCTTGGAGATACCAGCTCAGTCAATTTTCTTTTGCACAAAAATTGGTTTTATTGATGGATTACTCTTATAAAACTTCTTCACAATGGAAGAGAATTAGTTCTAGGTTTCGTCTCTGGTTATTCTGGACAGCAAATATGGTGGGGAAGCAATCTTATCTTATGAATTTTTGACCAATGATATCTGGATCTGTGCAGTACTTAAACTTCGCAGCAGCAAGAGGTGGTTGAAAACAAGGTGTAGCTAGATTGTGAAGTCTACACCCAGTTAGTAATTTTTATTTTTTTATATATATGTATGAATTTGACTTCTGCTAACAGATCATGCCTGTAGCTTGCTTTCTGTCATGTTCTGGTCTCTTAATAGAACTGCAATTCATGTTTTTACTTCTGGTCCTTATTTCCAGAACAGTGTTTTGGGCTGTGCAGCCTGATGGTTGTGCATCTTCTCTTATAGGCAGATAAAAATCCAAGTACTTCGAAGATGTGAAGCTGTTATTTTAATCTGTACTTGAACTAACACTGATTGATCAGTATGGTATTTAGCATGATTAAGGTTGCGCACAGATACCTACTGAATCTTGAATCTTGAGATGTGCTGTTTCAGTTCAGTCATCTTAATTCCCATTATAAATAGCTTTCTGAGGTGGTTTTCTGCTGGTTTTTTATCACTTATTCTGTTTGGCAGTTTTTTATGCTGTGTGTTTTCCTGCGTTTTTCCTCTTCAGTCATTTAAAAACTCAGTTTTCTCACTTTGGAATTAATTTATGCTAGTTCAAGCTTGAAGGCTGGGGGTAAACTTAATTTTCCACCAGGAATAAGTAGTTAATTTGATCTCTTATCTCGCCACACATTTATTTAGGACTTGTATGGGAACTGACAACTGAAATATTTGGAAAACAAATCTGTTCCAGAGTTTCTCTCCAGTAGTAGAATAGGTGGAACTGACTACAAACAGAATACTGCTGTAGTACAAGAGTCCTGTTTCTTGAATGGCATAGTGACTGTGAACTTGTTTAAAACTTCCCTTTTGTTCCCTAACAGGGCAGTCACCAAGCAGAGTGGAGAGTGGTGGAAAGTAGTGTTACAGTATATGGCAAATGTGTTGAATGCTTATAACGTAGTCTCATAAACCATAAGCAGACTTTTTTCCTCCTTAATTCTTCCTAATTAATTTTGCTTTGTCTTTATTTCAAGGTCTTTCTACCGCTCCAAAACTAACTGTTGATTTTCAAGTTAAATGCTGGAGTGTCTAATTGTCTCTTTTCCCCTCCGACTTTTGCAGCCCTATCGACAAACCTTCAGATTCCCTCAGTATAGGAAATGGTGACAGCTCGCAGCAGGTAAGACATAAAGATAAATGCTGTCAATATAAGAATTGAATTCGAGAGCTTGATGCAACTTGGAGTTGGAGAAGCAAGTGCTTTCTGATGTCTGTCATTACAAACAAAACCAAAAAATGCTATTGCTAAGCTGACTTTTGTTTGACCTTGTGCTGAGCTATATATTAGGTAACTTAATGGCAGGCCTAAGTTTTGAGGAAATTTTTCGACTGTATTAGTGAAGAATATTTTATATGTAATACTTTGTCCTAATTGTTTTTCTTCCTCTCTTTCCTGTAGATAACGAACAGTGACACGCCTTCACCACCGCCTGGTTTAACAAAACCCAATCCAGTTATACCCATCAGTTCATCTAATCACAGTGCACGGTCTCCTTTTGAAGGGGCTATAACAGAATCACAGTCGCTCTTCTCTGACAACTTTCGGCACCCTAACCCCATCCCTAGTGGGCTTCCTCCATTCCCCAGCTCTCCACAGACTTCAAATGACTGGCCAACAGCACCAGAACCACAGAGCCTCTTCACATCAGGTATGTACACAGGTGACATGGTTGGGTGTTGCTTGCACATGCAACTCACGTCTGAAACTATAGAGCCAAAAACTCTGGGACTTGCTCCATACTGATTTTTTTTTTCCCTTCATGAATTATTAAAATTAGTCACTTAACTACAAATGAATTGCACTGATATAAGGGTTTCTCCTAGAAGAAACTTTACAGAGTTTTCTAGCTGCAAGGCTAGATTATCAGAATTCTTATTTTAGTTTTCTTAGCCGTGTGCCCATCTGAATAATGGGATGACATGTATGCATAATATCCAAGGTTGCGGGTTTTTTTGAGGATGAGGAGACTATGTAGTTCCAGTTTATGTTGATGTAATGACTTGTTTTAATCTATAATTCTAACATCAGTGTCCTGCTTAGTTACCTGAAGGTGCGTAAGTTCTGTGAAGTGAGATAGTATACCTTCAGAAAAGATAAAAATACGCTGTATTGCATCAACTGAACAAAGCCTGTGTTTTTCAGGTATTTTGTATGAAATACCACTTCATATGAATTAAACGTAGTTTTAAGGGTATTTACGTAGTCTTTGGAATGGTTGACAGTGTTTAAGAGCTCCCATATTATAAATCGAAGGGAGGTGTTAGGAAATTCATTTAAATGAAACAATATTATGTAAATGGGACTTTAGGATACAGTTGGTTTACTTAATGATTAGTCTTCTTTTGATGTTTCTCTTCTGGATGTCATAATCCTGTTTGGAAACAGTATTTATTACCAAGGAAATTGCTTGGTGCTAAGGTACTACACAGACCAATTTTGTGAGGATTAAGTGGCAGTGAGAGAAAATTTCGAGGCAGTAGAGATCTTGTTAGTTTCGTAATTCATAGCAATCATGAATTTCATGCTTAAACAAGAACACAGAGAATAAGGTTTTGGCTATCTGGTAGCTCTTTTTATCTGTTAAGGATTTTAGAGTGAAAATACAAGTGTAGATGCTGAACTCAGTTTTAGCTCCTTAAAGCAGCAGACCAGGTTCCCTACCAGTAGAGGGAGTTAATGTTGTGAGTGATACTACTGTGCAGTCATCAGCTTGCATTACCAAAGCTTTGAGGAAAAATACTGTGAACCTAGATTCTTCATTCACTGAACCTGAATAACGTTCATCATCATAACAAAATGAAATGCTAGCTGAAAATGCAGGGAAATTCTGATGACCTTTTTTGCAACATGGCCTCAAAATATTTAATGATGTCTTTTAATACAGCTCCTTATTTCTTTGTTTTATCAATGTGTCTACTGAATTTGGCTTGGTTTTCTTCATTATGGTAGTCAGTTTGGGTTTACAGTGTGGGGAGGGGGCTTGGTTTTTTTTTTAACAGTGGTCAGAGGTTCCTCCCCCCAACCTCCCTTCTAGTACAGCAGAGCTGAAGCACAGCATTAATACCGAAAGTAAAATATGGAGCTGAGTAACAGCCTTATTTCAACTATGCTTGATCACACTTTGATCCAGCAGTATAGGCGTAAAGAAGGTTCTAAGCAAGTGTTTATTGGTCTCTTTCTGCTTGGTGCTATTACTGAAAATGCAATTTGGCAAGGCTTCTCTGTAGTTCAGGGACAGAGCAGTTCTGCAGTAAAACTTCTGTTCGCTAGTTCTACCACTTAACCTTAAATAGAAGTGTACAACGGTTTGATCTGAAAATGGTATTCCAAGCTGTTGAATAAGGTATCTTTTGGGAATGTATGAGGAAGTATTATATGCAAGATAATTGGCAGTATATTCAGATACACTGAGGGTGTAATTTTTGTATGTATAAATACTTACTAATTCTTTTTCCAAATCCTGTTCCTCTCCTTTCCGACAGAAACTATACCAGTATCCTCCTCCACAGACTGGCAAGCGGCTTTTGGGTTTGGTTCCTCTAAACAGCAAGAGGATGACTTAGGGTTTGACCCGTTTGATATCACCCGTAAAGCCTTAGCAGACCTGATTGAGAAGGAACTGTCAGTCCAAGACCAACCTTCCCTCTCGCCCACATCTCTTCAGAACCCTACCCCACACACTACAGCTGCCAAAGGGCCAGGCTCTGGATTCCTGCATCCTGCTGCACCCACAAATGCCAACTCTCTCAGTAGCACCTTTCCAGTCATGCCACAGAGGTTCCCACAGTTTCAACAGCATCGAGCCGTTTACAACTCCTTCAGTTTTCCAGGCCAAGCAGCTCGCTATCCTTGGATGGCCTTCCCACGCAATAGCATCATGCACTTGAACCACACAGCAAATCCCACCTCAAATAGTAATTTCTTGGACTTGAATCTCCCACCACAACACAGCACAGGTCTGGGAGGGATCCCTATATCAGGTAGGTGAATCGGGATGCCTGTGAATGTGACTTAATTCATGCTTTCAGCTTCTGTGAGCCAGGACAGAGAATAGCCAGCTACAAGTGGTAGAGCAGTATCTTGACTGCGATGCTAGGTTTACAAACAGAGGGAGGAATATTGTTTTAAATAGGCCCTTATTTTTTAAAAGAATTATCTTGATCTTTAGCCTTATAATAGAGCTTTATAAGGAAGGTGGAGTATTCTGTGCCCGCTTAATTTTATGCCAAAGCAGATTGGTATTTTATTTCTTCAGTCTTGCGAGATTTGGTTTCCTTAAGAGTAGGCTATGGAAGCACATTGTGACTTCCATGTTGACATACAGGTGCTGACCAGAGCTCTTAAAATCACGTGAAAAGTTGTAATGATGGTAATGTGTGCCAGATGTCTTGGCCAGGTTGTTCCCTCTTATGCACAACCGAACGGCTGCACAAAAAACACTCAGTGCTGTTCGTTTCTGTACTTCATATGGCCTTAATTGAATGGATATTTGCAATGTGTGTAAGAACATCGGTCCTGACTGTGAGGGTTGTGGTGTTGGTGAAAAATAGATGTGCAGTCAGGCCAGTTCAGGCTGTCCTGAAAGAATTGACAGGCTCTTGCAGAAAACATTACAACTAAGGAGCTAACTGTAACAATGGTCTTGATTAAAAATCCTCATCTGGAATGTGAAATCATTCCATGCTTCTGATTGATCTTGGCCCAAACAGGCTCTCTTTTCCGAACAGGGGAAAAAAGTGTTGAGTGTATAGTGAACTGCAGGTTGAAACTCTTTGTAGCCATGAGATGAAGAAAACTGCTTCTTGAGATATTGCCAGTGTTTTCTTTGGATGGATTTTGAGAAGTACTAGCTATACTATGAGTAAATGACCTAGAGAAAGTCACTCTGTTTTTGATGCTCGAGTACAAAAGGTAATTTTGCCTCTTATTTTCCTGTGCTCTATCCTCTTTGAAGGCTTGTTAAGCCTACAGTACTGTTGTAGGGTCTTTAGGCCAATTCATAGTATTAACACTTGCTCCAGACCACTAATGCAAGTAGTTCAAAACTCTTTATATTGCCAGTGACAAAGATTTTAGACTAAAAATTACTAATACTGGTTATACAGAAGTGTTAAAGTGTGTGTGGGGGGGGGAGATATTTTTGACATGGAGAAAAAAATGCAGCATCCATAGCATTGCAAATTGTTGGTCACTATCTCCTGAGCTACCTAGAACTTCCAGGAGAATTGCAAGACATGTAATTTTGAATTTGCCACTCAGTTCTTGTTTATTCAAGGGGCCAGAAACAAGACTTTCTTCTAGACTATGGGGGTCGCTTCAGTATTGAAAAAGACCTGTCTATGGTACAGGTTGATTCTAGGTTTGTGAAAGGATTCCTTAAATTGCTTTACATCCATTGCCCTAGGCAGTTTGAAAGTGGACCTCTTCCTGTTTATGGACTTGTAGATCCTTGATACAACTGCTCAAGACCCAGATTTGTGGTGTTGATTGCACAGCTCATGCCATGAACTTCCCCTGTAGGTTTCAAGGCAACAGAGTTGATACTTAAGTACATCCTTTTTTTATTTTGCACAACTGCTAGAACCAGTTAATCTCTATTTTTGGTATATACAGTGCTAAAACCAGAAACTAAACATCTGCTGTAGTCTCTATGGAACTCAAAGTTCCTTTGAGTCTGTGTTTATCTCCTGTTACAGAAAACATGGTTAGTTGCCTGGTCGACAATTAGATAGCAGCAGTTGCTGCAGTGAAAATGCTTCTTAGCTGGTCTACGTTTCAGCTTTGGTATATCTTGACGAAAGAATCATTTGCACAAACAGTTTACTCCTTTTTCTTGTTGTCAGAAATCAGCTGAAGCCTTGAGTAGTTCTGGTTTTGTTTGCTGGGTTATGGATTTTTTTTGTCTGGTGTTTAGTGCCTTGGAATTTCTGCAGCAATCGAACTGCTTCAGAGGTACAAAGAATTTGAAAGTCTGGAGATGCCCTCATACCTTCTTTTGTGTGTGTGCTGATTCAATAGTTTGCAGTTTGAATATTCTGTCTCTTCAAATCCATATCTAGTGCACAGGTCTCAAAGAATTACTCTTCTACTTTTTTTGAAATAATTCCTGTGCTTTATGCTCGCTTTTAATCTGTCAGTAGCAGGTAATAATTACAGAACCTTCCTAGTTTCCTCATTTGATTTTCAGATACAGCTGTCTGGTGGGGGAGGAAATTGATGTACAAGTACAGAGAAATCATGTTGATGGGACTTTATTAGAGTGCTTTGTGACAGACTCTAGCTGACCTGCTAGAAAGGCAGTATGTATCATAATAGCCGTTTAGCAATGTGAATAGATTAATTGTAGTATACCTGAGGCTCCTTTTTGTTAGCTCTTTTGTTAGTTTATATTAAGGTGTTTTCAGAAAGTGTCATCAACTCAGCTGTTTCAGAAGTAACAGCAAAAGAAACATAGTAGAGGTAAAACTTCACGTTTTGTCTTAGTAGTTCAGGGTTTCTGCTAGAAGTTGCTTGTTTTGTAAGGTCTTTGATTACAATTTTTTTTTTTAACAGTATTATAAATTTCTAGATTTCTGAAGCAGATGACTCTGGACAAGTCATTTAAAAGGAATAACAAAACAAAACAAAAAAATCCCACCAAGAACCAAAACCACCCAGACACTAAAGACGCCATTTGTTTATTCTTGCATTGTCTGATTAGTTTGCCTGCTCTGTTTAACCAACCCATTTCAACTTTTCCATTTCATTTATATGGAAACAAGCAGATCTAAGAACTTCTGTGGCTTCATATGAAGTTAGCACACTTTTCTAGGCTTTCTAAATCAAATTTTAGTTCATTTTACTAAGCGTATTTGTGGTTTTGAAGCTTGTATGAAGAAAATGATATCCTAAACTGCTGCTGCTTCTGCTTTTTAGGTGGATGTTAGCATACGTGTAACAGTGAAATGGTCATGTGTATCATTAAATGTCATCTTCTGGAGCTACCTTTTGTTTATTGAAGTGTCAGAGGTGTACCTTATTCATAACCCCACAGGTCAAGGTAGAGCTGTTTTGTGATGTGCACCAGACTTAAATGGAGGGACACAGGCACTATCTACTTTTTTTTTTTTGAAGCTCTCACTTAAAAATAATTTTCTATATGGAATTTGATAACCTATTTCTCAGAGGAAGTAATATTCATGAAACTAATTCTGCTGTTTCCACTGAAAATGACACGATTGACTTCATAGTTTTATTATGCATATACTTGAAATGTATCATATTCATGAGGCATACATTTGTCCAAAACCCGTATTTAAATGGACTTCTTGATTGACTGATCTGCAGACTAGCATTCCCTCCCTCTCCCCCTATGATTTTGCTAACTGTAGCAGATGTTACATATTTTATTTTTAAGGGAAAACTTAGACTTGTTGCTGTTCTCTGGAGTAGGATGGATTAGATCATTTACTGTGTAATTAGAACTGTGTAAATGTGCTTCAGGATTGAAGTTCAGTGGCTTATTCATGGACAGTGTGACGATTGCTAAAAGCAATCACATCCTAGGTTGTGTGCAAGCTATCTGAAGAATATAGGACAGTGGCTATCATTTATTCTGCAGATAACACCAAAGAAAGATCCACTAACAGCAATGTGGGTGGGTGCCTTTGTTTTTATGTTACTTTAGGGTAACAGGAAACTTTTTGTAATTTGATAGCTAATATACTATCATCTTTGCTATCCTACTGCCCAGTGGTGTGTTCTAAAAAATAGGTGAATTATTGGGTCACAGAGTAAAGTAGGTCCCAGATTGACAGTGTGTTTTGAGGCAAATGCTTAGAAAATGAGGCATGCATACTTATAATGGGAAAAATATAAATACATAATTGGAGTTTACTGAGTGGTTGTTATTCGTTGATTTTATTACAGAGAGAAAGTATAAAAACAAATCCACGTAGTTAAAAGCATAAGGAAGAAGTTGTAAGTGGTTAGTCTGTCTTTCCCATCAGTTCTGTGCAAGAAGCAGCAATTGACATTTTGAAACACTGACTGTTATTTTATTTCTTAATTTTATAACTATTCTGAGTGTAATTCCAAATGAGGAAGAACTTAATTGTAGTAACTTATCAATGCAGTAATAATGAGATAGTTTGAAATTTTAATTCTTCCAAGACTAATGCTACACAATATTGTGTGTATACTCTTCCCATGTAAATCATTGAATCTCCTGAGCTGGAAGGGTACCCCAAGGATCATCAAGTCCAACTCCTGACTCCACCCAGGGCAGCCTAAAAACTAAACCATACATCTCAGAGCTTCTTGAACACAGGCAATCTATATGTACCATATGTACATTAGAAATCTAACGTAGAGGAAGTAGTCAAGTGGACACATGAAGAATTAAATCCTGTTTAGTCTAGGGGAAGAGAATAAGTTTTACCTGATGTCCTTGAAAATAACCACTGTAACACCCACCAAGTTATTTTAGCCATGAAGCCCATTGACATGGGCATTGCGGTAGACTTGTCTTCTGTGACTTCTGTTCTTGAAACTTCAAAACATGGGACTTGAATATCCTAAGTCTTTATAGTTGGATATGATATGTTTCGAGATGAGATGGACACGATGTATTGGTAGACAATTGAGTGCCTTTGTGGTGTTTGCATTGAATTCCTTATCAAGACACTGATTAGTGTGCATGTTTGAGTCTTGCTTGCATTTAGGTGAAATAATAGCTGGTAGGCAGGGAGGGCAAAACAATGAAGGTTCTACTAAGCAGATCAACTTGTTCCAATTTATTTTAAGTTCTGAGCTTTTCCATACCTAACTTATGGTTTTGTATCTTCTCCTGTTTTACGTTTTCAGACTTCCATGCCCCCTGCTATTGGACTTGTATTGAACATCAAATCCTTCCTTACCTAATGCTACAATGTTTTAGTAAAACAAAGGAAGATGCTTACATATTGACTACGATCATGCTGTATGAAAGACTTTATTTAGACCACAGAGAAGGATGAGATCAGATTGCCTTTAATAGTAAGAGGCCTTGTCTGACTTGGTGTTTTCTGAAAACATAATATCCTTTCCATTTGAGCCTTGTGCTTTTGACTTTGTCTCCTCTCTGAGTTGATTGTTAATAGTTGATTCAGTCTCCTGAATGAATTAAAACATGGCTTGTTTTATACAAAGTCATGGAACCAAAAAATCATTGAATTTGCAGCATAGCAGCTCAGACTCTTCTGTAGTCTCAGGATAATAGTTTGGTATGGGGTTTTGAGGGAGTTTTGCCTCTGCTACTGTGCCTTTTTAGAAAAATCTGGCCTGTGTGGTATGGCTATTGAGTTCAGCATGTTGTAAAACTTAAAATTGTCCAGATGCTGTGTGCAGAATGCACTTAATCTCATATCCTAGCAACAGTTAGTGTGACTTCCAGTGCTACTTCACATCCCTTTATTTGGATGCAGTGGTTGAAAGAGCATTTTGTTACACTTTTTCTGTTGACCTGACAGTATGTGAAAGGTTTAGCATCAGTTCTAAGTATTGATGGTCTTAACGGTGAGAGATGCATTAGTTCATGAATTTTCTGTCGTAATCCTTTAAAGACTGCTTGCTCACTTGATGGTCTTCCTTGATGTTTGGCTTTCTGACAGCAGCTGGGCAGATAGCATGGCAGCTGAACAGTGCCTTTTTGTGCTTCTGGTTAGGTCTATGGCTGACTTAAGTCTTTCTCTAAAAATTGAGAATAGGAAATCTGTTGAAATCTTGGCTGACACAACTATTAATGCTGTGTGTGGTAGCTCCAAAGGCCTGTATCTTTTCACGGTGCAGAGCAGCTCCTCTCAGAAATGGATGTGTTATACTGATGTTGAGGTCACTCCTTTAACAAAGGCATTAATGCTGCTTTGCAATTGCAAAATGACAAGTTCTGTCTGTAAATGACGCTTGGCTGTTTCCAGGATTGCTTTTACTGACCCCTGCATATAGACCTTGTGTGTCCCATATTCCTCAACGCAGATGAGGCTGTTAGGGCAGCCTTTGCCACTGAATACTTAGTTCTTCTCATAAATCCTTATGCCCAAGGTATCCTGCTTCTTTCCAAGGACTTTCAGGCCTTCTTTAGGCAATGCTTTCTATCTGTGTGTATCCCCTGCCCCCAAAATTAATTCTCCTTTTACTTACCATCATAACTAATGTTCTGTTTCACTAGTGAAGAGGCGAAGCGTTCAGGATTGTGGAACAAATACAATTTGTAAATAAACTTTTGGCCTGCTTGCTTCTGTTGCTCTGAAGGTGTTTGTTCTTTTAATGCAGACAGAGTGGTGCTGCTAGGTTTAAAATAAAGTAAATGGAAGTGGGATTTTGAATTAATTTCCAAAGCGTTAAATAAATGTCAAGATTGAAGTCACACTGTTTGAAACCCACTATGGGTGTTCCTTGTCCTGCCTCTGGTTTCTTGTCCCTGAACTCCCTTACGCTTTCTACATTTACTGCTAAGGCTGGCCTGTCTGCTGTAGTATGATCTTGTCATGATCTCCAAGAGATCCACTGCAGCTGTCCTGTAAATCCTGCTACTTCTCCATCTGTTCTAAAATCTCATCGCTTACACCCACCTTCCCCTCCCAGTGCCTTTTCAGTGCAACTGTTTTTAAAACCCTGTAGAGTTGCTTCTTATCATTGTATAGGAGTTTCTGTTCCAAATTAAGCTTGGTATATAAATATCTGCACCCTCATGACTGGGAGTTTGGTTTGAAGCTATTATGAATTACTTCCAATTATTGGGGATAGTGATGAAAGACAGGCATCCTGCTTTTTTTAGTAGTAAAATGCTTATTTTTAAATGTGTAATTTTATTTAGGAGAAAATACATGACCAAAAAAAGTGAAGAAAATATATTTTTTAAAAAATAATCCTTTAACTTCTCTTGGCTGCAGTACATCACGATGAGTAATTCATATCATGAACACAGCTAGACTGGAAATAAATGTGATGTTGGCTCAAATAAGTGGCCTGAGTGGCTAACCCAGCTTGTGTTCTGGAGCATCAGTCCTGACCACTTTTTCTGTAACTGTTGCACAGAAATGGGGAGGTGTTTCATGTCGGACTTCTTAGTTTTGCAGTAGTGTCACCAAATGAGCTTCAGCTGCCCTAGCTACATTCTGTGGATGGAAGACTGTTTATAAAACAAGAACTTTTCCTAATACATTTGAGTGGCTCACCAGAAGTTAGAAAGGCTCTTTCCTTTCATAGGTAACATTTAATATCTCAGGGTGGCTCTGTAAGAGGCAGCTCAGTTGGCTGATGCAGCATCTCTTCCTTCTGCAGCAGGCACGTGCTTAGCTCCAGGTGCTGTGTTCTCTTGGAGTCTTTTCTAATGTACAAGCGGGCACCTCAAAATATGAAGTTAACCACTAGTAAAAGTTAAAAGATGTAATTGACTTAATGAGGTTAAGCACCCTGACATTTTCCCTTTAGAAACAAGAAATTTGTACTCTTGGCAGTCCCACCTGTTGGTAGCAGTGTCAAATGAGGCCATGCGCCTTGGGCCTGGACCTGAAATGTCAGCAGCTCCTCAGTCAAGTCCATCTCACAAAATTTCAATTATGACTGAGGAATTCTAGCAAAAAGCACAGAGTTCATAGGCATTCTGCATAAATGTATTTTTAAATGTCCCGACTTGAAAAACCACTGAGAAAGGTCAAGCAATCTTTTTAAATATTGTACTGGGGAGGAGTGTAAGAGAAAAATCCTGCAAGGGTAACAGCAATTAAAAGAGCGGCTTTACAAAAAGGTTCTCTCCTCCCAGTGATACCAAATCACATTTGAGGGAATCTGATAGTTTCCCTCCTTTTCCATCTCTTTGTTCCTTCCACATCACAACCTCAGTTGAACTTTTTGTTCCTGGAAATAATTTTTTTTTAAAAAGGAAAAAAAAAGCTTTAAAAAGCGAGTCACATTTTTTGGAAGACAGCATTTTGTAATCGGTATTGATGTACTGTTATTGAAGGTTTGTTTATTCTCTGCTTTTTTGCAGTTTTTGTAATCTTCCTACAGAAAGACTGAAGTATCTACAAATACACCTCAGTGTAAATTGTTTGCTACAAATGTGGGAGAAAAAAAAAGCTTATTTCTCAGTACACTGAATACATGCTGGTCTCAGCCTTGGTCAGAATTGGTTGGATAGTCCTGTAATCCAGAACCTTGATAACTAGGATAGACTTTCTAATTGTTGATATAGGTCTGAAAATCTAATGTTTTTTTGCTGATTCTAGTTATTACTAGAATTATTAGAAATAATATATATTACTAGAAATATTACTTGTGAGGCAAGTTTTCTATCTTTTGCTTTTATTTATGAATATATTTTCATGCCCCCACAAATACACTTACAGGGTTTTCACTTGAGGTCCAAGCCTTTTTTGTTATTGACAGATGGGCAGGGTAGCATGGTGAGATTGAACCCTGATGCAGGAACTGAGAGTAAGTGGCAGCTATACGTAAGACGATATGAACTTTTGCTCAGCTGAATGGAATTGCTTATATTTCTGGTCTTTTTTAATCAATCTGTTCTGTATGTAGGAGCTGGATATCAATTTCCTTTGTTGCAGTATCTTAACAGTTAATACTTAAGATTATCAAGTGGCAGGAACTGGGTATTTTCTGAGATTCTTCTTTGGAGAAGTGTCTTGTTAGGTCACACAAAAAAGAGGCTATTTGTTGACTAAGGTGGAAAAATTGAATATGTGGTCATCTTTGTAAGCAGTACAGTGTTCCCCAACTTGATTGAGGTCCTACACTTGACCACAATACGTTTTTGGTAATAAATGATGTAGTCTGACATAAAAAATGGTGGGATACTGTGGAAACGTATGAAGCTAGGTGTGTTTTTCAGAGCAAGTTAGAAGCTCAATTTGAAATTTGCTTATAGCTTTAAATCGAGAGACTGGCTACTATAATTATGTATTAGATTTGGTCTCTTGAGCCTTGGTAAGCGTAAGTCAATCACAAAAAGTCTCTATGATACTTAATGTGAAATTGCTTTTGTCAAACCCAGTAAAATTCTGACACTGTACATATAAGCAAATATGAATCTTCCTGTTGAATTTTGAAGATAAGCTGTTCCTTCTAAAACATCAGTGAGTGGATTTCCCCTGAAAATAAATTAGATTTTCAGACTCTTAACACTTACTTAGTCACAGAAAGCTTAAAAGTTATTTTGTTAGATCTCCAGCAAAAAGGAACATTATTTACACTCCTTTGAAGTATATACTTTAGAATTTTACGTTCCTCTTCTACTTGGTCTTTTGGCTTACTGGAATGTTAAATTTCACTTAGAATCATAGAATAACCAGGTTAGAAGAGACCCATCGGATCATCGAGTCCAGCCATTCCTATCAAATGCTAACCCATGCCCCTTAGCACCTCATCCACCTGTGCCTTAAAGACCTCAAGGGAAGGTGACTCAACCACCTCCCTGGGCAGCCTGTTCCAGTGCCCAGTGACCCTTTCTGTGAAGAATTTTTTCCTAATGTTCAGCCTAAACCTCCCCTGGCAGAGATTGAGGCCATTCCCTCTTGTCCTGTGACTTGGGAGAAGAGGCCAGCACCCTCCTCTCTACAACCTCCTTTTAGGTAGTTGTAGAGAGCAATGAGGTCTCCCCTCAGGCTCCTCTTCTCCAGGCTAAACACCCCCAGCTCTCTCAGCTGTTCCTCATAAGGCCTGTTCTCCAGCCCCCTCACCAGCTTTGTTGCTCTTCTTTGGACTTGTGCCAGAGCCTCAACATCCTTCTTGTGGTGAGGGGCCCAGAACTGAACACAGCACTCGAGGAGCGGTCTCACCAGAGCCGAGTACAGAGGGAGAATAACCTCCCTGGACCTGCTGGTCACGCCGTTTCTGATACAAGCCAAGATGCCATTGGCTTTCTTGGCCACCTGGGCACACTGCTGGCTTGATTTATTTTAAATTGAAAAATAGTGGTTTTTTAATTTACTTGGCTTTCTTTTTAATTCGGTACATGTGGAATTGGTATAAACATAGAAATCAATGTGCTCTTGATGAAAAGCTACTTTACTTGAATTATTTTGAAGCTGAGAGCAGATTGGGGTGTCTTGACTACCAAAGCCAGTTTTGTAGGTGTATGTATGTACATCTGGAGGGTCGTGTGTGTATCTATATTTTTGTTTTCCCAGCTATTTGAGCTCATGACCGTAAGACTTTCATTTGAAATGGTCACAGTGGAATGATACTTAAAGCTGTTTACATTCTTCCCACTTATAGAAAATGTCAGTAAGGTTTTTAAATGTCCCCTTCAAGCAGCTTTATCTTCAAGTGCTCCTGTTGCTTGATATCTCTCCCTAATATGAAGTGGCTACTTACTTACTGCCTGATGGGCAGCACTGCTGTTTAAATGTGGACAGATTTTCTTTAATCTGCCAGTGATGTTCTCAGGCCTCTGCAAATGTGGTCAACTTTATAGTTTGGTTTAAGCATTGTGTGATTCCTAGAAGTCATGGATGCACAGAATTAAGTTTGAGAGTGAAATCCTTCATCTGGTAGCAGTTTTAAATGGTATTTTACTCATGGTTTTAAAAATTCCATGAGCAAACAAGCTTTCTCTTCATATTCAAGTGACACAGGTACACTTTTTATTGTAACTGGATTTTAGATGGTTATGTAGATAAATTCAGCTTTCATCCAAAGGTTATATAGTGTAATGGGTATAATTGCAGGGTGTGACATATCGTCCTTCCCTTCCCCCTTGTCCCCACAGTGAAATATTAGAGAACTTTTTGCAAAATGGAAATAGCTATAGTGGAAAGTCATTTTGAGATTAAAATAAAGAAGCCCCAGTCACCCCTCAGAACAGGGTAACAGGCTGTTTAATGGAAAGCACAGACTATCCATGGTATCTGTGAGAATGGCAGCATGAAGTGCAGACTGGGACTAACAGGGATGCTGCTGCAAAGGGCGTGCTTCTCTCGTGACCCCACTTGTTTCCAGTTGAATTGAAAGACTCCTGGTAAACTCTTTCTGGTAGTCTTTCCTGTTCCTTTTTTATTTTTTGTTTTGTTTTTCTCTGGGCCCAACTTTGTCATTCTGGTTGTCTTGCCAAGACTTCAAAACTAAGTGGTACTGCTTAAAGATTTCCCAAGGACCTTCTTACAAGCAGGTCATTGTCATAGCCGTTCTATTACCGGGACACCTTGATAACCTCTCTGCTGCTTTTGTTGCTACTCTGTGCTGTTAGGCTGTGACACTCGTAGTACCTTTATTTTTCTCTCTTATGGGTGTCTTCCTCTGAATTCTTTGGTTTATTTGAAGCTTTTCTGTAGCGCTTATGTGCTTTGGTCACACGCATGGCATACTGATGGGTTCTTAAAATAAATAAATAAATAATTGTGACCTAGATTTGCAGGACTGCTTGCATCAGGACTGGAATATTTAGGATTCTTGCCATAAAGATATTTAATGGTTTTACACATTTAGTACCAAATCAGGCTCTTGTAATAGGTTGGAATTTAATTTTGGCAAAGCAATGAACTAACAACTTGCTTTACATCTACTTAATGTGGTGGTCTTGTGATCATTGCTGTTAGTCATATTTTTTTAAGCATGTACTGCATGAACTTTGATATGAATTTGATGATAGATACGAGTGAGAATTGGGACAGTAGTTTGAAATGGTCTAGTCTCTGTAAGACATTCATTTTAGCGGGCTTGTATCCCACCAAGTAAACTGTAATACATGCTACCACATGACCTTTAACATAAAAGATAGTGTGCCAACATCACAAAGGGGATGCATCCAGATCGAACACCTTGGCATCCATGTTGGTGTCATTTGTCACAATTTATGAAGTCACAGAACAGCCTGTGTCAATGCAGCCGACAGTCATGCAGATGTCTTCTAAAGAACTGATTTTGTACAACAGAACAGTGTTTCTGGCTCGGCTATCATCCTCTTTGCCCTCTCTCCACCGGAATACACACCCTTTTCCTGATATGAAGGAATTATATTAAGGTATTGAAGGCAGAGGTTATCGAAGCTGCATAACCAAACTGGTAGGATGCCGTGATGGGGCAATGATTTCATTTAGAAGTTCATTAAATGACCAATCTTTATACGGGTGAATGTTCAGGCTTCTCAACCAGACTTTAATTCAAGCTAACTTTATTCTTTATTTAAATTGGGTGGAGAGGTTAAGTTTGTGAGCAGGCTTTTTTCTTTCCTTTTCTTATTTTAATACAGTGGCTGACTTGGAAAATTTTTACATTCAGGTGCTTTTAATTTATGTTGGCATGCTGCCTTGGACACATGAATAAGTTCAGTGCTAGAACTGTGGGATCTGTTCACTTTTGCAAACATAAGCTTCTGCTAGACTAGATGGTATTGTGAAATGCCCACCAAGGGAAGGCTGGAGTTCAGGATGTGCATTTGAGCCTGTTTTTCATGTGAGTAGTGGTGCTGTCAATGGGACAAAGCCGGATCATGGGGGGAAGAATCTCCAATTAATCTTGGTGTGTAGAATCTTTTCATTGCAGTCAACTGAGTTTTTACGTTTCTTCATTTTCCCCCTGTCCATGGACTTATGGCGTTAAATTAGGATGAGGCTGCAGAAGGAGATAGTTGCTACTTCTTGAGAGAAAGAGTGGTGTGTTGGTTCCCAAGTCCCTAGGTTATGATGTTTAACAGAGAAGTCTGCTAGCTAGACAAAAAATTACTTCCTTCAGCCAATTAAGTTTAGAAGTAGGGAAAGACAATAGGCAAATGCCCTTTTTACTAGATCTGCATTAACTATGAGCTAACCTTTTCTCATTTTAACTACTCTACTAGCTTCATGGTGAAATAAACTTAATTAACTGAAAGAACAAACTAGCTGAGGGATGACTAGTGATTTCTTCTGAAGATGCTTAATTTCTTCAGGTGGTGGAGGTAACTTCTTGCTCTAGGGTGGACTTGCCTTTTCACTTAGGCTATTGTTTAAAACTTGTCAGGCTCCAGCACAGACATACTGACTTAATTGTTTGGTTTCGATATCACTGTATGGTGCCTGGAGACTGCTCATGGCCTAGTTTGCATCAGGAGTTACTTCTAACTTGTCATAGCCAGTAACTGAGGCCTTGAAGGGCAGTACAGCGAGTGTTGTAGAGCATTGCTTTCTCTATTGATTCCATCTACTTTAACCGCTTAATGCGTTTTAATCCCTTACAAGATCCCATATTACAAGACTAACTTACTTGCAGCATTTCTCCTTAGAGGCTTGGAGTCTGACGAAGCTGTAAAACTTTGGTCATGTTTAGGGTTTATCACTGTGCATTTATTAGCCAAGCTGGAAAACCCTGCTGCAGACAGCTGGGTAATATGGTACTTGCTTTTTCTTCTGCATCAGAGGGCAATGTTTTTGTCATGACTTGCCTGTCAGTCACACAAACCCAACTAATAGGGAAAGACAATCTTTTGGATCTGGAGGGGTTTAAGGGACAGGTGGGTGAGGTGCTGAGGGACATGGTTTAGTGATTGATAGGAATGGTTGGACTCGGTGATCTAGTGGGTCCTTTCCAACCTAGTGATTCTGTGAATGTTCGCTGCTGTGAATGGTTTGTCACATTTGTACCCAGGAGTACCAGATTTTAATTTATTTCCTTATTGTTAGTGAATAATGTGATTTTTATATGTAGGGAATCCTTTTAGGCCTTTCATCTTGACTTCTGTGACATCAAGTGGGTTTTGTGCTGGTAGGTGAGGCAAAGGACAGTCTTCCCCAATTTCTTATTTTCTTTTGTTCTGTGTTAGAAAGCGTATGCAGCAGTAGTGCACTATGTCTGCCTCTCAGGTTAATGTTACCTCAACAAAAAGTGCCAGCCTCTTCTGTTCCATAAAAACCTTATATCTCAACTGCTTGCTGTGTTTCTGGACTCTTAGGTATGCTGTTATGTCTCTCTTTAAGTGGACAATAACGTGACAAAAATACGTATGTTTTCCTAGTAAAAGATGACCTAATGCCCCACTCTATTTCCTATCCCATTCCTTACAAATGTTGCATCTTGGTAGCTTTGTCTTTGTTACACTTCTTCAATGACGTGCTGCAAGCGTGTAGTTTACTACATGTGTGTTCTTTCTGGCACATGAGCTTTGGGGGCGTAGTGGGGGTTAGTAATGCCCATGATTAAGATGATAATGAGCTTGCAGATGTTACGATGAGTGTACTCACTCATGCATTGTCTTGATAAGCATCTTGTGTGTGCTTATTGCCCTGTAGTAGAAGTGTCTAAACAGGTGCATTCCTTTGCACAAGCTGTTGGAAGCAGCAATGAGAAAAAGTGGAAACTGTGTTCCATGCACAGTTATTTCTATGATGGTGAGCTGGCTACCTTTTGTTCTAAAAAAATGAATGTAGAACTTGCCTCAAATAGGCTTATGGATGTTCAATGAGACTGTGAGAAAATACCTTTTGGGGATATTTCTGACTATTACCTTTCAAAATCTTGATTTTTTTTTTTTTTTTTAATCCCAGGATAATATAACTAGGTTAAAAAAATAAATGCGACTTTTTTTCGTAGGTTTGAATGAAAAGTTTATTGCACCAAGCTTTTTAAAACTGTGTACGTATTGCAAAGAAAAAGTGGGAACTCTGGAGGGAACAGGAAATGATGTACCGTGGGAGAACTGGAAGTAGAAGTAAAAGCCATTTGTATGCATTATGGGCTGATGCCAGACAAACACAGAACAAATCACTGATAAGCCTGCTTTTTTTTCCACCCCAAGTGAGTTGTACACCAGGCCCCAGAGAGGATGTTGCTGCAGGCTGTTTGTAGATACAGTCACACTTATATCTGGAGGCTTGGCTGCTTCCGTGTGCTGAGGTGTTACGAAAGAAGTTGATCTTAAGTTACTTATTGAGGCAGAGCTGAAGTTCTGTTGCTGCTATTTTTATTCTCATGTAGCACTTAAAATTTTAGTCATTAGATGTAACTTCATGTGTGTAGTAATGAGCAAGCTCTTGAGTTTACTTCCACTACCTGATTTCTGATTTGTCTTGTCTTTGCTTATGGGAATACTTAGGAGTTATCAGTCTTCCCTGTGGAGGTATCTCATGCTGTAACCTCTGAGGAAGAGTAATTTCCCAGCCTCAGCCAGTGAGTGGGAATAATAGCTGTTGACAGTAAACCTTTCGAGTCTGGGGTCAAGTGTGTTCTGCGGACTTGCCTGGGCACAGAGGATGATTTTTGTAGTACTCTTGTTGGATCTATGCTGTTATCCCTGTCCAGGGTCCATGTGTGGCTTCAGTCTGTCTGGCCATGGATGTTCTAGGTGTCTGCTGCTGTGCTAATCATAGAATCCTACTATGTCTTGAGTTGGAAGGGACCCATAAGGGTCATCGAGTCCAACTCCTGCCCCTGCATAGGACAACCCCAGTATTCACACCATGTGTGTGAGGGTGTTGTCCAAAGCTTCTTGCATATTGTCATGGCACTGTGACTCCTTCCCTGGGAAGCTTGTTCCAGTGCCCTAACACCCTGTGAGTGAAGAACCTTTTCCTAATATCCAGCCTCGCCCTCCTGTGGCACATCTTCCTGTCATTCTCTTCTGTCTTGCCACTGGTCTCCAGAGAGGAGAGATCAGTGGTTGCTTCTCCTCCTCCCCTTGTGAGGAAGCTGTAGACAGCAATGAGGTCTCTTCTCTAGACTTGAACAGTCCAAGTCACTTTAGCTGCCCCTCATGCAGCTTCCCCTCTAAACCCTTTGCAAACTCCTATCTTGGAGACATTTATACATGTAGATGGGTGCTTGTGTTAGAACAGCTGCATTAGGAATGAGGCATACATAGGGTAAAACTGAATGCGTTGCTCCAACAGTCGTCATAAGCAAAGCGGATATAGCAGATTTGCATAGTAATTTGCTTTGAAGTTCAGTTGATGACATGGACAGAGGTAAAACTTGCTATGACTTGTGATTGAAGTTGCTTACTGTAATTCTATACAGGAGCAGAATCTTATATAAAGTTTGTTCTTAAAAAACACTCTGGCTCGGGGAAGCTAAGTGCTGCATGAAAGCACAGGATTTCAAGAACATGCTTTTTTTTCCCACCCCTCTGGTTACAAAACGGTAATTGTTGGAGGCATAAGCTTTTTCTGAGCATTCAGCTTTATAAAAATTACTGAGGCAAGTTTTGGTAGTGAGGCTGTTTTCTTTGCTCTCCAACATAGTGTTGCAAGTTAGTGATATCCTCTAATTTTCCATGAAGTTACATCTTTTCTGTTGATGAAGTAGCACTATTATATAAGTATCTTGCTGTAACGCTTCTGATTAACATCAGCATCCTTTCTTCAATTAGGACAGGCAGAGATAGTGTCATAAAAAAAGCTTGTGTCTTAGGTGTTTGTCAGAGCATATTGTCAGCACACTACCCAACACTTCTTTGAAATTTATTTGACTGCAAGTGTGACTTTCTGTATTGGCTGATAAACATTAGGATGCTCGTGTCTGGTTTGTTTTGCTTTGAGAACAGCTAAAGCAGGAGATGGATGGTAGAACCTGATAATCTGTTCTAGATAGCATGGTTTAACATTTTTGTTCAGGGATCATTTGCTCGGGTGCTAATAGCCACGTTATCCTGTTGTCCTAATGCAATACATGCAATGAAACATTTAGGCAAATAGTTGAGACTTGAGTGTTCTGGTGTCCAACTGTTTTGCTTTTAGCTGAAGTTTTGAGGATGTTGCTGTGTCGAGAATTATTCTGGAAGGTCTCTAAAGAATTTTGACTACTATTCTTCAACTGCAAGAGGATATTTCACTCTCTCCAACTTCATGAGAACCTAATACCATTTCCTTCAGAAGAACATCTGTAGGGCTGTGAATGAGCGAGCTATAGTGAAACAAAAACCTTTTGTGATACTCCTGCATCCCTGGTTCCTCATGTTCGGTTTCTGTTGCAAAGCCCTACCTAGCCTTTCTTCATTTTAATGTACTTCAAGGAAAACAATCCTTTTGAGCCTGCTGTCCATTAATAAAGCAGACAAATTGGGTTATCTAGCTTGCAGCAGAGGTATTATCGTAAAGGATCTGGTAGGTTTCCCCCTATTAATAATAGAGGGAGATCTGCTGTGCCTTGATTATTCAAGTCTCTGAACTGAAAAAGGGGAAACATGAATTGGAGGAGGAGTTAAATCTTTCTCCCACTCCCTTACATTTGGTTTAAAACCTGCCAGCCTCTGAGTAATTCATCAGCTATATAAACATTGACCCTAGTTTTTGGACAGGGAAGTAAATGCTTAGCTTAAAAAGTAAAACCAAAATCCCATACCCCACCAAAGAAGGACATCTGTTTCTAACTTCAGCTTTTTATTTTTTTATCTTCCATTTTTTTTGTTGGTAAATCTCCCAGACAACAGCAGTTCTGTAGAGAGTTTAAATATGAAGGAATGGCAGGACGGGCTAAGGGCACTTCTACCGAACATTAACATCAACTTTGGTGGACTGCCCAATGCTTCTTCCCCCTCCAACGCCAACCACAGTGTACCAACGTCCAACACTGCCACCACCGACAGCCTGAATTGGGACAGCCCTGGCAGCTGGATGGACCCCGCAATCATCACAGGTAACCGTTTCTCACTCCTTCAGCTCTGCTGGCAAACCATCAAATGGGTATTTGGCACAAACTGATTTACATCTGGAAAAAAGAAACAAGTCAGTATGCGGTGGTCTCTTCCAGCTTCCATCCACAAAACATCAAGGGTCCAGGAATTTTTGTGGAACCTCTAGGTGTAACGAAGTGGTTTTTTAGGCCTTTGCAGTGCATGCCCAAGGCCTTTGCAGGCAGTCAGGTGGAGCAGTGCTTATCAATAGGGTCAATGTAGGTGTCCCTTCTGCTGGATGGCATGTCCGGTACGTGCGCCACTGGTCCTGAGGCACTGAAGGCATTCACTGGACTTTGTTATTTAAAAAGGGACATACTCCACTTGTTTATAAAGCTCTCTCTTATAAGGCTGTCTGGTTGTGTTTCCCTGTTAGAGAGGCTGAAGCGTGATTCAAGTAGGCAGAGTAGGAAGTGAAGCACGCAGTGTAATGGTAGGTCAATGTGGTAACATCATGTCAACAAGGATGAAATCCTTGTGCAGGATGTTTGATAGCAAAATGTGTGGTTTATGCAGAAGGGCTCTGAGGGGGATCGTTCTCCTATCTCGATTTAATGTTAAACATTTTGTAGGCATAGTAATCATATACAATAACGTAACATGCATTCTCTGTATAAACTAATCATGTCTTCTTACTGTTGCTTTTTGTTAGGTTAAATTGACCTCCTTCGTGCTCGGCTTATTTCTTCTCCTCTGACTTGCCTGTATCCCTGTTTGTTTTTTTTTTTTCTTCTCTTCATAGGTATCCCAGCCTCCACAGGAAACAGTTTAGACACCCTTCAAGACGACAATCCTCCACATTGGCTAAAATCTCTTCAGGCCCTCACAGAGGTGGACGGCCCCAGTGCAGCACCATCACAGACGCACCACAGTAACCCCTTCAGCACACAGATCCCTCTGCACAGAGCCAGTTGGAATCCTTACTCTCCTCCTTCAAACCCCACCAGCTTTCATTCCCCACCTCCAGGCTTTCAGACAGCCTTCAGACCCCCCAGTAAAACCCCCACAGATCTACTACAGAGCTCAGCGCTGGATCGTCATTAGGAAAGGAGAAAAAAGGAAAAAAAAAAAGAAAAATAAAACCCAAAACGTTAGAAATGCAGGAAGTGTCCCACCCTGACTCCTCCCCATGCCCACCTACTGTTCCCTGTCATATCTTTCTTTCTGAAGAATCCAGTTCCTGATCAAACCTCCCCCCCAAATGCAGTGCCATCACAGGGTCATGACTGTAGCTTTTCATTAAGTTTCTGCTGAGCCAGTGTTTGAAATACATGGTTTGAAATATTTTCTAACCATTCTAAGGAGGAAAAAAAAAAATAAAGAGAGAGAAAGGCATAATGCAGCCTCAATGCTTAAAGAGAAGATCAGTCTTATGTCTTTTGCACATGAGTATTTCTGCCTAGTTGGAGAAGTGTCAATCTGCAGTAGGGATAAAATTGCAATGCAGAATCAAATGCAGAAACATGAAAAAGGTATTTAATTTAAATGAAGTTACTGAACATGTGGGACAAGCAGTAGCCTAGCATTTATTTTGCATTCAGTGTGGCACTACACAGGGAAATTGCTATGTTGGCTTTTTTTTTGGGAAGCGGATTTTATTTTGTCAGAGTTTGAGATGAAGTGTGTTGGAAGACAAATACACTTAGAACTATGAGTAACTGACATGTTGCTAAAGAGTGGTTTAAAGAGGGAAGAATAAGATTTTTCTTTTAATTTTGGCTTTAGATTTAAAGTAAACGTTAATGTTTTAAAAGTATTCACAGATTTAATACCTAGCTTATACATACTATAATTATAAGCAGCTGAAACATGAGTGATATTTACTTCAGTCTTTGTTTCCTCTGTCAGTCTCTCTCTTTCTTTTTTTTTTTTTAAAAAAAAAACAAAGATTCACCTGATTTGGACACTCTGGGATAGCACTGCATTGGGGCCACATGATCACCATCAGGAGCAACCTCTGACCTCCTCTGCCTGCAGCTTTTACTTAACCCTGTAGTTTCTGGACGTTTGTGCAGTATTGAAAAGACAGGAAAAAAGAAACAGATAAATAAACATGGTTATAACCTGACGCTAAAACTAAAACCAAGGAAATGTACCTCTTTCTTCAGAATTAAAACTAAAATCTTAAATAAAACAGAATACTTGATGATGACTTCGTGTTTGTTTTTCTTTTTTTTTTTTAACTTGGATTTTTTATTACTGCATCTGGTGAAATTTTGTCGTTGCATGGTTGGTTTTTTTATGTTCATCTAAACTGGAACTACTTTTTCATGGAAGTAATTGCTTTTGATGGTGGCTTATGTATTGGAGGGTGGAAAAAGCATCCACCCTTCAAGAAATTTAAAGAGATTGTTGTCTTTACCCATGGCAATAGCTAGAGGCTGTCTGTTTCTAACCTGTATTGGTGGTGTCCTTCTAAATCTGAAACATGAAAGAGTTGTTTATAATTTCTGAATGAAATGCCATGGCACTTGGGAAGCAATAATGTGTCTGAAGGTGTAACAGAGAATTCTAGTTGCAACTCCCCATTTCAGTCAGCATCCTTAAAGGTGAAAAATATGGTCACTGAACAACAGGAGATGAAGAGCTTTTAACAGGTAACCTCCCACGAGCTCTTATACTTCCAGCCAAAGATGTCTAAAACCAGCAGCCTTGTGTTTGGGGTGCTGCATTGACATAGCTCATGGGGATGGGCAGAGAGCCTGAAATCCTAGAGTTGCCTGTGCAGAAGGATTTCTCACTTGGTGTGAGCTGTATAGTTCAGGCTGGCTGCCCTCCTAAAATCCTGCTGGCAGAGCCAAGGAAGCGAATTCAGCCTGACTGAACTATGAGCACATAACGGTGATGAGGGGACTGGCTTTTCACAGTCCTGGAAGTGGGAGCAAGTCCTAAAGGGATCGCTGGACAGGAGAACCAGGCACTGAATCTGCATAAAGTGCCTCTAAAAATCCTGCTTTGCAAAACATCACTTGTTGGTGACCGCCTGCTTTGGCTCTTCTCTTACTTGTGTTGCCTTTCAGTGCTGTATTTACTGTGTGTGTTAAGGAACTGCCTGTACTCTTTCTAGCCAGGCATCATTGCTGCAGATCAGCCCTGTGCCCTGGTTACTCAGGAGAAAGCACGTACCCTTTGATGCTAGCACTCCCCTGAAGGCAAAGAATGTTTTCGGTGCCCAGTGAGCCCCTACTGTGACTGCTGGTGGTAGAAGGAGAAGCGGGGACTGCAGGCTGGGAATGGCCTCTCCTGTGGCAGTGCCTGCTGCTGCCCCTGGCACTGAGGATGTGACACTGGGAACAGCCCGCTGGAGGTCCTGCTGAAGATGCAATGGGCTGCTTTTTCAATGACTTATTTCACCCTTTAGCATTTCTCTTTTAGAAGGGTGCCCTTCCTGGTCCTGAAAATAAGTAAGCCTCCCAAGGCAGCTGTAACTGTTTCCTGGGTACCACAGCAACTCCTGAGGCTGCTGCAGCCTTTGGTTCTTAATTTTTGTTGCGGTTTAAGATGTCCTAAGAGAAACCTGTGCCTATGGTCTGTGCCACCACTAGAAAATAGGCTTCGGCTGCTCAGCGGAGTGGTTATTCCTTCCTGCTATACAACAGCTTGTGTGCCTGTTGACAAGCTTGCCTCCCGACAAGCTCTTAGCTTTCAGAAAATTGTTTGCAACTAAAATAATTTTTCTTTTTATGGTGCTGCACCCCTAAGACAGACTTCTTGGTGGGTAGTATTGATGTTCTAACATTGAAATGCATCAGTGTTCAGGTTAAGGTGTGGGAGGTTGCATCTTCTGCCTCTCTTAGCCTAGTTGTATCTGCTGTCTGATGCAGATTCCTTTATCCCCCTAGTCAGGAAACCACCTGGCATTTTACTCTCTTCAACCATGTGGAGCTCTATTAGGCTTTCCTGAGTTTTTTTGTTGTTGATAGACTCTTCCTGCAGCCAGAAATTCTGTATATAAATCTTTATTGTAAGGAGAGCATCCATGTGTCCACGTGATCATCTTGGCAAATAATCTGTTATTTTATATATTATATGGACACTTGGAGCTCTTCCTTGCATTAAGCAGAGAATGGTGCTTGACTAAAAGGCTGGTGACCCAAGCAATGTGTTTGGTAGTTGGTGTCTAGTAAAGATGAAGTTGGAGATGGAGGATGGGCTAGACTCCCCCTCCAAAATAGGTATGAGTGAGTGTTAAGGGAAGGAAGGGAGTTGTTAGCCATGAATGCGTTGATACACGTCATAGTGTTGCATTTTAAAGAATTCTTAATTCAAGTATAGTAATTTGCACGTTGGTAACGCTTGGCTGATACCAAGGCTTCCTAGCTGCCTTTGCCCCCCTCCCCTTTTAACAAAGGAGCGATATTTTTGTGTATTATAGCAAGGAGAATAATGTCACCTTCCGTGTAAGGTGAGGAACTGTTACATGAATTCCTTCTTCCTTCCTTGTAGAACTTCTGTTTCCTACTTGCACGTTAAGTGTGAGCAGGTGTGTACCCTTATAAATGCAATGTCTTGACAGCGCTGCTCCAGCCATACTTAAAACATCACTGCCAACTTCTGTGACAGTTTTTAATCAGGAAGTCAAGTTTTTAGTCTAGTTCCTCGACCTCAAACTTTTCTTCCCTTCCTTTATATATTCTGTAGTCCAATTTTTTTTTTTTTTGAGGTGCTTATTTGGTCACAGGCATTCAAGGTGTCAGATTTTAGGGAAAATGCAGTGTTTGGGTTTTCCTGTGGGGGATGGCTTTTGGTTTGGGTTTTCTGACTTTGTGGGTTTTGTTTGTTATCTTTTGGTCTGGTTTTTTTTACAATTTGGTCAAGTTGGTGGTGCTGCCATTGAGATTTTTGGGTTGAACACCATTTTTTCTTTGGTGGGCAGAAGGGGCCACACACAGATTTCTTCCTTCACCCTTGCAAAGGACCTTAGAAAAAGGGACCTTAAAAAGACTGTAGAGCAGTTACCTGGGTTCTTCCTGCTCATCCCTCTCCAAAGAGCATGTGGAAGTTGCCTTAAGTTGCAAAGGATTTTGGGTTCAGTGTTGGTTTCCAGCCTATGGAAATGCACTGCAGGGTAGGTGCTTTACTGCCTGGAACTAATTCCCTATGAGGAAGCTGTAGTGCTGGAATAAAAACTTATCGCTCAGAGCTGAGGTGTGTCAAGAAACTCTGAAAGGCAGCACAGTGTTCGAGGAGCACATGGTAGATGAAATGCTTAAGGATGTGATTTAGTAGTGGACGGGGGTGGTTTGACTTGACCTCATAGGTCTTTTCCAATCCAGGGATTCTATGATCTTTCAGCGGTGTGTGGCTATGTGGCTCCTATAGAAATGCTTTCTGCTTCATTGATTTGTTGTCACCTGTTTGAGCTGAATACACCTGTTGTAACTGTAAGAACCTGTGCTCCTTCCTCTTCACCCAAATCTCAGCATCTTTTTTCCCTACTTTGGGACGTTTCACTGTTGGGAAGCAGTTCTCAGGTTCTTTTATGGTTGTGGCTGCAAACAAAGCTCCTAAAGAGGAAAAAGGTTAAGCTTTTTATCATTGTAGTTTTGGGTTGCAGCGTTAGAAATGGTGTAGCCTTGCTATGTTCTGATCTATGTGTGAGAGCGCTGTATGTGAGCAAGGTCTTCATCATGGCATTTGCCTTTGCCCTTTGCTTACCGCTGTTGCGTTTATGTGGCAGAGTGAAGGATCTTGAGGTGGAAAAGGCCAAATTAAGTTCTTGCAATACAAGGACAGGAGGCTAGAGCGGCTTGCGGGGATGCAGAAATCTGAACTGCTGTATCGTGGAGGTTTGAGTTGAGTTGAGTGATCCTGGCAGCAACAGATTTGTTACCGGCTTTGCTGATGAGAAACTCTACTTTAGAGTGGTCTGATGTGGTGATACTGTGTGCGGAAATCATTTGAACAGAGATGGTGTCACTGAAGGAAAAGATTACAGAGAAGTCCTTGTTAATTTAAACCCAGTGGGAGAGTGATCTGCCTGACCTGTGGTGGTCGTGAGGAGCCCATCTCCTGCAACACGGATAATGTGGAGTATTTCAGTGGGGTGCAGTCATCACACAGTTAGTGTTGCTTCCTCCTATGAAATGTTGCTAAATTACTATTTCTTTTCCTCAGACTTCGAATTTGACAAATGCCTCTCCATTTCAGAGATGCGTGGAGAGAGGGTGGGATTTGCTCAGTTCTCACCTCTTCCTACAAGCAACACGGGTAGCCTAGAAAGCTCGTACTGGCTGAAGGTGGCCATTCTTTTCAGGATTGCAATGAGTATTTTTTTTGAGTTTTATTGCTTTAGCATTTGAATGTTACAGGTTCCAGTGTTAACCTTGCCCAGATCTTCAGAGATGGCCCATAAATCTCTTGTGTCAGTGCTGACAGTGCTAGGAGGTTGGTGCACTGAAGAATTTAAAGTTGTGACCAGCGCTTGTTTAGCTTGTTCTAGATAAGTGTGCACGCTGAGGTTTCCAGTGTGGAGTCTGAAGCTTAAATTCCTGTTTAAAACAAAACTGAGGCTGCGTTTTCTCTGTTTGGACACTGAGCAGAAGGCAACTGCTTGTGTGGTTTGCCTGGGGCAGAAGCGACAATGAGCTGGCCTTGCTGTCTCTCTTCAGATGGCTTCCTCCAGTTCCAGGGCCAACCTTTCTGTTGGATATTGCACGTCAATAATTTAAAAAATAGAAATGTGATATGTGATTTTATTGTATAATTGGATGTTGTATTTGATTTCTCACAGCATTCTGCTTGAGAAACTGTCAGCCTCTGGCCTGGACAGGCGCACACTCTCCTGGGTGGAAAACTGGTTGGATGGCCGGGCCCAGAGAGTGGTGGTAAATGGTGTGAAATCCAGCTGGAGGCCAGTGACAAGTGGGGTTCCCCAGGGCTCAGTGCTGGGTCCAGCACTGTTCAATGTCTTCATCAATGATCTGGATGAAGGCATCGAGTGCACCCTGAGCAAGTTTGCGGACGACACTAAGCTGGGTGGAAGTGTCGATCTGCTGGAGGGTCGGGAGGCTCTGCAAAGGGAACTGAACAGGCTGGACCGCTGGGCAGAGTCCAATGGCATGAGGTTTAACAAGGCCAAATGCCGGGTCCTGCACTTGGGGCACAACAACCCTGTGCAGTGCTACAGACTAGGAGAAGTCTGTCTAGAAAGCTGCCTGGAGGAGAGGGACCTGGGGGTGTTGGTCGACAGCCGACTGAACATGAGCCAGCAGTGTGCCCAGGTGGCCAAGAAGGCCAATGGCATCTTGGCTTGTATCAGAAACGGTGTGACCAGCAGGTCCAGGGAGGTTATTCTCCCTCTGTACTCGGCACTGGTGAGACCGCTCCTCGAATCCTGTGTTCAGTTCTGGGCCCCTCACCACAAGAAGGATGTTGAGGCTCTGGAGAGAGTCCAGAGAAGAGCAACAAAGCTGGTGAGGCGGCTGGAGAACAGGCCTTATGAGGAGCGGCTGAGAGAGCTGGGGTTGTTTAGCCTGGAGAAGAGGAGGCTGAGGGGAGACCTCATTGCTCTCTACAACTACCTGAAAGGACGTTGTAGAGAGGAGGGTGCTGGCCTCTTCTCCCAAGTGACAGGGGACAGGACAAGAGGGAATGGCCTCAAGCTCCGACAGGGGAGGTTTAGGCTAGACGTTAGGAAAAAATTCTTTACAGAAGGGGTCATTGGGCACTGGAACAGGCTGCCCAGGGAGGTGGTTGAGTCACCTTCCCTGGAGGTGTTTAAGGCACGGGTGGATGAGGTGCTGAGGGATATGGTTTAGTGTTTGATGGGAACGGTTGGACTCGATGATCCGGTGGGTCTCTTCCAACCTGGTTATTCTGTGATTCTGTGATGCTGCATAAAACATTACAACTAAACCTCTTGGAGCTTAATCTCAGCTGTAGGGAGGCCAGGATCTTAGACAGCTGGAAATTGTCTCCATGCTTCCCCAGCATGGAGAAAGCTGGAGTATCTCAGGGAGGAAATGGTGGGGAGGGCAGCTCCTCGTGTACCGCTCTGGTGAAGAAAGGTTGGGTAGATGGTGGCTCTCGAAGGAACTGCAGAGTAATGTGGTGCGAACGTGTGGGCTTATAGGCTTGTGATAATTGTTTCTTCCTGTTTATAAATTACTTAAATCTTCTGCGTAGTCACCTTCCTTCTCCTTCCTCTTTTGACAAATAAGCATAAATAATGCTTCTTGTTGCCTTTACTGATGGTGCTTTCCTGGGTTGAAGTTGTGTGGTTCTCTTCACAGCCTTAACTCAGCTCTTTGCCGCACTGGTCCAAGGTGACAAGGAACTGGGGCAAAGACCAAGGTTTTGGTAGGGAAACTTCTCATGGAGTTGGGCTTCCTGCCTGTAACCCATCTTTCTTCTCTTGGTTTCAGTCTTCTGCAAGCTTGGGATGATGTTCAAGGAAGATGTGATTGTGCTCCTCCCTGCTGGAGGAACTTGGCTGAGTCTGTCAAGGTGCTGGGATGAAATTTTTGTGGCAGAAAGCTTAATTTTGCACACACAAAGTCAAAAAAAAGTTACCTCAAGGAAACTTTTAAATTTTGTCAAGTAAATGATTTTTAAATATCAGTTGTGTTAAATGCTCGTTTCAAGTTGTCAGCTTTTTCTGTATGAAAAAAATACCCTGTTAGGTTTTTATTGAAAATGCTAACTATTTATTATGACACTTCAAAATCAGCACCTTTCTGGACACATTCGGCGAAAGTTTTTTATATCTGAAATGTGCGTCATTTCAATTTGCAGTGAAAGCAGGTGTCAATCTGATTTCATGTAGCAAAAAAAAATCCCACTTTTGGTTTTAAAGCCTTGCCCAAAACCAAAGGACAGAAAACTGTGTCCAAATGTATTTTTTGAACAAAGATCTTGTTGCAGAGAGGGGAAATTTTAGTGAGTTTTTATTTATTCTTTAAAACACGGCAAGGGAGAGAAATAGAGGAGAAAGGGATAGGACAGGTCTCACTGCTGACCTCTTCAGTTTCCCTTCTGGTTTTATCCTCATTGTGGTTTAGCCCCAACTGGTAATTACCACATGGCCACTTGCTCACTCCTTCCCCCACGGTGGGATGGGAAGGAGAATCAGAAAGAAAAAAGGTAATGTTCATGGGTTCGGATAAAGACAGTTTAATAGACCAGCAAAGGGAGAAAAAAAGAATAATAAAAGCCTATACAACTTTTTATGTATTCTCTCCTTAGTAATGCACAGTGTGGTTTGTCATCACCTGGAAACCAATGCCTGCCACCTCCTGGCCAACTCGCTCAGTTTATGGACTGTCCCAGCCGTGTCCCCTCCCTGCCCTCTTGTTGCCAGGACAGTATAAGAAGCTGAAGAAAATTAACTCTATCCCAGACAAATGTAAGACACTGATTTCAAGACAGCTTCCTATGTGAACAAGAAATTGGGCAGTGACTTCCTGGGCTGAAGCTGAGCGTGGCTCTCCACAACCTTAACTCGGGCAAAGACTAAGGCATTGGTAGGGAAAGTTGTGGTAGAGTTGAGCTTCCAGCCTGTATCCCATCTTTCTTCTCTCTGTTTCAGCCTCCTGCAGGCAGGATCTGCCAGGGCAGGAATTCCTAGCCATGAAACCTATTTTGGCGAGATGAAAGTGGAAGTGCAGTCCATGGTTATGGCACTGATGTATTGTGAAAGTCCAAAACGTCCAGAGTGTTGCGTCCAAGTTCACATCTGGCATGTCTGTATGTAAAACACCTTTATCCTCTGGTAGTCCAGGCCGTCTCACCAGCGTCTGGGAGGGGACCAAAGAACAGCTTACCTCGAAGCAGGATTATTCCCCTCCCTGTGTGTTAGACTTCGCTCGGAAAAGATGGAGGAGAAAAAGGTATGGGTGGGACATGAGCTGAAGGGAAGAGTAGAGAGCTGAAGGGAAGAGCAGAGCAGGTCCTGCTTTTCCTGTCCTTTCTATGGCTTCAGTTGTCGTAGGAGAATGAAAGGTGTTTTCCTTCTTGTGATGTACTTGCTGACAAACGGCAGCTGCAGGCATCTCATCTTTTGCAGGGAATCTGTAAAAGCTTTACCAGTTGCTTGCTCCTCTGTCAAACTCAGCCCTCAAACCAAACTTTTCATAGCTTGGTGATGTGAGAAGAAGACAGGAGAGGAGGAATGGAGAGAGATTCCCATCACTCTTTCTGGGAGAAGTAGCAGTGGTTCCCAGATGTCCACTAGTAGGTCTTGCCTTATCACAAAAATGTGCTACCTTGCATCTTTTGAGTTTTTTTCCCTTGAAATGTGATACAAATGATGATAGAAATGAAGTCATCAGACTAAAACTCCTCGGTTTTGTAGCAGGATTGTTTGGGTAACACGGTTTTCATCCTTGAGCTCTGGATGGCAGGTAATGCAGGATGTTCACATCCTAGGTGTTCTTACTTATTCCCTGCCCCTGCCAGCAGCTCTTCTGACTAGTGCCTTAATGCCTCCTGAGACACAAGGATCATCTCTTTGTATACATGATACCATGCTGCTCAACAAGTCACGTGTGCCCAGACTGCACTGAGCAGGTGATGCAGGCACATCCTACGGTGCAAATGGGGGCTGAAGGGTCCCAAAGCTGCTTGGCCACGCTCTGCATGCACTGCCTGCTACATGCCCCTGTATTTCCACCCAGGAAATCCTGGACAGGGTGTCGTTGCTTTCTTAATGCAAATGATGGAACTTGGGTGAGGTCTTAGGCAGCTGCTGTAGGTTCTGATGCATCTGATGTGAATTTCTAATGCAGGAGAGAAGGGATGAAAAAAACTCCAGCTCCTTGGTTTGTTTGTTTTGGTTTTTTTTTTTTAATGTGCTAGGCCCTTTATATTAAAGATAAATTCACATTTTCCTCTTGACTGGCTATCTTTGCATGCTTGTCGCTGCATCTTGCAAGTCCAAGACTGTGTAGGAATGGGAGGATAATAGTGAGTTCTGAACAACAAAAAACCTTCAAATCTCAGGCTATATTCAAGTGCAATGAATTGTAAATGCTTCCAATTGTCTAATGACATAGATTCCTTGTTTCTTGTAACTGTCTCTCTTCACTTTCAGCCTTTAAGAAAGCTCTAAACAGCAAATCAGACTCTTGTGTTTAAAACCTGAAAGTCTGCACATACTCGGTCTGTAGTTTAAGCTGGAGCTGCTCAGCCTTGGCTTTAGTCATCTCACTAAAATGATCAATTTAAGCAGCTTGTAGCCCAGGAACTACTGTTTGAAATGTACATGTCTGGACACGGGAGGGGAGATAAAAGATTTATAACAACCAGCCTTTCAATATAAAGTGTCAGATTTTCTGAGTTTGAAAACATAGGTGCGGTACTTGGCTCTTGTGGAATTCTTCCCTGTGCTCCGGAGAGTTTCAAGGAATTGATGGGAAAAATAGTTGTGTGGGTGGTTTAAATTTTCAAACCGGCGTCCTGAACTTGTTGAAGATCCTATATTCCTCATACCTTCTGTAGTAGAGGGGCACAGCAGGCACCAGTGTGTTGCGGGCTGGCTGGCTGGGCACGGCATTGATAGGTGGGGTGCCAGGTTGTAACACCAGCTGGGGCAAGACTGGTGCATCGGGGGGACAGCTCTGCAGGGACAGCTTTGGCACGTTTTGGGGGCTCCTGGTAAAGGCATGCAGGAGAAGGGTTAAGTTAAAGGGAGCTGCAGCACTGATGGGAGCCCACAGCCCACCTGGACGATTCTGAGGCAGAGTGACAGGGAGCCATGGTCCTCTGGCTCACCTCCTCCTTGAAAAAGTGTGGGTGCAAGGGTTTCATTGCTGCTAGGTGGGGATCGTGTAAGGGGATGAGGCAGGGGATCGAATGCCAAAGTGACATGGGCTTTTACATTGGGCTGCTCCTCACTCTAGGTGGTCTGGGAGCAGTATTTGCCCCTGTGTGAGAAGCTGGGGAGACAGTACCTTTGGAAAGCCAGGTTATCGCAGCCCACGAATGCCCCTGGGAACACAGAGCTGGAGAGGGCTGAGAGGTGGCAATCATGCCCGTTGTAGTGCTTCAGTCTCCCAAAAGTGTTTCTCCTTCTTTCTGGGCTGGAAGGATTGTGTTTTCGTCCTCCTCTGACTTTCCTTCCATGCTGCTGCCTGCAAGGTGGAGAGAGATGCTCATGTAGGTATTTTCTTTGCGCTTTGTGGGCTGGCTGTTTTCATTTACCTCTCTGGAAAGATTTGTCATGTTCATATCCTTAACCCAGATTGTCATCCAGTGGTTTTGACCCTCTCACTCCCCAACTAGAGGAAAGCACTGAAGGTGTTTCAGCCCTGAAGAAAGGGGGTGCTGTGCTGGTGAGGCTGGACCAGAGAGTCTCAAGCCAGGGTGGGGAAAGAGCAGGCTTGTGCAGAAAGATACTGCATGATGCCTGATAGAAGACTGAGGTGTTATCTCTTAGAAGTCAGTAAGGTATTTTTCACTCCTTGTGCTTGTGGACTGCTTATATTAAGGAATTAGGCCCTCCGTTAAAGCTGTGTCCTAGGTAGGCTCCTGCATGGTACCTGTTGCTGCAATCCCTTGTCTGGGATACCATTGCTGGCAAAACCAGAGAGGTCCTACTGGACTGTATACTGGAAAAACAGAGAAGTGCTGCTGCAGAGATGCTGTTGAGTGAGCATGGTCCTGGCTAGTGGCATCTCTGCTCTACTCCCCACCTTGGTTTCTTTCACAATCCTTCCTCCAGGAGATGCTCCTCTTCTCCTGCCATGCTGTGTATATGCAATAGCTCTAAATTTGGCCTCAGCCAAGGGGTATCACCACTGATCATGTTCCAAGTGTTGCTTGTTTCCTTTTCCTTTCATTATGGGAGGGCTTTTTGTAAACCAGCAAGCTGACAGCATTCCATGTGCTGCGAAATCCCTTGTGGGAGGTTTTTCTGTAATTGCCACCAGCATCTCTGCCACCCAGGACTGCTTCTGTCTTCCCCAGCAGGACCAAATGTACCTCCAGTCCCAAGCAGTGGTTTCGCTTTTCCCTGCAGGATGGTGCGAAGCTGCAGGTGGTGTGGGGGGAGAGAAATAATTTCTTCACCACAAGGGTGGTGAGACACTGGCACAGGTTGCCCAGGGAAGCTGTGGATGCCCGTCCTTGGAGGTGTTCAAGGCCAGGCTGGATGGGGACTTGGCCTGATCTAGTGGGAGGTGTCCCTGCCCATGGCAGGGGGGTTGGAACTAGATGATCCTTAAGGTGATCTTTAAGCTTTCAGAGGACACTAAGCTAGGAGGAAGTGTTGATCTACTTGAGGGTAGGGAGGCTCTGCAAAGGGATCTGAACAGGCAGGACCAATGGGCTGAGAACAATGGCATGAGGTTTTACAAGACCAAATGCCGGGTCCTGCACTTGGGGCACAACAACCGTGTGCAGCTACAGACTAGGGGAAGAGTGGCTGGATCCAGTGGGACTCTTCCAACCTGGTTATTCTATGATTCTATGAAAGCTGCCTGGAGGAGAAGGACCTGGGGGTGTTGGTTGGCAGTGACTGAACATGAGCCAGCAGTGTGCCCAGGTGGCCAAGAAGGCCAATGGCATCTTGGCTTGTATCAGAAATGGCGTGACCAGCAGGTCCAGGGAGGTTATTCTCCCTCTGTACTCGGCACTGGTGAGACTGCTCCTTGAATCCTGTGTTCAGTTCTGGGCCCCTCACCACAAGAAGGATGTTGAGGTTCTGGAGCGAGTCAAGAGAAGAGCAACAAAGCTGGTGAAGGGGCTGGAGAACAGGTCTTATGAGGAGTGGCTGAGAGAGCTGGGGTTGTTTAGCCTGGAGAAGAGGAGGCTGAGGGGAGACCTCATTGCTCTACAACTACCTGAAAGGAAGTTGTGAAGAGGAGGGTGCTGGCCTCTTCTCCCAAGTGACAGGGGACAGGACAAGGGGGAATGGCCTCAAGCTCCGCCAGGGGAGGTTCAGGCTGGACATCAGGAAAAAATTTGTCATGGAAAGGGTCATTGGGCACTGGAACAGGCTGCCCAGGGAGGTGGCCGAGTCGCCATCCCTGGAGGTGTTTAAAGGACGGGTGGATGAGGTGCTGAGGGCCGCGGTTCGGTGGCTGGTGGGGATGGTTGGGCCCCCGCAGGCCTCTCCCAGGCGGTGTCCCTGCCCGGGGCCGGCTCGGGGCAGCACCGCTTCTCCTCCCGCCGCCGCTCCTTTTGCCACTAAGCGGTTATATAAACCGTCGCCCCGCGTTGATAAACAGGAAAACTTAGGGAAGAAACTCCTGTCAGGGGTTAATATTTTTCTTCGGGTACTTGAAGTAAAATAACCGCGTGGGACGGAAAACATCTTGCCTGAAGCACAGAGGGCGGCTTTGGGGCCATAGTGACAGCGATGACCTCGAGGGGCTGGAAGGCGACCAAAAGAGAGCAAGGGAGCGGTGAAGGGTCTGGAGAACAATCCTCTGAGGATCAGCTCGGGCGAGCGAGCTTGTTTAGCGTAGGAAAAGAGGCTGAGGGGACACCTTCCCCCTCTCCACAGCTCCCCAAAAAGAAGTTGTAGCAAAGCGAGTCTCTTTTCCCGAGAAGCGAGTCGTGGGACAAGATAAATCAGCCTCAAGTTGTGCTAGGGCAGGAGGTTAGGAAAAGCTCTTGACTGGAAGGGCTATGATAGGAATGGTTGGACTCGATGATCCGGTGGGTCTCTTCCAACCTGGTTATTCTGATTCTATGAAGCAGAGGCACAAGCTGCCCAGGGAAGCACTTGGGTCACCATCACTCCAGGGGTTCCACTAGAGAACCATGCTCCATGTCTGGTTCCATGGAACCAGGGGTTCCATGTCTAGAGAACCACTAGACATGGCGGTTAGGGACACAGTTTAGTGGGTGGGCTTGGCAGTGTTACATTAGGGGTTGGACTCTGAACTTAGATCCTTTTCCACTTAAATGATTCTATGAATTAAGGTCTGAATGAGAAATAAAGAATTGATGGTAATTTTGTTTGGGGTTTTTGATGTGGAACGTTTTTGCTTAGCCTTTGGGGGGGAAGAAAGGGAAAAAAAAAGTTAAAATGGATTATGGAAGAATGAGTATTTGAAAGAAGAATTTGGCTTGTGAAGTACGTAATATATAAATCAAAAATTATTTTGGAACTTTGATAGACATAATTATAAAATCATAGAATAGTTTGAGTTGGAAAGGACCTTTGAAGATCATCTAGCTCAACCCCCCTGCAATAAGCAGGGACATCTTCAACTAAATGGGGTTGCTCAGAGCTCCATCCAACCTGACCATGTATTTTTGCAGGGATGGATCTTCCACAATCTCTCTGGGCAACCTGTTCCAGTGTTTCACCACTCTAAGCATAAAATCAGCTACTTCCTTCAGAATTATCTTGGGTGGGTGTATGATCCATCAGAGGGTGTGATCCCTACCTGCCGTAAAATAGATGTCCAAAAAGAGCAGATAAATTGCATCCTGATCAAACTGTAAAGGGAACCTAAATGATGTTTGTGTTGTAAATGTCTAAAGTTAGGGATGTGGCTCCTGTCCCAAGGGTAAAGTAATACGAAAGAATTTGCTAACGTCTGCAAAAGGGGTATGTTTAGGTTTTCAAAGCAATAAAATATATGGATTAAAAAACCCCAGCCTTATGACACTTGCAAAATAACCAAACTAAGACCTCTGAAAGTACAGAGATTTGCTTTTTGTTACAAAGAGAACAAGTGAATGGAGGTTTTTTTTCCTGAAAACTACCTTAAAATGTCTTTATTTTGGAGAACCCAAGGTGTGATTTAAGGTTTGGAGGTTCACTTAGGTTTATTTCTGCGTTAAGCAGTGCACAAACTGCAGCCTCCATTTAGAGCCAAGAAGACAAGATTTGCTAATGAGCTTTATGAATGTTTTACTACAAGAGTACCTGTAACCTATTGCAACAAAGTTCATTGCTTTTCTTTCGTGTGTTTACTCTTATGAACGGAAGACACTCATTGACTGTATATCACAAGGTTTTATGGCTCTGAATTGAGGCAAATTGCTTTATTTTTGTTTTCATTTTGAAAGGCAAGATGCCTGGGGTGCTTCTGAGCTGAAACACCTGCAGGAACGTCCTATGGTTGAAGCACTTTGGTTTCTAATTTTACTTTCATGAGATGCTTCCTTTTTCAAATGAACTTGCAGCAGAAGCCAATGTAGCAGACCTTTTCCATTTCAAACTATTTTTTAGCCAGATACTGAGTCACGGGGTTTGCCCAGAAATTGCTTCTGAAAGGGCCCCAGGTCTTTAATTCTCAATGCTTGGCATGAGCAGTATAATTCACGCGTAAGCTATATAGTATTTACAACTTCTGTGGTTTTGCTTGCCACTGCAAAAATATATAACTTTCTTGAGGGCAATCTTCCTGTGATTATTTTATGTATGCACATAATATGAAGTGCGTGAGAGAAAGCTTTTAAAGCAATAAACTTTGTTGCTTCGATGTTCAGGCATTTGTTCTTGATGAGCTCGTTTCACAAAAAAATGTGAGGGCAATTTGCAACTGGCACATGCTCTGCATGGGCTTTCATAAACAGCATGTGCTGGGTTATTACCTGCTGAAAGCTTTAGGTTATGCCCTGGAATCGGGTTTTGACCAAACTTGGTGACTTGTCTTGCTTCCAGTAATGGGTACATAAGCCCTGGATATATGCTGAGCCAGTGTCAGGTGAATTCACATCTTTGGGCTCCTCTCCCACCTTATGCAGCTCATTAAATGCTGTTGGAGGGACCCTGCTGAGCCAGAGCATATCACCTGTGCTGATGACCACCAACCACATCAAGCTAGACCTCCACTGCTGGGGGTGGCTGAGGCACCCCACCTCCTCCAGCCCTTGCTGGCTTGGCTAGAGTGAGGAAACCCCTGTGCAAAGGCAGGTGGCTGCATTTTGCCCTCTGAGTCAGCAACTGGGTGGAAATCACCTGCACCCTTTTGAAACCCTATAAGTGGGCAGAGAGACTGGGTCGTGCCAGCAGGCTCCTTACCCTGGCAGTAGGGAGGTGGCTGGCTCCAGGATGAAGTGCTCCCTTGGCAGAGGGAGAACAGCTTCTGGCTGCCCACCAGTTGGTATTCATCCTGGCACCAGTACACAAGGACAGAGCCCAAGGAGATGCCTGATCCTCTGTCCACATTGTAGTAGCCATAGTGTGGTGGAGGAAGGGCACTGCATGGTGCTGGGAGAGATGAGGAGATATTGGGTGCAGGTGGTTACGAAGCCCCTGCTGTGATGCTTTTGAAAAGGCTGCCTGGCCCCTCTGTTTCTGTACGAGGTCTGGCAATTATATATATATTTTTTTTAATTTTTATTTTTAATTTATTTTGTGTTTGTGTGATCTTAAAGGAGAGATGCAGGGAAGTCTAGTGACTTTTTCTGGAAAATAAGTCTTCTAGTTGCCAACTCTGCCATGTGGGCAGCTACTGATCAGCAAATGTGGGACAGGAAAAGGAGAGGATGGGGACAGTGTGGAGAGAGCAATATTAGGAGGGAAAGTAAGAGGATAGGCATTTTTTTAATACCTCAGTTTTCTGGGAGAGCATTGTTGGGTGGAACTCAAAGCAATAAAAATACTACTCTATGCTATAGAGGGATACTTTTTCCATCCCAGTCTTTAATTTTTTTTCTAATTTGTACTCACAGCTATTCAGAACTATTACATTTTCCTGCTTAGATAATCCTTTCTACATTGCATCCGTTTCATCTTTATCACTGTCCTTGTTCCAGCTTGCTAGTACCTGGCAAGAGCTGGGAGTGAGATGGGCTCCAAATGGGATGTCAGTCTGACTGTATGCTTGCAAAAAAAAAAAACAAACCCTGGATATACTATCACAGGGCTGAAAAAATGTGGATTAGTGGATTCTTGTTTAACAGGGAACTTTTGAGGGAAATTCCGAGTGCAGCAGTAAAGCTAATGTGAGAGGTTTGGTTTGCCTCTGCTTTTGCTGAAGTGATTTAAGCTTCTACTCCAGAGTAACTGATGACAAATAAATCAAGTTGAGTAAGATCAGACTTTCTCCAGATCCAGTAACACTGCTAAAAAGTAGCAGAGATGACGGTATGAGTAAATTCAGCAGTGCCAGGGAAGCTGCCCGCATGCCTGGACTGGGGCTATTGTGCAGTCAAATTGTCTGGCACTAGCTAGCACCTTCCCCAACAATCCTTCACTGTGATTTGCAGGTAAGGTGATCCAGGGACTGTTCCCAACACGCTCTTGGGAAGTTCATAAAGATTTGGGAAGGTGAAAGGTTCAATAGTATGGCTTGGGCTGCTCTGTGTTGCTGCCTGCACTGGGTGGGTGGTCCTCCCACGTCAGCCCCCATGCTATGTCCACCTTGATGGGGAACAATGCATGCTCTGCTCTAGGAAGTGATTTCTTTTTTTAAAAAAAATCACCCTCAGCATTTGGAGACTATTAGTGCTTTTAAAGAATCTCCATCCTCATTTCTTCCCAAGGCTCTCAGCTCAGCCCTCGGGGACAAGGATACAGTCAGTGAGTCCAACCTTATATCCATAGGGGTTAACATGGAGGAGGACTTTACTCTCAAAAGAAGACAGTCAGGCATTAAATTTCCTCCTTGTGCCTCGAGACTTTGCCTCTGACATGGTGCATCTCTCCCAGATCACAAGCTGTTGTGGGTGTGAGGACCACTCAAAGCCCAGCAGCCCCTAGGCATTTCCTAAGTATGCTTCCACGCCAGCCAAGAGAAGCATTGTCATGCTATCATCAATGCCTCCCCACACCCTTCACCCCATGCACCTCTACAGTGGGGCCCCAAGCAGCTCTGCAGAGGGAAAGGCAGGCAATTGCATACTCGAATACCTGAGATGCTGCTGTGCACGTAGGTCCTGTTGGCAACATCTCTGGAGAGACCCTTTCTGACATATTCTGCCCCAGGTGAGGTGGTCCCGGGCCCAGCAACGTCACTGCAGGCAAAGCTCAAGCAGCTCCAGGGCAGCAGGCAAAGGGTGATGCAATTCCCAAACCTATGTCCCATCATGGTGTGGGGAAATGCAGTGTTGTCAGGTGCCCAGCTGTCCCAAGTGCCTGTGGTTCCCTTTGCTTCTGAGCAGGAGTCAGCTGAGTTCTTAGGACATTAAGCCTTTAGCAGCAAAGCTAGCGGCTGCTCTCCCTCCCAGAGTTTTCTTCTCTGTGTCGGCACAAACTTCACGTCCCTACTTCTAGCACTGCCAGCCCTGTTCAGCTGCTCTCCTGAGCAGCTCTGAAGCCCCACAGAGAAACCAGGCATGGGAAAGAGGGGGAGAAGCAGCAAGTACTGGAGATCTATCTTTTACAGCTCCCTTCTGCGGGAACTGGCTGTCACCGTCTCTCCTGGTGCTGGAGCCACATGTCAGGTGCCTTTCTCTTCCTTTACCTGCTAAAACCCACACTTGAGCTTGCTGCTGAGACTCCTGAGCTGCAGACCCACCTGTGCTTGTCTTGTCCCTCCTGCCAGAGCCCAGGGCTCGTTTTCTGCAAGCAGCAGTGGAGCAGGATCTGTGACCCACGAATCAGAAGAGTTTCATAGCAACAACTCTGCTAGATTTGCTGCTGCAGGAACCACAGAGATCTATTTTGCCTTTTCCTTGGGGTTCCCTCTGTGTGGTGTCTCTGCCTGTCGCTTCAGGCCATGAAGTTTTCCGACGTTTTATGGCTGGAGGGGCTGCAGTAGCAACCAGCTCTTGTCTCCTGGGATGTAGATTGCTCTTATCTGCCGTTACCTGCCTGACCCCTTGCATGTATCTAGGAAGAGGTGAAGTGCTCCGTGTCATTCAAGCACTCAACACCAAGCTGGTTTTGTGCAGGCAATGCTTCTGTGCCAAGGCTCTTCCCAGCAGCCAGCACACCAGCTGTGAGGCTGGTGGGGCTTTGTAGCAGTTTTTGCAGCATCCCCTGCTGGGGCCATCTTCTCCCCTCTTTGCACCACCTGGAGCTCCCCTAACCTTATTGATCTCCTTTACCCTTCCTGTCCTGCATCTTTACCTGTCCTGGAGCAGCCTGGGACTTGCTACAGGTATAAGGGTGAAAGCCCTGGCCACTATTTTGTTCCACTATTGGAACAAAAACAGTGGCCTCAGCAGCTGGGTATAAGGACATTTTCAAGTGCTTGCAGCTTGGCAGGGAAATGCGCTGGCTCTGCGGGTCAGTTTTTGTTCACTCCTCTTTTGTATTGTGGTCTGTAGTTGCAGCTGATGTTCTTGGCTGAGCATGGCTGGCTGAGTAGGTCTGGGGTCCAAAATGTAGCCTTGGGTGTGTGAGCAGCCCCTGTTTTTAAAACAAAACAGTGGTCTTACGGTCTTCGTGTGTTTTACTGCAGTGCATAAAAGTGAAATAAAAATATCAGATGTCATCAAGCCCATGTTCCATCCCCTTCCATCCTGGGAATGCAGCTGAGGGGTCTGCAGCAAGGAGGGGAGTTGTGGAGCCAGGCATTGGCTGGACCTTGCTTGTGGTCCCTCCCTCACACTGCCCCCTTCTTGCCCCCAACACAGCTCAGCAGTGCTCCAGCCCTCTTTGCACATGCAGACATTTGTCATCAGCTCCATGACTTCTGGACCCCAGAACACCTTAATCCTACTTTATCTGTCTGTCCGTCCATGTCTCAGATGATCCTTTTTGGTTTTGGCTGTGCTAGTACCTCTCTGGGCTTCTCTCCAGGGGATTTACTTGCTTTCTTAGGCAACCCTGTTTCAGCCTCCCATGACTCATAATGATCTTGCTCAGAAACTGCTTTAATTTCTTATTTTTCCTGGCTAATCCTTCTTAAACAGTGAGCTTTCCTTGGCTCCCCTTGGAGAGTGAGCTGAGGGTGAGGGGCTCCATTCTGGATCACTGAATTTTGCTGGTTTCTTGATTTGGTTTTGGTTTTTTTCTGCTTTGTCTTTTTTGGTTTTTTTGTTTGTTTGGTTTGGTTTTGTTTTCGTTTCCCCCCCCCCCACGTCTGCAGGGATTTTGCTGTTTTGTGCAATGAAGGTAAGCTTTGAGACAAGCTGGGCTGTTTGAGAGCCAACAGTGACAGCAGAGAAGCTGGCCTTGGGGCAAGGCCTTGGGGCAAGCCCCTGGTGCAAACACAGTCATCTCCCAGCAGCCAGAAGCTGGCGCACAGGCAACCTCATGGGCACTGGAGATGTACCCACCTGGTCGGATGGGACCCACCCTGTGCTGGCCCCTCTGCTGAGCCCAAGCCTGGTGCTACATGTAGCTTCTGCTGGGGCCCAGGAGCTGGCCCCACCACCACCACTAGTTAAGGGATGGTGGGAAAAGCCAGGGACAATGCCCTCTTCCCCCTTCCAGCTGCCAGCTGTGTCCTGAGGTGACTGGCTGGGGACTGAGCACATGCTGCAAGCGTGGCCTGCAGCGCAGGGCCAGCAGCAATAAGTCTCGTCACATGTGCTGGGGAATGAATGGGCTCAGCAAAAGCCTGGGGACACAATAACCATGCTCAAGCTTGTGTGCAAAATGCTGAGTAGATGACATGGATTATTCCTTTGCTAATGCTCTTAAGAGCTATTCCTGGGGCTGAGGAAGATAAAGGGGCTTATTATTGCAAAATCAATATCCTGCCAAGGTGGGATTTCCATGCTGTTCTCTGCTTTCTGGTGGTGTCTGTCTGCACAGACCCAGGGAGCCAGGCATTGGCTCTGCAGGCAGAGGCAGGGGGTGACCCTGGGCTCAGGCCAGGAGCATGTCCGTGCATCAGCTTGGTGAGTCCTTTCCTTGTGGCAAAGGCAAGAATTCTGGAAGCTAGGAGGGGAGCTGGTGTGGCTGAAGGGCTGCAGCTCCCCCAGCCCCAGGATCTTGGCTGGCGGCTCCCACCTTCTTGGTGGATCACCCCTGCATGATCTCCTTCAGCGGCTGCTCCTCTGCCACAACAGCCTACAAGGCAAAGCTCAGGTGATGTTTTTCAAAGCTGGCTCAAAGGTCTCTCCCACCTGCACTCAGATCTCCTGGCTGACACACGGGCATCCACTTAGGAATAAAGTTTTGCTGAGCCATGGTGGAATTCCTCCCTACCTACTGCTGTGCCTCATTGAACCTTTTAAGTACCAGCTTTGCAGAAATGCCCCTCTTGTGTTCTCCCACCTGCATGAGTGTCTGGCTGCCCTGAAAAATATTCTTCTCCAGCCTTTGCTTTATAGCTTCAAAGCTGGCACCTCAGGTCTAATCAGCTGCTGGGGCTCTCCTGACCCACAGACTCACGAGGCCAGGATGCCCACAGGGATAGCACGTGGCCACCCTCCACCTTGTCCCATTCCTGTGTCCTGCCTTCCCTTGCACAAATGTGTCCAGCCAGGCAAAGAAGCATCTCCCTTCCTGTAGCAGCCAGGCTGAGGTGTGTTGGAAGCATCACCACACCATGGCACTTAGGAGATCCCTCCTTTAATTTCCCATAGTTTGTTGTGGGTTTTTTTTTTCCATTCTGACATGATCCATACCCTCATACTGTTCTGATATTGGTGCAGCCCTCATCAGCTCTGCAGTTCATTATTTGCTTCTTTGATGCCAAAAACCCACCAGTTCTGGAGAATAACAAGTGCTTTTCTTCTGCCTTATGACATGAGGATGTCTGGAGGAGGGTCCCGAGAACAACACAGGTAGATAAACTGCGACAATAACCAGAAAAGATTGTGTAGCTCTCTGCCTTGCAGGGTTTCAACGCGATGCGTCTTAGGGTTTGGCCCACACAAGGTCTGGGCATGGCGGGCAGGAGCAGCCCTCTATAGAGGAGTGCTTATCCCCTGCTTATCCAGGACCTGCACCCAAAGCAGCTGACTGGAAAGTAACAGGAGGAAAGAAGAAGGGACTGGTCAGGGGACACCTGTGAGAGAGCTGGGTGACTACAGTGGTCCTGCTAGAAAAGAGCTAGGGAAGCTTATGCATTGCATTTAGCCTAGTGGTTGTTGCTGCTTGACTGTGCAATTTCCCTGGGATGCTTGCTTTTGCTTACGTGGGGAAATGGCGATAGGAATGTAGGTGTGTGCTTCTGTGCCTCCATTGTCTCTGTATGTCAAGTCCTTTGGAGGAGAAAGACAACTGAGAAACGTGAGAGGGGAAAGGTGAAGCACACAGGTAATTATTTGTCTCCACCTCTGCACTTGGTTTCTTTCTGTACCATAGAAATCTTGGTGCAAAAATTGAAAGCAATGATCCATGACTTTTTAAGGGAATTTATAATACTTAGGTCATGTTTTTTTCCCATATTGTGTTTTAATCAAACATTCTCTCAGGTAAAATTTGTTGTATACCTGTTCTGGTTTGAGCTAAAGCAGAATCGGTTCTCTAACTTTTCAGCTAGACCTTTCTAAGTAACTTCACTTTCTGAAAGTTAACAACATGTTTTTCAGACAGTGTCTTTCTCTAGAAGTGATAACACCTAATGTTTATCACCAAGGTAAGGGCATTGGTATGCAGAGAGGCCACTGCTTATACTTATTACTATGTAAATCAAGACCATCCTAGAACTGATGGAATGCTGTAAGTCAGAGGGCAAAAAAGGGAGTAGCACCTGCAGGGAGGAGCAGACAGGACAGGTGACCCAAAACTGACCAACAGAGTATTCCATCCCATATACGTCATACTTGGGTCATACTTGGTATAAAGCTTAGGGATCATGAGTGTCAAGCCTTCTTTTTTGATGAGCACCTTATCCATCTCTCTACCCTGATCAGTGTGTTCCTGAACGCAGTTCCTGAGTGTAGCTCCTGCCTGCCTCTGGGTGCAGTCCAGTACTTTCCCCGCACCTGCTGTACAGCATCAGTGGGGAGATATCGTCATCCAGGAAGTTTGGGTTGGTTTTTCATTCTTCTATATATTTTATTATTCTCTTATTAACATATTAGTTTCCTTTTTTATTTTTAGTATTTCATTAATGCTGTTTTAGTGTTAGTTTCCAGCCCACAAGTCTCTCTCTCTCTCTCTCTCATTTTCCCTTTCCCCTTTCCAAGTACGGGGGGAACTGGGACTACAGCTGCCCAGTTTAGCTGCTGACCTGGGAGTTAAACAGGGGACAACACCCCAACTACATTGCAGTATGTTGCACTGGTTGCACTTAAGTGATGAGACTTATGGGAAGAAGTGTCTGTGTACTGCAGCAGGCCAAGACTGAAAGCAGTGTGCTCACCCAGGTCCACTAGCGAGTGGTGCAGAATCCTCTTTGGTTCCAGAAGGTTCTGCAGAGAGAAGGACATAGAGGTATTCTGTGACTAAATTACACACTGCAAGTCATTTGCTTAACCCTCTTGCTCGTCCATCCTTCATGCAAACCAACCAAGGGTTAGCTCTGTGGAAGAACAAACCATTCTCCAGAAAGATGTCTACAGGTTTTTTTTGGTGCAAGGTTTCCATGTCATGCCTTTTCTAAACCACACTTCTTGTATTTCTTAGCCCTGAGTTCCTTCTGAACCCGCTTTTCCCAGCTGCAGTAGCTGGGGCTCAGTACCACAAGTTTGTGAGAGCACTGTGGATGAACCTGCCCTCCCAGCAAGGCACTCGGTGTGACCCACCAGGTCTGCACCTCCCAGGGTTGTGTGTGGACAGCCCCACACAGAGGGACTCTGCTCACTCAACTTTGTACATCTTCATCTGTGCCAGTCCCTATTAGCTTGGGAAAGGCATGGGAATTGCTTTGTCTATCCCATTTTATTTTAAGATGCAGTGGAAGTTTTAGAGGTACCCAGTGAACGCAAGCAAAGCTCGTGTATCAGTGCCGGGATTGCACATGGGTAAAGTTGGTGGCCAAACCTGTCTTTAGCTGCTGGCAGTGGAGGGAGATGCCGCCATGATCAGATTTGTCACTATCTTGATTTTTGAGGCATTGCAAGTGGCAGGCACTTGCCACGTGTATGGACTAGCAGGGCCTTGGAAGTTGCCGTGCTGGTGCCACCCCAACTGCAAGTAGGCAGGCATCTAAGGAATGCAAGAAGCTCTTTGGTCATGGAAGCGTAATCAGGGACAGTTCAGGTTTGCATCTCAGTGTGGCATTATAAATTAATCCATTATGAAACATGCCCTGCGAAAGACTTTTGAGTTTCAGGGAGAAATGTAGCATAAGAGAGAAAATTACCATGTCAGAAGAGTCAGGATATGGATGGTGCAGGCTTTCCTTGTGGGTATAAAAACTTTGGGTAGAGCCTGAAGATTTGAACTTGGTCTCTCATGTACCCAAACTTTTCCTTGATAAGATGCTTTTAACAGTCAGATGACTGCTTTTGCCGCCAGGGACTTAAACCGAGACTGCCTTTACTGACAGGACCAGCTGGCCAGGTAGCTTGACAGATACCAGGAGATGTGCCAGATACACAATGTAAGGGGAATCCATGCTACATTTTCCTGTTTTCTTTCCTAGTCCATCATGAATAACTTGAACAGGTGGATACCTTTCCATTTATTTCTAAAAGCCAGGCATACAATGATTAGACTGTCGTCAATAACCAGCAAATGACAACATTACTGCTTAAGCATGCATCTTTGCTAACTGAACAATTCCTTGTTCTGAAAAAAACTCACAACTCTAGTAATTTATTGCTAACCCCATTCTATGTACATGAATGTACACATGTACGTGCACATATGACGTACACAGACATTTGCATGCACACAGAGACTTCCTGCATGCTTTCCTTACTTCAAGGGCAGGATAATCCAGACTGGGGCACCTCACACGGACTCCATAAATTTCAGCCTTGACACGTACATTGTGCTGTATCATAAGCTTCTTCTAGATTTCAGGTTACAGTATTAATCCTTCATTGACCAGGGGCTGGTAGTGTTCAAGTTTTCATTCCTAATAGTCCTACTTTGATGTCCAGGCTTTTGGCTGGCTGGGACATACTTCCTGCATGTTTCATGAAAACCTTCAGTTATTACATGCTCTTAAAATGCATTTTTGACACTGCAGAGTTTACCAGAATGGTGAAGTTGTTTTCTGCCCAACTTTTTTGACAAAAGGGATTGTTGTTGTTATTGATGGGGTTATTTATTGTTGTTGTTATTAGTATTTTGTTCTTCTCATCCCGTTCACTTAATACTGTTTGCATGGGCTGTTTCACATGCTGGTCTAAATTACACAGGCATTGTTATGCACCTCTGCCTTTGGATTGTTACTTAAGTTTATACCACCAAAGAGAAGAAGAAACCCTAATTACTGAATGCCTAGGTGTCATTTGAAAACAAGGTTATGGCAGGACTGAGGAGTCATTGGACAGGTGCAGGGCTGAAATTAAGAGATGGAGGACTTTTTTGATGGGAAGGTTCATAAAAGTCTGCTAGGAAGACAGAGTAGCTACAGAAGAATATTGTGCCCCGGTGTGGCAAAAAAATCCATGGGGGAGATTGTGAGGCATAAGGAGTGGGTAATTTATGGAGTGGAGTAGGGTTAATACCAAAATGGACAGATTTAAATGTCTACTCTGAGGACTGTGTTGTATCCATTGAGAAATACAGCAAGAATGTACTGTCAGAAAAGGGATGGAAAAATCTGATGCTCCTTTTCTTAGAGCCTTGCAATGCATCCTCACTGGTCTTGCATCCTCTCTGGTACTGCTTAATGCATAGTGCCGATATATATGATGAAACGAGATGTTTCCAATGTGTGTAGGCAATAGCGTGCCCCTCTCTGCAGGAGCTCTCTGCAGCTGGGCTGGACAGTTTGCTGTCTCAGGAAACCATTAAATTAAACAGATATTTGACCTGAGGAGAGCTACGGTGGGTGACTAGAGCGACTTGATGGAGCATTAACACTGTTTGCAACTTATTAAGAGACGGGTAACTGCTTTGGGCAATCCGATGATCACCATTCAGCATCCTCAGCTGATGGCCTGAAGTACTCATTTTTCAATCTTATGTCATGTTCTGATGACTTGATTATTGGTTGCTGCCTTAAATAGGTTCTCAGTAAAATCCTCATTCTTTTCATGTTGTAATAGGATTATCATACAAGTTGATGACGTTTGTACCTCAGCCAAAATACACAGCGAAATAAGCGAAAACGTCTAGAAATTGAATTTCCTAAAGATCAGCACAAAGCTCCTCAAACAGGCCGAACCCACACAGCAAATGCAAGTTACTGTTCAATAATGAAACAACAAGTTTCAAGGCTGTGCCAGCAAAACAGGGAAATGTTTCACCTCTCTGATACTCAAGCACTTCCTTACCTATGGAGGAAGTTTTTTCTGCCATCAGTTACTGATTCACTCATTTCAGGGAAGGGCTCCTTTCCAGTTTGGTTTGAATGCCGGTCCTCTAATCAGCTGGAGAAAAGGAGTCCCTTATATAAGCCAAGGGAAACGAAATGCTTCTGTGATACGGCTCACATGAATAGCTAGGACTGAGTGCCAGTTGACTCCCCAAGTCCAGCTTCTGCATCTTCTCACCCTGTTTCTTTAGGGCTGTGTTGACTGGGACAAGTATTTGGGAGGTTTTCCTCTTCTTACTGGTTTTCTTTTTCAAGGCAGTCGGTGAAAGCAAGTGGAAGGCATGACACCCTCTTCAGACAAAGAGCTCAACGGGCTAGATAACCCCAGCTTTGTGGTGAGTCTGCTCCTTTCTGAAGGGTAATTCTTGCGTGAATGGGTGTGAGCTATGCGAATGGAGAAGAAAGGGAAAGGCAGGGGGCTCAGGCTGGCTGCAAGGATGCTGATATATGGTAAACATCTGTCTTGACTCTTTTATTGGCAGGAATCTGAGGAATGATTTCCTCGCTATAGCCTGCTGCTGTTGCACTTAGCATGTTTTCTTTCTACTCTCTGGTATCCTTTTCACTTCTTTGCTCTCTGTTATTTCTAAAATGATAGTGTAGATGAATGGCAGCGCAAGTGTACCTGTACTGAAAAGCAAATGAACTCATGGCTTCTTGTGGCTGTGTCCCTGATTAAAGGATTTTATGTCTTATTTAGTAAAAATACAATAATAATTTAGCTTAGTGAAGAATGTGTTTCTTTTTCTTCTGGATCTATTCTAGTGGGGTGAATTGTCAGAGAGGTGGGTGAAAAAGGGAATTTGGTAGTCCGTGGGGGAGAACACCCTATACAGCTAATGCGTGGAGGTAAAAGCTGTAAATGATGCGTCAGTTCTGTAGTGTGCAGTGCACTGGAAATGCTGTGGGCTATAACAACCATAGGGCAAGGGCTTGGGGCATGGCAGCCCCCTTCCTATCTCATGGCAGGGATCAACTCCGTTAGACACTAATAAAGCTGCTTAGGTTTTGACAGCAGGTGTGAAGGAGTGGGGACCTGCAACTGCCTTGCTACCTTGGTACAGACCACCCACCTGAGGGACTTCGGAGGAGGCATTTAACATCCCGGTACAGAGGTCTCTCATTACTTGGATAACTGCTGGCAAGTTTGCTGTGAGCAGAGGAGGTAGGGGTGCTGTGCCCGCTGCAGACAGAGCCTCAGGGAGGTGCTCAGATCCAGTCTGAAGTTTTATTTCACTGTTGTTAATGGACTCCATTTCTACTTGTTCTGCCATAATGCGGATCAGGCTTGTGACTTCCTCTGTTTTGAATCACCCCAAAGAAGGTAGAAGACAGGAGTCTTTTTACCTATGGTTCGAGCAATTCAGTTTCTGACTGCCTTCCTGATGTGCTTATTTAAGATGCTGTTGAGGGCCCTGGTGCTGTGCCTGGAGCCTGAGGCACACAGAGGGCATCCTGGTCCCCTGGGTTTGTGGGAGAAGCTAGACTGAGAACCACCAGCAGTGGTTCCCCCTTCCTGCTCTGGACTGCTCCTGCGTTGTTCTCCTGCCAATATCTCAGCATCACAGACTGGCTGAGGTTGGAAGGGAGCTCTGGAGGTCATGTCCCACACCTCTGCTCAGGGAAGGTCACCTAGAGCCAGTTGCCCAGACTGTCTAGACAGCTTTCTAGTCTCTCTAAGGGTGGAGATTCCACAACCTTGCTGTACAGTACTTGGTCATCCTCACAGTAAAAAAGTGTTTCCTGATGTTAGGATGGCACCGTCTGTGTTTCACTTTAAGCCCATTGCTTCTGGTCCTGTCTCATCCTGTTATCTCCACTCCATCCATCTTCTGCTCACTCCCCTCCAGCTCCTGGAGAGGGTCAGGCCTTCATGTGATGATCATGTGGGGCTCTTACTGGCACAGGCTCTGCCTGGCTGGAATATGCCTCCTGGTTAACACGGGAAAAGTTATAATGCAAGGAAAGGAGCTTACTGCTGTCCTCCTACCTTAGGATTCATCTACCCACGGTGTTATTCAGGAGCAGACATCCTCAAATAACTCTGTGCATGGGCAATCTTAAGTACCTTGCTGTATATTTGTTAATCCATGACTCAGGTTCTCTTGTTCTGAAATGAAAATGTCTCCACAGGGAGTTATTCAGGAATGCCTTTTGCTCTTGAAGTTCATGCCTGAGTTCAGTTTGAATTAACTCTGTCTTCAGCTGTTTGTTTTGAAGTATCTGTGATGTTCCCAGTCTGCCCAGGCTGGATAAATACACTGTATTTAAAAGGTATTACATAGCACATTTTCAACAGCATTATCTAAAATGGGACTTTGGAGACACAGACACGAGAATGGAAACATGGTGGTTTCAGGCAAATAATTAAGTCCTTCAAGATTAATTTGCCACAACTGCAAAATTTAGAACTGAATGCAATGTTAATTTTACATCCCTACTCCGTGACCAGAATATTAGCTGTTTGCTTCTATTGGTAGGTAGGCCATGAGTGTTATAGCAGCAGCTTTAGTCTGCTGGGCATTTTGGTGTCTCCAGGTTCAGCAGGACTTGGAGGGGGAAAAAATAAAATGTTTGGTGGTGACAAACTGGTTGAGCTTATCCTGACAGTAGTTTTCTTACCCTGCCTGACAGAGCAGGGCATCCCAGCCCAGAATAGCCCTCTGCTGCCAGTCTGCTGGGGACTCGCTGGCTGGACAAGGATCGACGAAACAAACGGTTTGGGTTCTTGATTAGCTTTTGCATTTGGCTCAAACTGTTGTTGCTTCCCAGACAGACTCCTTCTACTAGTTATGTGTGTGTGTGCAGGGGTGTGTGCACACGCACAGGCGGGATGTGCATGAGGGTGCATGTGTGCGCACAGGGGTGAGGGCGGCATGGAGTGAGGAACAGAAAACCAGGGGCATTTACTTAGCTTAAAACCCGAGGCAACTGAAGCAAAGCAATCTTTATTTCCTTGGCAAAACTCATCTCTGTATATATTAACTGTGGAAGGCAAGCAGTCCCCCAGGGAGCCCTGGGGCTTTTGGCTGCCTGGGAGGGCATCTGAGCCTTCACGGGGAGATAATTCAGACCCAGCCATCGCTCTGAGGCCCCAGGTCCACAGGCTGTTTCCTGGACCCTGGTGCTGCTGCTGCCCTGGGTCTTCCCTCTGGGTGCCGTTCCTCACGGCAGGTGGCTGAGCTGGAGCACGCCCTGGTAGCCCACACTGAGGGCAAGACCTTGACTCACCCTGCTTTTGACATTGGGCTCCCTTGAAAGAAAGACTGGGACTCCCCATCCACTGGTGCCCCTGGGTTTTGCCTGGTTTCTCCATAGGAACAAGGTTTCCTGGTAAGACAAAAGGGCAGATGTGTTTATCAAGGGCAGAACTTTCGTAAGAGTGAGCACAAGGACATAGCGAATAGAAGGCTTAAGAAAATTAAATACAGAACTGGTGGCAGCCAAGTTCTTTCATGATATTTTATCAAAAGCACTGTTTGGCTGGGCAGTGATCAGAGAACAGTGCAGCTTTCACGGATTAGCCCACTGTACACTCTTTCTTTCTCCTGGTTGCAGGAGAAAGTGTCTCTGTCCTTAGCTAGAGATGTATGATACTAACACACTTTGTCCAGAAGCACCTTTGAACCTGAGACATCCTCCAATGTTTGTTCTGGTCTAGACAGACACATGCATACGAAAAAAAATCCATAGATGTTTTTATCTCTGTTTTAATTTCCCCCCTTGCTCTTCTTTTTAATCAGGACCTTGTTGAAAGCTACGTATAAGGTGTTCCCACAACACACAGAGCGCGGTCATAAGAGAGGCAGCTTCTGTGTGCCAGTGGGGCCAGGCTGTGTCTAACGAAGTGTCTCTCCTGTTTGCCAGGGTGAAGATGGGAGTCACTACTGCTCCTCACTGGACCACACTGTCCAGGGCCTAGAGGAAGGTGGGAACAAGGGCCACAGCAGCAGCAATCTTGCCTACACTGTCACAGATGTGCCCCCCTGGTACCTCTGCATCCTGCTGGGAATTCAGGTGTGACAGGGGAGCAGGTATAGGCTGGGGGTGGGTGGAAGTTTAATGGCTGTTCAGCTGCTTAATGGGGATGAAACCTGAATTTGGGAGTGCTTTACCTTCACTGGGTATGACTGGAGCTGTGGGGTGGTTCTTAATGACTTGAATCCCATTCCACCACCCCCTGGGCACCAACTGTTATACTAGTGCCCACAGGTACACCGTGTCCCTTGAAGTGCAAACAGGAAGGCAGAGTCTTGGGGCTGGGGACAGATAGTTGATAAGAACAGGTCAGACACCTTGGCTGAAGTTAGCCCAATGTGTAAGGGCTTCTGAACTTCTGCCTTCCCATGGCAATAAAAACTGTGCAGAAGGGCTCATGCTGCTTTGGCTGGTGTCATGCCCAGTGTCACCCAGTGCCAGCTGGGTACAGAGCCTCAGGAGGCAAGAGAGACTTCAGAGTGATTAAGGTAACAATGGTCTGTGCCTGGAGCTTGGCAGGCATTTTGTACTTTGTTTCCTTAAAATGTCATCTTAGACATAGAATGTATTAAGACAAGGTTTTCTGAACATACCTGCATCATGATTTTAGTAAGATGTGCCTCTGATGAGTACAGTGAGTTTCTGAGTGCCACCAGATCCACCACTGCAGTTCTGTGGTGCTCATGGAGGTCCTCTGTGGCAGACCTGGGGCTGTTGGTTGACAGCGACTGAACATGAGGCAGCAGTGTGCCCAGGGGGCCAAGAAGGCCAATGGCATCTTGGCTTGTATCAGAAACGGCGTGACCAGCAGGTCCAGGGAGGTTATTCTCCCTGTGTACTTGGCACTGGTGAGACCGCTCCTTGAGTATTGTGTTCAGTTCTGGGCCCCTCACCACAAGAAGGATGTTGAGGCTCTGGAACGAGTCCAGAGAAGAGCAATGAAGCTGGTGAAGGGGCTAGAGAACAAGTCTTATGAGGAGTGGCTGAGAGAGCTGGGGTTGTTTAGCCTGGAGAAGAGGAGGCTGAGGGGAGACCTCGTTGCTCTCTGCAACTACCTGAAAGGAGGTTGTGGGAGAGGAGGGAGCTGGCCTCTTCTCCCAAGTGACAGGGGACAGGACAAGAGGGAATGGCCTCAAGCTCAGCCAGGGGAGGTTCAGGCTTGACATCAGGAAAAAATTTGTCATGGAAAGGGTCATTGGGCAGTGGCAGAGGCTGCCCAGGGAGGTTGAGTCACCTTCCCTGGAGGTGTTTAAGGGACGGTGGATGAGGTGCTGAGGGGCATGGTTTAGTGATTGATAGGAATGGTTGGACTCAATGATCCAGTGGGTCCTTTCCAACCTAATAATTCTATGATTCTATGATTCTATGATTCCGTGAACTAGGGAGTGAAACTGACTGAAACAACCTTGCCTTGCCTATTGCACACAGGAATTAGGGTTAATATTTGAAGCAAAAAAATAAGTTTGAAGCAAAAAATAAGTTTGAAAAATTATTTTCACATTAGTAATTAACTGAAGGTCATTGTAGTGACTCTTCAGAAAAATGCAGTGCCTGATTTGCCCAGTTCTATGGTTATCCATAATTGCACAGTATGAGAAAAGCTGCTGATAGCAAAGAATGGGTAGCTCCAATTTGCCAACTTTTTATGTTATCCTTTGTGGTGCAAATAAGCTGGCCTGAAACATTTGCATTCACTTTGCCTGACTGATCTCTCACCCTGCCTTGGGATGTCCCCATCTTACTGGAAGAGCAGCCTCAGCAGCTTTGTCTGCAAGTGCTGGGGATAAACTGATTGCATCTTTACAGCAATCTGGGAAGTGCAGAGCACGGCAAAATTTCTTTGGGCGTGGAAAGTGGAAGAAGTTTGTGGGGGTGCATTGCAATTCTTGTAGGTGTTTTGGAACAGTCTCTAACAAACATTGAAGTTGCCAAAAAAAATAATGGGTGGTACTAGTATTGCCCAAACACAAACCTGTGAGTTATTTTTATATTTCCCTCAACAACACGGGAATAATATACAGCCAGTTCTATGTCCTTTTCACCCAGTCTTTCTCTGTGGCTCCTAGCATTTCCTGACAGCCATGGGAGGTCTCGTAGCCATTCCGCTGATCCTCTCCAAAGAGCTTTGCCTCCAGCACGACCTCCTCACCCAGAGCCACCTGATCAGCACCATCTTCTTTGTCTCAGGGATTTGCACCCTGCTGCAAGTCCTCTTTGGAGTCAGGTAGGCCAAATGCAAGAAATGGGACATGGGACAAAACGAGTTTGTAGATGCAATTACCATGTGCTCCACCAGTCTGCTGTGAAGTTTATCTATGCGAGGTACTCAATGCGCCTTTGTTTGGGCTTATAAGGAACCTGTCTTAAAAAATAATACATTGAAACTTGCGGTAGGCAGTATCTGCTTGCTCCTTACCGCAGGGATCCTCCAGCTGAGGCAGAACCCTTCTGATTTGGGCTTAGGATCAAGAGAGCATAGAGCCTGTAGGAAACTCTGGGGCAGGGAAAGAAATGTAAAAAATAGGAGCCAATCTGCCACCTCCTAGGGATGCAGGTAGGAACTCTGCAGCATATCCCATTAAGATGTACCATTTCTCATGCTCAGGTATTCATGGTACAATCTGAATGTAAGCAAATCCTCCTTGTGGCTTAGCTGTTGAATAGCTTCTGGTGAGGACATGATCATGGTGTTGCCATTTACTACCCAGAAAATGGAGTACTTAAGAGACGTGATTGCAAGCACTCTCCCTTGCCCCAAAGACTGTATCTTTGCTTGCCTTGCAAAATTTCTTTTATTTCCCTTATCATAACTCTGGACTCCCTCTCTCTTTCCATGGGATGTTTTTTTGTTTATAGGGGAAACACATGTTTCTTGCTTCAAAGGCAAAAATCACACATTCTTTGGCTTCCAAATCTGAGGGACCTGGTTAAAACTCTTCCACTGGTCAATTGCCAGCTCCAAAAAATGTTTCTACTCCTTCTGTTTCTTTCCCCAGTGTAAATTCTCCATCTCTGCTTGTCTTAAGAAGTGGCTGTTGGCAAACCTCTTCCCAGAGAGGGCTCCCCTTCTCCTCCTGCTGCACGATTAGGGTAGGAGGGGGCCACCCTGGCCATGAAAAAGAGAGAATCTAGTTCTTCTCAGTTCAGTTAAATTCAGGCTGGGATGCGTGACCATGGTGGTGGCTGCTGGTGTGATTCGGGCTGGGGTACTCCCAGACACCCCCCAAGCGCCTCCGTGAATACCTGAGAGCTGTGACGTCCCCTGCTCACTGTTAGCTGAGGATGAAAGACTAGTAGGGAGACTCTCCTGTGGCTGAATAGCTAAACTAGAAGGAACAGATCAAATTAAGTGGTAAGAAGTTGTTCCCATTAGGATAAGCTTGAGGACGAAATGCCTTGTTGCTGGCTCCCACTAATGTGTGAGGACATTCCTGGCAGAAAGGTGGGACTGCGGTGTGGCTGGAGGCAAACCAAGCCTGAGGATACATTTTGAAGCAGATCTCTTTTTCTCCTGTTACTGTTTTCTGAAACTCTAGTAGTTAACTATAATGCACTAACAAGACAGCCAGGAAAGGGGTAAATACAAGTTGGAGGGGATGCTTTTTTCCTGGGGACCCCTCAGCTAAGCACTCTGCACAATTCCCAGTGTCTGTATTTAAGAAAGACTAATTCAGAGGAGAAGAAATATGGAGATGATCTGTTACTGTGGCATGGGAAAGAGAGATTTGCCTGGTTATCCTGGCAAAGTGGCATCTCAGAGTAGTATGGCTGCAGCCTACAATTAGTCTGGGAGAGAAATGGGGAGGATCAGACAGGGAAAAACCATTTTGGCTAAAAGACAATGTTGGAACATGAATGAACAGATGGGAACTAGCCATGGAGATGGGGAAGTTCCCACCAAAAGTGAGTGCAGTTTGGGAGCAGGAGTAGCCAAGGGAGAAGCACGACACAGTGCAACCTGCAGCTTGGTTGTGTTACACAGCGTGAAAAAGCAATGACAGGTCCTAGGATGCCACTGGAGAGGCTATCCAAGAGGCTACTGAGGGGAGACACAGGCTGCTTGCCATTATGGAGAGCCCCCCTTAGCAGTTGCTTGGGCATCATATAGTGATGATCAGAGTGTAAGTTTTCCTTCTCTAAACCTGCAGCTTTCCCTGGAAAGAGCTCAGCATGCCCCATATGCATTGCCTTGGCACTCCAGTTTGCTCTGAGCCCATCCATGCCAGCAACAACTGTGAAATAGCTTGAGGGCCAACACAGCAGGAGCTGTAAATCTATTGTTAATTCAACAATGTTGGCACAGGGCATTCTCTGTTGCTTTCTGTTTGGTTTTCTGCCTTGCCCAGCAAAATGCTTTGAAGGCTGCAACATGTTTGGCTGAATGCCGTAAATAAGTGACTCCACAGATGACTGATATTCAAATATAACTTATGGGAAAAGCACCGACCGTGCTTCAGTTGTCCATGGCATGAGTAATTGCAGCAGGGTATAAATATTTGGTCTATGTGACAGAAATGTAGTGCTGTTACAGTTATGCTGTCTCTTATTTTACAGTACTTTTCAGAGAACGGGGGAAACTACTTTGGTTCAGGGAAATTCGTGCCTGGCTGGAGCACTCACCTGGCTAGCTGCCCTGCTGCTTTTCTGAGCAGGCACCATGAGGCAGCTGGAGCAAGGAGAGGCTGCTTTGGGGGCTGCTCCCAGGAGCAATTTCTGAACAGAAGAAGCTGAGTCATCTCAGAAGTTTCCCTCAGCTTGTTTAGATCTTCTGTGCCAGCCAGTGCCTTTGGGCAGCCCTAGGTTTTTCAAGTATGCTAGAGGAATGGCCAAAACAACATGCTCTACAACAGGGGCTTAATGCCTGCGATGTCTTCTGTGTCTCCATTTCTCCCTGCACGGAAGGAGAAGAGGCTGATGTAGCTCACAGGAGTACCAGCTCTGCTGTACAAAGCTCTGTACGAAGACAATGCTGAGCACCTCTGAGCTAGCGAGCTCCTTGCTAACATGAGGGATTTCCAGAGTTAGGGTTATTCTAAGTCAGGAGACAGGTGGCATGAGGGGAGAGCCGAGGTCCCTCCCAGACCCTGCTCACAGCCCTGTCCATGCAGTTCTCCTTTCCAGTGTCAGAGGAAACAGGGTAGAGTCATTAGCTTTGAAAAAATGTCTAAAAGCCAATCTGCATTTTCCACTCCCCTCAGTCTGAGGATGGTTGTGACATGAAGAGTAGCCAGTGCATATCCTTATGTTCATGAGCAGATTGTGAAGGAAACCAGGGCAGCTGAGGGGGACAGAGCAAGCAGCTGGATATTGACAAGATCTGGGCTTAAGCTGATGCTTAGATTGTCTTCAGTCTCACCATCTTTCTTCCTTGGTTTTCTCCCCTCCTCCATCTTTTTCCGTTGGTTATTGTTCTACTATGTGCAGCTCCATGGTCTTGTAACACCTTAGAGGAATTACTTTTTCCTTAATGTGGGGTATCAGCCATTGCTGGTGTTTGAACAGGAGCTTCTCTCCTGCCCCTGGTGCTCTTGCTCTTGAGTGCAATGGGTAGCAATTCCCACCCGTGGTCAGCGATGGAGACCTATCAGAACATTTCAAAAAATACTGCCAGAGGCCATAAGCAGACTGATATTTTAATTTATTTTTCTTTCTTTTCCCTCACCACTACGGAGCTGGGTTTCTAGCATACTTGCTTTTCCCTCTGCTCTCCTTCTAGGTTGCCTATTATTCAAGGAGGGACTTTTGCATTCCTGACGCCCACCCTGGCCATGCTGTCTCTCCCCAAGTGGAAATGCCCTGCCTGGACACAGAATGCCACCCTGGTGAATGCCTCTTCACCAGAGTTCATTGAAGTCTGGCAGACACGGATGCGAGAGGTACATTACATTTTCAGTGGCTCTCATTATCAAGGCTGTTTGCACCTAGAAAAGCACCTGACCATGGCAGAGCCATCAGTGCTGAAGAACACACCATTCCCAATGGATCTTGGCCCTCACCCTGTTGCAGCTTGCTAAGTGTCTAGACATTGGCAGAAAAGCAGGTGCTTTGCTGCTGCTGAACAGGAGACGTACAGTCCTCGGGTGATTTCTGGTCCCTGCAGTCTCTAATGATCCAACCAGATCCCTTCTCCCTGAAGTATGGTTAACCTCAAAGCCTTGAGCAGCCTAATCTAGTTGGAAGTGTCCCTCCCCATGGCAAGGAGGTTGGAACTGGATGATCTTTAAGGTCTTTTCCAACTCAAACCACTCTGTGATTCTATGAAGGAAGGGAGGGAAGATGTTTCCAAGGAAGGGACCCAGTCTAACCACAGGAAACCCAGTAAAAAGAAAAGAAAGGGCAGAGCTTACTGTAAATGTTAAGGAGAATTCATTCTTAGGAACTCAAAAGAGACAAGGAAAGGTCAGGGATCTCACTGCCTTGTGTTATATCTATTGCCTTATAAGTGGCTAAATTTGCCTCTGTCAATCCATATATTGGGGTGCTTTGCAAAGCACTCAGAAATGTTGTGAGCTCATGAAGGGTTTGCTGTACAGCACAAGCTGACCTCCCTAGTAATACACCAAAATCTATCACAAGGGCACTGCTGCCTTCTCCTTTCAGGCTGGGTGCTTCATCCCAGGCACCTGTGTTTCTCTTCCCTTTGGAGCTGGGGGGGAAGTTTCTGAGCACTGCAGAGGACCCAAATTCTTCAAACTATATAATCAAACTTGTGAAGGCAAAGAACAGCATTTCAGGGTGTAATTGCCAGTCACTGAGCAGTGATTGTCAAACACAGGAAAGTTCAGAGAAACCAACACTCTGAAAAAAACAGAGGCTGTAATGACCTGCCTGCCCTACCAGCATGCTGAAGTGCCCCAAGACCTTCCCAGATAGGAGATGAGTGGAGAACACAGCCCTGCTCCTGTTTTCAGGGCAAGAGTTCTTCCACTGCACTTTGGGGGAGCAGGAGGGGAGGGTGCAGGGAAGCTGATGCCTGCTTGGGTGGCCCAAGAAGACAGAGAGGAAGAGGTCTCTGGAGCAAAATTAGCCGTGGTGAGGACTAAATCCATCAGCCATGGGGAGAGCTGGTGTGCTGGTACTTTGGTGGCCCTTCCCCACACTGCTGTAGTCAGAGGGAAGCCTCTATGCTGGCTGGTCGCTGGTGGCTGAGCTTGAACCTCACTCCAATTTTGCACTGACTTATTACGAAAAGGCTCAACAGCTTGAGCTCCTTTCAACCTCTGCTCTCTTCCTCCATTTTTCCAGGTGCAAGGAGCTATCATTACAGCTTCCTGCTTTCAAATCTTTGTTGGATTTTCTGGCCTGCTTGGATTTCTGATGAGGTTCATCGGCCCCCTGACAATTGCCCCCACCATCACCTTGGTTGCACTGCCGCTCTTTGACTCGGCTGGAGATGAGGCTGGGCAGCACTGGGGCATAGCGTTCATGTAAGTCTCGCTTCCCCGCAGGAAAGCTGAGTGTACATCAACTGCTGGCCTCTAATATGAAATCAAGTGTTGCAGTCTGTAGCAGGTTTCCCCAGGGTCTGAGGTTTATTTGTTGAGCACTATTGTGTGGCAGGCTTTTGCAAGACAGCAGCGTGGCATAGTTGCTGTCTGCTTCCCCCCATCCCTGGAGGCTAGAGGCCTCTACAACAAAGCAAAACCCAAAAATGAGATTAAAAGTCTGGGGTTTTTTTGTGAAAATCCAAAGTTCCTAGGTCAGTAAATAAATTTTCATGTGTGGTTCCTGGGCACAGTTTCTATTACAGTTGTCTACCCACAACTGTGGGTGTCTTAAATGGGTGTCTTAAACACCCATTATTTAAATTAAAAAATAAGATTCCTAAAATGACAAAGTTGAGCACTCAGAGTTAAGTATTCCTTGAGTTAAAATAGCTGGTGCTTTATGTATTGTTTTCACATGATGAGGAGGAATTGTTTTCACCACAGAGGACTTGAGGGGCTCTGTAAATGTCTGTGTGTGTGGCTTTGCAGCATGGTGTGTTATTTCAAGGGTATCTCAGTATGTGCCCCTGCACATGAGTGTACCCATGTGCTTGCTGGCAGCATCTCCTTGGTATTGCAGAAACAAATTCAGAACACACAAATGTCGTTGCATGGTTCCTGTGCAAATTTGGCACCTTCAGATTCCTAATGCAAACTTCATCTTGGGATAACATGCAACAAGAGTAAGTTGTTAGCCTCTCTATGGGCTCCTATCAATTTGCTAGTACTTTTCAGAGCTACCTTTGGAGACCAAGGGGCCAGGCTTGACTACAGCCCCAGGAAGGCAGCATGCTGTTGTGGGGTCATGCCCCAGTCTACCTCTCTCCAATTCTCTTCTATTCTCTTTACCTTTCCTCCCAGGCCTTCAAAGCCACCTCTCTTCTCCACCTCTAGCTCCCTAGTTAACTGGTTTCTTCCACCAGCACCCCATACAACCACAAACCTTGCCTGCCCTCAGTTTTCCTTTCACCATTGTTTCTCCCACCAGTTCTATGGCTAGTTGTTTTGTTTTCCAGCTCTGATGATCTGTCCTAGCCCCTCTGCTCAGCCAGTCTTAATTTTCCCTTGAAAATGTGTATCTTTTTCTGGACAATCTCTGTTTTCCGTCTCTTTTCTCCAGTCAATGGCTCCTAACCTCAGTTCCTCACTTGACCTCTTTGCCCAACTTTGCTGCTCCATTAATGAGGTCCCAGCCCTCCAGCCCATGTGCCTATTATCAATCTTTTCTTACCTGTTCATTTCTGTACCATCTTCTACCCATACTAATCCTGGTCCTTTCTTTCATGACTCAGAAACCTGAGCCCCAACCTGATCACTGGGCTTTGGGCTGATTTTGTGTCTTCTTTTGCTGTCTCCTCCGTGCTCTGTGGGTACGGTTAGGGAAAGGGGTAGAGGAGTGACAGCAGAAGACATAAGCCATGTGGTCCCATCACATTCTTGAACCCTCATGATGAGCGATACCTGCTGTTGCTTCAAGAAGCTGCTCTAAGTGCTGCTTATTTGCTCCTTGGTGATGGTGCATACACAGGCCATCACTGGACAAGGCCTGGACATACTCAAAAAGCTCAGAATCTTCATGGGCTGCAAATTCTAAAGCCTGAGATGTTTTTGCTGAATGCCTGGGACCTGGAACGAATGATTGTTGTCACAGACTGATCATTGTTGAGCAGAATTTTGTGAGAAAGAACCCCAAAGAACAAATTCTACTAAACCTCAAACTTCTGCTCCAGGTCATCAGCAGACCCTGCTACTTCTCAAAGGAAGATTACCTTCTCCACACAGGCTATATGCTGTGTCTATTTCCTGAACATCACTCTTTGAAATAGGTTTGGGACATACTTTTTCCAGAAGTATTTGGCCTGAGGCAGACATTTTCCATGGAAATTTTTATCCTGAGTGGGTAACAATAGGCAGAATTATAAGCAGCTGAAAATAGCATTTGTCAATGGGATGTGTCAGGCAACCTGAATAATAAGCAGTGACGCCTACTTGAGATAGACAAGGGCTCTGCAGTGATTCATAAGGCAGCCGAGCACCTTTGTTAATGCAAATGCGCAACACGAGCACTAGCACAGTCTGTCTGAGCTCTGTAGCTTTCAAAATCGTGAATGGAAACCAGTTCCTCCTCAGACTTTCTGCCTCCAGAATTCAGTGCTTTAAATCGTGATTGATAGATAATGTTTGGCTCTATGTCGTGGTGTGTCTTTGCAGAGGTGAGGTTAGTGTTTCCTTTGCACTGCTGGTATTCTACCTGCCTGTGAATACTGCACCTCATCACCTTTTCATGCATGGAGAACCACCAGTTTTCCATGCACTGTCGGTGTCCTTCAGCTGGTGCAATCGATTTCTCACCAAATCCTATCTGGATTAATTCACTCAATGTCTACAATTCAAATTTGTTAGAAAAAAAATGGGGAGCCTTTCCGAGCCCTGGTTAACATAGGAGGAAAATGTCCACAGTCTTCTAGCAGGCCAGTAGTCAAGGTGGAGCGCCCAGTCCTTGCCCTTTCGCTGCATATTGCAGCCTCCAGCTTCATCAAGTGGTTGCCCTTTCACATGCAGAGCAGACAGGGCTTGCTGTGAGTGCACCCAGCTGTGCTGCCATTTGTGGGAGATGTGTCCTACATGATGGATGGCAGAGGAGCTGCATCTTGTGGTTGCTTCCACCAGAATGAGTCCTGGGCACTTCTGGGAACACACACGAGCTCACTTGCTTTGGAGGACCCCTCTGCTGTGCAGCCCTCGCAGAACGGATGGCATTGCTTTCCCCTTCTTGACTTGCTGGGAGGGATCTGAGGATGATACGTGCACCACCAAAGACCCACAGCATTTTTTTCTTTAAGAAAAAGGGATCTGCAAAACCAAATCAAATCTTCTTTGTTTTTTTCTGTGTTTTTCGCAGAGCAGTATAGGTGAGCCTGAAATCAATAAATCCTGTACTGCTGGTTTATCTGAATTACACAGAGGTTCAGGGACAGTTTCCTACATAGCCTGCCTGGGCCTTGCATGCCTCTCAAGTGTTTCTTCTACTCAAGTATCACTTTCAAATTCTGGCAAGCGTGTCATACTCGGAGATGCACCGTCTGGGAGGTCAGTTTTGGAACAAAACAGGGAAAAAAGTATTTGCAAATGCAGCAGAGCTGTGGTTACTCTGATGGAAAGCTTGTTCCACTCCAAGTTTGCTGGAGTGAGAAGCCACCCACTGGTGCTGAGAGCCTGGTTTCTGGTCCTCTGGAGCCCTCGATCCTCAGACAGGAGGTCTTCAAGTAATGTAGGGCCAGGCAGGCAGCTCAGCACCTACTTTGTCTCATGGTCTGCTTTTCCCTCCTTCTAGGACTATTTCTTTCATAGTCCTATTCTCTCAGTACCTGAAAGATGTCCCTGTGCCACTGCCATCTTACCAGAGAGGCAAGAGGTGCCACGTCTCTCCAGTCTACCTCTTCCAGATCTTCCCGGTATGTTGGGGTTCCCAGAAACCTAGTGGCTGTGGCAGAGGAACTGGAGTCACCCGCTGTGGGCTGGCTGGGCTCTTTCCATTCACGTCCAGCCAAGTTAGTGCTTCACAGCCCAACCTGCACTTCAAGGGGGGAGAGCAAGACAAGGTCCCCATGGCCTTGCATATGGGGAGGGAACAAGGGAGGAAGGGCCACCAGGAACCCCTGCCATCCTACTGTCTCCATCCGAAGTGCAGAGGAAAGTATCAGGCAGGGAGATACCTTATCCCTGAGAACTGTGCTGGAGAAGTAGCCATGCCCTAACTGCACCCAACTGCTGTATGTGATGGGCAGGTGCTGCTGGGGCTGTCCCTGAGCTGGCTGCTCTGCTACGTGCTGACGGTGACCGACGTCCTCCCTCCAGACCCCACTGCCTATGGCCACCTGGCCCGGACAGACACCCGCGGAGATGTTTTGTCACAGGCTCCCTGGTTTCGGCTGCCTTACCCAGGTACCACTGCCTCACTTCTTTCTCCATCCCACTCTGCTGCTCCCCACTCCAGCTTGCACCTCTGCTTACAGCTAACAAGGGGAGATGAAATGCCACAAACCAGGCAAATACCCACAAGCACCCTTGCTGCTCTTTGCCCAACCCCACAACAGATTTCAAGGAAAATGTGCCCTGTGGACTTGAACTGAGCTCTTTACTTGCAGGCCAGTGGGGAGTGCCAACCGTCAGCCTGGCTGGGATATTTGGCATCTTAGCCGGAGTGATTTCTTCCATGCTGGAGTCCGTGGGAGATTACTACGCCTGTGCCCGCCTCTCCGGGGCTCCGCCGCCGCCGAAGCACGCCATCAGCCGTGGGATAGGGGTGGAAGGCATCGGCTGCCTCCTGGCTGGGGCCTGGGGGACAGGGAACGGCACCACGTCATACAGCGAGAACGTGGGCGCCTTGGGCATCACCAAGGTGAGCCTCACCGTGCAGGGTGGTTGTGGTGCCCTGACCCTCCGGGAGGTTTCTCTCGGGAGTGTATTTACAAAGGTGTGGTGGGCGTGGGTATGTCCTGGGCCTGGGATGTGATCTTAGCTCACCTCCTGCAAGGCACGCTGGAAAAATATGCCCTGGTGAAATTGGTGACCAACTCAGCCGCACTATGAATCACCTAACAGAGGTGACCAGTTCCTCCCTTCTGCTGATTATGGTCTGCATGTGGGATGAGTACATCTTGCTGTTACTCACAGCACCTGGCTTAGGTGAGACTAAAGTGAGTATGTTATGTCTGAGCTAACCTGGAAGCCTCCTGAGGATTGACCTACCAAAGACCACCTGCCTATCTGTCTGTCTGTGGCTCCATCTGTTTATCTGTCTTCCTAAATATATTTATAAAGGGGATGCGAGGGGAGAGAAGAAATAAAAAAAGAATATCTTTTAATAGGGCTTCAAATTCCACAACTTTTATAACCCAAGAATGGCAATCATGTGAAAGGTAGACTATTTCTTTGGGATTATAAAATGTGATGGCAAAGTTTTATGTTTTTACCTCTCTATAGTTTTGTGAATCCCTTGAGTATCTTATTGCTCTTATAAGGGAAAGAAATTTCCAGAGATAAGCTTGACAATCAGATCAGAGATTTTCACTAAGCTTTACAGCCAGGGTACGGGTACATCCAGTGGCCAACTGGAAAACATTTTTAAATCATTGTCAAATAAGCAATGTCACATCAGCAGAGCTGCGAGTCAGTAAACAAATGCAGAATTTGACTTACGGCTCCAACTCTATAATGCTGCTTATATCACAGGATTTTATGAATCTCACTCACAATAATAATTTTTCACAGACTGAGGCTTTCACATTTGATGGAGCTGCCCGCTGCCAGCAGGAAAAGCTGTCTGGTTGTCTACATGGAGTCCAGTTTAACTTGTCACCACACATAGTTTTTCCCTATGAAATCTGTGCATGCTGACCATTTACCTGAGCCCATTCTTTCCTGACAGGTAGTTTGCTGCATACATTGTGTGTAGGGGACGTAGCATAGTGCAGAAGTGCCCAAACTGATAATTATCAGATTACAGGACATGTTCTCCTCATGTGCGCTAAGTCCTTCAGGAGAACATAACACCAGGAGAGATGTTTCCCTTAGATTCTGCCTCTGCTCACCTTGTTCATACTTAAGAGAGCTGAAAATACAGTCTCATCTCAGTCAGCCTTAAATCAGTGTAAAGACTCTGGCTGAGATAGATGGGGATGCTGGCAGCACAAGGCAGATTTCGTTTTGTTATTTATGAGGGAAATGCAAAGAATGTGTTTCCTCTGCTTGAGCAGAGGTGTCCAGCACTACCTGCAACATGTTTGGAGATCTCCGATATCCACAGGGGCTGTCAGATAAGGCAAAGGAGAAGCTGCCAAGATGTAACATCTTAAATGGCACCAGGCATCTATGTTTAAGCTGCTGGGTCAAGCTCAGTATACCGGTACCTAAACTCTCATTCCCAAGAAAATAAAAGGAGGATTTTAAGGAGAGGGAAAGACCTCAGAGTCACTGTATACACAGCAGGAAACTACAGTTTCTCTGACCTTAAAAAAGAGAACTGGTTTTCTTGTTTTCCTGACATAATTAAAACAAACTCTAAACTAGAGGCTTTAGCAGCATGTGTTCACAGTTGTGGTATCAGTGGATTAGTTTATTTGCCTTTAAGGCCAACTCCATGTACTGGGTAATTCGACATTTTGGCAAATGAAGAATCTGAAGCTTCATTCTAATCCTGGAATAAATAGATCTGTTGGCTTTTATTGAATTACAGTTTTGATGGTAATGATGTCCCAAGGTTTTAAGCCAAGGAATATAAAAAACCCACCTGAAGGCAACACATGATTTTATTTTGAAACTTCACCAAATCTTTTTTATTTTTCTTTCACAATCAAGTAAGACTTAAAATATTTTAAAGGGACATATTTAAGAAATACTTAAAAGAGACGCTACTGGTTACTGGGAATGTTTTTGTTGAAAGCATTCACAAAAAGCCCTTCCTGTAAATATGACATTCTTCAGATATTTAAAGGGAGGGATTAAAATGTGTAATTGATTTATAAAATGTTTGCAGAGGATTACAGTTTCCCTGCCTAAGACAGGAGCATAGTAAATCTTAGCATGATTCTTTAAGCTATCTAACTTTTGGTGTGGCAAGGCTGAAAGTCTAATAAATATTGTTGCTTTTCTTTTCAGTTTCGATAGTCCATAAATGTCTCTTTTATCCCTTTGTTTGGCAGATACTCTTTCTTTCCTATTTACATGCTATAACAGACCCGAATGAAAGTCTTGGTGCTTCATCCTGCCTTTGTTGTAGTGCCCGACCAAGAAAAGGCCTCCCTGGCTTTGCCTAGGGAAAAGAAAAGAGAATGGTTTTATTGAAGCTAAATGGGTGATGAGAGATAGGGACAGACTAGACCAAGAGACTTCTCCACTTCTTATCAGCACAGAAAGGATTTATCAGATCCCATAGCTCAGGATCAAACCAGCCAACCTGGCCAGCTCTGCTCTCCCAAATCTTGGTTTCCAGGGAATGGAGGAATGTGTGTGGGACATCTAGTTGAAAGCTATCTTTAGGTGGCAACCCAAACCCTGGTGGTAGGATTCTCCAGTGAACTGACTGGATAGTTGCAGCCTGTGGGTCTGCCAAGATGTTTCTAGGCTGGAGCGCGAGCAAAGTTGTCTGTGCTCTTAATTTAATAATAAACTTTTTTTTTTTTACAGCAAACTGTTAAAGTCCTGACAGCAGTAGGAAAAAGGATGACATCAAGCAAATAGACATGGAACCATGATTGCTTTCAGAATGCCTTTTGTGATAAATATTTATTAGTGTGCAAATACTGATGCTTCCCATGCAGTGTGAGCGTTCCAGCTCACCAGCAGCTGCACCTGAACCTGTGACTGAATGTGCCGCTGAGTGCTACAGCCAGAGGTGCAAACCCTGCCTGGCAGGTTGGCGCTGGAGCTGCCATCCCTCACCTCTCTGTGCTGGTCAGTGCGTAACTACCTCCCCTTCTTCTTGCCCCAGGTAGGGAGTCGAATGGTGATCATTGCCGGTGCCTGTGCCATGCTCCTCAGCGGCATCTTTGGGAAAGTCGGAGCAATGCTTGCCAGCATACCCACCCCTGTGATCGGAGGCATGTTCCTTGTGATGTTCGGAGTTATCACGGCAGTGGGCATTTCCAATCTGCAGGTAACAGCTGTACAAGTGCTGCTTAATTTCCATGGAATCATCATAGAATCATAGAATAGTTTGGGTTGGAAGGGACCTTAAAGATCATCTAGTTCCAACCCCCCTGCCATGGGCAGGGACAGTTCCCACCAGACCAGGCTGCCCAAGGCCCCATCTAGCCTGGCCTTGAACACCTCCAGGGATGGGGCAGCCACAACTTCCCTGGGCAACGTGTTCAAGTGTCTCACCACTCTCATGGTGAAGAAATTCTTCCTTATGTCTAGTCTAAATCTGCCCCTCTCCAGTTTATACCCATTGCCCCTAGTCCTATCACTACAAGCCTTTGTGAACAGCCCCTCCTCAGCTTTCTTGTAGCCCCTTCAGGTACTAGAAGGTCACTATAAGATCTCAGATCTCCTCAGATTACAGGCGTATGCCTGAGGAGATCTGAGGAGATCTTACAGTGACCTTCCAGTAGGCGTGCGCTTGTAATCCCCCAAAAAAGTCCCAAAGGAGACTTTGCTTTCAACAAATGCAAACATTTGCATTGGCAGTTCTTCGGGTGAAGATGAGGGCATGTACCCAGAGAGGCTAAACTGCAGAGGGCTCCCTGGTCAGGGCAGGGCTTTCTGGCACCAGGGGCAGCAAGATGACAGCCCAAGCAGAACCAGGGCTACTGTCCGGGCCCACTCCTGCATGCACTGTTTACATCTCAGCACATCTCATGAACACAACAGTAATCCACAGATGCAGGCAATTCCAGATTTAATGTATACAATTTCTCTGCGCAGTACACAGATATGAACTCCTCCAGAAATATCTTTATCTTTGGATTTTCTGTATTTGCCGGCCTCGCAGTTCCCAACTGGGCAAGCAAAAATAGTGCACTGCTGGAAACAGGTAAGTGACAACAGCATTTTCTGTAGCATGAAACTGAAGCAAAGGCTGATCCAGAGAAATCTTTTAAAATGCAGATTTTAATGATAAAATCTATAATCTGTGCTTTGACTGCTGCCTTCTTCGTTCTGGGAGGACTGTTCTTGCCCTTTGCTTGGATGCACATCTCTGGTGTGGAAATCTCTATTCCTGATCAGTGACTGCACCTCACCAGATTCCTATCAGGCTAAGGATTGCAGAGCTCTTCCTTGGGACGCATTCCTAGGACAGGGCTTTGGGCAGGAGGATACTCCAGGGCTAAATTCTGATCAAGATCTCAACAAATGAGGCTTTCTTACATGCTCATACACAATAAAACTTTGTGCTTCCAAAAAATAAAGCAGACTTCTCTACTAAATTCAATCAACTTCACTCTATTGAAACTGCCAGTTCTCCAACAGTTACACCTTCATTGTATTCACATGACAATGTACTTGTCACAAAGGCTATAGTGTCCTCCCGTAGGTATATATGCCATGCTGGATGCTCCCAAAAGAGCTGGGCCCAGAAATCACATGCTCTTTAGATGGTCTATCAGATGCTTTACTTCAGTGTAGCCCTCACAGAGAAACCTCACACTTGATTAACTTCTGGTGAAATCCCACACTAAATATACCTATATTTCTTTGGGAACTGTAGCTCCTGCTTTTGTAGAGAACTGCTTGGTGTTATTTTGAGGATGTGCAGAACGTGTCTGGAAAGCAGCATTTTTCTTGGACAGTGCTATGATCTGCACTGTTAATAGGCTCTTAATGTACTTACGAATCATCTTCAGACCACTGGCAGCTGGCTCAGTGAATAATTACACAGAATAAAACTGTGCATTGCCAAATCTTAAGCTCTCTTTTGGGATTTGCAAGCCTTGTCTAAATAAGTGTGCTGCCTGCAGCCTCCTGACATGGTGTATGTCGCTGGTCAAATGTGCATCTCTGCAGCAGTATCCAAAGCTTTGTTTTTCTGCTAGGAATCACCCAGCTGGATCAGGTGATCCAGGTGCTTCTCACCACTGGCATGTTTGTGGGTGGACTCCTGGGGTTCATCCTCGATAACACCATTCCAGGTAGGATTTGCTGAAATAAGCTAAGATGCTAATTTGTGCCTGCCTCGCGGTTTGTTTCCTCGTGTTTCTGTCTTCACGACTACTGCTCTGTGGGAAGGAGTTGTGGTAGCAACCATGAAACACCATGTGATAAACTCTTCCCAGAGAGAGTTGAGGAAGAGAAGAAATCAATGAAATAGTCTCTAGCTAGAAAACAGCAGCTTATAAAAAAACTACCTCATTTTTCAGAAATAACCCAGTCTGAAGAAAATGTTTATTTGGGAAAAATGTCTTCTAGGGAAAACACCAGCCTAAAGCCATGTTGCTGGTTGAAAGAAGAAAAACAACTGCAAGAAGTGGAAGGAGCCAACACATGCCTTCTTATGAAAGCTGCTAAAATTGAGGCTGAATTGGTGCCACAGCAGTGGGAAGCAGCAGGAAAGGCTGATGACCAAAGATATAGGATACAGTGCCTGCAGCTGGCCCTCACAGGCAGCAACAAGCCTCTGATTTTCATGAAGCCTGGGGAGGAATGGCGTAAGGAGAGGAAACCCTCTTTTCTGCCACAGAAAAAGAGCAGGAAGGACACTTAACCAGATACCTTTACTCCCTCAGGCTTCTTAAAAAGTCAGTCTCCTTTTGGCTCATTCATTTTCTTGTAGCCCTTGGTGTTCAGCTCCCCTAGGCAGAATTTCCAGGTGTGCTCACTCCATTTCCCAAGAGGGACTCAGCCACTGGGACAATTACAGGTGCTCAGCAATTCCTTGGCTAGAGTAAACGCATGTGACTGACTAATAAACCTTATTCTCCCCCTCCCCATTATCTGGGCAGTTAACATCCAGCCTTGCTTTCATAGCACTGCGTGACCTCCCCCTTTGAACAGTTCTTGGATGCCCCATGGCTTGTGAAAACCTGTCTTGGTATACTTGATTCCTGCAGAAAGCAGTGGAGAAAGCTGCTTGTCTGGAGGCCGTTGCAGGAAGACAGGTATCGTCTAGAAGATCATTAATGAACTTTTGTAAAGAGCTTTGGAGGTAGAAGGGTTTAAGTGCAAGGGATCTGTATGTTGTGCAGGCTCTGCTGGGATTTGAGAAGTGGGTGTGAGGTGCACAAGGTAGTCGCTTGGAACACCTACCATTTTAATCACAACAGTCTCATTTTTGGTGTTGCAGGAACACAGGAGGAGCGGGGGCTCCTGGCATGGAAGAACAGCCACAGGGGAGAGGTGGACAACTCTCAGCTCATTTCCAAGGTCTATGACCTTCCATTTGGCATAGGCACCAAATACTGTGCTGTCTCTTGGTTTCGCTATCTCCCCGCTTGCCCCAAAAGACTACCTGGTGGCAAGAGAATGGATGAACTGAAGGCTGCCGGACAGGAAAGCAGCGTTAAAGCAAATTCAGAAAAAGACTCTGAGATAGGTGCCGATACAAGGATATAAGCACCTGGCCTTCAGGTGAACTCGTCTCAGAAGCAGGGACCTGAAAAGCGTGTCTGCAGTCCCCATCAATTGAACACGAGCTGGTAGCTGTTAGAGGCTGTAGCAGGAGACCAATAATGTCTTTCTCTCCCCAGCTCTGCCCCCTGCACCACTGGTGACCTTGAGGGAGTAATTTTTCTCCTTTCTGGTCCTGCTTGCCCACCTCTAGGAAGAACATAATCCCTATTTAGGGAACACCAAAGACCAAGAAATAAATGCCTGGGAAAGGCGTTCCGTTTCCTTCCTTGCACTGAGCCTTAGGGACCCCAAGGAGGAGCTGTTCAGCTGAAGCAGAGATCTTCCTGTCCCCTGTCCTCGCTGCTCAAGAGGCCACAGGAGAAGGCATCCTTGATGTACACCCTGTACCACTCTCAGGTGTCCCTTGGGCTGAGCCTTACCCCCACCAGCTCAAAGATCTGTAATGGCAACACTGGCCTCTCAGCTTGTGGTTTACACCTCATCCTGGCTAAAAAGGCACATCTAGGTCATAATTCTTCTCCTTCTGTATTCCCATAATTTAAAGTCAGTCAAATGAATGTTGTTCTAAGAGAGGCATCTAATTAACAGGATGGATTTTCTTGTAGCCTGTGAACATGACTCTCCCACCTTAGGCCACAGAGGGAATTTAGAGACTGTACTTATGTTCTTGACCTAACAGAAAATCCCAGCCTCACTGAAATTAGTCTCACCTGGGCTGCCAGCTTCCCCAGGGCACCAAACCCTACAAAGATGAAGGAATCATCCTCAAAACTGAAGGAGAAAACTCTCCTGCTCGCAATCCAATGCATCCCTGGTACTGCTATGCCCTGTGTCCCCCCCACTGTACCTGTTTGATCTGGTGTGGTGACTGTGCAATGACAATCGTATCTCTGGCAAACAGCTTGCAGATTCTTGTTCCTTTCCATTATCAGCAGAAACAGCCTTAACCTATAAGGCACATCTAATGTGATTGCATGTGGTGCTGGTTGCCCATGGCGTGTAATAACATTGTTGCTGTAGCACAAGCTTGCGTTTCCTGCATTGACATTTATACTTACATGGAGGAAAAAAAATAAACAAGAGCAGCAGCGTAGTGGTATTTCTCAGGGTGATTGTCATAGCGAGGGGCAGGTGGTGTGCAGAGGATCATGGAGTAATTAATTTGAAGGAACCTCTAGGGGTCATCTGGGCCAGGCCCTGCTCAGAGCTGGTCCTAACAGACCAGGTTGCAGTGATCTCTGTCCAGCTGAGCTGTGGGTGGAGCTATAGCTTTTTTGGACAGACTGTTCCAATGTCTGACCATCCTCACGGTGAGAAGCGTTTTCCCTCACATCTAATTGGAATTTCTAAAGCATCACCTTGTGTCTGTGTCCTCTTGTCCTGCCACTGTTCCCCTCTTCCAGAAAAGTCTGACCCCATCTTCTTAGCACCTTGGGTACAGCAGAAGGCTGTGAGACGATGCCCCCTTCGGCCTCTCGTTTCAAGACTGAACAAAACCTGGGTGGTTTCAGTGAAAAGCGTTTATCCCTCATGCCTATTACAGTCCTGTTCTTTATTCCCACACCATGCAGCTGTAGCGTTATGTGGCTTGTTTTTATTGGTTAGGGGCATGCTGGTGTCTTAGATCAATTGTGTGAACGTTGGGGTCCTAAAGGAGGAAACAATATGGTATAAACTGCTGTCACTGGCAAGTTGAGATGCCTTCACTGAAGATTGTGGGTTTTATGTCTTCGGGAGAAAAAGTGATTTGCAAATATCTGTGTATGTGCCCCCCACCACATATTTTACAGGGATGACTTAGTCCCAGGCATCTCAGCTCTGGTATTGTCTTCATCCTTCACAACCTCGACTACATTTCTAAGCTCATTTAGAGCCAGCCTGTGCTCCAAGGGGATCTAGCAGACAAACCCATGGTCTTACGCATCATCACTCTCAAATTTACTTGTGCTGTAGCACGTGTGTGAAGGGGAGTTGTTATTCTACTGCACACGGTTCTCGTGTCCTGCACTCAAACTGCCCCGCGGCTGCTGCCCAGATGCCCTGCGCGCTGGAGTGGTTAAGCTGGGAACAGGACACAGAGCTAATCAACGAGGCACACAGGCAACACCAACAGGGCCCAAACCTGCTGTACTACACAGCCTATAACAGGCTTGTTGTTCCCTGCCCCAGTGATGGATGGTATCACTCATCTGTTACGCCACTCCCCTGCGCACCCAGCCTGTCTGCGTCCCCTCATCTTGTGTTTGGCTTGCAAGCTCCCTGGAGTAGAGCTGAGCGTGACTACAGCTCCTGGCATGATGGGGCCAGAATCCTCAGTGGACGCTCACCCTGGCACATCCCACGCCCCAGGAGGCACAGGCAGCGGGAGGGGCAGGGGGGATGCTGCTCTAGGGCACCTGGCTCAGCTGTCACTGAGGCTTAGAGGCAGTTTTCAGAAGATGTTTACAACCCTGTTTCAAGCTCAGGCTCCTCAATGTCCTTTAAAATTCCTCCTTTGGCACGTTTGACACATAAGCATAAAATATTCTTTTATTTGCCTCAGGAGGACAATTCCAAATTTTAAAATGAAGTAGGCAGGGGTTAGGCTGCAGGACCACCACTCCTCCCAGCTGCATGTGGCCACTTGAGGTTTGGAAACAGCTCTGGCTTTGCGTCACAGCCACACAGCTTCTGTTTATTTTCTACTTAATGAAAATAAATGAAAATCAGAGGATCCTCAAGTGTAAAACTGAACACTTGAGGGCTGTTCTGGATTGCCTGGAGAACAGCCAGCTACCTGTCAGCTGCATTACCCTTTGTGCTACTGTCGAGTCCTGAGTGTGGCAAGACTTACTAATACCAGCCAGGTGTGAGGTCACCCGGCTTGCAGCTTTGCAGAGAAGCAGACAGCTAATTGGGAAGTCTAGGCAGATGCTCCTGCTGTTCTGGCTGAGGAGATCCACTGAAGAGTATTTGTTTGTACCTGGTTGCCCTGGCGTTAGCGCAGCTCATCAGTGGCTCATTTTCAGAGCTTTCTGTGAAGACGATGTGACCTGGGCAGTAGATCTGCCCGATGTTATGCTCGTAGTGCCATAAAGTGAGGGGCCGCCACGCTGCAGCACGGCTCTATCTAAAGTGCCTGGTCCCACTCCGCTCTGTTCAGCGTAGTCTGTTCAAACCCCTGCAATGGCCACACTTTCACTGATGCATCCACGTTTCCCACTCTTCTCCCCCTGCAGCCTTTCTGCGTTCAGCTCCTTCCCACTGTCCTGCCCCAGTAGCCTGCTGGCCTACATTTTCCAGATTTTTTTCAAGGAAGGTTTCCATCAGAACAATCCACCCCAGGCACAGCAGAAAGCAGTACCCACATCCCTCCCCCATAATGTGCTCAGGAATGAAGGCCGCCTCTCTGCCCAGGGAGAGCAGACCTCATTCGCGCCAAGGCAGAACAACTACTGTCTGTGTAGTGTTGGCTCTGCAGGAGAGGAAACCTCCTTCCCACATTACACACAGGCCTATGCTCTTGTAAACTATGATTATGCAATAGGAGGAACCAAAGTAAGTTGTTCTTCACCTTCTCCTTAATGTTGTAACACCTCCCACAAAGCCTGCTTCCATTTGGAGGAATTGTTTTCATACTACCTGAACATACCTGTTGTTTCACACTGATGTTTGGGCCAGTCCTTACCTACAGTACTTCTGGTGAAGGATCAGAAGCTTTCATGCATGATGATCAAGTGAATGCGCCTACATAGTGCATGGTGTCCATTTAAAACTGTCTCCTGTGGTAGGTGGCAGGCTGAAAGTCATGTGAAATTTAATACCCTGCTCTTTAACTTCTGCCCTGTATTGTCTCTCAATAGGGTGGGGACAAACGCTAACAAGAAAAGTTTGTTAACCCTTGAACATTGCCAAAGTCTGACCTCCGTTGATGTAGTAATTAAGATGGATGTGGTGAAAGAATCATTAATCATAGAATGATTTAGGTTAGAAAAGACCTTTAAGATCATTGAGTTCACCGGCTAAACCATGTCCCTAAGCGCCACGCATACACCTCTTCTAAATACCTCCAGGGTTGGTGACTAACGCTTCCCGGGGCAGCTTGTGCCAGCGCTTTGTAATCTTTGGGTATTAACAAAACTAACCTGACCAAATGCTGTCTGGCAAGTGGAACTGGAAATCAGAGGTCTGTGAGATTTCTATGACTGAAAAATCATACAAAAAGTAACCTCAACACTGAGAAAAACTAATCTAGTCCCTCCTCACCCCCAAACTCCAGAATGATAAGAAAACACAGGGAGACCACTTAATGTAAACAATTATTACTGTAGGTGCATACATACATCTTGCAGTAACGAAAGGAAAGAATGACTTGACCTTGGATCCTCTTCGAAGCCTGTACGTGTATTTCAACCAACTTGTGTCCCAAAACCTAGACTGCCCGGGGGATGCATATGCTTGGCATTTTGGAATGAAATGGAGAGGAGGGAGAGCCAGCATTGCTTACAGCCTCAAAGCAATGATAGGCTGTACACATGAAGCACACTAGAAACACCAGGGAAAACGCAGGGCTGCACCCTGAAGAAATTAGAGGAGCTCTTAAACCCAAACATAATCTGCAATTAGGACCCTCCATCCCAACTTTCAAACACAACAGCCTGGCAAACATCCACTTGGAAGAGCTACCACAGCCTCAACCACAGAGACAGAAGGTGCTTTGGAGGAATTATTCTCCCATTGTACTTTAGTTTTAGTCTGCACGTGTGTTTGCTTGAATACAGGTGCAAGTATCGTACTCCATGCACCAAAGCAGTGTTGGGCCACAGCCCAGCCCTCTTGGATTCAGCCTAAAAGCCTGGCTGCTGAAGACCAATGAATACCTGGGCATGCCAGCTTCTCTTTAGAGTTTAAAATAACACTTCTAGCCTTTGTTTGTGATGGCTGTTAGCATGACCTCAGCATAGCCAGGAAACCATTTGTCCCAATCTGCAAAGAGCCTTTAACAATAGCTCTGAGATATGAAGGATTTTATTCATCTTCACGGCATCTGTAATTCCAAGACACTCTCTGAGCAGCACTCCTCATCAATGAATTAGATGTGACAGAAGAGCACAGAGCTGCTCACTCAGCTTTACACACTTTGCAAAAGTAAATAATGCAAAATGTGTATTATTGTGTCTGCACTTCCCTAGGTCATTTGGGAGTGGACAGCCACTGCTGCTGTCCTCATAAAGAGATGGAAGAGCCTCATCTCACTCTGTGAGGAAAACCCTCTTTCCTTGTCAGCCTGGGCCAAAAAATTGTACCAGAAAAGTAATCAATGTCAGGGTGCAGGGCCATTTGTGAATTTTGCAGGTTGCAGTTGGAGACCTGTGTCCTGCAGAGCTGTGTAGGCTGTCACTGATAGGACCTCTCTGCAGCTCTTCCACAGCTAATGCTAGATAAGGTCGCTTAACACTACATGCCTCCATTTACTTGTGGAACGAGGTTATACATAACAAAGCAATAGAAAAAGTATTTCTAAACTCTGTAACTTTTATAGGTATAAATTCCTCAACCTTTAAGGGAATGGGAAGTCAACAGTAACAAATGACTTCAACACAGTGTCTCCACCCTCTGCTCAGAGAGGTGCTGCACTGATAAAGGTGCAGTCTCTTCAGGTGTAACCAGCAATGCTTGGCAAAACATCAGCAAACAGAGATAATATTTAGAAATCTTCATCAAGCGTTTCAGTGCATCGCAGCAACTCAGTCTCATAATCAAACTGAAGATCTTCTTCCTGAAAGACCCCCAAAAGTCAAGCAGCATTAAAACACAGAGAAGTTGATAGTGTTTCAAATATACAGTAGGTTGGTCAAGAGCTGACATGTGTCAGCTAGTGCAGTGTGAGCCTGCCCTCCTCCCTGAATCAGCAACCAGTACTAGTCAAGTCCCTGAGATGCGTGATGAAGAATGGCTAAAATGTTCGACCAATTTCTTTCTAAAATCACAGGGCTCTACCCTGTGCCTATTTACATTGTGTAGGCAGCTGTCATTTACAGTGGTAGCAAGTAGGTCACATAACAGGCTCTGACCTCAGGCCTTGCTGCCCTATTAGCAACAGAAGATGGTCTTCTCTTTCACCAGCTTATAAAGAATAGATGACTCCTGAGAAATCAAAGTTAAGCAGATGAAAACACCCACGCCTGCAGTCCATCTAGGCCACCTCTGCCTTGATGCAGGACTCTTTAGAGCAAGACTGCTTTTAAAAATAGGTGCTGTTTAAAAAAATGTATAGCTTAAGGAGCACTAAATCCCACTTGTTTGTCAAGGGACTCACCTAAAAATCCATAATTTTAAAAGAAAGTGTGCCTCTGAAGATGCAAAGGTGCTCAGTGCTATTTAAGAAAAAATCTCCATTGACTTTCACTTACATACTGTAAAAGTTTTGTACCTCAATCTAAATTCATTCTTTACTGCCTTTGCTACTAAGCATCTCTTATGATGCAACCTGAAGACAACACCTCTTGAAAAATTACAAGATTGCTTAACTAATCTCATGAATCTTAGAAATATTTCTCTACCATGGAAGCATGCTCTTGCTCTCAGTTTTGGGTCACTGTCCTTTTAAGAGCTCTCTTTTCCTTATCCAATTTATTTCCTCCCTTCTCTTGTGTGGGTCTTTCTCAAGCATTTTATACCAGTGGAATGCTTGCCCTTGGCAGCCTTAAGGAGGCTCGAGAGGAGCTGCACTCAATGGATCTGTGACCGTGAAATGGTGAACATACACAATCTGACAACCAGGTATAACGTAGTACTGACACGTAGGGACCAGCAATAAAACCTATCAATCACCTCATCAGCTCTGCAGATGAAAGGAAAGGAGACCCTAGGCTGCCTGTTCTATTTCAGTCAGGTGCACATTGCATGCTTCACCTTGTCACTGTGCCCACTACCTACCTCTGTATCTCCAACAAGTTGTGTGTGCACAGTGCACCACTACATCACTTTATACTTGGGATAATTTTTCATAGTGCTGTCCAAACTCCTGGGCTAGCGTAGGAAGGGGAATGCTCTACAGGGGTTCAGTCACACCCAAAAGGTAAGCACGAAGGGCTCCTTTCCCTATCGAGTCCAAGAGTCACTGATGCTCTCCATTGCCCAGTTTCTGGGGTAATGTGTGTAGTCTACACAGAATTCTCTGCTGCTGCCTGAGTTGGTATGTTTCAAGATAGTTAGAACATCACATAGCACAGCTCTGCAACCACTGTTGCAGCTCTGCAACCACTACAATCTGTCTGCTTGAGACACCCCTCACCACAAGAAGGATGTTGAGGCTTTGGAGCGAGACCAGAGAAGAGCAACGAAGCTGGTGAAGGGGCTGGAGAACAAGCCTTATGAGGAACGGCTGAGAGAGCTGGGGGTGTTTAGCCTGGAGAAGAGGAGGCTGAGGGGAGACCTCATTGCTCTCTATAACTACCTGAAAGGAGGTTGTAGAGGAGGGTGCTGGCCTCTTCTTCCAAGTGACAGGGGACAGGACAAGAGGAAATGGCCTCAAGCTCAGCCAGGGGAGGTTTAGGCTGGACATTAGGAAAAAATTTTTCACAGAAAGGGTCATTGGGCACTGGAACAGGCTGCCTAGGGAGGTGGTTGAGTCACCTTCCCTGGAGGTGTTTAAGGGATGGGTGGACGAGGTACCGAGGGACATGGTTTAGTGTTTGATAGGAATGGTTGGACTCAATGACCCGGTGGGTCTCTTCCAACCTGGTTATTCTATGATTCTATGATTCTGCTCTCAAAACAAAATAATTGTCAGTCTGGGGTTTTTTGCCTCTTGGCAGGAGTCTCTGGAGGTGCTGTACTACAGTTAGAATCAGTTACCTAAACCAAAACAGATTGTGACCTTCACATTATCACTACTCTCTTGCCTGGGTGATTTCTGCTCAAATTCCCTTTTTATTGTCTGATTGAAGACAACTCAAGTTCCTGCATAAAAAAAAAGCATGCACAGCCATTTATTTCCTTTTGGAATAGCTCAGTCAATGCCGATTTGCAGTACTTTGAGCTTCTTTTGTTTCCTGTCTTCCCATCATTCCCACTCTCCATCTTATTTCAAATGTCGCTCTTCAAAGCTTGAAAGACACAACCTCATCTTATACCACCTAATCTGGGAGCTGAGAGACAGACCTGGGCTCACAAATAACAATGCAGCACCAAGCAGAAGGACAAAATAGGACCACCTAACGTCACACAGACATAATGTTAACAAAAGAAATTTAAAACCAGTAAAACCAGAAAATATCTAAAACTGGAAAATACCATCTCTTGCTAAAGCTTTTAGTTCTTTTCTAGGCATGCTCAGTTCACAGCTCTGCTCTTACGAGGAAGACAGCTATTTGAAGACCAAAGGGCAAAAAGTGCAAGAATTGTGTGCTCTATTCTACAACATATGCTCCGACACTGTGGCTAACAGTGCTGAGGACCTTCTGAGCTGGAAATTGTACCAAGACCTTCAGACTTAGTAACTGTCAATGGATTGATGCTCCAGCAGTCAAATCTAGTAATTTTCAGGCTCAAGTATTTTTTAATGTTTCTTCATTTCATTTAGTGCTTTTTTGGTCTACTGTTAGACACAATGAGTAATCATTCAGTGTACCAAATACACACCATTTAGGATCAAAATCCTCTCACTACTCCTGAGGGGTATCTCCCTTTCGTTCCTCCACATACATGCAAGCTCTGAGCCACCTTCTTGGCAGAAGGGGAGAAAAAACACTGCTAATGACTTGTCTCAGCGAACCTCTAACAGTAGGCTGAGGTTACGAGGCAGCTCAGCAGATTGACCCTCCGTGCTCCAGCTCTTTCAAGAACAGGAATACCCAACTCCTAGGGCCTGTCAGTGGAGGGCTCAGGGCAGGGAACCTAACACCCAGAAAAGCAGAAGGTGGTCATACTGAGCTAAGAATTAAGCTGCTGGCGTTTAATGGAGAACTGCAAAGTGAGCTTCACTTGCTCAGATGAGACTACTCAAGCTTTTGCCCAAGGAACTTTCAGGCAAGTGATAAAAAATTTTATTTGTAATGAATCTGGAACAGATCAGAAGCACGGAAAATATAAACCCCTTCCTAAAAATGACATAAATACTTTGGTCCTTCTATAAGGATTCTTTTGGCAAAGCTTACCTGGCAAACCTGCGTGTTAGCAAAGAAGAGGCTTTTTAGGAAGTTTGTGATCTGCAGGTGTCTGTGGTGCTCCTCTGGACTGTCAGAAGCGAGGCTTAGAAATGCTGAACTGAAAATGGAACCAGATACTATATTTAATTTCCTATTCCTTCTTTTTTCATCCTACTCGCTTTCTGTCCTCCACACTTTACTTATAAATTAAAAAAGATTCAAATTGTTTTCAAGATGATTTGGATATTAAAGACAACAGCCAAACAAGACAGGGAAGAGCAGAGGTGGACGGATTGACAAGATATTGTCTAACAAATGCAAGGAAGACATGTCAGATCCACTGACACATGATGGCTTTAGCAACACTGTTTTGCAGAAAAGCACATTTCCGTTATAACAGAGAGCAACAATTGTGACCTAATAAATGTTATTTAATGGATACACATTTGTTAAGCTTTATTATGTATTCAAGTATATTTTGATCAACAGCCAAAACAACCTTGTTTCCATTAATTCTGTTCTGGAAGTGCAAAGTGGAATGGTGGTGAAAGAGAGAAAGAGATTTCTACAAAAGAACTCACTAAATATAGAAAAATAAGTAGAAAATTTTATTTAAAAAGAACAGATTAAAAACACTACGTGCAAAGGGAAACAATTCTAACAAAGTAGCAAGAATGCATAAAATGAATCATAATGTGGTTTTCCTCTCGAGGAAAGCAATCCTTTTCTTTCATTGGTCTACTGGGAAAAAATCAAAAGCAGTGCCAGCTTTGTATCTGACCTGCAAAGTAAAGAGATGTTATTATTTAATAGGTCTGTGTTTCTTTGATGTTCCTGTTCAGGTTAACCATACTTTATCTTGATCACCTTCCTGTGATTGAGTTAGGGTACTTGAAAAAGGTAAGGGAGACAATGTTAAAAAATGATAATTTTTGTCTCATTAAATTAGAGTGCAGTTTATAATTAGCTGACTTATCCAGGGAATGCCTTATGGTCCTCCTAGACCTAGTAAGGAAGAGAGAGAAATGGACAATATTACTAATACTGTAACTTGAAAAGATGGAAAGCTATGCAGAGTGTGGAAGAAAATTAGGACTCGAGTTATCCTGAAGTGACCGTGTGCTCTTAAAAAATGATTCTTACTGATTCTGCCATAAATACCTATTAATCATTTCACTTTTGCGCCTTACGAGACAGTACTATTGTGAGTACAATTGCTGGAAGCTGGTGTTCTAACCATTTATTAAAAATTAGGCACAAAAAAGGAAGCTAGGCTATTGCCCTACTTGACAGCAAACTTGCTGTGAAATATTGACAGTGGATTATTAACTTACTCTGTCTAGCAAAAGGGGCGAGTTTGTAATTTACCTCTGGCCAGAAGTTCCCTGAATCTCATTTCTGCCAAGGAAACCAGCAGCAACATCAAATGCATCTTCAAACATCACCTATCAGAGAAAACACTTCAGATGTCAACATATCCAGCCACCTAAAAGTTTTACCTAGGGCACAATTTTTAATAATGACATCTTTAAAAGCATGATACTCTTTACTTTCAATTTAACAGGTACATTTATAGCTAAAGTAAACCAAGAGGGTTTTGTGGAGGCAGGAATAATAAGGAATAACTGTATTTCATGATGGGGAATGCCAGTTTAGTCTATGCCCTTAGGCCTGTGCTTCAACATCTAGGAATCAGACTTAACACTATATCTCCCAGAAATCAGTAAAACAACCATTAATTATTATCAGTGCTTTAGAGACTTGACTGTGGGCTGCTGCTTCCGACTAGAGATCTCAGCTGCACCAACCAGTCTCCCCAAATCTGATTCCAGTGTGCGACCTGGCTTACAAAAGAGTTTGGATACTCCCTATGACAGACCAATAATCTCATTAGTTCACTCTGCCATAAGGCAGCTCACACATTGTCTGTGCTAGAAAATACTGTACATGCAACACCCTCTGACGTTTCCTAAGGAGATTAGCAGTATGAGTTATGTCTGGACACTCAAAAAGTACTTCTCAGTGCAATTACTTATATGCTAAAGGTGGGCACCTGTCCCTCCCTTACAGCTAATAAAATTACACATATATCTTTGGGCAGCCAGCTGCTTAAGTAAGCAGTGCTCTAGGAACAGTTCACAAAGAGCTGGCTGTTATTTAATCTCTTTTTGACAAATGCCTTGGTCTACTTAGTCACCGACTTCTCGGTTCTGTGGAGGTGTGTGGCACAGGCAGTCATTAGACCTGTACCATTGGCACTGGTTTACAAATACTTTTTCTCTTTGCTATGAAGTGATTTGATTAAAAAGAACCCAAAACACCAAAACCAAAACACAGCAGGCCTTGGCAAACTGAGTATTCCTTCTGAATACAACTTGTCTGTGCTCCTTTCAGAGTTTGCAGAATACAGTAATTGTATAATTCTTCTTGTTCTTGCTCCCTCCCCCTGGAGCAAGCTAGAGCAAGTTTAACTGTTACTTAGCACAGGAACTCTACAGGTCAGTGCAGAATAGCAGGATTACCATCACTGCACTCCTATAGCTTGCTGTGCATCTTACCAAGAGAGACTTGGTGTAGACATTTTACCCAAAGACTGCTTTATTATCTCTACTTAGGCATGGGAGTGGGAAAGCTTAATTACAACTACTGTATGTTTCCAATTAAAAGCTGTAGAGCCAATTATCAACTGAAAGCTTGGAGTTTCAAAGGCAGACCAGTGTGTTACTGAGCACTTACGTCCTCTTGTGTGGAGACTGAGGAACCACTGGCTTCCTCACTGTCACCTCTGCTGTCCCTCACACTACCTTCACTGCATGCAGGCTCTTGGCTAGCAGCCTTGAGATCCTCCAGGAAAGCTTTCTGGCTACAGTACTGCAAGATGCTGTCTCTCCTTTCTTCAGAATGCTCTTGCCAGAAGTGGGAAATAGCTGTGGAGACCTCGGGAAGAGGCACCTCCTCACTGCAAACAATTCCATGCTCTATCAGCAGGTCCACTGTGTGCTTATAAAAACACAGGTATCTGTAATGAAAGGAAAGTGAGCTCCCCTGAAGAGCAGGCTATGAGGCAGCCATCTACTGTAAATGAGCAGGAGAGTAGGGAGTAGCTGTGATTTAAAACTACTTCACTGACTCTGCCCCCTAAGACTTCATACAAATATCGAAGGTTGCCCACTGCTGTCTGCAGATTTTAGCAACTCTGTTCTGCCAAGATCTCATTTGCAAAAGACAGGCTCCAGCCACAGCCTCGGCAGGACTGCCTCACAACAGACACTCCAGGCGCTGCAGGCTCTACTTGTTGCCCAGGCAAACCTCATTTTGGCATTTAATAAATTTTGAGTTGCTTGCCTTTGTAACCTGAGGCTTTTACACTTTAAATCACTTTTTGTAATTTTACTGGCATTGTGCTACACTTAAAAGCCTTGGCTGAGGTCACATCCTGACGTATAAGGTATTATACGTGCAGAGAGACTACCACAAGTTTGGATGTTCTGACTTATTTAAGGATGTGAGCTCAATTTCCTCCATTCTATATCTGAGGAAATGCATCCTTAAGATTGACTTCTAGGCAGCAGTGAAACTAGTAATGGAACATATGTGTTGTAACACCAACATGGTGACTAAATCTCCGAACGAGCCGGCTTCTTCTGTTAGCATTGTGTGGCACTGAAACTTATTTTACGTTAATTAAATGCTTAGAGCTTCCCAGATGAAAATAATAAGAAAAAAGGAGTAAAAAACAGGAGTTCTATAAACAGCAATTCTATAAACAAAGAGTTACTAAATTTGGACTCAAAATGATTCTTTGGAAGATATCCCAAGTGAGCACATTTCCTGATTAACTGAACAGTATTGCATGAGTAAGTAACTCAAAGAGTTCAGCAAACCAACATTGAAAATCTTAAGATGATTTTGCACACAAGCATAACCATTTTTAAACTCCAGTTTCCATACTCGGAAATATTTTCCACTATTGCTGGAGACAAATCACCTGAAGGGGAATAAGCGTTCTTATGTAAGGTATTGTACTCACCAAGGATTCTGGATCTCCAGCTTCAAATAAAAGATCTGGAGTTTCTCAAACGAAAGAATAGGAATCACCGCTAGACTCACCACAAGAAGGATGTTGAGGCTCTGGAGCAAGTCCAGAGAAAAGCAACGAAGCTGGTGAAGGGGCTGGAGAACAAGCCTTATGAGGAATGGCTGAGAGAGCTGAGGTTGTTTAGCCTGGAGAAGAGGAGGCTGAGGGGAGACCTCATTGCTCTCTATAAACTACCTGAAAGGAGGTTGTAGAGAGGAGGGTGCTGGCCTCTTCTTCCAAGTGACAGGGGACAGGACAAGAGGGAATGGCCTCAAGCTCAGCCAGGAGAGGTTTAGGCTGGACATTAGGAAAAAAATTTTCACAGAAAGGGTCATTGGACACTGGAACAGGCTGCCCAGGGAGGTGGTTGAGTCACCTTCCCTGGAGGTGTTTAAGGGACGGGTGGACGAGGTGCTAAGGGGCATGGTTTAGTGTTTGATAAGACTGGTGGGTCTCTTCCAACCCGGTTATTCTATGATTCTATGATTCTATGAAATTAAGGTTGAGCCATGACTCAACTATTTCCTTCCAAGCTGGAAAGAGGCAACCACATATTGCACTGGACAAAGTACTGGGCAGTCCTACCACTGTAGCTCCTGCTGCTGGACTTGGAAAAAAACCAGTTCATTGAAGCTTAAAGCTTCTGTGATGCTGCACAAATAATGTGATTAGATGATCACCAAAAGGCTGTTACTTTATATGCTAAGAGTCCCTGTTGTTTTTTGCCTGTTATAAAGGATCAGTTTTTGAGAAAAATTGGCTATGAACCAACTGCAGTCTGCCATAAGACTGCAGGGTAAGTGCCTGAGTCCGCACAACACAGGCTCTGGTCTACCCTGTCAGTGAAGAAGGGGAAAATGTGGTGTTTACGGCTCTATTGTGCAGCCTTTGATGAAGTAGAGCTTACTTCCCCCAGAAAATCAGGATTCAGCACATTTCAAGGTCTTGTAAATGACACCTTACCACAGCCACCTCCGACTCTCACAGGAGCAAACGCAGGAGCAGGAGGCTGGTGCCATCTGCTGGCACAGCTGCAGTATCATCTTGAAGACAAAATAATCCAAAGGAAATAATAAATAAACTCCAGTTCAAAGCAAAACAGAAGAAAAGGTGGAAGTTTTTGTTTATGATGGTGACGCTGTGGAAGAGGATGCCAGCTGCAGCTGTGGATTCTTCTGCATTGCTGTTTGACAGCAAGGGGAATGTGATGAATACGGTACTCAAGTCTTAAGATATCAATAACTTTGGAAAAAAACCGCAGGAATTTTAGAATTACTATCCCGAATTCAAACACATGGGCCACTGACATGAAGACATTTGCCTCTGATTTTTAGACCCTGAACTTAGGACCTGATCCTTAAGGGAGTTACGGACTCGCACCCACTAGCTCTAAGTGTAACACACATGTAAGAGTTCAGGTTCTCCTCCTCCCACTCCACATTGCAGACATTTTGAAGAGTGCTTTCGGAGATCTTCCAGATCACCACTATTCTGCAGTCCACAGGCTGAGGACTATGTGATCTTCCCTGGTCATAGCCAGGGAGCAATCTGGTCTAGCGGAAGGTGTCCCTGCCCATGGCAGGGGAGTTGGAACTGGATGATCTTTAAGGTCCCTTCCAACCCAAACCATTGTAGGATTCTATGATCCATGCTCTGATCCCCCCCAGAAAAATACTCCAAGCTGCCAGGAGCTAAGGTTCTGTTTCTGGAAGGGGCAATAGTATTCAAACTCCTCATAACAATGCCGTTATAGGCAGGATGAACATTAGTTGTGGGGAAAGTATCCGCCTACCTCTGGTTCCTGCACCTCCCTGGAACAAGAACAGCTAGACTCTTTGAGAATTTCACCTGGCATAGCGATTCTCACATTTCTAAAATCTAGCCCTGTTGCAGGGATACAACTTGATAGCGGCATTGATACCCCAAACACACAGGGACATACACCTGCATAAGGCATTCTGGATGAATAACCTCCCATTCCACCTGAGCTTGGCTGTTAAACCACTACTGTTCACAGGTATGTTGTGCCTTACTCTGTAAGCCATCTGGATGGTGGTAAAGCACGGCCATGCAGGGAGTGACACACTGGAAAGATCTTTTTCTCTTTCTTCAGGATGGGAGGAAAATCCTCAGGGATTTCCAAAGACTTGCAGAGCTGGGGACTGCTGTGATGCTGGGAGTCCATTCACACGCAAGTTACAGGTAAAAGATTTGGGAGGTGCTCAGCTTCATCACCAGCAGGGTCAAAGTTGCTAGCACAAGTCTTCTGCAAAGCAGATGCAGACTGCAACAGGGCTGCACGAGCAGCAGCAACTGGATGCACAGTGTTAATGCAAACAGATTAAAAAACTGAAGGCAACATAGGGTGCACCTACCTTTCAAATTCCACCAGATCCGGAGATGAAATGTCTGGGGACAGGATAAATACTGGTTTCTCATCCCTTCCCACTGTTTGTTTTTCACATTCTTGAATTGAATAGGAGGTGACAGAGTCAGTCTCGCTCACAGCTGATGCAGTGCTGTAAAGAATACACAGGAGAAAAAGCCACATGAACAACTTCTGAACTGGATTAACAAGGCCCTCATCATGGTCACTTCAGAGTCTGGGGCGATTCCTCTTACGCCAGCTTTCTCCTCCTCCTTTTGCTTTGCAGGTGAATGAGAAGTCCTTAGTGGAGATAAGCTATGTACAAGGGAAAGGAAATGGAAGCACTGACTGGAAACGAAACCAACAACATGCCTAGAGTGTTCATGTACTGTACAGGATTACAGGGGCCCAGGTGAAATCTCTTCATGTTTTCCTCATAATGAAGGCCTCTGCTTGGAGATTCATTAACAATGACAAAAAGGTTCAGAGATGCTGCGATGGAAGTAAGTGCAAAGTATCATCATCTTTCCTTGATTGGTGTAAGCCCTTACCTGTGATTTTTAAAATGCCTCTTGACACATTCCTCCCAGACTTCTTCCAAGTTGGACAGGTTTTCATCCTCCAGACTGAAGGATTCTGCTGTCAGCAGAAAGGTTACTGTCACATCAGTGGCACTTTTGGCTTCCCTCTCACTCTCAATAGAGAATAATTTCAAATAGAATAATTTCAGCACCTGCTTCTTCATGAGACAGAGGTTTTCATTAAGCAAAAATGATGTGAAAGGAGAAACTTTCTGCCTCTCCTGCAACGTAACCAGCATTACTGGGAGTTTATGATCACTGAGGAACTTAGAATCAATGCCTTCTTCCTAACGTTGGTCTCACATAAGTGATGAAAACAATCAGCAAGTCAACACCCAAGCAAGTAGCAGTTAGTACAGTATTTTGTGCTTGCCATATAATGAGCCAATTGCCCATAAAACCCCCCTGACAACCAACCTGATTCACAAGCAGTATGAATTGCACACATATGCAAGTAAATAAAAGGGGTAGTTTGCCTCCAAACTCTCCTCAACCTGCCTCACTGCTTATGACCCCTTCAATTTTGCTCTGTTAAACTATTCCTTCTACCTATTACTAGTTTTTATGGGCTGTTACCGAAGCGGGTGGCTTCAAGGGAGATTGCTCATTTTAAACACTGCGACCCTTAATTGACACAATTATTGGAGGTGCAAGTTGAATGAACAGCAATGTTTTTTTTCTAGCTGACAGTAATTTGGACACTTGAAGTGACACAAAAATACGTCCAAAGTCTCTACCCCATCAGGCCCTACTCCTGCTTGCTGCCAGTGGGGCAGTGGCCAGCACCAGTGACCAGAAGGCAGTTGGCGAGCATCCCCAGTGCTGGTGCTGCCTGGACTGCTGGCAGATAATATTAGACCACTGTGACACGCAGTGTCACAGGCAGTAACAGAGGAGCGTGAGACGACCTGCTAGGCTGAAAAAAACAAAAACCACAACATCTCTCTTACCCACTTATATTGGAGTGAATTCTTAAGTAGGAGATTCCATTTCCTATACTAGAAAATCCTCAACCATTTCTCTGTCCTCCTGATTTACCTCACACCAGAGCCTGTTGTTCTAAAGTTTACGTTCTAGCTGTGCTCCACATATTTGTTACAGCTGTGACTCGCACTGCGCCAGGAGGAGCACAATGGGACCCCACGCACGCAGCCTGGGGACCCAGGCCAGCCCCACACCTGCTGTAGGTTAACTGGCAGCAGGAACATAAGAACACTCTGCCTGAACTGCCTGCTGCCGTGGGATAGCAGGAATGACTCATTTCCTTCCTTCACCTAGGCTGGAGAGGGGAAAAGAAGAACTGAGAGTCAGAGGGGGCTTTCTGAGGTGCAGTGCTCAGTGGGTTGATAAGACCTCTGTACCATCCCTTGCTTACTGCTACAGCTAAAAACACAGTCGGCTAACGCTCTAATGGGCTCAGCTATGTACCTGTCTCTATTTAACAAATAAATAAAAAACAAGTCCAGGCACCCTGTCCAAGGCAAATACTTGCATACAGTACCTTCCATCTTCAGCAAAGAACCCAAGGTTTGCTCCAGCTTCTGGATAGATTTCTTAGCCTTATGCAAAACCTGATACTAAAAATAAGAAGAAATCAGAACTGATTGCTCTCTGCTCTAAATAGATTCACGTTTTAACATGCCTTGGTTGTTTTCTTCACTTTTGCTTCATTCTGACCATCTATTATTTCAAAGCCTCTGTGAAAATAACTGTGTTGTTTCACCAGCTACTCTTATCCTTACAAAAGAACTAATACCAGAATAACCTTAAACATAGAATACAAATATTTGGATATATATTATGCATTACAGACACATCACACGCAGTCACACACACATTTGCAACTTAACTCGGATCTTCTTTTATCAGCAACTGGTGTTATTTGGCACGTTCTCTTCTTGGAGCATGTCCAGAAATATCACACTGTGAAGTCTCATTGGATATCTACCAACTTTAGGCACAAGACTATCCTTATAATTTCCCATGAAAATTTTGCTAAAAGTTGTCTTTGTCATGTTCTACTCTCAGCTACACTGCTGTAAACTGGAATAATTTCAGTGATGCACATAATTCTTTCATCATTTACAGAGAGCGTAACTGAGTGCATACAGCAAATGCATTTAAATGTATACATCTCAGAAATATTTCAAGATCAGTGATTAGTGATTGTGATCAGTAAGACCATGCACAATTACCTTAGACAGGCCATCTACTTTGCAGAGCTTTCATAATGGATATTTTAGCCAGACACAAAGCACTATGACTAGGAATGAACTTCTGTATTTAGGCTCTTGAAGATATTGAACTTCCCTGGCCCCCAAAAGTCACAGGAAGGGAACATGATACTATCAAAAAGCAATTTCAAGAACTAGTACAGGAAGATAGTCCCTTTAGGCTAGACAAAACAAGTATCTGTTTAGTTTTGGCTTCTGAGATCATAGTGACTTCAGCTTAACTGGCATCTTATTCACAAGGCAAATTAAACTCATACCTCAAACTGCATGAGGTAAGAGGCTTAGCAGGCACAAGCCCCAAATAGCAATATTTTGCACATTATTATCTTTGCTTCGAAGACTTTGCCCTTTTTAATATTTTACCAGTGAATGAGTGTTTCTCACAAGAATTAATTGATAAGTTTTGCTGCAGCTGGTTTGTGTGTTTAATTATCTCATCATAAAAACCTGTCTTGTAAGATGTAGCTGGTTTAGGTCAGGAGATAACCTGACCGGAGTCTCCAGACATGGTTGGATATCTAAAAAAAAGAACAAACATTCTTTGAGGATTTACACGGTTCTTTGTCTAAAGCTAGTATATATACTCACTGCTTTTGTAAGATGTTATGCCTTTTTTTTTTTTTTTTAGGAGGGCATCCGATTCAGTGCTTAATTGTAAAATAAAAATATTAAAGTCTTGGCTTCGAAGATTTTGGCCTTTTCAGTATTTTACCAGTGAATAAGCATTTCTCACACTAGCGATAAAACTGCACAGCATGAAACACAGCCGAGACGAGCCTCCCACCTCCTGCACCCTTCCCTGCACCGATTCGATGCTCCATTTCCACGGGATACCCAGGCCTCGCCTTCCCAGAGCTCCGAGACTCCTCAGCTCCCCGATACAAAAAAGAAACGGCTTCACAGCATCGCGATTTTGCTCCCCCGGGTAACTGTGACAGCAGGACAGGACAGGACAGGACAGGACACGATACCAGGCGCTCACAGGCGCGAGGGGTCCGGATCCACACCCAGTCGGGTGCTTCGCCTTCCCCGGCTAGAGACAAGAACGCCCAGAGCCGGGAAAAGAAATAGGCGGGACGCCCGCGCCGGGCGCCCCCGGAGTCGATCGATCAATCGATCGATCCGTTCGATACATGCCTCCTCCCGGCCCCACCCCCCCCCGCCCCCCGCCATGGCGGCCGCGCCTCTGCCCGGCCGCGCCCGGCAACACGGGCCGCACGTGCCCGCGGGCCAATCGGGGCGCAGCCCGCGCCGGCGGCGGCCAATGGGAAGGCGGGAAAAGCGCGGGCTGCGGGCGCCGGCGGGGGGGCTGTGCGTGCGCGCGCGTGCGTCAGCGACGAGGCTGGAAGAGGCAGGCTGGAGGAGGCGGAAGGGACTACAAGTCCCGGCGTCCTTTGCGTTGGGTGGGCTCGGCGCGGCACGCTGGGAGTTGTAGTTCTCGCGGCGCCCGGCTAGGCTGTTTGGCTCCGGCCCCGGCCCCCCCGCTCCCGCTTCCCGCCCGCGTGGGCGGGCGGAGCCGGCTCGGCCCCGATGGCGGCGGCGGCGGAGCGGACGGACGAGCTGGTGCGGGAGTATCTGCTGTTCCGCGGCTTCACCGCCGCTCTCAAGCAGCTGGACGCGGAGATCAAAGCGGACCGCGAGAAGGGCTTCCGGGTGAGCGGCGGCCGCGGGCGGCTCGGGCCCCGTCCGCTCGCCTGGGCCGCCCGGGAGGGGCTGCTGGGGCCCGGCGGGGCCCGAGGGGCCGGGGGGCGGCCGGGGCGGCGTTTTCCACCTCCGCTCGGCCGGGGGGTCCACCCGGCGGCTCCGCTCCCTAGTTCGGAGGGGTGTTAAGCTCCTCGTTGGAGGCGTGGAAGTTGGCGCGGGATTTGCCAGCCTCGAAAAAAACCCACAGTTTTGGTCTTTCGTGCTCCCACAGAGGCGGGTTTGAGCGGGCGATGTGGTGTTTGGGGCAATCGGGCTTTTTCTTAATCAGCAGTGCGAGCTTTATCGTTAACAAAAACGTGTTGCTTTTGTTTTTAAAACATCGGCGCTTTGTCAGTATTTACAGCTTGGCGAACACTTGCTCTAATTGGGACGGCGTTGTCCAAGACAAAGTGAGGAAGGGACTGCAAGGGTCACAGACTTGTTTCCTTTATCCCTAGGAAGCCACGGAGGTAGAGGCTGGATGATGTCCTAAGATGTTAACTGATGAGAGGGGAGCAAACCACATATTAGTAGAAGGACCTGGGGCTGTTGGTTGATAGCGACTGAACATGAGCCAGCAGTGTGCCCAGGGGGCCAAGAAGGCCAATGGCATCTTGGCTTCTATCAGAAGTGGCATGACCAGCAGGTCCAGGGAGGTTATTCTCCCTCTGTACTCAGCACTAATGAGACCGCACCTCAAATACTATGTTCAGTTCTGGGTCCCTCACCACAAGAAGGATGTTGAGGCTCTGGAGCGAGTCCAGAGAAGAGCAACGAAGCTGGTGAAGGGGCTGGAGAACAGGCCTTACGAGGAGCGGCTGAGAGAGCTGGGGTTGTTTAGCCTGGAGAAGAGGAGGCTGAGGGGAGACCTCATTGCTCTCTACAATTACCTGAAAGGAGGTTGTGGGAGAGGAGGGAGCTGGCCTCTTCTCCCAAGTGACAGGGGACAGGACAAGGGGGAATGGCTCTGCCAGGGGAGGTTTAGGTTGGACATTAGGAAAAACATTTTCATGGAAAGGGTCATTGGACACTGGAACAGGCTGCCCAGGGAGGTGGCTGAGTCACTTTCCCTGGAGGTGTTTAAGGGACGGGTGGACTAGGTGCTGAGGGGCATGGTTTAGTGATTGATATGAATGCTTGGACTGGATGATCCGTTGGGTCTTTTCCAACCTGGTGATTCAATGAGTCTACGATTGTATTTAACAACTTCGGTAATTGAATTTTTATGGAGATAGAGGCTGGGTGATGTCCTAAGACGCTAACTGATGAGAGGGGAGCAAACCACATATTGAAACAGCTTTGGTAGTTGAATTTTGTATAGGGTGCAGATTTTTGTGTATTTTGCTGGTGCGTGTCTCGGCCATAAAAAATCACTGAAGTCAAAATCTGTTCCCACACCACCATTCTGCTATATTCGTGTTGCAGAAGTTATTCCAAAAGAGGCAGAATAACAATAAAAAAAAAGGTTGAAAACTTCTATGCCTGCCTTATTGGATGATGATGTTATTAAAGATAAAGGTACTCCAAAGACTTCAGTGCAACGCTCACTCTTGTTCTTTCCGTTGTTTAAATAGTTTTTCCTTTTAATCTAAAAAAATGCTATTTTCCAAGCGCGGCCCTTGAATCACATTATTTCCGTTTCCTCATTATGAACTGACCTCTTGTAAAAGAAGTAGAAAGTTTTGCTTACTTGCAAAAAACCCCACTAACTGTGTTTTAAAAAAAATGTGATCCTTCTGTCAAAATCTATTTGGCTATATTCCTCCATGTTTGTTTTTTGGGTTTTTTTTTTATTTGATAGGTGTTGCAGAATGGAAGAGTGGTAACTCAAAATGCAGAGTGATTCCCTGATTAGGAAAATAGCTAGTGTATAAGTACTGGATTGTAGTGTTATTTGCACTGTTAAAGCTTCTCAGCATTAAGTTACAGAAAGTCTCTTGTGCCGGAAGAGCCCTCATGTGACTGCAGTCTTCCCCATTTTGCCCTCATTAGGTGGATAAGATAGTGGACCAGCTGCAGCAGTTTGTTCAGACCTATGATCTGGCTGCCCTGCGGGATTACTGGAGTTATCTGGACCGACGCCTTTTCAGCCGTTTGGAAGATGTGTACCGGCCAACAGTGAACAAGCTGAAAACCAGCTTATTCCGATACTACCTTGTCCATACTATTCAGGTAGTGCTTGGTTTCCCTTTTAAAAAGGATCCTGGTCTCTGAAACCAGAGCCGTGTGATACCCTTGTGAGCCTCTCAGCAGGCTTGGTGTGTAAGGGACAAGCAATTTGTGCAGTGTGTATCAGGAGTGTGGTAAGGAGTTTGACATGGGCTCACATGACAAGCTTGTAAGCAGGATAGGGAAGCTGAGGCGAGAGGGAAATACACTGGGAACTGGGAACAGGATGTTCAGACTTAGAGATGAAGGCAGGCCTTTCTCAGACAGGATGACTGTACTGTTAACTCAGTCCTGATCGGGCTTTGTTAATAACTTGGGTACTGGGAGAGGTCACAAGGTTTGTGAACACCTCCTTGTCTGGCATTGCCATGAGGACAGGAGGACTATAGCAGTGCTCAAAGCAATTGCTGTAAGTTGAAGAAACAGGCAGAAAAATGCTCCAGGCGCCTGTATGTAGGTAGCAGTCAACTGTTCCGGTGCAGATGACTGAGCAGGCATCAGCCGTGCAGGGAAAAGCATTATTGCAGTGTTAGGGATCAACAGTCTGTATTTCTTCTACTCTAACCCGCCCACAGGACTCACCCAGTCCCTCCAGGCACCACGGTTCTTAAAGCATCAAGGGAGTTGGAGGGTTTGGAAGGAAAAAAGGTGATTTGAAGTTGCTGGAGTTGAGTTTTAATTCATGAGTGAGGATAAGTGGGCTTCAAATCTGTACAAGGTAATGTGGGAAAGAAAAATGAGTGAATGTTTTGTTTTGCTTTGAAGAGGACAGAAACGAACAAGTATAAAATGGTGCAGAGATTCTTATTGAAACCCTACGAAAGTCAGTGGAATATATTACATAGGGGAATTTGGCAAACAGAATAGACACATACCTGTCAGGAATTCATGCTTCATTTCTTACCATTTAAAAAGAATGTTTCTTCCTTGACTCCATTCCTTGACTGAAAATCTTAAATGATGGGTGTTTGGTGGAGGAGTCAAAATCTAATGCACATTTCTGGAAGTGCATTTTTTTGTTTTGTTTCGGCCTGTGCTTACTTTTGAGGCATGACTGTTCTGTCCGAGTAATATGTCGGATGGAAACCTTTTCAGGCTACATCTGCTGTAGATGTGAGTAATTTGAAGTATACATTGTCCTGAATGCTCATGTCTCATGTCAGTGTACAAACTCCACTGGTGTAGCTGGAAATCAGTGTAAGCAATTAGTTCAGTTTCCCTCAGCCTTTAAACAAGACTAGAGACTAGAAAGAAGATTGGATTAAGTGCATTTGTGAGCTTCTCCTAGTTTATTTGAGATTCTTTTGTTCCTAGATGTTAACTCTAACCACTTGCTCTGTTGGGCTTTGAAAGTAGTTGTTAGTGTGTTCATAAGACAGAGTAAATATTCCTAGAACCCACGTGGTGGCATGAATGGAAGTGTGAGCCCTGTTCTTCTTGCTGTGTTTCAGACTGGCCGCAATGACAAGGCGCAGGAGTTTTTCCTCAAGCAAGCCTCTGAGCTCCAGAACCAGGCAGAGTGGAAGGATTGGTTTGTCCTGCCCTTCCTCCCCACCCCAGACTCCAACCCCACCTTTGCCACGTATTTCTCCCGCCAATGGGCAGATACATTTATTGTGTCACTGCACAACTTCTTAAGCGTCTTATTTCAGTGCATGCATATCCTTTTTTTTTGCAACTAACAGTTAAATCTCCCTTGCCCTGGTATTATACTTACTATTAACAGTGGTGCTGAGAATACTGTATTACAGAACTTGTTGCTTTCAGGTGATTGTTTAGAGCCAAGAGTTAATCGGAAGCTGGTGTTTAACGGAGGATGTTGGAATAGTTACTGTTCAATTATCTGATGATATGTTATGTTCCCTGGGCACAAACAATTGTGGTTGTTGCCAGTGCTGAACTCATCCCTGCTCAATGACCAGAAATCTTGTGCACATCTTGTTCTGAAACGCTTCTCCTCTTTGCTTGGCAGAGTACAAAACAGGCTTGCAGCCTTGGGTAATGGTCCCTCACTGAACTAGCATCTCCCAGTAGACCCTTCTCTGGGTACATATGTTCACAACGTTGTCTTGTGACAACTTGCAGTTCAAGGCTGGCAGAAATAACTGCTTTTGTCCCACACTACTGCATTCTGACAATGGGTGGATTTATGCTGCAGCAGGAATACAGCTCATCTTGAACTGTTTCTTCTGTGTACACTAATGTGATAATATAACCTCTCATCTTCCACTTCTGACATGTAAAAAAGGAAGAATCAAAAAATCCTTGAAAAGCCTATGTGAAATAGTTCGTGCAACAGAAAGGTATAAAGAAAGTACAAAGTTGGCTTAGGTGACTAAGCTGTTATCAGTCTTCTGGCCTTGCATGTGCCTCCTTCTAGCAGTGTGAACTGGGCAGCTTTGCTCCTGCGAGCAAATGGCCAGTATGAAGTGCTGGCTTTTAGAATTAAGCACACAAGTTCTTGCCTTGGGTTTCTTTAACATTCCTTACCAGTTCCAGTCATTTTGAACTTTGAAGCTGAATGTCTCAGGAGCAGTCTCATACAAGAAGAAAATGAATCATTGCGGCATAAGGTCAGAACTGAAGTCACTCTGTAGTTGCTGACTGTATGAGGCTGAGTTTTGTAAAATCAGTTCCATCCATTTAAGAAAGTTGTAACTGTTCAGTTTGGTGCAGTTTTTGCAAGGCAGGTTATTGTATCAAGTCCTGTGTTATTTTGGTTTATCTTTCAGCTGTCTCCAACAAACTTAGGATTGTGATCATATTGAGAAGTGTCTGTGCAGGCTATTACAGTCCCTCTGCTGCAGGTGACTGTCTCTCCCCTGTGCTGGCTGGCAGGTGGCTGGATCCTCTGCAAACTCCTTTCCTGCTACACTGCAAAGTCAAGACAAGCTGAAACTGGTGGCAAGTTAAGGGCATATATGGCTGACTTTGCACAGGAACTTGTGAATAGTGTTCAGTCACTTCCAGATTTTAGCTGGTGGAGCAGTAGAAGCGGGCAATAACATCTGACATAGGGGCAGAAACTTACGTCTTGAAATGGCCACTTCACCGTGGTTGAAGTGCACTTAAAGGAATTTCAATCAGCTAGTGGAAATATTGTGGGTATCTGTTTCCCGACTTTAGACCTTACTGTCAACCATAAGAAAGACTGACAAGTTCAGACAAAGTGATGCCCAGCTCCTTATTTTCTATAGTAGCATTGGCAAATGCTAGAGAGAGGGTGTAAGAATATGTAGCATGGACTGGTCATCTCCGAGTACAATTTCCTGTTAGAAAGATTTGGGAAATCTGCAGTTTAAGAACTTCCTAAACTACCGGTCCTATGTGGATGATAATGTCCAAGTGGGAAGCCTTGTTCATGTAAGCAGGACCTTAGTTTGCTTCCTCAAACGCACCAAGTGAAAGCTTTCTCTGTATGAATACTTAAATAAGTTTTGTGCTTTACCTTTTGTGCTACAAAACATTACATTGTATGTTGTGCTTAGCATCTCAACTGTTTTGGTAACTGATCAACACTGTTAATTTGTCCTAAAAATGTTGAAGTAAAATAGAATATTTGATTTCAAAAAGGAGATTTTTGTGTAAGAAAAGCAAGGTTTCTCCCTGTGTACTGTAGAGAGTCGATGCATCAGGCAGACTTTGACAGGGGGGTTCTATTAAGATGGCCAGTGAATAGGGATAAGGTATGTTTTGAAATAGAGCTCTTTTATTTCTTCCAGTTTTGTGTTCTATACTTTTAGTCAAATTAAAACTGGTTTTTGTTTGTGGCATGTTGATATTGCTTGCAGACTGTGTAAGTGTCCTGTGGCAAATATTAAAAAATTAAAAAGAGTCTTTCCTTTTTGTAGAACTGCTCAGGTAAGAAAAGGAAGCAGCTACCTATGGAATACAGGTTTAAATAAAAAATGATGTGAATAAATAATTGAATTAGATGCTGGTTGAAATTTAGTGATTCTGATTTCACTGTTGAAACAATGCAAATTCACAAATAGCAAACTGGATTTATGAAGCCTTTTTCTTCTTTTAGTTTCTTTCCTTAAATACTATGATAAAAAGGGAAAAAGAAGAGTTATATTTGAAAAGCAAATGCATGGAAACAGAAAAGCCTAGAGGACTATTCTTGTGAACAGAAGTGACAGGCATAAACTACATCCATCACAGAAAGCTGCTTCGTGAGGTTCCTCCCCGCTAAGGTGGGGAAAGAAAAATGTCTTTCTCCATGATGTAGAGATGAATCACAACAGTGAGATTCATCTCTACACCATGGAGAAAGACATTTTTGGGAGGGAGCTGGGCAGGGTTTGGAGCTGGATTTCAGGGTTTGATCTCAGTGCGCCCTGCCAGCTCACCAAACCCCTGGTGGGAACATTGCCTTCTAGGCTCAGTGCCCGTACGTTGCTACTGCGAGTCACATGCATTGCCCTGGCCTTGAACTGCCTGCTTGGAGTGGCTGATCAGTTCTTATTTCTTAGCAGCATTTGTGTCCCTACAGCTACAGCCCATGGAGAAGAGTAAAGGGTTTTAAGTAGGCTCCAGTTTCATGTGTGTAAAGTACTGATTGTTTTGACTACTTGGATTGATGTGCTCAGCCGGTCAGAGCAGCTTTCTTCCCTCCCCACCCTTCTTGGCTGTTGAAGTTAAAGGAGTAAACAACTTCAGCAAGTGGGAAGGAGGCAAACCTCAGCGACCCTCGGTTTACTTGTCTCTCTTCTCTCGTTGTAGCTGTTTGCTTTGCAGGCTGAATCCTCTCGCATAAAGAAAGAGGAACTGGAGGGGGAACAAGTTGTGCATCACAAGTTGCCTGCATATGTGGCCAACATGGATCGACTAGGGGACTCTGAGCTGTGAGTGTCTGCAGGGAAGGAGCTAGGGACTGGCTTTGCTTTTATTGAGTCAGGGAGGCTCCTGGAGGGTCATTTCCTTGTTCCCTGCCCTGGGAATCATTGCAGAAAGACATCCAGGCAGAAATTCTGGTCATGCACAGTGATACACATTGTTTAATCGTTATTGAAACTCTTATTTTTCCCCCAGTACAGAGTCATGCAAAACAAGTCTGTGTGTTTGAATTCATTGTGTTACTGAGGTTTTTTTTCTTGCTTTAAAAAGATCTGAAAGCCACAAGGTATTAATAACCCTGCTAAGGCTTTGACTTTCTCATGTGCTTCTTTCACTTCTCTTCAGACAGAAGGATGACTGATCAAATTATGCTGCTGACAGTGACTAATGGAAGTAGTTGCAGAGACCCCACACAAAGTCTTTTGTTTTAGTCTAAGAGTCGTCTGATTAAATAGACTTAAGTGTCTGGTGAACTGTCTTGGTAACTGCTCTGCACTCTGTACCTGACAGGCTACAGAGTTTAATCTGAGTTTTGTTTATTTTAGTTTAGCTTCTCTTTGTTGAAAGGCCTGATGTTCAGCTGCATACGTGGGAGAGAGGGATGTGAGAGATAGAATAATTTATTCCCATATTAATTTTTGTCCATTTGTATTAGAAAAACTTGCCTTAGAAGTGACATTCCTTGTCTTTGCAACTTAACTCTTAATCTGGGGGCCAGTACTGATGGCTTTTTCCATGCTTCTGCTCCACCCAAAGCCCAGCTTTGACAGAACAGTTCTCTCATAGAAAAGAGGATAGACATGGTGAAGGTGATTGTATTCTCCATCCCCCTGGTGCTGCTGTGCTAGCAGAGGAAGCTGTAGTGGAGTGAGGTCACAAATATATGTTTCGGGAAACTGCCACTGCTCTTGGCATTGTGGGCTGAGGAGGGAGATGTATGTAATCATAGAAATAGACCTAAACATTCTTACTTTCTTTGGGTGCAGTTTTTGAGATACTGAGGGCCTGTTCTTTAAAACTTCAGAACACGACTTGGTGACTATCCAAGGGTGTTCAGTGGAGCACTGGATACTGAATGCCTCGTGAAGTACTCTGATTTATGCCTCAAATTGGGAATCGTGGCTAAATAGGTTCTTCAGAAATCTGGATTCCCCTGCCTTTCCTTTAGGGTCTTTTTAAACTAAGCAGATGGAGTGGAAGGAGTTTGAGGTGGCCCTACAGGGAATTCAGCAACAGCTTGGCCTTCTGTCTCTCTGAAAAGTGATCTTTAGTTACAATAATTACAATGATTTGCTCCAGGCACTAACAGGATGCTTTAAAACAGATTTTTAATGCATAGTGATCCATTGGCTTAGAAAGGAACATCTGTCCTCCAGTGCTTCAAGCAGCTGGCACTTTGCTTGTTGAGTAGTCTTTGATTAGATTGCCTGGCTACACTTTCACATTCTGTTTGGTGTTTTCTTGTTTGTGGTTTGGTTTTTTTAATTAGAGATATGACCTGCAGCCAGAGGAATACTGCACATTCTCTTCAGTCCCGGGGAGGCTTTCTGTCCTCTTTTCTCTCCCAAAGTAAAAAAGGCCCTTCCAGGCCAGCCCATCCAAGTGGGGCTTCTCCAACACAGACTGGCAGTATGCTGCTAGGGAAGAAAGAACCAACAAATCACCAGGTAATTCTCAACTGTGTTTCTTGAAGTGTGCCCAGTATATAAGCAGTTCACTTGCAGCACAGCACTGCTCCAAGCTTTTCCTTCTAGTGGAAAAAATGAAATGTTATTTTCTTTGCAAGTTTGTGCTGGGCCTGAGTGCAGCACAAAGACAGCTGATGCCTTGTGGGGGATCGTAGAGCCTTGCAGGTTCTTGATTTCTTTGCCTCCTCATTTACTCTTTGTTCTGAAGCCTAGCACAAGTGTAACTTTGCCAAATCATTACTCTGCCTTCCAGAATGCCAAGGGAAAAGAAGGAACAGTGAGCTGTAAGGACGGGAAGAGCCACTTCAGCGGGATAGTAGCAGGCGAGTCAAGCTTCCTTCAGCAGCGGCAGAAGCGCTTGCAAGAGCACGGGAAGGAAAGGAAGGAACTGCTGTCAAAAGGGACCTTCCAGGTACTGGGCAACATAGCAAGGCTGGGAAGAGGAGGGCTGGTATTTCTGTAGTTTGTTGTGCTAGGCGGTAAAACAAGCGCAAACATTCCTGTTAAGCTTCTGAATTGCTACTCAGCTCTAACTGTATCAAAGGTTAATCTCTGTAGTTAATCAACTCCTTACACACTCCATTTATTTCTGTGTCAGTATTGACATTTGCAATGGAAGAGGAGTTGTCTTTTGTCATGATCTTTTAAACAGCCTGGTCCTGGTCAGGATGAGTTCATCTGTCTTAGTGGTTCTGTTCAAACACCTTGTTACAATCCCTAGTGCTTAGTGGCAGTGGGCTTGGCTCAACCATCCTGTCCAAGTGAGTTCTGTCCTGTGGGTTCTGAAGCTGGTTTGGGCAGGCTCTCTGTGGGATGGAGAAAAATTGATAGAAAGCTTTTCTGGATAGGAGTAGAAATATCTTCCTTGGCAACACTTGCTTTTATGGAGTTTTCTGCACTGTATGTTGCAGTTTTGCCTGGGGGCTTACCCTGCTTTCTGAGCTAATGAAATAATAACTGTGTTCTAGATTTTAACCTCTGAGGGTCAGCAGACTACTTATGAATTGTCTGGCTTTTGGCAGCCATGTGATCAAAGGATACAGAGCATGAGAGGAACGATGGCTGCATTTCAGCCATGTTTATTTTGGCTGTACAAGATGCTGCCTGGCGGAGAGGGAGAGACGCTGCTGAGGGAACGTTGTCTGTCGGCCCATATGTGTGGCTGTACTGCATGGAGGAACAGCTCTTTAGAGAGCAGAAGCTACTCCCCTACTGAACATTGAAGGCTGCAAGAGAACTTTTTCTTCATGGCTCATCTGAAATATTTTAATTAAACATTGGTCAGAAAATTGCAAAGCCTCGTTTCTGATAAGTGTCCTTTGGTTTTCCTTTTCCTGTGATGGTCTAGGTTGAGGAAGTATTTTCCTTGCTTTGGAAAAGTTACTTCTGAAGCTTTAGGGGAAGCCGATACTATTATAGTTTTCCGTTTGTTGTCAGTGCATGCGAGGAAAAAGGAAGCTGAAAGGTGGCACTGTTCTTCCACATGACTGTCATTCGCTGGTTGTTGCTGCCCCACATAAGCCTAACAGTGCCTCTGTGTTAATTTCCCAATCTTTTTCCAGCTTTGTGATTTTAGATTATTTGATTATGCAGTGTTTGACCCATTGCTCAAGATGTGCAAGCCCTTATAAGTAAGGCAAGGATGTGTTAGGGAGCAGTGATTCTAAACTATCAATACCGATACCATTTTGGGGCATTTCATCTTCAGAGAATGATTTAGCAAAGTTAATGCTTGCAGTTGTTTTACTGGCTTATGTGCTTTATCTGCTTCTTGTTCAGTTTCTGGTGACAAGGGAAGACAAAGCTGCTTTCAAACACTGCTGTGTGCTGCAGCGCAGATCTTATTCAGATACCTTCACCTCCTAAAGCTCTGTTTGTTTTGTCTGCCCTGTGAAATCGTGTTTTAAGCTCTTGGACTCCTGTTGACTCTATGGTTGTCATCAGTCAGTTGGCTGCAGTGGTTGAGTGGACTAAATCTCTGGCAGATGAGGATAACCAATCTAGTGAGGCTCACCGTCCCACTCTCTGTTAACTTGTATTGCTGAATGCAAGTATTGCTTGAAATATGTTGATTTGCTTGTGAATCTGTGCTCTAGTGGTCCTTAGCTGAGGTTTGCCACGCAGGTGGTATGGTTCCTTTCATTCTTACAGGAAAATGTATGGCTGGATGCATTGAGGGTGATGTAAGAGACTCTGCAACCAGGGAAGCCACAATAAATGATGCAGTTGTGCAACATGCTGTCTTTGTGCTCAGAAAGTTCTCTGGCAGAATGGATGTTGAGCTGACAATGCTTCTCTTTTCTTTCAGTGCAGATTCTTGTGACGTTTTTTGGGGGTATTTTGTTTTTGGTTTTGGTTTGGTTTTTTCCTCCTAGCAGGCTGGGTTGTGGCTGAAGAGCTTGATCTGGAACTACTGTTTCCTTGTATTTCACATAGGATTTCTTCCTTAGGGACAAAGTGCTGAGAAGAAAACAGATATTAGCACAGCTGAGACAGAGCTATGCTCAGAGATGAATGCTGAGCAAGTAGAGACTTCAACCAAAATGCCCGCCAGCAGTACAGAGCCTGTGGGGGTCCGGCAGGAGCAGCCTTTCATCGTCCTGAGCCAGGAGGAGTATGGGGAGCACCATTCATCCATCATGTATTGCAGGTAATGGACTGGCAGAAGGGGGATTTTCTTGTAGTAGCCTCTACAGAGGACCAGCTGGCCTCTGTTCAGTCCAGCGCATCGTGCACGTGCCCTCTCTTGTAGGGCAGTTGAGTTGGGGTGACTGAAAATAGTCTGTAGCTTGTGCAGTGAGAATGGGCAGATTTTTGTGATGTGGAGATGCTAGCCAGGAAGAAACTCCTTGGGAAAGCAGGATGGTATTGCTTTAGGGCATTATGCTTTGCATGTGGAATTTGGTGGACTTCACTGTGCCCGTTATTCTGGACCAAACAGGCAGTGGTGCGAGGAAGTTCAGATTCCTGCAGAATGAATTAGTATGTGGCCAGAAGAGGAAGGATTACTGAGGTACCTACTCACATCTAAGAACTTTAGGGAGAAAAACATCCAATCAGTTTCCTTCTGCACATAGGGTCGATTGTTCTGGACGGAGGGTGGCCAGCTTGGATGTGGATGGGGTCATCAAAGTCTGGTCTTTTAACCCCATCATGCAAACTAAAGCGTCATCCATTTCCAAATCTCCATTGCTGTCTCTGGAATGGGCCACCAAGCGTGATCGGCTGGTAAGTAGTCTGTGTGTGGAGTCTCGAGAGTCACAGCAGCTGATTTGGGACTGTGTCGCTATGTGTTGCACATTAACTTCTAGACAGCTGCAGTGTGGATAAGATCAGGGCAAAAGTTAGTTTCCAGTTTACTGGGATGTGGGGAACTGAGGCTTATAGGGCCTAAATAAAACTAGAATGGGGAGTGCACTCCATGTAATGAGCAAGGAATTCACCACTGGTTGCACCGAGACAGAAGTTCTTAAACCGTAGTGCAGGTACAGCTGCAGGATAGAAGTAGCTCATTTGAGAGAAGTGCCTGTCTCCAGCAGAGCTGGCAGCCACTTGAGAAGGCAGGCAGAGGCAGCCTGGTGCAAGAGCCCATGGGAACCCCACAGGAGGGAGCTGTGGAATTTTACTCACATCCTGAGCCAGAGGCAGAGAAAGGAGAGTGGGGCTGAAGAGCAGAGGCATGATGTTAGTCTTTTGCTTATGCAGGTGTTAAAAAGGCTCCCTGGCCAGTTTTACACTGGTGGCTTATTGAGTTGAGGGTTGGTCTGTGCATAAGGGGCTTGGGGCTTGTTTAAACACCATGGCAGTTTAAATGTTTCCTATAGTATTTTTTCCTGTAGCTCTGTTACTGGAGAGGAACCTTAAGTTATATGCATTCTTCTGAGTCCTAGAACTGTTGCTAGCATTTCATGCCCTCCCTTGGCAAAGTGACAGGGCTGTGTGAGGAGGCAGGCCTGCAACTGAGTGAATATTGTTCACGTTCTGGCACTGATGATGTGTTGCTGCTAACCCTAAAAATGCCACTTGTGAAGAGCTGGTGGTACACCTTGTTTGTTTCTTTTCTTTTGCTCTTAAGAAGGAAGTTCTCCATGCAGTTATTCTGATGTTTCTTTTGTTTGGTGGAGTCTATTTCCTGCTTGCTGATGGAAAGATTCTTCTTTCTGAAGTACCTTGGGATTCAGCAGTAAATCAGGCTCTGAAGAGAGAAGGATCTGGCTTGCTTAATTTTCTTTGATGCATCCCTCCATGGTTTATACTTCTGATTTAAATTGTAGCGTCACTGATAAAAGTATGCGTGAGCCCTTCTAAATGATTTCCTATTCTCCTAGATGAAAGGAGGTGGCGGCTTCTTGGTTTTCTCTTACGTTAATTCTGTGTCACTCTTTCCTTGATCCTCTAGATATTGAGACTCCACATATGTTTTGCATCCTATAACGTTAAGCCATGGCTTTTTTCCCACCTTTATGCCTATCCGATCTTTTTCTCACTGGAAAGCAGTGCTTTCACTCTGAATTGTGGCTTTTATGGTAGTCCTTATCAGCATGATATGCACAGAAAGACAAAATGTACCCTAATGGAGATATGTTTACTCTGAATGCATAAGTAGAAAAACATCTACTGTGTGATGTTGGTGGTTGTTGGATAGCATCTTTGAAATCACTCATGCTTTTTCCATCTCCTCCTGCTGCTTTCAAGCTATTGCTTGGCAGTGGGGTCGGGACGGTTCGTCTTTATGACACAGAAGCAAAGAAGAATCTCTGTGAAATCAGCATTGATGAAGACATGCCCAGGTAACTCTGGAAAACTGATTTATATACATAAATATAAATGTTGTTAGTTTTGACTATTAAAAGGTGGGTGAAGTAGCAATGTTCTTGTTGCTTTCCTGCAACCATAGAACTATCTAGCCTTCATCCAGAGGGCAGTCCCTGTCTGAGCAGTGTAAAATTGCTCAGTTAAATGGAAGACACTCAAAATCTGTTTAAGCACCTGCTTTACAGTGGACCTTGTTTTGCAGGGTGTTAGTGGGAGAACTCATGGCGCAGTGTAGTGCTTGAGGCGTCTGCTGGAGAGAAGCAATTCAGACTGTTTACTGTGTTTCAGGATCCTCTCGCTTGCCTGCAGCCCAAGTGGTGCCTCCTTTGTCTGTTCTGCCGCAGCCCAGAGCCCCATCTCCCACATGGACTTCTCAGCAGTCGGCGCTATGGGCAAAAGTATGAACCAAGTTCCTGGGAAGCTGCTACTGTGGGACACTAAAACAATGAAGCAGCAGGTACTTGCTGTGGTTTTTTTCCCTTTCTCAGCCTGCCTGCTGAGAATGAGTGCCTTCTGTTTCAATACGTAGGATCCCTCTTTCTAAACTATGCTGACTCTTCAATGCCTTTCTTTTTTTTCCCCTGCCTTTCACCCTCCTCTATCACTCACAGGATGAAAATGAGTAGTGTATATAGCTGTTGGATTTGCGTGGGGTTTTTTTGTCATTGTTGTTTTTTAAGGGATTCTTCAAACTATTCGTAGCCTTGTTTCTATTGTGCTTGCGCAGTTTGTGACCAGAAATGTCCCAAATTAATTACATGATGCTTTGCTCAGACTTTCTCCAGTTGAGCTATGTTCAAGGGGTTTCTTTGCTATTTCCCCTGCCCTGCCTGTTTTTAAGGGAAGTGCTTCTTTCAGAGGTTTCATCTCATGTCGTCTTCTCCATTGTTTTGATTTGGGTGGGCCAGATTCTGTCAGGGAATCCTCGTCCCATCCCTTGCCTTTGTCCTTAAAAAATGTTGTCCCTGAAACGTAGGAAAAAGTGATGTACTCAAGCTAATGTCTGTCAGAAGCTGGTTTTGCAGCCTTGAGGCCATGGCCAAGAAAGCCGTGGCTTGGCAGAGGTGAATTGTTGGTTTAGTGTCACAGTTAAATGCAGCTGCCAACCTTGAAGACTGTAGTCAGGAAAGGTGTAGGGCTTCAGACTGAAGAGGTTCTTGCTACCTAGATACTGTCTTTCCTCCACTGGAGACCAACTCCTCAGCACTCCCAGCTTGGTTTCTTGGCATTAATGCAGACTTTCCCTTCCAGCTGCATTTCTCCCTGGAGCCTGAGCCCATTGCTATTAACTGCACGGCCTTCAACCATAATGGCAACCTGCTGGTCACTGGGGCTGCAGATGGAATTGTTCGTCTCTTTGGTATGTTGAAACTGGGCAGTGAAGTGGCTGCTTGGTCTCCCCAGCTTGCTGCCCCTAGCATCCTTCTTCTGCCAGCAGGGAGGCAGCTGTGGGACATAGCCAGGTTATTTTTTTCATTCTTTACCATAGCTCCCAGGAGTGAACTAGCATAAACTTTCTCTGGGGCACATCGGCTGGAGACCCTCGTAGTGCAGCTGCATTTATTGCTTCGCTCCTGTAGAGGAGCAGAGCCTAACTTGCGCTTGATCCATGTGGTCTTGGCTGTGCCATACAGCAGTACCGCTGCCAGAGGCTGTGTCTTGAGGAAAGGAATTACTACATGACTTTCCGGATGGAAGCAAGGGCTTGGCATCAGTCCCTCTTCCCTGAGCAATTTCTGTTTCTCAGGTTTTGTCTTCTTCAGCCTGTCCTTGTGATAAAGGCAGTTTGGGCCTCTCTCTGTGAGTAAGGGATCTTCTTCTGGCCCGGGTGCTAAGCTGGAGGCTGCAGTCCCTGGTCTGTGGGAGAACAGTGCTAGCAGCAGCTGTAAGGGTGGACAGGATAGTAAGGTGAGGAGAAAAATGTGGTGGGGGGGTTTTGCAGCTTGCCTGCAGTTGACAGTAAGCTTGTGAGCAGCTCTGTAAAGTTGGACGAGGTGAGTAGTTATAGGCAATAATTTTTGTGGCCAGTGTAAAAGCCACATGCTGGAGAATAATTAAGCACACAGTGCTGGGATTGGATTGGGCTCCCTCAGGCTGGTTTAGAGGGCTGGGACAGAGACCTTATGACTATAAACGGCCTCTTTCTCTTCACTTCAGCTCTGTGTGATTTCAATGAATGTTCAGTACCAGTTCTCCCCTCAGATATGCAGCAGCACGAGTGCGCCATGAGCTGGAAGGCACACGATGGGGAAGTCTACTCCGTTGAGTTCAGCTATGATGAGAACACAGTCTACAGCATAGGCGGGGATGGAAAGGTAGGATCTGGGTGACCTTCTGCTGGTCAGCTGGCAATGAGATCCCTTCTGGAGTGTTCCCCATATGGTGGGAATAGTGTATAAATGCTTTCAGAATCTGGAGGATCTTCAGGCTGATAACTGTAATCTTAAGTGTGCAGTTCCACCCTGCTGTATGCAGACTCTTCAGAGAGAGTGGTTGGGAAGCCTATTCACAACTGAAGCTGTCTTGGACCTTGTCTACAAATCCTGTTGCTGGTGACATCCCCTCCCTAGAGAATCTATGTGAAGATGGCCTTTCTGTGCCCCTGAGATCGCTGTATTTGAAAAGTGGGATTCACCAGGGAGCAGATCCTTCACCACTTTGCGTAAATTTCCTTGTCAGCAGCTTGCTGTTGCTTATAACAAAGGCTTCAGTTTCTGCAGTTTCATAGTCTTCAGCAGTAGAAGCCTGGCTCAGGGAGGGTGATTGGGAATGTGTGGGTCCTTGACTGATGAGTTAAATGAATTCCCACCAGGATCGTGCATGCTGTGTGGAAGGACACATACACAGCAGTGCTTGTGGAAGGTAGGGAATATGTTTGCCCAGATAGTAGGCACTCTTACAGTCTTTGTAGCCTGTGTTTTATAAATGTAGCCACTTAGATATAGGTGTCAAAATGTCATCTTCTGTCTGTGAGGAACAGCAGCTTTGGTTAAAAATGGTGAATGCTCCCTCTACATTCATCCCAGTCAATTTAATGGTAGGCTTTTGTCATCTCTTTTTGTCATTCTAGTTTATTCAGTGGAATATTCACAAAAGTGGCTTGAAGGTGTCCGAGTATGATCTTCCTAGCGAAGCTACAGGTCCTTTTGTTCTGTCTGGGTACAGTGGCTACAAGCAAGTCCAATTCCCACGAGGAAGGCTTTTTGCTTTTGATTCTGAGGGCAACTATATGTTGACCTGTTCTTCTACTGGGGGAGTCATTTTTAAGGTAATTCTGAAGTGATGGGGAGTAAGTACTCTTACACATCCATACATACTCTTGTTATAAGGCTGCAACAGCAGTCACTGGAGCTTCTCAAGCAGCATCTACCCACCCCTGCTCTGTGAAAGCTGCTGCTCAGTTTCATACAGTGTGCATTTTTGCAGTGGTTGGTGTTTAAGTCTTTGAATGCTCTCTAAGTGTTTGGCCCTCTGTATGTAGCTAGTATATGTGTGCTGCTTGTTCTTAAAGCTTAGCTGCAGCAGTTTTCCATAGTAATCAAGTGCCTTTGAGAAAGTTTTAATGTTATTTTAATATACTGAAGCATGCCAGTTCAATACAAAATGTGTGATTGTTGGCCAGTACTCATCTTTAATCTGCCTTGTGTGCTTGCTGATGCTCAATTAGTTTCAGCTTGATGCTCTCTTACTGTGTACTGAAAAGAGATGAAGGATAAGGTTTTAAGTACCCAAATTTCTGTGCTGGAGTAACAAGCGGTTACTGATTGCAAGCCCCTTGCCTGCCCCTCTTGAGTCAATCCCCATCAGTATAAGACATCACAAAGCAGATTGCATGTAATTTTTATTTCGTGCCTGGGACATTCAGAGCAGCCACACTAATATGAGTTATAGTTTAGGTATATATGTACTCATCATCAGTGTGTGCTCTTAGGCTGCCTTGTTCAATTACTGCAGCTCAGTTGATGTCATAAGCTGAGCTGCTTGAGAACATGTGACTGGAAATTTGTTTCCTCATGTGTGCTATGTACATCTCAACATCTCTCTGATTTTCTGCTTAATTCTGTATGCTGCTAGGGATATGGAGCTGTTAGCATGCTTTGGCTTTGCTTGTGAGTGCACTGTTCCCCCTACAGAAAATTGCCCCCTTAAAATCTAACACTTTCTTTCTTCTAGTTAAATGGTGAGGAGAAGGTTCTGGAGAACTGCCTTTCCCTGGGGGGACATCGAGCTCCTGTTGTCACAGTGGATTGGAGTACAGCCATGGACTGCGGGACCTGCCTCACTGCTTCTATGGATGGGAAGATTAAATTAACCACCTTACTGGCTCAGAAGTCTTAACCTGGACAGTGGTGAAAGGAAAGAGTGACGGACTTCACAAAAACAGTATTAACTCCACAGGAAGAAACTGCATGGGAGAGAAGGCAAATCATAGTCCCTCTTCTCATTGTAGATTTTGCCTCCTGACAAATGTTAAATACATTTGCCAAACCACTGTGCAATAGAATGCTGGTATGGGACCGGATAAGTGGCAGCACTGAAAAGTAAGTCTCCACTGACCCAGTGTGGCAGTTGGACTCCCTTCATTGGGACATGTTGAGGTACCTGGCTAGACAGCTGCTGGGATCACGTTGGGGGTCCTGCAGAAGGAAGTGAGGCTAGAGGAGGCATGCGGGAGGCAGCACAGTGCATGGTGATACGATGGCTCAAACTGGAAAGGCTGGTGTGACACCAGAGTATTCTTTCAGTATAGCATTTGTTGTTGTGCTTTTTTTTGTTTTACTTTTTTCCATAAAAAGGAAATATTCCCTTGCACTTGATTCCTGTGCTCTGTTCAGTTTTTGATGCAACATGTGGAGGGTGGCTGGGGCAGTGGTAGCCCAGGAAAGTCTCCTGCATGGAGAAAATACCCTTGTGCTTTCACCAGGTGCTTCCAGCACTGATACTTGCACACTGAGGGGAACCAGTGCAAGACATCCAGGAACAAAAAGAACTGCATTTGTGGGGATGTCGTGTTTCCTTGCGTTATCTGCTGCCAACTAGAGGAGAGATCCTGAGTCAGAATCTTCTTGAAATGCCTGCATTGGAGGTCAAAAGCTACATATTACCTAGCAGTTACCTGATGGCAGATTGGAGAGGGAGGGCCAGAATCATTCTGATCCTGTACAGCGCTCTCTGTCACTGGAGCCAGCTCTCCTCCTGCACCCTGCCACCATCAGGGCAAGTGCTGTGCTCAGGTATTGCATAGTCGTGGAATGGACTGATAAGCAGCCCGTATTTCATTTTGAAGCCTCAGCCAAGGTGATGTAGTGAAGCAGTTATTTACAAAACCAGAGGTCAGACACAAGGGCCCTCGTGTGTGGGAAGTAAGATGGGAATAAAAGGTAGGTATGCGAACGGGGCTGAATGGGGGGAGAAATGGGCCTGGGTGCTTCCCTTTCTCTTCCCTAGCACTCCTCACCCCAGTCCTTGCCATAGGCTGAGTTCAAGGCCTTCAAAAGAGAGGAATGCATCAAGGGTCTCTGAAGTGGGGGATGAGGTGTCTGGGAACAGCAAGGCTCTGCTGACGACAGGAGCCTAATTATTTTCTAAAAAGGTGGACTGCAGCTGCTGCTCTGATAACTTGGCCTACACATGACCTGTGCTCGTTATTGTAATAGTATTATAATATTAAAACACACCTCCACACCCAAGGCTACCAGCCTCTGAGGCAAACCCCTCCCATGGCCACACCTACTGGGCTTGCGCGGTTGAGTTTTGGCACGGAAAGTGAGAATTCTTTCTCTACCAATCGGCAATTAATATAGGGGCCACGATCACTCAAGCTTCTTTGCCCCTACATGCAGGCTAGTATAAATAATTCAAACAAAGGAAAGTTTTAGGCGGTGGTGGGCAAGTGCGAAGAGGAGTGTCACCGAAGCTCTAGGGATCAGCTGGTGGACTGAACCCCATCTTCACCTACCTGTGCCTGTCCATCACTACTCGGTGTCTTCAGCTCATGTCACATGTTCCCCCCCACCTTCTTCTGCCAAGTGCTGATTCTCTGACTTCTGTTGTTTCGGTAGCTTTCTGCGTATCCACTTGGCAACAGCAGCAACCTCTGAGGCAATGACGATTTAACCTGGCTTCTCACAGCAGTCTAGCTGAATTTAAAATAAACCATGTTTTGAGTTTTGTTTATTTTTTACTAACTAACAAGCTATGAGTCGTAGTCCCTGTCCATTTGCTGCGGATAAAGGAGATAGATTTCTAAGGCTGTGAATTCTTCTAGTGTTTTTTTTTCCCTCTCTAGTATAAAGGGCAGAAACAAAGTCATTACTGTAGAGATGATTATTTGTATGCATTTCAGTGTTACTTTCTTGGAAAATGCTGACACAGCACATATATTTTAAAATGGAAAAGCAGTGAAACTTTTCGTAGTTTCATCGTCTGATAATTAAAATTTAATTAACTTTGTTCATAGTCTCATCTGACCCCTTACGGTACTAAATACTTGCAAGTGCCCTGCCTCTGCATTTGGAGCTGGAAATGCATAGTACTTTGCTAAATAAACCAGATCTTTGATGCTTGTGAAGTCAGTGGGTTTCAATCAGACTTCTAGTGCATGAAGCTAATAAATCAGTAAATGAAGAAGCCATGTTTTCATAACAGAAGGGCCACTTAAGAAAAGGGCCACTTCAGTAACGTTTTATGTTTCATGAGAGTTAAACTTGACAGCATTCCTTTACAACCATTAAGCTAAGGCTTTTGCAAGTCTGATAGGTACTGACACATAAATTCAAACAAAATATTTTTTCAGTTTGTCACTCAGCCATTACTACTTGTTGGCTTTACAGTAAAATTGTTTTCTTGTAGTGTCTTTTGTATGTTTGCCCAGAGACTTGCCCTTCATAAGTTCCATGTCCCTCCTCAGTTCTGTGCTCCAGCTCCTTCACCGCTCACCAAGGAGTTCTAAAGAGAAACAACCTGTAAGACAAAAAGGAGAGTATAGCTTGGTTTTGCTGCTGCTGTTACTTTCAGAGCTTTATCTGACACTGATGCTGTAAAGTGCCACCTTCAGAGCCTTATCTACATCTAGAAGCAGTTTGTGTGACAACTCTCAGTACATTTTGTAATCACCTAGCAGGTGTCCACACACAAGCATGTTGAACTTGTTTAGCAGCCATTACGCCTATGTCACTTCTCTGTGGCTTTGTGTAAAATTACCCCAGAACAAAACTGTGTGGCTGAACCTCTATTGTAGTGTCTGTGATGTAAAAAATAAAATTTGCTGTCAGTTGACAGGAGTTTAATAATAGTAACTTTTTGTAAACCGCATCTAATGCTAAATCATTGATGCTCTGCTTCAGACACTTGTCCTTACAGGTTCAATTGGAAATTCCGCCTAAAAAAACCCACCACCAAAGAAATCAACTCCATTACTTGCGTGCCTTCTGATCTCTTTACTGCTCTGTAGTCTTACCTGTGTTTGAGGACTGAGTGTAGTTTACTCCACTTAGACTAGAACTGCATGCAAGCTACCTTCAATAGAGACATTTGTTAGATGTCGAGCAGAGCTGGATTTGAAATAACATTCGCGTGATCAAAGATTGTAAGAAGCTTTTGTGGTAATTGAGGAATAACAACCACACAAAATGTGTTTGCTTCTCATATTTAAATTAAGCATGAAGATAAAATGCATGAGAGGCTTATTAAATGAACATACAGATATTGCATCTGATAAGATCAAAGCAATTGAGTGGTATTTTAATTTAGGCATTTGACTAACTTTGTCTAAAAAAAAAAAATACCTGGTTTTGAGGTAATGTTGGCCTTGTTCCATAACATCTGAGAGGTTCACTTGGTTGTGGATTGTTCCATAGAGCTAGTCCCTCTGCTGCTGATACATCATTATGTATATTATACCCTGAGAACACTGTACAGGTAAAACACGCAGGCACAGTTACAGGCCTGAAGGCCTTCGATCTAAATGGGCAATATAGGACGGGTGGTATAATAAATTGAAGTTCTTTACTTGAACTGTTAGCAATGTCTTTCAGCTCTAAAATTACACCCTTCATCCACTCTGAACTAAAGATACATTCTGTACAGTTCTCATCCTGTGGCAACACAACTGAGTCTGACTATAATGGATAAGTGAAGCAACTGCTGTCTACAGGTTCCATCGTCTTAAAAAAATAGGTTTATTTAAAATATTTAGTATTCCTGGAAGTCACTTGCATGAAAATTGTTCTTGTGGTTTAAAAAGGAGAGATGGAAACAAGACTTGAACCAAAATTCTCCAAGAATCTCCCATTTGTATCAAAAAGCCTTTGATATAAGGATTTGAGTGGGCATGCAGTTGTTTTCTACAGTACTAAGTAGCCTTGGGAAGAAAACTTATGAACGAAAACTCTAAGCATCTTGCTTCATTGCTTTGACAAAATAAGCCTGTATCTGCCCCTTGGGAATACAGAACAAAACCCCCAAATACTTCAAGTTGCTCCATAGAGGTTTGCACTGACAAGGGGGTCTTAAATAAGACCAGGATATGCGGTCTGCTCTGAGCTCTAACACAAAGAGCAACTATTCAAACATCTCAGGAAAGGTCAAGAGTGTGACAGAGAGAGAAGGAAAGAAACGATCAAAGATCATCTATGCTCCATAGTTACCAGTTTGGTTGTTCTGCAATGAAGCTCTCTTCCACGAGGGGGCTGAAACATTCTTAGCAGTAGAATGAACTTCCTAAAGAGCCGAAGACTAATGAACTTCAACTTTTCTCCCTTCATCTTGAATATCTATTTCTTAGGAGTTATTTAATATAAACATAAGCCATTTTTAAATATGCTTCATTAAAGCAAAACCTGTTCTTTCTCTCCTCCTGCTAAGAGGCAGCATGGAATAACAAACACAATTGGGACGAGTTTTTCTCTAGAGTAACAGAGTTTGCTACTCCCACCTGAATAAAACTGCTTTGGGAAAAATTCCATGAGCAGGACTTCCTTGGTCTTCATCCTTCATACCCTTCTCTAGTCTTGTTTCTGCATGAGAGAATAATGTTGTTCTATATTTTGATTCTGTCCCAGATTTCGCTTAAAATGTATGCTATTATACATAATTGAAGGGAAATCTAATTATTTCTGCTTAAAATAATTATTGCTTAAAATACCAGTAAATTAACAAGTCTGCTTTTATTTCCCTTGTTTCAAGCAATTACGTAGTTTGCTTCTACCAGCATTATGCATTATTTTAGGCTGTCCTAAAAGTGAGAAATAATATGCTGGCTGCAAAATGAGCACGGTAAAAGCAGCTTCACCTTCCACTACCAATGGTTCTGCTTTGCCAAACTTCATCTTTTCTTCTTTGTTATAAACACACTCTGGAAACTAAAATTCCCAGAGTCTTTTATTATGGAATAAAGTCAGCAAAGGGCTGGGTGTGTGGCTGAGGCTGGACTGTGTCTAACCAGAGGCGTACCTGGTCCAGGCTCCTCTCCCCTTTTATACATTTCTTTTTGGAGCAAAAGCAGTTGTTCCTCCGACGTCCATCAGCACGTGTTGGGGGGCCCTTGCCACATGGGTCGGCCCAGGCAGTCCGCTGCTACAGAACTGCCTCTCCACCGAACCTGGCAGCGCCACCAAAGAAAGAAAACATTCCCTGCCATGACCCAAGCGTTTGTCCTAAACTCAGGTACAGTGATCAGGATCAATACATTTGGATCTCCACCCTCCTTGACCCTCCCACCATGTTCCTTTATTCAAGCCAAAAACACTGAATAGCCTATTTTTCACAATTCCCCCTCTAATGTTTGATCTAATTTTTGGCTTGAAAATGTAACAATCCACTAAATTTAACCAAAACATGAACAATCCACTAAACTTTTATCAACAACTAATGAACCCCACTTATTCCAACCATTTACATTTCCTTTAAGGCGTTTCCAGCAGAATCTTGCCTTTGATTAAGTTCTGGGTGATCGTTGGGATTTCAAACTTTGCCTGTTTGGGTTTTTTTTTTTTTGTAAAACCAAATATCCAGTTGTTTCCCCAATTTATTCTTTCCCACTTCTTGTTCCTTTACATTCATAACGAGTGTGGTATATCAGGGATTCAGTGACCTTCTCACCTGAATTTGTTTCAAATCTTAAACCACTGATCACTGTAAGGAAGAGCATAAATGTCCAGCGACTCACCTCTCCACCCATTTCTTGGCCTGTTAGGTTGCAGGTAACAGCCGAGGCAATGATCTTCTTGGTGGCAGAGAATTTTTGCCTGCAGGACTGACTGCTCCTTGATGAGACTAGAGGTTATAGTTTTTAATGGATTTCCACTTAAAGCGCTTTTTGCGCCTTTCAGTGGTCTTTTAAAGCTGGGTGCCAAGTTTGAGTCCCTTCGCCTCCTTGAGGTTCTAAATTCCCACAAATAAAACAAGGGATATCCATTCTCCCAATCAAAGGTTACCATCCAGTTTGAAGGGGTCAGGTAAATTCCCTCAGGTCTCCTTTTCCCTACCACATTAAGGAAATCTCAGTTATTCAGTCCAAACCACCATAATAAGTTTGTTTCCGATGGCTCAGTCAGTCTTCTCCTTTACTTCTTCTGTAGCGTGAATCTCAGTGGATCCTGGGAAGCTTTGATTGTCCACTCAGATTCCGGCTAGTCCACCAGTCCCTTAACTTGCGAGGCATGAGTCCACCCTTGTTCCCTGGTCCGTACAGCAGCTTCTGTAGTCAGGAGAACCTGAAAGGGACCTTCTCATTCTGGCATTAAGATATTTTCTGAGTTCTGGTTGGTTCCTTTTGGTGAGTCCAAACAGCATCTCATAGGGTGATACTCCTACATCCACATAGGGACATGCGTGGATCCTCAAGAGAGCTGATAGGGGGAGACACTGTACCCATGACAAATGAGTCTCTATACTCATTTGTTCTACCCTGCTGTGTACTTCTCAGGCTATGGGCTTGTTTAACCTCTGTTTCCCATACAGTAAATCCCATAACCCTTCCGAGCTCTTCCTTGCCCCTGGTTTTAGCGGTCCTCTTCACTAATTATAGGGGGTGCTGAAGGTTCAGGGTGCTGTTCCAATACTAGCAACAGCTTTTCTTTTTCCCTTTATTGTCACCTGCCAACAGCCCTGTCTTGGCAAAATGCAGTGTTGCAACAGTTCCTCCAGAGCCCCTCGAATAAGTTGGGAGACTCGGCAAACTCCCAAGGCAACCTGGTCCATCTCAGCCGCTGCTCTCGCCCCGTGTCTGGGTCCCCCCATTCAAAAGCGATCCCTACTACTCAAAAGATTACAGGGGTTAGGGTCTAAAGCTGTGGGGTGACACACACAGCTCCAAGGTCCAACCCTGCAACACGACCTCTACAAAACCTAGGGGCAGGCCAGGCATTAAATATCAGGGAAACACCTTTCCTATTCCAGGAGTAGGGATTGCAATCACATCATCCTGCTCCCAAAATCCATTTCCTCCACCCCAGCAAAGTACTGTTTGAATCACAAAGCATAGTGCTCCCTTAAGCTCCTGCAATCCAGCCAGGTCCGTTAGGGCACATCCATTTGCTTCAATTAGGGGCTGGAGTTTGAAAATCAGGATCTGTGTCAAGAGCAAGATCAGGTTCTGCCACCCCTTCATTAATAATAATCAGGGGTTGGAGTTCAGGATCAGAATTGGGAATAGGACCCGATTTCACCACGCTCTCCTCCTAAAAACAATGAACCTCATGCTCCAAACTGGAAAAACCAGTTTCACAACACCCCACCACCACCATCCAGCAGTAGTGATCCAATCCATTTGTTTCACCCACGGCGCCCCACTGCCCAGGCACGCACTCGGCCTCTGGGTCTGCATCCAACAGCAAAATAAATCCTAGTCTGTAGAGTCCCTCAACTTCTTGCTCAGCAAGTCTAATCCTATCCTTTTACACAAGTCCTTTCTGCCCAGGCATCTCCACAGTAATCTCACACTGGGGGCAGCTCCCCCATCCTCCACGCCACGAGGGAGGCTGGAAACACGGCACTCAGGACTCCACACTCGCTTCTCGAATCTGTTTCAGTTTGAATCTCATTCACTCCACACTCACCACCCCGAACCCACCCAACCAAATCACACTCATCAGTCTGTGCTTTCTTATCCAGATCTTCGTGCACAAGGCAGCCGCGATACCTTTCCCTTAAAAAAATGTTGCTTTGCAAATTCCAGCCGGCAGGACATCGAGCAGCCGCCCCAGGCCACCCACGAGACCCAGTGAACCACAGAAATTTCTGTGGGGTGCACCACTCGCCAAGACCCTGTGGAATGGTCCAAGCACAGGTTGAGACCTCCTGGACGAGCCCCCAAATTGTTATAAACACACTCTGGAAACTAAAATTCCGAGAGTCTTTTGTTGTGGAATAAAGTCAGCAAAGCAAGGTATACAGCGCTGGGTGAGGCATTCTTCCATGCCTCTTCTGAGGGAACATGCCCAAAGTAGTTTCATAGACTTTTATTTTTGCTGTTTTAGATCTAATTTTAGAAGTTATTTTTTCAAGGGCTGCAGTGGCTTCTCACCTTCGATGGTCTGTTGCCCTCATTTGGTGGTTTCTGCCTACACAGTAAGAAGGTTCTCGCTTTCCTGAAAAAGCCTACTCCTTATACATGGGAGAAAAAGAAAAAGACACTGGCATTTAATACTTTCTTCTTTTAAAAAGTGTTAAAGCATTTTCACCAGACAGTGGGTGACTCTAGGCTTGCTTTATTCACAAATCAGAGTTGGGCCATCACCTCAGTGAGTGGCAAAGGCCCGCACAAAATCATCAGGTATTTACATATTTTGACATAGCATTATACAATAGGTATTTTCTTTGAAAAGTTCTTGGTGTTCTTCCATGTGCTCCTAGTTCTTTATTCTTCATTAACTCAAAAGTCCACAAAAGTCCATCTTGATAATTCATCTCTGCTGTCTCGTTTCACTTCTCCCTCAGAAGTGATGCTTCAACAGGTCATGTTCCTCCTCTGGTCATAAAAGGCACTTATCTTCTTTCTTGAGACACATCTATTCAACTTTAAACTTCAAAGGAAAACCTCAGGCTGTTCCATTAACTTATACCTATATCTAGTCTATGTCTTTACTCAAAATATGCTGACCTTTTAATCATCAGTTAGCATTAAATCTAATACCTATGTTCCAAGCCTGACATTTCTTAAACAATCTGTTGATTCAGCTGGACTGGGGCTGTACCTGGGACAATTGAACAGTATTCTTGTAGCTGTCAAAAAGATTATTTTCCAACACCTGTTCTTATTATATTCTTAATACAATGCTCTATTTATCACAATCAACTATCAATAATATCTAAGTCCTACCTGGATATATTTATTGTTTCCCTTAACAAAATGCCAGGCTGTGATTGGTAGTTCAGCAGTGGCTTCATAAGCTGAGCCTTCCTCCGTGTAGCGATGAGATCCTTCAAGAGAAGGGTAGATTATATGTTTCGCAGTCCTCTGATTTTCATCTGTCTGTATAAATCACAATGCTCAATTATCCATTCACATGTAGCTGTGATTTTGGAGTATGTGGGACAAAAGTAGATGACTGAAGGAGAGCAAAGCCTGCCTTACCAGTGCTCAGAGCTGTTGATCTTGCACTTTCTTTGACCACTGCTTTCACTAACAAATGAATAAGAGGCAAGAAAGAAGAATAACCCCAACAAGGTGAACCCGGGGTCCCTCTGCAGATTTACTGCTGAGCAGGCAGAGCTTTTGTGGAAGACAGAAAGAGTGTGTTTCACTGTTTTCCAATGTGACAACTTGATTTCTTCAGAGAAGATTTTACTTCTTGCCTGAATTAATCTACCCACACTAGAGAAAATGAACGAGGTCACTATGAGTCTAATTTACTTCACTATTTACATCACAGTTAATTTCAAGTAATGTATTTTATCTTTTCTACCCCAGGCAGGAAAAACACTGGATGAAAACAAATACAATTACATCTGATTTTGCCAAGTCAGATCTATCACTGCTAGGGGAAAAATCCAGGCTGCAAGTTTAAATGTTCCCTTAAACATTCTTCCTGAGCACAGAAAAAGGCAATTTTCTTGAAAAAGCCAGAGTATCTCTTTCATTGCACAGGACACATGAACTTGTATATTACAGAAAGGAGTTTCAGAAAGGCAGATACATAACTCTGGTATGTAATGTAGGTTAGAATTTGACATTAAAGACCATTTTCCAAAGACAATTCAGTCATTCTGTCAATGACAATGTCTCTTAGTTATGCAAATAACCAAGTACAGCAGTGATTATCTGCCTGTGCCCATGCAAGTCTTTCCAGCACTGATGACTGTACATTTTTGTGAGTGTACCTGATGCCCTTACAGGCACCAGGTCCCCTCAGAGTTAATCTCTAAGCATGAAAAAAAAAGTTTATTTAAATGTAGATCTAGAACCTGGAATGATTAATCCATCTATTCATGAAAAGCATCAAAAAGATACTTTCAAGTTTTTATTAAAAACATTCTGTAAGCTGATGGCCAAATACATAACAGTAACAGATGTTCTAGTAAAGGCTTACAGCACCTTGCCAGTTTTCTTTTCTCACTGTCTCAGATCCTGTGCGTTGCCATCCTATGGTCAGACTTTCTGTTACTGCAATGCTTTTCCTGATTGGAATCTATATTTTTGTAAGGATATCTATATTTTTGTAAGGAATTCTATATTTTTGTAAGGATACAGGTCCAAGGACAAAGCAGAGTTATTTTCAACATTTTCTGTCTAGTAGTCACCATTCATAACTTAGAACACACACTGTAAAAAGACTGAGAAAACCATTGATTAATTGCCTTAACTTTTTACCAAAGGTAAAACCTACACACACTGGTGCTTAATCATACTTTGCATCATGTACAAACATGCACTTCTCCATACAAATTCCATAAGGTTTTTAATCTGCTATTGCAAAAATACTTATTTGCATACAATCACACCCTGCTGTGGTTTTAAATGTTTTCTGAGAATACATTTTGAGCCTATTATCTTAACCTCACTGCCTTTCTACCCACGTATAGATTAGCAGACATGCAAACCCTTTCATTTTTATTCAGGTCTGACTGCAATTAAGTTGAAGTGAGTTTGTTCTTCAAAACAATAGGACTCAAGTTTTTCCATAAGTATTGTTGGTGAACACACTGTTGCTCAGCTGCTGAGCTCTAGCACAGTCTGCATCTTACAAATAAAAGTTTTTATTACAGGAGATGACAGTGATGGGCAGTTTTGGATATTTTTGTAGTCTGACTTGTTTGTTCATGCCATGTGTTAAAGGATTTTCACCAGACAGTGGCTAACTCTAGGCCCACACAAAACCATCAGATATTTATATATTTTGACATAGCATTATACAATAGGTATTTTCTTTGAAAAGTTCTTGGTGTTCTTCCATGTGCTCCTAGTTCTTTATTCTTCATTAACTCAAAAGTCCACAAAAGTCCATCTTGATAATTCATCTCCACTGTCTCATTTCACTTCTCCCTCAGAAGTGATGCTTCAACAGGTCATGTTCCTCCTCTGGTCATAAAAGGCACTTATCTTCTTTCTTGAGACACATCTATTCACCTTTAAACTTCAAAGGAAAACCTCAGGCTGTTCCATTAACTTATACCTATATCTAGTCCATGTCTTTACTCAAAATAGGTTGGCCTTTTAATCATCAGTTAGCATTAAATCTAATACCTATGTTCCAAGCCTGACATTTCTTAAACAATCTGTTGATTCAGCTGGACTGGGGCTGTACCTGGGACAATTGAACAGTATTCTTGTAGTTGTCATAGAGATTAATTTCCAACACCTGTTCCATTATTTTCTTAATACAATACTCTATTTATCACTATCAACTATCAATAATTTCTAAGTCTTACATGGATATATTTATCATGTTTTCTCACTTCCCTTAACACATGCATGCCAGTTGCTGAACAGAAGCAGTCAGATATTAAGAGCCCTATCTTATCTTTCAGGTATTTAAACCCAAATACCAATATGACCCTGGTTAAGGAAATCAAGGTGAAGAACACATTTTTCACCTGCTTTCTTGTTGGAGACAGGTTTAATCCAGACGCAGAGAATATGGACCTAGACATGGCAGTACGCTAGATATACACTGTCATTTAGAGTCCATCAAACTGATTATATATCATTTGTTTAAAGAAGACATTGGAAGTAAAAACCAAAATATGTAAGTGCGCACAACAGGACAACCTACTGGTCAAAGTAGGACCAGTTACAGCAGACTGCTCAGGACCATTTCTAGTCAAGCTTTGAGTATTGCCCAGGAAGGATACCATACAACCTCTCTACACAACTTGTTTCAATATTTGATCTCCTTCATGATATAAATACATAAACAGATCTCTGTATCTAAGCAGGATTTCCCACGTTTCAACATGTGTCCATTCCCCCTCAGTCTCTTGCTCTGCGCTTGGCTTGGTCTTCTGTGCAGACAACAGCAGTAAGATCATCCCTTAACCACCTCCTTAGGGCCGAGCAACACTAGTTCTCTCAATCTTTTACAATACACCATTTTTCTAGCTGCAAAATTGCTGTTAAGCCCCAGTCTACGAACTACACGCTTGTGTTTGGGCCTTCTTATGGCCTGCACAGTCAAAGAAACTGGTTCTTTTATCTGTGTGAAGATCCAGAGGCCGGCAAAGTCACTCCCAGGGTGAAATCAAAAAGCACAATTGATTTTGGTCACAACCAAAATAAGCAGACCAAAAAACTCAGTTGGAGGGCTGAGGGTGGGGGCAACTTCCCACTGTTGCAAAAACAGATCTCAATCTCATCAGATTACAATCTGATACCTTAAACACAACCAAGGACACTTGGATATGATCTGACATGCACCAGTGGTCAAAGAACACACAATAAGATAAGTGAGACAGAGAGTGGGGGAAAAGAAGAGAGAGCAAAAAAGAAAAAGGAAGGGGTCACATGTAGTTTCTTTGGCAGCAACTCCAGCAGCATCTTCTTCCATGCCATGTGGTCCACGCTGGTCCAACTGGAGTGATGGGCATGGCTCCTTGCAAGTTCTTTTATAAGGCCAGTCCATGCCCCTTCAGCATTTGAGGGTTGGTCTTGCCACGCATGCACGGAAGCTCCTTTGGAAGAGTCCAGCAGTTCCAGGGCAGTCAGGTGGATGTGGGGAGGGTTGTGCCCGTGGTTGCTCCTCCTCCCCCTACTATAGCAGCTGGCTCAGGAACATGAGTCTTCTTGGCCAGGTGAAGAGCCAGTGGGGGAGTGCCTGCTGCCGCAACTCCTACCCCCACTATAGCAGCCAGCTTAGGAGCAGAGCCACAAACAAAGTGAAGATAGCCAGCCCTGAGATGATATTCTAAGACCAGTTGTTGGGGAGCACCTGATGCTGCACCCCCTCCTCCTCTTCTCATTGACCCAGGCACCACAGAGAAGGCCCTCAGGTGCAAGCAAGCAGCCCTGCACTCAAACAATGTTTAAGACAGGCAAATCAGTAGATGACTTGGCCTTTATAATGTCCACATGTAGCAATTAAGTCATGGACCCCGTCAGCATCAGAACAGAACCATTTTATTGTGTAAAGGCAAAGTCTTATACAGTGTTTCTCTACCTAGCTAGCAGCTACCCCAGTGAATTTCCACTTCTAAAGATCCCATGACTACAGTGTTAAAGTGCAACGACTACTTACTACAGATGTGCCCCTTATCTTCATGTTTTCCTTCTCTGCTTGTTCATCTTACACATTCTTTTCTTACTATCCCACAGGTCTTGCTAACGATTGCAAGGTCTCAAGCTAGCGAGCATGACAGCAGAGATTCTCTTGCTCTGTGCTTGCTGCTGATACTGCGGGTGCGCAAAAGCATCAGCCCCTTGCCTCAGCGTACGCGTGGCATTGTTATCTTTTGTGTCCACAGTCATACTGGATCAGACTATGTACACCTAACTAACTTTGGATCTTAATGATCAGGACTAAACAGTCAAGAAGACAATATAAAGAACAGGTTGGGTATAGAACAATCCTTCTTGATATATATTCAGAGTTTTCAGTAAATCAGTGGTTAGAGAAAGCCTGAACCAAAGGCCCCTGTATTCCGTTCCATTTACTAGCTACCAATTCACTGCTTCCCTCTTAGTTCAATCCCTTTTTCAAAGTCATGATAATTTTACCTTCCACATTTCTGGAAGCAGTTTGCTCTATACTTTAGTTCTGCAGCATCTGAAAAAAAAAGAAAAAAAAGGCTATTCTAAACTTGCTGTCCCTTATTTCACCCTGTGTGCCCACCAGGTAGAAAAAGTGAATGAGAGCTCTCTACCTTCCCTCCCCAAGACACCATTTAATATAATTCAGTCCTCCTCCCTCATTCACTCAGGCATTGTCACTGTTGTCTTTTTCAAATGGAAAAGTCCAAGTGTTGGTAGTCATGTTTTGAACTGAAACTGTTCTCTATGTTTTATTAATGTTTTCTACCTTTACCTTCTTTCTGACCTGGTGAAGCACATCTTTACCCTGCTCTCTAGATGTGGCCACACCACTGATCTACACAACAATGTCACAATGTTTTTCTCCTCTAGTCTGTCTTCCTTTTTTTAATAATTCCTGGTATTTTTGAGTTGGAGCTGGAACTTAACTTTCCAAAGAATTATTTTTAGAGACTCCAATAGCAGCTACAGCAATAACAGCATGTATAGAACTTACACTAGGCACATGTAATTAAGACTGGGTTTGCCAGTATGCATTACCTTACATTTACTATGACTGAATTTCAGCTTCTAGTTTAGCACTCCTTGCTGTCATCTTCATACTCCAGCACTGCAAAGGATTTTGCATCAGCTGCAAACTGTGCTGCTTCCTTACTCACTCTCTTTCCAAGGCCATTTCTGAGTATGCTAACTAGTGCAGGTCCCAGCATGAATCCCCATGGGAGTCCAATTGTAAGTCTCCTGCAGTGTAAAAAATGACTATTCATTGCTGCCCCATTAACCCTTCTCTTTCAGCTTGTTACTAATTCACAACACAGCCTTTCTTCCACAGCTCCTGTTCTTTAGCAGCACTGGTGAGGGACTGTGCCAAAAGCTCTTTTGAAATCAGCACAATGAATGTATCACCTTGGTTTATCAGTTCGTTGTTCATCAAAGAACTTCACAGTTATGACAAAGTTTCTCTATCTACAGAAACCCATGTTGAATTTTCCAGAGCTTGACGTATTTGTCTGTATGCTGAAGCCTCACCCCAGTCCTCCGGCACTGATTTGCTTGTATGACCTGAGACAAGACTTGGTGACTACATCAGGAAGAGGGCTCAGATGCTGAAAATGAACACTTATGATCCCTAAAACCAAAAGAACTGCCTTCAAAATTCTCATTCAGTTGCTTTCCAGCTACAGAGATACTTACATTCCATAAATTATTATTGCAGTGATGCTCCCAAAACATCTCTGACAGCATTAAAATCTACTTCCCAGTAAGCTGGTGAGGGGGCTGGAGAACAGGCCTTATGAGGAATGGCTGAGAGAGCTGGGGTTGTTTAGCCTGGAGAAGAGGAGGCTGAGGGGAGACCTCATTTCTCTCTACAACTACTTGAAAGGAGGTTGTGGAGAGGAGGGTGATGGCCTCTTCTCCCAAGTGACAGGGGACAGGACAAGAGGGAATGGCCTCAAGCTCCACCAGGGGAGGTTTAGGCTGGACATTAGGAAAAAATATTTCACAGAAAGGGTCATTGGGCACTGGCAGAGGCTGCCCAGGGAGGTGGTTGAGTCACCTTCCCTGGAGGTGTTTAAGGCACGGGTGGACAAGGTGCTAAGGGGCATGGTCTAGTGTTTGATAGGAATGGTTGGACTCGATGATCCGGTGGGTCTCTTCCAACCTGGTTATTCTATAATTCTATGATTCTAAGGGTCCAACCTGGACAGTCACAGCTAAACTGCTTCAGTGGCTAGGGTTAAGGAAACTGTAATAACCCTAAGATCATTGTAGCACACCCCAAGTGAAGGAAAATATTAATTTATATGTTCATAGACTGAGGATGAAACCAAACCCAGATCCCTCACAAGCAGAGTTCTGGGGTTTCTAATCACTGAACTATAGGAAAAGAACAGGATGATTTCACATCCTGCATAAAGGGTCCCTCTAGGCATCTAACAAGAAAAGAAAGAGTTTAATGAATTGAACTCCAAGTAGAGCAAGCAGCTCCTTCCCGCTCAGTTAGTTTTGAGGATGTTAAGAGACACACTTTTAAGTTTTGCAGCTGTACTTGCCTGCCTGGTTGGCATCTGTATTTGTCATGATTTAACCCTCCCTGAGCCAGGTCAGCAGCAAAACACAGGTCATTGAGAGCCCAAGCCCCATACCCCAGGGAAAGAGGAATGGGAAATAAGAGAGACACTTATGTATTGGAAATTTAACACTAAAATAGCTTTAATGAAACAACAATAATAATAAGGAAAATAATATGAACAAGAAAATAATAGAATATATACAAATACATGAAATTGAACACCCTGATGACTATAAGACACCACTGGTGCTGCAGAGCAGGCATAGGGAAAGGTGCCAGGCTGGACTCAGAGGAAGACAGGCAGTGGGCTCAGGACCTGGATTCAGGAATGCACAGATCTATGATCGCTGGGCAGAAAGAAAGATGGAGTTTTTACTGGTTACCGGCCATCAGAGAAGAAAAGCTTGACCTTCACCATCCTTCAGTTTTATACCAAATATGTGGAATGGAATACACTGTTGGTCAGTTTTGGGTCACCTGTCCTGTCTGCTCCTCTCTGCAGGTGCAACCCGTTTTTGCCTCTTTGACTTACAGCATTCCACCAAATAAGAATGTCCTTGGCTTCTATAGAAATAAGTATAAACAATGGCCTCTCTGCATACCAGTGCCCCGTTACTTTGGTGATGATCATATATTTTAAAGTTTATCACTTTTGAAGACAGACACTATCTGAAAAAACACACAGTTAACTTTCAGAAAATGAAATTACTTAGACAAGGCTTTGCTGAAAAGTTAGAAAATTAATTCTGCTTTAGATCAAACCAGAACAACATTGAAACACCTCTGATATAGCTGTGTGGGCAAAATGGACCAATGTCAGTGTCCTGGTTAAGGACTTGCAGTGTGGACCTAACTTAACATTCCCGAATTAGTGCTGTAGTGGCTGAGGCAAGTGCATATAGTCCATCTGCCAGTTTTCCAATGGCAGTCATAATTCCTGCTTGTGGGACACAACAGACACAAGCCCAACAGCATACAAGATTTGCTGGCACTAAGCCCCAGTCACTGTGACTTCAGTCACATACATGTCATTGGCCTTTCACAGTGAAAAGTTTAGTCAGCTTATTGTTCAGTGTGGATTCCATGCGATCCCATTCCTCCACTAGCCTCAGCCACACACAACAGGAAACCCGGATAGAGAGCTAGTTGTGAGTGAGTTCACACAGGAGCAAGGTTCTTCAGCCTTACAAACCACAAATTTGAGCACTGCAGTACCGAGACCCTCTATAGACCGAATTCACCTTCTTTGTAAGTAAAATGAAACTATATTTCTTCTCTTGTGAAGGAAACAGAAATAATTCCACTAATGCTAATGAAGTATCAACTAACAGAATGACAAATGCCCTAAGAATATCTGTATAGTTATTCGCCAAATGAATAAATAAATAAGGCAAAGGACACTTGCTGCACCAGAAATTTAAAATAACCTGCTGTTTTCTCCCGTGAGAGGCATCTATCTAGTCTATGTCCTGAATGAGGAAGGGGCCAAACAGAAAAATTGTGTATGACAGACTACTTAATTCTATCCTGCTTTGTGCCCACAAGGGAGTCACAATTACAGCTGCACAAGTTGCCTGATTTTTAGAAGTCTGACATTGTGACAAAGCTCTTTGAACACTGTTTTGTTCATAGCACATAGTCAAGTTCTGAGGCCCTGAAACTCTGAAATACAATGGGTAAGGACAGGAGAGCAGTCTTCATTTGGAATTTCTTTGCTTTTTTTCAGCTGAATTCAGATCTTAAATGTTACTGCAAGACAGCATAGCCTTTTTTTGCATTTAAGAATATATTTACTTCCCATTTGGTTATGACAGGCTAGTTGGAAACAGAGGTGTGCATTCTGTAGTCAGCCTATCTATACTTCTCCTGGGAAACAGTCAGCAAAAAGTGACAACAACTGCGTGTGGCAGCCTTAGTTAAAGGAATGAAAATAGTTCAAAAGGCAGCTTCACTTAATATGTTTTCCAGGCTTTCAATATTCAAATAGTAAGAGACTAAATATCTAGTATCTCAAGAAGTAAAACTCAGAGCATCTCAGACAGCAAGCTCAGCTTAAAATGAGGTCAGGGAAAAATAGCTAATTTTTAAATTGTTTTTGCAGCTCATTGTATTGTCTTTAAAAGTCTGCTAACCAACTGTTACAGTACCAAGTATCCTCTCCTTCACAGTATGCTAATATTGTTTTGATCCTTTATCTGTGTCAATGATATATTTGTACAAGAATATGACAACATATATAACTGAGGAAAGCTAAACTACTATACAAACAGCCACCTGAGGAATTCCTGAAAGACCAGGTCTGCTCCATCTTTCTCTGGTTACCACGGGAATTAGAGCAGAAGGTTTGTCATATTCCTGCAGTAATTTCAAGAAAAGTTTCACTATGTGCATTAGAATGTCCAGTTGCAAGAAGCCTTTATTTATTACTTTTTTTTTTTACTTTTTGACTGAAATGATGACAACTTAATTACTGATGACAGTACTCAATGAAGTAGTGAGCTACTGGTTTGAATTATTGGCTCAACATTATACTTCCCTCTGAAAAAAGACAAGTGTTAACTTTACCGGGGAGGTGTTCTTTCTTAGGAAAGACAGGAACAAGCCAAAAGTCGCTGCTCTATAGCCACCATTGTACGCAAAGGCTTTGTTTAATCATGAAAACAAAAACTTCTTGATTTGATATACAAAGGGTCATTCTATACTTAGCATGCCACACACGAGGTCATGCAGAATATGACATGATTGGTGGTGCTCTATTCAGCTAGCACACTAAGTCCAACTCTGTCTTTCTAAATCTGTTTTCCAGCTCCTGAAATGATGTTAGAAAGTGAATGTGGTGGTGGTTTTTTTTTTAAAAAAAAAACAAACACAGAAGGTTTTTGATACAGTATCAAATAGATTTTGGAAAGGGAGGGTCAGAATAAAATTACACTCTAAGTAGCCTCTTACAGCAGAGCAAGAGAGCAAGCTTCAGTACACATTTCAACCAGAAACATGCTTTCACTGCTTAGTCATAAACTCTGAATGACAGTGCTTATAATAGAGTCCTCACCTACAGGTGGGTAAGGTGGTGCCTTCAGCAATACCGAAGGCTTTCTTTATCACAAAGCAAAGTGTCTGCAAAGGTTTGTGATTTGTCATGAGTTTCTTGCTATGGTTTTATTTTTAAGAGGAACTGTTCAGTCTTCTATGTGTACTTAAAGAGCAGAACTTACAGTTGAAACAGTAAGGGTCTGAATGAGTACCCATCTCCAAAAATACATCCAGGCTTCATGCTGGGTATAGACATCTCAACTGATCAGAAAAGACTTCCCTGATGTGAAGACAAACTATACGTGAAGCAGAATAGGTTCCAAAGACATTGAGGTCCTGGGGCATGTCCAGAGAAGAGCAGTAAAGCTGGCGAGGGGGCTGGGGAACAAGTGTTATGAGGAGCGACTGAGGGAACTGGGTTTGTTCAGCCTGGAGAAGAGGAGGCTGAGGGGAGACCTTATCACTGTCTACAGCTACCAGAAAGGAGGTTGTGGTGAGGTGGGTGTTGGTCTCTTCTCCCAAGAGACAGGTGATAGGACAAGAGGGAATGGCCTCAACTTGTGTCCAAGGAGGTTCAGATGAGACATTAGGAAAAATTTCTTCTCTGAAAGAGTTATTGCCCAGTGGCAGAGGCTGCCCAGGGAGGTGGTTGGGTGCCCATCCCTCGAGGTGTTTAAGACAGGTAGATGAAGTGCTTAAGGATGTGACTTAGCGGTGGACAGGTACGGTTGGTCTTGATGATCTCAAAGGTCTTTTCCAACGCAACAATTGTATGATTCTATGAAACACAGCTCCTCCTGTTCAAACTCTTGACAAGTTTGTTGCCATGAGTCTTGGGACAACACGTGAGAGGAAACTGCAGAAACACAGCGCAGAGCCCGTCCTCCTGTTCCCCAGGGGTCCCCACTTTGCAGACACCAGCAGTGACAAGAGAACAGTCACCGGGGGCCATGGCCACACCCCCCTCCCTCTCCCCCTCCCTCTCCCCCTCCCTCTCCCCCTCCCTCTCCCCCTCCCTCTCCCCCTCCCTCTCCCCCTCCCTCTCCCCCTCCCTCTCCCCCTCCCTCTCCCCCTCCCTCTCCCCCTCCCTCTCCCTCCTCCCATAAGCCCCGCCCCCTCCCTTAAAGCCCCGCCCATCGAGCAGCCCCCGCCTCTCCGGCCGCTGCCCCCGGAAGTGGTTCGCGCCGCGCCCCGGAAGTTGTCGCGGGCGGAGCCCGGCCCAGCGCGCGGCCCTGTGGCGGCCGCTGTCGGGAGGCGCAGCCGGGACCGCGGGGCCGCCCTCTCGCCCGGCGCAGGCGGCCCGGCCGGCTCGGCGCGGGGCTCCTGGCGGAGGTGGGTGCTGGTGCTCTTGCTCTCTTACTTTCGGCCCCTGCGCGCGGGGGCGCCCGGCCGGCTGCGTCGGGAGCGGCGGCTCCCGGGGCCGGGCCCGGCTCGCCCGTGGGCGGGAGCGGCCCCGCTCTCTCTCCGCCCGTGGGAGCCGGACTGGGACGGGACCCCTCCCCGGCCGCGGGGCGGGGCGGGAGGAGCCGAGCGCGAGCTCGGAAGCCGAGGAGGAGCCGCTAAAAGCCGTCCTGGGTTTGGTTTGCCGGGGTGCGGGTCCCGGCGGCCCGCCCGCCTGTTCGGTGCCTTGTGGCTCCGTCCCGTCGCGTGGGACCTGTCACCTTCCCCTGGCTCCGCTGCTTGTGTCGTGCACCTCGCGTCGCCGAGCAAGCCCCGGGGCTTCCGAGGGGCGAGCCCCGAGGCTGATGGAGAACTCTGCCGGTCAGTGGGTTAGGGCCGGTGGGCAGAGCCTCCTGAGGGGAAGGGGTTCCTAGAGCTTTTCACAGGGGTACCTGGTGTCCTTGCTCTTCTCTTATTAAACTCCCCTTCCTCCGATGCGTCCCCATGTGCGAATGTAGCAAGGATAGACCTGAAGAGTCACAGAGGTCAAAAGATGTCTCAGTACTCGTTTGACTCTGTTCTCCATCTAAAATTGATGTTCTGGAAAATTAAGTCATGTTTTCTCATCTTTGTGGTCACTGCGTCTTGTTTAGCATTTATGCATAAGAAGTGATAATTAGTATTGGAAATCACTAGGGGTGTTGTTGGACTGTGAGTTGTAAATCACACTGTTACTGCAATGTGTACATGCCGTAGAAATCAGGGTCTCTTGTAGTAAGTGTTGAAAAAGTTGCCAGCAGTGGTTTGATATTAATATTTGAAGAAGCATCTTATTTGTGATTTTTAAATAGACTTTGATTTTTTTTTTTAGCTGTTTTACTTAAAGTGCTATACTTAGGTGATGACAATCTAATTTTTCTTAGGTGTATTGCTGTGTTAAAAGTGATTTGATATTAAGACACACAGGTTCAGATCGAGTAATTATCTTCTTGTCTTGTTGAAGTTGGCAGAACTGCCAAAGGAAATTGGTTGCCTGTTTTCCTCAGCAAATGCACTTGAAGAGCACACCTGTTTATGTATGCCTGCTTAAAATTAAACCAGCATCACAATTTCAAGTCCACAACCTGTTAACTCCATTCTAAATCAAGTGATTAAGAATGTTATAGCTTGACTGAGATTCCCAGAGTTTATTTGCCTCTTTGTCAAGAATGCTTTGAAAATGCTTGTTGAAACAGTGCACTAGCAGTTGTGTGTATATCAGGTTAAAGGGCTTTCCAGGCTTTTGCTTGCTTTCCAGTTCAGTGTCTCGTCTTAAAGGTTGGTAGTGAGTTGCTGTCAAAATAAACTGTTCTCATTCCTGTATAACTCTTACAGGTAGAGTAGTTTGGAACACTCTTTTGTCATATGAGAAATTTCTGCTAAGAAGAAGAGAGGTTCTCTTAAATTTTTGTAATGGGTGGGTGGTAGTTTGTGGAAGGATTGATCCTTGTAAGAAAGGAGAGTTTCAGAGACTGGCAAAATATGACGCATGGCCCTTGGGAAGACTGGTTTGCAGATACACTGCAGATATCTGATTCTGTACTTGAGTTTTACAGTTCAAGAGCTCTGATGTTGATATATTTTGTCTTTTCAATTGATACGTTTCTCTTCTTTGTTAACTGGGTGAACATAAACAGATATATTTACTTGCCATCAAAATGCCTCCCTGCTAAATCTAATGATCCATTAATAAGTCCTATTGTTTGGAAGTTAGTGAGATTATTGCTGAAGGTCTGTTTGTACTCCTACTTATGATACTTTACAAAAAATATTTTCAAAGTAGCTCATATCCACGTTTACTAGGGGTCTGATTCTGAACTCATTGAAATGAGTTTTGCTCTGTTTTGTGACCATTGAATCTTGTAGTTTAAGCAAAACATATTTTGAACCATTGTTTAAATTCCTTGTAAATACTAAACTGCAGTGAAGATAATACTTAACATGACTATTGGCTTTGTTACGTTTATGTTCTTCCTATGGAAATACCTGAGGTGATTTAATCAGTGACATTTAAAAGAATGTCTGGTTAAAGTATTATTAAGTTAGGGTACCTAATATGCTGTCTTAATTTTACTGAACATGAAGAGTGAAATTGGTTAATGTAGTGAACTGGACTCCCTGCTGCTTGTGCATGAGGAGGCTATGGCTGCCTAGGTTTCTGGAAAAAGCTGGGACAAGGTTTAATCTTAGGAACAAATGAATTAATCATGTTCAGCTGCTCTGGCAAGTTTAAATTTAAAATGTGGTGGTGTACCTGTGCTTTCCCACAGCATCACAAACTAATGAAAATTGGACCTTCTGCCTTACCAGGCTCCTTGCTGTTCTTTCTTCCTTGTGTCAATAAGAGTTGCATTGGGAGCCAGTTCAAGAAGCTGAAGTAGCTGGAAAGTAGCAGCTTTTTTTTTTTTTTTTTGAAGAGTTAGTTTTTAATTGACTCAGCACCCTGAACCAACTCACCCTGCAGTTGTGTACCTTTGAGTGGCTGTTGGCCGAAAAGGTAGGATCTAAGGGAAGGAAGAGAAGAATGGCAGTGCATGGGCCTGAATGCGTGAGGCCGACGTGATGAGACTCCAGCCTGCAACCTACAGCTTTGCCTAGGTGTACAGCTGGCATGGACCAGCTCCACCATTGAAAAACATGGTCCTGTTTGTTTCCACCTCGCTCTGCTGCTTCCTCCTTTGTGCGGGCAAATACTTGTATGGTTATGTGGTGAACTGGGCTGAGGTTTGAATGAACTTGGGGGAGGGGAAGGGAGGAGAAGGTTAGGTTTGAGCTGGATCAGTTTGCTGCACAAACATTTGTGCTGGCGCAAAGATGGGGGTGGAAGCAAGCAGTAAGGGGAGCAGGGTGTGTCTGTTTCTTTTGGTGACAGTGACACATTATGCCCACTTAAAGTTTATTCGATAATTCAGTGAGGTTAAGCTCATACAGGATTGAGGGTTTGCATACATTGTTCAGTTATGGTTCATGGGCATATTTTGCATCTAAGACCTTTTAACAGTGTGTCTCTGATTTCATTATGTACTTTGAAGGGAGTTTGAGGAAAGAATCTGGCCTTTTGTATAATAACCTTTTAAAAAAATATTTTTATTTAATACCTATTGTTTCCTTTAGCATTGTTTAATGGGAATAATATGCTGCTGTTCCTCCGTCAAGTTCTTGAAACAGTGAATTTGTTCAGCATGTACGTTGAGTTTCTAAATTTAAAAGACTAAAATCGGAAAAGATAGTTATTGGAGTGTCCACTAAGAAAACTGCTAAGTATTTTGCAGTAATAAGTAAATTTAAAAAAACCCCTCTCTTCCAACCTGGTTATTCTGTGATTCTGTGTGATTCTGTGAAACAGTGAAAATTATGAGGCTGACCTAAGATATGTATTATAGCTTCAGACAGGTTCCTTGGAGACAGTGTGTGACTCTTATTAAGTAACTATTTAACGGTGAGTGGTTTTCAAAATAATTTAAGGCTTTCAGGCTATCACAGAAGTTGTCCTTATGTTTCAGGATATGGGTAGGCATTGATTATTATTGTTAATTATAAACATCTGTGAAGTTTGTAGATACCCTGTCCCCAGTCGTTTGTCTCTACTGCTCTGCCACAGACTACCATGCTTACTGATCCTTTCCGTCAAAGAACGTGTATGCAGTGATTCGTACTTTAGGCATGATCAGCAGTTAGATAGACAGTATTAATCTACCCTCAGTGGTTAGTTACCTTGGTTATTTTTTTCTGAAGCAGACTGGTGTGCTCTTACAGGATACACTCTGTTGCAAGTCTGAGTGGGTGGTAACCTGTCATTGCTGGGTGGTGATGAGTAGCTGTGGGCAGTAGATGCTGCTGGAAGAGAGGACCTATCTGCAGCTTTTCAGTAATGTGTTGTGAAACAAATGTAATGTGTTTTATTTCTGTCTGCTGCTGAGTAACGATGTTTCTTACCAAAACTATTTTGGAGCTGTTGGCTGAAAACTGCCATTCAGACCTGTAGTTTCATGCAGTGTATGCAGATGATATTTTAGTTTTGTTTAAGTTGTAGAACAGCAGTCCTGATGTAACAGATTAGAGTTCTCCACTCTGAAGCATCATCTTTTCTTGTTGGGCCTTCTGTGTAATCAGTGTTAAATGTGAATGTTCTTTTTGAACTTGAACTGGAGATAAATTGGTGTGTGTTTTTTTCCCAAATAAGTACGTACGCATATAAATATGCATTTATGTTATGTATTGTCCAATCATAATGTACTCTTCAAAACTTCCTTTAACAATCTTGGCAACCAATTTAGTTCACTCTTTCTGGAAGCCTGTCTTCCTAGAGCCTTCCTCCAGAATTTCAGTCTTTCTTTCAAGCTTGACATGACAACAGAAATAATTATCCCTTGGCTTTACTAAAAAGAACTAAACTTATTTCTGATGTTGATACAGTAAAACTTCATTATTACGGAATATTTGGGAGTGACTATATGCATTCTTTGCTAATTAGTGGAAATGACGCGATTATTGACTGTTCCCTTCTCTTCTCTTAGAGTACTTTTAATTTCATATCTTATTTGTTCTTCTAAAATGCTTTCACATCCATATGTGGCATAGTAAGGTGGGAAGTTTCTTGTGACACAAGCTGTATTTAATCTGTCACTGACTTCTTAGGTGGTCCAGGATAATTCCTGCCCTTTTTCCTTGAATCTCAGTGGACAGAGTAGTGCTGACGTCTGTGTTAGACAACGTGTTCCTCTGAATTATTCCAAGTGTAAAATGGTTGTGGTGCGTGTTGTTGCTCTCATAGCAGGCTGTGCTGGATGGCCACCTGTATCTACTTCAGCTTCCAGGATCAGCCACAATTACTAGATATTCCACTTATTCCCCCAGAACTATTTTTGTGATGTAGAGGTTCAGGTTGCTTACTGGCTGTTAGTAGAAGCACCTCTCTGTTGGTATGTTTTTGAACAGGGATTTTTGAAAAAAGATCCCAGATGTAGGTTTTAGCTTATCCTTTTTCTTTCCCTTCCTGTATGTTATAGCAGAGATATTCAGGTACTGCTTGCCATTCATCCTTTTCTGGTTTCTACGTTGTTTACTTTTCTGTTGAGGAAAATGTGATTCAGAAATACTGTATGAATTGTCTATGCATGTAATAAAAGCTGAGAGCTATGGGACAGTGGGCATATCTGAAATAGTGATGGTTTTCCTGGACTGTACTCCAAACTCAGGAGAGACTGGGGCACCATGTTTTTAGTTTGAAGATTGAACTTCTTCCCCTTGGCTCTTCTTCATAGTGGTTTTGGTCCTGGCCGGGTCGAGATGCTGCTGCTGCCATTTGTACAGGGGTGATGGTTACTGTAAACCACTGATCTGCTACTGTGTGCTGACTCAGTGGTGAAAAGTTGCTTTTAATTTTCTGCCTTTTCAAGGATAAGGTGGACTTAATCACCTTTGGCAGTACCTGGATTCCCCTGTTTCTAATGGAAGAGACATAACTTTGATTTGTCTGTCTGTGCTGGAGCTGCAGGTTAAACTGATGTGTTGGTATTTCCACTGTTTTCCTGTGGCTGCTGCCAAGGAAGTTAAAGTGCATAGCAGTTCTTATCTGCTGGGGTTACTCACTTTGACACAAATGAAGCATTTGTCTTTCAGGCAAATTTTCTTAGGTGCGTTTGGACAGGGATTTTTTTTTCTTGTACGTTAGTGTGACAGCTGGCACAATATGCAGGTGGGGACATTGCATTCTTACTGTAATTTAGTCAGTAAAAGTGATTGCAGTAATGCTGTTGGTTTGTTACGTGAACATTGGAAACCTGTTGTTCAGCACAGTATTGATGTATTTCTGAGATATAATGTCTTCATGTTATGACTAAAACACTTGGTAGGGTGAAGAGTGGACTGCTTCTGCTATGCCTTAAGGCAGTGTGACATCTTTTTCCCAAATGGAGATGTTGAAGTGGTAGCTTTAAAGGAGAAACTCTTTTTTTTTTTTTTTTTTAAAATTATTTTTCAGAAATGCAGACTCTGGTTTATATGTAAACTCCCAGTGAGAAATGAACACTCCAGTAATAGCTGTGTTCCATCTTGGTAGCGCTGTATCTTACACTGAGCTTTTCTGAAACGACAGCAGTAGCTTTTTGCTTAGTTGCACAATGGAGTAAACCAGACCTGACTGTGCAGCAATTCTCCTTCAGACATGTCTAAATTTTTCAGTCTATTTGAGTATCAACAAACACTTTGTGCATACTTTCGCCATGCGTTGAATGCTTCTATTTTCCTTTAATTTAGCTTAAAACTGGTAATGGAATTCCTGAGGTTTTGAAAGGAATACTTCTTGGCAAGCCTAGAGTTCTGAAACCAAAGGCAAATTAAGATACCAAGCAAACGCAGGGAGGGCTACTTCTTCAGGGAAGAAAGTTAAGATGATTCCAACGTCTTAGAGAAACTTCGTTGTATTTATGTTGGTTTTGTTTGTTTTGTTTGTTGTTGTTGTTTTTTTTTTTATTTAAAGAAATCTCCTTGAATTACACCTTTAAACACAGTTATGTTTCTTTAAAAAAAAAAAAAATCTTACTGGAACAGAGGGGGACTTCTTTTTTCCCCATGATGTTACTGAACAAGTTTCACCTTTTCAGCCAACCATTAGAAGCAGGGGCTGTAATACTTTTCTTTGTAGCTGTCTGTATTTCTCAGTATTTCAAACATTGACTGAAGTGTATAATTAGGTTACTAGTTTCAGTTTAAATAAAATATGCTCTTGCTTTTAAATCACCACAATAATTGTAATTGAAAATAGTTGTTGCTACTATGAATCTATCAGGTGGTACAATAATAGAATCCAAATGTTTATTTACATTTCAAAGCGTAGTTGTGCTTTTTATACAGCATATAGCAAAGCTTCTTGTTATTAGTGGGAATAAGAGGAGTTATGATGGAGGGAAACTTGGTTGGCTGTCAGTGCCTTGTCCCTCTTTGGCGTCTGTGATGGTTGCTGTAAGCATCTTCCCTGTTTTATACTCTGTTCCCACTAATCCCAAGGTGTACAGCAGTTCATAGAAGCCTTGCGTGCTATCTCCTCTACTTATGTTACTGCATTTCTTTCTAGAGTCTCATGATTCTATCTACCTTCATTCAGCCCTGCATTTCCTTGCAGTTTCTTATAATCATATAAATTTTGATTGTCTTGGAGCTTATAATCATCTCTCTCAAACTTAACCTGTTTGCTCGCCATTTGTAATGCTTCTGAAAGTGCTATAATCCTCTCCATGCAGGGCCGCTGTTTGGGACTAGCCCTCTTTTTTTTTTTTTTCCTCTTCTCCTTCAATCCCCGGTCATATTTTACTCATATCCTCCTCCTTCCTTGACGAAATGTTTTCAAGACCATGTTTTCTTTTTCTGTCTTTACAAATGAAATTTAGGACTGTATTGGTCATCTGGAATACTGCAAGTACCTCCTAACTGTCCTCTTGATATTCCTATCTCTATAATCTGTTCAAAGTACAGCTCTTATGGTTTTTCAGTAGTCTGTATGACTGCCAGTTTTCCTCATCAACCTAAAGTTAATTGTCTTTGAATTCAAAGATTTGCATCTCATATTTCTGCATCATACTCCTCTTTTTATTGCTACTGTCGCTGTTCAGATCAGTCTTCCCAGCTATGCCTTTACTTGTGTTTCATATCGTATTCACTTTGATTTAGGAAAGTTTTGAGTATAATTGTATGTTACATGTGTTAATGCCACTACAAGAGAAAATGATTGCACCTCTGACTTTTCTTTGTAGGTATTAAAGTATCCTGTTGTCTCTCTGCTTATACAGATGAACTATGTTCTTATCTACCAAAGTTGACAGGAATGCATGTTACCTTTGGATCTTTCTTATAGAGATGTGTGAAATGTACATTACTGTATGTCTTCCAACTCTAGTTCACTTGTCTGATCCCCATACGTAGAGATACGCAAAGAACCCTGGTGAACACTGGTGACGTGCCTTGAACTCTGTTGTGTGAGTCCAGTGTCAGATATTGTAGACTTTTATGATTATATTTGATTTTATTTAGTAAATATTTTTTTCTGCACTTGGTGGGTTTCTTTGGTGAAGCAGTTAGATGCAATCTACGGCTCTTATTTAAATGATATACAAATTGAATTAAACTGGCAATAAAAGTAGTATTGTGCCATCTCCTATACTTGGCTTACTGCAGAACTAAAGCTAATATTAACAAAGGCAATACCTTTTTTTTCCTAATAAGGAAAGCCAAGTGACTTAAATATTTTTCTTCATGTCTCATGAAACTTTAGGTCACAAGGTTTTTGAGACAATGACTTGTGGCTTGTTTGTTGTTTGGCTGATAATATCACAAAAAAGTTATATATTATAATAGTTACAAAAATCCATTTTAACTTATGACTTGCTGTACCTGGCTTAGAAACATTTTAGGATTGCAGAATTAAATTGTTGTGAATCTCTTCTAGGTCATGGCAGGTGCCTTGTGTTTCATTCTCTTAAAATTGACTGACAGACTTTCATGCCTTGAAACTGAGAATGCGGTGTCCGTGTTACTCATTAATTTGTACTGCTGTAAATGTAAAAGGACTGGAGCAGTGGTAGATTTAGTGTTAATTCTCTGGGGTGTACAAACATTTATGCTAAAGTAAACTGGATGGTTTGTATCGGTCTATATAGTATTTGTGCAGCTAGACTGGAGGTGGTCTTAAATTCTTAAATAATTGGCTCCTACTTTAACGTTCATGGAAGCATTTAACTGGCAAATGTTTGGATGCTCTGTGTGAATGTGAATGCCTGCTTTCTTATCTCTCTGATACCTGTCTCTTTCTTCATTTACTGTGCAAGTTTTAGGCAACAGTATTCAGTTCCTGAGAGAACTTGGTCTGCACTTGCAGTTTTACTGGGAAGGATACCATTGTGTTAATCTTGGTTATTTAAAGGCATTTGGTTAAGACATTTCAATTCTTAAGTATTGAACAAGCTAATATGAAATGCTATATCATCAAATAAATTGTTCTCTAAAGTTGACCTTTGTGGTATTTATTTAGTAGTATTATAACAACATTGTTAGGCCTGTATTTAGAGAAACTGAGTAATGCATGCCATTCAGGCAGTCCTGCAACTCCAGAGAGTGCTCCATTCCTAAAAACTGCTGGACTAGAAAAGAATGTGTAGAGGAAGGGAAAAAAGGACTGGACTACATGGGCTTCAAACTATTTTCTTGGGGTTTTTTTGTTTGGTTTTTTATTTTTTTTTCATTTGATCCTCCCTCCTCCTGCTTTTTTTTAGTAGACAGGTGGATGGATGAACCATTCTTATCCAGTGCTTACGTCCTCGCTCCCCAGCTTCCAGAACTTTTTCAGGTAGCAGAGGTGGGGAGAGCATTTCCAGCTTGTTCTCTAGGTTGTTAGTTCTAGAGCAATGTGTGCAACATACACCAGAAACTTAGATAAGCTACCAGTTTCTGTTTAAGAGTATATCATGACTGTTACTTTAAGATACTTATGGCCACTTAGGGTCTTGAAATATTTCTTCTAGTAAAGAGCAACAAAGTGCTCTTCAAAATCTAAAGTTCAAGTTATTTGTCTTGGATATTCTGTTCCTGCAGTGAATGTGGATCATCTGACCTTCACAAATGTGTTTTTCTTTTACTATTAGTTTAGTCCAATAGTGTCAGTATGTTTGCTTAATAAATACTTATTTCTTCCCACTTCAGTGTTCCTAGTTCTGTTGGGTCCCTATAACATGGTCTTGTAGAGCACAACTTCATGTATGTTTGTTAAGTTTAATTTTACTTCTTTGCAAGAGTATGTATTAATGTCAGCTGTAAAATGGAATTCTAGTTGTTGAATGGATGTAACTTACTAATTTTAAATTGTATGGCTTTAAATAGTTTCATGTTAAGTAAAAAGTAGTTTAACATTGTGAGTAGTGTGTAATTAAAAAGAAAACTACATTGCCAAAGGTTAGATTGTGCCAGTAACATCATTTTAGCACTTTTCTGTTAATTCTTCACTGCTTGTGTTAAAATAAATCAATAACGCTTATTTATACTAAAACCTGTCTCCTCTCTCCAAGAGCATAGGCACCTCCAATTTACATCTGGTGTCAGGTTCAGGTTAGCTGTGAATATTTCTGTCCAGGTTTGCATGTTTGTGAAGTGTTAAGGTTCACAGGTATAGGCGTGTAAAAAATTAGTTGGCAAGCAGTTAAAGTAAGGTTTATGTTCACATCTCACCTCTGATAGCTTCCTATACTCCTATCTAATGGTAATTTTGAATTGTTCTTTGTTTAGATTCTGATTCATGTAAGATTTTTGCCTTGTTTTGACTTCACATTGAACTACATGTGACAAAACTTAGCAAGATATGTAGGAAGGACAAGGTTCAACTTAAGCATATGCTGGTCATTTTGGAGCTTAGTAGTTTTAAGCTCTCCTTAGGAAGGATGATTTGTTTGTAGTTTACAGTAGGAAGGTGTCTGAAGAGGAGGAAACCTGTTCAGCTGAGGCTTTGAGGACAGACTGGTTACAGTGGTACCATCAGATTGATTGTTTCTAGTTCTGACTTAAACAGTGAGCAGTGCATTAAGGATGGTACATTGGATTCTTATGGAGTGTTCTGTCATAAGCATAAGGTTTTATATTCTACATTAAATATGTAGGTTTAAGCTTTTGCATGAAAAAAGTATTTATTTCAACATGCTATGCATTGGGTAGCTAATTATTCTGAAATTGTCTGACAGTTTTTGATGAACTGCTGTAGTCCTTGATTACGTGCAGCTCTAGATTTTTTTCGGAAAAATAAACATTTTTAAGTAAGACCTGTTTTCTAATCCTGCTGTCGGATGTCAGAATGTCTAGAATAGTCAGATCATGTTTCTTTGTGTTGCTTTCCAGTGCCTCACATAAAAGCGTGTGACCTAGATGTGTGTGGGTTTTGTTTTTTCATTTAATGGAGTTACATAAGTTAATATAGAGTCTATTGTTGATCAATAGCTAAAATTATTGCGGGGGGAGAAGTAGGATGGGGAAGGGACAACTAGTGTTCATTCTTTTGTTGAAAGAAAATCTTCATCTTTCTTCCATCACTTGGGCGCATTCCACTTTATGTTCTGCTCTGTCGTTAGTCTGTAATGTTAGCATTTACTGTCAAAAATTGGACATAACCTAGGAGCTGAAAAGAACGTAAACTCTTGTGTAATGAAATATGTAAGACTTTGTCAGCTACAGATGAATAAGTGCAATAGTGTATCAATGAGGTTTAGATTTTTAGAATAGGAGTTAAATTTTTAGGTTTGTTCTGTATGAAATGTTATTTCTCAGGTGTGCTATGTCAAGGAAATGTAGTTTCAGAAAGCCTTCTGTGTTTTTGAATTTAGAACAAGCAAGGAAATGTCACAGAACAATGCTTGAGATAATGGAATAATTAAGCCTAGTAGTGAATGATGAAAAGTGGAAATGTTTTATATCTTACTTTGAACAGTAAATATTGTGGGCTGGGTGCAAGTGATTTGGGAGAGGTCTTGGTTTATGCTCATTGTAAAGACTTTCTGTGAATTCCAATAGCAAACACAACTTCAGTGAAGCTACATCATCAATTAACTTTCATTATGAATGGACTGTCGTAGGTAGTTATAGGAAATTTTGTAACTACGTATTAGCACATAAAAAGAACATAAAACTAGACAGAATAAGGGGGTGTTGTCTCCGAAATGGAAGTCTAGTTATGAATGAAATCTAACTAAAACTGTTACCAAAACTTTGAATGTTAAAAACTACTTGCCAGGTTACTCATAGTCTAATCCTAAAACCAAACTTTATCTGACTTTCTCTGGGTTTCAAATCTATGTGTGAATGTATTGTTTTATGGTAGTCATTAGAGTAAAACCACTGTTGAATGGAAGTTTAGTAAAAATCTCAGAAACCTAGAAGCCAAGTTTCTTTTGCTCTGTGCTAAAATCCCATCACACTTTCTTTCCAAAACAAGTTACAGAGAAGAAGAAATTTCCACTTTTTTTTTTTGTTTTTGTTGAACAGTTTATAATTTGGGACTAAGGAATTTGGCCTTTTTTAAAAAAATATTTTGTAGATACATGTTATTCCTGAGACTTGAATTTTTTGTTCTGATGGAGAGACACAGACCATCTCTGCTTCCTCCAAAAGTATTTTCAAATTGGTTCAGTGGTACAGTTCTGCCCAGCTGCTTTACCCTGGGGTGTAGTGTTGACATTTAAATTCAGTGTCAATAAGTCTTCTTTTTTTTTTTTTTTATTTTAACTCAAAAATAGTGACAGCAAGCTTGGGGCAGGCAGTGCATTTTTTCTAGTTTACTTTGCACAATCATCCTGTACATGGATGATTAAACTCTTTGTAGATTGGTTTACAGTATGCCTTACAGATTTTTTTTTTTGTTTGTTTGCTTTAAAAGGCCTTGATATGGAGTGCAGCAATTCAGCAGCTGATTGCGAGTAGTTCAGTGTTTGTCTCCTGAATTAAGTAGGGATTTTGTTGGGGATCTAGCACTGTGTGAGGATAGCAAATTTATCCACTGACTCTTTGGTGATGGTGGTTGCTACTTCCTAGAACTGCATTTTATTTCCAAGAAAACTGTAAATGCTTCCCTATGAAATGTGTGCATTCCTAGGCATGCATTCTAATGCAGTGAATTGTACCAGTGAGTTATGTGGTGCCCCATGATTTTTCATACAGATTGTATGCAGTATTTGTACATCAGTTTTAGTACTTTTTTCTTTTTTTTTACTAAGTTACTAGATGTGCTTTAAGGTTATATGTCACTATTGATGGCTTCTGTCTACAGTAGTGACTTGGCAGAGGTTTCAAACACTTGCAAATGTAATTAAACTGCTCAAAAGTGGCAACTATAGATCATTCTCTAGGGAGACTCAAATGACTCATGAATGACTCACTCAGACTCAGTTCTGAGGATCTTATGATTACTTCTTGTTCCATAGGCTATCTGATGGCCAGCAATGAAGCTAAGATGTGCTAGAGATTAAAAACTCTGCTATTGCTTCGGTACACAGCGAGTTACAAAAATTACTAAAAATAACATAACCAAACCAATTTGTTCTATCCAGTTTGGCCCTAGTTCAGTGGAAATAATAGACAAAATCTGTCACCTCAGCAGGCAAGAATTAATGTATTTTAGTTTGAATAATGTAAAAATTACACCATTAGGGCTTAGCTGATCCATGTTGCTGCAGTGTAGGGTTGTTAGCAAAGGGAAGGTTAATGTGCTCATGTTTTTGTTTTGAGGTAGGCTAGTGTCTGCTGCAGAAGAATTTGTATCAGTCTGAAGTGCTAGAAAGGCTTCAGAATAGGACAGTAGCCTTACTTGCAGCATGCCACAGGCTGGCACAGCAGAAACAAGGTATAAATATAATCTGGCTGTGGTTCCATCATGTATTATTTAAGTTTTCCAACTGTTTGTTTTCCCTTCTGCACTACAGCTTGCTGTCCTCTCACTTGTGATGCTCTCTGTAAGTACAAGCTCACTGGAAGGATGTAAATTAAGTCCTCTCTCTTTCTCAAGTAAAGTAACACCAATACACGTGCCTTGCATAATGTTCTTGCTTCTCTAGTTATTTTTCAGAATACTTGGTAAGCAATATGGACTTCTAAATGAAAACCAACAATTTTCTCTTGCTCTGATTTATGTGGTAGTACATAGAAGTTGGTCGACATATCAGAGAGTCAAAATGAATGGGTTGGAATTTATGAATACATGTAGGGATGCTAGGTTAATAATCTTTGATATATTCAGGGTTAAATAATTTACATGGAGTTGTACAACAGTATCAAAGCACGTATGTTTATAGTAAGGAAATAATTAATGTGTTGTAATGATGAGCTACTATACCAAATACCTCCAATTCTGATGTAGAATGGGACCTGGGGAAACATAGGTAGCAGCCTAAACGTTGGTGGGGTTAAACAGAGGTTGTAGGAGCTGGGCAAGATAAGATAAGGTAGTGGATGAATATAGGGAATTGAATGGGAACTGATAAACTAGGAAGAAGTGTGACTTCTGGAATATTTTGTATTTTGGGAGCTTGATTTCATTTATCCCAATATCACCTATTAGAGAATTTTGAATTAGTGTTTTACTGTCCTTAGTAATTAGCATGTGTCTTAGTAATTATCGTGTTTCTTAGTTCTAAATTGCTTTCAAAATATCTGTGGTGTTGTTAGGCAGGGATAAGTGGCTTCTGTGCTTTTGTTTTCGGGTGTCTTCCAGTGTAAGCAAAAGGGCTGCAATAAATGGATAGAGTATTTGGTATTAAAGTGCACCATAAGCAGCATAATGATTATTTCACACCGCTTCTCCCTCTAACTTTTCTTCACTTCCTTTCTGTTTCTTTTCTAGAAATGTAACTTTTGTGGATTTTGTTGTTGGGGTGCAGTTTCTGTAACTCATTCTTGTTGACTGATTTAGTTACTGTTGGATGTAATGTGTTGCGTTGACAGAAGCTTGTGTTCTGTTTGCTTGTACTGTCTGAGACAAACCATTTCATTTGCTTTTGGGTTTTTTATATTTACTGTGAAAGTACAGAGAGAAAGAAGAAGAGTCATTGTCTCGGATCATACAAACTCACTTTGGAACGTCATTGCCAAAGGCCATTTCACTTAGTGATTATTATGTTTATGAAGTTGTTGTATTTTTTCAAACCACAATTCTTGTAAAAAGATAATTATTAAGTTAAAGCTTGGACTGTTCTTTGCAGATTCTTTGCCAGTGCCAGAATATATTCAAATGATACATATTTATCGTTTCAAAGGTATCGCTCTAATTTGAGATACTGAGTAGTATAAGTTTTTAAATCATGTTACTGTCCTTGGAGTTTACTGAATATTGATTTTAAGGTGAAAGCAAAGCATTTATCTTGCACTGCCATTAAAAAGATGATGTGAAATGTGCTACTTCATACAATGGTTTGAAATTTTTGGTCTAGCTGTAAATTAATCTTTATGCTGTCTGTGTTTTAGGGACATACGCATGACACAACAAAAATCTTGCTGTTGGCAGCTATTGTTGCTGAACACTTTAATAATCAGTTTTAACAAATCACAAACTTCCAGAGGTTTCATGCTGTGTGTTTATGCAAAGTTTAACTTAATACTGAATTGAGTGGTTGAGCTGGAATTTGTAAGGATGACTGACATGCAAGGTTAACTTTTTGAAGAATGATGAGAATGACTTTGAATTTGTTGGGCCACTTGGGCAGATTGATGAGAATTTTTGTGCATTTTGTAGCAATAAGTTGCACCATCCCAATGAATGCTTATTCTTTTGAGTTCTCACTGGTTCTTCATGGTGCAATCCATACTGATACATGCTCAACTTCATTTACCATGCAGCAACAGTTCTTTGAAACGTTTGATGGGTGCATGTTCTCCTGACCCATCTTGTCTCCTTGCCACATAGATTTTCCCTTGTATAGTTTTCGCTTTGTAAGGGAATGGTGGGAGACTTTACAACAAGGTGCCCTTTTCCTCTTAGTGTATATGAGCAAAGCTCTAAAATTGGTTATGGAAAACTTTTTAATCTTGCGTGATAGTCTCCTGTAGATGGACCGTTGGAGTCATTAGTTGTAATACATCTCTGAGAATACAGTTTGTGTAGGAAATCTAAACTACTTTGTAGTAGTTTAGTAGCATGTCTTGAGAATGTCTTTATTTCAAAGTCTTCCACCAGTACTTTTTCTTCACTTGTCTCTTGCATGGTTGCAGGTGAAGGTTGTAAACAAAAATTAAATAGTGGATTTGTCAACATTTTGTGCTTGACTGTAAGTAAGGAATGGTCAGAGTGCCTTAGGAAGTTGTGCCTAAGTCCAATTTACTAAGAAGTTGCTAACTTTCCCCTTTCCAAGCCTGTATCCATCAGCTGTACATTTGGTGTCTTTACAGTTGTGGATTTGAAGACTTATAAGTAGAACAGTATCAGATAATAGCTCTGTAAATGTAGAAATTGCACATACAAACTCATAACTTTTACTCATATTAAGGCTGAAGTGCAAGGCACTTAAAGTATGGGTGAGCATAATGCTGTTTTAACATAGTTGAAATGAGCCTGATCGTTGCCTGTTCTTGGATGGAGAATATTTTCACTGCACAGGAACAGGCAAAAGCAACAAGACAGCTGTGCCATAAAATGGAGATGCCAGTTTAGACTGGTAGAGGTGTTTGTGCCAAGGAATTGTGGCTGGAGTTTTTCCATGTCTGTTATAGTGTGTGTAATGGTCAGCTGAATTACATCTCTTGTGGTAGCTGCAGTAGAAGTATGAGTGCAGTACTTACCAACTGTTTTTTAGAGTTTATAGTACAAATGGGTAAGACAGGCATTAAAAAAATAAGAAAAAACCCAGATATTACACAAGTGATTGTAGATCAACAACACTGCTGGTAGCAAGGTCCTAGATATGGACTAGGGATGAGCTGAACAAGGAAGATGAAAGATAGCTGAGATGAAGTGTGGTGACAGGAGAAAGCAAGGAAGCAAGATGAAGACTAACACAAAGAAAAGATCAAGCCATCAGAGAGATGTACAGAGAAACTTCCAAATGTCCTGAAAACCAAAGGTCTTGGCCTTTACCTGTGGTACTTGTCTGGCTTTGCCTGGCTGGCCATCTGCCCTGGGCAGAATAAAATGGCAGTGTGGTAACTGGTCCTCCTCACTTGGACTCGCTAAGCCCCAAAGCTGGTACAAAAGGGACAATTGCTCTTTTCAGGGTTATTTCCCAGCAGAAGTCTCTGATCTGAGGCAGGAGATAGAATGATACAGGAAAGATGGGGAAAAAAAAGTTGGGGTAGGCAGAAAAGGAAAGAACACAGTGTTCGGTAATTGTGCTTGATTAATCAATTGTCATATAAAATTGATAATTTGTGCTCTGGAAAACTACCTCTTATACAGTACAGCAGATTTTGTTGTTTTTTTTCCTTTATCGAACAGTTGAAACTCATTATCAAAGACACTAGATCAAAAGTACCAGTTATGTTAATGAAACCCTAAAGTTTACACTTCAGACTTCATAGTGTTGTTACACAGCAAACATTTTGACTTTTCTATCCAAAGATGCACGTACTTTCAAATTGTGTGTTCATTGATGTTATTCCACTATTCTGTGCTTGAAGATGTTCATTAATCACTTCTGTAATTTGTCAGTCTTGTACTTAACGTGGTGATATGCTAAAATGTAGACCTTAACAGGATATATTTCAACACCAAATGTAGCTCTTATTCTAAAACTGCTTTTGAAAATCTTTAGATATTGGAGAAGGGTTTTGTTTGTTTGTTTGGTTATTTTTTAATGCCTGTATTTTTCCTTAATCATAAGTTGCTTAAGGCTAGAATGGAGGAACCTAGTTGGACTCCTCTGTGTTCTGATAAGATAATACATCTCACCTGCTTACTCTTGAACAGGAAGCAGTTAACCTTCTACGTAAACACTGTACATCACAAAGTTTTCTGAACATGATTTTGGAGCTACTGAAGACATCAAAGCTCCACTAGTTTTCTTGTCAGCTTATTACAGACATTAGTTAGTATGTATTTATTGTATGCTGAATTATTTGGTGGATTTTGTACTTAATAATTTTTAAAAACTTTTTTTTAATTCTTAGAGTTCTGTCAAGTGATCTTATCTTGATATGCGAACCTTTTTTTCCATTGACCAATGATTTTTTGATGTAAACGTTCATTTATCTAACTTCTAAACCTAGAAGGGCAATTTTAATAAATTTGTAACAAACTTACCCAAGTTGATCTATCCTAGACAAGTATCTGGCAATGTCACACATCTGTTGAACACAGGAGAGCTCCTCAAAAATCATTACTGCATTTCTTCACAGAATAAAATGTCATACAGTAGTCTCAGATGATAGGTTATTCAGCTAGTATAATACATATGAAATAGCTCCTCAGAACTTACTTTTAAATTGTTATGTTTCATTATGATACCTAGTTTAAAAAAAAAAAATCCTCTCTGTGGACGGTGGTGGTTCAGTTTAGACTTTTTGTAAATCATTCCCTGGCCTTTCTTGAACAGTTGTAGGGAGTAAGCAGATCCTCCAACTACTTTACAGGAGTGTAAACAATGGTAATAAGCAGTTTGTTACTTAGCAATATTTATTTTAATCCATAGGTCACTGCAGAAGTGCTGCTGAGCTGGAGTAGACAAACATAACAACAGAAGTCAATACTTTATATAGATATTCCAGTGCTTTGAGTAAAATACCTAGAGACTAAATCTAGAAGGAACTCGCTCAGCTCAAATATCTGTTGGAATTGGTTTTAGCTTGTATTCATTTGTATGTGAGATCTGCTGTAAGATGCTGAATCATATAAATAAATACTATATTTTAAATGCAAATCTCGTTATTAAATTGAGTGAATTAGAATAGATTTCTGATCTTTTTCCATTCTTGTCTAAGTGCCAGCAAGCTTTAAGGGCTCGTTATTTAAATGGGCTTTTTGCCAAAACATTTTACATTCTGTGTTTTTAAACAAATTGTGCTGTTTTGCTAAAGCACACCAAGTTTTCGTCCCCAAAATGCTGTAGCTATAGAATATGTGAGCGGCTGGCTTTTGTGTGGCTCATTTTTGGGCAGACTTCTAATACCCTGAAGTAGCAAACTGGCTGTTTAATCTGTCCTTTTCTAGAAAATTGTTGGAGCAGGGTGGTATTAATTTTGGTCGTTGCACCTGCTTTGAAATTAATCTGTAAACCCCGTGGATGGGTCAAAATCATAACTTTTAAAATGTTTTTGTTAACCTCCCCTGCCTAAATCTGAATTTGTCTGTGTTCTGTTCTTTCTTTCAAGTTCTCTGACTTTTCATTGACAATAAGGTGTGATCGATTATTTAACTGCAGCACAGAATAGTGTTACTACTACACTACCAGGTGTATCTATGGGCGTAGTTTCAAAGAGCAATTCTTTGTGGTGCTGTTGCTATAAACAGTGCCACCCCCTTATTTGTGTTAGGGCGTTCATGTGGTGAACCTGATCAGGAAGCTGTTCCAGATTGAAAAATAACTGAACAAGGAAAATGATTGTTTTTTAACCCAGAGCAACTATGAGTGACATACTGATGTTTGCAAGGGGTGGGTAACTGAAGAAACATTATAGAAAGTAAAACCTGAAATAGCTGAAGTTCAGGTGGATATAGAGTTTTCTTTATTAGTTTTTTGTTTGTATTTTATTTCTTAGCAATAAATGATATTTTGCATGCATTTAGGTGGAGATATATGTGTTAGCTGGAGAAGGAACACAATTTATCTCAGGTCAAGTTGTGCTAATGAAGCTGTGGTCTGGGTATGGCTTGAAGTCCCAGCTGAGCTAGGCATGCTCGCTGTATTCCTGCTCCCCCCTGCACATTCCTGCCTTCTCTCTGTTGTGCCAGCTCTGTCACTGAGCCAACAGGGAGGCAGCTCAGGAAGCTAAACTGGCTGAAATGTAACCTTCCAAAAATTTATTATCGGCTGGCTTTGCTCCATGAAGCTGCACACCATGGAGACTGAAGAGAGCCAGAGCTCACCTACAGCTGGGAGCAGCAGGAGAGTCCATTGCTGTACCTCCAGCTTGTATTATTGTGTAGCCTCCAGGCACCAGGAATAAGACCTGAAAGGTGGCTGCATATACTTCTAAGCCCTGCCTGTCCTTCTGTACTTCATAAAATCATAGAATAGTTTGGATTGGAAGGGACCTTGAAGATCATCCAGCTCCAACCCCTCTGCAGTGGGCAGGGACACCTACTAAACCAAGCTGCTCAAAGCCTCATCTAGCCTGACCTTGAACACCTCCAGGGATGGGGTATCCACAACTTTTTGAGGCAACCTGTTCCAGTGCCTTGCCACCTTCACAATTAAACATTTCTTCCTAATACTTAATCTAAATCTCCCCTCTTTCAGCTTAAAACTATTTCCCCTTTTCCTATCACTACATGCCCTTGTAAAAAGTCCCTCTCCAGCTCTCTTGTAGGCCCCCTTCAGGTTCTGGAAGGCTGCTGTAAGGTTTGCCTGGAGGCTTCTCCAGGCTGAACTTCTGCTGTGTGACCCCTCCCTAGTTTCAGCTCTGACCTCTTCCCTCCATTCTTCTTGTACCCTCGCGGTTCCCTGTCACCCTCTGCAAAATACTACTCAAATGGGAGGGGAGAGGAGGAGGGATCGGAAGATGAAATGAGCTTTGAGTTTGTGGACTTCAGTTTGAGGAATGCTGGTTTAGGAGATGCAGTGGCTAGTGGATGAATAGGAACTCTTCATAAAGGAGACAACTTGTCTGCTTTAGCCAATAAAGCAATTAATGTCAAGAATAACTTAAGCATCAGTGACTCCTGTGGAGGTCTGCAGGGCATTCAGGGCATTGGTAGTATTTATTTTGATTTCTTGTTTGCAAGGTCTTTCTAAAGTTTTATAATAAAAAGCATAACAGAAGAGCTACTGTTTGTATCTTTTAAGCTAATGTACTCTACCAAGTGGTACTGCTTCAATATCCATTAAATAGCACAGCTGGCACAGAATAATGAGTGTGTGATCTGTTTGGGCAGTGTTATTGACTAAGGGTATTATAATATAAATATGAAGAATTCCTGTAGTGTACCCTAGGAGCACACATGTTGGTTGTTTCCCCTTCCACCCCCACCCTGCAGTGTTGAAATTTTACACTGTGGAAGTTCATTAGAAAAAGAAAGAAATTGTGCAGCTGTGGAGGGTACATTTTGGAGGCTCTAGTCCCAAGTAAAGAAAGACAAGACTGTGTATGAAATTGATGCTATTTTCAAAGGATGGTAAGGGTGCTGCTTTCGTGTAGTCATGGCTAGTTAATGGTGATAAAGTCGTGACATCTTTAGCAGTCTCTAGTTTTAATCCTTTATGAGAGAAGATGGCCATTCAATATAGCCATCAGATGCTAACAAAATGGATGCGCCGGAACAAGCTTGCCCCTCCGAGTGATAAACCAAATTGGTTTGTTTTCCGTATGCAGATGTTTGGAGTTTTAGTGTGATATTTTAAACTGCATCAACCTAATTCTTAATATCTAGAAGCTGCAAACATTTGCAACATGAAGGTTCAGTCACAAAATAATACAGAAACACAACGCCAGTGTGAACTTGTGTGTAAAGATTACCACTGAGTGCAGTTGGTAGAGAAACAAAAAATCTGCATGAAGTCTTTGAGGACTACAGTATTTTGGGTAATATTTGACAGTGCACAGTACTCGGAATTCCCTATAGCCAAGGAGGGATGGAAATGTATGAGGCTGAAGCTTAAGGCTACTGTCTCAGCACCAGCAAAGATCAGTGCACTTCTCGGGCCTTTAATTTAGGATTGGTTTTTTTGTTTTAAAATTGAGTTTTCTCTTTTGCTCATTCAGAGAGGCTTCTAGCTGAATCTTCATTTGTACAGGTGGATCTAACTACAGGTTTTGTTAACTCCTATCTCAAATAGGAATGGGCATGAATCGGCTAAACTAATGGAGAGTGTTAAATCACTAGTGAAGGAGTAGTCAGAATTGAAGATGATATTGTAGAGGGAATGACAAGTTACTTAATTGGATAGAATTTGACTGAAAGACATTTGCTGGAAAGAAAGAAATGGTTGCTTGGATCACAAATGTGATTATACTTGGGTTTTACTTAAATCTGCTAGGCAGATCCTAATAATCAGAATTCTAATCAGTTGGTGTAGCCCAAAGCACAGACAGGCATCTACACAGTCAGATTACCATGGTTTAAGAAAGCAGCCACGTTAAATAGATGTGCTTATGCTCTTTGTCATTGCAAATGCAAAGAAAAAAAATAAAACGTAAGCCTGTCTTTTGGCAGACTCAATTCACTGGTGACAGAAAACACCCTAAGGTTATAGATCATGCTCCTGGTCAGCTACCAGTGGAGAGTCTAGGTAGTTGGAATTTGAGGAGTAACTAGCTATTGTTGATCTTCCCCTTTTATACAGTGAATTGGAGTTAGAGGGGAGGTGAAGTTAAATGATTATTAGAATTTCCCCTTAAAGTGGGAATTAAAAATATGCAAGAAGAATGTGAGGAGGCACAGTAAACAGAACTAAGAAAGTTGGTAGTCTTTCAAATGTGATGAGGAGAGTCTTTGGCAGAAGAAGGAGAAATGGTAAATACAGAAGACAAACTGTTTTTAAAAACTCAGATTTAATGAGGTCTTGGGAGGATAGGAGTGCCAGTTTTTGGGGAAAAAAAAAAAATGTATAAAAGCTAGATGTTCGGGTAAGGCCAAGTTCCTTGTATCCAGGGGCGAAGAACTTGCTGCTAGGGAAAGAGGAACCAATGAATGGGTGAAGAAGGTACATATTGAGAATACATACCGACACTGTATTAATCTCTTTATTTTTATAAAACACAGTGCTATAGTCTTAGTTTTGATAACATCTTATTGAATCTGCTTATTATTTTGGTAAGAGGGACCTTGTAGGTTTCTCAGTGGTTTCTTTTTTCTATTAATATATTAGAAGACTGTATGCAGAACATGTGAAAAACAAAGCAAAGTTCAACCTTTCCTGAAATGTTTGGATGAATGGTACTTCAGAGATCAAAATACTGTAGAATAAAAACTTAATTCCATTTACTTAATTAGAAAATTTGGCACTTTGCTGGCTTTGGAGACTTGGCAAGAGCTGTGGGTATTGAGTTTTTAGGAGGCATCTGTGGTTAAATATTGGAGATCTGACTGATTCTCTGAACAGTTTGAAGCCAACCATCCTTTTCAAGAATTCAGCTTGATTCTCTCTTCCTCTTTGTCCCCATTACTTGACTTCATTGTTGTAGCCTTCTACTTTATTTTCCCATTTCATTGCTTTTCTCCTTGATCCTGTATCCAAAATCCTTTTCCACAGCAGTGATGCTTAAAACTTCCATCCCATTTCTGCAATTTTGGTGTGTAAAAATGATGCTTTTTGTATATGCTGTTCCTTCAAGGACATTTTCAGAGATTCAGAATTTCCTGTAATAAAAAAATCTAGTCTTGCTTAGTTGTTTAACCTAATGTTGCAGTTTGGAGTTTGAAGTTCTGGCTGTTTCTTTTAAAAGGATGTAGTTAGTCTGGCAGACATTCACAGAAAACAATACGGTGGTGTGGATCTGGAGAAATTGTTTTAGTAAGAAATCGAAAAATATTTGTGTGTAAGTTGTTTTAAAAATGATACCAAGTAAAATATAAGTCTTGTTTGGAAGTTGAGAGCAAAAGGATCATTTTTTGGAGTGCAATTAAAGTATAGCACAAGGAACGTTGTCCCACATTCTCAGAAGGATTAATGGGGATAGTGGAGCAAACAGCTTGTGTGCTCTTGTCCAAGATGCATGTTCCATAGAGGCCAAGACTTTTTTAAACGGGCTGAGGTGAAGATTGAAAACTCCATTTAATGTTGCGTGTATATATATGTATGTACCTATTGAATGGAACATTTGTATCAATCTAGTACCTCGATGAAATGTGTGATTACCTTTTTATATGACATTATGATAGGCCAAAATATGGGGTGCCACACCTCGGAATAAGGGAATGCCGCTCTTAAAATTTCATGCTAGAGTGGAGAGGTGCAGGATCAGTGTCACACAAATCAGTGTTAAAAGTCATGAAGTATTTAAGTGTTAGCACAACATTGCTGCCTACTGCAGTTCTCTGTGCTCATGTAACCCAGCTGTTTGAGCTGGTCTTTAATCTTCAATTCTACTGTAATTGTGGTGAATGTAAGAGCTTTTCTGTCAGCCTGAGCATGTTTTTTTAAGAAATTACTGATGAACAGCATTCCAGCAAATGTTTAACTGCCTTATGTAAATCTGAGCATTTTGCTAAAATAATCACTTTTAAGAAGAGCTGTGGAGAATTAATTTAATAGTAACATGCCATTTCAAAATTTTACATAATGGCTCTTCAAGGTCATTTGGCAGTCCTGAATTTAACCAAATGAACAAGGCTCTGACTTTGCTTTTCTTCTAGGTTTTTTTCATTGCTTGGGGTTTGTTTGGTTTTTTTTTAATGATATTGGGTATTTTTATACAGCACCAAGGTGGGGTGGGATGAGGGAGAAGAAATGTAAAGTTGCTGATTACTTGGAATCCAAATATGCTGAAACGTTTGCAGCTGAACAGATCAAGTCATGAGGATCTAGGTGTTGAGGAGGAGTAAGAAAATAAAAGAAAGGCTCCTGTGAATGTGAGGAGCAGGCGGTTGGTGGTGGCAAGAGGTGCTGGCAAAGGAGTGCTGCTGAGAGAGCGAGTTCCTGGTGCGATCCTGCATCAGCCTACTTGTTGTGTGCTCAAAGAGGGCTCTGAGGGTGGTGTGCTGAAACGGCAAGCTTGTGTGCGGTTGCAATAATTTTGTTTTCATAGGAGCCAGAAGACTTCACAGTTTAGCTTGGGTTTTGCCAATTTTGTTTTGCTTTTTTTCCTTTGGAAAGGGCTAAAGAGAGAAAAGGAGTGTACATTTATTACTGTATTTTAATCATAAGTCTGACAGCATGCTCATTCAATAAAGTCTTGAGGTAGAACTCCACCTGTTAGCATAAGCAAAGTTAGAAACTAGATTCTGCAACTTCACCTCTACCATTCATAGTTTGTTTTCCATAATTGCAGCCAGTGGCACCGAACTCTTTCTCAGCATGTTTAGTTTCTTCTTGGATCTCCTTCCTTGTCATTTTTAACTCTTTTACGGTTTGTTAGCACTGCTGCTTTTTCATCCTTCAGGTACTTAGGTACTTTCAATATTAATTTTCTTAGTAATGGCTGCCAAGTGAATGAAGGGCAAGGATTACGTCTGACCTCAGTTCAGCTGGCTTTATTATCAAAAACACCATGTCCCCAAAATGCATTTGCTGGTTTGGGTTGAATTGTTGTGTTGTTGTTTGTCAGACTGTGCAAGGGAAGAACCTTCTAGGACACCTGAAGGAGGAGGATTTCATTTGAAGGATGGCAGCATGCATGGGCAGGCAAGGACAGCGTTTTGTGCCTCTTGCTGTATGTCTCAGGAGTTTCTTCCTGTTCTGCTGAACACTTGTATGCCTTTAAGCCCTTGTGTTTCCACAGGAGAACATTCCAGCTCTGGCACCTCTTATGTCTGTTCTGTCTCCAAATGTTAAAGTGAATTAGTCAGTCTTTGCTGATGTACAGAAATGTTTCATTTTTTTTCCAAGTAATTATAAAGTAAAGAGGTCCTTTTTCTGACCATTGGGGAGTGAGTCTCTTGGACCTGACCACACTCAGTAATTACTAGTTCAGGGCAAATGCTTTATTTTGGTGCTACATCTCTTATGTGCATGTGAGGTCTGGTACGTGGGAGTCCCGTGTTCCAGAAACCTAAGTTTTGTTTTCCAATTGAAAGAACTTGGCTTTGGGGTAGTGAAGAAATGCTAGCCAAAATAAACAGAAGGTCAAAGTGTGGGCTATTTTAAGTCCTAAGTAGGATACCAGGATTCTTAAATCATATAGAATTTGCCACCATGGATTACATCATGGATCTGAAGACGCAGGATTTGCCACATCAGATAAATAGGTTATCCATTTAATCTGTTGTATTAGCCAGTTATGAAATGGGCTGTATTCGGCCACCAGCAAAACTCAAAGGACCGATTGTAGCACCATTTCAGCCTGCTTCACCTATCTTCTCAAAGAAGTAACATAGCAATACAACAATCACTATTCTACTCAGCAACACATCCTTACTTGGTAAGTTCCTTCTGCTGTTTATTAGTCTGTTTCCTGTCTCAAATGATTGTGGGACTTCCACTTTCATCTTGAATTTTTGTGTGGAAAAATTGAAGTTGCTTTGCTGTAGTGATGCTTCTGCTTAATAAGCAGAGGATGTAATGAGTTATTTAGAAATTGTATATGCTCAGATTTATACTCTTTGTACTCTGACAGTATTCAGGTAAAATTATTCCATGCTGTAGAATAACCATTAGCATCAACAGTGCTCAGAAGCTCTGACATGCTTAAATTACTTATCATAATGTGTCTGTAGGGATTTGGCTGTGCTTTCTTCAAGTATTTCTGACTGTGAGAATTTAAAAGAGGGGAAAGATGTACTCGAATGAGCTTCAGGGAGGGACTGGTTCTGTATTATGTGGCTCACCATAGGGGAAACAGAAAACAGAAGTTGAGTGGAAACCAGTCATCCAACTGTAAGGACATTAGATTTCTCATTTTTAATAGGTCACCTCTGTCACCAAGAATTTCACATGCAAGAGGAGTCTTACAGCACATGCCAGGCAGGTGTGCTGATGGTCACTGTAATATCTGGTCTGAATTGGGAATGTTTCCTGTCTGAGTCCCTTATATATGTAAACATCCAAACCCTTGGGGGCCACGAATTTTGAACTTTGAGAGGAAACTATCAAACTTAGTTTTTCCTATTTCAGTGTGTTCAGTTGTCTTGCAAGTTATTTGTGTCTACTCCTAGTGTGTAGTTTGTATGCAATTTGAACTCTTTTTTACGCACTAAACAGAGGTCAGTCTTTGTGGTGTAAAGACATTGACTGACAGCATTTAGGTAGTGACCTAAACTACAGGATGAATCAAGTGTCTACTTGAATAATAAAACCCTTCCTTCCATGCTCCCTAGATTTTCCTTTGCACCTTTCCACTTGAAATAGAGTTTACTTTTTATATGTCTTAACCCAAGTGAAGTAGGAAAAAAAGGATCTGTAAGAGGCAAAATCTAGAAATGTGATGGGTCTGTTCCTGCCTGACGTATTTTAAGTGTTAACTATCTGAAGTAATAGTTTTCAGGAAAATAATATTTATTTTTAAGGAGCTTGTAAGTATTAATATGCTTGGAGGAAGGCAGAAGGGGGAGTTTCACTTAATGCTAACCAATTTGTGCCTGTTTTTATATGGGTAGCAATAATTTGCCACTGTTATCTGGTAATTCTTGAACTCCACAGCGTCAGGAGAAAGAGCCTTTTATGGGCTTGAGACAATCCTTTGGAGATGTAATCCTACCTCTAAGCTTCAAATACAATGGCGTCTCTCTTAGTGGAGGCTTTTTTATAGGTTTTCGGGGAAAAAAAATCAATTTTGTTGCTCCCACTTGCTGTTGAGATTTGAGGCTGCATCCTCTTACCTAGAGAATGTTAAGGAGGGGCACCACTCTCGAGCTCTCCCATTTCAACCAGGTTCACACAACAGGCATGAAGGAATGAAAAACCCACTCATAACTTGCCTGTGCTATAGTTTTATGTGGAGAGAGTCTACTATGTTGCAGGAGAACATGGCTGTTATCCGGCTTAAGCCCACAACAACGCAATTGTAAAGGCTTCAGGAAGGCTTCCCAGGAGCCTTCTGATTTTCCAGGGACGTCTGGTCACTACTTACTGTTACAGCCATCAAACAGAAGGATAAAATTTGGCTATTAGCCAAATGTGCTCCATTTTTACACAGGTTCTTGTATCTGTAAGGTTATGCTTTCTGTGAAAGAAAAGGGTTTTGTTAGGTATTGAAGTGAACTTCGGTATTTCTATTGTGAGGGCTGTTGCCAATTGTTCTTGAGTTGAGAATGCTTTGTAATGAAAAGTGTCTCTCATTGATGACCCTAGGAGGGAGTCATGTGCAAATTAAACTCTTCCTTCTGTGGTAGCATCTTTTACATGGTACATGAAAATAGAAGCATGGCACAGTTTGAGTTTGAAACAGCTTGTGGAGTCAATTCTTTCCAAGTCTTAAGAACGTGGGAAAAAAACATGCTGTCCACTTTTAAATCTTCCTACTCTCACAAACGCTGGTTTCAGCAGAAAAAATTTTTAAGTAACAGCTGTCTTCATACATGGATCTTGTGTTCCCAAATAACTGACTTTTATAGAGGACCCAAAAAATGGGAGGAAAAGATGGTTAGTCTCCTGCTTTGTCACTGTTATAACCAGCTAACATTAAATTGAAAAGAGCTGGCAAACAGAACTCAGCAGCTAAAGGAACATTTTGAAAAAGTGAATTTAAAAATATCTGAAAACTTGTTTGGTTTTTTTTTTACATAAGTAAATGTTTGTCATTCTGACTGTCCCCTAGGCAATAACTTGAATTTCACAGAAGGCAGCTATGATACTGAAACCATCCTGAGTACCTATAACTGCTGCTACATTCTTCCCTCCACTCTTCTCTGAAGTATGGGGCTTTTCCCTTTAAAAAACTTGATGATTTCTTCTGAACCTGTCAACTACAGCTAATTTAATTTTTTTTTGTTTACTTGATTGATCTGAGCATTGATTGTGAAGTTAAGAAAGAAACAGGTGTTGAAACAATGCAAATAACTTGTATTTAAAGAGTGTGTGAATGAAACTTCAATTGAATATAGTCTTTCTGCTCAGTCTTTGATAGTGAACAGCTGTGAGAACCCAATTCCATAGTTCTGAAATACTTAAGTATTGTAGGACTGGGGCAGCTGAAAAAAATCTCAAATGGACTTAATTTTTGAGTTTTCTGATTTGTAATGATTTATTTCAGTGTTGGTATCAAGCATGGTGGCTGACATGTTTCAAGTTTAGGTAAACTATGGGTAATGCTTCACAGTGGTTATAGAACCCATTTTGAGAAATGTATTTTAGGAAGTGGCAGAGTTTAAACACTGAAGGTCACATCTTTGCGTTGTTATTGAAGACAAAATAAATATGAAGGCAGTTTCAAGTTTTAAAAATAATAATTTGAAAAATATTCTACTCACTATGCTAAATATAATTGTTTAAAAAAAATATTGAAAAAGATTAAATAATCTGTCAGTGAATTTTCAATTGAAATATACTTCCAAAACTCACAGCATTTGGATTGTATTTTATCATAACTGCTTTATTTCTAGCAAAAGGAGGGGTTGATAGTACTACTTTTCATTCTACCTTTTTAAGTAAATACTTTAAATAAGAGTAGGAAGTAAAAGTGCAGAGGAGTTCAGTTGTTGGGATTGTCCTTTAATTGGTTTATTTATTTTAATAGCATAGGCCAACTAAAACAATTTTTGAAAATGGTCAATGCTGACACTCTAAAAGTAAATGTAGTCTTCTAAATTGGGCAACTTGAGAATGTTGTAGGCAAAAATGACAATATGAGTGTGTGTTAATATTACTTTGCTGTGATCAAATTAAGTGCTTGTTAATACTCCATTGAATTCCTAGGGCTTTCGAGGTATTAAAATTTCTGAAGGAGGAAGAAGCCCTAATAATCTTTCAACTACAATTTCATGTTCTAAAACACCTAAAAACACCCCCCGAAAACACTAAGGTCAGTGCACTTTAGTTATGTTTTCTGCTCCCTACTTGTTGGTCAGAAAGCAAGACCTACAGAGGATATAGCTGCAGTGGTTTGAAAGGCCACTTTTTCATTTGAAAAGAATACATTAAAAAATCAGTTAACAGGCAAGGCACCTTTGCTTCTCCGTACTTCTTCTGAGGCTGCTTTGGTCTGGGACTTTTCCTTCCTTGATTTTTGAGATGTGTGTGCTAGGCATTAATGCATACAGCAAATATCCTCCAAAGTTAATGTTTGATTCTACAACCAAAGCATGCAGAACTGACTTAATGCCAGCTTCCAGATCAACTTTGCAACTGTGAGCTGACTTTAATGGGGTGACCACTTATCGTGAGTAAAAGGAGAAATGCAATTGCAGCTTGTCCATGTGGCCTTTCTTACATGAGGGAAACACATATGTTGTTCAGACCATCCCCAACCTGGGGCCACTGTAGAATTGCAGGTGTTAGCTTGTAGCTTGTTAGAAATTCTTTTGACTGTGACTTTTTTATTAAAAAGGAAGAGTATCTTCTGTCTTCGTTGTCTTCCTCGCCTTTTGAGAGATCAGAATAACTTGTTGCTACTGCTTAGTCTGAGGGAGAGAGACATGTTTTACTTTACAAAGCAAAGTAATAAATCTTACTGAAATTCCTAATTCTCACTCCTGTTAACAAGGTTTAGATAAGTGTTGGTGCTGGTTTGTCTTGCCTGGGATTTTCACCTTGCAGTGCAGCAGTGATTGTGTTAGGGAGAAGCAGAAGATACTGTCTATCCCCTTCTGTCTGCTTGCATGACTACACCCAATCACCACTGATGCTTCATGAATGGGAAATTACAGCTCCTAAATTTGACATTGTAGATATAAATGAAAAGATCAACTTTTAGGGTTGTGACTGAAAACGTCTGCTTCTCTGTGTATGTTTAAGTTTGGGTAAATGTTTTGCAATCTGGGAAGATTTAAGAAAATCCCAAACAGAGTAAATAGTTAACTTGTAATTGGAAACAACTGGTTAGAGAATTTTGTTATTGGTTTACGTTTAAAAGAAGCTAGGTGCTATAAATTTGTCTGCTTTTATCTGTTAAACCTCTGTTTACATCATTTAAGAATCGTTCTTTGGTAACTGAAACAGGCTGGTCTGCTTTAGGTAGACAAACCACGTGAAGGCTTTAAAACTTTGTTAGGAAAATATCAGCGTAAATAAATACCAGTGCAAACACACCTGCATATTAGTGTAGCTTGCCTGTGAAGATTTTTAGTTTTATTATTTTTCTAATGACTTACCGGTAAGATTCCACCAGAGTGAGTGGATCAAGCTTTCTGCTCCCTCTTTGCTTTCTCTCATCTTAAAGATTTTAGCAAGGAATTTTTCAAACTAAGTAAATCCCAGTGATTTGTGAAGGGGCTAAGTTTTCTGAAAACTGGGTAGAGGTGACTAAGGCTGTGATTCTGTCCCCAGCTGGCTCTGGCACTTGCTACATGCTCTGCTGAGCTGGTTTGGTGTGCTAAGCCAATAAAAATGAAACCTGACCCAAAAACGTGGTTCAATAATACCAGCTAGACTGGGTTGGACCATCACAGAATGGAAGTCTGCACGTGTTGTAGAGGCATAGGTCTTGAATACAACTGTGTACAGTTTTGTCCAGCATCAAGAAAGCTTATGGCTACAGGGCAAATAAATTACAGGAAGGGCATGTGACTTGCTGCAAGTTCCTGATACTAAATACCAGTTAATGCCCAGCAGAAAATCTGTTTAGTGTGTGTCTGCAACTGTACATACCTATCAAGCAGTTCAATGAGTTTATCCTTCTGTAAATGTTTGAAATCTAGGGTTTAGTTTCAGGTTAGAGACAAGTTGTTAATTATTTCTTTTTTTAACGTCTTATGATGGTGCACTCAATATTATTAAGTCCATGCCATCTTTTTGTTTGCTAGAATGGCTTTATTGGGTCAGAGTTGAAGTATTGGTTGGTACAGTATCCTGTTTCTAGCAGTGAATAGTAAATTCTGACAGCCAGTGGTAGATACATAGGGAAGGGAATAGTATGAAGGAACGTGTTATGATTGTTACCTAAGACTTTTCTAAATATCTGCAGCTTAAGAGAGTTTTTGAGCCTGATGTTGACATCCTTGAGTTTAAAAGCTCTTTGTGGAGCTTGCACTTGTCTAATTAGTTTCTAAATCTTTAAGGTTTTGGAATTCATAAGATGATGTGGATTGCGAAGTTTAATTACATACCATATGCAAAAAGTACTTTTGTGTAGTTTTTTGAACTGGCTCCTTCATAATGTCAGCTGATGATCCCTAATGCTTGCATTTGGAAAATAGTTGTGTTTTATTTATTTTCTCCATGTCACCTGTAACTCTGTATTCATCTTTTCTGTCCCATGTGGTCTCTTTTTCCAGGCTGAGCAGTCAAAGTGGCATATTTCTGTTTTTACTCTGTCTTTTTTGACAGGAAGAGGCATGATTTCATGCATTGCTACATCTGTGGGTGCACTGTGGATTCATACAACAGAATTATATTTTTGTTATACCTCTTTTAGTGATTCCCAAACAATTCTGTTTAATTTGCTTTGATAGTTGTTGAGCTAGTGTTTTCATTGAACTGTGTGATTTACATGACTGAGCTTTCCTAACAGAATAGAGGTCCTTTGCTAGATGAGTTATTTTGCATGTACTGGTATTGAATTTCTGCTGTTCTCTTGCACAGTTTCTCCACAATAAGCGCATTCTGCAACTGTTATCATAATGCCTAGGACTTGGCATGAGTTTGGAACTACTACTTTGGGTTCTCAAAGTGCTTTTAATCCAGGTACAAGGCAGAGGACAGCAGATGAATACAAAGAATTGCAGCAGCATTGATAAGCAGAGCTACAAAGTCTCAAGCAAGTTTGCACAGACATCCTGAAAGGCTGATAGGAAAGGCTTATAATAAAGTATTTTTCTGGGAATTTAGCCCTTCTCTTGAGTTTAAGAAGCAATGTCAGAGGAAACATCAAGTGCTTGTCTGGCAGTGTTAACAGAGAATGGAGGCTGCCAACTGTTTGCATAATGGAAGCAGCAGCTGAGTTTTTGGTGTTAAATTTGAGTGGATAGCCAGTATGAGAGTAACCCAGCAGTGATGGGGTGGGAGGGTGAGGTGTGGGGGGGTGGAGTGGGGTGTGAAAGCAAGCATTTATGGTTAATATAGTGTAGCAAGAATCAGGAGGGAAGCAGGGAAGGGTAATGTTAGCCATACAAGTCAGCATTTGTACATGTTCAGTAGAATAAGCAAGAGGGAGTTGAGCTGAGTAAGTAGTATGTGTTCTTCTGTTTGACTGCTGTGGTTTGATTCAATGTGTGAAGGATAATGAGGGCTTTGCAGCTGTCATTTCCACACGCTAAATTGGGTACAGAGTGTGCGAAGAATGAGTGGAGTCTCCAGTGTGAGAGACTATGCTGCAGAAAGGGACACCAGATTTATTTTCTTCCAAGACCCATCTAGGTGCTGAAATGCTGGCAAAGCTCCAAGAGATCAGTCTCTTGTCTAAAACTGCTTACAAATGCATCCTGGCCACAAAGACCTCACTTGACATAATGCTGCCAAAAACTTTTAAAAAAGTGTATGTTTTTTCATTAGTTTACTAACTGGCATCTTAAAACCAGAAAAAAATACATTTTTTATGTACTTTTCTAGTTCTAGGTCAAATGATCAGTTCAGTGACAAGACAGCATGGTACTTCGAGTATGACAGAAGCCCTGATGCTGCAGCAGAGGCTGGGAGTATTAATGGCCAAATCTAGGTGAGTGAGTTTTAATTCTGCCAGCTCCTTAGCTGTTTCATTTCTTCCTTTTAGCTATGGTTCATGTCTTTCCTTTGAAGCAGCATCGCTGTTCCTAGTCTAATATTAATAATTCAGAAAACCATCTTGGAGACAGAATAACGAGCTTGTATGGTTGACTACATACCCTTTCTTTTTTGTTCTTGAGATACAGTGGCTATACATCATACATCTTCATATACTACAGCTTTCTACTTGAAACTCTAGTGATTTTTCCCAAGCTGCTTTGCAGTTAAGGTTTTCTGTTGTTTTTTGTTCTGGGCCCCTCACCACAAGAAGGATGTTGAGGCTCTGGAGCAAGTCCAGAGAAGAGCAACAAAGCTGGTGAAGGGGCTGAAGAACAGGCCTTATGAGGAATGGCTGAGAGAGCTGGGGTTGTTTAGCCTGGAGAAGAGGAGGCTGAGGGGAGACCTCATTGCTCTCTACAACTACCTGAAAGGAGATTGTGGAGAGGAGGGAGCTGGCCTCTTCTCCCAAGTGACAGGGGACAGGACAAGAGGAAATGGCCTCAAGCTCTGCCAGGGGAGTTTTAGGCTGGACATTAGGAAAAAATATTTCACAGAAAGGGTCATTGGGCACTGGAACAGGCTGCCCAAGGAGGTGGTTGATTCACCTTCCCTGGAGGTGTTTAAGGGATGGGTGGACGAGGTGCTAAGGGGCATGGTTTAGTGTTTGATAGGAATGGTTGGACTCGATGATCCGGTGGGTCTCTTCCAACCTGGTTATTCTATGATTCTATGATTTTTAAGATTGCAGGCACTTGCCTCCAACAGATTTGATCAGTTATTTTATGCTGAATGTGAAGCAAGCCATCACACTTTAAGAGCATGATGCTATCCAGTTGTTTCCACTTCGTAAAAACATTTGGGGAGGTGTAAGGCTGGGCTTTATTAAGTGCAAGCATCTGTGCCTAAATGCTGCAAGAAGTGTCTGCAATAATCACTGCTGCATGGGGAAATTAATATATTAACAGTTAATCTGCATTGCGTCTATCTTCAGCTGTTGCTCTTTTAGCAGTGAATTCTTGGAATAAGTAGGGTAGCATCAGTAGGCTTACAAGACCAACACCTGACTATTACTGTAGTGAGGCACTGTGGGGTGCCAGGGTAGGAAGTTAGTAATGCATTTTTTTATTTGTATCTCCCTTTCTAAAAATACCTGGCAGAACTCATGAGGAAAAAAAATGGGATAGATAAAATAACAATGGGATGTATGCATGAAGACTATTGAAAGTAGTGTGTAATTTTGCAAGTGCTTGGGAGGATTAATGAAATTCAGGACATCCCTTCACTATGCAAAAAAATTGTGTAGCATAGCTTCTCTGTGCAAGAGTTGAAGCAAACAACCAAGCCCCTAGTTTCATGTTAAGTTAGGAAAAAAAGCTCTGTCCAATTAATGCATGTGTTAATGCAAATGTCAGAAATTACATTACAGAATCTGTGATTTTTAGTACATATCTGGTACTCTGCCTTTTTCTTACTGGATTAATCCAAGTCATGTTGTTACTCTTCCATCAAGTTATCCTTTTACCTCTCCATGTGTTTCATGGTATATTTGTACATATTTATACAGTCTCTAGGTTAGCAGTATCTCTTTTGGGTGGCTTTTCTGGTCAAGAAGAGGGGGAGAAGTTAGTTGCTCTTCATTGAATTCCTTGCACCTTATTTATCAGCAGATGAAAGTGCTGCTTGGGTACTACTACCACATGCTAATACAAATGTCTGTCTGGAAAGCAAGTCCTGGTTTCCTTAAAATGACATCAGAATTTTTTCCCCTTTAGTGAGGAAAAGTTATCAGCCAGTTGTCTTCCTTCTTGATTCCTGATATCATATGTCTTGTTGACTTACTAGCTCTTTTCCAGGATTTGTCCCACTTTTGATTTGTGTAGTGAGAATTTTAGTCCTTATCCAACATAAGGATGATGTAAATGGGTTAAGTTTTCTTTTGTCTGACTTCCTTTTATTTAAGTCTCGTATGAGACTTGCCGCCCTCTGCGAGATGGTAGAGGGAGGAGAAGCAAGTTGTGAGACTTGGTTTGGTAACTGTTTTATGAAAGCTTTACCATACGTACAAAAAATTCTTTATGTGAAAATATCAAAACTACAGCATATTTATTTTTTGTTTACTTAATTTTGCCGTGCTGTTCTGTTTTAGTTGAATATTTTACTATTGTATGGCAAATTGAGTAGACCGTGTAGCACAATCCAAACAGAACTTTATAGAAATACCACACACCATCCCCCCCACCCCCCTACTCCCCCCACCCTGATTTAAAATATTTGTGTTGAAAATGTTTTTTTTACTTCCCTTGACTTTGAATACATAGTTTTATGTACATTGCTATGTGGGAAGTATTTAAAAGTGGAAGCACAGAGCCCCACTGCATGGCTGCCAGCACAGGGCTGCCTGCAGGCCTGGAACGCCTCCACCCTCTGTTGCAAGCCAGCCCCGGAGCTGCTGAAGCCAGGGCAGCCTTTCAGGATTGCTGTGCGGGCTCCTTGTGTTGCCTGTGCCTGGTAACCTCCAAAAGGCCAGGGCTTGTATGGGTGTCACTGAGCTGTGCTCAGCAGTCTAAACCAGGGAGGGCTCAGTTAGATGGAGTTGGGATCCAGGCAGTTGCCTTATGTAATTACAGGCCCTGGTTTAGGAGATGAGAATCACACCCAATGAGCTGTTGGGTTTTGTTTTCCTCCAAGCTGCTACCATGGGAATTAAGGTGACAAATCAGTCTGTTTGGTAGTAACCTCAAACTGAATTATTGATAGGACTTCTAACAGCTCAGTGTTGTCACTCCTTACTGCCAAATCTATGTGAACTTGAAAAAAACTATTTGTAATATTTATGTTGACTTTTATTACTTATGACTGCAAAATTCATCATGAAGAATTGTAATTTCACAAAACAATTCATGTTGAGTTGTTTTGTTGTTGATAGTCTGGTTTTACTTCAACTAAATGATAATTTGGGTTTTCTTTCCTTCCGCCCCCTCTTTAGAGATCACATGGTCTTTTAAAGAAGTCATGGGTAGCTGTTGTAGCTGTCCAGATAAAGAAACGGTCCCAGATAACCATCGAAACAAGTTTAAGGTAAGCAACTGACTGAATTATATGCTGTGAATCATTTTGTTGCTTTCTTGCAGAGTAGGTCTGTGATGGAAAAAAATAAAAATGAAAATAGGGTGAAATTACCAAATGGTTAAAGCATTGCAGAGCTGCAGGTGTCTGTGGCTACAGGTTTCTATTGCTTCTTTGAGAAATCCTCTCTTACCAGTAGTGACAGGAATTCTCTAGACAAGGTAGGCTTTTTTTAATGACTGTTTTGGTCTTCAGAAAGGAGAAGCAGCCCTCTGCTTTTGATTCCATCTCCATTTCATTGGTAGGGCCCATTTAAGTGTTGCTGCCTTTGGGAGGTTTTGGAAGTTAGGAAGGGAGTCGTAAGCATCAGGGAAGAGCTGTTGAAGAAGTGTGATTATAAACCCAGGTGTGGGGTCAGCAGTGGGAAACTGTAGGACTGCTGATTTTACTTGAAGATCACTATGGATTATAATAGCATTTTGAGAACTTTTGTCCTTGAAGAAATTTTATTTATAAACATGCTTACATCCTGGAATTCATAAGCTTGTGAACGCTTGTTCAATGTGCTTAACGTGAAGCTGATGAAATCAATGACTTAAAGTAAACATACCTTTGCATAGTCACACAAGTGGGATTTGCTTCTGTGCTCCAAACTGTCTCTGTGAGTAAGCAAAGGAATGTAATGCTTCCATAGTGAAAAATGATTCATGCATTGCCTTAGGGTAACACTGGAATGAGCTTTAAAGCCTTGATTATTTCTAAAAATCTTTAATATTATCAATACAAAAAGCTGAAGGATAAACATATTCATCTGTTTTCTTGCTTTTAATGTGTTTGCCATCACTTTATGTAACTAGTTCACTTTTTTCCTCCTTGTAGAATTTCTCTATTGTTTGTGTGGGTTGCTGATTTAGCAGCAGGGGGGAGAAGATCAAAGAATGTAATTTGCAAAATGAAGAAAGCTGGCATAAGCCTCAGTGGCAGATGAAACTATTCCTAATTATTTTCAGTTGACTAGATTTCAAGTTGAAAACGTCTCTTTAAGGAGTAACATTAATTGATACCATAGGGAAGATTTTGGTAGCCTTTTTATTGAGTAAGAAAGAATCCCGCTAAAGACAGTATTGTGAGATGAAATACATGCAGAGGAAAATATACATTCTCTGAATTCCATGAAGGATGCAGATGACCTCAAACGGGTTTAAAAGCAGACAGAATAAGAGTTTAAGCTTTTTACACATTTTCATGCAAGATAACCATGGAGTATTTGAATTATTTGTTGACTTTAAAAAGGCAGAGAAAAAAAATCTCAAACAGTCTGGTGATTCAGCACAGTGCAAGGCAATGCAGGTATGTGAAGGAAGCTTTATCTTGGAGCCCCTTATCCTTTTTCATTCCTTTTCCCGACTGTAAGTGGGGTTATATGACAAAGCAAATAATTTTTTTTTTAGAAATGGAGCTATGAAAGATTCCATTATCTGAGGTATGCCTTATCCATGTGGAAATACTAGAATATGTACATAAAACCAGTTAAAAATAAATTTAATCTTACGAATCTCCTATTTTAAATTTCTACCCAGATTTTACAATAATGTTATGCAGTCTTATTCATATTGATTTTGAATATGTATTATTTTAATTCTGGGTTGTGGAAACAAAAGAACTGGTTTGGTGAGGTTTGTTTTTTAAACTTTTGCCTCAAGGATCATAACTAATGACGTAGCAGATGAAGCACATCAATGGGACATTAAGATTATTAGTAGTGATATTGGTGCTTAGTAAAGTATTTACCTGATGCAATTTCACTTCCTTTTTATAGGTTATTAATGTGGATGATGATGGTAATGAACTGGGTTCTGGCATAATGGAACTTACAGATACAGAACTAATTTTGTACACCCGTAAAAGGGACTCTGTAAAATGGCACTACCTCTGTCTCCGTCGCTATGGCTATGACTCAAATCTTTTCTCTTTTGAAAGTGGCCGAAGGTGTCAAACTGGACAAGGTATGTGGAGTTTTTTTATATAAAGCTTCTTGGAAATTTATTTGATGTTGAAGACAGTTTTGTTTAAAAATATATATTTTCCTGTCCTTAGGCAAGGGTTATAAAGTGTGTAGGTTTATAATGTGGTTTCTGGAAAAAAAAAGTTAGCTTATTGAGGGATGGGCTTACAGTAAAATGAAGATTTGAGTCGCGCATAATTTTTGGCAATGTAGATCTGGAGCACTTCGTGCTTGTATGTGTGGATACTTCTGGTCAGCTTAGGACATGTTTTTTACAGGGAAGTTCTACCTCAGAGGTTGACTTGACTTTCAGGGAGAGGCAGTGAAACCTCGAACTCTGGAGGAATCTCCTCGGAATTCAAAGAATTCTCTATTTTTAGGTTTTAAGATTGGAGCACTGTTATGAACAGGATATCCCTACCCTATTTTATTGTCTTCAGTAACACGATTTTGTTTCATCCTCTTCCTAAAACAAATACGTGTATATTGGTGACATGATTCTCAAATTTTGACACATTTTCTAATGAAGTGTGTAAACTCTGGCTCTGCTCAGTTATTTTTTTCTTTGGCTTTAATTGGAAAAAGATGGTTACCTTTCCAGTTCCCATATCACGCCTGCCTAGTCCAAGGCTGGCTCCCAGTGAGGAGGCGTGGGTTTCTCTCTTCACTGCACCAGTCCCCAGGAGAAGAGCTGTTTTGGTTGAGGTTTCGGCCTAGTTTTGCACCTTTCTACTGTGATGTAGCTGTTTGCAATTGGAGTTCTTATGTGTTCATATGTTATGAAATTAGGTTGGATTTTTATTTTCTTATAGATTTTTAGCATTTAGTACTGTTTTTATCACTAATGATATTTAGCAATTGCATTTTTTTTTTTAATTTCACTTTAAAAAAATCAGGAAGATTAAAGAAATTGATCACAAAGCTGGTCAGTCTTCATTGTCCAAGGGGGGGCAGACAGTTTATTTTTTTTTAGACATTAGAAGGTGTTCTTGATTAATCTCTTAAGAAATATAGATGTTTTCTGATGTTACAGTATATTCCATACTACATTTGCAGTCTTAAGAGGAAAGTAATAAAGCTTGTTTGAAGAAAGTCACTTGAAGTTATTTTACAGGTTTGATTTACTGCTTTACTATATGTGTAAAATAGATGTTCATAAAATTCAATTGAAAATACTATTTTGAGTGTTCTTCTCCATGGGCCATTAGCAGGTCTGCAAAATTTTCTCCTGAGTCTAATTGCTCTGCTTCCCCTTTTTTTTTTTAAATTGAGAGGATTAAGCTGGCAGTGTGAGCAGCAACCCTTGCTTCCCTCTTTTGTTTCTCGCCTTCCTTATATAATATTAAAATGCTGTGAATATTAAGAAAAAAATAAATCTGGCAAAAATTGTTCTCTCTGCTGCCATTTTGCAATGGAGCATTGTTCCTGAGACCTACACTGGGTTTTCGGGGCACAGTTGCCAAACTTCGTCTTTATTTTTTGAAATGACCAAGAAGTTTTTCATTTGAGAATACTCTGAATACTGCCCGGCAGCTTTTATGGATTGCATTAGCTGATATTCTTTTTTTTTCCCATTTAATCTCACATTATATTTATTGATAAGTTGTCAGAATGCACTGATGGTGAAACGTTGAGTATATGCTAGGTAATAAAAACCTTGAAAACTTGTGTTGGGAGTACAGCTCCCAGTTCAGGATAATTCAGGATATAAAACGTGGAGAAGCTGGTGTGTCACCATATTGTATTTAATGTGAATATATGTAATAAGAATCAAAGTTTCATCAACTTGTTGTTGATGCAGTTTCAGTGCCGACTTGGTTCACCTCATATTTAAGGAATCGACAAATTGGAAGTACATTTTTTTAAAGAAAAGCAAAGGCAACTGATTTTCTTAGGCACTGGGAGCTCTTTAAAGCTTGTGAACCAAGATTTTTCTATTTTCTTTTTTTCTATTAAAATTAAATATCCAGTGTGAATTTTCAGAAATAAACAAAAAAATTCAACACAGGCTACTGTACTTGAGTGGGATCACGGGTTGGGGAAATGTAGCAGAACAGCTCTACAGCTGCCATGTTGCAAGCGTGAAGCTTATTCACTGCACCAGCCGACTATTAATTATGTGTAATTACTCTTAGCCCATTTGATATATTCCCAGCTGGGTTTTCATGAAATTTCTGGGAGTTCTGATCTGTAGCAGTTCTGTGTCCTTAAATAAATACATGATGATAGTAATTGCCAGCATATTAACATAATTGCACTTACAGAAGTAAATATATAGGTAGGTAGTTTCTAGTAAAGAGTGTTTTAAGATTGTAATACTCATTTTAAAAAATGAGCACCTGCACCAACGTTTAACAAGCATGTCAACTTTAACTTCATGCTTTCAATGGAAGAATAATCCAAAGCTGCGACTTTGCTGGTGAGGGTAAGTTGGGGCGCTCCCTGCTGTTTAAAGACAAAGTGGCACAATACACACGCAAAACACACAGTATTGCTGCTAACTTTGTGTTCTGTGTCTATCCTTTAGCCTAAAGCAATTGGTTTGTTACTGTCTGTTTCACACAGTTTGTCTTACTAGCTTTTCATTTGAATCTTCTTAAAGAAACTGAACTTTTACCCAGTGTTTAAATCCTTCTTTCTGTTGTGCAGGTATCTTATCTTAATGGTAATTTAATAGAAGTCTGGTTTTTAAAATACGACCTCCTAGCACCACAGTAGTTTCATGTAGTGTCTTTTAAAAAATGTATTTATTTAACAGGTATCCTTTTTATCAGCTTAAAAAAAAAATCTTGCCTTGTTCTGTGCTTTTTTTTTTTTTAGCTCCTCATTTAGCACTCAGAACTTAGTTTTGCTTTTAACTGAATCAGTTCTCTGTTCTAATTTATTTCCAGTGCATGGGAATCTTATTCTTATATTAGATAAACACTTTAAAGGTTCTCATAGTAAATTTTTGTGTTTTGGGGCAATAAAAATTTGTTAACATTTTTGCTTCTTCCACAGGTTTTCATTACATGGATTCCAGTTCTGTTATTTGAAAGTTGTATACATCGTAAGGTATGTTTCTTAAGTTAAAGGATTTTGATTTTTTTCTTGTGTATTTATAGGGATCTTTGCCTTTAAATGTGCCCGTGCAGAAGAGCTGTTTAATATGTTGCAAGAGATAATGCAGAATAATAGCATAAATGTGGTAGAAGAACCAGTAGTAGAAAGGAATAATCATCAAACTGAATTGGAGGCTCCCAGAACCCCTCGAATGCCTACCAGTAAGTATGGTTATACTGTCAAACGACACACCTGAATTGAATGTGGTATTTAGCTTTAAATTAATTTTCTTTTTAATTGCTTAAAGATTTAATGCAACTCAAATGCTATTTTAAAGTAGTGCATTCTGGCTAATTATCAGTAATGCATTCTCTCGAGGTTCTTGCTGAGAAATCTCTCCTGAGAATCCTAAGTCTTCCTTAGTCAAGTTATTTGGCTTTAAGTTATTTGGCATAAGTTTTGGGAGCTTAGTTGTTGCATGAGAGCACTGCTTTGTTAAAATATCTCTTGAATTGCTTTATAATGTGTCACCATATTTTACTTGTAGCATGTCTAAGAAATGTTAATGTTGGGCAATGTTCCAGCTTTTTTATTAGGGAAAAAGTAATGGTAATATCACATCTATACTCGATTTGCAATCTTTCCTTTGCTGTGGATGGATAACGTGAAGTCCTTTCAAAAATACCAGAGGATTTCAAGTAATCCCAGGAAGATGATTTGATATTTGAAACTGTGAATTCCAGGTTATCGGTTATTTCAAAGAAATGGAAGCTTAAGTAAATAAGTCCCTGTTTGTTAGGGAGGCTCATTGTTAATGGTAGAAGAAGTTGGATAGGGACTTTACTGAGAAGACTATGGTGCGTAACACACCTAAGTTTCAGTGATTGCTTCAGACATATTTCCCGGTAGATACCTGCGTGCTATACTCTTGAAATTTGCTTTCCCAGTCCTTCTCTCAGCAAAACTCTCATGGGCATAATTAATACTTTTTCATATATTTTAATTTCTCTTTTGAAAATCAAAGATATAAAGCATCTTACTCATATACAGTAAAATGTTGTATTTTAATATGGTTCTGCTTGTTTTTTGATTGAATCAGCTCCTGGGTTCAATGCACAAAGCTTACCAAACGGCTATCCCAGATATCCATCTTTCGGAGATGCTTCATCACATCCTTCCAGCAGGCATCCTTCCGTTGGAAGTGCACGGCTCCCCTCTGTCGGTGAAGAATCAACACATCCTTTACTTGTAGCAGAAGAGCAAGTGGGTATTTTTTCCCCTCCTTATATAATTTAGATTCCACACTAGTTCAGATTTTTCTAGTGCTTGTTCTGTAGGCCTTCATTTGTGTTTTTCTGTAGCAGATGTAACATATTTCTACTATATGTTAACTGCCTCAGAGAAGTGTTTGCTTTGCCTCTTTAAATGATTCTTTGTATGATAGCTTGCTGAGGAAGCATCACTACGTTAAGTTGCTCTTCATATTTATATACAAAAAATATATAGAAAGTGTGTATTTGTATATAGTCTTCTCAAAAATTTCAGTAATTCCTTTTAAACACATAAATTGTACTTTATAATGAGATAGTCTGTCAAAAAGCTTCTATACGCATCAGTCTTCTATTTACTGAATACAGCTTGTGGACTAACTTAGGCTAGAAGGTACCTCTAGAGTCCTGCAGGTGAGATTTCGAACTTAGAGGCAGCTGTACAAAGCCTTGTCTTACCATGCTTTGAATACTCCAGAGGGGATTCCACAGTGTCTGTGAGCCATGCATACTAGTGTTTGATGACCTTTGTTGTGAGAGTGTTTCTAATATTTAATCAGATCTTTTCCTCTTACAGCTTCTATCTGTTGCTCTGTAGCCTTTTTCTGAACATCTCTAAAAAGGGTCTGGCTTTACCTTTTCTTTAGCTGTTAGGTAGTTGAAAACAGCTATTAGGTGGTTTCCTAGCCTTTTCTTAAGACTGAACAAGGATGGCTTGCTCAGCTTCTCCTTGTATGGCACATGCTCCATCCCCACTAATCCTGGCTCTCCACTGGACTTCCTTCAGTGTGGTGATGTCTGTCTTATCCTGGGGAGCCCATATTCAGTCTCACAAGTGCTTGATTGACACTAATAATTACTTTCCTTAACCTACTGGCGTGCGTTTGCTTATGCAAATCAATGCACATCGGGTTTTCATTGCTGCAAGGGCACACCGCTGACTGACTTCCAGCTTCCCATCCACCTGGAGCCTGGTGCTTTTCTGCAAGGCTGTTTTCAAGTCACTTGGTGCACAGCCTGTGCTGTTGGAGGTGTTCCATACCAGGCACTGGATTTTACATTTGCTCTTGCTAAACTTTCTGAGGTTTCGATAGGCTCAGTTCTTCAGGCTGCTGAGATCCCACTCAGTGGAAACCTTACCAGTCTGGGATAGACTGAAAACATTCAGAGGGTGTGTTCTATCTCATTATTCAGATTGCTAATGAAAATGTTAGTGAAGTGTAATAGAATGTGGTGTGATTTAGGAAGACTCTTGTGTGCGGCAAGAAACAGTGCTGGAAAGCAGAGAGGGTAACCAGAGCGAAGTCCAGTGAACTGTCTTCTGGGAAAGTATTTGCTAGGAGCCCTCACAGAAGAGTCCAAGTGTTATTGTTGGAGTTATTGAAGTGTAAATGAGTTTAAAGAATCAGTGTATGAGTCAAGTGAGCTGTAAATAACACTTCAGCTTGTATAGCCTGTCAGAGAAGTTGGGCAGGCTAGATGACTGCTGCTCTTTGGGAATCCAGAGAGTTAAAACTTAAGAGTATGACTGCATTACTCCAGTCTTTCCCATTCAGCCTTGTGTTGATCCCCTCTGGGGGACCTGGAGGGATAAACTAGCGGTGTGTTGCTGCCTCTTAGTGGCATCTGGTGCCAACCCCTGCTCCAATTCTGAGTCCTGCAGTTCATGTGGAATTGTGTGTTTTTCTGCTTCATTTCTGGTGTTAGGAGGCTTTTGCCTCTTGAAGAATGAATGGACTGTTCTTCCAGTAAAGCCAACCTCTCTGCTGAGTGCTGGAGTAGCATACAAGGCAAGATCCTGGGATCTTTTTAGGTCATTGTTTGTTTTTTTCTTAAATGGACAGTAAGTTTCCTTTGCAGTGTGGAAATCAGATAAATTTAGCTGAAGCAACAACTATTGAACTCTTGGTTACTGTCATGGTAAGAGACAACAAAGTAGAGCTCTGCTTCACTGTTTTGTCCCTGTGAACTAGCAAGCTAAGCTGGAGCAGCTCAAGGCATCCCTGACCAGAGCCGAGCAGGAAGAGAACCTGAAGAGCTGTAACTAAAGCACAACCGAGAAAACATCAAATCAAAATAATTATTAATGTAGGATGTAAATTCTTTTATTTTGTTAGAGTAACATTAACAAAATGAACAGCAAAATTTCAGGGAGAAAAATCCCAAAACTGAACTTATTTCAGCAGTGTGAGAGAGTTGACCTTTGCTCTTACCACAAGATTTGCTTTCCAGGTGTTTTGATTAAAAAGTGAGGAGAAATTTAGAAGGGGGGGGGAAAGCACAAATGGCATTTGCATTTCCTCTTTTTCTTCCCCTTTTAGGTGCATACTTATGTCAACACTACTGGGGTACAAGAAGAAAGAAAAAATCGATCAAGTGTGCATGCGCCACTGGAATCAAAGCTTTCAAACACTGAAACAACTAAAGTGAAAGAAGATCAGACGTGTACTGATGACAGAGATGCTCAGGTTCTCCTGGAGCCTGAAGGAGTCAAATTTGTTCTAGGACCAACACCTGTTCAAAGGCAGTTAATGGAAAGAGAGAAACTGGAGCAACTTGGGAGAGACCAAGTTAGTGGCAGCAGCACAAACAACACTGAATGGGACACTGGGTACGACAGTGATGAACGTAGAGAAACACCATCTGGTAATAAATTGGTGTATGAAAATATGAATAGGTTATCAATCCCTAGTGCCTCAGGGGTCAGGAGAGGTCGTTTGACATCAACCAGTACCTCAGACACCCAGAACATTAACAACTCTGCTCAGAGGAGAACTGCGCTGTTGAACTATGAGAACTTGCCATCCTTGCCACCTGTTTGGGAAGCCCGCAAGCTGAGTAGAGATGAAGATGACAGTTTAGGACCAAAGACTCCATCTCTGAATGGCTATCATAATAATTTAGATCCAATGCATAATTATGTCAATACAGAGAATGTAACAGTGCCAGCAAGTGCTCATAAAGTAGAATTTACACGACGTCGGGACTGTACGCCAACAGTCTTTAACTTTGACATTAGGCGTCCAAGTTTAGAACACAGGCAGCTCAACTACATACAGGTTGACTTGGAAGGTGGTAGTGACTCCGACAACCCTCAGACTCCAAAAACCCCCACCACTCCACTTCCGCAAACTCCAACCAGGCGCACAGAGCTGTATGCTGTGATAGACATTGAAAGAACTGCTGCTATGTCAAGCCTGCAAAAAGCACTGCCCCGAGATGATGGTACTTCTAGAAAAACTAGACATAACAGTACTGACCTGCCTATGTGAGCCTGGGAAGCATTAAATCATTTGCACCTTTTGTGAAGTTTATAATGAAGATGCAAATACTTTGCATTTCTTAACACTAACGCCTTTTATAGACTAATAGAACTTTTTCTGCATACTTCATGTACGTGTCTAACTAAAGGGAATTAATGTACAGCAAGTATTCATTTAGGTAACACTATTTCATTCTACAGTAGTAGTAATTACTGCATAGCAGCATCACCACCTTTCACAGTGCCTCTTTAAATTAATTAGAGTCTGAGTGACACGCCAGTTTTGAATTCATAAATATTCTGGTCTGGTGCCTATTCTTGTTAATGGCGTTTATAACACTTTTTAAAGCCTCTTGATATGTGCATTATTAGCAGGTAAACCTAATCTTTCAAGATACATATGTTCATTCCCCACTGAAGTGGGTCCTCCAGAATGAATTGCATTGATTCACTCAGTTTGTACACAAGATACATTGGTTCATCTCAAGGGATATAAACACCACACCTTTTTCTGTCTGTTGGGTTTTTTCTTAAAACCACATGGGCAAGAAGGCCTCTAATTCACAGTATTTTCTTAACTCGTGTGATATTTGAGAGGTCACATTGAATTTTGTTGATCAGAGCTATAAACGTTTCTAAACCCAGCCTTAAGTTTCTTCTGCTAGAAGAGAATTCAGTGGTGTATGAAGTTCTCTGTGAAATCTGACAGAATTTTAATCTCATTAGGGTTTTGGGTTTTTTTTCTTGGAGGGATTCACAGGTTGGCTGTATGAATTAAGGCTCTCTTGTCATTTTATAGTTCAGTGTGCCTTCCCTTCTTTGCATTTGTTTCTTTTTTCTATCCCATAATGTCTTGTTTTAAAAGTCAAAAATTTGTGTACAACTTTAATTATTATTCAGGGTTGGTTTTGTTTGTCTGTCTCTCTGCATTTGACAAAAAAAGACTCTTGGAGGCCAAATGGTTGTCTTTGTCCAGTGTTCTACTTTTTTATGCCTGACAAATATTCCAGCTCTCCAGCAGGATGCATTATTGCACAACTGGAAAGGTTTATTATGCAGTTATTGTCTTCCTCTAAAGCACCAGACACAGGTTACACGGGAGGCAGGGTACTGGACTTGATAGTTCTTCATAGAAAATTGTACGTTCAAGCAATGTGTATCCATAGTTTATGGTATACTTTAATCTAGAAAGATATGTAGTAAATTATCTGAAGGTAGTGTTATCTATGGGCATACTTCTTTTCCTTTTGCAGTTGATGAACTTGGTTACGATGATGGCTGCTCAGTGTTACAGGTACATTCAGGTAGAATGTTGTTTGTGGAATATGCCAGATGCACCCATAGCAGAAGTTATTTTGGTTTGGTTTTAATTCTGGCAGTATTGCAGGTGCAGCTTGGTACTAGCAGCAGAAGAGATTACTCTTGAACCTGTGCTTGTAGTGGAACTGACACTTCTGTGAACTCGTGTGATGTAAAATAAACCTTGAACTGTGAGTGAGCAAAAACATGCAAGAAAAGCCATTTGGAGACCTGAAGATGAATTAAGGGTCTTCATGCAATATTTTAATTCAAGTTCTATAAAAAACAGACTACAATTATTTTCAGTCTTTTAAATTGGAGTGTATTCCTGTTTCTTTGTTATCCTCTTATTTGATCTTCTCTCAGTTTAGTAGTGGCAGCAGTGATAGTACCTGAAATACACGTGTCTTGACACACTGCTAAGGGATATCAGGGAACCCTTTTTCTCTGAATTTCTTTACAGACTGTATGGTACTGAAATACCAGATGCACAAAGAACATAATTTGCAGAAGTAAAAGGTGGGAGTCATTGAGACCATTACGAGGAACTTCAATGAGATTAAAAAAACCATCATTAATGATTTCACGGTCAGCCTATGCACACTCTTGTGACAGACTCATTGACTTGTAGGGCGACCTCAGTACTCAAGAAGGTAATGACTGTCTAGAGTTAGATGTGTTACAGGTCTGCAGTGTTAGTGCTCTTTCGTATCTTTGCTGTTGCCTCACCTTACAGACCAGTCTTGGTCTGTACTGAAGAGAAATTACCAGGTATTGCAAAGTACTTACTGGGTTAACAATATACTGGTACGATTCTTGTTCTTAGTTTACAGCTCATTTAAATTTGTGAGTGGAACTAATGCTTCAGCGTGTGTTTTGAAGCAAACAGATATGGTCTGACTAGCTGCCTAGAAATATATGGTCCTCATCTGTACAGTATGGGTGTTTCAGAAATACTAATCAATTGGACCCCTAAAACACAACTGTGAAGCAGGGAAGTAGTATTCTTAATATGACAAATGGGGAAACAGAGGCTTCGGGTAGATCTTAAGTGACTTGCTGAAATGACAGCCACCAACCATATCCCTCCTTAGTTCCAGTGCACTGTCCTATGCCTTTATCCTGAATAGCCTCAGATTCAAGGGATGGTCTGAGTAATTTTTTTATGTTGTTGCAAGTTACACAGTACTTCTTAGGGGGTGTTTTCTTAGCTCTGGTCCACAGAACTGAGAACATACTGAAATGACAACTTTCTGTAGCCTTAATTATATTAACTAGCCTGCGGACATGTTTTCTAGTCCTATTTTTTTACTTTCTTATATTTTAGAGGTGGGATAATGCTTTCTTATTTTGGGTACACTGCAAACACACTGGGTAGTCCCCATTACCGGCACTACTCATCTTTAGCATTCCTTATTTTCTGCCCGTTGAAGTAGATGTAGTTGCAATGCACTTTACCCTTTGAGACTTGATAAATATTTTTTCAATTCAGTCTCTTTTAAAGGCTGTGATGTTAGGTTTAGTGTCTGATCTATGATTCCGTTTTCAGCTGAATGCTTTCCACAGTATTTAGATCATATTTATTTTGGGCCCACAGGTGTACCGACTGAGAAACTACAAATATGTAACCATTTTCTTTATTAATTGAGATATATTAAGTTTACATAAACCAGGTCCTGCAAAAATGGCAGCATCTCCATCAGTTCCTTTTTCATCCACAACATGCAGTTGGCTGCTACCCTTCTAGCACATTTGATGAAGGAACGCCTTTAACTGTAGGTATTCCTTTAATATAGTGATTTTGGGAAGGACATACGTTGGTGTGTCTTAAGGAACTCGAGATGATAAAAAAAGATGAAATGGTGACCAAAAGTACATAATAAAGATTGTACTAGAAATGCAGTTAGTGAGGATTCATCCATTGGTTAAATCAAGAAAATATTTTTCTCAAACTGCTGTCAAGAGGACAGTTAGTTTTGTGGTGTTTCTTGGGGACTCCATAAAACAATATTAAAAAGACCATTCTGAAAACCTTAGCTCTCATTAGAGTTCCTGTTAAAGTGTACAGAACTTTTATAGAAATCTGAAGTGTTCAAATAGATATTTGATATTATAAACTGCTTAGCCCCCCCCCCCCCTTTCCGCTGATGTTTGGATATTTGTGTGTGGTTACACTTCTGACGAGGGCCTGGGCGTAAAAAGGGCCACAGAAAGGTGTAAGCTGTACAAAGTCCAAACCAGTGTCAAAACAGAGCTGCTCTTATACAGGTGACGGATCAGCAGCAGATGTTGCTGGTGTATTGGCTCAAAACCTGGCTATCCTAGGCTTTGTTTTATGTCTAACTAATGAGACAGAGTCAGGAGAGAGCAGACTGTCTTTAATCGCTGACGGTGAAGTAAAAATGCAACTTCTGATTAATGTTGGTTACATAGTTACACGCTCAAAGTAATATCTGATTTGGACCTCTGTTTCTAAGCAGTATTTTCCTCTTTGTGTAAGGTGGGATCAATGTTGGAATTCCATTTTGGCACTATACTAATTTATTTAATGGCTGCAGATAGGATGAAGCTGATTTAGTAGGAACTGATAGTGGACCTAAATCTGAAATTCTGCTGTTTCCCCTAAAGAAGTTTGGTCCTACAGTTTGATAGATAGAATTAGGTATTTTTTGGAATTTGATGATAAGATCTTTCCCCTCTTTTCCTTGAGGTAGCAATTCAGGCATTTATATTTGACAGTATTTACTTAATATAAATGTAAGTTCATTTACGGTATCTTTATTTTAAATTCATATACACTCCAAAAAAAAAAAAAAAGAAAAAAAGGCAGAAGAAATTCCACCACAAAAAACTGCGTTAAGATGGAGTCAGGGTTGCTGATGTCCTTACTGAACATATATAAAAAAAGACAGGAAGACATGAGTTAAGGTTCTTTTGCAATCTTTAGGAGTTACTTCCTCTTTTGGACAAGATAAGTGAATAAGAAAAAATACAACTGACTTCGCAGCTGTAACTCTGACCATGTATGCGTTATTTCTTGTGATACTGTGCTGTAAGGTATGTGACTAAGTCTGTCAGATATTTTAGGAGGATATGATCCTAATACGGTGTTTACTCCAGATTAACGCAGTGTTTTGTTTGGAAACTGTGTAGGTGTACGTATAGAATAAAAGAGATGGTTACCTTTTCAAGTTGATAAAACAAGTGTGGATATTTCTATATTTTTATATATTACAAAGGGCATTTTGAAATTTTTCTTGCAGTTTTAGTAATTATTTAGTGTGGTAATATACATATATTGTGATAATGTTCTGTGCTATATCCATTACTTTGTAATTCTATTTTATGTAGCAAATATGTGTATATACAAAGGAGATTATGTAAAAAATATGGTTAAGAAATATGCTCAAGCCCTTCAGAATGGGGACCATCTTTCTCTGTGTCTGCAAAGTACTTAATGCCTTGGGGCCACAGCTCATGTCTGAGACCCGTAGAAACCGAACTGCCAAGTGATGAATGTGGAGGAGCAGCTCGTCTGCTCTCCACAAGAACCCAAAAGGTGCCATGGAGCTCACTTTGCACTCCCCGGTGCTGGGGCTGTGCTCTACATGGTCATTCCCGACACCACCTGCCAACAACCCAGAGAGCCCAGAGTCCATGTGTCCTTCCCTGTCACAATAGGAAGGGAATCTTCCTTGTTAGTAGGGCCATCCTTCCAGAGCTTGTTCAGGCCTCACGCAGTGTCCGTTGAAGCCAAATGAACGATTCATAATTGACTTCAAGGCCACTGGATGTCTTCCTGCAAGATCAAGTTCTGGTGACATAACAGCTCTGTTACACCTGAGAACCTGGTTGGTCAAGTTCTTCAGGAATGCGCTAAAAATACTGTAAAAATATAAATATATTTAATAACATGTACTGAAAAAAATTCCTATTTGTTGTGGTCAGAGTTCAGATTACTATGTGAATTTTGATTTCTTAGTCATACTTGCATATATGTTGCTTTAACTATTATGTATGAAAGAGGAAGTGATTCTAAAGTTTGTGAAAGATCACAATTATACCTGTTTTTAATGGTTATGTTGTTTAGGAATGGATGTCAGCACGTTTAACTCCATAATAATGCAGTTTTTTTGCATTGGAATACATGTGTATATCATACACCCACATTTTATATATAATATATTATATATTTGGTACTAACTTTGTATTTTCCCTGAAATTTTGCCAAATCTTGAACACAGATGTTCTCACTTGTAAGACTTTGGTACTTAGTAACTGAATGTATAATAAATGCTCTGGTATGAAAGAAAAGTGTTGTATGTTGTCCCACGATACAGATATCTCAACCAGCAGGCATGTTGCCTTTTTTCACATCTCACTTCATTGCAGCATCACCTTTCATCTTGTGAAAAACAGTCTGTGTTTTTAACTAAACTGCAGACCTGCCATTACAGTACAGCTGAACACCGCGCTAGCCTGAAAGCTGACTGGTAGTAGTAAGAATACCAATAGTCACCAGTGTGCCACAAATGCATTTATTAAATGCAGAAATAGACATTTCTACGAAGGCCAAATTCTTATGTTGTACGTTCCTTTCTTGTCATTACATTGTATGATATTGTAAGATTATTGTATGTCTTAATTTGCATTATAAAATGTTTTTTCCTACTTAAAGGCATAAATATAGCAACTTTGTATAAAGGTAGCTTTCTAGATTTTTATTTCTTTTATATAAAAAAGTCTAAACAGTGGGAGTACCATTGCCAAATTGTTTATAAAATTTCCATTAATTTGCCCTGTTTGATGAATTTGTTTCTACAAACATTCCATATTTCTTTTATGAAAAAAGGGTGATATACTATGCAGAGTGTATTTTTATGCCATTCCACATTAATCTTAAAAGAAAATTAATTTCACTTGTTTTAAGCTGTCATTATTGAGAAAGCTTACCAAGTGTGCATTTTTAAAAAATGTATTATGTATCATGACAACAATTTCCCTCTTTACCAGTGCCAACTTCATTTGGAAAAAAAAAAAATGTAGCATGGCAATAAACTATTGATTTTACATTGAAAATTGTCTGTGGGTTACTTTGGTGTTTCCCAGTGTTACTGTCGCTGTATTGTATTTTGTTAGTATAACTTTTCTTGCTTTTCTTTGAAACGCTGCTTCAAGTACCTGTTTCCCCTCTTGTATTCCACTCACTGAATCATTAACGTTGGAAACGACCCCTAAGATCAGCAAGTCCAACCATCAGCCCAACATCCCCATGCCTACTAAACTATATCCCGAAGTACCACATCTACACGCTTTTTTAACACCTCTTGGGATGGTGACTCCACTGCTTCCCTGGGCAGCCTGTTCCAATGCTTTTACTGCTCTTTCAGTAAAGAAATCTCCTTTGAGGCAGCTGTGGAGAGCGGTAAGGTCTCCCCTTTGCTTCCTTTTCTCCTGACTGAACAACCCCAGTTCCTTCAGCTGCTCTTCATAAGACTTGTGATCCTTCACCAGCTTCAACACACTTCAGCAGCTCAATGATGACCTGGAGTCTGTAAATTTTCTTCAAACTTTTGTTTCATTTCTACTATTGTTCTGTCACATCTTTCTCATGTATGTAGACTTAGATTTTTTTTTTTTTTGTAGTATTTTTGCTGTCAATCAACTTACTGGCTAGTGAATCACAAGCCAGCAATTTGAATGTGCTCCTTTCTTGGTCATTTAAAGACTTAAGAGCTCACAGAACCCAAATAGACTTTATTAGCATAGTACTGATAAATTCAGAGAGCAATAAGAAAACACACAGTTGGAGTCCTGTCCAGATAGCCTTATCACCTTCTTCTGAAGACTACAAAATACGGTGGTGATGCATCAAAATTCAGTGACTTTTTCTCCCTCCCAAGTCACCATTTTAAGGCGTTATTTCAATTAAGATATTTCTAGCCAACAAATAGACAAAACCCTAGAAACATCAGGAGATGTTCTGTATTCAGAAGCTTTTAAACAACATTCAGTGGTCCTTGCACTAGGTTGGTTAGATAACTTAGACATCCGGAAACTCAATTCTCAAGAAGGTTTTCATATCCCTGGCCAATAGCTTTGCAGCTTTCCTAACATTAATGGCTTCCTGGCCATTACTCCACTTCATGTTTCCATACTAGCAAGATGCAGAGTTCAGTAGCAACTCTGGTGTTTTGTACTTTCATTTCAAACAGAAAGAAAGCTTCCTGGTAATATTTGGTTGAAATGTTTTGAGTGTACCAGTTATAACATGACAGAAGATAAAATACATACAGTTAGGCAATTGATAGCAATATTACAACTAAAGCATCATGTAACTGATGTAAACTGTCAGTGATTCAAATTAAACATGCATATGCCTTGCATTCTTGACCTAATAATGCTTTTTTTCCTGAAATAAAATTATGAAGCTGGCTCAAAATACGTGGCACTTAACCACAAAGCATCAAAAGAGCCAAACTTCCAGCCATATGTGAGCACCTGATAAGTTAGATTTTGTGAAGAGTCACAGTCCTCCTTCCTTCTTCCAACTTGTATCTGCTAAGAGGCTTAAGTGACTGGTTTGACTGAAGTTAACCCACAAACCAGATACTGTGATCGCTGCTGCGATTATTGGTCCCAGGGAAATTGGTGAACAATTGCTGCTCTATTACTCCTACATCATTAACAGCTCAGCTATAAGCAGAAGGTCTCAATCTGAACTGAAGTGCTATCAACAGGTACTGAGATGCATGGATGTCTGATTGAGAATTCATCCCCGAGCAATCAAGCCTGTGCTTTGCTGAGCTGCCCGATGTGTCGAATAATCTCTGGGACTGAAACACACTTTTTTTCTTCAACCCTGAAAGAGATGAGGCCATTTACAAATATGTGTGTTTATAAAAATACTAAAATGAGGCACTTTTTTCCCTCATTCACAGTGTGACCTTAAAAATTGCCATTGGCACAACAGAGGCGAGGGCACAGTATAGCTGTCAGCGAGCAGCAGGAACCCAGAACTAGTGCTGCTGCTGCTGGGCTTCTCCTATTCTGGGGTTACTGTTTTTACACATCACAAAGCACAGCTCAGCAAGTTAGAAGCCCCTTAAACAAAACTTACAAATTCTCTGTAGTAAGTTTTTCTATGAGCATTCGATCTCCCAAAGGCCATAACTCAGTTAATTGTCCAAGGCACTATAAAATCTTTTTTTTTCCCCTGGTTCACACTACAGTAGCAGCAAATGTGAATTAAAATGAATCATTACTTTAGTGCAAATCTTTCTTAAAGCTCCAATTATGAGATAAAAGATTTAGCGCTGTTTTAGTTGCACTTTTAGCTGTAGCCAAAACTTCAGATACTTTTCTACACAACCACAAGGAAAACCAAAAATGTTAAAATTCAATTGGTACTCTAGCTTCAGAGCAAGGTTTGGAGGAAAACATATTTCACTCTTAAAAGAAAACAAAGCAAAAACCCCAAAGAACTTCAAAAAAAGCCTAAACAGGTATTGACATAGGAAACCCCAGAGAAGGTTGTGAAAGTTGGCAGTTTTAGTTACGTTGTTTCTGCCATCTCCATTGGGGTAGATACCTCTTTGGCCAGTTTGAATCTACAACGAACAGGTTTGTGTATACCCTCAGAGGTCTGTATCTGGCAGCAAGAAGAGGAATACGAGCTGGAATTAGTGCTTGAGGGACAAGCATTATAAACCAATTCACTTTTGGTTTTATGTGACCAGGTAACTAACAGGTTTTTTTGGGGAGGAAAAGCAGCAAAAGAACAAGGCTTGGATGTGATCTCATCCATCCGCAAAGCTGCCAGAAGAACAATTACTGGTTTTTTAATATTGAAACAAAGAGTTTATGGAGTGGGATTACGCCAGAGTTCTCCTGTTCACTGCTTTTAATTGACGATTTGGATGATACAAAAGCGGACATCTGGTGATTGCACTGGAAGCTAAGGGTGACAATTTAAAATGGTTTTGAATGGTTTGAGGAGTGTTCTCCAGGAATATAATTAAATTGACCTGGGGCAATGGAAAACTCCTTTGCTGAAGCAGAAATAATGTTGTATAGGAGTAGAAGGTAAGTGCCTAGAAGACAGGCTGGTGAGCTGAGGTGCAGGGCACTGCCAGGTGGGTTGGAACCAGGTGCTGCGGTACACGAGGCTGGTGCTGCACAGAGCAGAGGAGGAGGAGGCAACAGCCCTGTCTGCAACTATCTGAAAGGAGGTCCTAGCGAGGTGGCTGTTGGTCTTGTGGTCCAAGTAATAGGTGCTAGGACAAGAGGGAATGGCCTCAAGTTGCACCAGGGGAGGTTCATATTGGACATTAGCAAAAATTTCTTCACTGAGAGGGTTAACGGGCACTGGTAGAGACTGCCAAGGGAGATGGTTGAGTCACCATCCCTGGAGCTGTTTAGAAGGCAGGTAGATGTGCTTAGGGATGTGATTTGTAGTGCACATGTATCGTTTGGCTTATGAGAAACACTTATTCACTGGTAAAATACTGAAAAGGACAAAGTCTTTGAAGCGAAGGTGATTATTTTTATTTTAGAATTCAGTACTGAATCAGATGCCCTTCTAAAAAAGGCGGCCCATCTTACAAAAGCAGTGGGTATATATACTAGGTTTTGACAAAGAATCATGTAAGTCCTCAAAGAATGTTCATTTTTTTGTTAGGTTTCCCAACCATGTCCAGAAACTTCCTTCGGGTTACCTCCTCCCCCAAGAGAGCCACACCTCACAAGTCAATTAAGCACATCACTAAATTCTTGGACCTCTTAGAGAGTTTATTCTTTCAGGTTATTTATCCACATCTGGCGATTGTCTGCACATTATGTCTTGATACAAGACAGATTTATGTGAAAGGATAATTAAACATACAAACCAGCTGCAGCAAAACTTATCAATTCTCACAACTGAAAGGGTTACCAGGCACTGGCAGAGGCTGCCCGCAGAGGTGGCTGAGCTGCCATCCCTGGAGATGTTGAGCAGATGAAGCGCTTAGGGGTACGGTTTAGTAACGGACAGGTATGGTTGTTTGGGCTTGATGGCCTCTGTGAGAATTAATTGATAAGTTTTGCTGCAGCTGGTTTGCATGTTTAATGATCTTGTCATATAAATCTGCCTAGTATTGAGAGATAATATGCAGACAATCTCCAGACGTGATGTTTAGTTGTCTAGCAAGATGCAGTTGTCTTCGGTCAAATGACAACCTGAAGAGAGTCTCCGGACATGGTGAAATATTCCAAAAATATAATCATAGAATCGTAGAATCACCAGGTTGGAAAAGACCCACCGGGTCATCGAGTCCAACCATTCCCATCAATCACTAAACCATGCACCTTAGCACCTCATCCACCCGTCCCTTAAACACCTCCAGGGTTGGTGACTCAACCACCTCCCTGGGCAGCCTCTGCCAGTGCCCAATGACCCTTTCTGTGAAAATTTTTTTCCTAATGTCCAGCCTGAACCTGCCCTGGTTGCACTTGAGGCCATTCCCTCTTGTCCTGTCCCCTGTCACTTGGAAGAAGAGGCCAGCACCCTCCCCTCCACAACCTCTCTTCAGGCAGTTGTAGAGAGCAATGAGGTCCCCCCTCAGCCTCCTCCAGGCTAAACAACCCCAGCTCTCTCAGCCGCTCCTCATAAGGCCCCTCATAATGAGCAATCTTGGAGAGGTTTATATGGTTCTTTGTCTAAAACTAGTATATATAGCCACTACTTTTGTAAGACGTTATGCCTTTTTTAGAAGGGCATCCCAAACAGCGCTGAATTGTAAAATAAAAATATTATTATCTTTGCTTCGAAGACTTTGTCCTTTTCAATATTTAACCAGTGACTGAGTGCTTCTCACAGCCTCAAGGGCCTTTTGCAGCCCAGCGATTCTCTGAGCCACGTAACGCACCGCAAACCCTCAGCCGCTCCCGCAGCCCCTCCGGTCGCCCCGCCCCCCCACCGCGGGGCGGACCGCGGCTCCCGGCGTGCCGCGCGGCGCCGGAAGCGGCGGTTCCGCTGGCGTCGCTTCCTCTCTGGGCGGCTCAACCGACGTCACTTCCGCCGGAGCGGCTCGTGGGGTGGTGAGGGGCCGCGCTGCTCGGTCTCGGCCTGAGGCGGCGTCTGGCGGCACCGGCACCATGGTGGGCGGCGGGGCTTGTCGCCGCGGGGGGAGGGTAGCCCCGGCAGGGCTGCGTGCGAGGGCCGCGCTTCCCCCTCAGCGCTTTGTGTGGCGGCGGCGCTCGCGTGCGTGGGGGCGGGGCGGGCCTGGAAGGTTCCAGAGCGGGAGTGCCGGGCCAGGGCCCGGGCCCGCGGTGGGCGCTCGGTTCCCCGCCCAGCGGGAGAGGCCGCCTCGGCCCGCCCGCGCCTCCGCGGCTGCCGGGAGGGAAGGAGGGAGGGAGGGAGGCTGCTGTTTCCCTCCCATCGTCTCCCACGAGACCTGGAAAGGCAGCGCCGAGGCGCCGAGAGGGAGCGGCCGCTCGGCGTGGCCCGGCGGGGGCTGCCGTTGCCCTGCGTGGGAGCTGCAGCGGGGCCCCTCTGACTTGTGTCAAAGCGGTGGTGTAGGGGGCGCGAAACGCTCAGCGAAAATGGTCGCGCAGCAAAGTGAAAAGTCGGGGAAGTCTTCAGAGGGCTGATACATCTGTTCTTTTGGGATCTGAGCCTGACTCAGTTAAGGCTATGAATCCTTTGCAAGCATTAGTCTTTAAAGGTGTATATTTGGCTATAGGAAAGCTGGGAGGGGCTATTTATCAGGGAGTGCAGTGATAGGATGAGTTTTAAGCTTAAAAAGGGCAAGTTTAGATTAGATATGAGGTAAGATATTAGAAAAAAGAATTTCCCAGTGAGGACGGTGAGACCCTGGAACAGGTTGACCAGGGAAGTTGTGGCTGCCCCTTCCCTGGGGGTGTCCAAGGCCAGGTTGGAAGAGGCCTTGGGCAGCCTCATCTAGCAGGATGTGTCCCTGCCGTGGTAGGGGGGTTGGAATTGGATGATGTTTAAAGTAATTTTGAACCCAAACCATTCTCCGATTGTGTGATTTCTGCTATAATTAATTCACATGGAGATGTAAAAAAAATACTTAAGATAAATTCAAATATCAAAATATTAATGCCCCAGCATGCTCAGTAACTCAGTTTGTTTTAGGCTCTGCTGGTTGTTGCTGTCTTTGGGTTGTCTGGGTCTAATGGTTACACATGCAGACTGGCAATACAAACGCTGACATAAAGCAAGTTACCAAGGTACTAGTAAAGGCCTTGCAGGCTCATAGATCATATCAGAGAATATGGTATGCAGTCCCTTGGAGTACATTGAGTCTTTTTTGTAATCTTCCCCTGATGAAGAGATTGCAAAATAGAATTGAGGTGAAATGACCTTGAATATGCTTTTTATCAGAACCATGTGGTGTGTAGAAATAAGTATTTTTAATAATAAGATTGTTTAGGTTGTTAGTTTCAGGGATTTGTTTCTAAAATGAATTGTTCTGTTAAAGCTGAGCGAATATGTTTGCGTTAACTCTGTTGTAGGCATCCCTTTCCCTTGCTCCTGTGAACATTTTCAAGGCAGGTGCAGATGAAGAAAAGGCTGAAACAGCTCGGTTGGTAAGTTTCATTTTCTGAGAAACTTGTAATACTTGCAGTAGTTAAACTTTTGTCCTGTCTACTGTTAAATGTATTTTCAGTTTATGGTGATGTGGAACTTCATCTTTCATTGTTTTTCATGGTGCATGTCTGTGAACGGAAGATAGGAGGAAGGTTGTTTATACTAACAAACAGAGAAACTCTTCGTTGGTGTTCAAAACCAAAATACCTTAGTTGAAGAGATTGATGTTCATTGGAAGGTATTTTTTTTGGCAGTTAATGGTTTCAGTGACAATGAAGTATATTTGGTATAGTTACCAAAATGTAGCAATTAAGAAGCTTTGACCTGGACCTTGATGAAAGGAGTGTGGCTGTGGAAGGGCTGGGTTAAGATTGCCTCTTGGAAGTTACGGGCTAAAATCTATTTCTTGTAGTAAAGTAGAACTAAGCCTTCTCCTAAGGTATATTTGCTTTCATTTCAGTCATCCTTTGTTGGTGCCATTGCTATAGGTGATCTGGTGAAGAGCACTCTGGGGCCTAAAGGCATGGTAAGACAGCTACAAGTTCTCAATCGCCATACCTGTTAATTTAGTTTTAATAGTTACGGTATGTTTCTAAGCAGTATTCTAACTATTGTGTCTTGCAGGACAAGATTCTTTTAAGTACTGGAAGAGATAGCACGGTAACAGTTACCAATGATGGTGCAACTATCCTGAAAGCTGTTGGAGTGGACAACCCAGCTGCCAAGGTCTTGGTTGGTGAGTTTTTAACAGCTTGTCATTGGAGTACTTGGCGTTTCTTCATCTGGGACTTTATTGTTTTTCATCTGTTCTTGGAAAAGCAGTCTTCAAATAGAGGGGGAGCAAAATTCCTCAAGTAAGGAGGTCAAGGTGTTGTAGGGGTTGTGGAACTTTGCAAATTTCCTCAACCTTGCTTTGTCCCAGGAGTCAGAAGGAACAAAAGACAGCTATGTGCCTCTGTGGTTTTCACCAGGAAATTTTGGAACAGAAATCTACTGGGGTACAGAGATTCTCTCTGGTTCTCACTGCTGTAAATTTGTTTTTATCACTTGATCAGCATTGTACTTTGGGTAGAGTTTACCTCTAGGATCAACTGTCTTAGTGTGCAGAGGCCCAGTTGTAGTCACAAGCAGGATCCTGAACAATTTGGGGTCAGGTTTTGTTTGGTATGTTCTTGTTTATCAGTGGTTTATGAGGCATTCTTGGTTTTTATAGTCTGTGATGCTGTGTGTATAGCTTAGAGCTTCCAGCTGTCCTGGCTTCTTTTTGATGACTGTCTTTAGGAATGAAGTGAGAAAGGAGTAGCTTTTGACCACTGCCAGGCTGGAACTGGTGTTAAGGTTGCAATTACAGAGCAGGAATTTGAAGGATGCTGAATTTCATTTCCATCTCAGGTTTTTCTGTGACTTTAGAGTGACTTCTTCAAGCTTTTGAGGAGTAACAGTCTTTTTTCTTCTCCAAACTAATACGAGACAAAAATATTTGTATGTAAAGCTGGTGCTGGCAAGTATGGTATTTTGAATCAAAACATTAATGCGGCAGCTTCTTTTTTCAGATATGTCCAAGGTTCAGGATGATGAAGTTGGTGATGGAACTACATCTGTCACAGTGTTGGCAGCTGAATTACTGAGGGTGACGTATTAGATTTTCACATGTGTTTTTATTTGGCAATGTAGTTCTGTGATATCAATAGGGGACTTGTTATTTGATGCACGAAGAGGGTTACAGAAAGTATAAGGATACCTTGCTCTGTTCATGTTGGAATAGATAGGAAAAAAACCCCTTAGATGTTGCATCATCTCTTTTTTTTTGTATTTTAAGCTCTATTCATTGTTTTATTATTTATAAATACCCACATATTTAATTTGGTACATTCTAGAGAATTATTTTCTCTTATTTCATTATACAAGTGAAACAGAGAAGTATCACTCTGTCACAGGCCACTTCCAAGATGAAGTAAAAGATGTGAAGGATGAAGTGATCACCGGACAGCAGTGCTACTTAGTTGCAAAGTTCAGTCCTCTGAAATCCTTTTCAGAGGATTAATGAGATAAAAACAAGGCATGTTCAATTCTGTTCTTGTGTGCAAAAGACCTGAATTCATATTGTTCCTCTGAGCTTTGTGTACAGATTTTACGCTACCAAACTCTAAATCTGAAATTAGTTTGAAAGAGACTTCAGAAATGAGGAACTCTTGTTCGCAGAGCTGTGGTAGTAAATCTCATCATCTCAGATCTAGTAATTGTGATCAAGAGCATCGGAGAAATGATAAGTCAGCTTGCCAAGTTTCTCACAAAAAGGTAGTTTGGAGATAGTTTTTTTTTTTTTTTTTTCCCCCAGCTACACTTTTAAGTTGCAGGATACTGATCTCAAACATGAAGTGTGAGATGGCTGTTTTGAAGTCTGTGACTGGTTGCTGTTTGTACTAGAGTTAGGGTGGTGTTTTTTTCATTGAAATTTCTTGACAGTGTTTCAAGGGCAAATAATATTTGCCTAGACTGGAAAAAAGAGCTGCCAGTAGAGTGACCTTAATTTCATTGTTACAGCTCTCTGGCTTTTACTGCCATTCAGAATTTTCTGATTACTTGTAAGTATCTTTCATAGTTAGTGTAATTGCACCTTGGGGAAAGAACTAATTGTTCATTTCATTTAAGTAGGAGGCAGAATTACTTATTGCAAAGAAGATTCATCCTCAGACCATCATTGCGGGCTGGAGAGCAGCCACACAAGCTGCGAGAGAAGCACTTTTGAAAGCAGCTGTGGATCATGGGTTAGTAAAGTTCGTTTGCAGTAACTTTTTATAAACCAGTCAAGATTAAAACATCAGTGAGAATTATATGCTATTGGGTAATTCCTCAATCTCTTAAGTACTGTAAAGGCTAAATTTATGAGTTTTAACAGTTAAGAAAAGAAAGGCCTGCTTTTACTTTAGATGAACTACACATGCTTTGTGAAATTATTTAAAATTACTTACAATATGCAGAAACAAAATACAAGCAATAATTTACTCCCTGGAACATGAATCTGAGACGTTATTTCATATTTCATACTCTTGATTTTAAATGTGGCTATTTTCTTTATGCAATGCTTACTGGGAGCACAGGCTTTCTAAAGCTGAACGCAGAGACTTTCCTAATTGGACTTGCATTTCAAAAAGAAGGTTGTGTTGTTGAATGCTGGAGGCATTCTGTTTATCATTCCTCAGAGTGGAACATGATGTACACAGAGGCAGGCTAGAATAAGCAGAGAGAGGTTGACAGTGGTAGGCTAACAATAGTTAAGACTTTCAGAATTTCCACTTTTAATTGTACTGACTTTATTTTAGTGATGATGAAGTGAAGTTCCATGAAGACTTGATGAACATTGCAGGAACGACTCTTTCATCAAAATTACTTACTCATCATAAAGATCACTTTGTCAAGCTAGCTGTAGAAGCTGTTCTTAGGTTGAAAGGTTCTGGAAATTTGGAGGCTATCCATGTCATTAAGAAGCTTGGTGGAAGTTTGGCTGATTCCTACTTAGATGAAGGTAAGTCTTTGTATGTTGGCTGTAAGTACCCTTGAGAAATGAAACTGTTAAAAGTTACAACATCTCTGTACAAGTTTGTTTTAGGGAACGTTGCTACGTGGTTATTAAGTTTATTATTAAATAGGAGAGGGGGTTTGTAGTAATGCAAATTAATTGTTTTCCTTTTTTAATATGAAGCCTTACAAGACCTTTCTGTCACTGCAGGCTTTTTGCTTGACAAGAAGATTGGTGTAAATCAGCCAAAAAGAATTGAAAATGCAAAGATTCTTATTGCAAATACTGGTATGGATACAGACAAGATTAAGGTATGTGACAGGACTACTGTTGTGCAACGATGTTTTTGTAAATGGAATTCCTTTTCAGACTGAACTTTGTTTTCTTTGATTTAGATTTTTGGCTCACGTGTTAGAGTGGACTCTACAGCAAAGGTAGCAGAAATAGAGCAAGCAGAAAAAGAAAAAATGAAGGAGAAGGTGGAGCGTATTCTTAAGCATGGAATAAACTGTTTTATTAACAGGTATGCATTTTCCTGGAAAAGGGGTAGTGTTTATAATGCAGTTAGGAAGTACCGTATTTTAATATTGAGCGTGAAGAACATTGTTCATGTCTGTATCTGTAAAATCAGATTGTACTACCTAGCGCTTAATTTATTTGCCTCACAGAGGTTGGTGTTTCTTCTTGCGCTTCCCCTTGTGCAGCGTCCCCCTCTGCTTTCAGTTCAGTTTATGCAATGACACTATGCTTTTATACTAACAGATTTATTTAGTTATGAACACCAGTAGCATTGTCCATATCCATACTCCCCTTTTGGAGGGAAATTGGTGCTAAAAAAATCTGTGCTGTTGAATTCATTTAGCTCCAGTTGAGCTCCACTGTTTTTTCCTGCATTAAAATGCTGGTGCTGGAGTACTGCTCCAAATTAAAGGGTATTAGAGAGGCTTCTGTGCTCCCTGTCCTGAGTCTTTTATATGCGTATTTGAAAGTATGCAAGATAACTGTTTCCATTTAAGAGATGTCACGATCAGAGTTACTTATTTTTGTTAAGTGCTCTTCTCTTAAGCTGTGACAGTGCAAAAAAGTAGTTTTTTAATGATGAAAAATGGTTCTGCCTTTCAGTCGTTCTCATTTGAGTGAAACTGCCATATATACGAGCACCTTGACACCTGGTGTTTCAGTGCATCATGTAGTCTACGAGGAAGTTAATCAGCTACACTGAAGGATAGGAATTGTAAGGGTAGCGCTGTTTTCCACAGCAGTGAAGATTTACTCTTTGAGAACATAGTGCATCTTATAACTTGCCTACAAAATTAAACATCTGTAAGAACCACTGACAGATGGATGAATCCTGTATTCCTTCTGTTTGTCATGTTTCACGCACATGGCATTCGTGTGTAGGCAAAATGAATACTCTCTTCAGTGGGTGTTCTACAAATAGTGAGTTTTAGAGTCAGGAGTCCTGCTGGGAAATTGATGGAAGAATCCTTTTAAGTATGCAAAAAAACCCAACCCATTGCTGCAGTCTAGTATGCTTGTAGTGCAGGTAGTTGCCCTAAGGGAGCTCAGGTAGCAGTCAGTCACTGTAACCAGGCTAGTGGTATTCCAGTAGGATTGACTCTTGACTTCCAGATTTATTCCCTGATAAAATTGCTGCCTGCGTACGGGCATTCTGTAGATCCACTTCACATCTGACACTGTGTTAGCCAGTTAAGCACGGCTGAGGAGATGCTTGTCAGGCTATATAGATCCAGAGGTGAAAGAATCTTCTCTCTGCATACGGAGCAACACCAGTCATTTCTTTTGAAGATAGGTCAGAAACATCATCTTTTACTGAGATGGCATCTCCCAGCTTGTGCTGAATCTTTACAACACTCAATCTAATTTGGAAGGGAAAAACAATTTGGCATAGCACTCCTGAATGGTCAGTGACCATTCAGTTTTGGATGACTACCTTATTCTAGAGAGAACATGTTAATAAGAGAGCACATTTTTTTCTCTGTGGCCTGCTATTTCTGTATATTTCAAGACTAGTCATTTATTGTTCCCATGGAGTTGTATACTGTTTGGATTTTGTATTGGTGAAGGAACTAAAGATGCTACTTCACTCATAGTTCTAGCGTACCCTGCTAGAATAGGCAGTTATATGCCCAGTGGGCACTTAGTTTCAAAGGACTTGGAATTTAAAGCATATGGATCCCTGTGCATTGATAGTGTATCTTCAGAGGAGGGATATTTTAAAGAGCTAAAATAGTTAATAATTTTGGGGGGTTTTAGCTTTGTGTGTTTTCCTGTCAACTGCATTTGCTTCTACGTGGTGTAACATTCTGTGTGTAGCAGGTGACTCACATACTGACTGCTTTTGTAGCTTTCAGAAATCTGACTGTATCCATACTACTGAGAATCGGGTGTCCTTTGTTGCTGTGGTTTTAAAAAGGTTTGTTCTTTGTGTAATGAAGATGTGCCTGTGGTTTAATTGTAGGCAGTTGATTTACAACTACCCTGAACAGCTCTTTGGAGCTGCTGGTGTCATGGCTATTGAACATGCAGACTTTGCTGGTGTAGAACGTCTGGCTCTTGTTACAGGTATGTGGGCTGCAGTGTTATATGAAACTTGGAGGGTCACTTCATTTGCTTGATCTTTAGTAACTGTTAATGTCTGGTCACCAAGTTTGCATTTTTTGCTATTAATCAGATCTGTCAATATGAAAAGTACTCCAAATAAGCTTTATTTTACAGTACTTGAATACAAATATATATGGAGAATCCTATGAAACTGGCCACAATTAACTTTGAAATTACTTTGTTGATTTATCAACTTCTATGTAACTGTCAGTGACTGCTTGATAAGCTTTTGAAATGTTTGGCTTTTAGGGAAAAGGTAACTCCTAGCACTAGAAAAAGTAAGGTGATCAATGCACAAGTTGATACTAACTTACTACAAATAACTGTTGCTTGAATGTGATAATAGGGAAGACTAAGAGTCATCCTTTAAGAATGTGGGCCTGAGTCATTGGCATGAGGTGGGCCTCAAATAATGTGAATAGCCTGGATATTTTTAGTAGCGGTCAGTGTATATATGACTCTAGTAACTAATGAAAATAAAACATCCGGAACGGATTCTCATTGCTGAAGCTAGAGGTAGCTGACTGGAACATTGTAAAAAGTTGATGGTGAAAGTCATCAGGAGAATGCAGAATTTGCTTTGCAGGGAGACAGGAAAAGATACTAGCTTGTTGAGCTTGGCAAAACTGAGGTAGGTATTGTGTTATAACTGTCTGTAGGTAGATTGACCCAGGCAAACGTTTGATTGAGAGGAACATTACTTATGTTCTGGAACAGAACCAGGCAAATTTTGTAGGCAGAGCAACTGCATCACATCCGACCACACTGGATCAAATAGTGTAGCTGAAAAAAACAGACAAGCTATTTCAGTTTAATAAAGACAAGCTGGTTTATGCCAAGTAAGCACAAATTCTACTGCAAATCTTGTCTTCTGTTGTAGCTACAACTACAACAATGCTGCAAGCTAGTGTGGAATAATTGAGCATATGTTGGTAATTACTTGTAAATGGTTTTCTAATGGGAAGAATAAAGTACGAGAACAATATTCCCTTCAGAGACATTTTGATCTTGGTCACATCTGTTTTGTTTATGATATGGGAGTTTACAAGTAGTGGACAATATTGCTGCCATGAGACTCCCGCATGATTCTGGAGATTGGTGGCCTGTGATTCTCAGCCATCACCAGGCAGGCAAAATGAGTACTGACACAAGCTCAAATTTAAAAATGTAATGAACTTGATTTAGTGTTTTATAAATACTTCATCAGTAAGTACTGGTGGAACTTGAAAGTGATTGGTGTTTTAATACTGGCAAATGTCAACATTTAGTGTCTTATCCAGACAGAACTCAAAAGCATTACAGCTATTGTAGTTCTTGTGATGCTAACAAAAATGTTGGTGTTTAAGGACTTGCTGCCATTAGTAGAAAGTTTCTGATGCCGAGTGCTGATATTTTAAAAATGTCTTATAAGTATTGTTAATTTCAATTTATTTTAGGGCAATTATGAAGGTGATTTCTTTTTGTTTTGTTTATTCTTTCCTTCCCCCTTGCTTAGACTTTGCCTGAATGGATTCTTTCATTGTGGGCTCTTTGACGTTTTTATGATCTTACATTTTTCAGGTGGCGAAATTGCATCAACCTTTGATCACCCTGAGCTTGTAAAACTAGGAAGCTGCAAGCTTATTGAAGAAGTCATGATTGGAGAAGATAAACTTATTCGTTTCTCTGGAGTGGCAATGGGTAAGTGTTTTAACACTCATGTCATGTTGTCATGTTTGTGGTAACTCTTTACTAACACTGTGTGGTTACGATGGTGGTACAGGAGTGTTGTACTGGCTCTTCCATAAAAGTCCTGCAAAGATGTATGTTCATGGTAGAAATTGTTCCTCTAAATAACATTACACATACACATAAACATTGTAAAACCAAAATTTCTGCTTTAAGAGATTAAATTGACAAGAAAAGTAGCAATCTGTCATACTTTGAGAACTTGTTCTGGTAAATTTCAATGCTATTAAGTTTCTGAGGGGTTGTTTGGAGACAACCTTCATTTTCTATTAAATTAAATAAGGTGTTGAGGAACAAATCATGGATAAAAGCAATAGCGTAGTGTGCATAATTTCATTCTACCTGTGACATGTCATCACTCCTTCTTTTCATCCCCAAGCTGATTTATGTAAAACTATGTAAAACTTATGTAAGACTGTAGTGATAGCAAAACCGTTACAAGTGCTTTTCAAAAGCCTCTTTTTGTGTCTTTTGGGTTTTTTAATCTTTTTGTATTTGCACTTTTTAGGTGAAGCTTGTACCATAGTTTTGCGTGGAGCCACACAGCAGATTCTCGATGAAGCAGAGAGGTCTTTGCATGATGCTCTCTGTGTTCTTGCGCAGACTGTGAAGGACACTAGAACCGTGTATGGTGGAGGTGAATATTGGGTTCTTTTTCTTTGTATATGATAGGCATCTGTATTACTGTTCAAGTCTGATATGAAATATCTGTATCTTCAATGAATAGGTTGTTCAGAGATGCTGATGGCTAATGCTGTTGCAGAACTTGCCATCAGAACACCCGGCAAAGAGTCTGTTGCAATGGAATCCTTTGCTAAGGCTTTACGAATGGTAAGTTGGGGTTGTTTAGTAATGGTAAGCTGGGATTGTTTAGCCTGGAGAAGAGGAGGCTGAGGGGAGACCTCATTGCTCTCTATAACTACCTGAAAGGAGGTTGTAGAGAGGAGGGTGCTGGCCTCTTCTCCCAAGCGACGGGGGACAGGACAAGAGGGAATGGCCTCAAGCTCCGCCAGGGGAGATTTAGGCTGGACATAAGGAAAAAATTTTTCACAGAAAGGGTCATTGGGCACTGGCAGAGGCTGCCCAGGGAGGTGGTTGAATCCCCTTCCCTGGAGGTGTTTAAGGCACGGGTGGACGAGGTGCTAAGGGGCATGGTTTAGTGTTTGATAGGAATGGTTGGACTCGATGATCCGGTGGGTCTCTTCCAACCTGGTGATTCTATGATTCTAAGTTGCTGAATCAGATTGCTGGATTGTAGACATCAAGTTTCACTAGGTTTGCTAACTTCTAATATCAGATAATTGCTCCTTTCTCAAAGTTTTGGTTTTCTGAAAGCAGAATGAAATTTAGCAATGTATCTTAGACGAACAAAGGGGAAAGAGTTACTGTTTTCTCTTGTAGAAAAAAGTTGGTGTTTTAATAATTCCGATGTTAGAGTTCTGAATGTTCATATGCTAGCCCTCTTCTGGTTTGTTCTTGCTCCACTTAACCTGCAATGTTAAAAGTACAGCAGAAATAGCACATAAAAATCTCGACTGATTCAGTTGACAAGTAATTTAGAAAAGAACAGCCCTTCTGTTTTATTGATACTCCAGTGCTATTTGAATTGTATTCATGTTCTAGTACTATCTAGAAGTTTCTAGACTTGCATTGGAGATTGCATCTTAGTAGGAAATGCATAAGACCCAAAACATTTATAGAGTAGTATTGTGCTAACAGACTATCAGTTTGAGAAGTTACCTTCCTGTAATTTAAATTAGGGAAAACCTTTCTTAGGAAATATGAGACGATAGGAAGACATTTATTCCAAGAAAATTAAAGAGTGTGGTAAGACTTGGCATTACTTCTTCAGTCAGCCCATGCAATTTGCACTGCTGTCACCTGAACAACGAACAGAATGATCTCGTGGTTAAAGCTTATGTTCTTAAAGTGAAAACATTTCTCCAGTTGTCATCTGAAATTATAAGAAAGAGACCAATGTTCTTCTGTCCATGTAAAATGAGCTAACAGATATCCTGACACGCTTCTGTTCTGTCAGCTACTCTTTTAACAGAGTCTTAAAATCCTTAGAGAGGTAGTTTGCCTTTTTTCATTTTCCCTGTCTTCTGATCACTGTAACAGGTTGTCTGCCATGTTTTTGAAATTTCCTTTACTTGAAACTGAATAGTAAATTAGTCATATCAAAGTATGTTTCATGTTTATTAGGGGTCAATCCACGATTAATTGAAAACAATCTGTGTTTGTCTCTTAGATCCCAACAATAATAGCTGATAATGCTGGCTATGACAGCGCAGATCTGGTTGCTCAGCTCAGAGCTGCTCACAGTGAAGGGAAGACTACTTATGGGCTTGGTAAGGGGCTTGATAATACTTCTGTTGCTGGATTGCTTCTTAGCAGGGGGATTGTTTGTCACGGATATATTCTGGTGGAGGAATTGAGTATATTGATTTGTTTACTTTGCATAGAATGTAGGCAGATAATATTACATTCCTTTATCCATTCACCAGGCTTTTCATAATAGAGTGAAAAGCTTTAGTTTTGATGGGGATGGTTCCCATCTGTAAAACCCCTGTCCTTACTTAATATTGAGTCTAGTTATATCGTTCTGGTTTGAGCTAAAGCAGAATCAGTTTTCTAACTTCAGCCAAGTCTTGTCTGGGTTAACTTAATTTTCTGGAAGTTGATGCCAGTCAACACTGCCAGCAGTAACGCTGTGTGTTTATCACATGGTGTTATCTCTAGAACTGATAACACGGGACACTGTTATACAGAAAGGCCGTTGCTTATTCTATGATTCTATAGTAACCAAGGGCATCCTTGAGGTGATAGAATGCAGTAAGTCAGAGGTGAAAAAGGTTGCACCTGCAGGGAGGGGCGATCAGAGCCCTGTAACCGAGGGGTAGATTGAACTGTGGATGGTGTTGCACAGGTTATCCACGATTGTGAAATATGCACTGCAATAAAACAAGCTAAATGGTTAAAATTTTAGTGGTATGAGAGATGATGGTTGAAATGTAAGTATAGGGTGGCCTGGCAAATTGACTACATCACACTCCCTCAAACCTGGCAGGGTAAGTGCTGTGTGCATAGAATGGTTGAAACAACCACCGGGAAACAACCTGTGGCACAGTTTGTAACACTCTGCTGAGCCTTGAAACGCAACTTCCCTGCTAGCATGGCACTCCAGGGAGAATTGAGTCAAACAGTGAGACTCATTTAAAAAACCGTCTCATAGACACCTGGGCCAAAGGGCATGGTGTCGAATGGATATATCATATTCCCTATCATGCACCAGCCTCAGGGAGGATTGAGCATTTTAGTGGACTGTTAAAAACTGCCTTAAAAGTGCTGGGGAGTGGCACATTTAAAAGCTGAGAGAAGCATTTAGCAGAAGCCACCTGGTTAGTTAACACCAGAGGATCTATTAATTGAGCTGGTCCTGCTCAATCAGACCTTCTACTTATATGAAGCTTAAAAAGAAAGGCATTGATTTAAAAACAAAGACCCAGCACAACCAAACACTTCCTTGCCCCTGAAAGAAATCTTGAAAGTTGTAGAGAACAGTTCTGAAGTTGATACGCCTACGGAAATAATGCTCAGAGTCCTTTTGGGATCTTGTCTCCTCTTCCCAGCGTATAAAGTTTCAATCATTAGGTTTTTTGTATGTAAGTGCAACATGCCTGGCTTAAGCTAGGAGTCTTGAAGTGAAAGACTAGTTAATTACTTCCCTTACTATCAGTGCAGTTCATTTGAGCAGGTAAGTCACCATACTATAAGCTAGTTGTCATTTCCTTGAAAAACAGCCAAATTAAAAAACAACCAACCTGGTTTTGTCTGTTCTTCAAGATATGAACGAAGGTACCATTGGAGACATGGCAGTCTTGGGAGTAACAGAAAGTTTCCAAGTCAAGAGACAAGTTCTGCTGAGCGCAGCTGAAGCAGCAGAAATGATTCTTCGTGTGGATGACATTATCAAAGCAGCACCAAGGTATGGGTTTGGTATCTACATGGTCAGTCACAGTGGTATGTGACAACCTCCTTTTGTAGCTGTGTAGGAGAATAACTGTGCAGAAGAGTCTTGTTCTAAAAATATTTTATTTGAAATGAAGACTGACATCTGACATTCTCATGTTATTGTCACACAATTTTTTTGCATTAGGAGTGTGAACAGGCTTTTAGAGCCATCAGCGTGCTTAGTGTGCCTGAGCAGTGCCTAGTTAGTCTTGGGTCACTGGCTCCTCATGTGCCATATATTGTACTGAAACACCTGCAAAAGTGGCTGATCCAAATGGAAGGGATCATAGGTTTTTGGTTTGTTTGTTTTTTTTTCTTTTTTTCCTTTTGGCAGGAGTTGTAGTTAAATGCCCAGCTGCTTCTGCTGTAAAATCTGCGGCTAAAGCCAAACCACATTTGTTAAGAAGTTTGGGAAGAAATGCTACTTGTAGGCAGGTTATTCCACTTGTAGGCAGGTTATCCCCCATGTGCTGTGAGATGAAGCTGGCACTGAACACAAAATATGAGCTAACATTACATATAAAGGCGGGTGGGGAGGCTGGTGGACATCAGTGTGGGGAGGAATTTTCTGATTATTTTTTTCTTTTTCTCCCCAGAAAACGCATACCAGACCATCGCCCATGTTAAGTTTTCTTCAGTACCTGAGGATATGTGGACCAGGTCTCACCTAGTAATTTTTTTTTTTATGATCTACTTTTTTGTGAGGTTACCAAACAGAAGCTTGAGGCGAGCATCTCCATCAATGGCCTGAAATAATCATCTTCTGTTCGTTTTAACTTATTTCAGTGTATATGTCTTGTGGGGAAGACTCGCTTCCAAGCAAAACGTGGGTTTTATACAACCCTTCTGTTCCTCTCCGGGTTCCACTTAAAATACACAGAAATAAAGAAAATAAATAAATTTATCCAAGTTGAATTTGTCTTTGTGTAGAGCCAAGAAGGGCAGTTTCATTAGAAAAATGTGTTCCATATCCTCAGTCCTCAGACACTTTAAGCAGTGGTGACCAGGCAGTTGCACTAAGGATGACACCCTCTCAAGCTTCTGCAGGTTGCTGGTTTGTTTGCCCTGATGCATTTAATGTGAGCAGTTTATTCCAGTCCTGACTGTTTAGGTTTTGAATTGCGATCCTGGCAATAGGCTCAAGTTAAATCACCCTTTTCCTAGTGATGCTGGAGTATTAATCATTTTTTTGATGATGAAAGGAAGAGAAAAAGCTAAAGAGGAGCTTTGGTCAATGCCCAGAACTACAACTAAAAGCACTGTACATCTTCTTACAGCACAAGTTTTATGTACATCGGCGTTCTGCTGAGGTGGGTGAGAGGAAGATGCCGTTTGGGAGGGGTACCAACATCCTGGACCGAACGGTCTGTGTGTTTTACTGTGAAGTGCTGGACTTGGGCTGACATTACAAACACGGCAGTGGGCAGCTAGTGGGAAGTGTGCCAAGCCGCATCGCATTCCCTTCCCTGTTTTCCCCCCTTTCACACCTGTTGGGGCCTACCTTTGTATTCTCTTTCTATTCCAGTACTTGCTGGAAAACCAATGTGGAGTAGTTTCGTTATGCTTAGCTCGGAAGGAAGTCCATGATGCCTGCAGCTGTCTCCACACAGATCTTGATGACTGTAAGTGGAGCCAAGCGGACGCTGTGTGGGAGCCCCTTGAGGTGCCAGCTGGGTGGTGTGACCCTTCTGACCCTTGCGAGTATAACGCAGCCCCTTGGCAAACACCAGGGGAGGGCTGCCAATGCGGAGCGTTAATTGGAAATCCTGAAAGTGTCTGTGCAAACAGTTTCCTCCCTTAGGTTTCCTGAAATGAAGAGAATCTCCTTACTTAACCCTCCTCCGAACTCTCAAAACAGGCTCTCTTCACATCTCCAGAAGCAACAACAAGATGCAGAGTGGTGTTCTAAATCCAAACCACTGACAAGCAGGTGAAAGCGCCTTCCCTACCCCTCGGATAAATATGTACCAAGTCAGTTCCATAGGGAATACAACATTGAACTAGTGTGGGGCTTTTTTAAAACACTCTTGTCCTATTACAGAATTTTGTTTTGTATGAAGAAATAGTTAGATCAAGAATTTGGAAAGAGAATTCAGTTAATTCCAAAGAAGGACGCTTTAACTTGACGAGATGCTTAAAGGCTTTATTTCATTTAATAACTGGCGAGCACACTACATGGGTGCCAGCCAGATCCAAATTCAGACCTCATTTAACAAGACAGCGAGTGCTAGCGGAGTCTATATATTTCCAGATAATTTTTCAAGCATGTAAATGACATAGAGCAGTCACAAACTGGCACTGAATCAAACCTTTTTTGGGAAGTCAACTGCCGCTTCTGCAGGCACTGATGAGTGAGGCAGAGAGAAGTGGCTGCCAAGGGCTCCCCATCTTTCTAAAAAAAGCTGTCTTTTACCAAACTCGGTGATCTGTGTGATGGAATCAAATGCCAGATTTCTGTGTTGCACAAGTAAAGCAAAATGTAAACAAAATAATTTGGTTCAATGCATTTGCAAGGGAATCCGAACTGCTCCGAGTCGTGAGCTGGAGAAATACCCTGCTGAAGTCAAAGTAAAGTTCACCTCACCTCCAAATTCTGTGCAAGCCCTAACAGTAGGCTCCCAGCCCTGGATTTCATTCGTGCATGTTTTATCTTTGCAGCTCTTGTTTTCCCATTTTAGTCAGGCACTGATTTTCTTTGCTAGCGCATGAAAGCTCTGCATATATGGCTGCCCTTACAGGCAGCAAAGCCTCTAGCTTTCCTCACCATCATTTAAAATTCTGCTTGGCAATAACAAAGCAAGAGTCATTGCTAATTATCCAGGAAGAAAGTGGCAGTGATAAGAGGAGAACTCACTGGTATGTACATGCTGTTTCCTTGATAGCGCAGCCAGGGCTCTGCTACTGCTTCCCACGTGGCAGACAGGGAAACCTTCAAGCTGCTGCTGCTGCATTTCACATCAGTCATTAGAGATGGAACTTTGTGGGTTACATGACAGTTGTGACTCCCTGCAGTGATCGTAACCTTGAACAGTGGCTTCCAGCTGAGCTCAGAGACCTCAGCAAAGTGGAGAGAAGAGCAAGCCCATGGCTTCCGATCGGTGAAGAGCAGTGAGTCTGTGCTTTGTACAATCTACCCACGGAAAGCATCTAAAATATGTCTTCATCTCTGCTGCAACCTCTGAGTGGTCCCTGCATTCCAGGAAGAGTAATGGGAGGAAGTCTTTGCTCTAGAGAGAGCGCTGGGTGCTGTGCAAAAGGGAATGTCTGTACAGGAGAGTTTTGCTCTCACCTAGGTCTAAGCCAGTGCACCTACTGCTGAAGACCAGCCAGGTGGCGTGGTGCTCCCTGGACATCGGCAAACAAGAGAGAAGTAGAGGTTGAGCGGGGATGTGGGTGCACTGTGCCTTTGCTGGCACTGGCAAATGAGCATCAGCAGGGCTCGGCTTCTGGCTCAGGCTTGACGACAGGAGGTGATGATGGTCTTTCATCCAGTCTGATTTCTATCACTGCCCCAGACCGCTTGCGGGGTTCAGGGCTCTCCTCTGACCATCTTCCCACCCTGCGCACCCCTCTGGCCACTTTGGGTGCATTCCTACAGGGATTGTGGTCATAGATCACCAGCTTCAGGCCAGGGAGGTGAGCCAGACTGGGGAAGAACCGAATGGAGTTGCGATCCACATCAATCACCTCCAGACAAGGCATGTCCAGGAGCACGGTGGGGAACTCAGACAGTAGGTTGCCCGACAGCCAGATGGTGCGCAGCTCCTGCAGTCGCCGCAGCTGGGTGGGGAGTGTGCGCAGGGCGTTGGAGCCAGCATGCAGGGTCTTGAGCAGGCTTAGCTCGCACACCACCTCGGGCAGGCACTGCAGGCAGTTGGACTCGATCCAGAGGGTCTTGAGGTTCTGCAGGAGCCGGAGCTCGAGCGGCAGGCTGCAGAGTTTGTTGTTGCCCAGGTAAAGGATGCACAGCTGCTTCAGTGTGCAGACAACCAGGGGCAGCGCTTTGAAGTTGTTGAAATCCAGTGCCAGGATCTGCAAGTTTTGCAGCTGCTCCAGCTCAGGGGGCAGATGGTTCAGATTGTTGTCGCTCAGGTACAGCTTGACCAGTTCCCTAAAAGAGCAAATGTGCAGAGGCAGCCGCCTCAGCTGCCTGCCGCTCAGATCCACCATCTTATCCACTGGCATCTCTTCTAGGTCTTCCAGGAGGTACTTCTGGCACTTGTCAGAGGGCACAAAAGCAACAATGGCCTTCAGGCTGTTGCCCATCCCAGAACTTAACTTTGCTTGGAGACCGCAAGGCACTGGGACTGCCTTGGTCTTCTCCTGCTGTGCACTGGCCTGCCGGTAACTCTGTCTTCCCAATATAAAGCTCTGTTTACACGGCACCAGCCACTAATCTCAAGGGCTTTGAAATGTTTCTGATAACCAAATGAGTGTTTGGTGATGGGAATTACGGACAGGACAACCTAGAGCACAGCTCTCCCTCTCCCGCCCACGGTCCCTCTCACCCCCCATCCTGCAAAACCCGTCCCTCCTGCCTCTTCCTGCACACAGTAGATATTCTCCAGTTTTGCCCCAAACTGTTGCCCTTAAAGCCCAGCCCCTCACCTCCCACTCTGGCCGTGCTGGCTGCGGGGACTGGCAAACACCACAGAAGACCAGACTTTTAGAGTCAGATGTTTAGTTTCCATGAAACTTTCATTGGAAATGTTGAATGTAATCAAATTGTTGTTTAAAATACCAGCCAAGACTTGACTGACTTTTCAGAGGAGTGACACTTCTAGAGGTTTAATTTGTGAGGTGCTAAATACATAATTTCAGAGTGTAACTTGCCACCCAGTGCTTATCTTAAACCTTTAACACAAATACTTGGCAAACTGCTATCTTGAGCTGTTCTACTCTTTATGTTCCTAATTTAAAGGTGTTTACTCTAGCCTCTGGCACTCTAGACTGCGTAGGGCCTTTTTCATTACACTATGTTTTGCTTCTTGTCTGAATCTGAGTTTAATACTCTCGCTATCACAACCTGCCAAGGCTGCTCTCCAGCTGCCTTCCAATTGTGCCACTGCAGTTCCTGTGTCCATACCAAAACTTGGCAAGAAACTGCTGTGGACTTAATTCCATTAAGATTCTTACTTCTTGTGAATGAGATAAATACGGTGTTAAAAATTATGACTATTTAGATGTCACAGTGTAAACTGTTCCCTCCTTCTCTCAGCCATACCTGTCCTGTTCAGGTCAGGAGCACCTCTGATTTCTAGGAGGAGCCTTCCTGTGTGTAGGCATCTCTGCACGCATAGACTTCTTGAGCTGCCGCTGTTTTAAGCTTTCTTGAGTGTTGTCCTACCTGTGTGTTGGCTGTGGCTCTACCAAGATATTCGGGTGTGAAAACTGGCAGAGCATTTTAAGGTGAAAGATCCTTTCTGACATCTGGCTCTCTACTTCGATGTCTTACAGCTCATTCCTGTCATATTCCACACTTACCATAATTTAGGAAGGTTACTTTCTTCAAACAATCTGCAGTCCATTTCTGGATGTTAGGGGCTACACGATCAAAGTAGGTGACTGCTGGGAGCCACGTATGCTTAGAAAAACAAAAGGCAGAGTAAACAGAAGGTTAAGAAAAAGGCAATATCAGACAGTTAAGGTGGCCTCTGGATCTCCAGTCAAATATGGTGATAGAGAGCTCTCTACTGTCACTTGCTTTCAAAAGTAAAGCAGTTCTTAGCTATCAATTGAGTATAGGCTATAGGATGTTTGCTGGTCTTTTCTCTGCAAGATGAGTGGCTGTGCCATGAAGTGGTGATGCTATGGAATGCATGGAGGGTTTCCTGGGAGAGGAGAACAACAGAGAGGGCATCTGGGGACCAGTGTTGCAGCAGGACGGACAGCAGTGAATGCTGCGACTGCCGTAAAATAGGTTTTAGATAGAGAGGCTGGGCAGAGTGTCAGGCCTGGAGAACAAAGATACATCTCAATCATTCATGGCTGTGTTGTGGAAGAGAGGCGCTGAAAATGCTCTCTCTGGATGCTACATCCAGGCAGCGAGACCTGCTTCACACTGAATGAGCATCTTGGAGCAGCCACTTCTTTCTGCTTTAACGCTATATGCCCTGCCACGAGACCACTGTGGGGAATGTGTTGCTCCTGGGTTTCACAGGGCATCCTTTTCCAAGTAGTTACCCTGGAATGTGATCTGGCTTTTAAGAAACTATTCCTATGGCTCTCAGCAGGTTTTTGTATTTGTTTCCATTTCTAAGCAGCTGTGGAACCTTCTAAAGGCAAGGCTCCCCGCCCTGTTAAAGTGCTGCAGACTACAGGACTGGAAAACCAAATGCATTTGGCATAAATAATAATGAATTTACATCCATGGCAAAGACATGTCTCTTAGACAAATCTCTTCAGATATCCTGCTGATCAGAACAACATTACAGCCTGCATAAAATTATATTAATAAAATGTTAAAGCATATTTTTCTTAATAATCCATATGGAGAGAAATTACTTATGTTGATAGACACAGATAGGTATATATGTTTTACTAATTGTATTATTTCTACTTAATGACGCTTTTAACCTGCAGACAACTGTTTTGCACAGATCCTCTTCATTGTAGTTTAATCATTATTCCAGCTTATCAAAAAAAGTCATGATGACCTTTCGTTGCTGCATTTTGTATCTCTGTTGGCTAAATGAACGTATGCTTGGAACACACTGTGAGATCAGAATATCTGGGAAAAAGTATCCTCTGTGTGGTGGAATAAAGGGCTGCATTTGCAATAAAATGAATAATCTTGATCCTTCTGAGAATCAATGACTTGGTGGAGGCTGTAAGGCGGAGACAGTCCCCTCAGTAGACTCAGGGCTCTGTTTTGAAGGCCACTTATGTCTTCAGAGTTGTCCAGATGCTCTCCAACATGAGCATTCATGACTTCCCAGAAGCACTTGTGGCATTTGAGGAAAAATTCAAGAGATAAAGGTGCTCAGCACAGACAATGTCTTGTTCTTGTCAAAGCAACACTGCCCTACCAGAGGGCATGACACCTGCTTTGATGCACGTCAGCTGGCAAGTGCAGGCTCCTAGAGAAATGCCTTTGCTTTCCGGAAATTCGCAAGTGACCACAGCTTTTGCCAACCATTCTCATTTTCAGCACTCAGCTCCTGCAGCTTGGTGGCTGGGGTGGTTGCAGGAGAGAAAATGTGGTTGCTTGCTGAGAACTTGTGTAAAACCTGTGAGTTCTAAAGAAACAGGCAGTACTGTTCAGGCTAGAGAATTAAAAAAGAAAAATCACAATAAAATGGAGATCAGTATAAAAGCTGTATTATTGTTCCTGCATTTTTTTGAGATTTTTTTTTAAAAAAACACATTAGGATAGAGATGCTGGTGCTTTTCCAGATCCAAAGCTCTGCACCCATCTGCGTGGTGACACCAGGCTCAGCCTTTGCGGAGGGCAGGCTGTGCACCCCTCACAATTTTGGAGTTAAGTTTGAAAATGCAAACCGTGTATTTCAAAATCCAGGTGGAGATCTAAACCTGTTGATTTCAAGCCTGTCCTGCCCCTCTTCAATCACCCTGCCCTAACAAGGAAGGAGGGTTAAGGGAATAGTTTTTAAGAATGTCTTTAGTATGTGCTCATAATGATTTGCTTCACATATATTTAAAGTCTGTGACAGGTGTTTAGACCCCTTCTTTGCCCACATATGCTGTGTGTTTGGGTGTTTTTGCTGTTTTTTCTTGGCTGGAGCATTGCCACTAGAGCAGATGAAGAGTACACCCTTCTCCATGTTCTTGACATTCATTCTTTCCTGCACACTGTCACACATCTGCTCTCTTTTGGAAGGGTTACTTAGTTCCAGTTCACCTTCACTAGTGAGCGGTCTATTTTAAATGAGCGATGTATTGCAGGGGAATAATCATTACTGCTCTTTTCCCAGCACCCTAGCGTAGTCTTTTGAACAAAAAAAGGCTGATTATTCAAATTTAGCTTTAATGTATGCGAGGCTGTGGTCTGCAGTTGCTCATTGCACTTCCCTGTGCAGAGGAAAGGTTCAAAAAGTCTCCTAAGCAAATTGCAGGCTCAGCACTGAGCTTCCTCCCAGGCAGCTAATGGGTTTGGGGTTGCTCTCTGTCAGATCAGTCTCTTTTTTGACACTATTATTTTACTGCCAGCTTGACTTGAACCCAGGCATTAGGAGGGAGTGGGACCTTCTTTCTCTGTGTTGGACACTTCTGGGCCACTTCTCACTGAAGCAAGCTTGAAAAATGGCTTGCTGGTAGCAAACCAGGCAAGTCTTGGACCTCCTCTTCCTCAAGCTAATGGGAGCCAAACTCTTCTCATTTATTGTGTTTATGTAAAAGACATTACGGATTGTTGTAAAATGTCTGTCTGGCTTAGATTATGCCCTGATTATCCATGCCTTGATACCTTCGCTGGACAACAATACTTGCACAATCCAGTGGTTACTCTGAGAGCAAATGAACCGGTTTTCTGCCAAAGCACTGACCTCCTGCAATTGATTGACCTGGCGAACAGCCCTCTGCTGACAACGGGGTATAAGAAAGGGGCTTCTGAGTAAATGAGTGTCAGTGGACTCCGAACTGCTTAGAGCCATGAGAGTGATACTGTCGGCTGTGGTTTACATCTCATTCACCGTGGCCGTGGAACGGTAAGAAAACACAACCAGCACCACTGGTGTGTGTCTCAGCTGGCTCCTGGGGCCACCTGCGCTTGTTGCTACCCACGATATCAAAAAGAAGAAATGCATTTTAAAAAAATGAGTATGTGAGAGCTCTAGAATGGAGAAGTAGCTAATTTTTGTGTGTTTATTTTGTTTGCGTAGAATCCCCCTCATTCGATTCAAGTCTATCAAGAAACAGCTGAGGGAAAAGGGAGAATTAGAGGAATTTTGGAGGAATCACCACCCTGACATTTTTGCCCGGAGGTACCTGCATTGCTTCCCAGCAGATATTTCTTTATCGGTAGGAACCACTTCAGAAAGGCTGTATGATTACATGAATGTAAGTACAGTTTTAGTAATGCAATCATAAGGAATCATTGTTCTCTTGAAGGCAGATTTTTTTCCCCAGCACATTTCAAATCTAGTCTCTCAATGAAATTACAGGATTTGAGAGGGCTTGTTGCTCTACGCTGTAAATACTAGATCATAAAAAAATCAGTTTAAGAGTCTGCAAAATAAAGCATGTATAGATCTAGGTTGGCATGGGACCTGTGGAGGAAACTGATGTAGTCCAGCAGTGGTAGTCCTGTGACAAGTTTTGTTTTTGTATAGGTTTGCATTGCACATGGGGAAGGTTTGCCTGTATTAGTCTTGGTTCAGGACTGGGTTTTTAGTAGCAGGATCTGATTATTTCGTTTAGCTGTATTCTATTTATCAGAAATGTGGATGTTTGCATGTTATAAAAAAATCCCCCGAATCTCATTCATTTGGTCACGTGGAGTCATGATAACAAAGACACAAGTAGAGCTTTATTTTTCTGCTTTTATCTCCTGAGCTTAATGTATATTAAATATTGGAGAATGACCTGGGTCTCACACTAATCTGGCTGAATTTATCACCTAAACTGAGAAAAGAAAAATCTGAGTTTCATTGGATTTCAGACAGGCAAGTCAGCAGGTCAAACATTTTGTGAAGTGTCTTTCCTAGGCTGAGCATTTAGTCCATTTGGTTGTTCTCTGCTTTCTCTTTTATTTCATTCTGCTTATTTTGTTGTATCTATCTAAAGGAAAGCTAAATTGCAGAAGTGTTGTGGAGGCTACATCTGAACAGGGAAGGGAAGGGTAAATTAATTCAGCAAGATCTCCCTGACACTTCAGGGCCATAAAGAAATATGCCTGGAAGTGCTAGAGATGTGTGTGAAGAACAAAGGAGACTGAAACATTTCAGCCTGCTCTAAAGCTTATGAAAGGGGGATAAATATCAAAATACTAAAACAAACCCTGCAGAGCTAAAATATCCAGCTCATGCCAGGAACAATTTTGTGGTGCTTTCATTGTGGTGTGTTTGTGGTTTTTTGGGGGTTGGATTTTTCTGGACCAACATGTCTTAGAGCTGCCTCACTTTAAAGATTCATCAATAAAGCTTTGCTTAATTCAGTAAGGAATAAAATCCTGCTCAAGAGCTGGGTATTCTTTTAAATAGCATGCATATTTGCAATTTCATTATTATTTCATTCAGACCATAAGCTCTGGGGTCAGAAACTATATTCAGTGTATTAATTAACAAGTATGCGCTTCAAGATAGATATACAAATATTTGTGTTGCTTCAAAAGGCTTGGCGCTGGGTTTTGCTTTTCTGCTTGCATTTGAATTCCATAAATGCCTCTTCCTAAAAATAGGTCTCAATGCTGAAGTGTTCTTCTAGGGCCAGATAGGGGCACTTAAGCACTTGTATTTGGGATTCAGATAAGCTCTACACTCCAGCATTCACGTGTTTACAGATTATCTCAAGCCTCAACTGGTATCCAAGGATAGTCAGTGGTTTCTCTATCCACTGGATGAACTTTGTTCAGTACACTGGATACAGTCTGTGCAACAGAATTAATTTTTTAACTCACTAATAGATGCTAATTACAACATGGCCAAAGGAAAACGACCAACCACATGTGACAGCATTTGTGCTGCTGGTTGGAGCCCTCTGATGCTGGCAGAGGTGGATTGTGCTCTCTTTGTATCGCTGATTTTTTACTGACATCAGCAGGGAGCTGCCTGAAAGCCTGCACGGTTGTGCAGGAGCTTCATCTTGGGGCAGACCTTGCCACCACTGAAGTCGTGCAAAAGGGCTCATGGACTTCATGGGGAGCCCAACTGATTATGTTTGCATAAAAGGCTTTTAAAATGCTGTGCTGCTGTGCATGCAGCTGGAGTGAAATCTGTTGCCTGCAGCCATGTGTGGAGTCAGATATACTTCCCCATGGTGTGCATTTGTGTTAAGATGAAATTGCATGGAAGCCCCTGAGAAAGCATTGCATGTTGCTCCCAAGTCTGCCTTCTCCTCAGACACAGCTCAGTAGGAGGCTGCCAGGGGCTGACCAGATTTTTCCTCCCCCAGGCACAATACTATGGAGTTGTGAGCGTTGGCACGCCACCGCAGAGCTTCACCGTTGTGTTTGACACCGGCTCCTCCAATTTTTGGGTCCCTTCTGCTTATTGCATCAGTGAAGCGTGCAGTAAGAAACTTTACATTACTCTGCCTTATGCTCCTTGTGTCTTGGGTACCTTGGCCACTTCTCCTTTCCCCAGGAGGTCACATGCAGCAGAGATTTGCAAGGGGAGGGTTTGGAACACCTCTGAGGGCTGCTCTCCTCTTCTGGCTTGCTCCTCCATCTCTGTCCCACCACACCACCTGCAGTCAAGGCAGATGCCAGCTCTGGCTGCCAAGTGTCCTTAGGCACCGTGAGGTGCCTGAGGTGAAAGACATGAAAATAAACCTAGGAGAGCTGCAAACAGTTTGTTTTGTTTTGGGTGCCTGTGGGGGAATGAGCACCTCTATCAATACGTTCCTTGTAAGACAAGCAAAAATCTGGCTCTCCTGCATGTCATCTGGTTCTGCATCTGGAAGAAGGTGCGTTGCCAGGACATCCCCATGGTGCACAAGTGTAATTTGTTTTGTGCAGGAGTACACCAGAAATTTAAGTCCTTTCAGTCGGATTCATATGAACACGAAGGGGAAGCCTTCTCCTTGCAGTACGGCACGGGACAGCTTCTGGGCATTGCCGGCAAAGAAACGCTGCAGGTGAGTGTCCACCTACAATGGGTGTCAACCTCCTGATCAACTGTTTTCAGGGCACTTGTTCTGGAAAACCTCGCCTCGTGTAGATGAAAGCAGGGTGAGGTTTCCACCAAGACAGGTACAGAAAGGTGTGGGTGCTGCTCCTGGTTTGGGCTACTTAGACAAAGCTGTAAGATTTTATGTTCCATTTCTGCTTGTTTTCTTGGGTTCTTTCCTGATTTTATGAAGAAACAGACACAGAATTAAGGTATTAAGAGGAATTGGTGCAGCCTACCTGACAAATGGGCACCTGCTTTATTGATGCAAATCACACAAGGATATTGAGGCCTTATGAGTCTATTGATATGGATCTGAATTGATAGGAATCTGAATTGTTAGGAATCTGAAATGTAGCTAATGTTTTGTAATTGATGATGTCTTTAAATTGGGTTGCTTTTTTTGTACTGAGCAGATAAGTAACATCTCCATCAAGGGGCAGGACTTTGGTGAATCGGTGTTTGAGCCAGGAATGACTTTTGCCCTTGCTCACTTTGATGGCGTTCTGGGCTTGGGCTACCCCTCTTTAGCAGTGGGGAATGCTCTGCCTGTGTTTGACAGCATCATGAATCAGGGGCTGGTAGAGGAGCCAGTCTTCTCTTTCTATCTGAAAAGGTCAGTCTTTAAATTGACACTGCTAAAAACGAAGTAAATCAATTTTAATTGTTAATTTAATTGTTTAATCTATTTTAATTTAACCATGCATCTACATAAATCTTCAATTCTAGAAAGTAATTCACCCTTTTTTTGTTTAAAAATTAACACCTAAAAATATGGAATGAAAAGGAAAAATGTGCTGGGCAGAATCATGAATTTTTGGATAGACAGTCTTGTTGAAGCTGGTCATAAACTAAAGAAAAGCTCCCAGCTCAGGCACACTGTGTCTGAGGTACCAGAGGTTTCCTTCTGGCCAGCAGAGATGAACAGAAATGCAGTGCTATTCCCAAGTGGCTGTATTTCAGAAAAGAGGTGTTGTAACCTCATCTGGACATAACTGTAACGCCACCAATTTATCTCACCTTTATCTGGACATGAGAGCAGCAACTGGCTCAGCCTGCTCCTGATGCCTATCTTAGCCCTTCACAGCCTCCAGTAAGCCTTCTCAGAGGTTGTTTGGAGACTCTGAGTTGGGGCAGATGCAGTTATAATTTAGCAATAATCCCTTTCAGCTATGCATATCTGAATTTAGAAAGGGCTGTAGTTTGTCTTTTGCTTTCTCAGTGTAATCTCATCCACTTCTGCTGGCACACTCCCACATCTGGGTTAACCTGTCTTCTGCTTTCAGAGGAGATGATACCGAGAATGGTGGTGAGTTGATCCTCGGGGGGATAGACCATTCCCTCTACAAGGGTTCAATTCACTGGGTCCCAGTCACTGAGAAAAGCTACTGGCAAATACACCTGAACAAGTACGTATGTATGTTTTTATGCATGCATGTATGTATGTATGAAATACCTGATGAAATGCACCTCCGCAGGTAAAACCCACAGGGGCAGAAAAACCTAGTGATACAGATGTAGTAGGACATCAAAGAGGAGGTTTTCTGGGATGAGGCCAGGGTTTATTAGCCCTTTAAATGTGCTGTGACATGGGGAGCTGGTTTCTGGGAGAGCATTTTAATTTATTTTAATATGATACACCAATGGCCAAGTTCATCCTTGGTGGGCTATTGAGTTAAGAGGTTAAGGCACCCAAGAACTGAATCCAGCTCCAGGTCCTGTTCTCATCTTTTCTGTTAACCTTGGTCACATTAGTTAGTGTCCCTTTGGTCCTCCTGCTGCGTAAATTGATGAGGACACATACTTGTGGGTAAGAACAAATTCATCATCAGGCAGCAGCTGATTTGGGATGTAGGAGTCCTGAGAGAGAAAAGTGAGTCTACAAAAAGGATGTCTTCCTCATGCTGTTTCCTTCTATTACTTTCTTGTCTTTTGGAGACGTTCTTGTCTATTAAGGCTGCAAAGCTTGGCAGCTACTTTTAACTTAGATAGCAATAATGTGCTGCTTCAGTTGCAATGTATAAGCCATTTGCTCAAAGATGCTTTGTTTTTCACTTGCAGTGTAAAGATCCAGGGCCGGGTGGCATTTTGTTCCCATGGCTGTGAAGCCATCGTTGACTCAGGCACTTCTCTTATCACTGGCCCCTCTTCACAAATCAAACGATTACAGGAGCGTATTGGGGCGAGTCCATCGCATACTGGAGAGGTAAAAACTATACAGCCAGAGAGGAAGAGAAACTGGTATTTGGTGGAAAGAGCTTATAGAATGGGAAAATAACGAAAATAATTGCTCAGAAAAGCCTAAGTGAAAGCCTTGTTTTAGGATAGCATGCGACTTGGAGATGAGCTGGTTTCGCTGCCTTGCTGCCCCAGTGCTCCTTCCCAATCATAGAATAGTTTGGGTTGGAAGGTCATCTAGTCCAATCTCCCTGCACTGAGCAGGGACATCTTCAATGAGATCAGTTTGCTCAAAGCCCCATTCAGCCCAAGCTTGGATGTTTCCAGGGATGAGACATCTACAACCTCTCTGGACAATCTATTCCAGTCTTTCGCCACCCTCAATGTAAAATATTTCCTCCTCCAGAGGTGCATACAGGACTCGAGGTGGGGTCTCACCAGAGTGGAATGGAGGGGCAGAATCACGGCCTCTGGCCTGTTGGCCATGCTTCTTTTGATGCAGCCCAGGATATGGTCGGCCTTCTTAGGTGCAAGCTTACATTGTTGTGCAACTTTTCATCCATCAGTAACCCCAATTCCTCCTCCACAGAACTGTTCTCAATCCCTTCATACTTCAGCCTGTATTGATACTGGGAGTTGCCCTGACCCAGGTGCAGGACCTTGCACTTGGCCTTGTTGAGCCTCATGAGGTTCACATGGGCCCTCTTCTCAAGATTATCTTGGTCCCTCTCAATGGCATCCCATCCCTTAGGTGTGTCACCCACAGCACTCAGCTGCTTGTCTTCAAACTTGCTGAAAGGACCATTGATCCCACTGTCTACATCACTGGTGAAGATTAAATGGTACTGGTCCTAATATGAACCAAATGTACTCATCATTACTGGTGTGTAAGGGAGTAATGGGGGCCTCTCTTTGAGGAATCTATCTGTACTCTACATCAGAGATAGTTTTCTTTCGGGAAATCAGGATTTTCAATGCCCCCAGTTATAGCCATTGGCTCCCTGAGCCAGGAAGGCTTCAGTACTTATGGCCACCCCCATCAACATCAAATGGAAATGGAAAGTACTGTAGTTACAGCCCCTATGGGCTCCGCTGACAGGACTTCTCACTGTCAGCTTGCAGCAGAGCAGGCAATTTCATGCTGGGGCTCCCAGATGGGATGCACAGCCGCGACACTCACAATACTGGCTCCAGGCAGATGAATCATGGGGTGCAGGACACATCTCACTGCCTCTTATTCTCCATTCTGAACCTTATTCCTCTGTCTCCTCGGTTTTTTTTCCCCCTCTCTTCCCTGCTGCTCTATACTGCATCTTCCATGCTGACTCTCCCTACCACTCCTTCCTATCTCTGCTTGCTCTCTGAGGAGCTCCTCTACCTCTTCTGGTGGGCCAAAATGGCCTTGATCTATCACTTCATGGACACTCCAGCTCCACACCCATGGTCCCTGTCTCCCTACAGCTCTCTGCGGGGCTTGTATGAGCTGAGGTTGCTCAAGGTAGGTTTTGCTTTGCCACCGCCTTGACCACAGGATGTCTCTCTGCTACACTTCGCATCTCCCTGCTGGCAATTTTCAGATGGCATGACCAAACCAGTGTAATGTTTAAAGTGCTGAAATAACAAGCCTGAAACAGCTAAACCTGCCCATCTCCAGGGAGAGAGCAGCTTATTTTTACCGTGCCTTATTGCTGGCCCTTGGCTGACTCCCACAGGTAATTACTACATCGCCACAGCTCCAGTGCCCTAAGTAAAGCTGCTGCATATGGTTTCTGTTAGCTTCACAGTTGTCTTGATCCTGACACAAAACTGCACTTGGAAGAAAATTAAGTGTTTCGGTTGTACAGTGCTCTGGGCAAAGATCAAAGACAAAGTGGACCTTTAATCTGCCAGCTTTTGTAAGAGGAGGACCTGAGGTTGCATCTGTGTAACTCCTGAGGCTTCTGACTCTTTTTCAAATAAATCTTAAATTTCATTTTTATTCAAATTTTCAGATAGATGTAAACCAGCATGCTTTACTAACAAGTAGGTTCTATAACAGTGTGTATTAATGGATGTAGATAAAATACGTGTTTCCAATGCATTTATATTAGTGTAATAGAAAGAAGAAAGAGATCATTGCAATGGAAGTACTCCAACGCTGACATAAGGGCACTCAGGTGGAATCTCAGGTTCTGAAAAAAAAATCCTGAAAATAAGGCTTTTTATGACTGTTTTCGTAGCAGCCACATACAGGGAGAATATTTTGGCTCAGATTTATCCCAGCATAAGTGGGTGCATCCCCCAGTGATTTTATCAGAACTTTTATCTTTTTACAGCAAAATTTACTTTATTCTGTGTGTACTAGCTGTGTAAATGAATTATGTACTGCTTTTAGTATTCTACAAAACATTATTCTGGCTTTTTTCACCCTTGTCCTCTGTATCCCATGGTTTCTTTTGTTCTAATGGTGTGATACCTGATTAAGTATGCACAAGATTTAGGGTTATGTTTTCATAAAGCAGTTTTAACAACTACAATAGTAGTTTCTTCCTTATAGGAAGACTCTAAAACAATGACTTTCAATGCTACAGTTTGCAGCCCTCTGAGGCTTGGAGCATTTAACACAGCAGTTGTTTCATGAAATAACTAGAAAGGCCAGGAAATGATCTTTTGTGTTACTGTAAGTGGATGTATTATTTATGGGAATTAATGACCATGCCGGAGTTCAGTCCTTCATCTGCTCTTTAAATCCCACTCTAGGGCAGAGTATAAGTATAAAGTGCTCACTGGCTATTTTTCACTAAAGTGATGATGTTATGGGAGGGAGTGGGGTGAGCTGCAGCTGAAGGGTGCTCCCTGTGTGGCCTGGAGACAGCACCCTCCACCCAGTCCCAGGTGCAGGATCAGAGGATTTTTGCTTTGCAGACCTTGTTAACATGGATTCATTGGGGCTCTCATGCTTGGTTTTACTTTTGAGTTGTACAGAGGGGACACTGGAGCGCTCCTTCACCTCATCCCTTTTGGGGCTTGAGAGGACTTTCATCAGCCCTGGATCACTAGGGGCTTTGGTGCCCTGGTCTGGGCTGCTGGGCTGGTTTGACCCAGTGCAGGAGCCGGAAAGCTGGAGGGCAGTGTTGGTCCATAAGTCAGCCTGATGCTGTTTCTCTGTAGTAAGTTCACTATTACCTACTGCAAAAATCTCAGATTCAAAGGGCAATACTTAAAAAAAAAGGTGAACCAATCCTAATTGATGCATCGCATACAGTTTCTCATAGACTGCAGGAGAATCTCCAGCCTGCCTCACATAATCTTCACAATCGGACACCATGAGTACAAACTAACAGCAGAGCAATACATCATAAAGGTGCGTATCTGCAGACTCCCTGCTCCCCGCTCCCCAAGCCAGGGCTGGAGCAGGCTGCCACAAGGACATGTGCTTTCTCTTCCAGGAGTCTATTGAAGACCAAACCTTTTGCATGAGTGGCTTTCAGTCCCTCGACATCACTACTCGCAATGGCCCGCTCTGGATTTTAGGAGATGTCTTCATGTCTGTGTTTTACTGCATTTTTGACCGCGGGAATGACAGAGTGGGATTTGCAAAAGCTGTTCATAAGAAGGATTACGACTGAGTTGTAATAACATTTATTCTGCCTAACCCAATGTTAATATAATGATCTTCAACACACATGTCAAGAAGGGCTTTAACTGAAACTCTGGACCTCAATGCAGTTGTGTTCTCCAGTCCCAGGATTTAAGGGCTTTGAAGTGATCCTTGTCCCAGTTATATAGTTTGGTTCAATCTCTATATGTTTACAACTGAGAAAATTTTTTTCCTGAACAACTGATTGACACCACAGCTCTCAGGATGAAGCGAAAACAGCTCTGTACTCAGATTTGCACAAGAGCAGGAAGGATAAAAGTGCGGAACAGTGCCAGGCTGACAAGATAGCAGTTAGGTGTAGGGGGAAAAGAATCCCAGTCTGGTCTGGGTACCTGTTTTAATTCTTGTATGCTAGTTTCCACCTCATTTCCTTCTGCTTTCCTATTCCTCACTATTTTCCACCTTGTTTCTTTAGTGCCATGTAAATTCTCTTCATATGAACTTGCTTCAGCCAGTGGCTGCTAATTTCTGCTGTTGTTCCTCGCACACAATTTCCTGCTCCTTACACCTCTCTCAAGCCTGCTTCTTTCCTTGCATTCATTCTCACTTGACACGTCTTTCCTCTTTTGGGTCTTGATGTTTATTGACGATGTCTTAGATCAGATGCTACTTTTAGTGTCTGACATCTCTGCCCTTTGGCAGTGTGGGCAGCTGGAAGCAGCATCTATTCACATTACAATGCCCAAAGGGATTGTAAACGGAGCTGTGAAGGGCTACCACAGCGTCCCTCCACCTCAGATGAGTCACAAGACCAACACACCAGCATGAAACATCTACTGTCCCTTGGCTCAGCCAGTGGCAGCAGTGGCAGCAACTTCAGCACTGGCAGAGGTGTGAAACAGCTGTGCTGATTTAGCAAATGAAGATTCACTTAAATGATACCCATTGGAGCATTTGTTTGGATTGTTAAAGCTGATACTGCCCCTGTACATGTGAATAAAACTTAACCAAGCAAAATCTGCTTTGGACTTAGCAATGTTTGGGTTTCATTATATGTTTTCTTACAGCAGTTTCTGTGCAGTGAGTTCAGGGAGGAGGGGGAAGAGAGGGTGCAACTGTGATGAAAAATCCAGGTTGCTCTCAGCTTGGAGAGGTGAGCTGGGACATTTTGGAGTGTTGGGCTGTTCGTCTCCCTCTAAAGCCCAAAACAGTCTGCAGCTCCATCCCCAGGGCCCGGGCACCTCCTAGGCAGGGCAGGGCCATGGAGCTGCAGAATGGCACTGCTGTGGCATTGGCATTGCTGGGGCAGGGGTTGGTGGCCCTGAGGGACTTGCTGCTGCCACCTGCCTGGATGCGCTTCGTGCAGACAAAATGCAACATCTGTTAGTGGCCTTGGAAGTGTTATGATTGCAGGCCCTTAGGTTTTAAGACTTCAGTTTTAAGACTCAATGAGTATTACTAAAGTGAGACAGTTTGCCTATAAGCATCTCTGAAATACTGATCTTGCCTTCCAGTAGGAAATACTCCTTCTCTCTGGTGCATGCTTTCATAAGTCTCTATTTGCAGCCACGTTGTGTTACCCATTTGGCATCCAGGCTATCAACCTCTAGCAATGGGGACTCTGCTGCCAGTTGTCTGTTCTTGCAGACAAGATTTAGCAGTACAAAGTTACCGTGTATTTCAGGCCAATCTTACTTTGCTTCCCCTTTGTCCGTATCTGTCTTGAAGAGCAGAGTGACCATGACTTAACTTATTTGTCTAGAAAGGGTCATTTGTTTGGTCGTAAAAGAAGATAAACAAACTTCTATAAAGCCCTATCACTCATTTAAGAGCAGCAGGGTACTTCTGTTTTCTGTATTGAGCAGCAGGCTTAGCACTCTAGTACATTTCCCTAATTTCTAAAATATGTATATATTCCTCAAACATGAGCTTGTAGTTAAGAGTTAGAGATCTATTATTTTTGATGGAGGATTTTAAGGGTGGTGGGATATGTCCCGGCAGCTGGTTGATTCCTGCACCGACATCTCAGCTCTATGAACTCCAGCACAGAGCGTGAACAGATCCTAGAAAGGGGTGGTAAGTCAGTCAGCACATGCAGGAGTCAGCCCTCTCTTTGTTTGGATACATCTCATCCTGCTCAAGGATGAGCAGAATTTGATGGGAGCAAGCTGCTGCTATTTGTCTATCCTGGCCCTATTCTCTCCTCAGTCTTTTCCAGCTTCTGTAGGTCTGCCTGGTTGTTCCTGGTAGACATGAAGTTGACATGCCTGCAAGGATGAACCTTTGCCAGAAGTGCTTCTTGACGTTTCGATACAGTCAAGATGACTGTTTCTCAAAGTGCCTTTATTCATGCAATAATTCGACATTGTTTATACCAGTGAACATGAACTGTAAATTGTTTGGTTTGCTGAAATAGTGTATTTACCATGCTAAGGCAAATAGTTTGCTGAGAGAAGTGGCAAAGAGAGCACATAATCCCCAAAGATAATTTAATGCATGTCAGAGGTCGCAGCTGTTTGCAAAAGTGAGATAACAGACTATATGAGGAGAGGAAAGTTTTCTGATAACTCATCCCAGCACTAGCTTATTTACAAGCAATGAACAGAGTATTATAGCTAACCTGGAGCTGGCCTACTATGTGTGAAATGCTATTTGTGTATTGCAGATTATATTGTGGGGCTTCAGAGCTGTAGTTCATAATTTCATATGTGTCTACATGTCTAATAGGCACTTCCACAAAGCTTGTGGCTACATGATGGCTGCTGTATGGCCACCCTTACCCTCCACTGAAGAACAAATGCAGCTGCTGGGCCAGGGACTGCTTGCAGAGTGTGTGGGAGAGGTAGCAGAACCATTGCTCATGAGATGCATAGTGTCCTGGTGGAAGGCATCGCTGTGCATCCAAGTAGCAGCCAGGCTGAGAAGAAGATGATTCTATGATAAGCAGAGCTGGATGATGAGATGATAGGAAGGCTTCTTCAGGCTTAGCAGTGTCAGGATGAAACACGTTAATGTCTGACTTGGGGAGGATGACTGCTATGCTCCACACCTTAAGCTCTGTGGAAGCTGTTTGAAGGAGGGGAAGTGAGGAGACATGGTGGGACTGGACCCTCAGTGCAGATTTGTAGTGGGCACTTTATGGTCGTCTCTAATTTCTACCTTAAATTCCCTTACTGAGAGAAGCACAGTTTCTTGAGCTTATGCACTATGAGGAGAGAGCTAGATAAAAGGTCAGACTCTCCACAGTTGCTGAAAAGCCTTCCTATACTTGTGCAAATGGGAGGAGTATGGCCAAGCTCCCTCAAAACCTGCGTTGCTCTCCTGACTTTAAGCAAGTGCTGTGGAGGAGTGTTTCAGGCTCCCGAGGAGAGGAGCAGTTACTTTAACTTTGTGTCTAGATGTGTGACTGGAGCTGTCTGGGTATCCTTAAAAGGTATCACTAATACTTAAGATTTACCATTTTTTAAAATTAAACTCACTAGTAAATGGAGTTCTTTGACAGTTGCAGTTGTAAATAAATTGAGAAACTATGGAATTGAAGTGCGACTTGAGCTAAAAGAAGACATAGGGAATAGGGAAGAAAGAGGGAAAGCTGAGGGAAAACATTTTGTCCCCTGCTGATGCAGGGAAGGGAAAACTATTCATTGCCACCATTGTTATAGGTCGATAGGCTGCTGCAGCCTCCATCATCTTTTGCATCTTCCCTCTGTTCTTCCCGGCCCCTGAACTACCTGGTCTCTCCCTTGTCTAAGGACACTATCCGCTTGCATAATCACTTGTGGGGGAGTGCTGGCATCACTCTCTGGATTGCGTTCATGTAGGTATGGGTGAAAGTTGAAAACATAGAGTCACTGCAGCTTTTGGGGCCTGCTTTGAGACTCCTTGAAGGAATTGCAGCTGAAAAGCCAGGCTGCTACCAAAAGATGGCTTGGCCATTGCTGGAGCAGCAGGAGCCACCTAATGCTGGCTTGGGTTTGGGTTGATGGAGAATGTGGTACAGCTGGGCTGCATGGGAACGATAGATGGAGGAAGGAAGCAGAGAATGATTTTTGGTAGCAGTTACAGGCCTGGTATGTCTCCCTGGGACAATTGCAGCCTGTGCACTGCCAGCTGAAGATCTCTGCAAGAGTGGAGCCCAAAGCTCAGTTGCCCATGCAGCTCCATCACCACTTGAAAGAGTGCCACAGCCCTGTCATCACTAGGGAGGCCACCTGGGAATGGCATTTTAAAATAAACACCCACTCATGGCATGTACATGCCATGTACACACTCCAAGGAGTAGAGACCCAAGCTGAGACCTCCCGTGCCCAATTTATCTGCAGTTTTGCCTCTTCTATTTTTCTTACTGAAGTTAAAGTTTTAATCCTCTTATTTTTCCACTCTGTAGTGGCATAGCTTCACCAAAAGCAGGGCAGGCTCTTGCCCCACACATGCAAGGATGCTGATTTTTCAAGCATTACTTGAAAAATGAGAGAGGCAGTGAGAGATGGTGGGTGGAATCTCTCCAGCTTGAGGAGAGTATTGAGCCTACATTTCCCCTTCTAGCAGTCTGGGTAGAAACCAAAGCTGTTGGTGGGTCTTACAAGGATGTCACAGGACTTAATCTGAAGGAGCAGCCAAATGCGGTGATGTTCAAGGTGGATCCAAAGTGGACAGAGCCACCTCCACTCTTCTGATAACCTTAGTGTTTCCTCTAGGTGAGCCTACACAGCTCACTGCTGTATGTGCTGGCTGGTTTGCATTCGCTCCTGAGGCTCCCCGATCTCCCATAAATGTTTTCCCCACAGGATTACAGATTTCAAGCCAGCAACCAAGGGGCTTAAAGCGTATCACCACAAGGCCTCCTGTTTAGGTGCCCAGATCCTCTGCTGGATCTTGCTCAGGACTTGTCTGAGCATTGTGTCTGCCTTTCTGCACCTTAAGCAAACCTGTATGAGAACCACTTTCAAGAGAAGACAGGACATTCAGTCAGATCTGGGGGAAGCACGATTAAAGTTTTCTTTCACTTTTCTCATTAGAAAATTCTACTATGTCTGTTTCTTTAGATTCTAGGTTTTCCCATAAGTGCTGCATCTCAAATGTCTCTGGAGCAGCAGCAGCTGCATTTTTTCCATCACTGAAGGTCCTTTGTTGTGAAGTTGTCTCAGAATCTGTTAAAGGGAGCACAGCATCAGCATTTGATGCTGTATTATGACTATGGAAGCTTGGTAAACTCCATCGCTGAAGGTTTCTCTCATGATCTGTTATGAAACCAGCTATGTTGCTATCTTGGGGTTCATGTTTGGGTTCCCCTATGACAGTAGGAAGTGACTGATGCACCTCAGAGCCTAGGAGATATGTAGTAATTTCTGGGGGGAAAAAAGGATGGTCCAGAAGTGTCACATTTGCTTCAGTTAGCCTCCTTTGGAGCTTCTCTTCTGGCATGCTTGTGGTGCGCTCTGATTGCAGATCTGATTTGTCCAGCGCATCAGGTGCTTCCTCCTTGGCTTCAGAGATGATGACCTCAGGAACTGGCTTGTTTGTCTCAGATGAGGTGTCACTGCCACCGTCATCGAACTGTGCCTCGCTCCTTGAGGCTTCTGTTATGGGTCCTAGATCTCTGCTACTCTGAAGTCTGTTACTTCGGTCAGCTCTTTCATGTTTCTTCTTGAAACTTGATGTAGAGTGTCTCCCTCTTGTGTGCATTTCTTGCAACCGTCTGATGTGCCCCTTCTCATCTGCTGGGAAAAACACTGAATTCTCACTTGTCTGCCGACTGTAGTGCCGATGGGCTGGGGACGAAGGGCTTTCATGGACACTGAGAAATCTCTTGACTCTTCTCAGCACCGATCGCCTTCGGTGTTTCTCCTCTTCCCAGGGCCACTCTTCCCCATAGAGGAATTCAGTATCAGCCAGCCTGCCAAATAAAGCCAAGTAGTAGGTGTCACATTTAGGAAGCATGTGGTCTACATGCATGTATCTCCTGCTGTCTCAGTAGGAGCTCAAGCCCTAGCGTGTTCCCAAGGAAAAGTGTGGAAGGGATAAGAAAGGGCTGAGTGAGGGTGCTAGGAAATAGTGACTGTGCCTTTGGACCTGCCAGATCACCTAGACCATCCCTTCCAGGTGTCTCTGTTCTTTAGGACTGTGCAGGGAGGGCATCCAGCTAGGCAGCTGGCCCCATTTCATATTTGGGCTGCAGTCCTCTGTAGCAGCTCCGCATGGTGAGGCTTGTGCTTAGGGTGAGGGAGACGGAGAAAGAAATCCTGTTCTGTGCTGTAGATACTTTCTTGGGAGAATCCTTCAGGCAAGATTAACAACAGTGATAAAGGTACTCCTGGAAGCAGAATGCAACAGATTCAAAAAATGTTGGAATTACTCAGATGGCCAAATCTCATTTGCTTCTGGGGCAGGACAATGTGTCTGAAGTCCCACCTGTAGCTGGTTCTCTTCTCCTGCCCAGCTTTGGTGGTTTATGAGAACAGCTATTGCTTCATCTGCTAGGCAATTTGGTACATATTACTCAGTGTACCCTAGAAGAAAAGTCGAATTGGCCCAGTTACCTGTCCTAAGGGCAAGGATGGCAAAGGGGCTCCAGCGAAATCGAAGGCAAGGAGCACATGAAGGCTATGCTAACCTGGAGGGACAAGGGAATTTCATCCAGCATTCATAACAACGTGGGCTTGAGGGCACTGGAGAAGACTTTGGATTTAGCCTCAATCTTTATATATTCACTTTGGACTTGGATGAACCTTTAGACCTTGTTTTTGTAGTCTGCGTAAGAACTACCCCGTTTTTTTAGAGAGATGAACAGAGAAAAAATGTGGAGGAGAAAATAATTAATTAAAAAGTCAACACATCAGAGCTGTTTGCATTTCATGGGGGCTAACACTGAGCAGTTTTTCATTCATTCTCCCTTCATATTCTGTGTGAGTGCTTATTACTAAAAATTTTTTGCAGGCTTACTCATGCTTCTTTTCTTTGCTACTTATTTTTCCTGACAATTACAGTAAAATACATTATAATCTATAGTATTTTCTTCTTTACTGTTTTACATTCTTCTTTACTTTTCTTTTGGCCATTTTATAGTTTATCCAGAAGGAAATAAGTTTTGAAAAGTCTGTGTGATAAGAAGAACTTATATAAACCATTGTTCTGTGTACTAGAATGCATGCAAAATTACAGAAAAATAAGAGGAATAAAAATAAGAAAACAACAATTTCCAGGCCAAAAGAAACAAAAAAATCAAGCACATTTTGTTTTGATGAAGGCTGGGAGATTTTTGAAAAATTGAAAAATTTTGAGATAAGTTTTAAAATTTTAAAAAAGTTTACTCTAAAGTTTTAAAAAAAGATTTTCAGATAAAAATGTCTACTTGCCCTGGTATTTGTTCAAACGTGGTGGCATTTACACTTATTGACCTGTTCTATGTTGCAGCATGTCACAAGTGTTTAAATTCAACAGCTTCTAAGCTGACTGGCCTATCACTGATTTCAGGTCCTGACAACACAGGGCAACGCTCTATCCTCTATGTGTTTCTTTATAATTATGGTTCTTGTGTTGAACCCTGCAAATAACTCCTCTTCTTTATCTCTTCACAAAATCCAGTCACTCCAACTTCTGTGCCCAGATTATTAGCCTATGAAAAGTCACAAAACATTTAAGCTGATTTCTTGTTTATCTTCATAAAAAAATGGACTGATTTTAGCCATCATCTGCTAATGAAACAAGCAAAGGAATATTTTGCTAACTAAGGGGGTGCATGAAGCTGTAGTAAATAAAAAATTGTTAAGAAAAATCAGTCATTGCCTTCAGGTGCCATCCTGTCCTTAAAGACTATTAACAAACCCTCTGTGCGAACATTCTCTGTGTATTAACTACAGAGTTTCAACAATGGGTGCACAATTTGTATGACTACATGGACCACTGGAGGCATCAACCCACCAGTGACAGCCTGTCCGTTCACTCCTGTTAGCATGATTTCCCATCTCCATCACCCCTCCTCCCAGTATTGTCACAGCCCACAGCCCTGCACTTGGCTGTGCGCCAGTCAACATGTGCTGAGGGGATGGTGTCCTTTCTAATGGCTTTAAGGACCCCGAGTGCTACTCACCCCATTTCAATAGTTGATCCCAGGAATGAAGGAATACAGTAATCAGCAGCTGCTTTTGTGTAGGGCGGCCGGGCAGAGGAATCATTCCAGTAAATATCTTTCTCCATCCTTGGTAAGTTCATGTGCATCTCATCCACCGCCAAAAGTGAGACCTTAGATTTTTTGGTATAAATCATGTCACTTTCAACCTAATACAGTATGTGAAATAATCTGCTTTTTACTTTCACCCTATGCAGTGCTGCAGACTAGGAGAAGTCTGTCTAGAAAGCTGCCTGGAGGAGAGGGACCTGGGGGTGTTGGTTGACAACCGACTGAATATGAGCCAGTAGTGTGCCCAGGTGGCCAAGAAGGCCAATGGCATCTTGGCTTGTATCAGAAACGGTGTGACCAGCAGGTCCAGGGAGGTTATCCTCCCTCTGTACTCGGCACTGGTGAGACCGCTCCTCGAATACTGTGTTCAGTTCTGGGCCCCTCACCATAAGAAGGATGTTGAGGCTCTGGAACGAGTCCAGAGAAGAGCAACAAAGCTGGTGAAGGGGCTGGAGAACAGGCCTTATGAGGAATGGCTGAGAGAGCTGGGGTTGTTTAGCCTGGAGAAGAGGAGGCTGAGGGGTGACCTCATTGCTCTCTACAACTACCTGAAAGGAGGTTGCAGAGAGGAGGATGCTGGCCTCTTCTTCCAAGTGACAGGGGCAGGACAAGAGGGAATGGCCTCAAGCTCCGCCAGGGGAGGTTTAGGCTAGACGTTAGGAAAAAATTCTTTACAGAAAGGGTCATTGTGCACTGGAACAGGCTGCCCAGGGAGGTGGTTGATTCACCTTCCCTGGAGGTGTTTAAGGCACGGGTGGATGAGGTGCTGAGGGATATGGTTTAGTGTTTGATAGGAACGGTTGGACTCGATGATCCAGTGGGTCTCTTCCAACCTGGTTATTCTGTGATTCTGTGATTCTGGGTCAAAAGCTCTTTCAGAAACTCTTTAAAGTAAGCTGTGTATGCTGGCCTGGGCACTGGGAAGAGACTCATAAAATACATCCCGGATACCTTCCTGTACTTATGAAAGCATAAATTTCATTGTAGCTTGAGTCCTCTCTGTTGCAAAGATATTTGCATCATATTGAAGTCCTTTCTTCACTCGTGATATGGATAAATAGACATAGGATCCTACAGGTGCTATGGGCAGTAGATGATTAGCTGTGGTCCTTAAAATGTCCACAGGTTGAGAAGGTTTCTGGTAGGCTTTGTGCACAGTTAAGACATTCAGAACAAACAGACCATCCTGTTCTTGGGCCTTCCAATATATTTTATACAAAGGCTCTAAGGTGCCATAGCACGAGTACCCTGAAGTGGTGTTAAACCAGAGAGCATCCCTGGCAATGTGAAGGCCTTTACCACTCCTGTGTGTTCCTGCGTTGCCTCCTTTGCTCAATATGCTGGTTTGCTTGCCCTTGCTCCCTCTAACACCTGGGCTCTGCTTTGCAGTCTCAGTGGTCCCTAGCAGATGTGGGGCCTGACAGCAGCTCAACCTCATGCTTGGCTCTGCCTGCAAAGGGAGCAATGGGTGTTCTTTTGTGTCTTTGGGCACCTCCATGGTATGACAGACAGGGGATTTTGGGGAATTGATGGCAACTGGTATGAGTCTGTACCCTGGCCATCTCATAGCTCAGTGAGGACATTGGCTCCTGTGCTGACCACAGATGCTGGGCAGGTGGCAGCATCCCAACCAACATGAATCACGATGTAGGTCCTGCTTACTAGTTCAGGCCCCTGCTTGATCTATTTCATATCTTTACTCCATTTTTTAAAAAAAGAAGGTTCATATACAATATTGTAATCTGTAGGCATTCAGATTAGCAAATGGTGTTCTCATCTCTGTGGGAATAGATGGCTTTTGGATTTTGCAGGATTGACCTACATTATGTGTTTTTCCAGATATAAAGCGAGCTTATGATTTGAGGTCATCCATTTGCATGTTTAGTCAGGCATCAAGAAATGCGAAATACCTACATCAGAGTGCATTAGCTTGTAAAATAAAATCTGGGGATCACAGCCCTAGATATTCCTTCAGGGAAAGGGTTTGTTTTGATGACACTTGTTGCCCTTAGTTTGTACCACAATATAAGAAATAGGGTTAAATGTAAGTATAATCTATGGTAAGGTGAAGCTGCAAGAAGTAAGAACAGTAACCTGTAAATTTCTATCGATGCACCAGTTAGTTTCAAAATCATCATCGTCTTCTCCAAATGGATTAATAAGTTGTTCAGCGACCTGAAAGGAAAATGGGATAGTGAATAGAGTTTGGCACGCCATATCAGGACTACTTCTGCAGAGAAAATAGGATCTGATTTTTCTCTCTTTCCCTGCCTGTCACTTGCAATCATATCATGAACTCCTGTATGATGGTTTTGCCAGCCTAGCGAAGGAACAGCTTGCTTTCCTTATAGATTCATACCCCAGTGCTTTGTTGGTGCTGTCAATCATGATTGTCAGCACTGGCCTGCTGGGAATTGAGACATGTCTGGGCCATGGTAATTGTCACATAAGATAGTCATTACCTTTCCTCACGGTTGTCTTGGGCTGATTTAAATAAATGGATTAGCAGCTAAAGGCTAGTATTGCATGATGGTCTACAGTACTCCACCAGCCCATTTAGTCAGCATTCCCAAGCCCTACAGCTGGAGGCTGCTAGAGGGAATATAGCTCATCTCTCTAGCTCAGACCTCAGCCCCTGCTTTTTTATTGGAGGTAATGGAGATGGCATCCCTCTGAAGATTTTCAGGAAGAGGAGCCCAATGAAAGACTTGACTCAAATGGATGCTATGCATCATGTTAGACAAAACCAAGAGATGAAATCTGAGCTTGTTCTTTAATTCAGTCTGCTGTTTTGGGGTTCTGTAAACGAAGTGATTAAAACTGCAGAGGAGGAGCCCATCCTGTGGAGGAAACAGTGAGACAGTGAGCTCAGGCTCCTTTGTAGTGTTGTGCCTTAGTCTGGAAACTAGGCCAGGAAAGGGAACCTCTCCAGCTGCCCGGAACCTTATCCAGTCCTGTGCCCCACAAAGGAATAAATAAATGGAAAATCAAACAAAGACTGCCCCCTATTCCCATGATTATCAAAGTATATTGTGGGGAAAAAACTCATAGATGATGGGGGAGAAAAAAAAAGATTGAATAGAATTTTTTTTTTTTAAAGAAAAAGTTTTGGGAAATCCAGAGTGCTTCTCTATTTCTCAGTTCCTCAGTACACTGAAGTTAGATATCCTCTCCTCTTCATGCTGTTGTTCTGTTTGTCTTTTTAAGCCCCAGTTTCAAAACTGATCGCATTCTTGCTGACACTCCCAAGCCTTCCTGGTGGTCACCAGGGTCATACACAGGAGCAGTAGCCAGGTGGATATGTGTGAAGAGGCTGTATGATTAAACAGCCCTGATCATGAACCTTGCTAAGGACAGCTATGATCTAAATAACTTATAATAGTAAGACAGTCACTCCCATGCTATTTATTCCTATGTGCCTCTAGGTTGTACCAGTGGGTAAAACACTTGCTGATTCTCCTAGGCCACCTCTTCCCAGACCAGTGGTGGAAGACAACAACTGAACTGCTGAAAATGCTAACATGACAAAAACATAGATAAGGGAGCAGGAACAGAAAGGAGACAGGGGATACCCCTGCTCGAATTCATTGGCCTGGTCTGAGGCACTGAATTTTGGGTATAGCTATTTTTTGGGTGCTCCAATAGGAATGAGCCAGGATGCAGCCTGCGTTGGAGCTCTCCGGGGAAGACACTAGCTCAGCTCAGTGTAAGCTTGGCAATCACCACCCAAAAAATCCACTGCAAAACCTATCACACAAGCAAAAAAAGTGAGCAGGGCTGGGGCAGAGGGAAAAGCAGCAGTGGCCTTTTGCTTGGCTGACCTAGTCCTGGCATGTGAGACATGACTTTACTCTCTGGAAAGGAAGGTAGTGCTGGACAGCTAAGCCCTGTATTTGGATGATCTAGCTGTCGCTGCAATGAAAGTGGGGATTTAGAAGTGCTGCATGTGATGGGAAACTTTGTCCATGTATTGTAGGTGTAATAAACCAGGCCCGAGGCCAAGGAATGAGCTCAGTTTAGCCATCACTTCTGAGGAATTGCCAAATTACTGGAAGTCAATAGCTCAGAGCTCTTTCTGCAGCCTGGCAGCCAAAGCCCAACACACTCAGCAGGAAACCGGCTGTAACCTTCAAGACAGAAATATCCTGACTTGGGGCACTGCAGGTTTGGACAAACCTCCGGTCTGAGGAAGCACTGCTAATATTAAATTAGCTTTTTAAAATGGCTTCCCCTCCTTTTCATTTCCTATGCAGAAGATTTTTCAGCTACAGGGGCGTATCTTACCTGCTGTAGCCAGGAGAAGGCTGGAAGCCCTGAGCCTAACTGGAAGAGATGCTACTAACAGCCTGGGGTGCCGATGAAGGGGAAACCATTTTCCCCTCAGGAGCACCAGCAGGGCAGTCAAGAGGAACAGCTTTCACTTTTTGCAACCCAATAGGAAAACCTTGGAAGACATTACCTAGAGATAAAACCTGTAAAACTGGCCAATTTTGTGCAATTTATATTCTAACAGAAAAATTAGCTCTGAGTTTCCAGATGAAAAATAATCACGAAAGGAAATCTTATTGCACATAGACCCTAATGTACAAATTCACTTTTTATTTGAAACTTTTTTCCAGTTAGTCTACCTTGATATTCAGTGCAGATAACCACCATGAGGTATGTGGCTTAATTACTCAACCATCAGACTGATGGCAATATGTTAACTGAGCACTGGTGAGTAGCATCCTATTCCTTCAATAAGTCTTCTTTTTAATTAATGTTTTTATGTGGTAGGGTTGTAGCCAATATTGGCTGTCACTGTTTGATAGCCCTTCGGAACTGGAGACCTTTAATTGCCTGCATCTGATTAAGTTAACAGCAGATACTAAAGGCTGGCTTTGGTCATAAGAAGAAAATATGATTCAGTCCTTTTCAGCCCATGCCAGATCTGCAGCAGTATTTCTCCACTGCACAGCAGAGTGAGAGAAAGGTCTGTTTTTTTAATCTTTCATCTGTCATTTTATAGTCCAAGTCCTGGGACCTGATTTTGCTGGAGTAGTACTCCCCTGGGGAGTTGTAGCTGCGCTGGTCCTACTAAAATGGGCTCTTTCAGGTTCCTGACTGTTTCTTACTGTAAAATCTGTCAGATGGAATTAAAAAATGTACTGCATGATGTTTCTTTGTGACCACAGAATACTTTGGGTTGAATTCACCCTTGTTGTAGCTCCCTTAATCTTCGGTGGTTTCACAGTGTGCCACAAATCTGACACCTTGACTTGAGCTCTGACATCTTCACCAGCCACCCCAGGGAGTGTTCCCCCACAACCTTCACAGAGAGCTAGTTTACCTTTAGCCATCCTGCGTAGAAGAAGAACTGCAACAGTGTGAAAATTGGAATGTAAAGATCTAAATCATGTCCCTGATACCCTTGGTCAGTATCCAAAAATTGGCGCCCTATCAGGCAGGCAAAGAAAAAAGTATAGACTGCAAGAGTAACAACCTGCAAAGAACAAAACTTCACTGAAATCATGCAATGATACAATCTTATGCACGAAACAACACATACCCAAAGGCCTCTGACTGACTTTTGCCACATGATTTACAAATCTGTAGGGAGGTATTACAAACAGAGAGGCCACAGGAATAATAATGGCCGAGAAGACCCAGGAACCATAAATATATTTCAGCCTTTCCCTCCCCTCTCCCACATTATGCAAGGGCTTCAAAACATCTCTGCATTAAATATGACTTAAATAATTAGCCAGGCCTCCATGATCCCACGGGAGTCAATGAGTGCGTAGCAACTCAGACTCAGGCTGAGTCTATGAACGTTTTGCACCAAACTCCCCTTTTAAGGAAATGGTGTTTCAAATTTTGTAGAGGATAATGTCTTAGTACCTGGGTATAGACCAGTGGAATTCCAACCCAGTCATAGCCAAACAAAAGACTACACCAAGACCGGTACTTATTCATCTCCTGAAAGGAGAGAAAAAAAAAAAGAAAAAACAAACCCCAACAAACTAAAATGGCATGGGATTCAATTCTAAATGATGAACATTTTGTTACAATTAATTTTAGCACATGTGGAAGGACAGTGAGATAAGAAAGTGTAGTATATATAAACTGATACCATAACTATACCCAGCACCCCATTGCCATATTGTAATATTTATTTAGTTTATGGAGTTGGAACGCTTAGCATATTCTGTATTCCTTCACAAACTATCTTTTTTTTCTATCTTATCCACAGTCTACTGATACATGAAAGAGAATATATTATATCACAAAAAGTATGTTTGACCACTTAATGAAATGTTCAGGGAGATTATCTTCCCTGAAACTGACATTAAAATCTTCAATATGTCACATTCATCTCTTTTTTCCTGCAGTGATAAAACAAGTATGAATCTACATGTGATGTTTCAGTAATTTTTTACTCATCAATTTGTTGCTTCAGTTAATACCTTCTCAGTCATATAAACACAATACCTGCACAATGCTGCTCTGTATGCTTGAGTGTACGTTAGTAAACAGAGAAAAGCAGTATAAATCTTGAGCAACATCATTTAGATGACACTGGAGGGTTGTGCATACTAAATCAAATTAAATAAGTGAAAATCTACTGTATGGCAATTTCAGATTAGTTTTCTGTATATTTACTTTTTCTACTCACGTTCATCAGTGTCTGTAGATCTACACTGTCACGAATTCTTCCCTCTTTTCGTGCCTTTGATGCCAGATTTCCAAACCAGACGAATGGAACCCAGTATTTAAGGTGGGGAGACTTAAGGTCATCAAAAATTTTCCTTTCATATCTTGTCATAAAGCCTATTTGCAAAAAAAAAAACAAAAACAAACAACCCCCGAAAAGACTTCAATGATTCTGCACAGTCACTGAAACTGATGCTGTAAGTTTTGAATGTGCTTGAATCTTCTTGTGCGCTATTTGCATAAACTATGCAAAATACTATTGATATTTCTAGTAGCCACCTCCTTTTGTTTTGAGGTGGTTTTTTTTCCCCCCAGGATAGATCTTGCTTGAAACAACTTCTTTTTGCAATAACTACCTATGTGAAATCCCTCTTCATCTATTATGTGCAATAATTTGCTATTACTGTATTCTCATATCTGACCTCTGACAGATTGTAGATACATACGATACTAAGTACAGATTACTGCCTAGTGTCATATTCTGCTTTCAGAAAAATAAGGAACTGGATACATCAGTCAAGGAACTATCACTTTTCAGCAAAGATGTTTTTTAGCAGCATCTCAACATACGTTATAGGGGCAGTTATGTGACCTTTTGAGTCTGATAATTTTTTGGTAAATCTGCAAAGCAGCGAGCAAACAACAGAGGATACAAATGCATGCATGAAACAGAGCTCAATAGAGAGCATGCCTTCTGCCAGCAAAATTCTTCCCTACCAGATTGTGTTTCATGTTTTCTTTGGGTTTATAAAGGCATGCAAAGTGATGGAAAAAGGAATCATGCACAGGAGTCCTGCTGCTTGTGGGACACGGGGCCAGATGACATGCTGTGGGGCTGCATGCTGAAGCTGCTCTCCTCCTGGCAATTTGCCTTGCTTGGGTGCAGGGAAGGTATTAAGTTTCCTGCAGAGTTCCTCGTGCCTTTTGAAGCCCTGCTTCCCCCTGCTGCAAGCCAAGTCCGAGGTCAGTTATCAGGAGAGCCATAGCTGTATGGGACAAAACCTGCACCAGAGCAGCTCGCTGCCTGGGACTGGCAGGGGGGCAGCTGGGTTTTGGAGCAGCATCTCTGTCCCTTTGGACTTTGTGGGTAAGAAAGCTGAGGACTGTTGCCTTCCTTCCACTCAGTCTTTGAGAAGAACAACCTGGAAAATTTTGTGAGTGGGAACTTCATGTTTTCCTTTGTATGAATCCTACATTTTCTAGGGATTGAGTAATTTTCAGGTTTGGAGGATCTTAGTTTTTGCTCAAGTGTTTGTCACCCCCCAGGGTGAGCATAAGCCTTCTTTTACCGTGTTGGCATTAGCCTCAAAACAGGACAATGTAACATGGCACCCCCAAAATAAGTGGCTTAGCCAATTAATTAGAAGTTTGAGTGCTGAAAATTCAAAAAGGGAATTTGGAATACACAGGATTTTTTCCATAGTCTCCAACTAGTAACCAAGAATTGGCCCATTGTTACTAATGTTGCTAATGATATATGAAGCAGCAAAAATTAAATATACACAAACTTAGATGTGTTTTGTATAAAAAAATGAAAAAGATAAGAGAAGGGACCTTAAATATTCTGTTGTTGAGGAAAATGCTGCTATTGTATAGTTGCAACACGTCAACACAGGAGATGTAAAATACTGCAACTACCAAGAAGGAATACAAGGACAGGACAGAAAATTCTGTGGAAGAAGAAATGTTCTGCAGCAAGACACAGTACTCCTGCAGTATCCTGGAATATGAGATCAGAATAAGATACAGCTTTTAAAAGATCACTGGGCGCTTTGCAACCAGCTCTCATAATCAACTGCACAGAAATAATCAGGCAACCAGACAAATTGACCTGTTAGTTATGATTCCTGGCTCCTAAAAGTCAGCCAGTCTTCTAGGCTGCCTTTGATTTTTGGCTGGGCAACCTGCTCATTACAGCACTGGAAAAGATGTTTCTATTAGGTTGAAACAGACAGAGATAATATCAGAAAATTGGCAGTCTGGGGTAAACACTGGATGCAAGTCACTTGAGAAGCTCTGGGAAGTCATTATCTGGAAGGAGACAGCCTGAGGGGGTGATGAAGAATAGCAAGGCTCCAAGGGCCAGTTCAGCTCTCAGCTTAAACTGGCTACCTTTTTGCTCAGAAAAGCCTTATTCTTTTAAGAATAACATTCAAATTGTCATAATTTTTAAAGTTAAGGTGTTTGTGTTGATATTAATTAAATATTCTCTTTGATGGATATTAATGATGCCTAGAATTCTTATCACAGGAAATATTAAACAATTCTGGACTGCTCTTACTGCTGCTGAAGGTTATGGCAATACAAACAATACACAGTCCAGAACCACTTGCTATTATTGCAGTGGTAAAGACCCACTTTATATTCCGCCCAATACAAGGGAGAATACTCAGTTCTCCTGCCAGAACTGAATGGTTTGAGACAAGGCTGGTTCATAACACCCATGCCAAATACTCCAGCTAGTTGTTTGTTAGAGAAGAAGAAATTAAAAGAGGTCCTCTTCCACATCTCCAGAGTGCACTAACAATGGTCAAGTAGTTGAAAGTTTCACTTTCTGCTTCTGTGTTATATGGGAAAGAATTTATTTAGGCACTTGACTCCAGTAGGGACTTCGGGACTGCAAACTTCAGCTGGCTGTAGGTATTCATGTAGTTGGGCTCACACTTCATGTTTCTCCTCAGCGTATCCTCTCAGCTGTTTTGGGCTGCTCTCTGCCCAGCTGCTGACAGCTTACTCATGTTCTTTAAAACTCATGTTCTTAAGCATTCAACTTCCTTCTTGCACTTTGCAGCCGACAGGATTGGTACACTCAGGACTCCTGCTAGGCATTTGATGCTTATGGCATACATGTCGCAACACTCAGCATCGTAATGTCATGAATCTGCATGTGTCTACTGCCTACAGCTCCATAAAGAGTGCTAAAAAATGAAAAAGAATTCAGGAAAGAGTTATGAGGGAGATCCAGCACTGAAGAATGTATCTTCTAAGGAGAGATTACAGGTGGTGAAGCTCCTAAGTTTATTCCAGCCTTTCTGCACTGTGGTAACTACTGAGAGAAAAATGGTGAAAAAGAATAACCCAAACCAATTGCAAGATTCAGTGACTAGAAGATGACTCTATGCGAGTTCAAACTGAGAATAAATTTTCACTTTTCAACAGTGCATTCACCATTATGAATGTCAGTTCACCTCAGATGTGGTGTGGTCTCCAGTATGCCCAGCTCAATTTTAAATGAGGGCTGGTTACAGTCCTAGAAAGTATTATAGCTTAGTCAGAAATTGCAACATGATAAAGGATGTTGTGAGTAAGCTTTTATGCCTTGTGTTATGGATGAGTCAGACTAGATTATCATGATACTGTTCTCAGATTTTAAATCTGTGAATTTAAGCAAATCATTTGCTGAAAAGAGAAACGTGTAGCAATAGTTATGCTTTGGCAGTTCTCAGTTTGATAGCGAAATGCAAAATCAGCACAAATTGTTTCAATGATGACTGTGCTGTAAGTATCAGATTCTGCCATTCACATTCATATTAAATGCTGCACTCCCTTGCAGCCTGATACAAAATGCCATAGAGACCTAGGGAGGGTCAATTACAGAGTACTGTCTTAATCACTGGATGGTAATAGGAGCAAGATATACCTTTAAGTGCTCAGTACCACATCAATAAAAATTCTGTGGCACAATATGCATTAAAACTTACAGAATAAGTACTGATAACCACAGAGCTGACTATACTATCAATATTTAGTTATACAGTTTATAGGAGAATATTTTTCACCATGAAAAAAAAAAGCCAACAAAACAACTTGTTTTCCAGTCTACAATTTTTGTACAATGCTGTGACATTTTGTCTCTTTTGGAACAGATTGCCTGTAGCAATAGGGAGGCCGAGCTTGATTAGCCCGCTGGAAATGTTGTAATTTTCCAGTGTGTACTAGAAGCAGATTGCTGGGGAGAGTGACAGAAGCTTTCTTGACCTCTCACAGGCTCAGGTAAACAGTTTTGTTGAACAGCACAAGGAAGAGAACGTCAAAATCCAACTGAATCCAACAGAAATTACTCTTTTCAGTAAGATCAGTGCATTCTGCCTGCATTTTTTTATGTCCAAAGCGTCTCACATGCATTTCAAATGTGTATATGTATATATGCACTGCATATTTTAATGTGCTACAACTTCACTTACTGATCTCTGCCAAAGGAATAATTTTAAGAACTGCTGGATGATCAGTAAAACACATATGACTTCTCCTATTTGGAACAGATGCTCACATCTCTGTGCTGGTGTCCTACCCCTGACACTGACCATGCCAGTCAGAAAGTCTGGCATCACATCTTGCCTTTAAATACTCAGCAGTCAGTCCTTCATCAACAAGCGAAGTCTTACATGATGGAACTCTCTTTCCCATCATCATATTCACAGTGTTATCCAAACAAACAGAAAATAAAGACAGGCTTAATACTTAGTATATTTATCCCTGGTAAAAGTAAGCTTCAGGTGAGGTTTTAAATTTAAAGAAAAAACTCTTAGGGATTTTTAAGCGTATCACAACACTCAAAAAGTGCAGGGTATTTAAAATATAATCTAGTTAAAATAAATTGAGATAAAGCTGTACTTGTGAAGTGCCTGCAGAGATCAGTCTCTGACATGAGACAAAGCTATGTCCTAGACATTAAGTCAATACTGTATCTAAAGTCACCATTCCCTTTGCATCATACTACAGCACAACTACGTTATGTTTCATGCTTTTGATAATGTTGTACCTGCTCTGTATGCCTATGTGTTTGGGGCAGGCCTGTTGACTCCATGATGTCTGAGAACAGAGCCGCATTAGAGCCTCAAACTAATTTGATTTCCACATTGTCACTAGATGAAGACTTTAAGAGCATTAAAGATGCATAGTTAAGGATACAGCATTTAAGCCACTGACAAAATCATGATAGCTTTGAACCAGGCTAGTGTGAAACACATGAGGGGAAAAAGAGGAAACTAAAAATGAGTCTAGCTCCTTCCTTCCTTCCCTGTGCCCCCCACTCTGAAGGAAAGGGAAGATATTTCTGGGAGATGGACTCAGCAGTACCTGCTCCTACCACGTGGTCCATGGTAGGAAACCTTTTGTACACGGCTGTGCTCACAGAGCGAAAGATCAGCAGGGATGTTAGATTCACATAACGCATGAGAGTCCTCCTTAATAAGCGCCCATATTCATCTCTGCCCTGGACACAGCTAGAGATGAGGAACATCAGTCGGTCTGGCCACGGCAAGTTCACAAACTGGTTCCACCAGCGATTCACCACCAAAGTAACGTAGAAACCTGGGGGTTGGAAGGGAAAATAGAAGTCCACTACCTATCAGAATTTCTCTACGGGTTACTTTGATTTAGTTTGCAGAGTGTTATTCATATCGTTAAGCTGCTACATTTCCCAGAAGAAACACAGTAAGTAACATCAAAACCCAGGATGCTAATTATTTAATAGACCCTGCAACATAACAGCCTGTTCCAGATGGGTATCTCATAGTCATGAACTTCCAAATTTCCTCTTCTGTGGTAAATGTCGAGGGGATTTAGTGCTTTGAAAGATCAGGCACAATGTATCAGTGTTAATGGGCACCATATATATATATATACACACACATACAGAAACTTTACTCTTTTGTTGGTATGTTAAGAACATGAGCATAAATGTTGATGTGATAAAAGCAACTAAAATGTAAGGAGACCTTTTGGAAGCTGATGATTTTTTGGTGAGCCTCTAACCTCTCATCTGCCCCTCGGATCTGAAATGCTTTCACACACTGACATTCACAAAATGCCTGAACAGAGACAGTGTTTTGGAATAATTTCACATGTGACCAGTACTTACCAAGCACAAAAGTTACCGGGATTTGCTCAGCGTACTTGTCACAGTAAATTGATAATTTTTCAAAGAAACGTTTTTGGCTACCTGTAAGAAAAAATCTGCAGAAAAATAAAACGTATCTGTTCTTTCATAATATTCTGGCATCAGCTATACAGTGCAAATACATAGAAATAATCAGATATGTGCAATCAGGAACAGCCTTGGCTAATGTCTTCAAGTGAATTCTTAAATGTGAAGTGTTGGCATGTAATAAATAAGCTGGAGGAGTATACAATATTATTCCCTGGTCTTTGCATCTTTTTTTGTGACTAATTTGACTGGAACTACTAATTAGGATGAATACACCTGAAGAATTAGCTTGCTATCTCATACAGACCAATGTTGACAGTAAGCTGTATGTCTGCAAGTAGAGCTTGCTCTCATTTTTCAGAGAGCTACTTCATAAAAATGCTAAAGTCAGCATGAATTGCAAAAGGTTACTGATCTCTAATTGCTCTTATTTGAAAATGCTACATTGGTGTAGCAGTTTTTACTCTTACTCCTACAAGACTTCTTTTCTACAAGATTAAAACCACAACAACTCTATTTATTTTGCCAAGCAGAAAATATTCACGAGATGATAGAAAGCGAGTGGAGCATGGTAGCTTCTGCCCATGGAAAAGATATCTCATGGAATAGAAGCTTAAATACAAACAATTATTTTATTTGAATAGGTGAATACTACAATTATCCTTTGATATAATATAAAAGGATGACAGAACAGATATTTGGTGGGTTTTGCTTCCAATAAAACATGCATATAGAAGGCTTTCCATGGTGTATTTACCATGGTCTTTCAAGATCTAGCATCTCAGTAAAGCTACATTAGTTGAAATATGTGACTTTGGTGTTTCTTTACTTATTAATGCTGTAATCTTATTTCTGAGTTTACAGGCATAGATTACTGAACATTTTTGAAAATTAGTGACTAGTCATAGATGAACTGAAGCTCATTTTTTCCTTGCTCCACATAAAAAACAAACACTGAGGCCTAATTACAGATCAAAGTAAGGGGTGAATTGTGATTTTGATACTTCAGTTTGATGGACTTCAACAATTAAAAGTTTCACTGTACTAATTGATGCATTGCATCTGTCATATGGGTGTTTAATTTACACTGTGGTGGGAGAAGCAATTCTCCTTCTCATGTGACCCTCTCAGGTGCTGGGTGACACAAGCAAAAACCATGTCTGGTTCCCATGCAGTTTTAATTTGCCCTCTGTAAGCTTAAAAAGAACGTTTGCCATGTAGTCTTAGCTTTAGGCAAAACTTTTTTTTTTCCTGCCTGTATAACCTGGCTTTCAAAATATTACCTTTCAGTGTTGTTGGAGAAATTGCCACTGAGCAACTGAAGATAAGGTCTGCAAGTAGAATGAAAGGTCTATACTTATCATTTTAAGCAGAGAGGTACATTTCCTATTGCCAAGTCGACAGCAGAATGATGAAAGTTATGTAATATAGGCTAGCTGCGAGTGGTTATGTAGCCTAACATCAGTAAGATGGTTGCTTAACACCGGGCTGAAAGCAGGATCAGCTGAATACAATAGACAGTATTTTATTTATACCCTACATACTTTCTCTGCAATACGAAGGTAGACTTGTGAAAGGAAGGACATTAGAAAAAGTCCAAGGAAAAGGCAATCGTTATGTAGTAACCTCCCCGCCAACCATTATTCATGAACCTAACTCTATGAAGTGTGAAACTTCATTATAACATTTAATGAGATGTGAATTGAAAAGAGGGTACCTGTACAATACACTTATCGCTGTGTAAAGAGTAGCAAAAACAATAAATTCTCTGTAAAGCAATTTGTAGATGCTGCCTTTCCACTTTAGGAGTAATCTGTGAAATCCAAAGAAAGTGGCATTTGCTACTTTGCTGGAATAAGTGACTGTCATCGTCTTGGCAGGCTGTGCCTAGAAACAGTAGAAGAGAAGCAGGAAACCAACAACATTTTAGAGAGCATATACTAACCTGAATGCACTCTTGTACAGACAGATACACACACACACACAGAATAGTATATAGATATACATAAATATATGTGTATTTATATATATATTTATACATAGAGAGAGACAGATATTAAAAAATCTTGCAGTAACAAGCCCTGTTGAGACCTGCAGATTAATTGATGCAAGGCTGTATTGAGGCTTTAGGTCAAAGACCACTCAAAAGCAACAGCCAGTGCCCAATGTGGCTGCATGCTTGGGTGGCAGCAGCAGGTACAAGTTACATCTCTGAAACCTCTGATTACTCCCAGTTTGCTCCAGTCTGATGTGAGCAAAGAAAAGGAGATAAATTTGCTTGAAATTCTTTTCAAAACTTTGCCAGCATTGCAGCAAGAGAAACAAAGCTGAGTTCCGTGATTGCACCTTCCTCCCCAGCCAGTGGTTTTAGCTTGCTTTGGTAATTATACTCATCTAAACCCAAAGGAGATTTGGAGACTGCTTCTTTCATTAACAGTTATGAGATCAGCTGGGTAACCCTGTTATTTCTCAGCTTGGCAGCTAGACGTACTCATCAATACTTCAGCATTGCACGGCCATGCAAAAAAACCCCACAGAATTGCTCAGGTAAGCAGTATGTGACATAGTGTAATTAAAGCAGTACTACAAGTACACAGGTAAATACTTACACCAAGTTTGTTATAAGAAGCTTTATGTACCTACAAAAAAACCCTGACTGCAAACGTGGATGAATGTTTTGTACAGCATGCAAGGAAGAAAGTAACTAAGGCAAGAACAAAGACTCAGGGTAGCTGTTGTGTACTATAAATATCATTCTTGCCCAGATTTTCTTGATGCCAGTGTAGGTTCTTTCCTCACAGAAAAAAAATCTCAACCCCTAGTTAATAAATGGCTTGATAGCAATTTATGCAACTTGGCTGTGTCTCTGATGCAGAGCATAAAATAGGCATTAAAATTCAGCTGTAGGAGTGTCACTTTTTCTTTTAGTCACCAAGGGAATCAGCAGGGAAAAGACACCATAAGCCTGCTATTGCTGACAGACTGTCTCCACTTGTCTGCAGAATGGCTGCTTGAGGTTTGCCAGCGTGGGCTCAGAGATTTTTTTTTGTTATTGTTTTTTTTAAGATGCATGGGTTTTATTCTTTAGCATCCAAATGACAGTTTTCCTGTTTCTGAAACTTGGCATAGGCCTTTAAATTTTTTGTTGTTGTTGTTGAACTCAAAAAAAATCAATTCAGAAGCCAAACTGGCTGATTGGCATGCAGAAATTCAGTCCTCTCTGTTAAAAAGCCTGTGGTCAGGATGCAATGCTTAGGGAAATGGAAGTAGAGATTTGAATTCTTCAGTAGAAGTGGGGCTTTATAAACAACAGGAAAAGTTTGTGACTGGGCTATAGGGGAGGAATAGGGTAAGAAATACCCTTATTGACACATTGATTTTCCTGGGATCACCGTAGGAGGCTTTAGTCCTTGCCCATTGATGATGAGAAGTATGCATGTTCAAGCCACATTGTCACAAAGTGTGTCTTTTATCTCCCCACTAACGTCCAGTTTCTAGTGGAAACTTCCTCTAGGGACCTGAAGTAAAACATACAATGCTAACTGTGGGGGCAACCAAATATTGGAACAGGGGACTGGGTAGGCACCCTGTGGTTTAGAATCTTTAAGATTAGACCAGATAGCTGGGCAAAATATGACTTCCGGGAATAATTTGCATGGATAGGAGGTGCAGGGTTGGGGCTGAGTGGCTCTACTCGTCTCTCCCGGTATCTGGGTATCTGTGAAACTTTCTGTCCAATCCGTTCTGGTGTGAGCCATGGAGGAATGAGATTGCTTGCAGCTCCCTCACCTACAGCTCTGCAGGAAGGCAGTGATTAGCATCTAATTCATGGCGCCCAGTTTCTGCATATGGGGTTCAAGAATGAATCATCCTCCCGGGCATCTGGATGGTGTCAGAAACTGGCCAATAGCTGAGCTGGACAAAATGGGTCCACCTCTTCTTGAAGCTGCAGTAAATCCTGTCTTGCAAGGCCTAATGGATGTGCTTTGACCGCAATTGCAGATCTATAATGATAATAGGTTTAAGGATACTTTCCCCTCCGCATTAGACTGTGAGAGAAGAGTTTTCTTCATGAAGTGCAATTTGCCTGCTTGATTCAAGTAACTATATTTCACTTAATTACAATCCAGCCATTTCTCTTATCACTTCACTTGATACCTTGGGCCCTGAATAGAAACTCTTCACATTAGCTTGAGGGGCACTGGATGCCTGCAGCTTTTTACTTTCTGCCTCTGAAATGGGGCAAAGAAAATTGGGTCTGTTATAGCACTTTCAGTCTTTGGTGCCTTGGTTTCCTTCTCCTGCCTTGCCTGTGATGAACTGTGTTCTAGCATCCTGCTAGGCAAATGCTTTATTGAACATGTATCATTGTTTTCATATAGGGACCTCAGTGTAATGTAAGTTAATGTCTTAAAATATACATTAGGTTGGATTAGGTGATTTAAGAACCCTTTAGACTATATGAAACTATGAAAGACAGCCATATGCCTGTCTGATTAGATTTCACAACATAGCAAACCAGACTGGAACTAGATGATCTTTAGTGTCCCTTCCAACCCAAACCATTCTATGATTCTGTTTTAAACCTGCACTTGTGTTTCTTTCTCTGGGCAAAATTTGAACCAGTCAGGTAGAGCTCCTCTCTTCGCCCAATGGCAAGTTCTGGTCTAAAGCCTTGCACTAGGTTTGGTTCTTGTACAGTGGTCCCAAGCCCTTGGTTCATGGGTGACATGTTAACTGAAAGCCCTTCCAACATTACTCATGGTCACAGGAAATTAAAAAGCTAAAACTGAGATGGACAGGAAAAGCAAAGCATAATGAAGCTCTCCCAGCACATTCCTGACTGAACACTGTTTTGGCCAGGGACGCAGAAAGACAGAGAGAATTAGATTAGATACCACAGGCTCTGGTGTCATGAAAGACTTTTGTATTAATTGTTTTGCCTTAACTTCCTTAGCAGATATCGGGCTAGGCTTTCTGCTGGTATGGATTTGCCCATTTTATGCCCCCAGAGACTTTGGCTCATATCTATGACATTGCTTTTCCTTTTGTTCTGTGTTTGTTCCTTCTCTGAAACGTTCCCAAATACGGGCTGAAATGCGAGTTATATATTACTCTATTTTTGCTAAGATCATCAGAAGCCTTTAGGCATAAACACCTAAAAAGAAAAGATTTTTTTTTCTCCCCCTAATAATATTGAGCCCAACTGTAAATAGGATTTTTTGCCTGACTGAGAATTACAGGATGCATTAGGATCCAGAGAGAAACCACAGTAAAAAATAACAGCCATCAGTGTTTCCTAACTGACCCTGAAAGGCACATTACAGAATGTATAAATAAATAGTGCCTCTGCACAGACCCACCCCTTGTCATTGTATCACCTTTTTTCTTGGTCTATGGCATAGTAGAGAAAGTGAACGAGAGCGATTTGAGTTAAGCCAACTAGAAAAGCATATTAAGCTCATGCTATATCCACTGACCTGCTGTTTTGATGCGTCAATCCAAGCCCAAAGGCAAGTTCCAGACCCTTCCTCTTTCTCAGATGTCCCAAAGTCCCCTTCAGGTCTGCAGTAATCACCTTCCACTTCCCCTAAACTGGTGTAAGGGGTTGCTCCTGCCGAGCAGGAGGAGTGGACTGACAAGAACAGGGGTTAAAATGTGTTTCCACTTCTGGAAGTCTGTTTTTGCCAAGTACTCTGTCCTGCCAGTTACAGAGGGAACAAACGCAAGCAGCAGCAGCTGCTGATCTTGCTCTTTCCTAGTCTATAATTATAACGCCACTTGCCATCAGAAGGACCCCTTTCATTTGAACGAAGAATGTTGTGATAGTTTGTCTAGCACCTCCAGTTTTCTACATTTTATTTCCTGTCCCCAAAACAGGATGGACAAGAAAGGAGCATTTTTCTTTGAGATTTCTCTTGAAAAGAGTGAGCCCTGCAAAGACACATTGGTGAACAGCACTGACTGCATCTGAATGGGAAGACTGGAGGCAACCCCACCAAGCTCGGGAATGTGCCTCAACTGCACCTTGATCTCATCCTGGAGCACACCTTTGCTACACTGCTGATGCAAATTGGGAAATCAGGACTTCATGGTATGCTGTAGAAATTACCCTTCCAAACAGGCAGAGTTGCTGTTACCAAATATCCCATCAGACTCAATGAAACTGTTCACGGGGGTACCTTTCAGCATGTAAAAACCTTTCTGTGACTGGAGGATCTTTCCCCTTCCCCTTTGTAAAATGAGATTAACCCAATCTTTCATAACCCATTCTCATTCTTGTGGGAGACTTCAATCTTCCTGATATCTGCTGGAAGTACAATAGAGCAGAAAGGAAGCAGTCTAGGAGGTTCCTGGAGTGCGTGGAAGACAACTTCCTTGTGCAGCTGGTGAATGAACCTACAAGGGAGGGTGCCCTCCTGGACCTGCTGTTTGTGAACAGAGAAGGCCTTGTGGGGGATGTGGCAGTAGGTGGACGCCTAGGACAAAGCGATCATGAGATGACAGGGTTTTCTGTTCTAGGTGAAGTGAAGAGGGTGGTTAGTAGGACAGCAGCATTAAATTTCCAGAGGGCAGACTTTGAACTCTTCAGAAGGCTGGTTGGCAAAGTCTCATGGGAGACAGTACTTAAGGGCAAGGAAGCCCATGAGGGCTGAGAGCTCTTCAAAAAGGAAATCCTAGCAGCTCAAGGAGAAAGCCATCCCCATGTTCTGGAAAAAAAGCCGGCAGGGGAAAAAAACAGCTTGGTTGAACAGAGAGATCTTGAGTGATATCAAGAAGAAGAGAAACATTTATGGGCTCTGGAAGAGGGGACAGGCCTCTTGGGTGGACTACAGGAGGGAAGTGAGATTGTGTAGAGGAAAAATCAGAAGGGCTAAGGCTCAACTAGAAATCAGATTAGCAAAGTCTGTGAAAGATAACAAAAAATCTTTCTATAAAGATATAAATAATAAAAGGAGGACTAGGAAGACCATACAGTCCCTATTGGACACAGAAGGAACAACAGTGACAGAGGATGAGGAAAAGGCTGAGGTACTTAATGCCTTCTTTGCCTCAGTCTTTAGTTGTAAAGAAAGTCGTTCCGTCTGTGTACAAACCCAGGAGCTAAAGGAGCAAAATGAGGCTTCCATGATCCAAGAGGAGGTGGTCAGAGCCTTGCTAGCCTGACTAGACACTCACAAGTCTATGGGGCTGGATGGGATCCACCCAAGGGTATTGAAGGAGCTGGCGGATGTGCTGGCCAAACCCCTTTCCATCATCTTCCAACAGTCCTGGAAGACTGGGGAAGTCCCGCTGGACTGGAGGCTGGCTGATGTTGTGCCCATCTACAAAAAGGGCCGCAGGGAGGACCCAGGAAACTACAGGCCTGTCAGTCTGACCTCAGTGCCAGGGAAAGTCATGGAACAGGTGATCTTGAGTGCTATCATGAAGCACATGCAAGAGAACCGGGTGATCAGGCCCAGTCAACACGGGTTCACAAAAGGCAGGTCTTGCCAAACTAACCTGATCGCCTTCTATGACAAAGTCACTCGGCTGCTGGATGAGGGAAAGGCTGTGGATGTGGTCACCCTGGACTTCAGTAAAGCCTTTGACACAGTTTCTCACAGCGTTCTGCTTGAGAAACTGTCAGCCTCTGGCCTGGACGGGCGCACACTCTCCTGGGTGGAAAACGGGTTGGATGGCCGGGCCCAGAGAGTGGTGGTAAATGGTGTGAAATCCAGCTGGAGGCCAGTGACAAGTGGGGTTCCCCGGGGCTCAGTATTGGGTCCAGCCCTGTTCAATGTCTTTATCAATGACCTGGATGAAGGCATCGAGTTCACCCTTAGCAAGTTTGTGGACGACACTAAGCTGGGTGGAAGTGTTGATCTGCTGGAGGGTAGGGAGGCTCTGCAAAGGGATCTGAACAGGCTGGACTGCTGGGCAGAGTCCAATGGCATGAGGTTTAACAAGGCCAAGTGCCGGGTCCCTATGCAGTGCTACGGAGTAGGAGAAGTCTGTCTAGAAAGCTGCCTGGAGGAGAAGGACCTGGGGGTGTTGGTTGACAATCGACTGAACACGAGCCAGCAGTGTGCCCAGGTGGCCAAGAAGGCCAATGGCATCTTGGCTTGTATCAGAAACAGTGTGACCAGCAGGTCCAGAGAGGTTATTCTCCCTCTGTACTCGGCACTGGTGAGACCACTCCTTGAATCCTGTGTTCAGTTCTGGGTCCCTCACCACAAGAAGGATGTTGAGGCTCTGGAATGAGTCCAGAGAAGAGCAACAAAGCTGGTGAAGGGGCTGGAGAACAGGTCTTACGAGGAGCAGCTGAGTGAGCTGGGGTTGTTTAGCCTGGAGAAGAGGAGGCTGAGGGGAGACCTCATTGCTCTCTATAACTACCTGAAAAAGGAGGTTGTAGAGAGGAGGGTGCTGGCCTCTTCTCCCAAGTGACAGGGGACAGGACAAGCTCCACCAGGGGAGATTTAGTCTGGACATTAGGAAAAAGTTTTTCACAGAAAGGGTCATCGTGCACTGGAACAGGCTTCCCAGGGAGGTGGTTGATTCACCTTCCCTGGAGGTGTTTAAGGCACGGGTGGATGAGGTGCTAAGGGGCATGGTTTAGTGTTTGATAGGAATGGTTGGACTCGATGATCCGGTGGGTCTCTTCCAACCTGGTTATTCTATGATTCTATGATTAAGAGAGAGCTGTAAAAGGTGATAGACCGTGAAAGCCCAGGAGATGTCACATAATGTTGCCATAAATCTCTACAGAAAATGAAATAACGTGACTGTGAAGTAAATAAAAAATACAGGGGAAGAAAGTAAGCAAGATGTATAGATTTAATAGATTTTATGATGAAAGGATCCCCCCCGCCTTAGTTCCATTAAGCTATTTGAAACCATGAATTTAATTAAAACTCTCTTGGAAAGAAAATCTGTTGCTGCCACTAGTTGCCTTTCTTCTCATTGGCAATGACAGAAGGAAGACACTTTGATGTCAAAACAGGCGAGACATTAGACTGTGGCAGGTGTGTGTCAGGCAGTGCCCTGTGGCAAAAGATGACAAATCATTTTAACATTCAGTGACTTGGCATGAAGAAACAAGCTGCCTAATCCTATTACAGTCACTGCCTTCTGCAAGGAAAACTCCTAACAGCAGGAAAATTTTAAGGTCACAGGTAAAATAATTATTTAGACCTAAGCCATTTTTCTTTGCTGAGTATAGTTGTTTGCTGGTCTCGCTGAGAAGTAAATAAGAGCACCTCTGAGTGTCAGTGGGTATCAGGTGGTTTTCCTGGCCGTTCTTTGGTCTTCCTGTAGATTGAAGCAGCTGAGAATGCTCCACTAGCTCTGAGCTGTTTTGCAGAAGACACACAATTTAGAGCTCCTGTGCGTTCAGAGGCAGAAATAAATACATCTTTCTAGCCACGTAGCTCCATTGTGACCAGTTTCATAGGAAATACTGATTTTTTTATCACTGGGGTGCCCCTAAGCCCTTGCTGAATTTTTCCCAAGGACAGGCAATACTTTTATCTCTTCTTCTCCACTTCCCCCATCTCCAAGAGAAGCAAATTTGATTTGTATAGAGCCCTGTGTAGCTACATGGCTGCACAGCACCCCTTGACTTGTCTGGGCACATCCTTCCGCAACTAATGTTCCTCACATTTTAAGCTGTCCAGATCCACAGGTTGGTTGGGCTCACCTAAATGTGGGAGAAAGGGGGAAGAGAGAGTGATAAATTGTAATTGCTATTGCAATGTTCCCAGTTAATAAAGTTGCTATCTTTTCTAGCTGATGCCAATTTTTTTGTTAGCATGAGTGACTGGAGGCATTTACTATAAATTTTAAGGCAGTGTTACATTTTGATTCAGCTCTTCAGTTTAGCTTTATATTGGTATTTTGAATCCACAACATTAACAACACATTGGTGGTGGGCTCCATAAGCTCATTTATTACAGAAGGGCTGTGAAAGCCATCACAATGTCTGTGATTCAGTAAGGACTAGCTACAGAGCTTTACAAAAAATCTTTTTTTTTTCTCATGACATTAGAAGCTGTCTGTTGCTTTAGAGACAAGGATAAAGACAGGGACTCAGGAGGAAGAAAACAGCAGCAAATGCTTTTCCCAGTCTCTGACGGAAGTGTCAGTTAAAGCCTAAGGACTGAGAAAACACTGGTTAATGACTGTCACACCGCTTTACGTCTGGGTGATCTTGGCATGGCCATGACAGTTCTGCTGTATAAGAAATGCCTGCTGGAGCTTTGAGAGGGCTGATGGCAAGGAAGTTGTGCACAGGACATCACTGCAGTGAGCACACAACTAAGCAGAGCTGTAGGGAAGCATCGAAGCAAAGGGAGGCCTATGGCATCTCTTCCCCTGCCCCTCCAGCACTGGGCTGCAGTTTCACAGGGATGTTACAGCTCTGGAGGTGGAGAGACACTGGGCACAACTGTCCCACATCATCCTCCCCCTCCCACCCATTACTGGCCACGACACACCAGAGGCCAGAGACAACATTGCTGGGGTGGCAGTGGAAGCAGTGTGCCCAATGGCCTCTTTGGGGACAAGAGATGGAGCTGGCAGACAGAGAGATGAAGGGAGCCACTTCATGGACATTGCTTATCTCCCAGCCTCTTCCCAGGTAGCAGCAGTGACCAGCTGAGGTTGGGTGGGGTTGATTCCTTATGGCAAATCACCCCCTAGAGCTCTTTCATGCAGCCTCTCTCCAATTTGCCTAGCAATAAATCCCCGTCACTGCATGCTGTTGGTCACTGCATGCTGTTGGTCACTGCATGCTGTTCATCGCTGATGAGCTTTCAACAAGATTGGGGTAGGTATGCTATTTTGTGCCAGTAGGCATTAGCTGGGCAAAGCAGCCTTGGGCAATTAGACAGGAAAGGGCATGTGGGTTTTCTGGAGCATTATCTGTCCTGTTAAGGAACAAGCCTGGCCTATTTCCCAGAGGTTCATAGAAAGAATTGAAAAACACGGTTCTGATTATTTCTTCCAAGCTGGTACAGTAAAGACTGCTCCATCAAAGAGTGAGCTTGTTCCCAGAACAGTCACTGAAGAAGAGGCAGACCTGTAGTTTGTGACTTGTTATTATGAACTGGAACTCATCTCTCACATTTTCTTACAACGCTGTCTTTCTGCCAAATTTGTTGAATGAGTCCATGTATGCTACAAAGAGCCACTTAGGCAACCTCAATGATCTCCTAGAACTTTTAAGATATTATTTAGTGGAGAAACACAGGGTGTCAGCTGATTAACTGGCTAATAGGAAGCTGATGCATCAAATATATAGAGGAAATAAATAAATACATGTATTTAAAGGGAAAAAAAAAAAGAAGAAAAAATTCCATAAGGGATCAGACTTCTATCATCTTCCCTCTGCTATGTGACTGTTTCCACCATAAGATGTATGGGTGGTCATGACCATTTATTAGCCCACTGGGTCCACTGCAGCAAATAAGGTTTTATAGCAAATTCTTAAAATCTCATAATAATGAGTAAGGACCTTCAAACTGTTGCTATTATTCCAGTACTCTTTAAACTGTAAACCACTAATTTTTTCGCCTTTATATTGAAGAAATGGTTTTGCAAATCTTGGAGAGCATTTAAAATCTATATGGAGTCTTGTTACAGATGATTAATCCCAATGAAGCTGTCTTCAAGCCATGATAAGTAAGCAAGTAAGTAATAATTTATTAAGACTTTCCCAGCTTTCTTATCACATGCAATTGTCTTTAACAGGCGTCATATTGCAGATGGCATGCAGAAATTGTTTGTTCCTAAAAGGTTACCAAAAAAGTATGGATTTGTGAACTGTGTAAAATAATATTTCACATTTGCAATGACTAGTTTAATTTTATCACTTCTTGTCCTTTTTCTGACCTTTCCTGATGGATATCCTTAGCAAATGTTGTTGCATCATTATGAAATAAGAGCTCAAAAGGATTTTTTGCTTTACAAGTGTATAGGGTAGACAAGAATTTGAGAGGTCTCATCTACAAAAACATTTTTCAGAAGTTTCTCTATATATACAGCTCTGCTAATGATCACTGCTAATGGTGTATTTTGCATTCATGTTCTCTTGATGTGCTTTGGACACATATAAATCACACAAAGACAGAAACATTTTAGCGCTGTGTAACTACACAGGTTTCTGCTAATATCATCCACGGGTGTTTAACAAGAGAGCACAGTGCAGCAGATGGTAGAAATCCATTAAATAAAAATTATTTTATTTATTTGTGCTTCTTGCTCCTTTTTCTTCTCAATTTTTGTGCCCATGGATTCTGGAAGATTTCTGGAAGAGACACTAATTCATGTTGTGTGTTAGTGAAGCTTCAAGCAAACATGTCAGAATGTGTAATGACAATGCATAATGCCAATATCCAAAGAAATGCCACAATAACTATGCTAAAATGTGGTCTGAACAACACAGAAGAATCTTCTTATTGAAAATATCTGAATAATTAAAGTGTTGGGGAGAGGGCAGTATTAAAGATGTTGCTGTCAGATTTTCTCAGACAAGAATATATTGAGTTTTGCTTTATTTTTCTACTTACTGTCACTTGCTGCTGGAATTCCTGTCTTAAACAAATGAGTAAATTAACATAAAATGTCCTTTGCCCATAGAATGAATGTGTAGAGAACTGCTGTGATATCTTACAGTCTCTTTCATGAGAGAAATTGCAATAATTAAAACTTAATCTAGTGGGAGAGATACCACTCTACTTAGCATCATTCAGTGTGGGTTGTGGAAATATACTTTAAAGGAGGCTCTTTTATCTCTGAAAGTCACATGGTAGAATACTTCAGAGGATTACAAATGAATTTGTCTGCAGGATAAAGCCTGCTGCCCCAACAGATTAATTCTCCAAGTACTGTAAAACCATAGTCAGAAACACTTTGCTTTGCAACTTCTTTGTAATGAAATACACATAATTTGTTATGCATTACTGCTGAGTTTGGTATTAGAAATATTATTACTGTGGCTATTATCAGCCTCGATAATCCTTTTATAGCCAGAAGGCACAGGCACACACAAGCAAACTGATGTCACAGTGTGGGACTTGTCAGACAGAAGACAGGATCAACAAAGAGACCAGGAATAGGTTGTCCAGGAACTGGGTTCAAAAGCAAAAGCCTGGATTGATTGGGAAAGCTTTCTCTTGACTTAAAACTTGCCTTTCTGAAGTGTTACTTGTCTTGTTCATCTCAAATGGGCTGGGTGGATTAATGAATATATACTAATGTAGCTTCAGCTTAAGTGAGAGCTAAATGGTCAAAAGGGCAATCACAGAAAAAGAGGTGCTTGATTTTGCTCTATGGAATGTCTCTTGTGAAGTCAGTGTCATTCTGCTTTGCAAGATGACCAGGGTTTCAAAATTCCTTTCACAATATTGAGCATTTGATATTAGATAATTTCCTTCCTTGCCTAAAAATACTGTTGATTGCACAGCCATTTGCATAATCATCCTTTTGTACAAGCAGGAGGCTGCAAAACTGTCATGTTTTTACTTTTTTATCAAACAAGTTAAGTTAACAGAATTTTGCGTTGTCGTGGAAATTAAAAACTATTGATGGTGGATAAAAAGCCTGTGCCTTATAATGTGAACTAATGTCTCCTGTACTTCTTAGGGAGTAAGATTTGAGAAAGAAAGATCTTTTCTCACATTGGAATGTTTATTTTACAGCAATATCAAAAGTGTTTATTTGTGTTAGACTTAATAATGCGCCTTTGAACAACAAGCACATTTGTGTTCTCAATCAAGGTTTTTAAGGTATCACTGGAAGCATCATAAACTCAAGATCTTCATGGCTTAAGGGGCTAGGTTTTCAGTGAGTGGTGTTACATCTCTGAAAGGAGCAAATGAACACTCCTTTTTCCTGCATGGAAATGTAAGAATATTAACAATAACAACAACAATAACAAAGAAACAAAAATAATAAAAAATAACAATAAAAATAACAATAAAACATAACAATGGAGAACATACATAACAATACAAGCAAATCATTCTGTTTCTCCCACTTAAAAATTAACAAGGACAGCTTTGCTTACTTTTTTGAAGAAATTATCTGGATGGATATATTTTGTTTTGTGTGTATGAAATAAACATCTGTAAGAATGGTGACCCAGATTAGTACACAGTTTTAAGAGAATAACACTGTGCAGTAATGACTGATGGTACAACTTGCCATATACAACACTGTTAGAAGCGTGATTAAACCATGGTGCAACTGATGAGAGAAAGTATAACGAAAAAAAAAGAAAAAAAGAGTATAAAAAGAGGAAGTAGCATCCAGGAAAAAGAATAGTGAGTTTAGTGAACCAGACATGAAAAAGAGCAGCCTTTATTTTTTCTCCAGGCAAGCCAAATATTTTCCACCTGAATTGCAACAAACACTTATTCTCTGTTGTCTGCAACATTTCATGTAAAAAAAAGCCTAAATAGCCCTGGTAGCTTTTGCAAAGTAAGCACAGCACCCTATTTGTTTACCTTAGTTCAAAATCAAAAGTTACATCACTCCCCTGGACATGAGGTTTAGTCTGAGAGTCTGGAGTAGATGAAACAAATCCTGCATTCATCTTGTCGCTGCTGAGCCAGCACATGGCCCAGAGCACACATGGGCATTGAAGAGTGTGAGTCGGGGCGTTCATCCTTCACACTCCTCTGGGCAAATCCACGCTTTGACTGTTTTAGTGAGGTGAGGAAAAACATTTCCTGCCATGGTGAGTGCAGGCACATTTCCAATCAAGGTAACACAAGTGTAAATGCTAGTGGAGACAAGGGTCCTGGGGGGCTGCCACTTTTAAGGTTACTTTGTGAGGTGTAACAGAGTAATCCCTCTCTCTTGTGGAACTCAAACTGCTCTGGTTTCAATGCTGCTTCAGCATATTTTACCATTTAGGGAACTCAGTAAAGGGTTTGGATTACTTTTCAGAAACGAGCGTGTCAGCTCAGGAGACAAGAAGAAGAAAAGGCCACTCCAAACTGGGAGGCAGAGGACATTAATTGGACTTGATGATCTTAAAGGTCTTTTCCAACCTAAACGGTTCTATGATCCCATGAATAAAATAGTATTTCTAACACACAGGGAAGTGTTTGGGACCTGCAAAAACTTTTCCATAAGACCAGCTCTACCTCATGGAGCAGAGCACAGCAATAAGTAGCAGGCTTGGCTATGTTACTGAGAAAAATAAAGAAAAATCTGTAACTTTTCCCATTTTTATAGCAACTTGAGTCTGAACGAATTAAGAACTTTGAAAAATGATTCTTTAAACTTTATCACATGATGACTTGTTGTGGCAAGGAGGAAGAAGTCTCATGAGTTTCAGTTTAGAGATGGATAAATTAAGGCACAGGAGGTACCCAGGTCTAAAGCAGAATTGTGGATAAAACACAGGATTCTTGGATCCTCACCCTACACTTTTTACTGTTATTATTCAGAGTATTTGCTGCAGCTGGTTTTGAAGTCTCATCAGGTAAAAGGATTTTTGGGTTTCAACTGTAAGTTTGCCAGGGCTAAAAGTTTACTTGGCTTTTGGGGGGTTAATTTTCAGGTGAAAATGTATTTTGTATTTTTATTTTCTGATTTCTGAATTCAAGTTTGGCATCTTTGTTGTCTTCCAGCTACGGATGAACATGTTGTTCTATTTTTAATTGCATTCTGGATCCAACCCTGGCTTCCTTCTAAAGATAAATGAAACCACATGTCAGTCCTTACATAAGTTGGTAAGGCCATTTCAGTTTTTTTTTGTTTATTCCTCTTCGTATTAAATTACAGTTACAATCACCTTCAAAAACCTAGAAGCATTAATTTTATATGCAGCAGCATATCTATAGTTGGGCGGCTTGTCTGCACAATTAGTCCTATGGTCAAAGTGGACAATTGTAAACTAATATGCTCAAAGGGGAAATTTCTTTTTAATCCTTGACATTTAATAGTTGTCATTTAATAATTAATAGACAATAGATATTCTTTATTCGTTTGTTTCTCCCCTGATTAGGCTGCATTCTGTGCAGTCATATAAATGTTTTTTGTTTTTTTTAACGTGATAAAGAATTTGCCATTCTTGGTATATTGTGCAATGACTTCTGCAGGTTGTGTATAGATATATGCTACATATAAAAGGAATTTATTTCAATTAATAATGTTTTGCATTCAAACCTTGACCTTGAATTAAAGAATACAGGACTTCAATGAGCATTCACTTTTTAGACATCATTTTAAGCTCTTTAGTGTGTTGCCAAGTCTGACAGAGGAAAGGACTGTGAAGTGATTTGAGATTTTGATGCTACAATAGATTTGTTAGGTGATCTAAGCACAGCATTTGAATCATACCTTGACAAATAGGAAAGAAGCAATGTATGTGATATAGATAGACTTTGGTAAGGCTTTTGAAACTCGCTCCTGTGACATCTCATAAAAGAGGAAGGGACACGCTGTCTATCATAAACAACTGCAAAGACAGTAGAAAACTGATGTGAAAACCGTGCTCAGGCAGTGATTTTGGATGTCCAGTTGTTAAAGCATCGCATCTCAGAGATGCAGAGAAGCAGCAGAAAGATAAGAGCTGTAGTTTTAGGATTCCCATAAGCTAGGTGCTTATTTATGCAAATGTACCAATTAGATTTGCTTTCCAAATGCTTAGCTAAATGCTGAAGAAATATACCTGACTAGGGAGTTCTTGTCTATACTATGGTTCCCAAAACTGCTAGCACTGGTTTAGTTGAGCTCCTAGAGGGGAAAAAAAAAGTTCCTCTAAAATAGATAAGATTTACAGTCTCTGGATCTTTTTTTGTACATAGTAGATCATCCTTTGTTTCTTTTCACTGTGGTGCCTATGGGGTTGCAATGCATATGTGACTTCTGTTAATAGATTCATCCTTTGGCCTGCTTGAGTTTATTATTTTATGACATATTCATTGAAAAGGAGGCGGTAATCACAGTTTATTCAATAGTAAAAAAAATAATAGAAGAAAGTACCACAGGCAAGTAGAAAACGAGATTTCAAAGTTTATCTGCTTTATTTATCTTTGAAATTGTTGAGACATCCTCCCTTACCACACACTCAAACACCTTCTATTAAGAGAACCATATCATTCTTTCATCCCTCCCAACCTGTAGGAGGGAAAATTTCATTAGTTAGCATTTGTGTTTGCGTGTATAGATGAGAAACTTGAATTAAAGTCAGATCAAAGCAAAACCCTGCACTTGGCTTCTTTGAAGTCCTGTGGCCACTGTTGTCTGCCACAGAGAAGACTGCCAGGGTCTGGGGCTACCTTCTGTGAAACACCTTTGTCTCTTGTGCTTTTCCCTCCCTGAAACAGTCTTCTTCAGTCCAGTGGACTATAATGATTAGCGAAGGGAACAGCCACATTTGAAGATACGGTCTCTCAGACAGGTGGCCCTGGACAGACAGAGATGCCATCATGCTCTGATCCATGAGCGATGCTGTCATGTTTGGGCCTAGTTTCGACCTACACAGTCGAAGAAGGTGGTTTGATTATCTGTGCGGTGATCCAGAGGCTGCCAAGGTCACTCCCAGGGTGAAATTAAAAAAAAAAAAGCAGCAAAATTTATTCTGGTTTCAACCACAATAAACAGACCACAGAACTTGGGTGCAGAGCCAAATTAGGAGGGGGCAACTTCCCAAAGTTGAGGAAAACAGATTTCAGTCTCATCAGATTACAATCTGATCCCTGAACACAGCCAGGGTAATTCGGATTTGATCTGACACACACTGATACCAGTCAAGAAAACTCAGTAAGATAAATGTTAGAGAGTAGGAGGAAAAGAAGGAGAGGGAAAAAAAGAAAAGGGAAGGAAGGGGTCATCACTCCAAAGGGCAGCCACAGTTCCTTGGGAACATGTGGTCTCTCCGGCAGCACATCCAGCAGCAGCTTCTTCCAGGCCACGTGGTCTACACTGGTCTGACCAGAGTGATGGGCATGCACACTGTGTGGCTTCTTGCAAGTTCTTTTATAAAGCCAGTCTGTGCCCCATCAGCATGTGAGGGTTGGCCTTGCCACATGAGTGCAGAAGCTCCTTCCGGAGGGTCCAGCTGTTCCAGGGCAGTCAGGTTGGCGTGGGGAGGTGGGGACAATGCCTGCTGCTGCACCTCCTCCCCTGCCACAGCAGCAGGCTCCAGACTGTGAGCTCAGCCAGGCAAAGGCCAGGGGAGCAGTTCTTACTCCCGGTCCCACAAACCAAGGGAGCAAACCCTCAGACGAACGTTTAAGGCAAATGAAGAAATAAAGTTGGACTTGACAGATGCAGTAGTCGGGGTGGGGGGTGGGGTGGGGAAGTACAGGAACCATGCATGATGTTTACCACATTTTGCATCAGATGCTGCAAAAGTGAGACTGTCAGCATGCAAACATAGTCACTTCGCCACTGTACTGGCCAAGTCTGTGGCAAGATGCCTATCCAGCTTTCTGTCTGTCTGGAGAATGGGAACACTGATGTGCAGCTCAGGAAAGAACCAAGTGTTGGATAAAAGTATTCTTATAAAAAAGGTATTTTTTTTTCCGAGAAAACTTCTTCTCTTACTTATGTCTCTGGATTTAATCCAAATTCTTTGAACTTTTAATTTTAACCAAGGAAGTTCTATTTTCTGTGGTTTGTGGCTGCCTGACTTTTTAAAGTATTACATACAGCAAAATGCAGGACTACTTTGACAAAATAAATCTGTAGGTGATTAATTTTAGCATAGTCAAATGCCTTTGGAATGGTATTGCCTTTATTTCTTGAAATGCAAGATGTCTAATCTGTTTAAGACAGCAGATTGTCATGCCAAGTACAGTCATTGTACAGGATTAAGAACTATTATTGGATTACAGATCCTAATATAGACTCCTGTCAGTTTACCATGCCTTAATATATTGTTTTCAACCTCCAAAGCCACTTGTCACGTCTCTTTTGCAATCATGTTTTTAATGAACGTTCTGATGCATCTTCCACTTTGGCAAACCTGTATTGTGAAAGCACTGCCTGCGTTCTATTGCATGTCAATATTAGCAAATTAAATAATTCCAAAGGTTGGAGCTCTTCAAACTGACCATCTCTGTTCTATGAGGTTTTTCACAACAAACTTCAAATTATACTGCTAGTTGAATATTCCATTTATTGCACTGCTTGCTTTTCAGATTGCTTCCAGAAAAGCTGTGGACAATGCTTTTCAGTAGCTATTTTTGCTGCATGATCCCCCTTGTAGTCAGTTTTGATTTACATGCTGAAAAGGAATTTAGAAGATATTACTATTTATAGGTAATATATTTGCTTTGTGATGAGTGGCATTAATACATTTGTCTTTTGACATACTCTCTGTCATGTTATTTTGCCCTCACTGAACTTTTGCTTGGTGGATGCTATGGTGAATGTGCCACAGAGAATATTATTTGGCTGTGGCTATGTCCCCCAGGACCAGCCAAACACGATTCTTTCACCTTCAGTGGAAACATGTCAAGACAATGACAGTTTCAGTAATTGACTGGAATGTGGCCTAGATTCCTTAATTGATGAATGGAACAAGATCTTGTTGATATTAGTTTTTTGCTAAAGTTCCTCATCATTGCAAGCACATAGTTCAGTTCAGCTGCACTAACAAGGGAAGCACCTTGTCAGGCCAAGACTGCTGTCATTTTAAGAATATTTTTTAGCAATCTAGTTGGATCAGTGGTAAAATGAAGTCTTGTTGATAGTAGCTTTCCAACATTTCGCCTACTGCTTTTAAAGATACAGGAAACACAAACCATTACAGATGAAGGCTTTGAAAGAAAAAAAGTGAAGGCTGCACATTTACCTCTAAGAAGCTGGAAAATTGCCCCAGCCTACCATGCCTCTGTCAGGGTGGTGGTAATGATCACTTAAGGAAATTGGCAAGCCAAGATGAAAGGTAGTAGTGGGATCTCTTTATCAGACAAACTAGTAGAGCTGGAAAACCACATTTTTTTAACAGGCAAGTCCTATTTTAGCTTTAAATGTGGCCTTATTTCACAAGTCTCATTCATTATGGTTTAGTCTTTAATTATTACATCCATTAGGCAGGCCCAGAACCTGATTTAGATCAGTTCATGCCCCGTCAATGAAAATCACTGGATAATGATCTGGCATATGTTTCATTTTCTCATTTGTAATTGTGTAATCCTGTGCCTTTGTTACTATACAATATTAAACACACAATTAACTTCCTTGTGTTTTTCACGGCAACAAAACACTTAAGACTTTTAATAGTCCTGTCCTCATCTACCCTTGAACAAAAGCAATGTTTTAACTCTCTCTTCCAGGTGATGAATGGTAGCACAGAACTGTTGGGTGATCTCTCTGGAAGCCACGAGTCTTCATAGTTTGTCCATTTGCAGCCTCCCTTCTTAGGAACATAGTGCCTGACAGCACTTGTGCCCTGTGCTGTGCCAGGCGTAAGTCCCCAGTATCTTTCCATCCAGGCCCTAAAGAAATGATCCAACAGTATTTCATGGTTGAAGTGTTTGCCATTGACTGCCCTGGCCCTGCTTCGGGTGGAGGGATGGAAGCTACCCCTGACACACACATTCTGCCTAAGTAACACACCAGCCTGGCCTCCTCTTAGCAGACCTTCTGGCCCCTGAAACCCAGCTGGTGGCAGCATGGCTGCCTACCAAGAGTGTGAAGGAAAAGCCTCCCTGTGACAGTCCTTCGGAAGTATTTCGGGTTACCAGTGGTTTTGTGGGCAGACAGCAAGGCCCAGGTTGCCCCACCACTGACCGGAGGCCACACCGGCTGGCCTCGCACCTCAGCTCCTGGGATGGGACGCTGCCTCCAGAGGGGCACAGCCTCCGCCCTAGCCGCAGGAAGGTGGGGTGTCCCATCGCCCCTCACGCACCCCGAGGCCACGGCCTCTCATATACCCTGGGGTCAGCCCCCCTCACACACACCGGGGTTGCCCCGCTCAGGCACCCCGATGCCAGGAGCCCTCACGCACCCTGCAACCGGGGCCCTTCACGCACCTCGGCACCAGGGCCCCTCACAGTCCCTGGGGCCCCTCACGTCCCCTGAAGGTGGGGTCTCAGGAGCGGCTGAGAGAGCTGGGGTTGTTTAGCCTGGAGAAGAGGAGGCTGAGGCGAGACCTCATTGCTCTCTACAACTACCTGAAAGGACGTTGTAGAGAGGAGGGTGCTGGCCTCTTCTCCCAGGTGACAGGGGACAGGACAAGTGGGAATGGCCTCATGCTCCGCCAGGGGAGGTTTAGGCTGGACATTAGGAAAAAATTCTTCACAGAAAGGGTCATTGGGCACTGGAACAGGCTGCCCAGGGAGGTGGTTGAGTCACCTTCCCTGGAGGTGTTTAAGGCACAGGTGGACGAGGTGCTAAGGGGCATGGTTTAGTGTTTGATAGGAATGGTTGGACTCGATGATCCAGTGGGTCTCTTCCAACCTGGTGATTCTATCATTCTGTCTCTTACACCCCCCCGGGGGTGCCCCCTCAGGCACCCCGAGGCCGGAGCCCCTCCCGTTCCCTGGGGTCCCCTCACGCACGCCGAAACCCCTCCCGCACCCTGGAGCGATCGCTCCTCACGGAGCACCCCTTAACCCCCCCGCCACCAGACCCCATCACGTTCCCAGCGGTCGGGGTCCCCTCACGCACCCCTCGGCCGGAAGCCCTCAGGGGCCCCACTTCCGCCCCACTTCCGCCCCACTTCCGCCCCCCTCGCTCCCGCAGCCGCTTCCCCCTAGCGCTGCGGGCGGTGCGGCTCTCGCTCACCTCCCCCCCCGCCCCTCCCCGCCGCTGGCTCCCGCACGGCGCATGCGCGGCGCGGCCCCGCCCATCGGCCCCGCCCATCGGCACCGCCCCCCCCGGTGGCCGCGGGGACGCGGAGCGGCGCGGGCGGGGTGTCGGGGCTCGGCAGGTACGGGGCGGGACGGGGCTGCCGGAGCGGGGCCGGTGGAGGCCACGGCGGGGATCCGAGGGCCGGAGCGCCTCCCGTGCGAGGGCAGCGCTGAGGGTGCCGGGGGAGAAGGCTCCGGGGAGACCGTAGAGCAGCTCCCGGTCCGGAGAGGGGCTGCGGGAAAGCCGGGGAGGGGCTCATTATCGGGGAGCGCAGGGGTAGGGCGAGGGGGAACAGTTTTAAGCCGAAAGAGGGGAGATTTAGATTAGAAATGAGGAGGGATTTTTTTCTCCTGTGAGGGTGGCGAGGCGCGGGCACAGGCTGCCCGTGGGTGCCCGGTCCCTGGGGGCGCTCGGGGCATCCCGGTCTGGCGGGAGGGGGCCCTGGCCTCCACTGGGTTAAAGTCCCTTTCGGCCGAAACCGTCGGTGATTCTACGAAAAATCAGCTGTCGGGGCTCGCCCCGGAGCGCGCCGGGTGCCCCTGCGGGCCGGGAGCCGTCGCGGGGCCCCTCCGAGGCCGGTGGGGGGAGGAGAAGAGAGAGGGGCTTGCGAGGAGCTGGTGCTGAGGTCTCCTCCGCTCCCAAACCCCTCGGCCCGGGGGTCCCGTGTTGCCCCAGGGCTCTGCTCGCTTTGGCGCCTCGGGCTGCTCTGGGGTCTTAGGGCGGTATTGAGGTTAATACCTGGTGGCTGGTAAGTAGCTTTGTGAGCTGCAGGAGTTGGGATTTCAGTTAACCCTCGTTTTGTAATGCGGGTTGTGCTGGAGAATTAAGGTGCGACAGGGAAATTCTGGATACGAGTTGATCACAATTGATAAGCCTCCCTGCGCAGTAATTTGCGCTGCCCGGGCGCTGATGCTCCACTCGTTTCCAGAGCTCTGAAAGCAGGAGAACGCTGAGGGTCCAAAGCCTTTGTGATACCCTTGGTGCTTGTTGTACTGACTTTTCGTCAGTTTGACAGCGTTGTCTGGTTTGTTTTCTAGATGTTGTACTGAGCTTTACATCCCTTGATTGGTTCACCCTCTTTGTTTCTAGGCACGTTCTTAGGAAGTCTCAAAACCGGTGATCCTAAATGTCTGTGGAAGATTAATTATTGCAGCTTTGCTCTAACTGAAATTACCAGCTTCTCTTTTGAAGCAGATGTAAGGTTGTTCAGTGTAGAAGCATGTATTGGCAGCTACCATCTGTTCAAATATTTGTATTCCTCAGTAAAATATATAGGACAGAACCTGAGGTCTTGTTGCTTTAATATTTTATTGTTGTTTTTATTATAGATCTGTTTAATGAGTTCTGGGGAGGGTTAAATTCAGGCCTTCTGTATTTGTGTGTTGGCAGTCATTCTTCTGCTGTGCTTGGTTAATGTTACCTAGTGAGGAAGGAGGGATAAATAATTTACCATTCTCATTATGCTTTTAATAAATAACAAATGGGAGTGCACCTCACAGCTGCGACTCTGAAATGTCTGTCTCGTTACACCATATTTAAAAGGGGTATTTTTCTTTCTGTAGGAAAGCAGTCACAATAAGCCTTTTGATTATGGACTGTAGCTGTCTTCATAGCTTTTATTGACTTGTTTTAAAATTAATGTAAAATGAATCCGATCTCTCGCTCTTTGACTTATGTTTATGGATTTTCCCAGTAAAGAAATGTGTATTTTGGATTTTTATTATTAAGACACTTTTAAATGACATTTAAAATCTTGTCCTATTGTAACTTGACTAAAACATGTATTAGATACTTTAATTATGCTTAATAATGTGCTAACCATTTTTTCAGAAATTAAGAGAATGTTTCTTGAAATGTGTTTGCAGTTAGAAAGCTTTGCATATCATGAAAATTGTAATAATTTTCACTTAAGTTTACTAGTTGAGTATTTTCAGTGTTAACTGAGAGTGAGAGGGTCTTTAGGTCCAAGTCTTGGCAACAGTGACACTGCAGTCACTGTGATCAGGCTTGAACCCGAGATGGGATTGTGAAGTTGTTTATAAGATAAGAGAGAACAACGCTCTTTCTTAAAAAAACCAGCATCTGCAAAGAGAATCATGTTTACAGTTAAATTAACTTGGTTTAGAGAGTCATTGTGAGCCAAGCAGCGTTCTTTGACTGTTTGTTTAGGATAAAAGTTTGCAGTATTCTACTTTACAAGGCGCTAATTTTTCTCTCTAGTAAGAGATATACTATCTACTAGACTCTAAAACATGTTTATTTATAAGTTTCACCAGCTCTTCGTAAATACAGGTCATAGAATCTCGTGCACCCCTTCTTTCTAGAAGGGAGACGCTGTCTGCACCTGTATTTTTCTAGCTGCAGATATCCCTATAATAAAGTTTTCAAAAGAGGTTTTTTTTTTAATCATCAGTTCACCAAAACATAAATTCTTTTAACTTTATAAAATCTTGCTCTCAAATAGACTACGTGTTTCTTTTAAAAGTGTGAAAGTGTTTTGAATGCCTAACATGAGAGTAAAGAATAGAAAAAGGCACACATCACAGTGTTATGTGACAATACTAGTGGGACTGCAATAGAAAAATATTCTCACGTTGAACCAAGTGTGTTTTTTCTAGCTCTTAATTCTGTAGACCTGCTTAACTTACAATTTACCTCCTAGCTACTGTCTTGCCTAATTTACCATCTGTTGTTAAATATGTAGTGCAAGGTTGCTAGTTCAGTGCTTTCTTTTCTCTCATCTTACTGCTTCCAAATAAAATTTGTTGTTAATTTGGGCTCCTGAAGTAGAAAGTTCTATAATAAATGCAAAATTGTAGAGGTGGAAGTTGTTTCTTGCACACCTTAAGGGAATTCCTATACCGAATCTTGACTTGTTTGTGCAGTGAACTGGCCATGATAACAGTGTTTAAACTTGTTTGAATTCTATGGCTAAGCTTACATATAAAATAGTCTAGGGAAAAAAAAAATCCGCCCAACTTGTTCCATGCCAACATCTGATGAATATCTCATACTGGATAGGTGTGATTGAGTTGGTTTTGGACTTTAATTTAAAGTCCATGTATGCCTTTTATGACAATTTAACTTTTTAAACTGTCTCTTTGCATCTGATGCCTTTCAGTATGGAGCAGCAGTGCTTAATTTGACTGCTTCTTTAAAAGGTATTTATTAATCCATTGCTCTAATTCCCTACAGAGTTCTTTGGAGCTTAAAATATATTGCATGGCAGACTGTATAATGCCAAATATTTCAAATTTTTAAAAATTTTTTTATTTAAACCCACTGAGAAGAATGTAAGCCCAGTGGTGGGCTAAATTCAGTCCTTTTGAACAACAGCTACAAAAAATCCACTTTCCTGTCCCCTCCCAGATTAACTGCAGCAGTGTTGGAGCCTAAGTGAAGTCCTCTAGACTTTATAACATTTCAAAGATCTGCTGTGTAAAGATTAGAACGCTGTAGCTAATAGTCACCTCTACTTTTCATCAACATGCTTAGAACCATTAACTTCTTTTTTCCTTTTGTGATTTTATTTTTCTTTTCACTTGAGTAGGTAACCATTCTATTGTGATAGTGTTCCTAACTATTAAACATAAAAATGAAATGTTTGATGTTGGCATTATTTCTAAATGGGCTCTGACAATTCGGAAATTGTTCAAAGTTGTCATCTTTAACCTGGCTTGTATTTCAAAGCCATCAGGTGAAGACAGACTCCAGAAATTGTAGTAGGTGGTTGTCAACAATCCTCCCCACCTCTCCTGCTCCCCACCCCAAGAAAGCAAACCACAATAAATTACTGCTTTTCAGGGAGCTTTTTAGTATTTAGTTATTGACTGCTTTGATTCAGAGAAGTAGCTGAACCCCTCTTAGACTAATAGTAGGAAAATTAGATTAAGTGTTTTGATTTGACTGCTGTTGAAAATGTTTGCTGTTCTTGGTTCATGTTAGAAGCTACAGAAATGTGTTAAACTGACTGTTAAGCCGATTTCTTTGTCATACTTTTTAATATTAGATAAAATAACAGACGTGAATATAGTTCCCTTGTGAAGTTGTGGGTAGTCAGTAGTGGTGGAGAGGTTATAAAAAGCTGCAACATTTTGACAGCCTACACCAAATATGCATTGTTTCTAGATGAAAGTGTAAGGAAACTAATTTATTTCACTGTTTCATCCTGATTTATTACAGTACTTGAATTTTGTGCATCATCCAAATAGTGTACTATCAACTAAGACAAAAATAATTGTGTATTTGGTAGGCACTAATGCTCTTCCAGGCTTTCACAGTGCATTAATGTGGTTGAAAAAGTATTAAGAAAATTCATGATTTTGTTTAATAAAAGTCCTGCCCTGAAATGTCAGAATATCAGCTTTTGTTCACAGTAGCAGAATTACTACTGTAGAGTGCTGTGTCAACGCTGTGGTGTTTTACACACTGTCAACTTGGCTCCCAGTAAAGTTCTCTGCTTACCATGCGTTTCATGTTCCTTCACAGCAAGGCTGTTTGTTGCTGCCTTGTCAATAATGTCACCCCCCTCCCCCCCCAAAGCCTTAATTAGGCCTGTAATCTTTAACGACACTGAACCTTAATGTGCTTTTTGTTCCTCCTTTTGTTTATCCTTACTTTGAAGAGCTCTTTCCCAAAATAGAGCTTTTATTTTTAGGACCCCCTAGCTTTTTGCATGTACAATTGATTTCCTTAATGCATAAAGTGTTCAGCTGGCATCTTGGTAACAATGTAGTAGTGTTGGTGAGTCTTGAAACTTGATATTTAATGTGGGATTCTTTGTCTTTATGGGTGGTGTACCCAGCTTCTGCCTGCTCACTGCTAAGTGAGAAGTAATGCTAGGAAAGAGAAAGGTTGTGAATGGAAAGTGTTTTACACAGATGGTAGGCTTGTGAGTGCCCATTTAACAGACTAGGGAAAAGTTTAGCTGAGGGACTTAAAATATATTTTCAGCTCTTCCAGGAATAACTTGTATAACTTTTTTACTTACTGTATGAGAGACTTTTTTTTTTTCTTCATAACTAATAAGACTTACATGGATTTATTGCTTAGACATTGATATTTAACGTACAAGTAGAGTGATAGTATTGTAAATGAAATCTCATATTCTTTTGAGGTTTCTTTTTATTGACTGTGAAAAATGCTGCAGGATATAGGCACGTTAGGTGGAAAAGCTGTGGGAAAGGAGTGAAGTGGAGCATTTCTCATAGGAGTAGGAGGGGGCAAGTATAGTTTATTTTTTTTCCCCAAATATACTGCTGTGCTTTTGTAGATTGATGTGATGGTCCGGAGGGGGAGCTAGAAATGCATTTGAACATTTGGAAGGTAGTAAGAAGGCTTCTAATAATGCTTCTCTTTGTGAGGCAGCATGACTCTCTGCATTTCATAACGTAGCTGAATTTCTATAAATTATCATAAAGGTGTGGAATGGTGTTTCTTTGAGCCTGTTCTTCTTTGATGTACTTAAAGTATTATATCCAAACAGCCCAAAGATTTGTACAGAAGTAGTAAAATGCATTAAAACCTGGCAAATAAGTTTCTCCTGAGCCTTTTTTTGCTTGGGAATGGCTAAATAGTATTTTTTTTAAATCAGGTTTTGGGGAAACAAACTTTGGTAGAATATTTCAGCCCAATGAGGGTACGCAATTGAAAACAACCATTGGTACTGATGATGTGAAATGCTGTCATTCCACTATTGAAGATCAAGTCATAGTGTGTTTTCAGTGGAACTAAGAATGTGTCTTTCAAACTTGAAATGGAAGCTAGTCAACAGAAGTGAAGATGTGGAAGAAGAGTTGTTCCCATTTTGGTCTCAACTATGTTCTTAATCTTCACTTAGGTGGTTTTTGGTGTACTTTCCTAGGTGCTGTACGCTTAGAAAAGGCAAGGCATCCAGGCAGCTTTTCTACATCTCTGTTCAGAAGCCCGCAGCTTCTGTTAGTTATGAAAACTGGAATCCAGAGAACTGGGAATGCAAAGAGATATCTTGGCAGTGTTGCCAGTGCAGTAGTACTGGGTCTTGGCTTACTTGGTGGTTGAAAAAGAGAAGAGTGATGGGAACAATGAAAGTAAATGCGTTTGTGTATGTGTGAGCCTAACTTTGAGACTGGCAGATGGATATTTGTCAGCTGAGCTGATAAACTTTAAAGGACTGTTTCTGCAATTTAATTTTTTCAAGATGGCTGTATTTTAGCTTATTAAGTATACAACGGACATGTGTAATAGTTGCACTGTACAGTTGAGAACACTTGAAATTTAACCTTAAAGAAATGTCCTATAGCTCTGACAGAACCTCCATTTTAATTTGTTGACTCAACAATCTTTATTGTTACATAGAGCATGTAATTAGAATGCTTATAGTAGTTAAGAACAGCTTTAGGGAAAGCAAGCAAGAATATTTTTCATACTTACTTTAACTCAAAAATAAGATGTTCATCTCTATTATGATAGAAAAGCTCCAAAGCACAAAATTTTGACTTTTTCTGTGTAAATCATCTTTGTGCAACTGCTGTTGATAGTTCAAAATAAACCAAATTTCTGACAGAAAAAAAAGCCCCCCCCACATGCCTTTTTATTCATGTAAGGTCCTTTTTCTTCTTTAAGTCATGCCTACCTGATAATGTAGTAAAGCAACTTGTTTAACATCATACATCTTCAGTACAATACTTGAGGTGCAAATCAGTTTTGAACAGTGTTCTTGGAGTTTAGATGGCTGAAAAGTATTGATATAACTAAAACATAATGGGGCATGCTACTTGAGGGATTTCATTCTTGGTATTTTGTGTTTTATGAAGTAGCTAATGAAATGGAAGTACTTGTTAAGTAGATGACATCACTTCATGGTTATGACAGTCACCTTTCTAGGTCTTCTCTCTGCCTTGTCCTTTCTGTTGTAAGATCCTAGCAGATTTTTCTGTGAAATGCAATGTATTATTTCATTTAAACACTGTGGTTCTTTTTTTGCTTGTTAAGTACCTTTGTGAAGCCTTAACTTTCTCTTTTTTTATATAAGATGGAATTTTTTTAAATTTTTTTTTTTAATGAATAGTCACTGCTAAGTAATTCCTTCACAGATTTCTCCATACTGCTTCCAATTTATAGTTTGGAAAGATTTTTGTGATCTCAGATGATAAACTGTTGGAAAATAGGAGCTTTCTATTTGGACTTGTAAAAGTTGTGTTGTATTTGTTTTCTGCTCATCTTATGAGAAACATATGGAATTAAAGAAAAAAGATATTGTCATTTAAATTGCTTTTACCTTTATTTTATATTTGGTATGATGCTTATTCATGATTGTCATCATAATTTAATCATGTGATGTATTAAATACACATCATCATACTCCGTTAAAAGTCTTATTGGCTGGTTCTGTCATTTCAATGAACTCTTACAAGGTCAGATGTGTAATTTAACCCCAACTGCTATGGATTACAATTTGTTTAAAGATTCACTGATTTCTTTCTCTAGATTCTGTGCTTTGTTGAGATTAAAAGTGGAAGTTTTAAGTTTTAAAAAAAGTGTTGTGATTTTTTTCTTACTGGTTCCCAGGTGTCCCCCTCTTTCGTTACTGTTGTATATTTGTGTTTTGATACAAAACAGCTCTAGGCTATGTAAAAGATGACTTTGCTTTATGATATAGACAGTGTTCTTGATTTTTGTCACCCCATTTAGATGCAGAGCCTGCCATCAGATTTTCTGGGTTCAACAGTCCAATGTGTGCAAAAACATTTTTTGGTGGTTGAAGTTGATACTTTTGCAAGTTTAGTGTGTAGTTACCATGATATCGTGAAGTATTCTAAACATATTTGTTTGTTTTTTTAATTCAAGTAGTTATCAGATAGAACTAAATATTTCCCATTTGCATTCTGATAATGTGATTATTTAATTCAGGGTTTCATATGATGAGGCTTTTATTATGGCCAGTGACCCCTTGGAAGGCTTTCATGAAGTGAACCTTGCTTCACCTACTACACCGGATCTTCTTGGAGTAAATGAGCCAGGAACTCAGGAGCAAACTACCTCACCCAGCGTTATCTACCGACCACATCCTTCTGTTGTGTCCTCTGCACCAATCCAACCCAATGCATTAAATGTTTCAGACCTTCCCACGCAACCTGTTTATTCATCTCCCAGACAACTGAATTGTGGAGAACCATCAGGTGTCAGGTAAGTTGTGTGTTGTTTATATTTCAATTGCTTGTGTTTGTTGCATATAAACTGCTTGCTTTACTGAAGAATTTATTTTAATGTTACTTTTTGTGTTGTAGTATTAAATTGTGTCCATAAAGGTACATTCAACACCACTACTGCCATTTGTAAAATATTTCTTCTTAATGTATTAAATACATAAAAAGTATATCACTCTCTTTACAGCATCAATGTTGGCGACACAGTACTTTGTTCTACCTCTGGACCCCAGAGCGGGTCATTCAGTCACAATAGTTCCAGAAAGGAGAGCAATAATGCAGAGAGAGAGTTTTTGCAGGGTGCTACAGTAGCAGATGTTGCTGAAGGAAATGAAGATATTTTTGGGTCGAGTACAGACAGTTTATCTCACTTACGGAGCCCATCTGTACTGGAAGTAAGAGAAAAAGGCTATGAGAGATTGAAAGAAGAACTTGCAAAAGCTCAAAGGGTAAGGCTTGTTGTCTTGTCTTCTCCTGCCTTTTCTCTCTTACAAAGTGGTTCTAGTATTGCAGAATGAGATAGGTGGGCCAGAAAGTGCAATCTGAATTGACTCATTTCTAATTGAATTATTAGGATGTAATTATTTTATGTGAAGTTATGATGAATGTGTGCAGTGCTAATGTCTTAGAATTATTCTAGTGCTGCTGCTACTTAACCATGGAAAGCTTTTGCTGCAATATCTGGTTAAACACACTTTTTCTTTGAAATGTAGAGCATTCCTTCTTTCTGACATTTGAGAATAGGAGTAGTTTTATGTCATTCCATTGTTACTGTATGAATATTTATAGATGCTGATTATACATCTTTCAAGTTATCTTTTTCTGTTGGTATAAAACTATAGCATATGTCATGGAATATAGGAATGCTTTAGAACAAGGGTACTTGTGATGTTTCATAGGGGAATGCCTGCATAGGAAATAAGCAATAAAGAGGTCACTCTAGTTCTTTTGAGTACTGTTACACCACACCTCAAATTGAATATTGATGCCTTTGAAAACACTGTGGCTCAATTCATTAATATTTGTAAAGCGCTTTGTCTTGTTTGGATGAATAGTGCTATATAAATGCAAAGCCATTATTTATCATTTTAACATCTCACTGTGCTTAAACTTTCAAGTAGATTTTGTGCTTTTTGTATCTGTGCCCTTTGCTCTCCTCTACGTGATTCCATTCTTGGTTAGATTTAAGCTTGTCTTATCTTACGTTTGAATTTGTTTTCCTCTTTGTTACCTCATGTTGTTGAATGTGCTCATCATTTCTGTCATAGCTGCTTTTGTCCTTGTTAACGTGAGACTTAAACATGGATTCCAACATTGCTTCTGTCGATAGTTTTGTTGCTGAGTACTTGCTTCCTTGCTTCCTACTGTGTTTGCTTAGAATTTGACCACTGGAAGGAAACATTAACCTGGGCTAAGTTTGAGAACCTTGCATGTGAATATGTAATCCTAGTAGTTGAAATCTTAGAAAGTAAGAACAAATTCAAGTTTAAGAATTAGAAAAGCTCTTTCAGCTCCTGACAGTATACCAAAGTACAGGTAATGTCTGGAAAAACACAGCTCAAATCTGCTACTGTTACCTTGGAATTATCTGAAAATCTTATTCTACTGAATGCTGCTTTATCTCTCAAAGATTAAAATGTTTCACTCCAGGATTTAAGGCTATTTTTAATGAACGATATTAAGGCTGCCAGGACATAAACTGCATGTTACTTATCTTCAAACCCTTTTGGTTGTCTTAACAAAAGTGATTCAGCACTAACTTGAGACTATTGACGTCAAAGTTCTTGCTAATTCTTAACCCATCAGGTTGATTCTTACCAGTGTTATGCTGGGTGCATAGCTTATTTTGTCGTCTTAAACTCACACTGTTTCAGAATTGCTCAGTTACATGGGAGTTATAGCAGGAGTCTTTACAGACTATACAACAATAAGCACTATGCTTTCTGTAACATCTACCTTAGAATCATAGAATAACCAGGTTGGAAGAGACCCACCGGATCATCGAGTCCAACCATTCCTATCAAACACTAAACCATGCCCCTTAGCACCTCGTCCACCCGTGCCTTGAACACCTCCAGGAAGGTAACTCAACCACCTCCCTGGGCAGCCTGTTCCAGTGCCCAATGACCCTTTCTGTGAAGAATTTTTTCCTAATGTCCAGCCTAAACCTCCCCTGGCTGAGCATGAGGCCATTCCCACTTGTCCTGTCCCCTGTCACTTGGGAGAAGAGGCCAGCTCCCTCTTCTTCTACCTTCTTCCACTTCCTGTATGAGGACTAGTTTTTTTCTATCCCTAATTCATCTCTGATTATGAACAGCGACAACTTTAGGAATAAAGCATAGGGCTGCGTCCACTCTGTGTTATTTGTAGAATCATAGAATCATTAAGTTTGGATACGACTGCTAAGATCATCAAGTCCAGCTGTCAGCCCAACACACCATACCTACTAAGCCATGTCCCAAAGAGCCACATTTTTTGAACAATTCCAGGGGGTTTAGTATGTCATGCAGTCTTTAAACTTTTATTTCCAAATAAATCCACTTTTGTCAATGAGTACTCAATTTAAAAATCTATATAGAGATAATTAATAAGTAGTACCTGTGTATAGCTGGTTGTTTTTTGCATAATGGTTTTAAATTCTCTGTGAGTCTCTCTGCTGTATCTTAGGAGCAGTGAGAAAAATGGGAGCTAGAATTTGCCTTGAATTTTGTGAACTCATTGAGCCTGAAAATCTTACAGACTTTCCAGGAGTGAACAAAGTAAACATTAATTTGCTGTTTCACTTGTTCCAAATGTCTTACCCAAACTGTATGCCTATTGTAACATACGTTAAAGATTGATTTGAATTTGTTGCAGTTGTAATCAGAAGGGGAACTAGAAAGCAAATAGGAATTTTGAAACTTAGGGATCCACTATCTAATATTTTTCATGTCTGTGCTTTTTTCTGAATATGCTGTCATTTTTTTATGTTAAAGAATGTGTGGCATGTAGTTGTTAGACATTTAAGTAGAGGTCTTGAAGAAATTCAGGCATGGAATAAGACTTATTCTTCTTTTTTTCTTTTCTTCTTTGTGTATGCCTCGTATTTCCTAAGGTTACAGACTTGAATTGTTTAAAAAAAAGTCTTCAAAAATTTTGTTTCTCGGTGAGAGGAAATATACTTTCTACTTCAGGCTTGATTGGTTGCAGCACCAAATCATGTCATGAGACTGGTAGAAAGACTGGGTCAGAGGTAGCAGCAGGGCACCATTCCATACTAATGGAGTGTATAAGATTGAATGTACTTTGCCTCAAAATGCCCCCTTAATTAAAATAACGTAGATTTTTCACTCTTGGTTACCATTCAGGTAATTTTTGCTTATTTTTTGACTGAAGACTTAATTTCTGTCTATATTCTATAAACTGGAGCTGAAGAGTCCTTGCTTTAGATGATCTGAACCTTTCTGCTTGTTTAGCTATCCTTTTAAAGCGGCGTCAGGAAAAGACGTGGTGTTAAAAGCCTTAGGAATTCAATACTTGGGACCTTAGCTCCTTGTGTCTCTCAGCATTTGCATTTTTCCTGCCATGTTTGGGTTGGGCTATGTCTCTGGTTACTGAAGGTGGATCAGACACACGTAGACAGCATCTGAGAAAACAGCAGTGGTATTTTGATATATGGTATTTCTTGGCGTGCAAGTTTAGTGGGGTCCTTGCGAAGGAATACTTTCTGTTTACTAGCATATAACTAGCATGTTGCATGTATTTTGGGTAGCTGACTTTTAGTTTCTGAGCTGAGGCAGTTGATAGTCATGTTCTCCTTGAATTTGTGTGTGATTTGGCCCTGTAGTTATTTCCTCATCAATCGGACTGTCAATGTAATGATGTCATCCATGACTGCAGAGAGAAATGTAGGTTTCTGTGTTGGTGTATTTTCTCTTGGACTGTTGAAATTACCAGCTGTAACTGATGATTTGACCCCTTCTGTGATGAGGAAAGAGCAGTCAAACAGAGATGTTGGCTGCAAATACCATATTTGGTTTCAGAATGAGTTCCATGTTTTCCACGATCTTCAGAGCAAGATCTGTAAGTTTATTGGTAACAAGTAAAACCTTGTTTAACCTTTTTATAGTAGAAATCTGAATTACTCATATTTCCCTAGTAGAGCAAAATTTGAGAGTTTTTTCCACAGTGATACAGTGATTCTTGTGAAACGGGTGACAGTACAGAATGTGGTATTGCAAATTTGAGTGCAATTTAAGAACCTAATCCTCCCCAGGTCTAGATTTTTCATTGAAAGGCTTCAATTTCTGTATGTTCTTAATCTCATAAACAAACATAGCGTTCAAATTAATCTCTTGTCTTCAGATCTTGTGTGTTTATATGGGTTTTGAAAGTGGATTCCCCCATCCCCCCCCGCCATTGTTACCATTGCCTGTTTTGTCAAAGAATCCAATGTAACAGAGGCTGTTGCCCTTATTGGGGTGTTTCTGCACAGGCTAACACAGGTAGCTAAACCTTTTTTCCAGTGTAAAACATGAAATTTTAAAGTTGCAAGTTAATGAACAATCTCTGAAAAGATACTCTGTATCTTCTCTCACATTAAACAACCTTTTAGATGTGGTTACAATGGGCTAATTTTTGGGTAGCTTGTTTAACTTGGGTGCTGAGTGAAGGCCAGTCAAATGTATTCTAACTTTGACAATTTCAGAATTCAGCAGTATTCCACGGTTCTGATTTGAGGTGGTGACTATAGAAAACTTCATCCTTCCTTATCTTCTGCATCTACTTCTGACTTGGTTAAACTGCTGAACTAGATGCAGGATGATTTTCTTTCTAAAATTCGAAATACTAATGGGTTTGAGACAGTAATTTGTATTCCTTACCTTACTGGTTCTTTCTGAGGACCCATGTTGTAGCCTCTTTTTGAAGATCAAAGTGAAATAAGCAATAATGACTCTGATTATATTTTTCTTAACCTAAAGTGTTTTTTCCATGCAAGTTAGATTTTTCTTTTTATTACCTACTTTGGTAACTGTGTGTGCTGCGCTTTATAATAGCTTATATTCTTCATGTAGTTATGTTTTCAGAACAGTAATGTGGGAAGGACTGCAGCATGGATGATAAGCACATGCAGTTGTCTTTTCTGCCTCTGTATTGCGTATGGCTGGGAAGTCTCCAGTAATGCCTTTAAGACATAAACAATAGTAACGTTTCTAATAACCGCTAAGCTTTTTGCTTCAGGCAGTCTTTATTTCTGCCCTGCTTAAAAAACCTGAGTTATTAAGATTGCTTGGCAGAATAATGTGTTATATTACGTTCCTCCTGAATCATGTCATGGAAGCTTGCCCAGTGTTTGACAAATCTAGCTAAGCAGCCATATGTAGTAGACTGCCTGATGTTGTCTCCTTTTTGTTTTCATTAAGTAGCTGTACTTGTCTGCCTAAATTTTAATCTAAGCCCCCTAATCGTTTCAGTTGCAGCCAAAACTGTAACCCTCTTACCTAAAATAGTGTATTGACAATGGGAGCCCAAATGTGAACTTAGGGTAGTTCTACCTTCAATGAGAGTCTGATAACTCTTGACCTGAATATTAATACAACCTCCTTTAAAGATATCTTGATGTGTATGTAGCATTTTCCTTACAAATCAGTGGAGTAAACTAAAGGAAATGTATTGATGAATTCTCTGCTTCTATAGGAATGCATTAACTTTAAGCATTTTGCATCAATCTTACGTTTCCTTATTAAGAGCCATGCTTTACAGGTGAAATACTTTAAACCAATACAAAATTAAGTAATGAAATTGTTTGCCCTTTCTTCCCCTTTTCTTTTTTTCCAGTATTTTCTTTCCCTCTGTGGTGTTTTGCATTCCTTTTCCCTTCTCTTCCCTCCATTTGTAGCTATTTTCCTGCCTCTTTTTGAGAGAGAGATCATAATTTTCAGAACAGTAGCTAGCAGATGCTAGTTGAGTGCATTTTGAGAAATACCATGCTTGGGAAAAAAACCCCATCATTGAAGTGGTACCTTAAAAATAGTTAAAAGTTTGCAAATGGAAAGCAAAAAATCAAAATAGCAAACTACACTAAACATCAATCAAAATGTCTAAAGTTAAAACCAAATAAAAGAAGGGAGAAATAATGCCGTTGATACTAAAAAAGTCTAGAACAGTCCTTAAACACTTCTTGAATTTGGGAGCTGAAGTCGAACAGGACCCTTCATCTTAGAGGAAAATCTGTTGCCAGTTTCACTGCAGAAATTGAGGGCAAGACCTAATATCAGCCTGCTAGAAGGCAAGATGTGTCCCACCTTGTGTACAGCATTACTCAATCATGGAGACTGAGGTGAGAAATACTAGACACCTCTCGGAAACACAAGGGAAGCTGCCACTTGGGCCTTTTTATGACTCTCTAGTGACTGGCCTCCTGGAGTTTTCTGACGGTAGCTGTTTCTTTTACTGGTTTCTGGATGTTTTGAAAACACATGTTACATTGTATTTGGAGTCTTTAATGTGTCAGTGAGAAGCTTGGGTCTCGCATCTAGGAGTGATGGTTCTGTACTAGCTGGCTTAGCGGGGGGGAAAAGAAGAGAAGGAAGTACTGGAGAGGAGTTATGGCCAGGAAAAAAGTGCTTAAAAGGTCAGAATAGGCTGTCTGCTGCTTTTCTTTCACTTTTCCTCCCTATCATTCCTCCTCTTGCAAGAGATTCTGGAGTTTAATGGCTGGAAAAAAGGAAGAAGAACTCTTCTTTCAAATTCCTTGTCAAACTTTTTGTAATTTGCACATCACCCCACTCCCCCTTAGACTTGGGACCATACAGATGAGATTTGGCATGTGTAACATTTATACTGCCAAATCTGATTTAAAATCTTACCGTAAGAGTGGTCAGGCCTTCCTCACTCAAATTTTAGTGGCGTAGGCAAATAACATTTTGAATTTAATTTGATTCATGTATCTGCTAAAACAAGAGTGAGGATATAATTACAGTGTGGTTTTGGAATTGTTTTAGCTGTAAGGAAATGTATAGGAAACAATCTTTATAGTAAAATATGCTTGAAGATTCTTGTAGAATTGGGAATTGTCTTGCAGCAAAGCTTTTTTTTTTTTTTTTGCCTTTTTTTTTTTTTAATTGCTTTCTTTAAGTGCCCAGTAAGAAACAGGTGAACAGATTGGTATTCTGTCTGTCCCAATAATTAATTTTGTCTATATTTTAAGTGACTTTAGTATTCTATACTTTCCTGAAAAGAGAGGTGTTTTACTGCAGAGAATTTTGGAAATGATGATATCTAGGTTAAAGCTACTTCAGATTGGCCTGGTGTATTGCTGTATAGTAGGAAGAATAGTAATATCTGTGAGCAGAGTTAATTTATTTGCTTCTAGTGTTAAGATTAATATTTTGAAAGGCTTTGTTTAGCAAAGGGTTTATGTTCCTCTGATTATTTTTTTTCCTCTTCTTCTCCCCCCTCTGTGGTATTAGCTTTAAAAGGCCAAATTACTACTCTAAATCAGAATGAATAACTTTCAATTTTCCATAGGAGCTGCAGTTAAAAGATGAAGAATGTGAAAGGCTTTCTAAAGTGCGAGATCAACTTGGACAGGAATTGGAAGAACTTACAGCTAGTCTGTTTGAGGTTTGTTGGAGTCTTCGATGTGATATACTTAAAGGAAGCTGAGCCAGATGTTTTATGTAGAATCAGTGTATGGTATGCTGAATTTTTCTACAATAAGTTTATAAAGGATTTGTGTCCTGGAGACCTGGGTGTGTTAAGGTGGAGGCTTAAAGCAAGCAGTAGACTTTTTCACTTAGATGAAAGCTGTCATGTTGAGCTTGTCAGTCTGCCTTAGACACAAAACGAAGAAAAAATAGAAAAATATATCAGAAAGCTTAAAACTTATTTAGGCTTATTATTTGGCATGACTATTTTGAGACAACTTCTCTGTCTGACAACAAGGCTGTCTAGATAAGAGCTAAATTTGGGGTTGTCATGGAGACAAAATAAAAAAATAACGCAGTTCCAGATCAATGGAGGTAACAAGTACATAACCACGCTTTCAGCTTTTGCATTTTGGGTCTAGCAGCATGCTACACCCACAAACTTGAAAAGGAACACTAATACTGAGTGATGCACCAGGGTGGAACCTGGATACCAAGTGAGAAACCTGAACTTTAAATGGGACCTTTTCACTTGAGAAAATAGCAGTAGTGCCCACAAAGATTTTGCACTGTCACTACACAGAAGAAAATTTTAAATCTGTACTTGAACCAGAATCAGTTTTCGTTTTATCATAGGATTATATATAGGAATGCCTAGAGGCTGAATTATGATACCCATAAGTGTGAGAATAAATTTCATAATCCAGAGATGATTTATATGCTTACCAAATTGTAAGTATTGATTTTCAGTGTGTGCCTAACGATACAACGTTAGGTATGTTTTAGAAACAGTATTTAAACTTCTGATGTTGTATTGGTATAAAAATACTATTGAAACCTTGAAAATACTGACATTCAAAAATCTAATGACAAACTGCTTTGTGGGTTGGCCACATGTTTTATTTCATTATCGTGACAGGGTGGAGTTACTTCAAAATTAAAGCAGTTTCTGTGTGTAGAGAATAAGGTTGAAACTGGAAGGGTACTTTTTAGCATAAATACTTCTGTATGTTGGGGTTGAGCAAAATGTGTGGCGGGTATTTTAACTGTAGAAGAATAAAAATTAAAATTATCAGTGAAATTTTATATTTATGACATAAGTTATAACAATGTTACAAGTTTGTTGAAGCTATGTTTGAAGTATAGTATATGAGTAATAATTGTTTGAGTATTAATTATTCAGAACTCCTAACAGTTGTGGGCATGTCGCCTGAATTTTCTTTTGTGATCTGATTTCACTAAGAGGCCCTAACAAAACAGTGTTAGGTTTTTTTTTTATTTTTGCACTGGGATCTACAGGCACTGAATTCACATTCTGTTCTGAATCCCACTAATTTCAGTGACCATATAAATGGACATGCGGAGCTTTTATTAATGCATCCCAATTGAGGACTAAGACTTGTTTTGCACAGCTGGGTGTATATGTTACATTATTACACTGTAATAGCACTGTAACATGCTTTGCTTTCTAAGGTGCATCACTGAGCACAAATTGCATGGTCAATGTTAAATGTATTTGTACACATTGTATAAATGTGTATGTTCCCATTCCTGCATGTGTCTGTTGTTACTTAACAGAATTTTTACAAATCCATATTATACAGCTGTGTCATATATGAGTGGGAGCCTGATCTTTTGCTATGATGTTGTATGAACTTTTTTGTGTTATTTATATAGTGTCCAGATACATGCTAGGCGCTTTACAGATATGAGAAGGATCCTATTCCAAGTAATTTAGTTGATCTTTGTTGCCTTCAGTAAGTACTGAGTAAGAAAGGTAATTTGATCCCAGACGCAGATTGCCAGATCAGAGCCTAAACAAATATGTTATCCACACAAAAGGCTTAGAGGTATGAGGTAAAAGGATGTTTAAAAAATTCCCAGTCCTTTTATGCTTTCTTCTTTATCGGCTTAGCCTTATTTATTTATTTGGATTGGGTTTTTATGCTTTTTCTGTTCTACTCAAGAAATGTTTATTAATCCATAAACTATTCTAAGCTGTTTCTTTGTCTGTTTTATTGATGGTAAGAATTTAGGCTTCATAATTGTCTGACTGGTTCTTCCATGCTGAAGTTTTATAACTGGTTATTCTGGCTAGAAGAAGGGAGAAGTTCTTTAGAATGTGCTGCTGTGCTCATGTTGCTTTTGTTGCTACTGGTGGAGTCTTTCCCTGGGGGTCAAAGAACTTGAGTTGTCAGCCACCGAAGCATGACTGGAGCCTGGCATCCAGGACAGGTATTTTTCCTGCTGGAATGGGTTGGGTGGAGTTGCTGAATTTCTGAAGAGAGAAGACCAAGGAGAAGAAACTTGGTGGGCCAGTGATGAATCCAAATGATAGATTTGTAGGTATTTTTTGGTATGTAACAATTTTATTTCAGATTGTTGCACAACTTACTGTTCACAAATAGGCTCTGTGAAGAAAAACTATGCCCTTAGTTGGTTGGTTGTGGTTTGTTTATTTCTTACTGGATCTTGTAAATTTGTGTGAAACATTTACACTACCTCAACATTTTTCTTACAGGAAGCACACAAAATGGTTAAAGAAGCTAATGTCAAACAAGCTGCAGCAGAGAAACAGTTAAAAGAGGCACAGGGAAAGGTAAGGGTTTTTTTTGACTTGCTTTGCCTTTTCACCTGGTTATAAATCTGAAGTGTTGAATCATGAAGATATAAATAGAGCATTACCTGTGTCTGTTATTAAAGTGTGTATTGAGTTGTTTTGTGTCACCTTGGCATATTCTTAGCTGACACCTCTGGGCACAGAGCTGGTGTTTCAGCATCATATCAGGTAGCTAGCAAAGTGCCTAGGAAGCCAGCGTTACTACAGTATGCATTTGAACCAAGATAACTGGAAATTTTGTTAAATGTTTTAACATATTCATAGCCTAATAGGATATTTTTGTTTGTTAATGACTTCATTTCCTCCTTCCCCTCCTCCCCAGATTGATGTTCTCCAGGCTGAAGTAGCAGCATTGAAGACACTAGTACTGTCTACTTCACCAACATCTCCAACAAAGGAGTTTCAGTCTACTGGAAAAACTCCTTTTAAGAAAGGCCATGCAAGAAACAAGAGTACGAGCAGTGCTATGGGTGGCAGCCACCAGGACCTTACCATGATGCAGCCAATTGTAAAAGACTGTAAAGAGGTAACAGTACAAGGATTGTCCTCTTTTTTGATGAAAATCTGGCTTTGTTGGTTTTTTTACTCACAGCAAATCTAGTATATATTAAATCATCTTCATGTAATACTCTACTCTTTTTGAAGCATCTTTGTTAAAGAAAGAAGATTTTTCTTATATACCAATAGGTGGTAATTTTTCCAAGTCTTGTTTACCTTTAAATCATTAAGGAAAGATGAGATAAGTTTTTTAAATGCTGGAATTTAAGGATGAGAATTAAAACAAACAAACAAAAAAATCCAGTATAACTGAATGATAAGTCCTGGTGGCTTTTTACAAAGTCCATCACCACAAGTTCATAAACTTTCAGAAACGTATCATAAACATTTCCTAAACTCATTAAAAAAAGTCACTTAATAGATCAAAGGTAAAAGAGGCCTGGAAAAAGGTAGACTCAATGATTTATTAGAGAACAGGAAGAGAGTTACCACTGGAGTCCCAGTGGGGTCCAAGCCTGACAGTGTTCAAGAAGCATTTGGACAATGCCCTCAGACACATGGTGTGGATTTTGGGATTGCCCTATGCAGGGACAGGAGATGGAATTGACGTTCCTTGTGGATTCCTTCCAACTCACGACATTCTATGATTCTAACTGAAAAACGCAAAATAACAAGGCGACTAGTTGATGGTCAAATCCTTGGAATGGTAATAGCAAAAAGTGACTGAAGAATTGAAGTATCTTATGATACTGAGTGGTTCTTAGAACAGCAGATGAAATTCAGAGTCCGTAAGTGAGAAATGAGGCATCTGGCTAAAAATGCAGTTGTGGACTTAGAACTAGCTACATTGTGCTGAGAAAAAGAAAAGCAGTGTACTTGTGGATAATTCTCAGAAAACACCATCTTGGTACTCAGTGGTGGTCAAAGACCGACAGAGCCTTACAAGTTGTTAGGAAAGGAATAAATAGCAAAAGAAACAGCCTTGTACTGCCTTGTAAACGTGTAGTAAGTAATGTGTGCGCGTGCATGCATGCAGCTATGATTTCTTCATCTCAGAAGGGACATAATGAAAATATGAGTGGGACAGATGGTCAAACCCTTGGAAGTATTTCTGTGTAGAGATACTTAAGGCAGAATAAAATTCTATACAATCACAGATGACATGGGGAAAATTAATGGTGAAAAATATTAGTGATTTCTTATTACAAGAAACCTCTGGAAGCTGAGAGGAAAATAACTTTCAGTCAGTGCACAAGGGAACTTCACAACTCATTGTCACAAGGTAGCAAGTTTAAAAATGTGTTCAAAATAAAGTAATGCAAAGTGACACAATCCTGCCAAGGCATATAGGAGATAAATGCAACATTTGACTTGGGAAGCTGCTTTAACTACAGGCTGCTAGAAGTTGGGAAGCTGTAAAATGAAGACACTGTCTTTCCTCTTGTACTGCTCTGCAGCCAGCTCTGTGACTGCTGGCCATTGTTAGAGGGGTAACAGGCTAATTGGTAGTTAAATGTGATTTGCAGTGGCTGTTTTTATACTTGTTTTGCCAGTCATCCTTAAGTGCATTTCTACTATACCAGTTTTTACTATGTATCTAGAAAATAAAGGCTTTTCCAGTTTCTTTTCCATACTTAGGCTTTAAAAAAAAAAAAGCTTACATCCTCCTCCCTTTCAGTGGAATCCATCATGTTTTCCTTATTAAAATCATGTCCTCGTTGCTTTTCAGGACGATGCAAACAAAAGGGGAGAGCTGGGATGGTGTCCCATTGCATTGTGAGCATCACACTAAGCTCATGACTCAATGAAATTTTTAAGTATTGGACAAGAGGGGAGAAAGGGGGAAATTGTTTTGCAGCAATTTCATGTGGAAGAAAGTGGTGAATGTGAAGTGTGTGCTGCAGGAGGTCCAGTCTGCCTGTCATTTATCTTTAGTTCAGTCTCCTTTCTTTTGGCTGCATAAGGAGACACCTCAAAGCTGCTCAATACAGGTGACTTTTTCTTCCAGGGAGAGCCTAGGGAGTCAGTAAGAAACACAGACTTTCTGTCTACTGGAATGTGAGTCTTTCTGAGTAGAAATATTCAATGGAGTGGCACCATGGGATGAAGAAACCAAGACTGCCTCTGATGTGGTGGTTAGGATGTTGTTTTAAGCAGTGGAGACATGACTTCCCTACTGCTTTTTGTCTGGTGCTTTGTGGTTTTCTTCACTGCTTTTATTTATTGTTGGTCTAAGGTAAATGTTTTTGCATTTCTGGGAGCTGAGTGTGAAACCATAGTTCTGCCCCGTTCTTCCTAAATATTCTTGTCCCAGAGTTATCTTACCCTTTGCATGTCACTCTTCTGATTTTGAGTGACTCTGCATCAAAAGAGGTGTAGAGAGTACCCTTGCTTAGAGGAATTTAGTGGCCTTGTGTGGAGAGTATAGCTTTGGACCCTTATGGAGAATCTACCAGACAGCTTTGCAGTTTGAGATGTTGGGTGAAATTGGGTGTAATACACATCAACTCTCAGGTTTCTTTGTGCAACGTCGACAGAGTTAGAGTGGCTGTCTGCCTATGCTAAATTGCAGTGGAGCCAGAAAGGTGCCAACGCCCTATAGAAATGTTTCCTAGCATGTGGGAGTAGCTTCTAGGATAAATTAATTGAACATGTTTACTTAGGTTTTAGCAAGATTTAGCCAAGCTGAAAAGCTGCTTGGAACTTAGGGAGGCTGGTAACATCCACTCAGCCTAAATACTGATAAATGCATCAGCGTTGTTCAAAGAGGTGGAATGTTTCTCTGGTGCTGTATTTTACTGTAAGAGGAAAACTTTAAAAATTTAATGACAATTATAATTGGTGGTGTATTTGGTTGCAGATAATCAAAACTTTCATCTAGTGAAAATGCAAGTAATGGCAGAAGATACGCGTGTAACAGTGCAGACTAGAAAGGAAGAGCAACAAGCTATATTCACTGAGCAGTTTTCTCAAGGCAACTTCTTTATAAATTGTAGGATTGGGGGAAATTGAGTTAAATCTAGAAGATAACTGAATTGATAAGAAATACATCTAAATTTTAGAAGCATATAGTAGAAATCCAAAAATTAATTTTTTTTTTTTTTTCCCCTGCTGGTATCTTTTGATTGTATTCGTTTTAAAGCCAGACCTCAGATGGATTTTAAGGTGTGGGAAATGTTCCTTTAGGGAGCAAGATACACCTATTGAATTTCATTTGTACAATGAGGCTGGTGGCTTAGCAACCAGAACATTTATGGACTAGGTTAATTAAGATGATTGTTCCTGATTATACCTGAGTGTAAGGCAAGTAGCTCTAATAGAAAACAAGCTTACCAATCTAATTTTGTAGGTTCTTTTTCAAGAAAAAAAACCCAAGAACTCTCCAAAATGTGTATGTAAAAGAACGGCAAAGTGCTGGGAACTCGGAGAAGACATAATGCATAGGGGAAGAACAAAAGACCTAAACCAGTGTACTTATCTTCTTAATGGGATTAAAAAGGAATTTATTGTGATTGTTAGAGTACATTTTCTCTTTCATTCTATCCTCTATATTATTTGTTTTTAACATTACAAAATTTGGCCTGCCGCATATGTCCCTTCTTGTAGCTTTAGGTATGGGTTTTAGGATTATAGGTCTGCTGTAGTACAAAAAAGGGATTTAACTATGAGTTGGAGGGGAGAGATACTGAAGTCTGCATAGCAGCACATCTAAGTCCAAGGATGGTGGTGTATGAAGGGCCAGGATGGATGCATATCCCAGGTAGCTGGCATTAATTTTTATGTTGGATTAGGAGTATGTGTTGAAAACACTCATCCCCACTCATGTTGTTGCTCATGAACAGGATCCTTCTCAAGTAACCTGAAACCAGATGATATGCTCTGGGAATAAATACCTCAGTGTGCTTCAGCTGTTAGTGGGAGGCCAGCCCATGGGACAGGCTGTCCTGTAGTGCATATGTGGATTTTAAATGATGTACAAGTAGGCTCCTGAACGCCAAACTAGATAAGTGCCTTCCCGCTGTTAAACTGATCTCAACGTGAAGATGACAAAACAAGGTGTTTTTAAAGCGAACGGACCCATCCATTCCTAAAACAGAAGAGCATACTTATCCCTAGAATGATTTAATGGGTGGGTTTCGTATTTCTCCATTGACTAGAAGAGCTATGAGGTGAGGGAGCAGGGTCATAAATCATGTTCAGTGAATATCCTTGCCTTCCTGTTGTAACATGGCGTAGGGGAGAGTTTGGGCATACAGATGAAAAATGAAGACTAAGAGTAGTTTGATTTGTATTTTTTGATTTGTATTTTTCCTGTGTTAGGTTTTTTTTCTTAATATATTTAGTGTGTTAAATGTTTGTTTTCTTCTAGCATTTGGATAGCATTGTGTTATATTCAGGGTGAACATGTAAGAATTTTAGGATTGCACTTGTTTTCCTTAGATTTCTCTGCTTTTGTGTAACTCAAAGAAATAGTCATGGACTAAAATACTATGATGGTGATGCATCAAAAAGAATATTCGTTTTTTTTCTATTTTCTGATCAGTTACAATTTTTCGAAGAGAGAGGCAATTAGGGGAAGTGATAGTTAGCCTGTCCCTGGTGTTGTGGTGACATGTGAATGCATTACCTCTGTGTCTTGAAAATGATATGTTTTGATTTGCTTATATTTACAGTCTTAGGCACAACAGCATTCTTTCACAGTGTTGTAGAAAGCGTTTAGTTTTAATGCTTGTTATTTACCTGTGGATATTTGCAAATGTTAGACACTAGATAATTACACTGATAATTAAAGTACTAAAATATGTGAATCTTTGTGTGTGTTCTAGGCTGACCTGTCTTTGTACAATGAATTCAGATCTTGGAAGGATGAGCCTACTATGGACAGAACGTGTCCTTTCTTGGACAAAATTTATCGGGAAGATATTTTTCCATGTTTAACCTTCTCAAAAAGTGAGGTAATGAAAATAATCTTAGTGTGATCATTGATGCTTTTCCCTTGAATATGACACATGATGTCAATAGATAGTATTGAAAATGTTTTCGTATGAAGTTTAACTATTCTTGTTTCATTAGAGTATGACATTTCACAGGGAAGTGTTGAAGTTTAGTCTGGAGTATTGAAATGATGGTTTGTTTTTTTTTTCCCCCACTACTTCATTTATGCTATTCCACATATGGTCCTTTTAGCTCTACTCCTTCATATGTTACTTCTATCTGGCAATTTGATGTTTGTAGGAATGGATGGTGTGGTTTTTTTCTGGTATTTAAAATACACTGTTTTGTAAGAAACAGTGTCCTGTTGCTGTATCTTGTTTGCCTAGAGGGTAGTAGAGACCAATACATTTAGTTTTGTGGGCCATTTTTTTTCTCATCAGTTGGAGCAGGCTGCAAGCATGGTCTGGGTGTTTTCTTGAAGTGAGGTTTGACTTACAAGAATTAGACTTCAGAATTTGACATGATTCAACATGGGCAGTTTGAGAACATGGCTTTAGATGGAATGAATTATGAGACTTTTTCTCTTGTGTTTTTCCCACACACCCTCCAATACAGAGTAAAGGCAGGAGTTTTACCCATCCTGGGAATAACGCAGAACCGATTCCAGCTCAGCTGGTTTACTTAGTTTTTGTTCTTAAGCAGCATTTATAGGCTGTAGTGGTAATATATGTCTCTACTAGGGGAAAGGGACTATATTCTTAGATCTTTATTAAAAGAGTAATAAATTTTAAAGCCCTCGGACTTGATTTTTTTTCCCCAATAAAATTAAACACTTGATATAGAAAATGCTGTATTTTCTTCACAATGTTTATCTGTAGTTTTCATGAGGTGTTATTTGTTTTCTCATGCCTTTCATTTACTGTTGCTTGCTAGCCGTAAGCATGCACAAACTTTTGGTTAATTGTATATCAGTTCATTATAGTTTGTGTACAGCACCATATGAACCTCTCTTACTAAAAAGTTTACTTGGTTCCTATGGGAATTAAATTGCTTTTAAACTATGTATAAATAGGCCATCCAGTTGTCTTTAGCAGCAACTTCATTTTGGTTTTTTTTTTGCTTCAGTGATGATATTACTTTTGCTTTTTTCCTCTTAAGGAAAAAATGAGGCTTCTAGCACTTGTCTGTTACATCAATTATTGTTATGTAAGTTATTGTTTCCAGGTGCTGTGCAGAGTGACCAACTTCTGTTTTCACTTGAATTTTGATAGCTAATGTGCAGTTAAACCAAACAATACATATACATACTATTTTTTTAAATAATGGTTGAAATATTATGTTAACTCTCAGTTGCCTCATGTACGTGTGTAGTGTTTTGCTTCTCGGAAGTGTCAGAGAAAGGATATTCCATAGAAAATACTTTAATAGTAACATTCTGGTTTTAAATATTTAAAGTACAACAGAAAAATATATCTACTTAGCAACAAGGTTCATTGTTATCAAGAGTGATTTCATTAATAACATTAATTGAACCTCCTTTAAAATCAAGTAATGGCTATTACTTGTCCATATTTAAACTGTAGTCCTGGGCAAACGCTGAGTCCAGTCAAGTCAAATGACAATATTTCTAGTGATTGTATGTTTATAAAGAACTAACATAAAAAGCCTGGGGAAAGTTGCATTTTGATTCATGAAGTTGGTGTTTTAGCTGGAATAGTGTTTGGAAGTTGCAACTAGCTTTTCTATATATTATGCTGGCTTTTCTATATAATGTTCAAGTCTTAATTTTTTGAACACCTTTCTAAAGCCATCTATGGCTGAAAAGGTGACATACTCTACTTGTTTTGCAAGATAAGGAAAGGTGCTGGATCATTGTGTGTTTCCATAGAACACAATAAAATTAGAGCAGTTTTTTAAAATAAACAAAGCTTGTGCTGTGTCCCGTCTCTGACAAGAATATTGCATATACAGATGTTTATGCTATTTGGGCTTATGAGAAATGGCTGAAAATACAGTTAGCATTTTAAACATGCTTGACCACATTCCTGTCTGTAAAGGCAGTTATCTAGCCTCAGGGAGGGCAGGGTTATTTGAAGGGTAGGATTTAAACAGGAGCATATTTTATTTGTAATTGAATTTGTTTGGTGAGTTGATTTTTTTTTTTTAATTTGATCGTCCTAACTTCACAGAATAAATATGTTACTGCTTTGAGGTACTGGATAATGCAGAGCTGTTTTTAACTGCTTTCTAAATTTCTCTTGCAGTTGGCCTCAGCTGTTCTGGAAGCTGTTGAAAACAACACTCTGAGCATTGAACCTGTTGGCTTGCAACCTGTTCGATTTGTGAAAGCTTCTGCAGTTGAATGTGGGGGACCAAAGTATGTTAAGCTAACAGACAGGGGGAATCTTGACTTATTTAAGATAACTCTTGGATTGAGAAAACTGCTATCAACTAATCACCTCAGTTGAAATCTAAGACTTCAAGATTGCTGTTAGAAAATTTTGTGAGGAAAGTAATCAACTAATAAATTAAACTTTAAAAAATTCATATACAACAAACCTTTAAGACACTTTTTTTTTTTTTGAGAGACCTATTTACTTATGATATATTGACTGTGAAAGTAACATTCACTTATTTGGAAAAGACCATCATGATACTTATAAGAGATGCTTTTGAACTAGGAGCTATCACCTGGAAAGTGTCATGAAAGAAATGGGTATTGAAGTAGTACAGGCTGAATATCGGACATAGAATACTAGTGGTGTAAGAAATTTAGGACATACGTAGCACGTTGATAAAAGTAGAAGGATTTAAGAGGAAGTGTATGAAGTAAATTCTTTGAATTTTGAAGTTTGAACCTAAAGCAGGAGTTATGCTTGAATGACTGGAAGGTTATTTTAGAAATTTTGGAATGGTCCTAGAGGAATATGAAGCAAGACTTATTGTCAGGTACAGATCTTAAAGTTGGATGGGAGGGACTTGCCTGAGATGCTGGGGCTTTGATGGATGTGGAGGAGAAGGAAGGTATTTGTAGTGTGCTTTAGTGTATGTCAGGGTTAGGCAAGCAAGGTGAGTGTTAATCTGCAGTCTTCAAAGTCTCAAAGGCCTTGATTTTTCTGTTGTATCTCTTTTTAGAGAAGTTGACAATTCTCTCTGTAATATTTGTTTTGATAGAGTGCCATTTTCTGATAGAAAACTTGCATCGAAATATTTTCATCTGGTTCTTCAGTGTTTTTTTTTCCTTTCTTGCCACTATTCGTTTTTAGTTCTTGTTTTTATTCTCTTTTTGGATGAAAGAGAAAATACATGTAACACATTACAAAATTGTTTGCCTTCTTTTTAAAGAAGCTGTCTAAAATGAAAATTGTGTTTTATGAACTTAGTCTTTGATCCTTTCTAGCCTACAAAATTTAGGCACTCATATTCTGTTTTCTGTTACCAGAAAACGTACTTTGAGCTGTAACAGCCCCTCATCAGAGGGACCCACCACTAATAATGGAGCTACTCAAGGGGTGGTGATGTCAAGTCTGGGATATGAACTATGAGCTGTGTTCCATGAATGTAGTAGACAATCTGGGCAGCCAGAAGCTACTGAAACAAGTTGTGTGTTATCAGTTGGCAAACTGATTTAAAATCATTGTGGTTCAAGCACTTTCTTATATGTTGACATGAAGTATTTACTCAAAGCCAAGAGACTGACTTGTATCTTTCAGAAGTTTAATGAGATTTTTAACCTATTTTCTCCCGTGTAAGGTAGATTTGTAATGAAAACTTATGTAATCCTTAAGTAGTTGGCTAGGTATAGATTAATGTTTTGAGATAACAATGCACAAACTATAATTTAGTTACCTTAGATGTACCAAAAAGCCAGACATACTCCTTTCTCCCTTTTTCTACTGTTGCGTAGCAACACAAACTTTTGTGGTGTTTCTTGTAGATAAGTAATAGGTAAGGAATATTCAGTATTTAAGTGTAATTTGGCAGTAAATGTGCTTTGCCTTATATGTGATTACTAACACTGGATGGGAAACAGGTGTTCCAGTTTTCACTCAGAGTAGCAGTTTTCCTTTTTTTTTACACAGTGTAAAGCACTATTTTTATTGAAACCATGTTCTTAAATAGGTAACAAAATACAGACAAACTCTAAGTAAATAACAAAAAACTAGAGTACTGCTTTTAAAGCAGTTATTTTATTGTACAGTTGCCTGGGGTTGGGGGAACAGACACATAAAATAGCAGGCAGTAGCCCAACAGTAAAATAAGGAACAGAAGCTGGAGACCTGTGATAATAGAAAAAAAGGTTCTTGATACACTGAAGTTATTGAATGGTGCCTGTGATGGTGTGTAGTAAGTGCTGCCTTAACGAAAGACAGCTGGGTTCCCCCACAGGATTCAAATAATTGTCCCCATGGGGAACAAAGTGCTAAGCTGCATGTGTGCTGTGCAGCACAGAACTGAGTCATTAGTAGTAACTGTCACGCCAGCATTTAACCTGGTGTGATGGAAGATAACATACAGAAGGTAGTTCTATAGCCAGAAGGAAAAAAGGGCTTTATTTTCCTAGTGTTGAAAGGCTGTCTGTCTTCTCACAAAAGCTTGACTGAAATTGCAATCCGCTTGCTTCAGCTACTATGGAATTTCTTGGATCAATGGATTGCTGTCAGTCCTCATAAATTGCTATGGAAAATCATATACACTCTTCAATTTTCTCCTGTCTTACATGGTTCTATGGACCAGCTGCAGGCTATTTAAAAGGGCCTCTGAGCCACGGTTTAGAGCTGTAGATGCTTAGTAATTTTTATTTTGAAAGGCTGCTTGTTCTTAGGCTCCCTAATTTCATGAGGTAGAAATGGAAGGGAGAAGAGCCAGCAGCTTTTAAAATCAATGAAACGGTGGATGCCATGACAACCCAGTTCATCTGAGATGCTGCAATATAGAAATTCCAAATGAATTCTTCTTTTATTTACATTTAAGATTGTATTAATAGCAGTTTCTTCTAGAGATTCAAACCTTCTTTTTCTAAAGAATATTGGAGGAAATTTTTAAAAATTCTTTGCTGTTTCCTGAAATGTATTTGGGGAACAGTTTGTGGTGGCGACCGACCTTTCCTCATTCCTGAATATGACATACTTGCAGTACAGCAGAAGAAGTAAATTTGATTATTTTACCATAGCCTTTTATAATGATAATGGAAAGAATTATTGCCAGACAGCCTGTTTTCCCTTGTGTCAAATTATTTTATACTCTGAATATAAAATGTGATTTCAATTTGGGTATAAATGCTAAGCTGGTCTTAGAATGCATCTGGGAGAGAGGCTTCAGAAAAGTGACTGCTGTTCTGTATGGCTTTATATCTTTTATGATGAAATGCAATATCAAGCAGAATTCAAAAATAAATCTATTTACATGTTGGCATCAACTGATAATTTTAGCAATATTTATTTCGCTTTTGAAGAGTTAATTGAAGAAATGCCCCTGTTCCACGGGCATTGTCAGGCCAACTTGAATTAGTGAATATTAGTGAACATGTTCAAAGTTGAAGGACATTTTAAAAATCAGGAATGCCTCATGATGCACTGGTATTGAAACAAAATTAGTCCTCATGGAACTAAAATAAACAACAGCATAATGTAATAATTGGGACTTGTAAAATGAAGGCAGAGACGTAGGTATCTGTTCCAATATGAAGCAATTGCATTAACACCTTAAACACATGCAGGTATTTAGACATTAATGTCAGATTTGTTTATTGAATCATGCAAACTTTCTATTTTGTAGGAAATGTGCTCTCAGTGGACAAAGTAAGTCATGCAAGCATAGGATCAAATTGGGAGATTCAAGCAGCTATTACTACATTTCTCCTTTCTGTCGTTACAGGGTAAGTAGATTTACTGTGACTTCATTTGGAGTAGTAGTTATTTATTTTTCCATACCATTGTACAAAATTATATTAACAACCATTATTTTTATATGGGTTCAGATCACTTCTGTGTGTAACTTCTTTACATATATTCGATACATCCAGCAAGGACTGTTGAAGCAGCAAGATGGTGAGTAGGCAATTCTGTTTGGCATATAATAAAGGGAAATTTACGTAGTGCATGTGCCTAAAACTTGCTTTCTGTGTACAATAGCAGCAACCTGACAATACAGGAAAGTTATCTGTTGGTAGGTATTGTTTTAATTACAAGAATTTCATATCCCACCTCCAATAAGGGTTTCTTGAGTTTCTATTAAGAACAACAAATTAAAAAGCAGTGATATTTATTCTAAAGTCTTTTTAAAATGTACCCTTGTCACTTAGGCTCCTGGATTTGCTAAGGATAGAGATGGGAAAAAGTGTCATTAGCTCTATGACAATAGTTAATGAAAAAAAATTGCTTTCACTTTCCAAATCTAATATTTTAGTTTTTTTAGTTCAGTTGCATTTTTGAAAGCAGAGTGAAACAGCATTTTAATGTTTGTGGGTGTCTGTGATTTTCATTCCTCCAGACTTTGAGTTTGAATGAATTGGCTTAATCCAGAATTTGGCTAGAATTAACACCACTTTGATCTGCCTCACCTGTAGTCATTTTTTCTGATGTTCCCTGATTTCAAGAGCTCAGTATTTTAGCTACACCCAAATCTTTGGTTTCCATTTATAACCTCCTAGGTTAATAGAGACACTACTATTACAAAAAATAATGCTGTTAACTTTCCTTGTCAGAGGGAGTTATTTTCATGGAATTCACCACAAATTCACCTGTTTCATACGCTAGATTAGGTTTAATAAAAAGCCTTCAGATGATGGTAATTTTTACAGGCATGGTAGCATTGCAGAAGATCTTGAAAATGTGTTATTTAAGTTTTAGTTCAGTTTATAGTTAAAAAAGCTTTTACTATGACCAAAAGAACCTATATAAATTTTAACTAAAAATTGTTTATTTTACTATTGAGATAAAGAAATTAACTTCCAAACCAGCAATTAACAGCAGTTGGAGCTAACAAGAAGTCCTGATGTATTTTTGTTCCCCAATTCAAAAAGAAATAATTGAAAACTTGGGGAATTTCTTTATAGGACCATCATTTAGAGTTTTTAAAATAAGTACTTACTTTGTCACAACCAAGCACAAATAGCCTTCACACATATTAGTTCTGTTTTTACTAGATGCTTGTTACTTCTAAAGGTCCCCTAAATTGATGTACAGAGAGGCAGCCTGTATACCTCTGAGATAAATATCATTAAACATACTAAATTCGTATTTTCTGTCTTTTTTAGTGGATCAGATGTTCTGGGAAGTTATGCAGCTGAGAAGAGAGATGTCACTAGCAAAACTTGGCTATTACAAGGAAGAGCTCTAAATCTTTTTACTCTTGCGCGTGCATGAACTTCATTGAATATACATAATTAAATTTGCTGAATCTTTTTTTGTCACTTGATATTTATTTCCACGAAGTGGGTCCAAGATCTTTCTCCTTTTGCAGATTGCACTAAGAAGTACTGTGATTGTTCTAAACTGACTTATGCTGTATATGCGTACATATAATACTTAGTTGAACAAATGTGGTAAGCACTTGCGGGTGTATTAGTGATTGTAATTTACATTTAGAAACAAAACTTCTGATTAAAGTGTAGTCTAAAGCAGTGTCTGTCTTCTGTTCTTTGAGATGCAGGATGCTGTGAACCTCCCTGATAAGTCATTCCGGATTGTAAAACTGAGATGATTTTATGAAGAGGGAATAAATGCCTGACGTTCTCTTCATTGTAGTGTTTAGATAGTGTATCTCTCTGCATGCATGCCAGTGCAGTTAACAGGCAACTAGGAGAACCTGGAATTCTTTGAAGGGCTGGTTTCCTATACTTTTAATTTTTAAAACAATGTTAGAAGGGAAACATATATACTGAGGAGTCAGCAGCACAGTAAATCTGGATGTCTTCTATCTACAGCTGGGTGCCTTTCAAACATCGACGAACAATAAAATTGCTTTGGTCACTATTTGGTTTAGAAATCTGTCCTGATCCTTGACTATGAAAAACTTTCTCTTCCCCTCTAAGTTTTCTTTCATTAGACTTTTTTCATTCTTTCAAATGATTTTTTTTGTGGGGGGATTTCCAGTTTCTGCTCTTTTATAAATAAAATTTCCTACAGCTGACCTTGATATTGGAAAATATCTACTATGTGATTTCTTTAACAAGCTGATGATAATTTCCATATAATGCTAGCAGTTTCTTCACACACACAGTTTGCTACAAAGAGAACCTGAAAAAGGACTGTGGCTTATTAAGGAAGATGTTTTTTCTGTTGTTCAGGTGTTTCTTTTTTCCCTTGGGCATAGTCTAAGCTGAAAGCAGGCAGTTAGTTACTTACAAGGAACATAGTAGTGGGTATGCAGCAGACTTGCTATGTAAAAGCCTTTATGGAAAAACACTAGGTCTTGATCATGGCAGCCATTTATCAATTACAGATAAGATTAGAGTGTTAGCAGGTGAACTGACAAACATTAAAAGTAAAGGCAAGTTTTTGTAGGTGGTTCTTCACTGTGAAGCATTTCAGTGGATACAAATATCTCGTTTGATGCAGAACAAAAATAACACTGTCACTGTCTTACTGGAAGGTCCTCCATTTTTACAAAAGTAAATAAAGGAGCAGTGATGTTCAATACCATACTTTTGTTGCTTGCATATATGTGTGCCTTAAAATGCTTTGCAAATGTTGGCTTTGACCAGGCGTTTCAAAGTTAAGATTAAGCAAACAATTGAACCCAAGTATTTTACCTAGTAATGGAGTATGTCCAGCCTGTGCCTTTTCTATGCGGCTGAAATGTTTTTGTCAGTCCTCTGTCATTGGTTACTAGTTCCTACTGTAGAAACCTAGAATTCTGCTTTCAATTGTTAAAAGGCTGATTATTGTTTCAATAATGCTAAGGAAATCTGGTTTTACTCACTCTTAGAAAACAAACTGTATTTGTTGGATTAGGTTTTGTGTTAGGCTCGTAAAGGCTTCCTAAATTATTGTTAATCCTTAGTTTACATAATGAAATCAAAGTATTTCTAGGATGAGCTAACAGTAGTTAAATGATAGCTGGTAGCTGCTGCTATTCTGATTAATAATTCTTTAAAAGTGTTGCTCATTCAAGCAGAAGGGGTCCTTTCTATTGATGATAGTGTCAAGACAAGTAGTATCTGAAGTTTATTATGCTGAGGTGATTTTCTTGTACTTGGGACTACAAAGATGTACCCAATGTATCTTGGTGGTAATGACTGTTTGGTTCTGTTACATCAACATCTTGTAAATACCAATCAGCTTGCTTCTGTTGTCAAGTGCTTTCCCCCAGATGATTTTTCTGGTTTTCAGTAGAAGATTTCAATAGAATCGTGTGTCACTGTGAGTGTCTGGGGCTTGTAAAAATTGTGCAACAATTACTTATCTGTTGAATATAATTACCTCAAAAAATGGCCATATTCCCAACTTCTTGACTACATTAAAACTTTTGTTCACAACCAAATGCTTTTTACAGATGCTTGCTTAAAGGATCTGAATATTTTTCTGGTGTTCGTAGGGATAGCAGAACAGGGGCCATTTTCAGTGTACATAGATCAATGTAAAGAAAGTGAAGTAGGGTTTGCTACTAGCCTTAAAATACCTTTGCTTAATGTTCAGCTTTCCTATATGTTTTCAATGTTAACTTAGACAAACAGGTTGATCTGTAATTTAGTTTTAATAATAATAATAGTGTAGGAGTTCTACTTCCTTATAATCCAACTGCTTTGAGATAAATTTTTTAGAGCAGTTGGATAGTCTGACACTCAGCTGCTTAAATGGGATAGTGCATATGGTGAAACTGGTGATGGCTTTCCTCTTGCATTTTTGATTACTATTGTTTCACCAATAACAGTAGTTACATCACCTGTGTGAAAGTACAGAGACAAGATAAGTAATTTTTATTGCTGCATCTTTTTGCGCATGTGTAATTGTGGTTAGAACTGGGACCAAAGGTTGTTCAAACAACATTAGACATCCTGAACGGAAGAACACGCATCACCTTCATCTTGCCTCAGAAGCCTTGTCAGATTCTCCTCTGTTAAGTATAGCTTTGGCTCTGGTTATGAAGGAATGAAATCAGCTTGGAGAAAGTCATGGAAACCTCTGACAAATACATGATGTGTTCCTTGGCACATTAATAATCAATCATCTGGAGGAGAGAAGACAGTGCATTTTTCTCAGTGGGACTCCTCAAGCAGTAGGAAAGCAAAACACCTTTACTGGCTTTTCATGGATGTGGTAGGAGAAAATGAAGCTTTGCAACAGTTCTTTGAAGGTAAGAGTCAAGTTTTAAGAGAAAGTCTTAATTTCTGGTGGCAGCAAAAATACAGTAATTGTTTGAGGTTAAGTGAAGAAGAAAGGAAGAACTCCAACCCCTAAATCTCTGTTTACACAAAGCTATCGTGTAAGGTGATACTAGAGTGGAATGGTGCAAGTGGTACTGCAATGCTTTTTTCCTTTGTGCTTGAACTGAAGACCAATGGGAAAGTGGACCCAGCAGAGCCTGCAGCACCACCATGATAATTGCTAGGCATAAAAACTGGGAAGTAGCTGAGGTCTCCATGCAATTTATCACTTCTGAAATCTTAGTGGTTTTCATGAGGTTAGAGAGCTCTCCTTGCTCTATCATGTCAGGCTAAAGAGGGTTTTCTTTCCACTAGTATCATTCAGAAAAAGGCCTGATTATAAGTAGGAAAATGATAATACTGGCAGTATTGGCTCTTATTTCTTTTGTCTTTTGGCTGGGTTCTGTCCTTTTGCCTATTTTCCTAAGTGCATTTCATATTCAAGCAACCTGTTAGTCTCCAGCCTTTCTCTTCCCACAAGATTTACTTTCTAATAGGTTCATTAATCAAACTGCATTTTTCAGGCCATGCCATAATCTGATTCAAAATGGCTGTCAAAGGCTTATGTATTTTTTACCATTTTACTAAATCCTTTCTTTTCCTTCCTCCTTGCTTTTTTTATTTTTTTTTGAAAAATATAAATTAACCTTTCAATTCCAAGCTTCTCTTTCTGTACTTGTTTTCCTTCTATTACCTGTGTGGATATTCATGTGATTCTGATCTCAGAGTAACTTGGAAAACTACTTCTGGTTTTGGATAATGTAGACTATTTTTCTTTTGCTGCATTTAATTTCCATTGTGCTAAATAAGTGATTTTTTTTTTTCTGGTGCCCTGGCCTGTGTGAGAGGTGGCAACTCAAACTTTTCAGTTTTAATTTCAAACTAGGAAATTAAAGATTCACCAGCATTGATCAAGAAAACATATTTAAGCCAAGAAATTTTAATCAGTGAACCACAGCCTAAGGCTGCTAGCCAGCAAATATAGTGTTATAGATGTTAGAGAATTCAAACCACGTTTAAGTTCACTCTGAGTCATGGATATCAAAAGTGAACAAACTTCCTTGGCTTTGCTTTCAGCAAGATGTTTGATTCCATCAATGTATTTGTTCAAGTACTGCATCTATAGCTGTTAAATACTCAGGAATTATATAAAAAGCATTATAGTCAGAACAATTTTTAGGGACTGACTTGATAACAGACCCCTGGGGAGTCTGGGCTGGGGCTCTGGGACTAGGTTATGTTGCATTTCATGATGATACTATTGGTAGACGGTATCTCAGATATTTTAACTGTATGAGCTCTTTTAACTAGAATTACTAATTTAACTCTCTAGAAGGTTGTTTGGCAAGTTTGGCTGGGCAAGCATGAAGAGGAGAATTTCATTTAATTGCAGGAAAAGAACATCTTTGGAGGTTGTTTTATTTCAGTAATCTATGGCTTGGCTGTGTAGCGCTAGAATGCAACAAAGGTCTGCTAGCACAGTGCAGTGTGCAGAAGTGCTGTTAGATGGCTGAATTTAATTACTTCAACAATGAGATGTGTTAAGGTTGCAGGAGCTTATTGTTCTTTTATTCAGCAGTTAGTAGCCAGCCTCCTCTTGCTGCTAAACCGTAGGTAAATCTGAAAAGGGAGCAAGCTGGTTTAAAGCAGGGCTTACTTTCTTCAAGTAGGGGTCAGCTTCACTGAATCTAAGGCCAACTTTAACTGCCAGCCTCTCTCCAGCTTAGCACTATGGCTTGTGGGTTGGCTTTATAACGCCACCTCATAAGGCAAGAGCAATAAACTACTAGTTCTAACTTGATGGCCTCCAAGATTAGGCATAGTAGTGCTAGCACGTTCTGTTTCAAGGCTGCAAAGAAGCAGAGTTCTGCAATATCAAGTGGAGAATTGCACCACTGAGGAAGCCTCTGCTTTGTTCCTGGTTTAGTTTTGGCTTCCAAATGTATCAGCTGGCAACTCAGCAAATTTATAGATTTGCTTTGTAAGGTTATTTCAAGTTCATGAGCAAAAAGGACCATATTTTCCCCATTGCTTTGGTTCCTTACAGTGCATATTCGGTTTGACATTCGCTAATAAGATAAATTCGCATTTGCAATATTGAGAAAGGATAGTCTGAAAAGGGAGGGTTTTTTCAAGGAAAACCAAATTATGTTTGTTTTCCTGTTCGCTGCTTTGAATAGTCAATAGACTTCTTAGATTAGACAGGACTCTGCCTGGGATTTGACCTTGACTTTTTTCTCAAGAGTAAATGGCTTTCTCAAGTTGTGTGGCTGTTCTGACAAGTTCGTGTCTTTTTTCTTTGCCTAATTTCACTCCTCCCACACTATAGAGTTTATCTTTGAAGAGTTTTTACTATGATTCTGTTGAAATTAATACTTTAATATTAAAATACTCAAGTGTTTTAATCAGTAAGTTCCTATTTGTCCCAGGAAGGTTAGAGCTCCTTATTGGCTCTTGTGCCTGTCCGTGTGTACCAGAGCTATCTGTTCTTGCTGATATTATCAACGGGCTGAGAAACTGAAAGCCAATCTAGTTACACTGTTAAGCTCACTCTCCTCTTTTTTTGTTGCTGTTAAAAGGTACATTGAGGTGTTTGAAACGTGTGTATTTGCTCTCTGTGATCTAAAGAAGCTCTTAGTTGTATCACCACCTCTGCTCTTGGAATATAGTTTGGAGCTCTTGATAAATTAAGCTAGAGAAAAAAACATGCCATTAAACACAGAACACTTAAAATCCAAATGGGTGTCATACAGTTTTTAAGGATGAGAGATTGAAGTAGGAATAGAAGATGAAATGAGAAACTTAAAATATTAACGATAAGATTTGTTTCTCTAGAGAAAAGCCACCTGCCTTTACACAAGCTCCCTCCTTACCAGCTGATCTTCCTGCCATCAAATAACCGTGGTCTGTCCTATGTCCCAGCTGGCTGCAGTTCTGCCCTCAGCCCTTTCCTGTTCGTTGCTGCCATGTGCCTGAGGTTCATGTCTGTAAATGTTTGGTCGGCATGGTGGTGTTGGGTTGACAGTTGGACTTCATGATCTTGGAGGTCTTTTCCAGCCTTAATGATTTTATGATTGTATGTGCTGTCCCCGTAGATTTATTCAATGACTCCAGGTCTGTTCCAGTTAGAATGAAATGGATTATGCTGAACAGCTTGAACGGTGACCAGTACTTGGAGTCCTTTAGTATAACTGAAATTAAAGGAACGATCAGCCCTTAGTTTGGTGGTAATACTTACTTTGGTGTAAGTCAATGAAGTTCTGCTAAACTTTCCACTGAGCCCATATAGTGGAGCTTATAAAGTGCTGAGGCCTGTTTTAGTGGTAACATATCTTCAGGTGAAAATCAGTTAATAATTCTCAAGTGTAAATGTTTCCCTCGAGTTGCAAGGGCTGGTAGCAAACAAAGAGTTTGTTCTTTTGGCAAGCAGGTGTTAATGAGCACTGAGTGTTCTGTGTGACATTTTTATATCTCAAGCTGTATTTAAGGAGTGTTCCCTCTATAGACTGGCTGATTTTTTAACATAAATCTTACTACAAATAGCTGGAGTTGGCTGGGAACTTCCTGGCATCCTCCTTTAACATCAGGAAATGTTCGGTTTAGTATTTATTTTTAGTCAATACTAGAACTTTGACAATATTTTATTGGTTGTGGACTGAGTTTTTGTTTACAGAATGATTGCCCTAATAGCCTGGTAATTTGGTTACTCCTTTGGAAAACAGTAGGTCAAGCCAAATCCACAATTTCATGTAACTTTCTCTAAAATAGCTGCTCTCTTAAGGACTGCAAGGAGTTTCTGGTTCTCTGTCACCCATCCTTCACTGCATTTAGGTGCTACTGAAGAGGAGGCAGCTGATTTAAGTACACTTTTATTTAAAGCACTGTGTGGAAGTGCTGGGAGAAATAATCAAGGCAGCCAATATAGGGACTTAGACTGTTGGTTACAGAAGTGTAGAACTTAAAGTGAAGCTCAGGAGCTGGGTGACTACAACCTCATGGCTAGAGGAAAGAAGTGGATGTCTGCCAAAGAGAGAGCTACAAAGCAAGTCATGGTCAGATTAGGAGGCTAGAGTCCAGACCGCTCCTTGGGTGCATGAGGCTAGTGAATAGGGGCGGGCTAGGTGAGAATGGACAAGGAAGCAGAAGCCAGTGGTAGAGCTGACAGGCTTTAGGCTTCAGATTGAAGGAGAGGTAGCAACAGAATATCAAGCTTATGTAGAAATGGGAAAAATACAGTCATAAGATGCCTATGACTGCAGTCGCTGTTCTGCAAACAACTGTGTATGAAATTACAGTCACTGTCTTAACCTTTTGCCTTCATCAGTTTCTTGGGTAGCTGGCAGTCCCCTGCACAGTGACACTCAAGTCGAATGTGTCACCTGGTACAGCCTCTTGCCAGGTATGTCTGGGGACATTGTGGTATGGAGTGTGGACTGGGAGCAGAGATCCCCAAGTGCAAGCTGATAAAGGCTGCTGACTCCACATATCCTCCAGCCTCTCTTAGCCAGGCACGCATGGTTCCACGCAGGAAGCTGTGTTTACAGGGGCCTCTCAGCAGGAATTGTTCTGTCACATTCACACAGTTCTCTGCTCTTGCAGCCACCTAACATCCAGGTGAGCAACTGGCTTGCATACTACTTGTATCTGATAAGTTCTTACTGTGGTCAATTGACTGTGAAATGGGTGCCACCATTTAAAATAAATTTGCGTATGATCCAACAGCTCCTCCTCAGCTGAAACAGATGCCAATGCAACTACGTGACACCACTGACCTGGAAAGTACATTATGAAAGAAAGAAAGAATAAAATTCTAACCAGACGTACTAGCTCTTCTATACACTTATGAGTGGTGGCCTATCTTCTTCTTGGTGTTCTTCCCTCTTTTGCCAGCAGAGTTACTTGTTCCTTCCTTCTCTTCCTTCCCATTTAACTCTTTATGCAGAGTGGAGAGATTAAGACGGGGTGATACTTATTGTTGTCATTACTTAGCAGCAGAGCTCATCACTGGACTGAGTAATGCCTGTATTAAAGGCCTTGTCCTTGTTTGTGTCATAGCTATACTTCAAAAGTGCTTGTCTTTGATCTGAGTCAAAATAAGGAGTTCTTGGTTTTGTGGTACAAGAAAAACACTGTGTATCTGACCTCTAGTCTCGTGTTAATAACAAAATCATAACATTCTGTGTGAGGGTCAGGCAATTTGAACAGGAGGAATGGATGACAACTGAATCATTTTCCTGTGGCCTACATTAGTGAAAATTCTTTAGACATGAAGAACAAAAAGATGAGAATTCAATAAGTTTGAGGAAGGCTGCTAAGGAAAGCTGGGCTCTTTTGTATGCCCAAGCTGGTTTTGTGAAATGCTTTGCTGCTCCTTCAAGACTTTCCATGTTACCGTTTTCCTAAGACAAGTATGCTGCGTCTATCTGTTCTCCTCTGTCATGTGGAGGATGGGTTTGTATACAGTGCCAATATACTTAGATGCAGGGATCTACCAGTAGTGCACTTCCAAGTTGCTATCTCACAGTGAAAGGCAGCCAAAATTAAGTCTGCTGCAGTGATAAGCAAACAATGCTTAGATTAATCTGTGACCACAATGCAATTCAGGAGATGTTTGTTAGCAATGTGAATTTATGTATTAAGGCAGGCACATGAGGGAATTCCCATGCAAGGTGGTGGAAGTTGGTTTTTAGATGCTGCCTGAGGTTAAGTAATGTCTAAACACTGGATCAAGAACAGAGACATCAGGAAAAAAAAAACAAACCCACCAAACAATAAGCTTTATTATATGACTTCTTACCATGCATAGGCCTGATGCTAGTACAGTGAGAAAACAGTGAAAACACCACAGCATTTACTGCTCCTGTGCTCTGTGACAGTGATTAACCTCTTATGTTCTTCCACTCTGCTGCAGAGCTGAGAGGAAATGGTTGGTGTCAGCCACTAGGGACTTAGCCATGTAGCTCTTGAGTTGCAGGCTAGTCCAGCTTATCTTGTGCAGCAGTAGGACACAGCCATGCACTGGAGAGAGCAGTAACTTAAATCTCCTTATCTTGTTTACTTTCCGACTGGCTACACCCATATTTATGGGAGGCATGCTGGAGAGGTAGGGAGCCAACAAAGCAGTTGTTTTTATTTGGCTTTTTTAGAGTTCCGGGTGACATTCTACAAAAGTTGTCATGAATTCTGGAGACTTTATAATCATAAAATATGTTTATAGCCTTCAGTTACCAAGCAGCAAGGGACAAAGTACTGAACTTTTCTATTCATTAATACATTTAATATGTTAGTGGGCTGTTTTTTTCCCGGGACAATAAAAGGAAGCCACCAATCCAACTTCTAAAGCTTTATTTTTGCGTTTTAAATAAAAAGCATGAAGTATTCAACACCCCTTTTTTTTCCAGTTGCAGACTGTCTGTCACTGTGGAGCCTTAATGCCATGTATGAACTGATGTTTGCCTGGTGCTACTGTGTCATCTTCATCTTCCCCTGCACATCCTCTTTTACTCTGCACTTCCCATCATCCTTTCTTCCAGAGTGACTAAACCCCATAGCACAACCCACCTGTTACAAACAAGACAGGACAGAGTTGGTTTTCTTTTGTGTAGGAGAGTGGGCAGTGTTACTTAGACTGAAGTACCTACGATCCCCTCCCAATTCCACTCTCATAATTTAAGTCTTTTTGACGTTTTAAAATTTAGGGCAAGATATCCATGGAGCCTTGGAGAATCCCATGGTGGATACAAGTATGTTGGAAGAATTCATCAGCAGCGATGTAGAGTTTGGAACTTTGTAAGTATTACAACAACATGTACTTCCCTTCCTTAGCAGGATCTTTTAAGTTGTTTTCATCAGTGCCATGATAAAATATGAACACAACAGTCAGACCTGAAATTTGAGTTTCAAGATAATTGTGGGTCTCTTGATATTGTTACTTGAAGATGATTTGGGAAAAAGATTTACAGACAGTAATAGAAATATGGTTGTAGTGCAACAGAATGAACGATAATGAAGTCTGGGATAATTCATAACTGTTATGATGACTGTGGCAGTAAATGCAAAGCTATTATTTTAACATTCCTGTAAGTGCTATTTAGTGTTTATGTACAGAATAAGTGATATAACTGGGACTAATGTAAAATAAATTGAGAGAATAATGTAAACGTCCCAGTATGAGGGACGCAACGCTATTACTTTCATCCTAATGCTTCATTCAGAACAGAGAAACTGTCCATTAATCTCTCCTGAGACTAACATTAAGAGATACAGAAGATACATAACACAAAGGGTCACGGTCAAAGATGGAAAGTTATGCAGCACCGATCTATCAAAGACTTAACCCCCAAATCTTTCATCTAGGCACCTGTCAGCTGGCAGTTGTTCAATGCAAAATATTATTAATGGGCTGACACTTGCACTTGCCAAGCAGCAGAGCAAGAGAGGATCTTTTAAAAATAATTAAACACTGGAGTTTTCATTTTGGACATGCTCAGCAGCACACGCATTTACTTACAGTGGACTAAATGGGCTTCTACCTGCTTTGTATCATGAATACTGAATTGATACTTTCTCTGCCCATGCTGTAAAAGTAAAGAAGAATGAAGAGGTGGCTCTATATAAATATACATAACCTTTATTTGTAGAATATCTAAACATGTACCAGGCTAAACAGATTATTGAACTCCTGTACGACTACTTTAAAATACTATTCTTCTGCTTTGATACAGAAACATAGCAGAAATATAAATGTGTGTGTACATATATATATAAACACAATATTATGTAGCTTAGGTATATTAGTAGCCCTGCATCTATAATATCTGAGTATTTACATGCAAGGAAATAATCTATAAAGCCACTAGGAATCTAGAGGCTCAACAGGATTTTACACTGATAGCACAATAATCATTAATTAACGAGATTAAGAACACCTGCTGCATCATTGAATCTCTAAAAGTAAAATTATGAAGTATTTGTCTGTCTTGCAGACTCTTTGTACACAAACAGAATAGAATCTCATGATGGGCCTTACCAAAACATGCCGAAGGAGAAAAATATTAAAGTCTCCATATATATATATATATAAAAATATATAAGTACACACACAAAATGAAGACCAACATAATGGCATGTGCAGTAATGAATGCAGACTGCAGCAAAAAGTATCCTTTTACCACCAAGGTCTTGGGTGCATCTGAAAGTGCCCGTTAAAGATCGTCTTGCATCATCGGTGTTATATTTATTCTCCTCTTACACCACATGTGAAGTGCAATGTGCCTTCCTCATCTTTTCCTACAGTAATAGCTTACTCTTGAGCGGTGAAAGGAGAAGGGTTGCATGTCCTTTCCTAAGAAGGCATTTAATTGATATACTATATCTATAGTACAGAATCATTTAAACTGTAGAAGTGCAATACCACTTTTAGTGAAGTTCTATCTTGGAAACATATCCCTCCTACCTCTGTACTTTATGAATACTTTCTTTGTCCTATAAAGCATTTGTCTCTGTATTTCACTGAAATACTCTTACTTAAAGCAGAAATAGAGCATGTAAGGTGTGTTTGAAACCGGAAACATGAACTGAATATGTGGAAGGGAAGTTTTAGACTTTTATGGGGGATTCTTTTAAAATATAACAAGGCTCCTTTAGAATTCAGTAGTATGGATTAAGTTTTCCAGAGGAAAAAATGATTCAAATATTTACCAACTCTATACAAAGTTGGAAAGAATATTTAGGGCAGTAGGTATGATATTTAAAAGCATCAGAAAATTTGTTTTGAAGGCAATTAAAATTTATTCTAATGTGGAATTTTTAAACTTATTTTTTAAGAGGACTGAGGTAGTTGAAGCTAATCAAAAATGGAAGATTGTGGATGTGGCATGTTAGAAAACCAGCAGCGATACATGAAATACACAAAACCAAGTCGAAAGTAATAGGCTGTGGCCAAAAGTGAAACTGTTCTCTCTCACACCATCCAAACTCAGAAATGCAAAACCTGAAGTAGAAACAGTAGAATGAAAATCAGGAGTTCGAAATTTTCCATTGATGCTTGAAAATATTTGCTGTGTATGCGGGAACACAAGTTTTCTGAATATGAGGGTGTCCCTTTAAGCAATTTTATTTTATTCAGCTTCTGTCAGAACATCGGGCTTTAGTAAAGGAGACGTCTCTCACTATCTTGTCATCTTTCCTTTGCTCTGGCCTTTTTAGCCTAACATGTATCTTAAGCACTTATCTTTCAAGTAGTGCTTCAGAGTAGTGTTTGAGCCTACAGAGGAATACCTGGAAGGGTTAAGAGTCCATTTCTTGAACATTCATCTATTCCTAATGTAAGAGGAACCCTCTGTAGTTCCATTGAATGGCAGCAAGACAGCATAGGATTTTCTCTCCTTTAAGCTGCTTTTAAAGCACCATCATGAAGTACTGAAAAACTTGAAGTAAAACAGGAGATGGGACAAACTTGTTCCATAAAGTAACAGAAGACAGAAAGTAGAAGTCTGCTGTAGACTTAGGATGCTTTATTATCAACACAGAATGAATGAGGGGCTTTGCTACATAGTGTGGGAATATCTCTGCTTGTTGCTATGAATTACTCAGGAAGCCTAACTTAAACTGTGGTATAGTTCCAAGTTTTACTCTACAAGAGAAATCCTTTACACACCGTCTGATAGGAGAAACACTGCAAGTGTAAAAGCAAAACAGAGTATCACAGGGACATATAATACAGTATAATCAGTATAGGTACCACAGAGTAATGAATCAGGAACCTTCTTTCAAACCTCAGGCATGTGAATGGATTGAGTTGTTGGAGACAAGTTGAGGGCAAAGCTCCTAGGGTCAGCTGTAAACAAGGCAGCATTCACTTTCTGCCAGAAAATCAGGAGAGAGCAGCACAGTAAAATATGGGCAGGCATGTTTTCCTACAGAGCAGCGTGCCTGCTGTTCTTCAGAAAGTAACAATGAGAGGTCCTGTTTTCAGAGATTTACCTGTTTCAGCAAACAAAATAGTGAATATTGAAGATTGCAGGGCACACTTGAGTTGTTTGGCTTTCCATGATGACCTCTCCAAGCCAGGGGTGTTAAAGCATAAATCTTTTTGTCTTTTTCTATGTGACTCCTCATTAAAAAGGAGTCTCTATCCTCTTAGTGGACATCCTTTAGGTTCTGATACATGATAATAAGGTCTCCCCTAAGCCTTCTGTGCTCAAGGCTGAATTCTCTCAGCCTTACTTTGTCCTCTGATAATCTTAGTGGCCCTCCTCTGGACGCTCTCCAGCCTGTCCCCATCTCTTTTGTATAGCAGGGACCAAGACTGGACGCAGTATTCCAGGTGACCTGACAAGCGCTGAGACTTGCTCATGGCCTGCTGTCCTCTTGGGGTGTCCCTGCTCCAGTGCAGTGGGTCCTGGTACCACAGCCTGGGCAGGAGGATCCCCCCTGCTGCTGCCACTTGCTCACTGCAGGTGCTGAGCACCAGCTTGGCTGGTGGGGGCACTGGCAGCCCTGGGGGCACTGGCAGCAGGGCAGGGTTGAGGTGGGAGCAACTGATGGCCCCATTGTTACCACCTCACGGCTGCCTCCCTGCCCTGCACCCAGGGGCAGGCACAGCCACTCATACCCTTCCTGGTGCACCTTCACCAGTTAATGCAACGTGCGCTTGCAGTCCAGAAGGTCAACCATATCCTGGGCTGCATCAAAAGATGTGTGGTCAGCAGGTCAAGGGAGGGGATTCTGCCCCTCTGCTCTGCTCTTGTGAGACCCAACCTGAAGTCCTACATTCAGTTCTAGAGTCCTCAGCACAGGAAAGGTGTGGACCTGCTGGAGCAGGTCCAGAGGAGGTTTACAAAAATGATCAGAAGCTGGAACACCTCCCCTGTGAAGAGGCGCTGAGAGAGTCGGGTTATTCAGCTTGAAGAGAAGACTCTGGGGGGACTATGTTGCAGCCTTTCAATGCTTAAAGGGGGCTTATAAGAAAGATGAGGAGAAACTTTTTAGCAGGGCCTGTAGCAATAAGACAAGGGGTAGTGGTTTTAAACTAAAAGAAGAGAGGTGTAGACTAGATATTAGGAAGAAAGTTTTGACACTGAGGGTGGTGAAACACTGGAACAGGTTGCCCAAAGACATGGTAGGTGCCCCATCCCTGGAAACGTTCAAGGTCAGGTTGGATGGGGCTCTGAGCAACCTGATCTGGTTGAAGATGTCCCTTTTTACTGCACAGGGATTGGATTAGATGGCCTTCACGATCCGTTCCAACCCAAACCATTCTATGATTCTGTGATTATTTATTCAGGTTTCAGCAATGTATCAAGATTCTTCCTGATAAACAGGACGCTATAAAAAATGGTCAGCAGTAGTGTTTGCATTAAAACATGACTGTATGGCTTTCTTCTGTGGGGAATGAGGGGTTTTTTGTTTGTTTGGTTGGTTGGTTTGGTTTTGAAGCTTTTCTTTAAGGAGGCTGTTGGGATGGACATGTTGATACTCTTTATTTTCAATTCTTTTGTGATTAAGCCATAGAAGATATTTATTATTGGTCCCCCACTGTGTTCTTCAAAAGGGAACTGGAAGATTGTCTGGGAGCGAAATGAGGGAAGGGATCATCATCCGTGGAACCCCCACATTAAGCTTCTGGATCTTTCTGGTGTAAAAGCTCCTGATTAAAACTAAGCAAATGCACTTCTTACATGGGCAGCAGTTCCTGCTCCCCTCTGCACTTGGGCTGCCTCTGGTGGTGAGGAAGGGGCTAAAATGGGACTTACTATCATCCACTAGAGACAGAGAGCACTTTGGCCGGAGTAAGGTCTTAAGAAATCAGCTGGTGAATGAAGATACTACAGGTCTTGAACCTGTAGCCTAGAGAGAACGGTTTTAAAGTCTCTGTGAGCTCCATGTATTCAGAGTTGCTGATATGCCCCCAAGTAACTGAGGAACAGCTCACAGGAAGGAAGGAGGGTTTAAATCAGCAGAGCCGGAGAGGGGTTTGGGCAAGAGCTTGTAGGGATGGGGCTGCCCTGCAAGGGGCAAGAGATGCCATAGAAGATGATCTGATGATGTGTAAGTAACGTTGCTCCTCTGAGAAGGGGCAATAACTGTGGAGAGTAATGCTTCCTGAAGACCTTTGTCAGTAGCCTGGTTGTCCCCCTCCAGCTGCTTTCTTGTAGTCATCCTCTGTGTCTTCTCCCAGTTAAAACTAAAATCTCTTTTTCATCCCAAGGCAAAGCCAGTTGCCAGACTCCCCACCAGACTCAGGATCGGAACTGTGTTCTCCACCACAGCTCCAGAGTAGGTCACATGAATTTACCCTCTCCCAAGCTTGTAGGAAGGTTTCTTGCTTCTCTTACTTTTCCTTACATTCTTGTCTGTTTACTTCTTACAGCCCCATGGCATGACACTACGTGGGCCAGTGGGCTACAGCCTTTGCTCCCACGCCCAGCTGCTGTGGCTCCCGGCAAGCTTCCCTGCAGGTTCATGGAGACTTGCTCTGATCCCAGTGCCAGTGGACATCCCTACAGCATCCCCCAGGGCTGCTGTCTGAAGACAGAAAATGCTGTGGCTCCTTGGAATAATTCTACATCTTCCAGCTGTTTGGGTTTTAGTTATTCATACTTTCAACCAAATGCATCTCAGGTTTCTGGGTAAATGATAAAGCTTTTATGGAAAGGATGAGACAGATACCAAAAAAAAAAAAAAAAAAAAAGCTGTTATAAGATGTAGTTAAAGACTGGTGTAAAATCTCCATGAGTGTAGGGTATTCCACAGGGTGGCAGTGTTTAGACGTTTTTGAGACGCTCGTGGTTGAAGGTTTTTTTAAACATATTGATTGGCGTTCAGATTAGAAGTAGGAATGTATTTAAATTCTGAAAACTTTATGAGGCTAAAGAGAGATCAACAGGTGCTTCGTAACTGGATTATAAAAACATTCAGGCATTTGGCAATACCTATTACAAGAATTTGTCCGTAAGAATCTTGTAAGTGTTTTGACACATGAGAAAAGAAAAATTGTCGTATCTATGTAAGCACAAGTGAAATAGTATTCATGTGCCACCTGCCATATGCACCCACCAGCATGTTGTGGATGTTTAATTATTTAAAATACACTGGCGAATGCAAGCATCCAACCATGATACCTAGTAAGAATGAAATGACTGATGCAAGCCAGAGGCGAACCTCCTTGGTTATGGAGAGAGACGTTTGAAGTCATCCGTGGTAGTCCTGGGCTTGCAGATGTTTGTCCCTCTCTCTCCTGTGCAGAGCTCAATTATGTGTTAGACAGGGGCGAAGGAAGCTGGGCCTGGGTTTCTCAGTAGAACTGTTTGTGTTCTTTGTTTGTTTTGAGTACCCACTGGGCCTGACTGAGACCTGGAGTCTGGCTTGTTTTTTTTTCCCCCCGTCCAGAAGGAGTGACCATTCTATCTTGCATTTTAGAATATCAAAGCTTTGAAATAAGTTGGCTTTTTTCCCTTTGCACAAAGGAGCAAATCTCACTTTCTGGGAAAGTGGAAAACAGTTAATCAGTAGTTGCTCCTTGAGATCTCTTCATTAATATATTAGTTTAACTGCTACTTCTGTTTTCTGTCTAAGAGTGAAGGTGAGTTCACACTCAGTGCTGTTCAACTGTTCAAGATGATTCTGTGATTTTAATGCAAATGTCAGGAGATGATAAAACCATGCCACATAGGCCCTCTGTAGATTTTTAAAAAGACATCAACTTCTCTAATCATATGAAATAAAAACTAAACTAATTCATGTTTTGGAAGGAAAAAACACATAATTCAATTTTAAAAAGCCAACAACAATCTCCTCCCCCGAGCAAATCAAAAGCTGGGTGATGGTACAGTTAGAATGAGATACCTGGGTGTTCTCTTGTTATGATTCTGTAGTATCTGTATTTATACTTATGAATGAGTAATGTGATGTGTATTTTAAAAAAGTATTTCTGCAGCATCAGGCAAAAAAAGGAAGCTCTCACAATTACTGGGAGATGCCACTGATTCTCCAGTCCCATCTCAGGACTCCAACCAAGGTAATCAACTGTGTGAAGATAAAATTTAATGTTTCATACTGTAAACAAGTAAATATTTTAAGAACACAGCTCCTGCTGACTCTGACAAGGTAGTGGCATTAGCAGCCTCTACTCCACTACCAGGTTTAGAGGAATGTATCTTTTCAGTGTTTTTGCAAACCAGGACCTGTTTATCTTTGGTGAAGAGATAAGAAGCATTAGAGGTTCATGTTTTCTGAGGTTTCTCTGGACAAAATGTTCTGCCCTTCTCCATAGGTGAGCCTGCAGTACACAGGCGATACCATACTCTGCTGACTTTGCGTGGCGCTAAATTGACTGGGCAAAGAAACTGTGTTGGGTCAGCTTAACAGGGAATTAACGTGGTGGATGAGCAAACAGATTGCAGTTTATCATCTCAACTCCACATTTTTTCTACAAAGTGTATCTGTGCACAAGCTTAGTAAAAGCTGTCAGCTCTTCCCCACCCCTTCCCCAAATCAATTTGGTTCATTGTTCTATCAAGATAAAAATGCTAAGCTTATACCAATTATATAAAAAAAGCTTATCAGGCATATACAGAATGGATCAGCTTCTGTGAAGTGTGAGGCTCTCTGTAAATGAATGATTTGTAATGAACAGTTTATCTGAGGAATTTCATCCTTGTCTGTTCATGGAAAACCTGAGTTACTTGTTATTTCTTCAGAGTAAATTGTTTTTTAGAATTCAATCAAACTTTTAGAACACTTTTAATGAGTAGCAACTGTTACTTTTCCTTTGGTAGCTTTATTTGATCAGTGTTGTTCAATTGTGATGAATCCTCTAAGTCTGCCACTACTGGAAAGAGAAGATGAGCTCCTGTATCTAAAATTGCTATTCCTGTTTTTAATACTTAAAGACATAGCTTTGAAATGTGCTTTCCTTGGGAGTCATTGTTAATAAAATGTCACGGACAGATGCTATTGGAAAAAGAACACAGCCATTGGGAAAAATGTCATGGGGATCTTTTAGAAATGAGGTGTGAATTTCTTTACTGTGGGTTTTTAAAAATATTTTCACTCTGCTGTATGTCAGAAGCAGGAAACTGCAAATGAAGCTTGGGCGTGAAATGATTCCGTAGGCTCTGCCTTACTGTGCTGCCACCGGCTGTGGATGGATCTTAGCTTATATGCTTAATGACGTATTTTCTACTGTCCTTACTGTACTCCATTTATGTGTCTCTCTTATCATATTCTGCTTGGTCTTCATAAAATGTATAATATCTCAGAGAAATGCAGCTGATCCTGTCTATCTCTGAACGCTGTAAAACGTAGTCAGGAAATATTAACTAGTCAACCAGATGTAATGGTGGATGCCCATGGAAAACTGTGCCTCCTGCTCTGGGATGAAGTACCTGTTGCAGTGAGTTCGAGTATATTCAGTTTAAACATGTAGGAGAGAGAATAAAAAAACCCCATAATTATTTTGACTAATTGCTTCTTGCAATGTTGAAGCTTTACAGTAAAATGATTATCTGCCCCCCTTCCACCTCCCTCCCAATGAAACAATCCATCTTTTTGGAGAGAATTAAAAAAGGAAGTGCTGCTTGTGCAATATTTTGCAGATCAGGAAAGCTGAAAAAATTATTTTCTAGGGCAAGGGAATATAACACAATCTCTTGGAATAACAGTGAGGTTTAAATACATATGCAATATATTTATCTTTCTGTGTATGTATATGTGTGTATTTATAAAAATGTTTATGCAGGATTTTGGGCTAGTTGCAGAAGTAATAACTGAATTGTCACTATCTCTCTACAGCAACTGTTACAGAGTGTGCTGCTGAAGTGCAAGAATATGACAGTGATGGACAGAATGCAACTTTGGAAAAATGCTGTCAAGCTCTAACATGGCAACCTTATCAAGCTTCTCAGTGGAACAGCTTATTTAACTCTAGTTATGAAAAACTGTAAGCACTGATATTTTCTCTTGGAAACAGGTTTTGGGGTTTGATTTTTTTTTTGTTATTTTTTTTCCTGTTAATATTCTTTTGTAGGAATAAATTATAAGTTTGGCATTCCCTGTTCCTACTGAAAATAAGACTGGAGAGGGGGGTATAGCAAGTGTAATAAAATATGAATCAGCAGATATATCAGATAAGCAGATCTTTAAACACTAGTTGAAATTCATGCTGGTTTTTCTGGATTCCCTTCAGGGATTTAGGGAAGAGAAATGTCTTTATCTTAAAGTACCTGTTAGGTTTTGTTTATTTTTGTCAAGCACATTGGGGTAAGTAATTACTGATCATATGGTACTTTTCCCTTTAAAGGCCTAAAACATTAAAGCAAAATGGAAATAGAAGATATGTGACTTCTGGGCTCATATTCAAACCCAGGAGCTAGAGGAGCAAAATGAGGCTCCCATGATCCAAGAGGAGGTGGTCAGAGCCTTGCTGGCCCGACTGGACAGTCGCAAGTCTATGGGGCCGGACGGGATTCACCCTAGGGTACTGAAGGAGCTGGCGGATGTGCTGGCCAAACCCCTTTCCATCATCTTCCAACAGTCCTGGAAGACTGGGGAGGTCCCACTGGACTGGAGGCTGGCTGATGTTGTGCCCATCTACAAAAAGGGCCGCAGGGAGGACCCAGGAAACTGCAGGCCTGTCAGTCTGACCTCAGTGCCAGGGAAAGTCATGGAACAGGTGATCTTGAGTGCTATCATGAAGCACATGCAAGAGAACCGGGTGATCAGGCCCAGTCAGCATGGGTTCACAAAAGGCAGGTCTTGCCAGACTAACCTGGTCGCCTTCTATGACAAAGTGACCCGGCTACTGGATGAGGGAGGGGCTGTGGATGTGGTCTTCCTGGACTTCAGCAAAGCCTTTGACACAGTTTCTCACAGCGTTCTGCTTGAGAAACTGTCAGCCTCTGGGCTGGACAGGCGCACACTCTCCTGGGTGGAAAACTGGTTGGATGGCCGGGCCCAGAGAGTGGTGGTAAATGGTGTGGAATCCAGCTGGAGGCCAGTGGCAGGTGGGGTTCCCCAGGGCTCAGTGCTGGGTCCAGCCCTGTTCAATGTCTTCATCAATGACCTGGATGAAGGCATCGAATGCACCCTTAGCAAGTTTGCGGATGACACTAAGCTGGGTGGAAGTGTCGATCTGCTGGAGGGTCGGGAGGCTCTGCAGGGGGATCTGAACAGGCTGGACCGCTGGGCGGAGTCCAATGGCATGAGGTTTGGCAGGGCCAAGTGCCGGGTCCTGCACTTGGGGCACAACAACCCTATGCAGTGCTACAGACTGGGAGAAGTCTGTCTGGAAAGCTGCCTGGAGGAGAGGGACCTGGGGGTGTTGGTTGACAGCCGACTGAATATGAGCCAGCAGTGTGCCCAGGTGGCCAAGAAGGCCAATGGCATCTTGGCTTGTATCAGAAACGGCGTGACCAGCAGGTCCAGGGAGGTTGTCCTCCCTCTGTACTCGGCACTGGTGAGACCGCTCCTCGAATACTGTGTTCAGTTCTGGGCCCCTCACCACAAGAAGGATGTTGAGGCTCTGGAGAGAGTACAGAGGAGAGCAACAAAGCTGGTGAAAGGGCTGGAGAACAGGCCTTATGGGGAGCGGCTGAGAGAGCTGGGGTTGTTTAGCCTGGAGAAGAGGAGGCTGAGGGGTGACCTCATTGCTCTCTACAACTACCTGAAAGGACGTTGTAGAGAGGAGGGTGCTGGCCTCTTCTCCCAAGTGACAGGGGACAGGACAAGAGGGAATGGCCTCAGGCTCCGACAGGGGAGGTTTGGGCTAGACGTTAGGAAAAAATTCTTTACAGAAAGGGTCATTGGGCACTGGAACAGGCTGCCCAGGGAGGTGGTTGAGTCACCTTCCCTGGAGGTGTTTGGGGCACGGGTGGACGAGGTGCTGAGGGATATGGTTTAGTGTTTGGTAGGAACGGTTGGACTCGGTGATCCGGTGGGTCTCTTCCAACCTGGTTATTCTGTGATTCTGTGATATAATCTAAGCATTAGTAACTATAGACTTATACATATGATGTGCAACTATGGGTCAAAGGTTTAGAGTTTTCCTGTACAAATCAGAACTGTAAATCTTAATTTTTAGCCAGTTGATCTGGGGAAGGTGACCCAAATTCACTTTACATCCCCAGTTTTCTCCATTCTAGCATTTAATGAATGATCCCTTTTAACAAAAAGCTTTCAAGAGTGTCTGGTCAGTTCACCAGGACTGGTGCAAACAATTTGTCAGTGACTCTGCACGACTTAGCACAGTAAAGGTTAATATTCCTCTAGCTCAACCTGCTAAAAGGAATCATGGGAGTTTGGAATGTATCAGTATCGTTGCGGATGTCCACTGCATGATAGGGGCAGTGCACGTTTTACTGTATCCTGCACGACTCTTCTCTTAAAGTACTGACAAGACAAGAGAGCAAAGCAGCTCACTGTCCACACCATTCTACTCCTTGGGAGTCAGACGGGCCAAGAAACTTCTGGCTGTGTTTGTGATGTGAATTATCACTCTAAATGCACGTGGCTCCCAAATCCTGTTACATTTTCAGTCAACGACTACATGACAGCTGTAAGCTGATGGTGGGAGATTGCTCTCTTGCTGCTACCTGATTACTTGTTGGTTTCCATACACTTAGAATTTAAATTCCAGATGCAGATTTCTTGGTGGTTTATGTCAACAAAGACAATGCTGAGCGTTAAAGCATCCAAATACATGTACTGTTATCATTACTGTGGAATGGGAGTAGATGTTATTTGCAGAGGAAGTCAGTGTTACTTTTAAGTGAGGTCAATGGCAGTACCTTTGTTCCAAGGTGCACTGTAGTTACAGCACAGTGCACAGATTTTCTGAGCTGTGATCCTGTATTCTCCTCCGAAGAGTCATATGCTTATCACTGCTCAGAGCAGATGGATTGGTCCGGTACCTCAAAAGTGCTGTGCCCGCTGCTGTGCCCAAGGGCATTTCTCAGGTTAATTATTGTGTTCCATTTCATTCATCCAGTATTTTAACTTTTTGATTATTTCATTTTCACAACAGAATTCTGTTAGCTGAGGTAGATTCATTAGAAAAGGTTGCTTTACCATTAGATATACCCTGCATTTTGTCTACTTTGCACTTTATTAGCCACTTGCCCCATTAATATTGTGATTGGTGTGACTGTGTTACAAAAATATTGTCCGAAGACTCGAATTCTGAATAGAAAAAGGAATTCAAAGACTATTTCTAGTAGGAATGCTTGTGTCACTGGGATATCCCTTGCTTCCAAAAAGTTCTACCAAGTTTTATTGTACTGTTTGGTAAATCTGACCATTTTTTGTGTGATCAGATCAAAATATGTATTTGCTTTTATTTAATGTAAATGGCATTCTCAGAAAATTACAAACATGAAGTTCATCTCTAGGAGTAATTCTTTCAAAGAATTCAACTTGGAGAAATGGAAATTTGTACCTTTGCTTCTCAATCTGCTTATCTGTAAGCAAGTACGCTGAAATTGCTTTAATAGTATCAGCTACTGAACTTGCTTCACATCCAGATCTGAAAGACTCCTTTCCTTCCTATGAAATAAACACATTTCTTAAGTAAATACAATTATTAGTTGTATGAAGAAACTGAAGAAGTTTTGCTTCTTAAATAATGATGATTTGAGGAAAAAAGTAGACAATCGTAATTTAAAATATGAATTAACATATTATTTAGTTTTGAAGTAGTTGCAAAGTATTTTATTCTTTATTCCCCATCCCAGAAAACTGATAACTATTTGAAAGTGGCCTTTTGTTCATAATTTATAGAAAGATAATAAAGTCTGTATGTTTCTTATGAAGACTGTACATTTTGATATTTCCAACTAATAATGTGCAAACAAATGGATGGGTTCTGGAAAAGCTTTCTTTAGTGACTGGATTAATGAGAGGTTCTCAGGAGCACCAGATGAGATTGTTATTATCATACTTCCATTAGCAAGAAAAGCCAATGCCCATATAAGAGAACCTTGCCACATGGTCCTATTATTTTGGCATTATCCGTCACTTAAATCAGAGGACTGGAAAAATTGTTGGGATGATGAATTCACTGGTCCTTTTAGAAAGATCGTTTGATACCTTTCCTTGTTTGCTGTGAATCATAAAGACAGAATATTCTTTCTCTTTGGGTGATGGACTAGCCCACTGAATAAGTAGAATAGGGTTACCTTAGTTGAGGTAGGATGGACAACATCGTAAAGGAGAGTTTTATAGTCATCTGGCCAGAAGGTCAGTATTGATAGCTTTTCTTAGCTTGTGTAAAGTCGTGTTCAAATTCCAGCAGCTTCTGCAGAAGCACTAGGTGTGGGAATTCAGGAACAATATTAATAGATCCTTGCTGGCTTGTTAGCACATTGCTGTTTGCAGCTTTCCTTCAACTCTGTTGTTCATAGCAAGGAATGCTTGAATACACTAAAAGATTTGATTGTGCTTTTAGGTGCAGAGAGTTCCTTTACGCCAAATTTGTAAGTGAGGATTGTGTAAACTTCTCCACATCTGGTTTCCAAACCTTTCATTTGTCAGAGTACATTTTATGTGCATTTTCATTTTTACACCTCTAAGGGGTGAAGAATAAAGTACTTGTAGAACTGGTGATTATAAAGCTATGCTTCAGCTCCCATTTTGTCAGTAAAAATCAGGTGGATTTTCAGACCACATAAAAAAAATAGGAACTCAAGCTGCCACTCAAATATGCTCGTACTCAAATTTTTGTTCTTTACTCTTGTTCTTATAGACCTCCTATAGGATATCATATTGTCACAGATAAAGGATTTAATTTTTCAACAACTGATGATGCCTTTGTGTGTCAGAAGAAGAATCATTTCCAAATCACAGTCCATATTAGAATCGCTGGACATCCAAAATATGTCAAAACTCAGCTGGGGGGGAAACCAATAGAAAAGTATTACTTGAAAGCTTTTGGAATAAAGGCAAGTATTTCTCCTCTGTGCTTATTACTTCTAATAAGTTAGTATGTACTTTTAATAAGTTAGTACGTGATTATCCATATAATAAGGTAAAGAACGAATCCTTTTCTTAGTCATTTTTGACCAAGAACTGACAAAAGGCAGCTGTTAAGTTACCAGTGGCTTCTGTGTGGGACTCTTACAAAAAAAGGAATATTTCATGGATGCTTGTGGTGTTGTATGCCGAAAGGCACCACGTTTGCCTGTTTGCCATGGTTTCACTGACTTCCCTCACTTTGGTTGAAATTTTATTCCCTCTGTGGGCAGTGCAGGGGTGTCAGATGGTGTGTAGGTGGCCAGTCTACCCATAGGTCAAAAAGATGTGTTGAAAAAAACAGTTCACAAGGCAAAGAAAAAGAATAAAATTTGGTTTTCCTGAACAATTCACAGAATTTCCCTATTTCTTTTTGCCAGGCTTTCCATTTTCATTTTAAGAATCAAATTCTTCCCACCTATTATGGATCCACAAGCTTGCATAGAGAGAAGTAGTAAAAAAATGTTCATCTTTCTAAAAGATTTTAACAGTTTTTTTACTTGCTACCAGAACTCATTGATTTAAAAAATCCATGTAGCTGTTACAGTTAGTTTTGCTTAATGCATTATAAAACAGTAAGGCATAAGAAATTAGTGAATATTACTGTCATCTGTTCCCATCTGAAGCAAAGTACTGCTTGGTACCATTCCAGAAAGGTACAGACATTTACATTAAAATAACTTATAGAACAACCTTGCATAAGTTCAATAAGTTCAGTTCTCATGTTAAATATCTATATTTATGCTTCTGGATAGAATGAACTAATAACAGCCTAGATTCAAGTCTAGATTCAGAAAGCAGTTTTTCTTTTGCAAGTTAATTCATTACTTTTCCTTTCCCCTCACCCCTCTTCCTTTTATGTTAGATCCACAGAATGATTTGGGGCTTCAGATTAGCTGGAACTCAACATTGTCAGGTGTCACCTGATCAGTGTACAATTCCTGTGTTACTTTTATGCAGTTCCATGAGAAATGAGAGAGCTCTCACCGTGTCAGACCAATTTGTCTATTAATTTCTACTGCAAATTTAATATTCTTGCCAGTTTCAAAAATACTTTTTTCTTTATAGGTGGAAAGTCCAAATCAAACAATTGCTATTGAACAGTCTCAGTCAGATCGAAGCAAAAAAACTTTCCATCCTCTTAGGTAAGAATTTTAAGAAATTTATTCGTTTTTATTTCAATACTCGATTGGTCTGAAATGCGAAGTAGGTTTTTTTGGAAACTTGTAGTAGTTCTAAGCCTGTCTTCTGATCTTTATCCAAATTCCATTCTGGGTGAGCACATAGAATCAGAGCAGTACTATACAGCTGGCTTCCCTTCATTAAGGAAAATTTCAGCAGCCTCACAAATGTGTCAAGTATGCCTGTCCAAAATATTTATATTCAGCTAGCAACACTGTTGTATGCTGTTTAGAGCTGTATGGCAGATGATTTCCCTTCTTAAGAAAGGTCAGTAATGTTCCAGTTCTGCATGAGCATAAGATGTATTTGTGGTGCCATTAAGGCAGAGCGCCCCTGCTAGAAACCTGTGTGGCTTCTTCTCGGAACTCTCTGTTGTTCTTCTGCATCTTAACTCACTGGCAGAATCAATGTTTGTTCTTCTGACATGTCTACTGTTGGAGCTGATCTGTTCTCCATGAATAATTAAATAAGATTTAAAAGAAAACGATAAGATGATGTCAAGTTTGACAGGATAGTGCTGGGATAAAGGCTGCAATGTATAATCTGCAAAAATTAACTTTGAGCATGGGAAGAAAAAGCTCAATTTTCACTTAATTATCTCTATCATGGCATTTTTCTTCCTCTTGCATACTGAAGAACAGACTATGGCCGTGAGTTGTTTCATGGGTTAAGATAGTGTAATTTTCATTTATACCAGATGAGAATGCAGTTGGTGAACTGTTTTCTCAATGCAAACTCTTTATTCATATCAACTATCACTTGCAGGAGCAGTGCCACTAGGTATTTGAGACAGGCGTATATTTTATACTTCCAGGCATTCAAATCAGGTGTAGGTGAAAAAAAGGACAAGGAGTAACGTATATTTATTTTATGTGGAAATTAGCTCAAATAATAAGCACTGTTACCCTTGGCAAGCAACGAATACCCGTCATACGGAACACATACAGTTTTAGTATGTTCAACACTGTGTACAACCAAAGCAAGAAACGCAAGACTTCTTTTACTAAGAAAGGTCCTGTTGGTTTGTTTATCTCCATGACATAGTCACTGTGTTTTTAATACATTTTTATAAAGCATGGTCACTGAATTTTATTGAGGTTCCTCTGTTTTTTTCCATTTGCATTTTTTTATCCAAACTGTTTTAATGAGTTTGAGGAAATTTGGCTTGAGCCAGGTAGATCTCCAAATGTTTATTTCTCTGATCTTGTTTCCTTTTCTCTTTTAGAGTTGATCTGCCAGGGGACCAGATAACTAAAGTAACACTGGGGAGGTTGCATTTCAGTGAAACAACAGCAAATAATATGAGAAAAAAGGGAAAACCTAATCCTGACCAGAGGTATTGCTATAGCTGGTTGGCCTCTGTGTGTGAAATGGAAAAGAAAAGTCCTACGTTAGAGTGGAGCTGATGTTCGTGAAAAATCTCAGTGTTGCTAAATCCTGTGATTTTTTTTTTAATCTTCAGATTCTGTAATAACTTGGTATCTGCTTAAATGCCTTTCTTCTAGAGTCACAAAATGATATGAAGGTAAAAGAAAATGTCTCATCCTCATGCTTAGAGATTGTTTCAGGAAAACACAGCCAGAATGTTGGCTGATGAGAACAAGTAGACAAAAAAAACAAATAATGATAATTTTCTGCTGGGGAAGGAAGGGTCTTCACCTCTGCCTCTTGATTACTTAAATTTGTCAAAATTCATGTTACCTTTTTTCATTCTCAGTGATTGTGGGGATTGAAAGAGCATATAATTTGAAAGTGAAGGAAATATTTTTTCTTTCATATTGCAACAATTACATTCTAAAAATGTGCTGGCTGTCTTTCTATGCATCAGTGATACCATTGTATTTAAAACATTTTTTTTTCTGTGAAAAGACATTATTTCAATTATTGTCTTGATTAAATCAACTTCCTATTAGATACTTCATGCTGGTAGTTGGACTATATGCTGTCTCTCAGGACCAATTCTACCTCCTGTCTGCAAGTGTGTCTGAAAAGATCATTGTGAGGGTAGGTAGAAATTTGTATTGTTTTCATGTGAAATACATTTACTGTTTTTCATTACTTTGAAATTTCAATGAAGAGAGATCCTTCAATGTGTGTGAGACAGTTTTTTAATAGGAATCCGGGGAATGAGATTTTGCAAACCTGGCTACTATTCCAGATGAAGAAAAAAGAGGGCGGAAAAGCAGAGGGATCAAGAGGCTGCGATTTGAAGTGGTAAAAATGTCAACAGGAAAACTGGAATGAAAAAAATGTCATTTCCCACACGTCTGACAGGGCTTGAGTAGCAAGGCGCAATGAGCCAGCTGCTAGTTACCTTAAAGTGGTAAAGCTGTGCAAATGCACTGCGGGAGAAAGCAACTCATGTTCTGGCCTTTTATACACCCAATCCTAACATAACAGAACTACCAGCTGAGGAGTGGTTATCAGGCACATCAGATCATGCTCTAATTGTGACAAACAGTGGTGAATGCTCAGTATCATGCATTGTAGATGGCAAAGCCTTGTGAGAACCTGGCTTCTTGCAATAACTGCACACTTTTTATCATGATCAAACTCTTGTTGAGACAAAAATTTTAAAGACTGAATTCAATGTTTTTAAAGAAACAAACAAAATTAGTTATTGAAACAAAATACCTTTTCTATTTATACATACTCGGTTGCTTTTTTTGGTGTTCTTTGAAAGACACTGTTTCTTCAATGTAAAATTTCTAATATGAAATAATTTTAAACATTACAGGGGATTTTAGAGCATTTATGAATACGTTTATTTTGTGATTTGTCAGTGAAAATAACATTTGGTTAACCAGATAGTAGTAAATATTTGTTTTTCCAGATGGTCACCTCTTCAGGAACTGCTATTTATAGACTTCTTAGGTCTTCAGGAGCTAGCAAACAGTTTTTGAATGTAATTTGTACTTCAGTATATCAGTTGTTGAGTAAACACAAAATTAATTTGGTAGCTGTGCCTTGCTGAAATTACTATTAGAAAGTGAATTTGTTGCTGCCTGTTACTTCAAGCAGTGTTTTCAACCAGTCCAAAACTACAAATAAATGAAAGAAATCTCTTTGTCCCCCCTTTTTTTGAGGCATATTAGTAAGTCTTAAGCTTCTCAGAATGTCAAATGACTTTTGTTGTAGTGACTTAACTTTTATGTGTGTGTTTTGTTGTGGAAGTGCCCACGAAGAGACAAGTATTTCCCGGGCCATGGTTTGTTGAGCATTTCATTTTGGTGCAGCACTGAATGAACACTGCTTGACTCATTTCTGCTCCTATCAGGCTTATGGCTCTTATTCACACACCCTTCCTCATCCATGCTGGTGCAACTGGTTTTGCCCTGCAATGAACAGGAATGGGGACAGATCTGTGTTAAAAAGAAATCTAATTGTTGTGCTGAGTTAATTTTAAGCCAGGCTGGTTCTTCCATATCTTCTGTGCCAGTGACCAGCAAGAACTGAGGGCCAGCAGGCAGGGATGGGTGATGGAGTGGTGTGGGCTGCCTACACTAGTTCTGCTGGCAGAAGAAATGTAGATCAAGCTATGGCCCTGGAGCATAATTTGGATACCTTTCCTTCCCCTGTGTCACACATCTCTGTTCCTTCAGTTGTGCTGAGGTGATTGCCTGTCTCACCTTGCTGCAAAATGATTGCAGGGAATAGAATGGGCCAGAAGAGTAAACCTAACCGTCTCCACAGTCATGGCTCCCCAGCCTCTGTGAAAGAGGGAGGCAGTCTCACTACCCCTTCTTGCCTCACCTCCTGCTCCTCGTTTAATATTTTGGTTGTGGAGCAAGGAGCCACTGTACTAGGTACTGTGTAAACAGAACACAATGAGTCTTTTCCGCAAAGGCTTTACAATTAAATTTGTGACTTACTATTTAGATAATGCAGTTGTGCTTGTTTCTTAAGCTTACTTTTTAAAAAATAATCATTGCTAGAAACCTGCAATACATACTATTCATGGTTTGGAGCATCTGCTTTAGGAGAACAGGACCTGTGAATGCAAGCCCAGATCACCTCTGATCTGTTCAGCACAGGTTTTCAATACATGCTGGAAATGTTTATGAAACAGCACGTAAAGACAGAAAAAACCTGGTATGGCCAAATGCAGTTCCAAACCTACTTTTTTTTAGCATGTATTTAATCTTGGCTTTGTTGATTTTTTGTTTCTTCTTTTCTGTGCTGGTAAATAGATGGTTATGTGGTGTAATGTCAAATGTAAAATTTGGAAAGCTATAGACATCAGTAATTTAGCTTAAAGTAATAATAAAATAGAATTTTAGAGGGAAAAGCAATGAAGCCAATGTTGTATGAGCAGAAACACTTCCTTAGAAGTGATTCCACTCTGTTGTTTTGTTTTGTTTTCTGTTGTTAGTGTGTTAGAAATGCTCTTGAATGCAATTTAAATATTAAATATCAGGAATTTCATTTTTCCCCGAAATCCTACTGGAATAAGCAATAGTAAATCTATGCTGTGCTCTGTCTTTAAACATAATTTTTTCTTCCAGGCATCTAACCCAGGGCAGTTTGAGAGTGACAGTGATGTACTGTGGCAGCGAGGACACATTCCAGAGACGACAGTCTATCATGGTCGAGTAGGAATTAACACAGACGCACCAGACGAGGCACTGGTTGTCTGTGGAAATGCAAAAGTTATGGGCAGAGTCATGCACCCCTCTGACAGCCGAGCAAAACAGAATATCTGGGAGGTGAGGTCTGTGGAGTATCTAGGGCATTTATGTTGCACCAGAGCATGTGTGGATCATTGTTCTGACATGTTAAGCAGCTTCTTTATCGTGGGTGTGCTGAAACGCTGGCCTAAAGAAACTGGGTGTTCCACTGTGCTGCATGAAGCCAGTGCTCATAGACTTTGAAAGAGACTGACCATAGAAGCTGGGGATATTCCTGTAAAAAGGAGTTGTCAGGGTGAAGGGTAGCTGGCAACACCAATACAAATACTGCTCTGCTAATGGGTAACGGGGTGATTGTCCGTATTTGTTGATGTAAATATTGGTCAAGTGGCTGTATCAAGCTTGTTGTATCAGTGATGTCCTAGATGCCATGACCATTCTTAATGTTTCACCATATGAATTTTGTATTTGTCTAACTAGGTTGATACGAATGAGCAGTTGAGAAGAATAAAAGAAATGAGGCTGGTGGAGTATGACTACAAGCCTGAATTTGCATCTGTTATGGGAATAAAAAATACCCATGAAACAGGTATTCAGTCAGCTGTGTTCCCAGTTTTCATTCATTGCTTTTTTTTTTCACCCACCGTTGTTCATTGTGCCATAGTGCCTTTTAGCACCCTGCTCTTTCATGCTCATTTCTTAGAATACTGTGATCACACACTTTGCTGTGTTTCTGTTGTAATATAAAAATGCCAAAATTTAGTATTCCTGGTAATTTTCCAACTTCAGTTTCAATTTTTACAGACAGGAGGTTATTTTTGCAGAGGTTTAATGAGAATGAAGTATGTGATCACAGACAATTTTGGTCTTATTGCAGAGAAATATCAATTCTAAATATTTCTGTCTGTTTTCTGTGAAATGGAAAAAAAAGTTCAGTCTTGGATTTTCCTACCACAGGGAGATTCTAGATCACGTTTGGCTCTACATAGAGCTTTTAGGATGGACAACTCAAAGCACACAACCATGATCAGTGGTATGCCATTTGTTTCCTAACTTCAGTTTCTCTTAAACAGGAATAATAGCCCAGGAAGTGAAGGAGCTTTTACCTCAAGCTGTTAGAGATGTCGGAGATGTTGCTTGTAATGATGGAGAGAAAATAGAAAATTTCCTCATGGTTGACAAGGTATGGTCTTGAGAGAAAGAGGAAATGTGTACCTAGTCTGTTCCTTTGATACATATGGAGCTATGAACATACTCTCTGTTTTATACAGAGCTCTAGGCTTGTACATATGTTTACAAAATTATGTAGCAAATTATTGAGAAACACTGAACTACCAAGTGTTAGTGACTGGCAGAATCTTTTAACGATTTACATTAAAATCTCATAATAATAGTAAATAAATATCCATTAAAAGAGAAAAGGAAAAAAAATATTTTTGCTGAATAAAGATGGATAATGATTTCATAGCATCGTTCCAACAAGTGGGACTCCAAAATATGCTTTTGTGTTTATGTGTTAACTAACTGTTCCAGAAATGAATTAAGAAATGAAGTCATTCTATTTGTTAAATAGAGACTTCCTGTCTTTAATCCTGTTGCAATCACTTTGTATCAAATACAAATGCTAGCTGGCTGAGAAGGCTTTTTTTGGCCAGCTGAAATCCTTATTGTAGCGTCAAAATCATATACTATAAAAAGTTTACAGCACACAAAGTGATAACTGTGCTCACAGGTTGGAAACAATGCCTTAGCCTGTTGTCCTGTGCCCTCTTACCCTGCTTTTCCTTTGCAAATAGGACTGCAAGGGACTGTCAGTCACAGTGACCAGCCACACATGACTGCAGACAGCACTTGGCCAGAACATTGCTCAGGGCAGCCCCTTTGCTGTGTGCTGGTTCCCTGTTAGTCAAGGACTGTTTCACAGCTTTTTACCCTCTTACAGCTGATAATGGGAAGAGGGAGGTTTTATGATTGGTAACCTCGGAGGATGTCTTGAACATGATCCTAAATTCTTCCATTATTCTACTGAAAACACAAGTTTACACCACCAAACTTGGAGAAAATATCTATAAAAAATATTACGTGTCACTTGTCGTCTTTTGATAGGCTACAAATAAGTTGAATTCATAGGTTAAATCTGCTAGGCTGTTTCCTTTCTAAAGGGATCACAAATTAGACACCAGCTGTAGAAAGAGCACTTCCTAGAGATACTGTTAAAAAGGAGACTTTAAGAAAATTTGCTGTATCTGGTCAGAGTTCCAGCCTATAGCTGATTCTAGCTGTGGTATTAGACAGTGACATCAGGTTTATTTTGCCCTTTAGCCCTTCCTGTTAAATTGTGTGGCAGCCGCAGCATCACTTGCATTTTTGAACCCCTGTGGGGTTCAAAGTGGGGGGGATTTTATGGATGATAGTGGTTTTGATTTAATAGACAAAATGCTACAAAAATGTATCTAATGGAAATATGCTGTTTGACCCCATCATTTTTCCTTTCTCCTCTGTAGCTTGGGTCTCTGGACAGCACTTGCCAGGATGTGCTCCAGGGATGAGATCTAGCAAACGCAGAAAGCCGACTGTAGCATGCAGGGTCACATGGATGTGGCCCAAGCAGGAACGAGTTATTACAACACTGACTTACTTACTGCTTAGCTTTTTCCTGACTGCTTGTCTGTGTCTGAAGTCACTTCACAATTGGACGTTGTTTTAATTTGGTTAGGTAAATTACTGCAGTGCTGCTTGTGCTTTCTCCTCTTTCTGCTGACACATGTGGCAGTTCTGTGACCTTTGAGGAGACAGGGGAGGCGGCATCTATGTCTAACAGTTTAAGATGTATTTTGAATTCAGAGCTTTGGGACATCTAATGTTCCACGTGGGCTATTTGCTGTAAATATCTAGAGCTTCCAAATCCAGAACAGTTTAGCACCTGGAGTTGTAAATGGACATTGCTTTGTATGCTTGCTTATGGTTAGGCAGGTAATGAGGCCTTGAACTTTGTTATTTTGCATTCCAAGTTTAGTTCCAGATAAGAGGGACATTGGCTTATTTGGTTGTGTCTCTTTGCCAGTTACCTGCTTGACATTGTTGCACTCTGTAAAATAAGTTGATTGCATCGCGTATTTGAACCAGGCTCTGCTACATGCTAGAGAAATGCCTCAGCTGTGTGGCAATTGGCTATTTTGGGACAGGGATCTTTCTTCTCTTCTCAGTCTCACTGTGCTCAGTACTTTGTCATCAGTGAGGCAGTAAAACACTCATCAGTACTTTTTTTTCCCCAAAGAAAGTATTCCTTCACTTTGCCTGATGAGCCATTTTGTCAGCTAGTTGAAGTCACCTAGAAGAGATTCATGCATGATTTGAAGGGAATGGAAAGGGCAGCTGCTACATATTATTGACATGAGGACAAGTCACCGTATAAATGATTTCGCAGTTCTAGACACAGGAGGTTATTTTGAAGTCGTTCTTTAATTAAACAGGCTGTCGGTCTTTTGTCAGTAGAAGCAACTTAGCACTGATACCTGTGCCCTGGCTCTGTTTATACAAAATACTGTTTGTTTCTGTGGAACGCAGTCACCTTTAAAGGACAGGTGTGCACAGTATTTACAATGTGAAAGGCAAAACTCCACTTTTGCCCTCCTTCTGCATGACTTGACTAGACTGGGACACTTAGCAACGTTAATTGCAGTAACAGTTTCATCTGAGGCTTAATGGCATCAGCCTGGTTGTATATTAATATAAAAGGACCATTCTTTCAGACACAGCAAAGAAACTATGCTGTTACCATGCTTCTGCAGTGGCTCAGTAACCATTTTTGGCTCAGAAATGGATAACTTATTATCTGCATGGTTGTACTGAGGGCTCCTGCAGCAGCAGATTGATACTTATTTGATCAGCAAGGGGTAGAAGGCTTTTCCTGGGTAAAATATTCAGAAGAATTAAATGGAGCGTGTCTGAACTGTTAGTTGCAGAGCTGGTCACGGTATCAGAACCTATAGACTCTTGCAAGAGGCTGGAGTGGTTGAAGAGAACAAAATATCATGCTTTTGTATCTTAACCTCTGGTTTGATCTTTCCATGTGTCACCGATTCTTGTGTACATGAGTACAACATGAATAGCAAGTCTGGCTTGTCTAAACCAGGTTAGTCAGTCCTGTACGTAGGTGGTTGGAAGTACATTTTACTAAAGGATTCTGAAATCTATGTTCAGCTGCAGCACTACAGATCAAATCGTAGATACCTGTTGTGACATTGTTAATCTTTAAAATTCAACCCAATATAAAGGTAAAACATAGTTTAAATTCTTGCCTTAAAAAGCCCTTAAATTCTTTTTCTGTAAATCCTCATTTTTAAATTTACTGCAAATTGAACATAAGTAATTTTTACAATCTAGCCAAAGGGTTTTATAGTCATAAGTGCATCCCATTTACAGTGAAATTACTTGTGTTTGCATTTCAAATATTCAGTGTATTCTTACATAGGTGAATTCTGCACTTATTACTGCTTGTAACATCTGATTGATGAATATACTGTACCTATTTTTGTCTCCATTTTCCTTCTCAGGATCAGATCTTTATGGAAAATGTTGGTGCTGTAAAGCAGCTTTGTAAACTAACTAATAATCTTGAAGTCAGAATAGAAGAATTGGAACAGTGGAATAGGAAACTGGCCAGGCTGAAGCGAATGAGCAGTTTAAAGTCAACAGTCAGTGAAGAGAGCAAAGTCAGGTACCCGTCTTGAATGTTCTCTGATATTTGTCACAAAAATCGGTACAGTGGTCTCTGTGGTAGAAGTGAAAACCAAGTTTGCTTGACAGCAGAGTTCAGCTCATTTTCAGCATTTAAGCTGTGCAAAAAATGCAAATTCCTTGTATTTTTTAACTCACTGACAGAATTAATATTTGAAACAGCTGTTAAATTGCAGTAATTTTTGAAATTGCTTCAGCTGCATAAAGCAAGGATAGATTATGTCCAGTTACAGTCCTGGAGCTTGGAAATTGCTGCAAAGAGAAATCTACAGAGCTGCTTCTGCAAGAAAGAATCTTCATTAGTCTTTCAGTAGAAGTGATGAGCATTTCCTATTTCTAAACCATTTCCCCGAGTTTTCTTTGAAATCTAATGTAGCATTTAATGGCATTCACCTGAATGAGTTAACTGGAGGCCTTTGTTCTTGAAAATGAATGCCTTACTCTTTTTAAATGTTAAAATTGTGTAAGCAAGTGACATTAACACCCTATTGAAAATGTCTCTTTTTCATTTATTAGTTGCTGAAGCATTTGAATGTTAAAGAGATCTTGTCTCTTACAGTAGGTATAGTCGAGCTACTAGTCTTTTGCCATCGAAAAAATCAGTCCTGCTAAAATCCAGCAAGGTGAGTAAAATATGCATATGAGAGAGTAAGTGCTGAAATATTAGTGAAAGCTTTCATGTTTCTAAATGCAGAATCAAATTCCTTAGAAAAAATTATTTAGTGTCATGCTAGAATCTTCAAAAGCAACTGTACTGACATAGAAAATACATACGAGACGCTTCCACTTCTTGCCTATATATTGTGTGTGTAAGAGTAGATCCATGCTGAGTGAAGGAAGACACCTCTACAGGAAGGAATTATTGAGCCTAGAAGTGTGTTCACGCAGCCTTACATAGGAGGGCTCGTTTTGGTTTGGAGTGATTCTTCTTCAGCTTTCTTCTTTGGATGAGTCGTTCTCAGTGGTTTGCAGTTAGCACCTCCTGTTTTGTACTGGATAATACTGTTTTTCAGATGGTTAAGACATGTATAGGGTGTTGTTGCTACTTGTTTGAAAGGTATCTTTCTTCTGTATTTATAGCAGCCCTAGTTTAATATGGTCTGAGCATTTACTGAAAGCTGCTTATCTTTTAGTTCTGGCCACTGCTTCCTGAGTTTGTAATTTGATTTTGAAATACTTCATAAGCATGAAAAATGGCAGGAAGAAAAGAGAAGGAGCTCTTATTTTTAACCATACTTTCTTCCTTTGTAATGCTTGTGTCCCTGGACTATCAACACTGGGCAGTGCAAACACAGTTTTATGGAGCTTTTCCTTAAATTTTTCTCTTTAGACATTGACTGTTATATGACTTGTGTGGTTCCTCTGAAAGAAACAAGGTTAACTTAAAGTCAGACTAGTGTAATATGTCTTGATCTACAAGTAGTAGCTTAGTTAAGTGCCTCTTAAATTAACCAAATTGCTTTTTTCCTAGGTTTGTTTGTCAAAGAGGAAAGAGCCTTGCTCCATGAAGATTTTCTGGGCGACTATAATAGCTTTGGTTGCTGTTATGGCACTATGGTAACAATTATCAACAAGATGACTTGTTTCTCCCTTTCCCTTTCTACTTACCTCATCAGAAACAAGACTGCAATTTTTCGCTTCTTCTCTCCTTTCTTACTCAAAGAACACGATGTATTCAAATTAACGGTGAATGTGTTTGGTAATATTGTAAAGCTGAAATTGTTTTAGAAAAGCGAGCTACTCGTGTGGTGCACACATACGTAATCTCTGTCCATGTCACAATGTATTGTGCACCTTGAATATATCTCAATGATTTGTTACAGATCCAAAGCTGGACTTGTGAGACTCTGCATATTTTATGCAATCATTCTGTGCCTAAGTACAATTTCTGATCTACAGAGTGATTTTATTGTGTGAAATGAAGCCAGACTTGTTCCCGAAGTGGTGGGCAGCCCTGTCACTCGGAAAGTTTAACTTAGAGCTTTGGATTTGTGGAAAGGAACCTATGCTCTGGACTTTGGAGATTGCTGTTTTCTGTTTCCAGTCCAAAAATGTGTGGCTTGCAATCTCTCTGTGAACTCACTACTTCAAACTTTTATTGTGATTCTATTTACAATGGTAAACTGACTATATTTTGTGTTACATTTAGATGTGTGCAAATATGTGATCTAAACTCCATTAAATTCAGTCAATTTTTCCCACTGAAGGAAAGGTGATCGAATAGTTAACTCTTACACTACTATATTTGGACAAGGTGCTGTCAAGGTATTATTTATACCATGTTACATACTAATTGAACGTAAACCTAAAAAATAATTCTCTTTCCACAGCGCGTTGACAATATCGACCATATATTTACTTAGTATGCACGACAGTCATTTTGAAAAACATCCGGTTTACAGGCAAGTAGTTAATTTGGCCTTAGCAAATTAGAATTAGTAATAGACTGTGGATCAGTCTGGGTTGGTCCACAACTCTGATGTCTATTTCTTAATGAATTCTTTTTCTTTTTCTTCATCAACAGTACCTCAAGTTCTGTTGTACTGTCTCCATCTACCACTATAGCAGGTACTGTCTCTCTGCTGGTCTGCATACATGTAACAAACTTTCAATTTCTGTGCTATGATAAAATGCCAATACACACATGACTCTAACAAGTATTATGTCTTTTTCTTTTTTCCTTTAGCATTGCAGGGGGAAAGTACAATTTCTCAGAGCACGCAACCCATCAGCAAGATCCCTGAAGTGAATTTCTGTGACATTTTGCCTTGTGACAAGGTCTATTGTTGTCCAATTCATCAACAAAACCTCAGATTTCTGAGTTTTGAGAAAATGAATGCTAAGGAAAACCGTAAGTTGAAATGTTAATTTCTATTGGTTACCATTTGACTAAAGACTATATGAAGAGTGTAGGGGAAGGGGCAAAAATGTTTAAGGGTAGTTAGCTTCCAAAATAAGAGTCTCGTCCAGAGGATTTAAAAATCCTGGTATAACTAATCATCACTACAGTCAATTTGTTTGTGAAAAATCTGGCCTGGTTACGTTTAAGAGTTCTGGGTCCTAAGATGCCTTGTCATGTGTCATTGTTCTTCGTGGCCATTCATGGCAAATGAGTTCAGGTGAACCATAAGGTCACTAATCCCTTTAATTAACCTTTGGGTACAGTTGGCCAAGAGTTGACTGGGGATATGGAGGATGAATTAACAGATGTGAAAAAACTGAAAGCACTTAATGGAGTCACAGTGTTGTGACACTATATCTTTTCCATGGACAGAGACAGAAAGTCAGCTGCTAGAAAATATAAAACTTGGAATTAAAACGCTATTCATTCAGGCAGGATTTTTGAGTAGAGAAACATTATTTGAAGGCAGAGGTCTAAGAAACGTACGTTACTTTTATGGGAATGAGTTATCGTTCAGATGTTGTCTGACAGGTGTTATACATGTAGTATATGAGCAGGTGTACTGTTTACAACTTCTGTAATATTATAAGAGTTTATACATAAATGTATGCACTAGTTGTTGGAATGTATTCCTCTTATCCAGACCTTAACATTGTCAATGTCTAGAAACAAGTGTTGTATTACTAAACTCAGCATTCATACTCTTCCTTTCCTGGGCTTGGGAACAACTCTTGAACCAAACACAGCTGACAAGCTAAGGTGAAACCAGGTACAAATGCAGTTCAGCCTCTGGAGTACAAATGTCTACCAGGGCAGATTTTGCCAGATGCTGTGACATTCTCACTGCAGGAACAGTGGGGTTCACCCACTGGCCATTCTTTATACTGAAATGTGCTGTTGTCTGCAGACAAACTGAGTGTAAGCGGTCCTTGTGATTCTTGTGATTAGCGCTGCAGTAAGCCCTGTGGCAGGCACAGCTCAATACAACCCTTTCAAGCGGTCGTACCTAAGTGATTTGTGTTGCTCTGAAGCCTGAAGGGGTGTTGGTTAATTAAAAAGACATTAATCTAATTTACAAATGAGGGAACTGCAGATGGATGAAAATGAAATATGAAAACCTTTTATCCCCAGCTGGCTGCTTTTGATATTAGGTGGAAAGAAAAGATAAGAGTAAACACAAAGCATTACCTTCTCAAGGTCTTATGCTCCAAACAGCATTAAGTGTGGATCCAAGAGTGAAAAATCAGCACAGTACACACAAGCTACTGAAAGTTTTCAGATCTGCACAAGTGTGATGAAGCTAAATGTATACCCTGATGGAAGGTAACAATGTCAATATGAAATCCAAACAGAGGGAAAACCAACAAGCTGTTTAATGTAGGTGGGACCAAAACAAAGGAAAATGAAAATATTTAAAGAACAAAAAGCTAAGAGTTAAATATGGGAAATAATCAAATGACCAGTGGATATTCTGGAATCAGCTAATTAGCCTGATTTGTGGAGAGATAAATCTATTTGACTGTACAGTTGAATTAAATGCTAATTTAGGACTTCATATTTAACAGACCTTTTACTGTTCCACCAGAATTCTGTGGGAGTGGGCTGCTATTAAGTGCATCCAGCGTAGATCCTAATCCCCTGCATCCCAGATTTGTTGAGAGGAAGGCTTTTAGGAGTGTTGAAGGACCATCAAAAGCATTCATAAGCAAGAGAAAGTGTATTAAAAAAAACCTGAGCACATCTCTATGTAGTTTAGCTGAATATGTCCTTTTTCCTCATACTTGATTTATTTCAAAAGCTGGTTTCTCTGAAGGATTTAGACTCTTGAACTCTTATTGGTTTCAGTGGAAATGAGGAGTGTGAATACCCTTCAGCATTTAGGCCTTTTCTACTCTCTGCTTCCATGCCATTAGTTCTCGCCCTTTTATGTTAAATGTCACTGGTAATGAGGGGATGTCTGTACTTTTTTTTCTCCCCGGTGTTTCACAATAAAAATTTGTTGAGGGCTTCTGCTGGATTTTGGTCAACTTCATGCATTTTCATTTACTATCTTCAGATACCATCTAACAGATTTATAACAAGGCACTGACACAAGAAATCATGAGCAGTTTTTTTTTCCATACAGCTTATAGTATATTACAACTCATGAGAATTAAAACTGGAAAGTGCTTGAGGGGAAAAAAAGGATATTAAATGTATTGGATGAGTTTATCTGAATCTTAGCTGAAGATAATGGTTGTCCTCATTATGGTCTGGTCATGCTTGTACTTTTATATTTGGTGTTGAATTGGATCTTCACACCCTACATTGGTCTTTGGGAAAGCCTTCAGAGTTACCGTATGTGACAGAGTGGAAGTTTACCATAATTTATTGAAGACTGCTACAGCAGATTTTGGTGGTTCCTGGTGTTCTAAGTTGGCAGCTTGACCTCCAAATAAAAATAACTTCAGGATCCTGTTTTCTGTTTCATTTGGATTGCATCAGCTGTAAGGAAGATGAAATAGTAGTTTTATGAAGAGTAAAAACCCAAATAAAAATAATTTTCTATACTGGATACTGGTTCAGTTTAAACAGCTGAAATCTTAGTGAGGTAAACCTGTCTTCATCATAGTTTTTATACAAATTTCTGATACCCACTTAATGCTTTCTTCTGTCATCTGTCAAAGATTGTCATCTGTCAAAGATTCTATCTACAATGAGAACGTCTTTCTTTCAGGGAGCAATCTTTTACCTTCACCAGGGTATATAGGTCTTCCTATAGAATAGTTCTCTGTTAGTGAAAATGCATTAAATGTTCCCTGCCTTTTTGCATTGCTAATGTATCTAGACTATTAAAATAAAACAACAGAAAGTGAAAGGAAGATGTAACAACTAGTTTGTAAATGAAAAGGAAGAGTGAGAGAATGAATAGATCTTTTAAAAATCTACCTCAAGAGCTTTTGTATGTGTACAGCTGATTGCATATGTTCCATAGCCATTTTTCTAGGTATGTGGCAGCAGATCACAGTGTAAAGAAATGGGACAACAGGTAGCTACCAAATGCAACGGTTACCACTTAAGTTGGCAGAACTGGCAAGTCTGTATGATAAGCAAGAAAATAGGAAGTAGACTCAAGGAATAACTGGTAGCCGTATCATATATTCATAACAAGACACAAAAATTATGGAAATCCCAGAGAAGATATTGCATTACTTTTCTTCTCATATGCCAGATACTAATGTTGTTCCATGCTCTCAGACACCTGTTACTATGTTTTCATGTTTTCCAATGCTGAAATGAAAACAAAACTTTAGAATTAATAATAAAATAAGAAGGTCAATCTGACAGTCTTGTTTCAATCTCAGTGACATAATGCATTTTAATCCTTCCATTCGAAACATAAAGTTTTATACAATGAAACAGTGGCTTCTCTTCTAGACGATCACTTTGAAATCAGAGTGTTTCCTTTGGAAAACATGGAGCTAGTGCGTTTTGTTATTCTAGAAATATGTGATTCTTTCTCCCAGATTACGTGGTATTTGATGAAGCATGTTAGTTTAGGCAAGATCAACATTTCTCAGTGCCAGTTTATTGGTAACATGTCTCTGGACAGATTCTTGGCTGACAATTAGTGTAAGAGCACAGAGCACAGAGCTTTAAAGCATTTCCCATGGTCTTGAAGGGCCTTTTGCCTTCCCCAGGTTGTACAACGCAATGTTTATTCAGAAGATCGTTTAAAGTTCACTTTTTTAGAGAAATGCTGAGAAAATGAATAGAGTTTTAAAAAAAAATCATCATCTTTTATTTCCCAGCCTAGCACAATGTTTGAAATTACAAAGGTGGCATACCTGGAGAACGTGGTGATAATGTTGTCCCAGCTGAGTGTTAGTTTCTTTAATATGACTCATCCTTCTCTGATGTACTGACTCTCACTTGGGTCCATATTCAAAGTCTTACATCTCACATTCAAAAAGATGAATTATTCCCATGGCCTGTGTTTGCATGGCAGATGTCAATTCATTTTCTCACTAAGAAGAAAGTTGTGGCTTTATGATCAGATCTGTGCTGAAGTGCCTGACTGAGTGGTGTCTTTCACTTTGGCTGTCCACTGCAACAATTGGTGGTATTCTGTGTGGAGGACAACATCTTTTCTATTAGGCTATTTTTTGAAATGCTTTAGATATCCTGTAGAATTTAAAAGGCTTGTTCCTTGTTATTCACAATGTTCTTTTGACTCTAATATTTTCTTCTGAGTAGAGGTGCTTTGCATTTTAAAGGTTTCTCTTGTTGGTTATGCATGCCTTTATCCAAGTGGTAATTAACAAAACATCTGCTGTTGCTGTATGCATATTTTGCTGTTACAACTGTGCAAGACTAATGTGCGGACATCTGTACATTTGCCCTTTCACAGAAAACAAAAGTAACATGTTACCTGAAAAGGATCCAGTCAAAAAACTGAGTGGAATACCTGATCTTGGAGATGACTGTAAGTACCATATTTAAAAAAAAAAAAAAAGTTGACATGTACAACTGTGTAACTTTGAAAAGCCACATTTAAGCTTTGAATTCTGCTGCTGAAATTTAGAGAAGATTCATTTATAACTGGTCATTATAGAGAATTAGCACTTAGGAATCTATTAAATACCTGTGACTCACTATAATTTTCTTGTCATTGTAATTTATTCTTACGTCTTCATTAGATTTTTTGTAGGCATTCTGTCTGCCCTCTTGAGAGTATTCTCAGACTTGGCTTCAGATGCCTTGCCCTTGACAGGGTCTGAAATCTTGTAAGGTTCTCACAGAATCACTAGGTTGGAAAAGATCTACTGGATCATCGAGTCCAACCATTCCTATCAATCACTAAACCATGCCCCTTAGCACCTCATCCACCTGTCCTTTAAACACCTCCAGGGAAGGTGACTCAACCACCTCCCTGGGCAGCCTGTTCCAGTGCCCAATGACCCTTTCCAATGACCTTTTTTCCTGATGTCAAGCCTGAACCTCCCCTGGTGGAGCTTGAGGTCATTCCCTCTTGTCCTATCCTCTGTCACTTGGGAGAAGAGGCCAGCACCCTCCTCTCTACAACCTCCTTTCAGGTAGTTGTAGAGAGCAATATGGTCTCCCCTCAGCCTCTTCTCCAGGCTAAACAACCCCAGCTCTCTCAGCCATTCCTCATAAGGCCTGTTCTCCAGCCCTTTCACCAGCTTTGTTGCTCTTCTCTGGACTCATTCCAGAGCCTCAACATCCTTCTTGTGGTGAGGGGCCCAGAACTGAACACAGTATTCGAGGAGCGGTCTCACCAGTGCCGAGTACAGAGGGAGAATAACCTCCCTGGACCTGCTGGTCACGCCGTTTCTGATACAAGCCAAGGTGCCATTGGCCTTTTTGGCCACCTGAGCACACTGCTGGCTCATGTTCAGTCGCTGTCAACCAACTCTCCCAGGTCCTTCTTCTCCAGGCAGCTTTCCAGCCAGACTTCTCCTAGTCTGTAGCGCTGCATAGGGTTGTTGTGCCCCAAGTGCAGGACCCGGCATTTGGCCTTGTTAAACCTCATGCTGTTGATCTCAGCCCAGCGGTCCAGCCTGCTCAGATCCCTTTGCAGATCCCTGTGCAGATCCCTTTCTCAACACTATTAACCCTTTCACTATTAACCCTTTCTCGACACTACTAACCCCTACACAGCAAAATGCTTAAACATACAAGTGTGGTTGTGCGCAGGAAGTGCATTTTACAGCATAAAGGCTGTGTTTGGTCCAGTTGACCTAAGGGATTAAAAATGTCAGCTGCTGAACGAGGCCATCTCTGCCTTAGGATCCTGACATTGCCTGCATCAGGGGAGATGAAATGAAGTTCTTCAACACAGGACATTTGGCTTGATTTTAGGTTCCCTTTTTAGTGACTGTGCACTGCTATCAGAGCCAGTCTGGGCTGAAAAAAATACTCATGCTTTTCCATGAAGATAGGCATCTCCTGATTACGTGTGATACAATGGGATGCTCTGACATTCATTCAGTATTAACAAGATTGTGCTTTATCTTTTTGCTTATGTGGTTGCTCTGTTTTCAGGTTTGGGTTTTTTATAAATGTTAACTTAAAGGTACAGCAATATTTGGATGATGAAACATCTATACACTGGCATACATTTAAAGAATGGTGCTATCTGGGGCCAAGTGGGTAATAGAAGGCTGGATCGGCTTGTTGCCTGGGTATGATCTGGGAAAAATCACTTTCCTTCTGAATTTTTAAATAGCTAAACACCTCAGAAAAAAGCCTCTGAGGAATTACTATGATACATGTTGTAATGAGATGCTATGTCATAGGGAAATGTTCTTCTGTGCTAGTTCTTTGTGGCAAACATGCTCAATTTCCTTCTGTCACTTAAGCATATTGGCATGCTGACAGTTAAGTGCAAACTACCACACAGCTATTTTATAATCAGAGCACAAGTCAGCCTATAATCATCCAGTTTCTTTGGAAAGCAGAGAACTCTTGCTGTAGAACAGAACAGAAGAGAAAGACAAACCCAGTGTTCACAACATGCTGTGAAGAGCATTGGGCCTGCTGAGACAGGTCTTCCTTATGCTTTCTGCACCACATTGCAAGACTTAAAATATCAGCAGTTGAAGGCTGCTGCTGTAGGATTCTGGTTCTATCTGCTGATGGCTTGCACGCTCACTCCACACCAGGGCCTTCCCCAAACCATTGGCAGCATGAGCCTGAGTTCACTCAAGGGATTAAACCGGCTTTACGCCTTCTCTTCAAGTACCCTCTGCAATTCAGACCAAAGTGGACTGATTTAGAGGTCTGAGGTACTGCAGGTCCTAACTCTGGACCTGCACTATTCCAAGACTGTAAATGTATTCAGAGGAAGTAAATTTTTCCAGATGCAGCTTCAGTGAGGTGATTCCTAGGGCAGCTGTGAAAGCAGAAGCTTTATTGCTGTGTTAGCACGCTGGTTCTTGCTGCCTAACTCTCCATGTGGTTGATCTGCCTCAGGGAACAGCCACAACATCCTGACTCTACATCTCACCATACCTGGCCATCCTAGGGAACACCTGGATGACACAGAGATGCTGGCTCAAGGTGTTACAGGAAGCCTGTGGCAAATGGATGAACTCAAACCAGCCTGGATAGGGACATAATCATTCTAGTAACCAGTTACTTTCCTCCTCTTTCCTGGTAATCAGTACACCAGCCATGGTTTGAAGTTGTTTTTTTTTTTTTTACCCAGAAGATAGTTTTTCAGTTCCTGATGTCTAGATATCTAACTGCATTGCATCCTGCCCTGAAACATATTTTATATGTGCATGTGTGTAAATACAGTGTACATACATCAGTTTCTACGTAAGATATTAAGGTAATTCTAAAATATGATTTTTTGTAGAGTTTTTATTCTATTTTCCTTCCTTAGACTGTAAACTTCTTCCAGGTTCAGGATATAAGTGTTCAAAAGATCCCAATACGTTATTCTGCTAATGCTGTTTTTAATTGTTCCTATTACCACAGGTTACATAGAATCAAAGTACATATATATTTTTGGTAAGCTGTGTTATGGTTCATGTTTCATGGTGTTCATGTATGTAGAACATTACAAAACTCTATGCTCGTTCAAGTTCAAGGCAGCATTTTATAAAGAAATTATAATATTCATTACAGTTACTTAGTTTTTCTGCACACTGGATTCGAAACAAATTTTGTTGTATTCCAAATTATTTATCTCAGAAAAAAAAAATATTTTTTAACAAAATTAATAGTTACTTGCATGAGCTTGGCTTCTAGTGCATTAAAATTTACATTGGCATATTTGTATCCTACTTGGGTTGCCAATAAAATAGCCTTTTATGTCTGCTCAATAGATGTTGCAGTATTAGGTGCCCATGATACTCATCCTTGTAAATCACATACAGATCTTATCACCCCTGTGATAACAGAATGAAGGTAATCTATGAGAAGCTTTTTACTAAGTGGTAATTTGACATGTATCAACTCCTATCGTGGCGAGCAAGGGAGTATATGCCACTGTATTCACTGCAGTTTTATTATGCTCTTATCTAAATTTTCTGAAATAGTCAAGAAGAAAATATTCTTAATATTTTTAGGGATTGATACAACAATCAGTTCCATACAGATTTTGGAAACTCAGCAGAGCATTGACAGCCGCTATTGTAGTCAAAATCATCAGTGTGGGTAGGTAAATTGTTTTATTATGGTTTAGTTTGGTGGAATAGAATACCATTAATGTGGCATGGCTGCTTGGCCGCTTTTCTGTATTTTTTCTGTTAAATTTAAATGCAATTTCCATGTGGTTTTTCTTTTTTCTTTTTTTTTTGGCAAAGATATTATCTATATCAAAATCCTGTATGTATTAATGACAACTTTTTCAGGCCTGGAAATTTCAGCTATGTTATTCCTGTTAACAAATACACACCCATGGATACAAAAATCTCACTGGAAATAAAGTAAGTACAATTAAAGATAATACATACATAACAAGATAGTGGTTCAATTTTTTGATAGTAATTCTTAGTTTCTATTGTGACACTAAGTTGTCCCCCTGTATATATGTTTCTTCTGTTTAAGAGCAATGGGGTAGATCTTTATTTTTCTCTGTTTCTTGAAGCACCACAGAACCGTTAATTATATTTCTCTGCAAAATCACACTTGGAAATTATTGTTCCTCGCATTCTTCAAGCCAAAACATTAGGAAGGATTTCCTAGAAACCACACAGGTAAGATTTTTGCAGCAATACTCTGGCTTGTGGGGAACACTGGTGTAAAACTAATGGCTCCAAAATTCTGATCTTGATTAAAGTAGTAGAAATCTAAATGGTACTTTGAGTCTGCCAATCATAGATGGTTTTGACATCACCATAATGAGATACAACCTCTTTACAGGAGTCAGTTTTCTGCTGAATTTATAAAAACTATCTAGTGATTCTCTACAAGGACAGTTTGAGTCTACTTCAGCCTAACTCATCACAATAACTCATTATACCACCAGAGATACTTAAGAAATGGGAATGAGCCTTAGGAGAAAGAGTCTGTCAAACTATCATCTAGTCTACTGTTTCTATTATTATCTTATAGGTAATTAATTCCAGTTTTTAAATCTTGGATTTGCTGGAAACAATGGTAGTATTCCCCTTTATTTCTGTGTGATCATGAGTTTACCAATAAATCTCTTCAGGGAACATTCTTCATTATAAAAACAAGAGTTATTTACATTTTGCTCTCTGGATTGTCTCAATGAGAATAAAAGCTGTAAATCATGTTAGCTCTTCCCAGTAAAAAATTGCAATTTTTTTTATCATCTCCAGTAAACTGATGAAGGCCTTAAACTCCCTTCAAATTCTCTGGAAACATAAGACTCTTTTAAGGCCTCAATTCATCCACATTGCTCGGAAATGTTTCTTCTGGCTAAAAAAGTAGGAAACGCAGAAGAAAGAATTGTAGCATTTCAGAACACATGGTAGGAAAAACCTCTGTGAAGTTGGAAGTCATTTCACATTTGTCTTTAAATTTCTGATCTATGGTGCCACACACAGTATGTTCATAACTGATTTTAAACTATTTTTTTGGTGCTTTGTCAGATTAGAGCAGTTGTGATACCCCCACCATTAAGCTGACCTCCTGATCATCTTTTCAAATGTCTTTGCAAAAACTTAAAGGCTTCTCTGCAACTGCTGCAAAGCCAACAGAAAGCCAAAATTGTCCAAGTTTTGACCTGTCTGCCATAATTCCAACAGAATTGAAATTGGGTCAGACTCAGAGAGTTTCACAGTACAGAAATCTTCTTGAAGGTTACAGTGAAAACTAGTCAAAGAGATTTCTTGGGTCAACCTGAAACCCACATCAAAAGGCTAAGGCTAACTAGCCTCAAGCAGCAGTGAGCATTCAGGTTTCACGTGACTGAGAATATAAATACTGCCTGGTTGGAGAGGTTTTTTTCCAAGAGGATTTTCTAGGGACTGTAAGACTTATTCCCTACCACAGGGCAGGACAACAGTCGTTTGGACTCAGCAGTCTCACATAAATTGTATTGTGTGAACATATAATCTCTAACAGAGAGAATGTGTCAGAAGGTGAAGGGAAGAAGGAAAGATAAAGAAAGGAGTTGAGACACTGATGAAATAAAAGTTATCACGAGTCATTAGGTCAAAAAGAGGTGAAGATGGAATTTTATTTTATTCAATGTAACATAAGCAATTCAGATACAAAATATATTATTTTCTTTGTACCTGGCAGGATTCTGTGATCAAACAACGTGAAAAGTTGCTTGCGTCTGTTTTTGAAATACTGAGTGAAGTTGCTACTCATATTTTTAGAATATATAGAGGAACTTTTATGGCTTTCTGAGAACTACTAAATTTGCTGTTTCCAAATCAGAAGAATTGCCATTTGCTGCTATTACATCTTAAAGCTCTAAAGCCACCTGGTACATCCAGACAATCCCTATTTATTGTGGGATTTGCTTGGAACACTAGAGAGGGAATTCTGTTATTTAGAGCCATCTGGGTGTTGCTGGAAGCCAGATCTGTCAGTTCCTGTACAGAACTGATCAGACCAAACCCACATTTGCAGGGTCTAAAGTCAGCACTTTGTCTTTAAATACTCTGACTGCAGCTATCGAGTCTTGTTATCATAATTACTTTGCACTGCCTTCGTCAATGAACTGTTTCCAGAGCCTATCCTTCTTTCCAATTTAGTGTGAAATAAGGTTATCTAATCTCTCTCTCTCATTTATCACCTAGGGACGTCAGCATATTTGGACTCTTCCTGTAGCTGCATTTTATGACAGCGTGTACTATTTCCGTGTAGCTGCACCGGTAAGCCTTTTAAAATGGCAACACAGCAAAAGACAAATAGCACTTGAATTGAGAGAAGATCCTATATGAAACTCTTTTGTTTTCCTTCTGCAGGGTGTTGAAGGCTGCTTGACAAATCCTTACTTTGCTGGAATGTTTTTTACTGATTACTACTTCTATTTTTATCGGCAGTGTAACTGAAATATTGCTGATCATTTTGTTCTTCAGGTAAAAGATGATGAAGCTCTTTATATGAAAAAGAGACCTATGAATGGCCCTGGAAATTTTGTAAACCTCATGTTGAGTTGTATGGCACTTTCTTGTTTGTTTCACTTTTAAAATAAAAGTGTTTGAGACAATTAAAATAAAGTGTTTGACAACAACTGCAACTCTGCGTTTCCAGGAACTGTTTCTAAAAAGTCATGAGCAATAGAGTGTATGGTGTGTAAATAAAACAACCCCATTGATCATAGTGAAGTTATATGATATTGTACATATAACAGACATGAACAAATGGGTAGGAGCTCTGCTAAGCTGGGATGCACTCCAGTTGTCAGAACATGGTAAGATAATAAAATGTTACATGCAGTCAGGAGGCTTGCTTCCTTCCCACAGGCATATACCTTCTTTTAGTATCTACTGCCCTTTATTTATATATAAACGCATTTTTTTTAGCACTAACAAACGCAAAATAAAAAAACTCCAAACTTTGACAGAGAAACATAGCACTGTGCAAATTCTCTCTGAAATAAGTGCTGTAAGTTAGGGAACAACAGGTCAACTCTGTAGTCTTTGTAAATATTTCTATTTCAGAAAGCAGTACCATTGTTACTGTTACAATTGTGTGATTTAACGATGCTGCTACTGTTTGATCAAGACATGCTTCAGCTACCATTTTTTAAAGATTTTCAGCAGGAATGAAGTATTTATTCCTATATTCCGGTTATTTTTTTATTCTTGGTGTGTGTGATCTTTGCTAGTGTGATGAAAGAGTAGAAATATTTGTGAAGAACAATGTCTGGCCTGCATGTCTTTCTAAGACACAGGGATACACACTTGCACGGAAGAAATATTTCTGTTTACATTTAGGCAGTAAATTTGCAAGGTAAAACTGTTTGACTGCAACTCCACATTAGTTTCTCAGGCAGAAGGAAAACAGATGTAATAACCAAGTACAGTATAAATAGTGTTGTGGGGTATGGTTAGAACAGTAATTCATTTTGTGGAGAGAAGGGAAAGTAAATGTAATGGAGAGACTAGGCTTTTAAAGATTTAAAATGTAAAGTTACATTTGAACAACCTTACTCTGAATTAAATTCTTTATTTAGAAGTGAAAGGGAAACATTAGGAAGAAAAATTAATCTGTGAAAAAGCACTGACTACAGCCTTTGTAGACACCAATGTGTCTTAATTTTATATTTACTGTCTCACAATGTGATGGCAGGATTTAATTTGTTTCTGTGCTTTCATTTGGTGTTTCTTTTGTCACTGTTTTGGAATTTCCTTTAAGAATTACTTTCTCACTGATTTTTTTAGATGTATGTGCTTTAATTGGAGTTAACTGCAATGTCCATGGGGTTTTTTGCCTTAAATGTCTCTCCACTTTGTCCTTAAACTTATAGTTGTGTTGTTTTGTTTTTCTTTGGAGGTATTTATAGTGTAGATCACATTTTCTGTAATATCTCAGAGAATAACTGGACTTGGAACTCAGGATCCAAGAGCATCAGAAGTTTGTGTCTTTGGGTTTTTTTTATGGTATGTACTTGAGGGTAATTTCTAAGAGGTGCCATCTGGTCACAGATAATAATGCAAAAAAAAAAAAAGTAGATTTCTTGACCCACCTGGTTTTCATCATGCTGTTTTGGGTTGAAATACTCTTCTCAGTGGCGCAGAGCACTGCAATAGGAGAATATAAACTCCTAGTGTTTCTTGTCATCAAGTGTCTGGGGAGACATGCACGTGGAAAAGCAAATATGTTCTTAATGAAAAAGGTTATGGTGGTTTTATTACAAATTACTTCACCTGTTTAAGAGGTTTCAACTAGTGCTTTACTCCTATCATATATTTTTAGTAAGGTACTCTTGAAGATTTCATTCAGGTTTAAGATGATAAGTTGCTCTATGAAGGCTGTGTTTAACATGTCTGGGGTAATAAAAATACGCCTTGGCAAAAGTTAGGGAGGACCTGGCAGAAATTAAATACTCGGCATTGAAAAAACTCTGATAAGTAGTCTTCAGGCTCCTGAGAAAATCTGTGAATGGCAGTGAGCTAAATAGGGTGACGTATTAACAGCAAGGTTTTGATCATTTAAAATGGACTTTTATACAGTACGTTGCTTTATACAAAGACGTGGCTTTTGTATATGATGTTATAGTCCACTTAAAAGCATTGAACACAATTGATGGAAACTCATTATAGGAAACGGTCACTGCTCTTACTTTCATCTTGGAAGAATTCTACTTAATGTCCTGTGCTAGAAAGAGACAATTTCCTGCAGATTTGTGTCCTGCATTGCTGGCAGTCTGCCTCTGCATAAATCCCAGCTGCTCTGTTGGCTTCCATGGATTGCTCTTCCACCCGATGTTTGCTTCCTCCCGCATTCCCTGCCTGTTTGACAGGCAGAAGGCAGCACCAGCTCTGATCTGAGTTGTTCTTTTACTGACAGGGAAAGCTGCCTGCTCCCTCACACAGGGAATTCCTTCCTGCCTTTGGAAATATAAAATCGTGTGTGTTTCTATGTCGGGACACAAGTTTGGGTCTTTTTTTTTCTTCTTGGCTTCAGATTTTCTTGAATCTTGTAGAAATATAATATGGCTGAACCTCTGTTGAATTTGATTGTAATTGTCAATGCATTAAAAGTTATTAGTAAACAGAACAGGGAGATTGATGATATTGCCTTGGAAACTGATGTTCTGTTTAAAGGCAGGATTTAGTTCATTCCAGACAAAAATATCTCTAGTGTTGGCTTTCAAGGATCTTAGGGGAGGTGGTGCTTTTTGAAATGGGATGTTTGGGAAGGTCTAGTTTGTAGATCCAGAGCTTTGGATCTTTTTTTTGATTTTTTTTTTTTTTTTATCTTTGACACTAATTAAATAGGGGTTCAGTCTCACTCCTCTGAAGACTTGGGGCCAGTGATAAAGCCTTCATGCCTCAGTTGCTCACTAATGACTTTGCTAAAGTATTTTCCTTTATTGAAAGGGTAGAGGAACTAGAAGTGAGGCAGTGTTGTAAGGGTAAATGTGTTAAACGCCCTGAGATGCTCATTTGTGTCAAGATTATATGTGTTTGGGACTGATAAATGGACCCTGTTTTACTAAAGTGCTTGGCACTTTTAAAAAATCAGGCCCTGTGAGGAGTGTATAGGTCTAACATTAGCTTTGCAGTTTGAGTCCTTTGATCTTGGCATGTTAACTCAAAAACCTCACTAGGGAATAGAAGTGTTTCTCCAGAAAAAAAGCCTGCATATTTTGTTTTCTGGACAATGTTGATCAAGTAGTCGGAAGGAACATTTTTCACTGTTACATTTCCACACACCCTCCCTTACTTTTATGCATGGATAGTATTTGTTAATTTTTTCTAATCCGATGTAGCTGTGTTTGCTCACTATGGAATGAGTAATTCTAATTAAGAACTGCAAACCACAGAATGTTACGCAACTGGCTGCGTCCCACACTTTCAAAATAATTCGGCTGAAAGAACAGCGCTTTCCAAGAAAAAGCCAAGGCAGAATTCATCCCCATCCTAGATTACATATATTTTGTCCACTGGCTTGCTGTCCCTCCTGCTACTACCTGAACTCTGGGGAGTGCTGAGTGGTGGTGGTATCGTGGTGTCTGATGCTGCTATCGTGGTGTCTGATGCTGCCCCTGGGACTGGGCTCAGATGCCTGCCTGACCCAGCCTCAGTGGTCCCCAGCAAGACTCAGAACCTGGAAATTATTGAGCACCACCGGAGCGGCAGTGAGGTTTGAAACACGTTAAGGCACTTCAGTTGACCCTAGTGTCTTGTCCAGGTCCAGTGTAGGTTAGAAAAAAAGAAAAATTCATGCACAGGTGGCACTTCAGGTGGCTTGACATTCCCTATATAGTCTCCCCTGCCCCCTCTAGCTTCCACAAATAGCATGTCTTCTGCCAAAATAGCACGTGAATGAACGTTTTCAGAGCAACCCCAGCCCTCTATTCAAAATAACAGGTTTCACAGTGGCAATCCTGACCCAGTTTCAACCTGGGTTGCTATGGTGCTCTGCAGGCTGGGCGGTCGGCGGGGCAGGGAGATGTGGCCATGGCACACAAGCCTTTTGTTGCTTTTTGGCCTGGGTCCAGCCAGCTTGTTTCCCCGCTTCTCCTTCCACCCTGCATCAGCTGGCAGCAACCTACATCTGCACCCCAGGACCAGCCAGGCTGTGGCCTCCGCTGACTCTCCAGGTTGGTCTTCCAAAGGAAGCATCTTCTTCCAGGCATCCGGAGCTGTTCCCTCCTGGACTACAGCATCCATCTTTTGGCCAAATGCCCCTGCATTGGAAAAACCTTCATCTTCCTGGGCTTTGAGCAGGCTCACTCTCCCCTTCCCTCACTAGTTTCATCCTGTCCCCTGCTTTACTTCCTTCCAAAAAAAGGAATTCATCACAATACTTTTAAATTTATTAGATTTAAAATAGGTCGTCTTAGTAATGAGTGGAAAGGAAAGTAATTTTAAGAACAGGATTTAAAACAAAACTCGTTATTTTAAAGGCGGATCTTTTAATTTCTAGTTAAATATATTACAATTGCCTACATGCAGTAATAAAGCACAGGATTTGCAAATTTGAGTTTAATGTTAATTTAGTTGGTGGAGTTATTCTGCGGGGTAATCAGTGCTTTGCATTTTTCATTCAATCTTAATGTTAAACTTCCCCTTCCACAACATAATCTAAACCACAGACCAGCTGGCTGTGTTGATTAAAATCCTTGTTCCGCTTTTTATTAATCTTCATGGTTCTGCCCTAGAATTATGAAGTGGTCATGGTCTATCAGGAAGGAAATCTGCTGGGGCAGAATACAGTATTTACAAATTGAGATTTCTGCCTAAAGCTTATTGCCAATTCCTAAAATAAGTTGTGTCCTGAATGCCTTATTCTATCCACAGAACCTTACGTGAGTTTGGAACAAAGATCCTCAGATTAAATTACTTACAAATAATTCTTTAAGCATTTGGCTGACACATTTCCTCACTGAAAACCTAGATTAAGAGAATGTCACTAGGGGATAGGGGTGACAGTGGACTTCTGTTGTCCATAGGCCTAATCCTGCCTTTCAGAGGAAAAAGAGTCATGCAAGCTTTTCATCTGTACCCTCAAATGCCTTTAACTTGATGGCAGAGGGAGAATGGACAGGGTCAGGGTATTGCTGCAAGGGTGAGCACTGATCCAGGCATCAGAGGTTCCTCAGGATGCACAACAAAGGGATGGGAAAACATTCTCAAAAGGAAGGTGACAGAGCAGTGGGAAGGATGCTCTGACTCCCCAAATTCATCCAAAGTCAGCTGGGACACAGCCTCAATATTTTGTGCTCTGCAAAGCTCCTTGCACAAAGGCTGTTGGTCCAAAGTGAATGAGATTTACCCTAAACAAGTAATGTGCTCTCTGTGTTGTTGCTTTTATTTTTATAAATAACTGTTTGATCACAAGAAATTGATTTTTTTTTTAACTAATTTGATGAGATGGTTAGGCAATCACTTTAGCATGTGTTTTTTCAATTATCTCTCGTTAACAAAATGAGGCGGTAACTAAGCATAATCTATCTTTTCCTGATTTCTCACAAGGTTAATTAAGACTGCAGATATTCCTGCTGTGGGGTTTGCATATCTTTGGATCTAGAGATGGCTAACATGGTTATATTCTGTAGTTATGTTACCTATACTTTGGCCAATATCCTACTCTTAAGGACGTTACTCAGTAAAACTGTTACATAGGTAGAGAGACCTGCCTACAGGGGACTGTGTCAGTGCATACATTTGGGGCAGAGAGAACACAAAATGATGATGGATGCTTATAAATAATGCATACTAGTGCTGCAGAATTTTGCTACAGGGAATGAAGTTTGGGCTTAGGCTTTACTCTTTTGTTTCCATACTTGCACTTAACAAAACCACTCATTTTTACTATTCAAAATAAATTGCCGTTCAAATACTACACCTTTGCTATCTGCTTTGAGCTTCAGCAAGGAGCTGTAAGATATGCGGGTTGAAGAGTCAGGACCTGAACGTTTTTTAGAAGCTTTTCTCTCATCCTGAAGAACGATATAACTTACTTTAGCGTGTTTCTCACCATTGCAGGTATATCCAGCCTACAGCGGAGTAAGACAGAGATAGGACATGCAAATGTGAAGTACCTGCAGGGTTAAAACCACAGTTCTCCTTGACACCAATAAGGAAGTTTCCTATGAGCCAGCTCTGCTATAAATTGCAGTGTTGACACAAGCTCTGACTATGTGGAAATTAGTCTTTTGTGAATTCAGCTGTTCTCTCTCCATCTTCTAGGGGATGTCATAAGCTTCTGTAGGGTGCTCTCTCCTCGAAGGCACATGTCTCAGTTTCTAAGCTGGTTTGGAGTCTGCTGCAACCTTATGATTTTGCATTTTTAATCTTCAAAAAAGCAATTCCTTTCTCTTGCTTTGGAGGGTCTTGGTTGCAAAAAAGTCAGCTCTGACCTCCACTCTTCCCAATTTACTTTTGCCAGTTTTCCAGGCAATTATAGTAGTTTTTGAAGCCCTGACATCTTCAGACACAGAAACTTGGGCTAGCAGCTTGCCGTGGTAACCTTAATGTTGACTGGGTGCTGGTCAGCATTGCTTGTCTGGCTACTGAAGTTCATGGGTACTACTCAAAAAAACAAACTGCAAAATGCTACTTAGGAGTTGGGGGTGGTTAATCAGCTTGTTTTTATCCTCATGACTGCACAGTTCTTATTTTCACTGAGCTCTTGCCACTCAGGCATTTTCTTTAATATTGTGAACATAGCAGGTGGGCTCTGGCTGCAGAACTGACTGGTAGCAGCATCCAGTTGATGCTCTTATCCTATAGCCTCCTGCATTCCCATCTAGCTTCCCCCTGTAACATCATGGTCAAAGCAGATCAACTTATCCTCTTGGCAGTAGTCTTATCACTTTACTTTGTGATCTACTTGCTTAAAGGATCTGTCTATTGCCTTGGTTTTTTTGTCATTATCATCCCAAATTAGAAGTTCTTGCCCTCATCTTCTGGAAGTATTCAGCAGCTTGGAATCTCTCTTCTGGCTTTTGTGTTTATCCCTCCTTTTGGGCCATCATCTTTGTCCCTGTGCCTGCAAACCTCTGTTCCAGTTCACTATTTTCTACAAATACCAACTTAAATTAACAGAGGCTCAACCACGTTACCAAATATATATTTCATGTGCTTTTGTACTGTAGTGTTGGTTTTCCACCAGGCTTCTGTGCTTGTGGATAGTTGTACTGCCTTCAGCTGGTGCTCTGTGTGGCACTGGGTACACGTAGCAGGCCTTGGGGTGCTTTGTCCCCACGCGCTCCTTGGCACAAGGCACAAATGGAATGCTTCTCAAGCAGAAAATAATAAAAAAAAAATGTAGAGAACTGCTTAACAAAAAAGAATGCAAACTCTGCATTTCTGGCTCACTTTGCTGTGCCTTAAGGACTTCTTTTTGCATTGAGTTATGTGGTTGAATGTATTTTTCAAGAAAACAAGAAGTGACCTGAAGGATCTTACTCATTCCATCTGTTAGCAAGGTTTAGTTTCCTTGCTTCTGATCAAACAACTACCAAGAACCATACCTCCAACTTTACTTATTTAAACTGAATTAGGCATCACGGTTACACAAATCAAAACAAATAAAAACAAATAAAAACAAAAGTGGCGTATACAAGAAACAGCTAATGTTCTGTTTCTGGAGTAAAATACACGTAGAGAATTTTTTTTCAATGCAGAAAGAGGAAAAAAATCCAAACCCATCAAAGTCAAGCACATTAAAGGCGATGGTTGCAAGAAGATGACCCATATGCTGTACATAATACATGACTTTCTTCCTCTTCATGTCTGCTCTCCAAAAGATGAAAAATTACAAGGCTGAAACTGAAAGCATCATTAAATGTTAATCTGCTGGGCTTTTGTAGTGCTAGCGAGGTCAGGCTCTGCTGCAGAACATAGTGACAGATGGAGCGTCCTCTGTGAAATCATTTTGCACTGCCAAATGCTGTCGGTAGACGAGCTGCCTGTCATCAGGCACGTGCTCTGGCTGCGCACCCCGTGAGCTCCCTGCCCAAGGGTGGGAGCACTCCAAGGGACTCGACCCTCCATGCAGGAAAACAGCAGTGTGGGCATGTTGTGTCACTGCAGAGTCAGGAAGAACGGGCTTCAGATTAGGGCCAGTAATGAGCTTTCTGTCTCTGTGAGTGTTATCATAACATGCAGGCAGGAAAATACAGTTTTATAAAATGTTCTAGTGTAGCACTGAGATGGGGATCACTAAATTGCTCTCAAGGGCATTGTCCCTGCTGAGTCTGGTGCCTGTGTTTTTCATCCTTGTATGAAAAATACTCAAGTCTTGGAGACTTAACATATTAGCAAAATTAAGTTGAAACCTCCTGACTGACAGCCTTAGTATTTCTTCCCATAAACAAATAAAGCTATATCGCAGCTGAGACAGAAGGATGGTATCTTGCTTGTGACTAGACTCTGTACGTTGATCTGCTTTTGACATCATCATTTTGTAACTCCCTTGCTAATTTAGTGATGAAGCTACTGACAGAAAAACCAAAACAGTTGTGCTCCTCCCTGAAGCTTTGGCACGGTAAAAATAGGAATGGCCCCTGAATCAATGCCTGCCCCAGCTCCTTTTTGCCAAAGTTCTTTGTGGCAAAGGAGCTGAGGCTATTCCCCAGGGCTGCCAGAGCGAGCACCGCCGACACTATGGTCAGAGGGCCTGTCTGCTGTTGCTCAGGAGGGAGACAACATGAGCGCTAGTTTAATGTGACCTACCCCAATGACACTGCACACAGCTGATCTGCAAGAGTCATCCTCTGCCTTGTGTACAGAAAACAGCTGTTCCCACTGCATTAGTGTGTTGGGTTTGCATGGCAAGGAGCTGGGGGTGGGGGCTACAAGGTTGGCTTCTATGAGAAGGTGCTAGAAGCTTCCTCTGTGTCCAACAGAGCCAAAGCCAACTGGCTCCAAGATGGACCTGCTGCTGGCTGAGGCCAAGCCCATCAGCGATGGTGGCAGCTCCTCTGGGATAACATAGTTAAGAAGGACGAAAACCTCTGTGTAACAGCAACCAGAGGAGAGGAGTGAGAATATGTGAGACAAACAATGTCTGCAGACACCAAGGTCAGTGAAGAAGGAGGAAGAGGAGGTGCTCCAGGTGCCAGTGCAGAGATTCCCCTGCAGCCCTTGGGGAAAACAATGATGAGGCTCGCCGTCCCCCTTCAGACCATGGAGGTCCACAATGGAGTGGCTTTCCATCTGCAGCCCATGGAGGACCTCCTGCTGGAGCAGGTGGATTCCTGAAGGAAGCTGCAACAAGTGGGAAGCCCATGCTGTAGCAGGCTCTTGAAAGGACCTGTGGACCTGTGGAGAGAGAAGCCCATGCTGGAGCAGGTTTGCTGGCAGGACTTGTGAGCCAGTGGGGGCCCACACTGGAGCAGTCTGTTCTTGTTTTGCCTGTGACAGTAATTGGTGAGTGATCTCTCCCTGTTCTTATCTCAACCCGTGATTCTTTCATTATATTTCTCTCCCCTGTCCAGACGAGGATGGGGAGTGACTTTGGCGGGCAGCTGGCATCCAGCCAGGGTCAACCCACCACAACTAGCAGAGGAGGCAAAGAATACCTAAAGATTGGATGTTCTGTCTCTGGTGTCTTAAAGCTCTGGTGAAGTGCTGGTGTCATTGTGTCAGTACTGCCTGACGCATTTTGGTGATGACTTGGGTTACAAATATAGTTGAGACAACTTCGGAGGCAGTGAGAGGCACTGTCACCATTGAAAAATTGTACAATATTTAAGGTTTTAGCAAAATGCTTATAAATCAGTGGAGCTTTGCTCAGTCACTGCTGCTTATTAGCCCACTCATTTCAACTGTGTCTAACCTGGGTTGCACATTTTCCCAGCATGGGCTATTTCCAGAATTCATTTGCTGAGCTTAATTGCCTTGTGAAGGCCAATGATGTTTGTGGAACCTTAAAATGAAGCTTTAAAACTTAAGTTTTAGATCAAGAACTGAATTTCTGTATTTGAGTTTTTGCCTCAACTGAATTGGACAGCATCAAACCTGAAACGTATGAGCTGCACACCTTGACCTATACATAACAGCAAAGAGGAAAGCAACACATTCTTTGCCTAGCAGAAAGACATTATACTTGTCACCAAAGGTTGTAGTTATTTACACTTTTGAGGTTATTGCAAGCTTTCATTTACAGTGGTTGTAGAGGTAAATACCCAGAATATGAAGGGAGCTCAGCCCTGAACAGAATCATACATAGGGGAAACCAGTGCTGCTGCTGGTGTATCTTCAAATATCAATGCATCACTGACAGTTTGACTGACAGGTAGCTCAGATGTCCATGAAATTGGGGCAAGGTGATAAATGTTGTGCTGAGCCAGGAACGGCAGAGGCAGAGAGCACTATACCTGGGGTTACCCAAGAGGGTCCTAGCAGAGCAAGGAGCAGAAACTGCATCTTCCAAATTGCAAAACAGCCACCAATGGCTTGCCTTTGTTCTCTCATGGATGTCTCCAAACCCTGCTTCATAAGCTCTGCTACATGCCTGCTGTGCTGTAGGTGGCAAAGAGCCAGCTCACCTAAGTTCCCAAGGAGTTTTGTAGTCTGCTAATGCTTCTCCAAGCAGCAGATATCATGCTAATGGTGTAGCAGTTTTGCGTTGGGTGAAATTTCACTGACTGTAAGATTACATTTATGTTTCTCCAAAAAGGCTAGTACAAAAATGCGCTTCTCAAAAGACATGAGGTTCTCCCTTGGCTGAGTGGAATTGTTGGCTCATCTTCTAGGGAGAAAGGAAGAGTGGTCACTATTACACAGTGTAGCTGAGAGCACAAGCTTTTACAGGATAGGAAGAGAGAGGCAAAGTTGCTTCCCTTAAAATTCTTCTTGGATTTACAGCATTTCTGTGGATTGTGGAGTTAAAAGATCCTGGAACCTGTGTGTCTTGTCTTTGCTTCCTCTTTCTGCAGGTTTTATTTAGACTAGTGTCCATTTTCTCCTCCAAGTATATGCCCAGCTGGATTTTGATAATGCCTTTAGAGGCTTCTGTGCAGTTCTCTCTTCAATTACTGCCTCCCCTCTGGGAAGATTTTACATTTCAAATTGTTGTGAAAACCATGTTTTATATTCGCTTTAACAGCGCTAACGGAACACAAGTTCAGTGCTTCTGTGTAGCCATGTCAGATTTTGTTTTTAAAATGTCTCATTCAACATATCCTAAAATATGAATCCTTTCTCCTCAATAAATAAGCACATATTTTTGTCATCAAATGCAGGAAAATAGCCAGTATGGAGCAAGAACTGTGCTTCATCTTGGAGGCCCTCCTTTTTTTCTTTCTTCTTTAATTGTTTCTGTGGACCTGATTAAACCACTCAAACAGAAATCTGGGGTTGTTCCATGTGTAGCCATTGTGAGTGGGTGATGCAGTTCCTGGAGCTCTGCAGTGGGCACCCCAAGACTGATGTGCTGTCATCTGGCAGCATCCATTACTGACCTGGAGAAGGAGAATTTGACTCATTAACTTGGCTTCTTCCCCTGCTCGGTGCTGCAGTGTAAGGCCATGCCATATGAGTGGGGGCTCATCTTCACAGTGCTTTTCAGAGAGAAATGGGCAGGCCAGCTAGAAGCCCACCCCAAACTGTAAGTAAGATCTCGACAGGTATTGCTGACAAGCCCTATGGAGGCATGACTAAAACCCTCACAGCTTGCAAAATCTCACTTGTCAGTTATGTCTAGTATCAGGGAAAGAGGAACAGCCCTCTTGGCTCCTCAGGAGATGTTTTCTGACATCTGCCACAGGGTGGTTCTTATCACAGTTTGCTTGCTTGAGAAAGTAATGGAGTTTAGTTACCTGGGGTGCAAGCTAGATGGAGCTAGAGCATACTGTTAAAGCGATGTTTAGAAATTGCATTAAAATATGATGGTCACAAGAAATCATAATAGAGGAAACTCCTCAGAGTTAGAGACTTTTTAACACCCGATTCACCTACAACCTTTGTTCTGACTGGGTGGTTTCTACTTCCCTGATCCTCTCAAAATTCCCTGTCAAATATATTAACGTAGGGAAAACTCTCTTTGACATTCTTATACAGAACAGATTAATAAACTGACCCTGCTCCATGATTTGAAATATTTTTTTTCTCTCTCCCTCACTTCTCTGTTTGCATTATATTGGAAGAGCAGTCAGACATTCCCCAGTGCCAAAGGGCAGTGCCACTCCATGTGGTGCATACAAAGAAAGATGTACATGGATGGACTAAGTGTTCAAAAGCATTTATGGGACCAAAGGGCATGCTTCCCATTGAAAACCAGTGGGGCTGTACTTCAGAGTTTCTTACACTGCAGAGCTTCCCCTAGCATGTTTTTCTAGCTGCATAAAGTACTTTGCTCTTTAGAAACAGATAGCGCTGTGACACATATATATTACTGTCTGTAGCAAAAGGAGTAAAACTGGAATAGCTGAATATGCTCAACGCGTTTAAATATGCCTGGAGGTTAATAATTTAATTGGCAGCGTGCCCTAGATTTCTGGCTAATGGGCCTGTTTTCAGGAGCTCCTGCCATGTCTGACATACTGGCCTGCTGCTGTTCAGACACAGTTGTACATCTGGTGATCTCAGCTGTGCTGCTCCATCTCCTGCACCCCTTCAGTGAGTGTGTCAGAGCCAGGGTGATGCTGAAACACTCAGGCAAAGATCTGTGCTATTGTCTGAGGATTAAGGATGTGCTGGAAGTGGTCCTTCTTGCAGTATGCAATGTGATCGGTGGGTATAGTGGAAAACTGCTGTGATGAGCAGAAGAAACAACGCTTGCACAGCACCGGTGCTGCTCTGTGAGGTACATCTGTGGGAATATAGGTCAGTGAAACATCCAGAGGGGTTGCACGGCTGCAAAGGGCATATTTATGTGCACAGGGTGCAGACAGCAGGCTTGAGCTAGCCAAGCTGCTGCTGAGCAGCCCAGTGTGTGCCTGGGGAACAGTGCACCAACATGCGCTGTTCAAGCCTGGTCCTCAGAAATAGCTATGGTGCTTTGTCCAGAGCTGCCCTCAGGCTGGGATGGCTATTTTGGCTTTGGAGTGGGCTATCTGTGGCACAGGACTGTAGGGTGCTTGGGCTGCCTGGCATCTGTGGCTTCCCCATGAGTCCTGCCAGTCCCCTGACCACCTGGTATGGTACCCAGTCTGCGGAGTTACATTGGACTTTGTTACTGTGAACATGAGCAAGATGAGGCTTGGAGGATGGAGCAGTTATCATCTGGGTTTTCCAGCTGTATAGCCTGATCTAACAGATGTGGTTTTAGACCCACAAACTTTTTTTTCAGGCCTGAAACAGTACTGCCAGTTTGCTCTTAAGCAACCTAAAATTGTGCAGCTTCACTTGCATCAGCTGCTAGAATATTTACAGCTTTGTACTATGAGGTCTCCCCAGTTTCCTGGTCCCCGTCTGGTTATGTCTGTGTGCAGAATCTTGTAAAATTTCTTCATTCTTTGCTCCTTGCATTTATTTGACTACCATGTTTAGCCTGGCATCAATACAGGCTGAGGGATGAGAAGATTGAGAGTAGCCCTGCCAAGAAGGACGTGGGGATACTGGTGGATGAAAAGCTGAGTATGAGCCGACAATGTGTGCTCCTAGGCTAGAAGGCTAACCTTATCCTGGGCTGCATCTAAAGAAGCATGATCAGCAGGTCAAGGGAAGTGATTTTTGCCCCTCGTCTCTGCTCTTGTGAGACCCTCCTGGAGTCCTGCATCCAACTCTGGAACCCTCCCAACAGGAAAGACATGGAGCATTGGAACGGTTCCAGAGGAGGGCCACAAAACTGATCAGAGCGATGGAACACCTCTCCTATGAGGAAGGGCTGAGACAGTTGGGGTTGTTTAGCTTAGAGAAGAGACGGCTCCAGGGAACCCTTGTTGTGGCAATTGAGTACTTAAAGTGGGGCCTATAAGAATTATGTGGTCAACTTTTCACTAGGGCTTCTTGTGATAGGACAAGGTGTTAAAAATTAAATAAAAAAGGGTGGATTCAGACTGAATATAAGGAAGAAATCCTTTATGATGAAGGTGGTGAAACATGGAACATATTGGCCAGAGAGGTGGTAAATACTTCATCCCTGGAAACATTCAAGTTCAAGTTGAATTAGGCTCTGAGCAACCAGATCTGTCTGAAGATGACCCTTCTCATTCCAGGGGAGTTGGATTAGGTGATGTTTAAGGGCTCCTTCCAACCCAAACTGTTATATGATTCTGTGATTAATTCCACGCTGGTTTTATCACAGACTCACAAAGAAATTTCTTTTCAGCCAGCAATAAACAGAGTCTATGGAAAGGTCCTACTGAAATACCAAGCTACTGGACGTTTTGTCCCTGTTTGCTAGAGTTTAGAAGGCACACACAGATTGACTGGGCATCTGTCTGCCTTTTAATAACATTGGAGGTTTTTTGTTTGAACTGGCTGCCATTACAGTCATCTGAGGACAGTGGCCTGGTGGAGGAAGCCTTTCATAGCCTTCTTTCTAATACTTACTATTTCATTTGCTATCTTGTCAAGGACGTGCTCAGGGTCCTGACTGGGGGTTCTCATTAATGAAGGACTGAGATCTCTGAACACCTCCAGCTGCTGCCCAGTGCTTTCTCTGTGATCCTCTCCTGAGACCAACAAGAAACACCTGATTCCCAAACTTCCAGTGAATCTTTTCTTTCCTTTGATCCTCTCTACCAGCTGGCTTACCCTTAAAATTTGCCTGTGGGGATGGACTAGAGGGCTGCTTGTGCATAATAACTAAAAAAAAGGCTTAAGACTTCATGAGACAGTTGATGCCAACATGAAAACCACTGAAGCTTATTGCACTATTACTGAAGAAAACATGTTGTTCAGAGGAGTTACTCTGACCAGCTCTTATCTCCTACACACAAGGGCCCTTCCAGAGTTCCCAGGCACCCTCTTCCCTAACTCAATAATGTAATTTTTCTGCAGTCTGTTCCCCACACATAATCAGATATTAATTTCACTGGATCCTTTACACGCTGGTTTTCACCAAAGTGATGAGTGTACTGCTTTTAAACCGACTTCAGTTTCTTTCGTTAAGGGAAAGAAAGGCATTGAAAAACAGGCCTCTGCCTGGTATGTTGAGAAAGTATGCTAGCATTGACAACAGACTGGCTGATGTTAGTAACACTATTTTAACTAGATTGCAGTGAAAGTTTCCAGCAGTCTTTTGGTTGTTCATGACTATACTAAAAAAGCATTCATATTTCTGCATATCAGTCTATAAGCTGGCAATAATTTCTGGTCTTGCAGTAGAAGAGTGGCGGTTGAGAAAAAGCCCATGAGTTTAAAGGAAGATGAAATTGTCTTCCTGCTGCTTAGTCCACCTTGTTCAAGATGTTCAGCTATGGACTGCTTGGAAATCAGCCAAGGATGTTAAAACAGGCACCTGACAAGTCATTCAGCTTGCTACTAAAGATTCGAGCAGTGCTGAGCTTGAGGCCAGCTTGTTAGCACTTGACCCAAGTTCAGTGATTGCACCCCAGGTCTTATTGATCATGCAGTGATTGTTGGGTAATGTTGTACAAGCAGATGTTCAGCTTGCAGACTTGCTTTACTCTGTTGCTCTGTTCCCTGTGAAATCATTGCAAACACAGGGTGCTGGGTCTTAATGGAGGAGAAATTGAGGCTGCAGGGAGAAGAACTGGTGGTTCGTAGCAGCCAGATGTTGCCACTTGGAATTCACCATGTCCCCCTGTCAAACTCAGAGTATAGCTGCAAAGTTGGGTTCACTGGCAGCCCTTCCGAGTTTGCTGCCTGGTCTGGTTTATGAGATGAGCTCTGTAAAACCTATTCCATATGTTTATATTACCAGAAGACCTATCGGTTTGTGATACCACAACTGAGTGCGCTCACGGATCTTTGATCCCTGTTAGGATAAGACAAAGATGTGTTCTACCAGGAATTTTAAGTTGAAGGTTAGTTCTGCCTCAGCCAGAATTATATATGTGCTGAAAAAAATTAATTTGGTGTTTTACTCCTGCTACAAACAACACAAGATTTTCCTTTGGGTGTTCTAAGATTGTTCTTACCTAGTAATTAAATCTTAATCATGTTCTTGCCAAAAGCAGTGTGTTTGGCTCCCAAGCGGGGAGATCTCTCAGTGTCCATCTGTCCCTCCTCCTCCTCCCAGTTCTGTTTGCCTTGTCAGCTGTTCAACCACTGAATCTGCAACCTGATATCTAGATCAGCTGTGCATGAAAATCCCTGCTCCATATCCTGCCAGGAGGCATTTTGTTTTGCTCCCTTGGCATCCAGAGGAAGTTTTTCTCCCCAGGAATTTCACACTTTCTCTGCCAGGAGCCATGGGCACACAGTGTGGTTGGCATGGGGCCATTGCTGCTTACCTGCCTACAGCCAAGCGGAGATGTGCAGCTGAGATCCAAGTGCTCCATACAGGAGGCCTCACTCAGAGAGCTCTTCATCCTTCTCATCCATCCTGAAGGGTCTGATGGCAGAGTCACCTTGGGCTAATGGCTCCTGTCCTCCCCAGCCTGGAAAATTGCATACATGTGACAGAGCAGGGAAGCCTGCTAGATTTAGAAAAATATTGTATATAATGCAGTGTACAGATGTTTTATGCATATTTGTATATATCATATTTCATCAACATCAGAGACTGTAGGTATTTGTCCTGTTGTATCCTGTCCAGGATTCTTATATAATATTTATCTTGTGAGGATGTGGCTCCTTTGTTCTCTCCAAACCCAAATCCTTTAGTGTTATTCTGAAGAAACTGTGTTGTTCTCCTATAGCCACGCTTCTGGTGCTATAGTGCTATATTACTATTATTTATTTTGTTTCCAGAAATGCTCATAAAACCAATGTACTTTTTCAGGAAAGTAGATAGCTGTCTCATTGGCTTTCAACACCATCACTGTCATCAAAATAGTGATGTGCAGTACTGGTAGTTTTGGGATGCCTTTCTTTACACAAAAGGATAGTCTTCAAAAGCATATATTCATTAAGCTCTACAAAAACTTTTGTTCAAGTAGTTACATTTATTTATCAAAACAAAAAACAGAAAAGTAACAAAATCTGATCACTTTTCCCATCTCTTGCTCAGACTTATCTGTCCTAATGAAAAATCTTCAGAATTAATTATGGATTTGTTTTTCACTAAGGATAAATTACGACAATGCAGTCTATTTGAATGGAGTTATCTTTTTTTATTTTCATTCTGTGACCATATTCTGTGCTACAGGTCTTTCCGATCTGATGTACAAACCTCTTTCATTTCTAGCCAAGAGCTAAACATATATTATCTGTATGTATGGATGCTTATTTCTCTAAGAATTCATTATTTTTACTGTTTAAAATGCACATAAATTTTGCTAGTTCTGAAATGTTTAGAGCTTGTAGGGCTGAAAAATGTAGTGATACTACTTTAGCTTTATTACAGCCTTGTCCTTTGCATGATTAAGGGACTTATTCTCCTATGAAAATTACATGCATATTCTTGGAGATACCTTTTCCTTTCTTTTGCAGTCATGATCTACATGATGGTAATAAAAAATAAGCTTCAGTAGAAATTTGCCAGAAAGACTATTAGGATGCTTTCCCATTCTTCTCTCATTTGTCTTAGAGGACTCAGGGGGATTTGGTTTGGTTCTGGTTGCCACAGACATGTGCATTGCAGATGCCAGAAGGACGTTTGGGAGACTCAAACACTGTTGTGCCAGAGCTACTGTTAGTGACAGCTGCGTGTGACTGAAAGAAGGCATTAACTAATTCCTTTTCTGCTTCTGACATGGGTTTGTAAAAACAGACCAAGACGGTGATTTCCAGTACTCAAAACACTGACTGGTGTGAAGGAATAGATCCTTTATTCTGAGTCATATGTCTGCATCATGTGCCACTGTTCAGTCATGACCCCATAGCTAGATCATTTCAGTATGAGACATGTTGCAAGGAGAAGCTTCTGTCACCCATTCTGAAAGATCAAAAGCCTCCATGTGTTTCACAATCAGTGGCAATTGGTTTTATGTTGAGCTTCACTATGAGATTGGTTTTGGATTTTGTCCATCTGAAGTAGCATAGAAGTTAAGATTTACTTAGGTTACAGCGTAAGGAATTGTATCAGAAGTAATTTGTTAATGACTAATATTATATTTTCTTCAGCCACTCTTCTTGGTCAAGTCCACTGAAAATGGTGATGCTGCTTTCATTCTCCCAGTAGTAGGATCCATACCCTATTCTCTAGCTTTGATAAACCTTTTTGTACTATGTAGACCATTCAGCTTCTTTGTGTGCCTTTAAAACTGGAAGTAACTCGACAATATTTGGACTTCTCTACTGTGTTTGGTGTTCACTCTGGGTAGCTGAGTGGTCTGTGGTAAAAACTGAGTCCTTTGCTAGTATTGTCTGTGTCTTAAACATCATCTGAGTGCAGGGCTGTGGTGCACCTGAGGGGCATTTCAGTGGCTCCTGGTTCAGTAAGAGGGGTAGGTGTAGGAGCAGGCATTGCACGACCCTCAACCTTGCCTATGATGGGCTGTGGCTGCTGCAGAGCAGGGGAAGGAGGTGAAGCTGCAGGTGCTGCCCCCCTCATCTGACTGCCCTAGGGCCCCCAGCCTCAATTCCAGAACCTTCCCGAAGGAGCTTCTGCACATGCGCAGCAAGACCACCCTTCACATGCTACTAGGGCATGGGCTTACATCTATAAAAAGAGCCTGCCTAGAAGGGCACAGTGTGTGCGCCCACCAGCACCATGGAACTGGCCTGAAGAAGTGCTGCTGAAGAACTACTGGACCCCGTGCTCCTGAAGAAATGCTGCTGGATAGACCACGTTTTCCAGAGGAATCACTATGCCCTGCTGGAGTGGTGACTTGTATTGTATTACCCCCGATACCTTTTTTTTCTCTTTCTTTTTCTGCCTTATCTTACTGTACTGTTTTTTCCCTGGTACTATGGTGTATTGGATCAAATCCAAGTTGTGTTGTAGTTTGTTTAGTGACCTTGGCTGTGTTCAGAGTATCAGATTATGATCTGACCAGATTGGGATCTGGTTTTGAGAAGCTGCAAAGCGCACAAGTGTCTGGTGTGTTATTTTGGCTGTGTCCAAAATAAACATTGCATTTGAATTTACCCTGGGAGATTTGCAGGTCTCTGATTAGCTGCACATATATCAAAAAAACTCTCCCTCTTCAACTGTGCAGGTCAGGGGATGCCCAAGCACTACTGGTGACAGGAGCAGTCCCTGACACCGGCTCTCTATCTCTCCAACCCACAGACCATCAAAGCTTTCTTCAGTCCTCCTCCTCGCACACCTCCCTGGCTTCCTCCAGCTGCCAAGAGCTATCTTCAGTACCCCCTCCCAGTACCTTTCTGGGCAATAAAAGAAACTGGGCAGCTAGTATGACTAAGTGCATTTTCTCCTGTTTCATGCCCTCCAGCTTATGCTCGGGTTAGCTACCTCCCTTGATTTGCCCCTAACACAGCTCTCCCCACATTTATGCACTGGGTTTCATTTAAACGTATAAACCCAAAGGGCTTGTAGGAGTGGCACCCAGGGCTGATCTCCATGTGGTCCAGCTGGAGTATCAGTGCCATTTAGAACAGTATGGTCATTTTTTCTAGTGGCTGAAGAGACAGAATTTGAAGGGTGGTTGATAAGTTCTCCGCTAGTCAGCGCCAATTCACTGTTGAGCACCTTGTCAGCACAGAGTAAATATGTCCTCAGTGGCTTCCCTTCAAGTCAGCCATGGATGTGTAAGGATGAAGCCAGGACTCAGTTTAACAGGAAGTCTGGTGCCAGAGGTCCAGCTGAAGATTTTTTTGTGGGAGCTGGAAGCTGGATTTGAGCATTATCAGATCTTGAAGCCGCAGAAGGCACTCAGCAATATGGGTGTCTTCTGTGCCCTTAGGAAAGGTGGGCTCTTCCAGCTGGACGTGGAATTGTTTTGAGGGATAATATAAGGAGTATGTAAGCTCCCGGTAAGAACAAGTGGTGGTAAAGGGCTGGCTCTCTGTAGCACCACAACTATTTGCCATAAGCCAACTAAAGATGCTTGTCTTAGTTCTGCAGAAAGACACTGGACTATACCAGGTGTGAGCACCACAGAAAGCTGTCTGCCTGCCTCTGAGTGTGCACATGGATTGTTTGCACTGTCTCTAGTTTTTATCTGTATTGTACCTAGGTGAGGATGAGGAGAAAGAAAAGTTGATGCTTTCCATGTTAACTACATTTTGGCAGTGGGCTGCTCCAGTGAGAGTGTGTTAAGATGTGATAAGGCATGGCTAGAGTGAGGGATGGGAGTTACTTGCATGTGGCTGGTTTGCTGCCTCTTAGGATAAAACTACAGCTCACATTTTTTTTCTGCATCCGTCATCATGCTGACATTGATGTCAGTCTGTAACGACTTATTTTCTCACAACAAATACAAACAGCACTTGATGTGCATATTGTCATTTTCACAGCCCATATGGTCTTCCCAGGTTCCTCAGGTGCTTGGCAGAAAGAGGTTGTTCATCAGCAGCTTAATTCACAGCTCCCTGGGGAGTCAGGGATGCTCCTCAAGGAGGACAAGCAGCTAATCGCAAGCCTAGCACTAACCTCCATCTTTGATGGTTTTATAATTGCCAATGTGGAGTGTGGTAATAATTTAAGAAAAAAATGAACCACTCTGAGAAAGGAATGATTCCTGAAGTTACTGTAATCCTATGTCAAACACCTGTGTGCCCACGTAGGAACCCAGCTGGATCTTCTACAGCAGCTGAGTTCATAGACTCTTACCCCTCCCAAACATGAAGCTGAAGCTGGTTGTCCAGAGCAAAGGGCAATGAAGTGCAAATGCTTCAAAGGCTTCAGCTAGTGTTTCCTTCTGTTTGTGGTCAACTCCCTTAGAAGTGAGGCTCTCTGGATAAATGAGCCTAGGAAGTGCAGGAATTCCTGCCAGAACAGAGAGGCTGGGTAATCAGTCACGTTAATTTGGGCTAAGTGAAGCATGAATGAAGCCTTTACCATTCATTCAATGTTAATCATATTGTTAGCTAGAATAACAAAACTGACGTTGTAGAAATCCAGTCTAATTTCCTTTTGTTGTAAAGTTAATCCAACCATGTTGTTATTGCGTAGAAGTTCTGTCTTCCTAAAAGATCTTTGACATTGGCTTAACATCTCTTTCATAAGCTTAATTCTCCTGATTGAATACTGTTTTGGTATTTAGCAGAGATAACTACTCTATATATTTTGTGAAAATAAGCTTGTAATCATCTGCGTACCCTTGAAAAGGGAGACTATCAAACATGTGGCTAGGCGGAGTGTGAAAACTCTGAAATAATAAGGAAGAATCAGATAAGAAATAATGATATAAATAGTGACCTAGACATCATCTAAAAGGTGAAGTCGTGTGAGAAGTGTTAAGGTTTATCTTCCCCACAAGAGAGACAAATATGTACTTATTTTGTGGTTGAGAGAAAATGACACTTGGAAAGAGCACCTTAACCACTGCTGTTTAAGGCATATTTTGACTGAACAAAGAATTAGACCATATATATTACCTAAGCCTTAGCTAATAATGGTTCTTTCTTAAAACATCCTTAAAATACAGAACAGAACCAAAGAAAAGGTTTGGGGCAATTAATTGAACCTATCACAACGTCAGCCTCTGATGCTGAGATAATAAAACAAGTTGAAAAAAAAAATTGAATCCTATATTCAGGTCTACTTTTTGAGCATGCCTTGTGCCCTCCAAGTTACTGCCTTTAGGTACATTTATACATGCTTTATAACCAAAAGTAAAATGTATATACGCAGACACACAGTAAAGTCACTGGCAGCCAAAGCATTTAACTCTCATCCAAACACTCCTATGTGGTGCTTGTCCTTAGTGAACCTGCCTCTGGTATTTCTTTCATGTTTCAAGCTCAAGTAAAATTGAGTTTTCATCACGAAGGCAATAGGGTCACATTCAGTTGGTAGTGTGGAGGATGGTTTGGGTTTTCTTTTTCATCCAAAGTGTCAGCATAACAGTCTTCTCTAATATTGCCTGGGTCTACCTTGCTGTGCTCAAGAAGATATGAGAGTGTGCTGCTCCAGGAGGGCTGGGTCTGCCCTTTCCACCCTAGTGCTCCCATCTCCTCCCTGTGTTGGTGTCAGTAGCTGCACTACTGTGCAATAATTTGGGTTCAGGATGAGGAACACCGAAACCTAATACAGCAAATGAATAAACAGAGGTTAATGCCTGGTCAGACTCGTGAGCTGATCTGACACAGTGTGTGGCAGCAGTGTCTCCTGGCCTGACTGAAGAGCCACTGTGGGAGCACATAGCCAGGGTCCAGCTTGTGCCTCTCAGCTACAACACAGTCTTGCACTGGCTTACTGTAATGGATTTCCTGAGGCCACATGATGGAAATTATAGATTGAAGGGAAAGTTTAGTAGAAGTTTTTAATCCTTCCTTTAAAGATAAATCTCACTGTCTAAGAAGGAAGGAAATAAAAAGACTAAACCCTTCATTTTTAAAATTCCTTTCTTTTAAAGCTGATTGCACGACTGATAGGCTGATCTGTGATGTCCAGTAGCTTTATAGATGAAACACCCTCCTGGATTTATCTTTCAGTGAAGTGGCAGATCAGACTAGTGATTTTCATGTTCGTATTTACAGCTGCTCTTTTGGTTCTGCTAATTATCTTGATTCAGTACTGTCCAGCAGAGGTCCTAGCAGTGCTCTTGTCTTTGAACGTTTTATGACTGGTCTTCAGAGCCAAGGGTCTCAGGCTTTTTCATCTCCAAGACATAGACTCCCCTCCTACTCAGGGATTCCCTTCTGCACTTCAGACACTGTTCTGGCAAGAGAGGAAACGGTTCACCATTTGACATTATCTTCTTGCCAAAAGCAGCACCAGATCCACCCCAGATTCAAAGATTTGGATCTCTGTCAAAAGCTGCTAGTGCCTGAAAGTGTCCCGGGACTTTCATGCCATATGGCATGCCAAGCTTGAAGCACTTCTCCCCAGTCTCTCCAAAGCCACATTGTATGTTGCTCCAGACATCTCTGTCTGTAAAAGCATAAAATATCCATGTGATGCTCAGCATCACTAGCACAATTCTTTTTCCTTTTAATTAATCAAAGCCAGAGAAGGTTAGAAAACATACTGTAAGCACACCTCTCTAGCTGCCATCCTGCAGAATCATGGACAGGAGCGGATCCAAATCCTTCTTATTTTAGTGGATTTCTGGGCATGAGTGAGTTGGTAGTTCTGCTCTGAAAGGAGGTGTCATTTTTCTCCCAGGCAGAAAGTGGCACAAAGAAAGAACACCATTAATTCCAGACCCTTTGAAAGTTACCTTTTAGCTCACTGCAACTCTGAGGACTCCTTGCTTGGAGCTTCTGGTTGTTATCAGTGCGAAGTGGTTGTCTTTCTGCCTGCAAGTGCCTAGGAGGAGTTATATGGGGCTGTAAATCACTGCTGAGAAAGCCCTTTCCCTGGTCTTTGTTCTCTCTTTGCTTTGGGTGTCAGAAAATAATTCTCTGTGATGGATTATCAGTGATAAATTGTCATCACTCTTTTAAGGATGTAGGAACTGCCTTTCTGGATAACCCCTGGTCTACACCTAGGTCAGTATCCTATGTTCAATACTAGCCAGTGTTGATGGGAAAATTGCCCATAAGCCCTATAATTTGCACATTGTCCATGCACTTCCCTTGACCTTACATCTAATGCCTCAATATCAATATAATTTGTAACTTTTCTCCGGTGTGTTAAGGAAAGCAAAAACATTTTTGCAGGCTGCATTTCAGGGAAGGGGTCCTAAGGACTCGCTAATTCTCCCAAGTTTTACACAAAAATGTTACATATAAACAGGTTTCAGTTGTGGTGCTAATAAACAGAGATTGCCAACCAGCATGTTTTTGGGAAAGCCTTTCAGTCCTGATGTTCTTTTTAAATATAATATCCTGTGTCCTTCTGTTATTAAGCCTATTACTTGGTACGTGGTCCTCAGTACTCCTGGCATTCTTCATGCATGGATGAGAGGCAGTTTCTCACTGAGAGGGCGGAGGGTCTGTGCACCCTCATCTTCAGATAGGCCTGGTGGGCTTGCAGCCCTGGCCACCATAAATGGGAAAGGCGTAAGGTGTGCCATGCAGGCAGTCTCCAGCCCAGCAGCTAAGTCATGACCCCACAAGCACCTCAAATTGTCCATCAGCTGCTTTAGCAAACAAATGTTAGAACAACGTTAGATGGCTGTCAGATTTTTATGTGCTGGGATTATGCCTGAAGTGCCACATTTTTCATTATTTCCTAACTGTCATCATGTTTACCTGTTTGTGTTGCAGAGAAGTGTTTAATTTGCTCTTTCAAAGTCTCATAAGTGAGACTACCATACTCTTGCTTTGGCTATGACTTCTTATTCCTGGTGTCCTATAGGACTTCAGTTATTTTTTTTTTTTTTCCCATTTTAAAGTTGGAATCTGGTGGCCGAAGTTGTTTGGCTTTGCTCCTTGGTGTACAGAGTAAGATCACCCACCAGGAATGAGTTTTATGCAGTGGCAGCTGGAACAGTGTTAATCTTCTTTGGATTCACCTTCAGGTGACCGTGTGAAAGCCTACCCAGATGACCAGCATCTCCTCACACTACCCTGGAGCAGTTTCATGAGACAGCAGTGCCCTCCCTTGAAGCTCAGGAAAAGTCTGAACTTCTTCCAACTAATTCACATCTTACAAGAAATTTGGGATAAAACTGTCATCAAGAAATTTTGCTATGAAAATAGAGTTGTGGCTCTGGCTATTTTGTTTAGCAAGGTTGTTAACAGATGAGAACAAATGTTCTAAGTTCTTTTAGTTTTGACTGAATGGGACAAGCGCGTAAATTCAATTAAGTGCCAATTTTTTTTTGCAAACAATATTGGTGAACAGGAATTATGAAACAAAATAAGCAGCAAAGCTATCAGTCTTCAAATGTTGTTAATCAAGTGGCTTTTAATTCATCTACAATTGTTGTATTGTTTTTAAGCATATCCTGCAGTTGCTAAATCCTTATTAAAAATTACTGATTACTTAAAATATAAGGGAGGAAAAATTCTACTCTGATAGCATCTTACTCAAAGCATAGATTTCTGCCGTCCTTCTCGCTGAGATGTCATCAAAGAGTAAATTAGTGTTGGTTTCATTGCTTGCATGAATGCAAGCAATGAAAACACTGGAATGCTTTGCCAGTATGTTCAGTGAAAGCTGCTCCTGGCTGATGGCTGAGGGTATGTGCAACTCCATCAGCCCTGCTCAGAGGGTTAATGTGAGATGGAGACTTGTGCTGTACCCACCTCACTTGGGGATCCCACTCTCCTTCCAGGGCCCTGATGAGGACATATTTTGGTGGCAAGGAGCACAGCAGACTCAGGGCTGACTTGGTGTGGATGGAAAAATGGTTGAAGCTGGTGTTTATCCCACTGGTCCTTGGTATGTGTCTTTTGACATATCTTTCTTCATCAGGCAAGTTAGCAATTAACAGCTAGGTTTTCTTCTCTTAGTCTATAACGAGAAGAACATGAAAGGCATACTGTGTCTGGTACATTACAAACAGAAACAGAGAAATTATTTTTATCAGTAAGGACGGGTGATAAACAGATGTCCAGCAGCAGGATTTTGGAAAGGCTAGTGAATGAGAGGATCGTGAATGAGAGGATAGTGAACGGACCTTCCCATGGATGAGTTAGTGGCAGAGGGTGCTGCACCTATAAGTTTTCACCCATAGCTGTTATAATCACTATATGCGGGGTCATGGATGTTATTCTGTGTGTTATTCAACCACCAGTTAAGGGAAGCCCTTGCAAAAGCTGGTGTTGCAAAAGTGCTCTGCTGCTTCCTATTTGGCAGAGAGACCATGGACAAGCAAAGGAAGAATTTTTTCATGCTCTGAAAGCCACAGCCTTTCCAGACAGACATGGAAATGCAGACATGAGCCAGTTCGCAGGAACTGGTGCTGCACTTGTGTCTTCATAAGGTGCCCCAAATAAAGAAGTACAGCTTCCAGCACTGTTGTTTCAGCACTTTGCCTACTTCAGACACAATGACAGGTATTGTTTTGAATTAGTGGCAAAGTAGTCATCTTTGAAATTACACTTGCATTATGATGAGTTTTAGTGTTTACTAAGAGTTATGCATTTTTGGTACATTTATTGGTATTTAATCTGTAAGGTTGGATCTCTTCAGCAGAAAAGTTGACATTGAACTGCTTTCTGGATTTTCTTAAGCACTGTAAAACACAAGTATCTTTACTCAAGCTCTCTACAGATACACTACAAAATGAATTACTCTCAGATGTTATCCTTTAAGAAGCTTTTTGAGAGAAGAAACAAGTTGTAAGCCCTGCAAGGAAGGGTTGTTGTCTCTTGTGGGGAAGGAGTATCTCACGGTCTTGTAAAAGCACTGAAATAGCTCCTGTAACCTAAAGATCCCAGTGAAGACAATTTTTCTTATTCTATCATAGTCACTTGAGACCGAGCCTATGTTATTTGGTTGAGCTTCACCTCAGTGGCATTCAGGTTAAAAAACCCTGTTGATCAGGAGTTTTTTCCATTAGATTTTGCACTCAGCCAGCCAGGTAGGATTTGCTTCCCCATGAGGACGCTCCTTCGCCTTACTGAGACCGTTTCACCCAAAGTTAATGGTCTAAGGCTTGAAGCAAGTCTGATCTCTACCCCTTGGTGGCTGCCACATCTTGGATATCCCACGGGTAAAGAGCTCCTCATGACCTGTGGCTGTGTCCGTCCCATGAGCTCAGAGGGAAGGGTCTCTATCAAACAAAGTAGCTCTGATGCCTTGGATGTCTTATGGACATACTTTAGCTCAAATAAAGGATGTAGACAGTAGGCAAAGCAAACAGACTTTCTTGTGACCTTTTCTCCTAATCAAGAAGGAAAGAAAATAATTGGTTTGAAACTAAGACTGTTCAGTAGATCAACACTTCCACCTTCTGTAGGTGAGCCACAGAGTTATTTGCTCTTGGTATTAATTACCTAAAGAAGGGATGGAAAAGGGATTAGATCCATAGTTTGCAAATTACATCAAATATTTCATTTAGGAAAGAAAACAAGGAAATATGCAAATGTAACATTTATTATTCATTGGCAGTAGCTACTTCTCCTTAAAGCAGGAAAATTGTGAAGAGCAATTAACTAACAGTCTTGTGTTTTGATGTGTGTGGAAGGGAGAACAACCCATTTGGGTTCAAACACATGGTGGAGACAAAATGTACATCTATCCCTCCTGGATGATGAATGACAGCAAGCTCCAAGTATGCCTCCTGCAGAGAGACAAAATTTATGGTGCCATGGGGTAGCCTGGCCCTCAGTAGGGGACAGAACCCAGCCTGGCATGGCACCAAGCAGCTGTATCCCCACCAAGGTGATGAGGTCTGGGATCAGTGCTTGTGCTATTAAGCTGGCCAAGACCTTCACGATCTGCTGACAGGAATGATTTGAATGATGGATTTACCCCAGGGGACACTGGATTCATTTGAAGGCAGGACAGAGGGAAAAAGCTAGATGTGACTGTTGACAGATCACACAAAACCTCTAGCTGATGTACTTAGTGATTTAAAAATAACAATCCATGTGCCAGATCTGTAAAGGACAGACTGGAAAAAAAAATTACTTTGCATTATTGTTTTTTCTTCTGAGGAATTTGCTGTCCACCTTACCAGAAACATAGCTCCTGTCACATTTGCCTGCTGTTTAGCACAGCAGAGAGTGCTCTGAACTGTGGAGTAAGAATTAATGACAGCAGGAAAAGATCTCTGGGAAACACAACAGAAAAAAAACAGATTTATTTCATCCAGAGAGGAGATGAATGCAGAGACATTGTGCAAGGTTATACAATAACAAACAGTAAAGAGAAAGAAAATACATCCAACTGAATTTCCTTCCAGTACTAACATATGAGGGGATTTTATAAAATGAATATGTTAATGTATAATGAACAACTTGAAAGAAAGTGTTAGCAATCTTCCTGAAAGGAACAAACCCAGTGTATTTCAAAAGCTCCACATATCTTAAGTCATCCAATTATACAAGTTTTGTAGTAATAATACAGCCATCACTGTATTACTGTTTTACAAATTGTCGCATCGAAATACAGCTTTTGATTTTGGTGAATACTGGCTTCAGTAAAGAGTAGGGTGGATTTAGAATCAGAATAAACTTAATGTTCAACTTCTCTTCAAAATATGTAATTGTGCACTTATATGATAGCTGGCTTGGTGTAAGCACTGCAGAGTTTGTATTCTGCCTTGTAAGTAAAAAGAAATAAAACAGCAGAGAGATTTTGTGCTGAGATGTGGGTGAAATTCAGCAGTCACTTGTCAAGAAACAAAGGGGCTTTGTGCGAGGGGGCATTGGGGCACATCACTGACCTGCCCAGGCACTACTACGAGGTAGGGATACAGTGCTCATGTGTCTGTGGCTGGTAAGCAGTGGCTATTTCTTCTTGATACTCCCAGGAGAAGTAATTTTGAACTTTACAGTCACAGGGAGAGACAAAGTCTGGCTCCAGACCTGAGGATATCTTATTTTGGCAACATCAGAAGAAAGGGTCAAATCAAAAGTCCCTCTGACCTTGTTTTTTTTCTCATGCATTTTGCTGTGTGTCATCTAGGTTATCATGTGGTTTCCAGTGCCTCTCAGTGCCATTCAGCATGGCTTTTATCTCCCTTTTTTTCTGGTTTTGATAGATGACTGATGAATATGTGAGAGGCCACACAGTGCAGCACAGGTCCTATCTCCTGCTAAATGGCGAGATCTGCAGAGTTAAGTCTCCCTAGTTTTCTGACTCAATTTACCCAGCAAGTATTTTGTGTTCAAGTAAGCAAAATCTGTCCACCCTTTTCTGCTCAGTATCTTCACAGGTATTTCTCTTGATTGCTCTGCTGGCCAACTAAAAAGTGCTTTTATTGTTGTTGTCATAGTGTAATGAGATTTCCCTCTGAGGTATTCGCATGTACTTCTCAGAGTATAATAGAACCAACTATAGTTTTAATGTAGTTCTTTAGCAGATCAAAATTATACAGTCTACAGAGATTAATTTTATTTCATCTCTTTCTTTTCAAATTGGTTTCTAATCTACCATTGTTCATAAAAGTGCTTTCCTGGAACAGTAATTTTTGAAATGCTGCAAGTTATACTATTTCCATGCTTATTTGGTTGTTTTTTTTCCTGAAATATGGTACCTGTTTTTCTTAGGAATTAGCACAACTGTTCATGCCAAAGCTAACAAATTAAAGGTCCAGGTTTAATTTCATCAGATTACTAAAGCACAACCTCATCCTTCTATTTTGATTCATCCAATAGTACATCCTGCTGCTAACAGTACTTTTCTAGTTCCTGCTCCATGCTCAGAGCAGCTAGGCCAGCAGAAGGTTATTTAACCTGCAAATCTTAAATGCTTAAGGAGATGATCTGCCATTTGGAGACACTTTCTTTCCCCTTTGCTAGAGGAAGGAGCCTAGATGATTAGGTTAGGCTAATCTAGCCTCTGCAACAAGCACCATCCCAGACTGCCAATTTATTTAACAGACTTGTGAAGATCTTTATACAACAAGGTTGTGCAATATCCCACTGGCCAGAGGCTGCACTGAGAATACTCAGAATGGTGCCAGTTTGGTTCCTGGACTTTAATTAAAAATTTATTTTGGAAAAAAAGGCCTCGTAAAAATGTTAAACAAAAATGGTGTCTTATTTACATAACACCAAGGGCCACGGTATTTAAAGTGCATTGAAATGTTTCGTTTTCATAAGCAATTGTTTATGTCCTGCCTTTATTCCTATTACATATGTCGTCTGTACAACATATAAGTTAGGAAGATTCAATAAATATTCTTAAATGGAAACTGAATTTAGCTATGAATAGAAATGACAAATCAAAATGTTAACTCCCTGTTGCTTCAAGAAGTAGATTAAAATCCCTCCTATAAAGCAATAGTACATAGCATCTCTGGACAGGGATCTACAGAAAGTAGGCTTTGTATATTTTGAAAGTTTGGAGGTTTTTGCTTCCCTTGTCATCTTGTATCCGCTCTGGGCTTCCACCCACCTTCTCTTTTTTGATGGAAAGACTCAGAGGTTTTAGCAGCTCTGAGGTTTCATAGCATAAGAAAGCCATTTCCCAGCCAGAGTCATGTCAACCACAGAGCCCTCAGAGGAATTGATGAGGTAAGGTCACCTTTTTTCTTAAAATTTTCTTAAATTAAAACCGTGTTCATTTTAGTAGCACTATTTTTCTATTCAAATATTCAGGGCCACAGCAAGATGTGCCATTAGAAAGGCACTGGAAAGTTTACTCCTTTTGCACTTTTTATTGTTGTTTAGCAGCTGCCTCAGGTCAGACTCCCCTTGGGTTTCTCCTCATTTGCAATCCTTACCACAGAAAGTCTGCAATCATGGCTGAGCCCAGTGGGTCACAGCTGAACCTCTTCTCTCAAATAGCAGTGCAAGTGTTACAGGCTTTTCCCAACAAGAAGTAAGTTATCCATGGTTTGATAACACATTACAAGAGTGCTGTCATTGCAAAAGGCACATAGGTTTTTTTTTGTTCCTGAAGTTTGTATCTTTATTGCTTGGTTTTAGATGTGTTTGTCTAAAGTATTTTTAATTAAAATATTAGTCAAAACATTCCTATTCCTTATTTGGGCTCAAAAATCCCTGGATGAGTGAGTGTCCCATCCAGCAGGCAGCAGGGACGTGTCCACTCGGCCCTTTTTTATTGTGATTTCTGATGCTGCAATAGGTACTGCGTGCATTGCTTAGGAACAGCAGGAAACTGCTTGCATCCTGATTTGATTTAAATTATCATTTTGTCTAGAGAAATGCCATTCAGATCAAACATCTTTAAAAATGTCCCATATGCCACAAATTCCAAACAAAGCTCGAATTTGCCTGGGACATAATGACACCAGCCTGTTGTGCTCTTCCTCAATAGACTGTAATTATTTCTCTCCTCAAACTGTGCATACAGCATTGAAGAGGCTGATACATAAATAAAAAAGCTGCATTAATTTCAAGCTACATTAGGAAAGCAGGAGTAAAAATAACCCGTGTCTGATAGATAGGGGAGAAAAACGCAAATTTACAAGAATTCTGACTGGGAGGTTTCAAGGGGAGTTATAAAGTAAGGAGAAAAAAATTAAGCCATCAGAAAGCAGAAAAGTTTGTTATTATACATGATTAGATATGGAATGCAGACTCTGTGGGTTCCAGCGGGTCTTATGCTTATGGAGACTTAGAATCATTTAAAGACCTTTAAGAAGAGTCCAAGTTAACCTAACACTGCAAGGTACACCACTAAACTACACCCCTAAGCACCACATCTACATGTCTTTGAAATACCTCCAGGGACGGTGACACAATCACTTCCCTAGGCAGCCTGTGCCACTGTTTGATAGCCCTTACAGTGAAAAAGTTTTTCATAATATTCAATCTAAACTATTCTTGGCCTTATCATTTACAGGCTGGGCAAACACTGCAGAGATATGGTGTAACCCCTGGGTCTTCATCTTGGCTTCTTCAAGGCGATGAGGAAAATGTGACCACGTGAAGCCCAATGTAATTTGCTAAATCACAGTGTTTCTACAGAAGGAGGACAGGTATAGGGAAAATGCAGAGGATAGACAGAGGTGATCGAGGCTGTCATATAGGTGTTGGGTTCTTCTGCTTTCCTTCTGTTCTGGAACCTGTGGTTCAACTCTAAAGGCTTTGATGTGCCTAAGTAACAGCTATTTGAAATACCGGGTTAAATTGGGACTGGAATTCCACATGATGTTTGGATTTCATGTGGCAAATCAAGGTGTTGTCCCATCCTCCACATCTCACATCTGGTCAGTTCATCTCTTGCAGCTAAACAAAAATATCCTTTATGCACTCCTGGGAGATGCTCTTTTGGCTGCCAAAATGAGATCTTTCAAGATAAGGGACATTATCTGTCGTTATTTTTTTCACAGCTGCTATGCATAACCAGGAAGGTGTTTGCACTTTAGAAGTTAAGCTTTTAAGTCCATATTTAGGTACGTAAATGTGATCCAGTTCCTAGAAAAGCTGACCATTCACATACTCTGCTGAAATCCCAAGGGAGACTGTTTCAGCTAGCAGATAATGTATGCTATACACAAAGTTTTTTGAAAACAAACCAAATCAATTCTAATCTTAAATGTTCAGAAATCAAGGCCCTTGTTAGAAGAAAGGAGTGTAATGACAAGTAACCTACCCAGGGTGCAGTAGCATCCTTCCCAAACAACATGCTGTGGCCTGAACCAGATGTTCTTAGCAATGGTTCTTGCTGCTTTCCCCCATTTCTGAGTTCATGGATAAAAATCTACATCTAACGTTCAAGGCTAGGAACTGAATGGCGACTCTCAGCAGCAGCATCTTTTGGAAATTTCCCTCCAGCTCTCTGGCAGAGGCTTTTCCGGGAGGTGAAGCCCAATGTTCCTGGCCCTGGAAAGGAAGCTGATGTCTTTGCCAGGAGGGAGTATGGGGGTGGTGGCTGCGATGGGGGTCCTACAGAGGACAGCCAGGGCTGGTGGGTTCTGCAGTGCCAGGAGGGTGGAAGGGAAGGAGTGCTGAGATTAAGGTGGTGAATGGCGCAGTTGAGTAGGAGTGGCAAGACCCAGTCTCATATCCGTGTCCTGCCGCATGCAGGGGGAAGCCTGGAGGAGAACACAGCTCTGACCACCCCAGGGTGTGATGGAGATGCAAGCTAGTGTGTTTGGAGGTTTTCTTGTGCTTCTTCTGAATGTGTCTTATTCGTATTATTCTGATCCTAAAATCTAACTGGGGTTCAAGATTTTTCTATTTTTTCTTCTTCCATATTTCAGGATCCGGAAGAAAGGAGTGGACTGAGAATGGGGGAAAATTTCTATTTAATTTTTAAAGGACTATGGTATTAGTTAATTTTCATGTAACATAATAATGCTTAATGAATTACAAATGGCAAGTAATAAGGGACCTAGGGTTTTTTATGGAAGGTGTTTTACAGAAATCTGTTAAGACCCTAGTGCTGGCAGATCACACTTTCCACTACATGTTAGTATTACATGTCTACTACTTATGTTGTGAATAAAGTTGTAGCCAAAATTAAATTGTGAGTACTCCATAGCATGTTTCACTGAACCATAAATCCAAATTAATCTCTACAGTCTGACTGAATGGCACCAGTGAGAAATCTTGCCCATGCAGCTAACAACTTGGTCCCCTATAAATACTTGAGAACTGGCTTTTTCTTGAGTGTGAGCAGGAGCCCATTCAAATAAATTCTTTATCCAGCAGAGGTAGCTGAAGGACACAGAAAGCTTTGCTCTGCAGGGACTACATCTGTATGCAGAAATACTGAAGTAACAAGTGATTGTTAGGGAAAATGTTTTAGATTTCTTCCTCTTCCTTTCTCTTCTCATCATTGTCTGTTGCTTGCTCTTTTTACACATCAGTATCTTTAAAAATGGAGCCATTGCAGCTGTGTCAAAATAATTTTCTTTTAAGGGTGCATGTTCTTCTTTTGTTGATCAAAAACAATTAGAGAGAGAAGAACTGACAGTTTCACTGAACTGTCAATGAAAATACCATAATGAACAGTTTATTTCAAAACAACCAATTCTTCCATTAAATGATCTGTAGCCCTAGGAGAAGAACTATTTGTGAACAGGAAGTATTGTTGGTTGCAGCATCTCTGTGTCGATCTTTTGATATTTTCTAGGAACACAGTGGTATCCATATTTTGAAAGGAACACTGGGAAGTGTGAAAGAGAATGCAACGTACCAGGATCTGACCTCACATTGTTGACCATAAGAAATTTCCTTGTCTCTTCAGGAGCATCTGGGTGTTTTGCCTCAATCAGAACTTTGCTATAAGCAAAGAGCTCTGTTAACCTCTGAAAAAAATGTGAGATGGATGCCAAATTTATCTTACTGATTTTAAATAACTTCATCTGGCTAATTACTTCATAATCCCAACTGTACAGGTGATTAATGAACCTTTTCTTTTAAGGATCACAAATGGTCTGAAGTGTTGTCCTCTGCCCTGGGAAGGATTTTGTAGGACACAACATATGCGCAATGTGGGCAGCTGGGTTTGCACATATTCACCTTCATCCTATTTCATAGACAATTGCTTCCAAAGAGCATAAGCAGCTGAAAATGCAGCACATCTTTGCACAAGGCACAGCCTCTCAGAAGACCCCAATGGGTCTTCACAGCCGTGCTGTCATGTAAACGCCTGTGCCATAGGCTCTGTGGGCCTGCACAGAGGAGGAGAACTGCATAGACTAAGGAACTGCTCATGAAGACCTGCAGGTCACAAACTCAAGTGCTAAAAAGACATTAAACCCTTGGTGGAGTATCAGGACATTTTGCTCAATTGAGACACTGTGTTCATTATGTCTTAGATACACCTTGTTTAATTTGAAAGCTATTAAAGAGTCCCTGTTTGACTCTACTAGGAATAGAGCTTTTTTTGTGCTCTTAAATTCTCTTTATCACTGACTGACTTCCCCAGGACCATCCATGCGCAATCTTTTTCTACTTTCTCCTTTCCCTCCCATGACCTCCCCCATTTTATACTTTTAGGGCTCTTCCCAACCCCTCAGCAAATTAATCTCCTCTCCTCTCTGCCCCATGTTCTCATTCTGTCAGGCACGTGCTTGAACCACTAGAAGCTTCAAAAATATGGAAGAAATACTGCCTTCTGCAAGGATCTTGTGGTTCTAGGTTATGATAACCAGCAGTTAGACAACTCACTGCAATTTACAATAGGCTACTTTAAAGATATAATCGTTTACCCAGTGTAATTGTTAAGAGTCCAGAAATTAGCACTGAACATAGCAAAAAAGTGCATGACCAAGTTGGTCTTCTGTCTCCCAGAGATCTGGAAAAGTGAATGCTGTCTTTCCTACCAGACCGGCAAGATTCCCCAGATATTAGGACAGCTCTCATGTTATTGCTTCACTTCCCCACTCCAGAGCATTCAGCTGAGGGTTCAGAGCTCATTACATATTTTTCTGCTTATGCCTCTTTTTTAGCATGATTTCCCTCACATACTATTCAGGGTGTGCATTTTACATTAATTCCTATGCTAATAAGAATCTGTGAAAAACATTTTCAGGAGGGCAGAAAGGATCCCAAATTATTAGCTCTGCTTAGTTATTGCTGCTTTTCCCAATTATTGTTTCCAAATAAAATTTGTCAGTTTATGCTTCCTGACCCAGATGTAATTATAGCATGGCTGTCAAGTAAGAGCTGGTTTAGTGCCAGCAATGAGGGAAACCTCCTTTGTAGAGACATAAGGAGACAGTTACTTGCATCTTCTGTTACAGGGTTTGGGTCCTATTTAAATAATGAGAAAATAGCTGTCTGTCTCCACAAGAATGGTATAAATGGCTGCTTTTGAGTGAAACATTTGGTGCTGGTTTTATGCTTTTCATGTTGCAATAGCATGCTGCCTCAGTGCAGCCTAATACAACCTCTGATGTGCCCAAGCTGGAGATGAAAGCCAGCAAACATAACAATGTTACTGGGCTGTTTGTTAGGATTTTATATGGAGTTTTCCAATGGGAACCAACGCTGTTGGGGTCTTCTTGGCAAACATGAAAGTATTAATTATAGATGAAAAGTGCAACTCACTTTGATTTGAGCTCTGTAGGACTAGGCTATTTTTGTGTAACTCGTGGAATGCCATTTCGCACTGACATCTGATATATGGATGGATCCTCTCTTTATTTTGAGAATGTTCATGATGAGCTGTGAGTTGCACAAAAGCTTGGATATGGTGGGCTTTCCTGCTTTTCATTTGTGGTCTTGTATTGTGTGAAATGAACAGCCAGCATACAATCATTTGGGCATCCCATTACAAATTCTCATCAAGTCCAAAGCTAAGCAAACATTTCAAGCATGTCCTAAAAAAGGCAAATTGCCTCTAGAAAATGGCATCCAAATAACGGAGTTTTTCTTCTGGTCTTCAGGGTTTAGCAACTACCTTCAGTGGGTTTGCAGACCAGAGGTCTAAAACAGCAAGGGTCATCTCCTTTTGTGTGTTTTGCCTCATCACAACATCCCTCACAAAATTAATCTTCTGTACATTGACTATTTTAATAAGTTGGCATCTGTCTGAAGAGGGGCAGCACCCCCTGGAATGGGGTTCAGTGCTCCAGGGAGGGCTTGATATGGCTTTATTTTAAATCTAGGAAATGAATACACTGTCAGATCAGGGATCATTCATTGCAATTGGGACGAGGCATTCAGTAAGAGCATGTGCGCCTGCTCTGTGTCCTCAGGTGCTCTGAAGCAAGCTGGTTTAGGAGTTATTGCCTTTCCCTGTCCTTGAAAACTTGCCTCTGGCAGGAACAGGAGCATCCAGGACCCCCTTGGACCTGGGAGAGACTGTAGCTCATGGAGGGAAACTCCTCTTCCTCCCCAGCTCTGGTCCTGATGCCCGGGGAGCTCCTGATTCTGTGAGAGGCAGGAGAGATTCCCTGCTGCTCTTCCTAAGGTCAGAACTTGGCTGCTGTAGGGAGCTACACAAAACAAAATCTCCAGCTGTCTGCTGAGCCCAGATCTGTCCAAAACCTTATTTCTCCTTGCTGAGTGCTGCCAGAAAGATCAAAGCGTGGTTGAGAGGTAGAAATAGCAATTATTTGTAGGAATTAACTTCTACCTCAGAAATTGCATCTTCCTCCTCTAATTTCACCTCTTTTCAGTTGCTTCTACTTTAGCTTGAAGCAAGAAAAATTTCCAAGGCCCAGATTTAGATTTCATTAACACTGCTGGAAAGCTGGGGCAATGCCACCAGCTTCTACAGGGTCATTGCAGCTGTGCACCTGAATACAGTTTGACGATGGCAGAGTTGGCATGACAGCCAAGAACGTGCAGGAACAATTTAAAATAGGAATGGAAATGTTTCCTCTTGAAAGAAAAGGAGGCGATATTGAGCCCTTTGCACATACTAATACTAATTTCTTAAATGAAAGCCAGGCTGAGAGCAATAGATATATCCTGCACAGACTGTAAATCAACTCATCTCATGTCTGGTTGATGAAGTCCTGGATTTTCTAAGCTTTCTTTCTGAACTTAAAAACATTTTCCTAAGTATTAAATCCAAGTCAAATCTATATGGTGGATTATAATAAATAGACTGATGTTAAAAATTATGTGATCATGTTAACCAAGAGCCTTTGGACTTTGTAGGACTTCTACGCTGGGAGACCATCAGTTGCTGTTAATTCTCCTTGCTTATGGGAGCTACAAGTAGGAACTTAAGGGCAGCACCTACAGGGGCACCTCTCACTAAAGTGGTCTCTCCAGTGATTCACATCAGTGTTTATGAGCAAGGATGGAAGGCAAATTCCCACTGCCACCTGAGAAAAAGAGATGACCTTTCTTCTGATCATTTCTGTATGTAGTTCCCCCCACTTCCCCAGAGCTCAAAATCCAGGACTGAGTAGCCAGTTCTAGAAATTAAACTCTTAATGTGTGGTTAATCCTGCTGAGAGGATGAGTAAGGGAATCGAAGTCATAGGTGAGGAAAAAATCTTCCTCCTCTCTGCTCACCTGGGTGCTTGTTGCTGGTTCACAGCAGTTCCTCTGAGCAGCAGTTCTCAGCCTGTGATGTGGTGGCATCCAGGGAGGGACATCTACCAAGTCCATGAATAACAACTAAAAACAAAACCAGGAACACTCCATTATCTTCCACTACCTGCCCTACAGGATGGTCTTCCTGATTTTGCTTTGCTTGCTGGCACAACACTTATTGGAGCTATCCTCACTATCAGGTTGCAGCAGCAGTACTGATTTTAGTGCCTTCTACTTTCCAGAAAGTCCCAGTAACAATAACTCAAACCCTCTTTTTCCTAGTAATGCCAGTGATAAAAAAATCATAACTTCCCATGCAGCTTTCATAAGAATTGAAGGGCTGGGTTCTCCACATGGAGGTAAGATCTTTGCAGTGGTGGAAGCAAAGCTGAGCGCTGGGCACTATAAGTGTGACAAGCTCTGGAGTGATCAGCACTATATACATAAGAAACAGCATTTGGATGTAACTTGTGCAACATGCCAGAAAGAAAAAGTAATAGTATCTTGCAAAGCAGTGTGATGCTGGGCAAGAATACAGTGCTAGTGGGTGATTGGGACCCTCTCCCTAGTGCTCTGGCATCTCATACCCACCTCTCCAAGAGACTCTTTCCTCTCCCAGGACACATCCTGCTCACCCTGGCTATCTTCTTGCCCTGGGCCAGCTGCACATCAGCATTTGTGTCCTCTGCCTGGATCCAGCAACACACTTACACAACAGAGGATGTGCTGCCTGCATCACCTGCATGTGCTAGGGCCATGCCTGGTAGCACCACTGCGCCTCTCCTGATCCCCCATGGTGGGCAGAGCAAATTGTCAGGTTTCTGCACTGACTGCATCAGCTGCAATGGATGGATGCTGGACCAAGGACATAATAGATGCTGCAAAACTCACAGCAGTGTCATGCCAGGCAGTGCTATACAGAGTATCATAGCCTGCAATAATTGCGCACAATCAAGTGATTAGCAGCTCATAAAGGACCAGTAAGCCCATAAAACTGTTGGTCTGGTAACATAGGCACTTGTGGCCTGTGAAAACATAGTGATGGTAAATAAGAGACCAAGGTATTGTTCTCCAGCGTGTTGTTACCCCAGTTTGTTTGTAAACTTGCAGGCATTAATCTCAATGTTGATGACTATAGAGTTGACTGTATTTGAGAGGCTGGACTTCAATTTTCAGTGGAGGCACAAAACTTGCAAATGCAGCAAAAACAAACTGCAATTAGGAATGTTTTTCTGAACATCTAGATTTACTCACAGCAGTACAAAATTAAGTGCCCATCACTGTGATTTTGGCACTCGAAACTGGATCAGTGCCTGCTGCTAAGGAAAGAAGCACATCACCACAGTTCCACCTTCAACATCAGATTAGTGAAATTAGTCTGAACTGGGAAAGGTGCCTTTGCAAGGAAGGCGGTTGAGTGCACTGCAAAAGCCTCTGCTTGTATACTGATAGAATATGTGATGAACATTAGCATCCTGTGTATAATCTTAGTATGGGAATAATAGAATAAAGGAATTTTTTGTCTTCACATTATGGTTGTCTTGATAAATTTGTTAACACTGCTTAAACTGCATGTTTCTTGGATAGTGTCTGATGAAGGATGTTCATTCACCAGAGATTCAGTGGCCACTAATATATTTATTTTGTGCCACTGGAGTTTTATTTCACAGTTAATATACATATCTTGCCATCACAGGGACCTGATTGTGTGAATGCAGCAGAGTAGCTCGAAGTGATGAATCTGCATTTGTTAGCATATGCATAAACATATTTTCTTTTCTCTGCTCTGATGGAAACTTTTTACAGGCCCCCAAATCTTACAACAACTCAACAAGGAGAACAAGTGACACCAGCCTAAGTCCTCATCACCTCTCATGGATTATAGGTAGCTTGGTGATCCAGTGCTAGCTTCAAGCATGCTTTTTCCATCCCTTGGGAACAGCAGGTAATGAAGATCTTTTGTTTTTCCACTCTGTCCCAGCTCTGCATGGAAGATTCACTTATGTCTTCTCACTTCGGCACTAGTTCTGGCAAGGTTTCAACTGTTCTTTGTCTTTTTTATCTTCCCACCATCACCTCTTAATGACTTTTCCAAGCCTATTTTTAGACTGTCCCTTGTTTTAGGTAGTTCCTTGTTTTACCAGTCTGAGTGTCTGGAATAGCTCTTTGTAGACAGATGTGATGGGATCATGATGACCTGCTAAGAAAGGTGCTGTTAATCCCTGCCATTCTTTTGCTGTTTCTCCCGGACCTTCCGCACCTGGACTTTCCCACCCATTAGGATGTCTGTCACAAATGAGAATAAACTGCATTTACAGAATTTCTGCAGCTGGAGATCTTAAAGAACCGTGTTCTGTGATCCATGCTTATATTACTCCATCCAGATGTTTCTGGTAGCACAAAAAGCTCTAAAAACAGGATTTGAGTACAAACAAAACCTTAACATTAGAATGAAACTAAATAATTTTGTTCATAATGTAATCATTTCTAAAAGAGCATCCTGAAACTTTTATGCCTAGCGTGATTTTTAAACCCTTAAAATTAGCCATTTTAAGTATAGCATGTGGCATATAGGGTTCCACAATAGCACTAAATAAATACAGGCCTGCATTTGCATCTAGAGTTTCCTTCACATGCTAACCATGTCCATTTCACACCTGCACCCCTAAGGGCATGAAGGCAAAACCCATTTATTCCCTTTTTTCCTAACATTAAATAGCAACAAAAGCTAATGCTGCTGAATATTATAGCGGGTCCTAAACCTCTAATTGAGGTTTCTAGGTGCTGTGGGTATGTTGGATTATTATACCCTTTGGTGAGGAATCATTTGACAGATCTCAGGTCTCAGCTAGTGAGGGTGTTCCCCACTGTAGTGCTCTGCTTCTCTCTAAGGAAATCAGGGCGAAAACCTCAGGTCAGTGGTACTTTTGTCCTGGGCACAGCAGCCAAGTCCACAGAACCAGCTTTACATTTCAGGTGTAATAGCTAACTTTCATGTAGGTGCAAACTTAGCAAGTTTGCAAAACTGCACCCTTAGCAAGTTTGCAGACGACACTAAGCTGGGTGGAAGTGTGGATCTGCTGGAGGGTAGGGAGGCTCCAAAGGGATCTGAACAGGCTGGACCGCTGGGCTGAGAAAATGGAGGCAAGAGGGAATGGCCTCAAGCTCCGCCAGGGGAGAATTAGGCTGGACATTAGGAAAAAAATTCTTCACAGAAAGGGTCATTGGGCACTGGAACAGGCTGCCCAGGGAGGTGGTTGATTCACCTTCCCTGGAGGTGTTTAAGGCACGGGTGGACGAGGTGCTAAGGGGCATGGTTTAGTGTTTGATAGGAATGGTTGGACTCGATGATCCGGTGGGTCTCTTCCAACCTGGTTATTCTATGATTCTATGATTCTATGATTCTATGAAACACAGCTTGCCTAGGTAGCTGTCAGTCATCAGATCATCAGAATGACTGACAGCCTCGGATGGATTCACACCTTTGCTTACCACCTCACTGAAATAATCTGGATATTGCAAAGGAAGTGCAAGTGGTCTGTCTTAGCTTAACACCAAGAGTCCAATTATTGTAAGTGAAAAGAAATGGGCCTAAGGAAATGCAAGGAGAGACTTGATTTCTTAACCCCACGCAGTCCTCTTCCTCCAAGGGCCTCCAATTGCTGTTGTGTAGCACTGTTTTCTTGCAAGATCTGTTCCCCAGAGGCGTTTTAAGGCTTAACCTTTTATAGGGAAAGGTGGAGGGCTTTTTACGCAGAAGGGCCAGGAAGTTTCCTGAAGTTACTCTGGGAATGAATCCAAATAACAAGGACAAGTTCTGGCAAGCGGCCAGTCCTCCCTTTGAGCCACCTGGGTTGGGGTGGTTCCCAGGCAAGCCCTTTTAGCAAAAGTTTTTCCCTCAAATGGTGTTTAGCCTGTAGTAGCTATTTCAGGCTATAGTCAAACCTAAATTGGGAAGTTATGCTCTAAGAAAACTGGCTCCACTCTAATTACATATTTAGTTACACCATTATTGAAATATTATAAACACCTTTAAACAACAGCCTGCACTTCATGAGCAGCTTGGTAGCTCTTGCCTCAGTCAATGTGTGCCTCTGTGAGCACACAAAACACTTCCGAAACCCAGAGGGAGTCTCTCCTATACAGGCACAACAAGAGGTGAAGTTCTCTCCCCTAAACTGTTGCTGGTGTACAAAGTGGTGTAGGCAGCTTGGTTGCCAGTAGGCATTAGGATTTGAGTCACTGCAACCCAGGTGGGTAAGCAAGCAGTTTGTGGCAACCTTTCCTGTAAATCCATCGGAGGGTTTGAAAATGGGTAGGAAAATATCACCGCAAACTGACGGATGGCTTCAGGAGTTCCTCTGGGTGTAACAATAAACCTGCCTGAGCTTTTGCAGTTTTTTTCCCCGATGACCGCAGCTGGATGGAAGTAGAAAACAAAAGAAGTTCCAGTTTGTTTGTCATGAAAGTGGATATTATTTACCAGTTCTGTTCCATCTACCACAATGGTATGGTTACTGGCTTTCTGTAAAATGGGTGTCAGTTGTCAGCTACAGGCTAACAGGAAACAGATGTTGTCCAGAAAAAAACCCTGGTGCACATAGCGTGCAGCACTGGGCTTCCCACTGCTGACCCAGGGCTGCCACATGTACAGGGAGCAGGGTGTTCTTCGTCAGAGTGTGGGAAGGAAAAATTTTATGTGTTACCTTACGTTTTACTGATTCAGGAATTTTTGAGTCCAGGCACTTGCACACCTTTGTCAAAGATATTTGATTTTTTTTTAAATGACAAGTCTTTCAGAACAGATACTGGGGTCACAGCTGGGAGCATCACGCACTGGTTCAGATTCTGTCCTTTTAACTGCAGCTTTCCAGGGCTCTCAGCTCCCTCTAGCAATCTCCACAGCCGAAAAGGATTCAGCTGAGAATTCAAAAGGCTGTAAGTGCACTAAGTCAAACTGTGACTTTGTGCACAACAAACAATTTGATTAAACCCAAAAGTTAGCAGTAAAATCATGTATTCTTTGGCAATGGGGCCCTGATGGATGGAAGCTACAGTGGATGATCTAGTGAAATATGGGGTTTCACAACCACCCCACTCTCTGAGCAAACTGTAGTCAGGTTCATCACAGTGCAGCAGGTCCATGAGGACAGGGTAAAGGCCATGCCAAACTCCCAGAAAATTGTTCCCCGATGAAACTGGCTCAGTGTTTAATGAAGACAGGGTAAACATTTTAGTAGCAAAATACGATACTATATGTTTCTTTTCTGTGCACCTACTCATTTGCCAATGGTAGACCAAACATTCCTAGATGTATTTAGGTGTATTACACCTTACTGGGATATTTTGGACTGAAAGCAGCCCTCCTGCCAGGGTTGTGCTGATGGTATGTGCTCCATACTGGTTTGCTGATTTGCAGCATACTCTGAGTGCTGGTGGTAGAAATCCTGGAAAAGGTGGGAGGCTTACTTTATGAGACTACTTCTGGTGCAAGATAAAACTATAGACAGTATAATATTTTTTTCTTATTTTTGTAAGCAGTAGCGGGACTTCTGCACAGCAGAACCTTGCTTCATTTCTGCAGCTCAATGGGGTCTCTGTAGATTGGCTCTGAAATTGTTTAGCCACTGTAACCTCCTGTCTGGTAATGGCAACACCAGGAGGTCCTTCTGTGCATATGCAAGGCCCATTACCCAAACACCCACCTCCTTCTGCTATGGAGGTCCCACCTAATAATGACTTTTTAATGAGTTTTTCCAGGGCTAGGGGCTTTTCTTTTAAATTCAACATTTTAATGATGTTTTTTATGGCATAATCAGACAGACTTCTCAGACCATTAGACTGCTTGTATTGTTACAATGTCTTATTGTGAATCTCAGCAGCAGAGATTAAGTGCTTCCTCTCTTTCTCTAGGAACCTGGTTTAGCACTTAGAAACCCCATGGAAGACAAAGGCAAGGTTGTGCAAGAGACAGTTTGAAAAATAAGGCAATACTCTGCCCATTACAAAGGGCTTTTCCTATGTAGCAGATAGACCTCTGGCAGGTGAGGGGAAGCAGACAACAAAGGTCCCCATGCTGTCACCCAGCTTGTGGCTCTGGGTGCAGCATCAATGCCAGGGTGCTCAGGGCAGACATCTCCATTACTCAGAGGGGTTTTATTTCAAGTTTATGAACCACTACACTGTCCTAGGCTGTCACCAGCTTGCGGTTTTCTGTTTTATACCTCACACATTTTCTATATTTCCTTGCAATTGCATTCCCTCCTTTTTAGAATAAGAATTAACACTTGTCTCCTTTCCCATTTATGAATATGATATTTATTACTCTCAGGTGATTGCATTTTTTTGTATGAATGATAAATACTCCTGTGTGGAGGGAGAATTGGTTTAAAAAACCCTTGTTTTGAACAGACATCTCTGCAAAATGAGTCTTGGCCAGATTTTTTTTCAGCTCGCATCTGTTTCACGACCTCTACCCAAACCCCTGTGCTCAGAGAAAGACCTCAGGTCACAATTTTGGTGATGGTTTCCCTGCATCACAGGCTATCAGTGCCTTGCTGCAATAGCTTGGATTCACAGGGGAGGCTGAGTAGCCGGGCTTAAGCCCTAGTTTTTGGTAGGATATGCAATTGCTTAGAAACAACATCTCCCTGTGGGCCTCCACGAGAGCAGAGAAAAGGTGGATTCTCAGCCCAGGAGCCAGCCATTTGGCCTGTGGCAGTCCTGTCCCTGCTGCAGGATGTAGGGCACCTAGTGGCAACAACCCTGTGCTGATGCATCACCTCCATGTCTCAATCCCATCAAGTGGTCCTGGGGTGAACGTCCTGCAAACCTTTCACTTCCAGCCCCTGTCTTTTCTTTTTCTATCAGCCTTCCTGGATTTTATTTCCCTTCTTTCCTAGGTCTGATTTGTTTCGTTAGTACAAGGCTCTGCGGCTGGCTCAGCACAGGAAACATGCATGGTTTTGACATGGATTTGCTGGTCTGGTTGTTTTGTCTGCTCTTGAATCTACGTCTGCTGTTTTGCTCAGCAGCCCACTGCTTGGCTACTCTCTCCCCGGGTTAAACAGGAGCTCTGCCACCTACGGCCCTGTGCAATAACATTTGAAACCCTCTCTGGGCACAGATTAACATTAATTTCTTTGATGTGATGGTTCATAGCTGTGACAGGTTCTTCACACAGCCACAGCAGCTCTGGCCTGGGGCACATACAACACAGCCTTTACAGGTCTCAGAGCCCTCCTTCCCCAGAGAGCCACAAGGAGAACACGGTGCACAGCAAGGCATTTGTACATCTGTGCTCTCTGGCTGAGAACTCAGCAGGCTTGGCACTGAATATCTCTAGTAAAAGGTGGATCTCTTGTGCATTCTTGGTGGCTTTTTCCTCAAGGCAAACTGGTCCCTCTTTGTACATTGGAATTGTCATGCCTCTGCCTTGTTGAGGTGGCATCTTCTACCACAACATCATGATCTGACCATGCTCCCAAAAGGACAAGAACCAGTGTCTCCCTATCAGCTTCTCCAAGCACCATGAGCACTGGGCTGCAGAAGGGACTTGAGAGAGGGGCTGGGACATCTGCTGAGGACACTGGGGAGGGCAAGCTGGGGAAGCCAACCAGACAGTGCCTTTCACATCCATGTACTGCGTCACTGGGCATAAGACATGCCAAATTCTTTTCTGTGAGGGAAAATAGCTTCAGAAGAGGTGCTGCAGAGTTTAGCTGAGCAGATCAGGGTTTGAGATTAAGGTGCCATGTTCTCCTTCATGCACCAGGATCTCCTTTGGGACGTATCTTGACACCCTGTTATGGACTTGGCCCTTGACATTTGTAGCCTCTTCAAAACTGTGCAGCTTTCCCTGGTGTTGCAATTCTGATACTATTTTCTTTACTAAATCCAAATTGAACCCCACTTTATAAACGAAATTCCCATTTTTGATAAGTGCACAAAGATACAAGACTTGCTTTGGCCCTCAGTACTGAGAGCTCTCACTCTTCGGCTTAGCAAAATGAGGATTGTTTGGACTGGAAAGTGCAAAACATACATTTCCAGCTCTTTCATGCAGAATACTTTAAATAACTGCTTCCTTTTGTCTCAGCACTTCCTCAGCTCCCAGCTTTAATCACAAGTGAGAACAGGAGTTCTCATAAGGGAAGAGCATAAAAAAAGCAGAGCTAAGTTTTTAAACTGTTCATCACCCAAGTTTTGGTAATGGGGAGCCAGCTGGTTCCCTTAGAAGGGAAAACAGCTTTATAGCAGCAAGACATCAAGTGATGATGCCTTTTCAGGCTGGGTAGAGTTAACTGTGTGTCACCTGGCAGTTGTCCTTGCTGCAGGAGCAGGACCATTGACTATAAACAGCAGTTAATCCCTGTTTTCTTCCCAGCCGTGAAGAAAAGGGTGCTTTCTGTGCTCTGACCCTCTGTCTGAACATCCTCCTCTCTACTTCATCCTCCTTGTCCCCCTGCCACTGGCTCCTACGGCACTGCCATTGGCCTTCTACCACTTGTCTCCTCCCTGCAGTCTTCCCTGTACCCCACTACACTCCCCCAGCTTCCTCTGCAGCCCCCGAGCTCCCCAGGGAATATGACTGGGTATATCATGGTTTTGGGGAGAATCATCTTGGCACAGACATGTATGTGAATGCATCCACGCTGGAATCATCTGCAGCAGTCACAGCACCTTTTGTTTCTCCCACATGCACAATTAAATTTATCAGCCGTTAGACCTTGAAATTGCATTCTACCCTTAAAAATACTGTTGGGAAATGAATTCAACTGGGTAAATTGCATCTCTTTCCAAATGTATATAGGCCTGGGTGCTGGTATTTAAACTTCTTTTTATCATACACTTTCTTATGTGCCACAAAGTGTGTGTGCGCAGTTCAGAATGGAAAGAAAAAGTATGCTACTACAAGGAGATAATTTGCAAATATTGAGTGAGTGCATATGAATTTTACAGTATAATTAATGTGGTGAAATTGGTGTTTACACAAGGAAGTTGGTTTGGCAAATCTGTGTTTGAGCAATGCATCTATAGGAATTGCTTTGAGAGCCCTGGGTTATGTCTTTCCTCTGAAATGAGTCCTCTGCTCCATCCATCCTGATGAGGATCCCTGAGGTGCAGAACTCCTTTCAGTATAAAGTAATTAATTTTTCAATATTTTTAGCTTCCTGTATAGCTTTGGGTTGCATGTATTCAAAACCTATAACGCATGCCACGAAGTGTGTTTAAAAGCCACAAAGACCATTTGCTTTAAAGAAGGCAAATCTGAAGAACTTGAAATTAAAGTCAAAAAAGAAAGAATAGGGCCCAGCTCAAAGAGTAGAAAGAGAGGTTACTTTGTATATAGCAAGCAGACAAGTGTCTCTTTAGGATGTTCACGAAGAGGGAGAGTATTCACATAACTCAATGTCGGGCAGCAAATGTGGGCACTGCAACAGAGATGCTTTTTACATAGCCATGGGGGAGGACAGATTTACCTCCCTCTCTGTTGACTCTTGAGGGCACTCTGACACCTAAACTGGCACCCTGCGAAGCTCCTCAGAGGGCCTAAGGTCCTCAGGCTGTCTGCATTCTACCAAGAGTATTTGTTGCCCCCATTGATCTCTTCTGAGGTTGCTGCAGAAGTGAGGCACCCTGTGGAGTATGGTCTGGTTCTGCCTCCCATGGGGATCAGTGAGAAACCCTGAAGGGTAAGACTCAGATGACCTCATTTTAGGTGGCTATAGCCAGTTAATGTGTGTGTCTTCCTAATGGCCTCTTCTCCCAGGTGACAGGGGACAGGACAAGAGGAAATGGCCTCAAGCTCTGCCAGGAGGTGTTTAGGCTGGACATTAGAAAAAAATTTTTCACGGAAAGGGTCATTGGGAACTGGAACGGGCTGCCCAGGGAAATAGTTGAGTCACCTTCCCTGGAGGTGTTTAAAGGACAGGTGGATGAGGTGCTGAGGGGCATGGTTTAGTGATTGATAGGAATGGTTGGACTCGATGACCCGGTGGGTCTTTTTAAAAAGGTGATTCTATGATTCTACGATTCTATGATTCTATGATTCCCAATGGCATAGGGTGTGTGGCTCACTAGAGTGCCATGGCTCACTCCTTTGAGCAGCGCTGGCCCAGGAGACCAGTTGTCCTCACCACTGCTTATGTGAACACATCTCCTGAACACAGTATGTTGTTAGGGTAAGTGACTCCCTTATCTGAAAATTCTGCTGCTCATTTTTCTTCCTACACTTCTTTCCTGCTTCTCAATTCTTCTCTCTTGTTCACCCATGTAAGAAGCTCCAAAAGCTCATTTTCCCTAAAAGTCCTGTGTTTTCCTTCTCACACATATCCTCCCATTTAAGACACTGATGTACATCGTCATTAAAGAACTAGAAATACAGCGCATACTGCATGTATCCCTTTATCACCACAGAGGGAACAAATTAAGGTCCCATGCTGAACAGATCTAACACTTGCACCCTCCTGCTGTGCCTGTTATATAAATTGAGGAGCTTTGCTTCTAAGTAATTTAGATTAGTAAAAGTTGAGGGAAATTGTAAGAAACTTGTTTAAATAATTTAAATAGATTTGTATCTTGGGCGATATGAATGCACCTTAAGTCAGAGGTTGTCATTTGATTAGATGTAACAGGTGTGGATGTTAGAATAAAGTCATATATTCATGTGTTGCTAGTTTCTTGGTTGGACCTATGGAAAATACTGTAAGAATGTCTCGGTATCCATGAAGTGTACAGAAGCAGTGAATATAACACATTAATGCTGATTAATTACTCATAAAATCTCATTAAATAGATATACAAACTACTGAACTGAATAGTACACACAGAATGTATGTACATACACAAATAATGTATCTGGATGGCTTTCTTCAATACCATTTCTCATCTCAAAAAAGAACATCTCTTAGAAAAGATCCAAGGAGAATCCCAAATTTAGAGATTATTTTTAACCATGAGAACACAAAACTAGGGAATGGTTATCTTTGGAACAAAGATGATGTACTGAGAATTTGATTATGATGGTTACAACACAGATCAATCTATTCTCTTGACTGTACTTTATAATAAAGTAACAGAACAATGGTAACCTGAAAGGGCACTAAAATAGTAAGAAATAAAAGGGCTTACTTCCACTGTAAGCTCGTGGTGGCCAGTGCTGGAAGAGGTCATTTGAGCAGGCAGTGGGGCAGGATTTAAACAAATGTGCATCACACAGAAAGAACAGGTTAGATAAGGGAAGAGTAGATGATGTCATCTACCTGGACTTGTGCATTTGACACTGTCCTGCATGGCATTCTTGTCTCTAAAGTGGGGTGCCAGATTTGATGGGCAGACCACTCAGTGAATGAGGAGTTCGCTGGATGGTGGCACTTAAAGAGTTGTGGTTAGCTGCTAAATGTCCAAATGTAGACTGGTGACAAGGGTTTGCTGTTAGGACTGGTGTTGTTTAACATCTTTGCTAGAGACGGGGACATTGAATTGCACTATCAGGGACTTGAATGGACCCTCAGCAAGTTTGATGGCAACACCAGGCTGTGTGGAACGGTTGACTTACTGGAGAAAAGGAATGCCATCCAGTGGGACCTTGGCAGACTTGAGACATGGGCTTGTGCAAACCTCATAAGGTTCAATAAGGCCAAGTGCAAGGTCCTACATTTGGGTTGGAGCAATCCTAAGCAGAAATACAAGCTGGGTGGAGAATGAATGAATTAAAAGTAGCCTGAAAAGAATGAGTTGGGGTTGCTGGTGGATGAGAAGGTCAACATGAGACAGCAATATATACTTGCAGCCCAGAAAGCCAACTTTACCCTGAGCTGCATCAAAAGAAGTGTGACCAACAGGGCAAGGGAGGCAATTCTCCCCCTCTACTCCCCTCCTGTGGGACCTTAGCTGGAGTACTGTGTTCAATTCTGGAGTCCTCAGCACAGGAAGGACACAGATCTGTTAGAGTTAGTCCAGAGGTGTGCTATGAACATGATTAGAGGGCCACCTTCCATATGGGGACAGGCTGAGAGAGTTTAGCCTAAATAAGAGATGGCTCTGAGGAGACTTCATAGTGGCCTCCCAGTACCTGAAAGGGGTGTACAGGAAAGCTGGGGAGGGACTTTTTATAAGGCCATGTAGTGATAGGACGAGGGGCAATGGCTATGAACTGGAGATGGGAAGATTTAGACTAGACATTAGGAATAAATTCTTCATGATGAGGGTGGTGAGGCATTGGCACAGGTTGCCCAGGGAAGTTGTGGATGCCCCATCCTGGAGGTGTTCAAAGCCAGTTTGGATCTGTCCTTGGGCAGCCTTTCTAGTGGAAAGTTCCTGCTCATGGCAGGGGGGGTTGAACTGGATGGTGTTTGAGGTCCCTTCCAGCCCAAACCATCTGTGATTCTACAATTCTATGTCCACACAGTATTTAGTTGTACGATGCCTCTCATTTGAAACTTTTGGAGTCAACAGCAATTCTGGCTATGTATACACATACCAGTTTAACATTACTGAAAATACATGAGGTGCACAATGATTAATATATTGATGTATTTTATAGTCTGCATGTAATATTCTCTCCTTTCATATAATGTAGTCTCTGTCATATCTGCTCACCAGTAGCTGCTACATCACGCTTTACACCACCATTGGCTTAACAGAATATTTGTGACATGATTCCTGTTATTAATGTCTTTAACAAACAAAGATTTTTCACAAAGCTATTTCTACAATGTTGGGTTTGGGTAGTTGCATTGTTATTGTACCAAATTTCTTAATTATCAGGCAATGTGCTAATTTAAACTAGGCTTTACTTGTCTCTGGGAATAAGGCTCTTAATATATAATTATCTAAAAGAACACAATGTTTAGCTGTGGTTTTCAGAGGCATATTTTTAAATATGCCTTCAGTGGGATGGTGTTATCCTTTTATTTTTCCCTGGTGGTGTTGGCTGCACTCAGTCCCTGCCTTCAGTGACTGATAGTCTCACCCCTCTTTATCCTGGTGTATCTGAGGGCCCAATAAACCTCATATCTACTTGCAGCCCCGGGTTTGTCTCTGCACTGGAGGAGACAGTCACTGCAGGCCTTTGTGGCTAAGCTTGAAGCTCTGCTTCTTCTTGTTGTACCCTGCTTTCCTGTTTCTTTCATGTGTTTTGCTCTAGCACTTGGTCCATCATGAACTCCTTATCTTCTCTGCTTCTAATGTCTCTTGACTTCTTCTCTGGTCTAATATTTTCTCTGTTCCTCTTGTCCAACTCCCAGCTATGCTTCTTGCCCATCTCTGCTAGGCACAGATTTTGTGGTGACTTTGACTGTCCTGCTGTAGCACACTGTCCCAAGTCTCAGGCATGAGCTCAGCCTTGCTCCGAGGACTGGGACAACCTCCCAGAAACCAGAACATCCCCAGTGGGCAGGATATATCAACCCACACATGTTGTTCTCCAGTAACCTCCAGCAGCTCCAGACTGCGATCCCTCCAGCCCTGATCTCCCTCTCCCTTGGAGATGATGATGTAGATATTTTACATTACAGTGGGACTTCGGAGTCTTCCCAGACCTTGCTCTCACCATCCCTTGGTGCCTGCCTTCAACAAGGACTTCCATGCTGTACAGGGAGTGCCTGCTCCCACTTTCATCTCCCAGGTGGCCTCCAAAGATGAACACTGGATTAACTGATGGTATCCTCGGTTAGCTGTTGAGGCAAGGCAACTTTTTGAGAGAGGAAGAACTTAATACCGAGCCAGAACACGTGCCACTATTTGTACCGGTTTTAGCATGTTGGTATTATCCTGTCAGTGAGGAAAGAGGAGGAAGTACCCATCATCACAGCTACAATGGCCCTGTGGAAAGTACCAATATTGCATCTGCTGTTCCACCCTTAAGGTGATTAATTCTGTACATAAAACCTTGTGCCAAGGAGAGATTCACATCAGAGCCATCACTGAAAATAAAGATACTTAAAAATCCCTCTGTCATCAATTAATCCTGAGATTCTACCAGGCCTAGGAGCCCTTTGACAGCTGTAATGGTATTCGCTGAAGGTGAGGAAGACAATTGTGTGGGCTGAATGGCTTATTCCATAAAGTCTCTTTGTCAAGAGGCAATTAGTTAGGCTATTCAGATATCTAACTCTTAAATACCTTATTCCCATTGGGACTGATGCAGCAAAGTGCCTGGATAGATTATTATGCCAATTATTTCAACGGGTTTTGGGAAAAGAAACAAAAAACTATGCCTTTTCTTTTTTTTTTGAGAAAGCCATCCCAATCCAGACTTGTTAATCAAAACATTTCATTTTCAAGTCAGAAAAAAAGGAAGTTCTCCAAAAGAGAAAAATATCTGCAAAAACATGTTTGTGTGAGAAACTAATTTTTTTTAAGGTAGCCGTAATGCCCTTTCCCCCTTGCAAGTATGATATTTTCTGTGCTAATTTCTGAAATACAAGAAATCCTAAACTGAGGAGCCAATGCATGGTGATTTGGTGAGGTAGAAAAGATATGCTAATGCAAAGTAAACAGATGTAACTAAATTTATGCAGGTCTTCACAGTGCTAAGGAAAGAAAGGAAAAATTTCTCATATTGGAACAATGCTGGAATAAGTTTCATAAAAGGCTGGATCTCTGATTTTTATCCCCTTGGAGAAATAAACCTCGAAACAAACCCCAGAATCTTCAAAAGTGAAAAAAAAACCTATAAATACAGACTTGTAATCTGATAAAGCCAATGAGCTCCCATCTACAGGACCTTCCTTTGCCTGCTGCAAAAGCTGCTGTGGATGTCCTCTTTGTGCAGACTGCTTTTTTCCTAATATCCTTTGTTTATGTTTCTAAATACTCTCTGATCTCTCTGTTTTCCATCTCTAGTCACACTGGATCTCTGTACCAAGCAGGGGAGGAGACCTCGGGGATCCCCTCCAGCTGCAAGGCAAGCACAAGTGTTGGATCCTCCACAGCCAGCCCAGGCATCTCCCTACCTCCCGCACTCTTGGAAATCATATCTAAGTGGAAAGGAGAGTGGGAAGGACAGAGGATCAGGCTGAGGTCCAGGATACACATTTGTGGAGTTGCTGCCACATTAACCTCCCTCAGAAACCAGGACTTTTCTTCCTCTTGCTTTACTCAGAATAATTAATGAGGTTGTAAAAATGTATCCTGCATGTACTAAACAGGGAAGCCCATACAGCACACCTGAAAGATGGTATGAGAAAATAGGTTATCTGAGGAGGTGCTAACAGTTTTATTGGGTTTTAATGACTGGGGGTGGAGTTTTAAATGCTGCTAGAAGACAGAGGTTTCTTTTTTTCCCAAGTATAACAACATTTACCTCCCAGGGACAGCACGGAGGTGTGGAGCCACTTGGCTGGTCCACACACAAAAGCCCTCCACTGAGGCAATGAAGCAGAAACTCAGGCAGCGATTCAGTGTGACCCAGCCGTCCCACTTGCACCAGCATGTGTGGCAGCACCCATGCCCACTCAGGTACTTGCAGCCTCTGTGCAAGCAAAGCACCCCATGTAGAGGTACTTGCAGGTTCCTCCTAATTGCTTGCAGACTGGCTGCCTCCTGGGAATTCTTGTTTTACAAGTTTCTAAAAAAAACCCTCCACCAACCCGGTCTTGGAGAGTCTGGCACGCTGTCAATCCTGAAATGTCCACAGGCTTTTACTCATGCTCGAATGTGTGTGCATGCATGTGTGTGTGCATGTTCTTTTGTATTTTGAGTTTACAAGCACGCGCATGCCTTGCTTTTGACATGTAAGTTAGTCTCAGTTGCATCAGTTGTCCTCCTCCCATGTAGATGCACTGGCACTTACAGAATCAACATCTCAATCTGCAAAAAACAAGTGTTACATTATACGTGACATGCAGACACATGAATGCATACACACAAACAGTGGACAACCTATTCCTAATCATTCTTCAGAAATAACTTGTATGTTCCTAGGGAGACACCCAACCCACACATGACATCATCCTCACCGTATCCACGCTATAGCAGATCCAACAAGTATAGTTATCTGGAGGCCTATTAATGAAAGCCTTGAGCAGCAAAAATGCTGTTGCCCCAGTAAATGAAACATGCTCTAGCTGGCACAGGCCTGCTTATGCCAGATCCCTTTGGTCAGACGCAGACGCAGCTGTCAATGCTTTATTCAGCAAAGTGAAGGAGCCTGTACCTTCTGCATTATCAAACTGGACACTGGTCTTTGGGCTGCTAAAGAGAATTAAAGGTTACACTGTGAAGGAAACTTAAATCTCTGAAAGCAGGACAGATGAAGGCAAATTGTTCCAAGGACAGACAATACGAAGAATGGCTTTTTTCTCCCTTCTGGTTACAGAAGCCCGGTAAACTTGGTTGTTAAAAAGGTTATTTCTTCTCATACACAAGCAATGGTCCTCTGCTTGGTGTGCTCTTGCATTGCTTTGCAATTTATGAGCCATTTCAATGCCAGACAATGAAATTTTGATGTGTGACATGGGATGTATGGAACTGCTCTCAACTGTCTTCGGGGCTAATTTTAAGCCAATCAGTCAGGAATTTAGTTGATGCTGAGAGCTTCAAATAGCTCCATCCTTTTTCCTTGGTAGTCCCTTTTATGCTATGCGATCTTTTTATGAGCATTAGCTGCTTGGAATGCACACAACTTCTGTTTATTTTTTTCAGTAGTAACTGATATTTCCAAAGATGCTAAGAACCAGATCATTAGCTTTGAAGTAGTGGTATGAGTGACTGACATGCAAATCAGCCCTTAACATGGTTCATCCGCCTCTCAAAGGATTTCTCCAGCATCAGGAAGCCCCCAGGGGACACAGAGCTACTGTATCTGCCTGCACGTAGTCCTACAAGCTGGAGATTGGCATTCACTCCAAGGCAGCAGCAGCTCAGCACTGCTGGAACAGCCCCTGGGGCTGTCAATATAATTTATGGCAATCGCCAAGTTCCCTCATTTACAGCAAAGATGTGGCCAGTGCAGCTCTGCAGCATGGGGACTGACACAGGCAGCTGAACCATGCTGTCCCTCACCTCCTGTTGCTCATCATCTGCGTCCCTGGGGTCCATTGTGCTGCCTGAAGGATCAGGAGAGGCTGCAGCCAGTGTAAAATTTCAGAATTAGCATAATATGCTTTAACAAATGAGCGAACTGGGCAGCTCTACCTCATCTACCAAGTCAGCTCCACCATCATCCAGGAGGACAGCTCATTCTACTTCTGCCCTTAGAAGCCCAGTGGGCTTCTTGAGAATGGCTGGTGACTGTACCCTCCTGGCCCTAAGTCTGTGTGTCTTGTTATTTGTGTCTATGATATTTAAATTTGGATGCACTGATCATGAAGGATTTGCACAGCTGACCTGATTTTCCAGACTGCTGGAAAAAAAATCATTAGTATCTGCAACAGTGGCAGCTTACAGACTTGAGATCACTCATTTACTCGCTCCGATATAGAAATCACTCTTCTCTTTTTGATCGGAGGTGTCTCTGAGCACCTGGAACTTGCATAGCACTTGGTAAATTATTTGCACTGCTTGCATCAGGCCTGAAGTTAATACTAACAGAGAGCTTTTATCCATACACTTCTGTGTCTCTTGGTGTACAGTTCGGATTTGGGGCCAAGTGTGTTGCTTTATTGTGTGAACCCAAGCCATCTTCCCTGATGGTCTGAATTACCAATGAACTTAATAAATGTAAGATTTTCTCATTACATTTCTTAAACCAAATATTTAATGATTGGTGATATTGCAGAATATCAGAACAGTGCAACATTTCAGTAGAAACCTCAGGACAAATAAGGAACTGAAAGAGAAAAAGCTTATTCTCCTGGGCTCCTGGTACAGATGAATCTTCACTTGAAGACTTTGAGAAGTCATTCAGGGAAGATGCCTTAGAAAGTGTGCAGATAAAGATTTTACGTGAGAATACCAGCATAGAATAGATGGGTGAAATTTCCTCTGTGATGGTGAGGCCCCTTGTTCACAAGGGTTTTCGTAAGATAATTAAGGTATGTTTTGTTTTAGCTTTGAAGGGCTTTATAAGCTGAGGCTTAAGAGGCCTGGAAACATTCACATGCATTCATTCCATGATCTATAATCAAACATAGCTGCTCCATATGAGAAGCTAGCAATTCTGTGAGTAAAACAAAATTAATTTTGAACAGCTCAGCTCTTCACCAGTAATTGAGTGTGACACTTACTTCATAAAGCATTTTGAACCCTATCCCAGGGTAGGAGATGTGCAGGCAGTTCTCCACTTCAGTGATTTTTCCCAACTCTGCTGTTACTTAGAGTAAGTTCCCTGCCCCAGGACCCTCCAAGAAAAGGCCCTCATGTATCTAATACTCTCTCCCTGTTTTCATAGAAGGAGAGAGTCTGTGTGTGAGGCTGCGGCACCAATGGATGTTGGCTCTGGTAGGATTCGTTAACCCGCATGCATCAGAGGCAAGACACTTTCAGAGTGACTTTGTAGAGAAGAAGACTTAAAGAGGGCTTATCTTGCCATGGCAGCATTCATGTAGCTGCTCTCTCACAGAGCTCAGGCTGTGCTAATGCAATGTCCTTTAAAAAACGCTTCCATCCTCAGTCACTTGTTGTTTGGGATCTTTTGCTGAGGGAAGTCAACAAGGGAAAAAGGGGTGAATTAAGCTTCATTAATAGCAGATGATCCCCATTATCTGTAGAAAATAATAAGAACGACCTGTCTAGCTGATGCAGTAGGTGGTGTTTAAATCACTCCTATAAGAAGCAGAGTTTAGAAAAGTGCAATAGTGCAACTTATTCTACATTTTAATAGTGTATCTTTGTGTGTAATTGGAAACTGAAAGGCAAAATGCACAGCAGAAACCCAGATTCCTCAGGGTGAGTAGTAATGAAACAAAACCATTCTCTTCAGTGTTCAAGATATAAAAATTACCAGAATGAGATTTCTCAGTCTACCAGAAATAGTTAGAAATGAAGAAGTGGGGGGAGGGAAACTGTCTAACTTTTAAAGAAGAAGAAAAAATGGAGAAATAGCCTCATGCTGTGGTAGAACCTGGTTTTGCATTGAGCAAGAGACGAATTTCCTTTTGACTTTTATGGGAGCCAAACCTCACTTCTCATCAGAGCTGAATGTGCTGGACCAATGACCAGGTTCCTTCTACCCATGCAGGTGTAGCTCATGCTCAGGTTAATGTTTTGTTTGGGAGCAGCTAGGCTTGGGATTTCTTTTACTAGAGAGGGAGATAGCACGTGTAGCCTAACACGTTTTCTAAGTAGATGGGAAGGCTCCCAATCCACAAAAAGGAGTAAACGAGGCTTGGACCTTCACAGAACCCCAGACCTCAGCCATCGCCCCTCCTTTGTTAAGAGTATGGATGATGCCTTTTAGAATCTAGACCTCAAATTATGTTAGATTTATGTTTAACACCAGTAAATTCCTAATTGTATAATGAGCACACGGTGCTAGGAAAAGATGAGAAAGTGCAGCTCACTCTAGGAGAATAGGTCTGTGTGACAAGGGCGATGTGTGTCAGCGATTCACCTGTTGGTGCTGGGAAAATGAACCTTCCCTCTGGATAAGGATTGACAGAGAAAGTTTAGATTGTTACTGCATGCATTATTTATGAAGGTGAATGTACAGAAAATGCTGTAACACTGGAAAACAAGTATAAGATACCATGTGTGAAGAGAATAACTGAAAGAGCAATATCTGGAGGGAAAAGGACTTGGAAAGAGTAAAGAAGGAGTAGGTAAAGGCAAAAATTGCCACACAGTAAAGTTGTGTTAGTGAAGGTTTTTTAAATTTCTGAAATATTAATCACGACAAATTCATAATAGCTTTTTACGTTTATCAAATAGATGAATAAAAGAAGAGGCCAACTAGCATGCCGGTAAAGACTGATAAATTAAATAATTGAGGGGAACATGTATTTTTCTGTATATTTGCTCGAACTACTGCAGATATAGCGACCAAACTTAGTGACAAGACACAGGTATAATATGATGTGATTATGTTCTCTTTCTGTAAGGAGACAAGCACTACTATCCTAGGGCTAGCTGCGGTTTCCTGACTACTGAATTGTTATTTTCACAACATGATGTGATACCTGGATGCTACCAAAGTATCTTTTTCCTCTGGGAGGACTAACCTAATGAAATACAATTATTTTAACTGTTTAACTATCAACAGTTTTGAATTGTTACAGGGTACGTTTTCAAAACCCTTGCTCCTACAAATTGAGTCAGACTAATGTAACCAAATAACACTGTAGCAGCTATGAATACAGAAACATTTTTGTGTTTCTCACCAGTTCTTAACTAATGCAAGTATTTTTTTCATTGCTTATGACTAATTGTTGTTGTGTCAAAAGCAGCAGACAGGAAAATTGGTGTTTTTTCCAAACATATCATTACAGTCACTGAAGTAATGAGAAATACATCAGATATTTTTAGGTCATCATTTTTTGTCAGGGAAAATAGCAACCATTTTTTTCTTTTTCGTCCACTGGGATTCATACTGAATGCACTAATTGTGGTGAATTCATTTGGTACTGATAAAGTTACAAAGAAGTAATTTCATGGAAGCTCAATTATAAATTGCAGTGGGCTGGGTTGTCCTCAGGCCAGAAATTTGCCTTTTGGCTGTGCCAGGCTATCTGTCCCATGATGGGGTGCTGGAGGGAGAACAAACTGAGCTGAGGGGGTGTAAATCTCATCCTTCGGCAATCCCCTAGGATTGCTCTTCTGGTTCCTGCATCCTTGGGCCCCATGGCAGGAGAAGGAAAGGCTTTGGATGAGGTTGGGGGCAGCTCCTGCCCTGCTGCAGGGCTTCAGGGCATCTTTGGGAGCAACACTGCATGTAAAGGAGTGCTCAGGGTCTGTCTTTTCAAAACAACTTAATGTATAGGCACTTCCTCAGGAAATTAATCTGCATTAACTAGAGGTAAGCGTGTAAAATACCCCATTAAACCACAGCAGACTGTGGTGCACAGGTATTCACTAGACTTTCAATGAACCAAATTAAGGTTATTTCACTTCCAGCAAGGAGAGTGTTAGTGCAGTCTGAGAAATGTGGGAGGGGAAGGGAAGGGAAGGGAAGGGAAGGGAAGGGAAGGGAAGGGAAGGGAAGGGAAGGGAAGGGAAGGGAAGGGAAGGGAAGGGAAGGGAAGGGAAGGGAAGGGAAGGGAAGGGAAGGGAAGGGAAGGGAAGGGAAGGGAAGGGAAGGGAAGGGAAGGGAAGGGAAGGGAAGGGAAGGGAAGGGAAGGGAAGGGAAGGGAAGGGAAGGGAAGGGAAGGGAAGGGAAGGGAAGGGAAGGGAAGGGAAGGGAAGGGAAGGGAAGGGAAGGGAAGGGAAGGGAAGGGAAGGGAAGGGAAGGGAAGGGAAGGGAAGGGAAGGGAAGGGAAGGGAAGGGAAGGGAAGGGAAGGGAAGGGAAGGGAAGGGAAGGGAAGGGAAGGGAAGGGAAGGGAAGGGAAGGGAAGGGAAGGGAAGGTCTACACTAACAGCACCCTCCACTTTCCCAGGGTGTTAAGGGGATCATCTGCACAAATGCACCTGATTTGCCAGAAATAGACTTACCACTGTAATCATTTCCCTGCTTGAGTTCTATTCATCATGATTTTTTTTTATTTCCGCTGAAATCTGCTTATTTTGTACAGGATTTTTTAAAGGCAGTTCTGCTCCCTACAACATCCCGAGGTGACTACTTGTGAAACATCCCAAATGGGAGTAAGTAGTGTTGCCAGTCAAAAGCAGATGAATGTACAAAACCAGGAATAGTTAATGAAATATAACATTTCCAAAGACTATCTTAGACGAAACAACATTTTTTGTTATTGTCCATAAAAGAAAAGACATTTTTTTAGCTTTTTGCTGGTTATTTTTGCACTATGAGCTAGAAACTACTTGTCTGATCTAGAGCAATACCATTTATTTGAAGCAGAAAACATAAAAACTACAAATCAATACATCATTATTTATTTAGAATCTTAGCATTCACTGAAAACAATCTTTCAGCTGTTTATTTAATTCATATTGCAGCCTTAGACTTCATTACTTTCAAAGCCTTGTGGGCTGAGATGAGGTTAACAAGTATTACTAAATATTGTCCATTAGCTAAAAGGTGATTCTGAAACAAAAAAACCCTATATGTTAAAAGGAAAAAAATGAACCTAAAAAATGAACATGCCTGTGTAAGTCATCTCACAGGCACAAAGCACTATCATGAATATATCAGCTTATTCTTCAAACAATCAAAACTCAAGGTCATTTTCCTGAAGGCACCAGGTTTCTAAATGAAATAGTTATAACCATAATGTTTATGTTTGCTTAATTTTTTCCAACTAAAGATTCACCTCACAGAAGGGTTCCCATTCCTGGGGCAGGAGAGGGATCAGGAAATGAGGATGGATTTCACTACAGTAGGTAGAATTAAACTGAGCTACTGATTCAGCTTAATTTAGCAGAAAGAGAAATTACTTTTTAATAATGAAATGTATTGCAAATTGATTAATGCTCACTCCCTTGAAGCCCTCTTTCTTTTATCTCAGTTCAGTATTTGGAAGATTAAGAACTATCTCTTATTTTCTCTCCCATTGGAGTAAAAGGCAAAATAGCAAGTTCATATTAAAAATTTTCTTCTGTGATCATCTGTGTCTTGCAAACCTGTCTCTTCTGCTGCATTAGTCACTACATGTTTATGGCCATTGGAAACTGGAGGAGTCTTCCCATCACTAGACCCAGGATAAACTCCCCAAATTCTTCAGCCAGCATTGCGCTCCCAGAGCCCTGTTGACTCACCTCTGTGGGCACAGTGGAATCTGCGGTGGATCCAGCTGAGTATGACAACTTCATACCACACAACTGTGGAAAGCTCTTTGAAAGGCAACCCAGCACTCCTTTTGTTTTCTTTTGTTCGGTTTTTTTTTATATATAAAACTGCCTGTGTTTTTGTGTTTCATAGGTTCAGACAGGACAGCTGTGTTCCCAAAAAATTAAGTCTATCTGCATTAGCCAGCACTCAGATACAGGAGGCATTTCAAAAGGATCAGCATCAAGCTGTGAAAAGCAAGTGTCAGCTCAGACACCTTTAAATATGTTAATAATTTCAACTTTCCTTTGATGTACCAAATTCTTGCAACTAACAGGGAATAAACCTCTGTGCAATGTTTGGAGACGTTTCAAGACTTTCAAGAGTGAAACCTCAGGAGACTTACACCCTTAAATGACATCCTAACTTTTGAAGATGCCACAGTCATATAGGTAAAAAGATAGGAAAAGATAGTTCCAGAACACTTTCTGTGGTGTGCAAAGCCTGCCCTATAGGGCTTCACAGCTGCACATCAAGAGTTCTTGCTGTTTGCTGAACCTGCCACTCAGCTACTTGTCTGTGCCATTCCAGTGGCAACCAGACTTTTAGTCCTCTGCCCACAGGTGCTTATGGGTTAAAAGGCAACCAAGAAATGCAAATCTGTTGCTAGGAGGCTGAAATCCCTGGCATAAAGATTGGCACCTCAGATGGAGGTCATAAGGATGTACTTTGCTACACATAATCAAGAGCCTTTGCAGCTTCAGAAAGGCACTGCATTAGATAAGAACATCTGGATGAAACCTTGGCACTGCTGATGCCAACAAGAGCTTTAGCTGTGATTTTCTACATCTTTATCCACAATACCACTTCAGTTGTTTGAGGTCAGTCAAAAGGGCCTGGCCATTTTAGGGTTACGTGGTAACACAAGGAGTATGATAAGGCTGAAAAGCTTAACGATATTCAAAAGCAATTTTAAGGCTGAGTAAAAGGGACTACTCAGAGATATAAGTGGACTAATTAATTTCTTGAAAGATATTGAGTTGCTAGAGTAACAGAATAAGTGTATTTTGAAACAGTTTTTCAGAAAATTGTTCTGGGACAAAAAGAACATTTGTATGTTGTTGTTAAGCTCTTATACGCTTTATATTATAAACCTGATCTCTGCATTAATTTTCTTGCAATTGTGTTTAGTGACTTCTCTTTCTTTTTATCATGAATAATAAACCCTTTCAATATTCTTCATATTTTCACTGGACATAAAGACAAAGCGTAAAGCCTTTTTGCTGTTGGTGGCTCAAGACTTATTTTTTTAATGGTGCTTACTCAGTCCCATCCCATGGTGAGGTTGCAAGCTGTGATTTATCATCCCAGGCACTGAAATAGCCAAATTTCCTGACACTGAAGAGGGGCTGCAGAGATGTGTATACATGCATGGCCTCCTTTTTACGTACAACCTCCCTTTTAAAGAAAGCAAACAACGTATGTGTTGCCAGACCTGCTGAGACTATGGAAAGGGTGACTGGAACAGGCAGTGTCAGACTGGAAGTCTTAAGTCTTTGCTTAAGAACTGGAACATAACCTCCTCCATAGCCATGAAGTTGTACTTCTCTGGGCAGATGTAACAACTTGAAATAATTACGTAAAGTGTCTAAAGACCATTCTTCTCACCGGGTTAAACACAGTCAAAGAGAGACTCATACTAGTGCGGTTCTCTGTCTGTGCCATCTGAGGATATCGCCTTCCCTGCATTGCACATTTCACTGAAATACCACTCCTGAATCAATTTCACTAAGTGTTATATGTAAAAAAGATGTGATTTTGGCTTTCCTAGCTAGCTGCAAGAACAGTGCCACCAATCATGAGAAATGGTCTGTCTTGCCATTGTATATTCTCTCCTTCGCTGTTGAGAGCAGAAGGAAAACAGGAAGGCCTGAAGCTGGAAACACACAGAGAGAGCAAGGGGAATACGTCTCACTTCTAGAGGTAAATGAGAAGTGTAAATTACACCTTTCCAGTTTATTAAGTACTAATTAAAGGTTGCAAGCCTGGCATTCTTTTACCAGACATGTGGTACCAGGGCTGAAGCCACCCATGTGTTCAGATGTTGATTGCTATCCTGTGATTATGTAGAAGCCAAGCACGGCTTTTTCTTTTTTTGGGTATTGCTGTCATTTGAATAATAGATCATCAGCATGCCTTGCTGCAGTGATCCATTATTCACAAGCACTTATCGTCCAAGAAAGATATGTGTCTGCTTCATAGAGCTCATGTGACATCCAAGCTGTGTCTGTGTGCTGGGAGCCTCATGAAGGTCTGACTGACTTTAGGAAGTAAAGGAATGGGTCCCTGTCGATCCCCCAGCAGCAGTGGGAATGAGCTGATTGCTGGTATGTTTAGACAGGATATTCCCAACTCTAAGTGGATATATTGCCACTTGATATACTATGAATCTTAATGCAACTCCAGGTGAAAAACACACATCCCCTGAACCCCTACTCTGTGAGGAAGTTTTCTTGTGTGGAAAGTTTCTTCTGGTTTTCCTATCTAAAGAAGCAGTGAGCTACAGGATATGTGCTACCTGATTGCCACTGAGTCTTTTTACTGCTATCAAAGCAAGGGGTAAGCCTTGGGAAGGAACCATAAGAGGACAGTGAGGTAACTCTGTAGGTGGTTACAGGCAGTGTTCTCCAGGCAGGGAAGTAGACTTGAAGGACCTGGTTCAAAAATTAATGACAGAGGTTAACACCATGGGCCAAGATGAAGCAAAAGGTCCCCTTGTGATTGCTCTCTACAACTACCTGAAAGGAGGTTGTGGAGAGGAGGGTGCTGGCCTCTTCTCCCAAGTGACAGGGTACAGGACAAGAGGGAATGGCCTCAAGCTCCGCCAGGGGAGGTTTGGGCTGGACATTAGGAAAAAAAATTTTCACAGAAAGGGTCATTGGGCACTGGAACAGGCTGCCCAGGGAGGTGGTTGATTCACCTTCCCTGGAGGTGTTTAAGGCATGGGTGGATGAGGTACTGAGGGGCATGGTTTAGTGTTTGATAGGAATGGTTGGACTCGATGATCCAGTGGGTCTCTTCCAACCTGGTGATTCTATGATTCTATGATTCTATAATGAAAGAGGAAAGTTTGTCAGGGAGTGGGGAACAACAAAGGCAGGGAAGGGGAATAATCTCTGAGGAGCTGCAAGAGCAAGGACAAGCAGCCCGTGCTGGGGAAGAGGAGAGAAAGTGTATGCTGTTAAGGAGACTGGCAAGGATAGTGCTTTCTTCATCCCTGCTCTCCCTGGCTGTCAGCCTCGATTTGCTGATGCCAAAGAGGAGCATGCTGTGGAGTCTGAGTTTTGAGAGGATGAGAATACAAACAGGAGTTTCGTCTAAAAGTCCAGTTTAGCCATCTGGAGCCAATCTAATCTTACACCAAAATGTTTTCCTCCCACACTCCAGCCAGAAGAAAACAATAGTAACACAGCCAAAGACTTTTTAGTGGCAGTGGAGCAAATCTGAGTTCAAGGGTGGCGAATTGGTTCATGCGTCATATGATCTGCAAGCTTCAGACAGAGAAGCTAGCTTATACTTAGCTCTTCTCACTGTGCCTTGCTTTGTGCAGTTGCTTTGTGTTGCTCTACAGCAACCAAATAGCTTGGTTTAAACAATATTTTACCCATACACAGCAAACGTTTACAGTGAGCATCTCTCAGAAAGGGAAAGAAGCATGAGAGATGTTCCTGCTAAACTCCGTACCAGCTAAACCCCAGCTATCTGAGCATCTTCAGCATAATTCCAAGTAATCTACTTGACTAAATTGCAGACAAATAGAAAAAAGGATTAGGCTTACTGATTTTCTTTCAATATTTTAAATATTTTGCTTTCTCTCTCTTAAGTTTCATTAACAAATGCTAAAATTCTTTTTTTTTTTTTTGTGACTTACGGGACCTGCTGCATAGCAGGTTTTCCAATTTACTGGCAAATGCATCTCACTGATGTTGCAGACCCCAATGTAGCATCTGCATACCTCTACATTATCTTTATAATCAACCAAGTAACTGTGGCAGACATCATCATAAAGCTGTTCTTTGGGTTGATTTCATCTAAGCCAGTGTGTGTAAAACAGTATCAAGTGGCATAAATGGGGCAGGGTGTAATTTCAGAGAGATCACTCCCCAGGTGGCATTCCTTAATATTACAACTACTTTGCTTAATTATGCAAATGCTACTGAGAGTATTAAAGGAAAAGCTCTAATTGCGTGGACCTCCTTGTCTATATTCTGGACACATCCAACTGTTCAGCTGTAATGCTTCCAAGACTATTTGCTGTAGCAGTAACTTTGTGGTAATTTTATTCTGCACACAGGAATTACGAGTCTTGATTACTTTGAAAGAGATGACCCCATTTCTAGCAATCACAACTTGAACTATGTACATAAATAATTAGTCCATAGATAGGTATTTTACTCTAATTAGGCATTAGTTCTAGAACGATTTCCACTATAATGTGTGGAAACAAAACTTCAAATTTTCACTTAAAATAGTACAAATGAAATAAATCAGTGGAACAAATAATTTAAAAAAAAATTTCGTTAAAGAAAAGATTTCCTACCTCGGTTTACAAAAAAAAGGAACCAAATAAATAATCTCAAGGCAACAAATCCCCAGTTCTACGTTATTATTATTAATTTGCTGGCTAGAATTGCAAAAGGTAAGTATAAAGACCCCTACAGTAAAAACAGTCTCTGCATCTCACGTCTGTGGTACAGATGGCTTACCTGGAATACAAAATGTAGGCAACTTCAATTTAAGTGTGAACAATTTTAAGGTATTTGATCCAAATGGACTTTCCATCATCACTTGCATCTGAAAGTAAAAAACATTCACTCATCTGAATGAAAATAGGAAGAAAGTCACATACTTTGATCTCTCACCCCATAGGTTTTCTAAAGGCTTCTCTTGTAGTGAAATGTGCCTGCACAGTTCATATTTTTTTTGACATATCAATATGTCACGGGATGCAGAAACAAATTACATAATATCTAGAAGATTTTTGCAGATGATTGTAAATTTACCTTATCTAAGAGATTTAGCTTTGGGATAGTGTTTGAAATTCCACTACTTGCACCTTGTATTAGGAGAGAAGGAAGAGTGTGATCAGGAGAAATTCCAAGCAAAGCTGCTAATGGAAGCAAAGGTGGATGAAGAAATTTGTGTTACATTGCAGTGAACCAGCCCTTCAGCAAGAAAGAGAATTAATTACTGCATAAACTTACAGAGTGATTTATAGCAGATAATTTGGAATGGAGATGAATTGTTTCCCTAATATGTCATGTTTGCTGGCCGCAGGCCTGCCTGGCTGCCATGGTCCTGTGGGAGCCCTGCCAAAAAGTCTCTTAGGAACATGTGAAAAACTGAGGGATTATCCCTTCACGTGCCCCTTATGATGACTTCCAAATATTTAAGTTTAAACTAAGTCCATGTCACCACTTCTAGCTAAGGCTATCCCTGTGGCCATCCCATACTATGAAGCTCTCCATTTCTCTAGGCAGAAAGTTTTCAGATTGTAGATGTCTGGAAAAACGAAATGAAAAAGTTGGCAAATAAATAAGAAAGATAATGTCTAGAGAAGTTCAGTATTCATTCTGTAAGGATCACTTTTCTTTGAGGAGACTGGGTTTTAGCGAACCGGTCATTCTGAAACATCTGCCTCCACCTCAGCAAAGTCCCTGCCTGAGCCTGCTGGATGATATGTGGCATCATGGAGGCAAATTTCAGATTCACATGTTACAATTACCTCTAAAAATTACTCAGACTCACATTCATCACAAGTAACACTAAAAATGACTCATCCGTAGAGCCTTTCCTCTTTCCCTATTGACTTGCATCTGTCCTGCACTTGTAGTTTTTTTAAAACTCCAGTGAAACTACTAACTGTTTATATGGTGACTTTAGAGCAAAGAAGAATAAGGCCATGTCCCTGTCCTATAAAAACACTCTTATCCTGGAGCCAGTGGCATCTGCTATGGCTTAAACTGTCCTTACAGGACTAGAAGCTTTTATTTTAGAAAAATAAGGAGTTTTCTCAAAGGAAAGTTTGAGCCTGGAGCCTCCACCACACAGATCACTAGTGACAGCTCGTGTTATGAGTGCAACAACAAGAAAGTTGAAATACATATTCCATGAGCACTTGGAAACTTTTCATTATATTTTGAACAAAGTTCCTCACAGTCTGCATGTATTGGGGGTCTCTGATAAGTGTTCAGTTGTGTTCAGTTCAGAAGTGTTCAGGCAGCAGGCAGCTGACGAAAATTTGCCCAAGTCTTTATTAATTCATGCTTGCAAATGACTCTCAATCTAGCAGCATACTTCCCCAGTAATGTTTGGATGCATTACAAAAATGATCAAGAACTGTATCCTTGCCTATAATCCCCTTCAAAAGACTAAGTAGTAAATGGTCATGTAGCCTGGATTACCCTGTTCTTGTCAGAGTGGTTCTTGCAGTTAAGGACTGGCTTGGTGGAAGATTGCTTGAATTTTCTGTTCCAGCATTACATCAACATTTGTTCTTGCCATCTATTTGTTTCTAGTAAGCACTGCATTAGTTTTCACAGCGCGACATCTGAAATCCTTCTCTTGCATCAAAAATGTAAATACCAAAGAACAACAAGAAGAATCAGCAAACATGGCAGGAACTTAGAGACAGATCTTTCTAAACACTAATGTTATTTTACACATCCAAAGTGGGCCAATAGTTCCTTGTTCCACTGGACTACAGAAATGTTTGAAGAATTACTAAATTAATGCATGTTATATCCATTAAAATAGGAATTTTTATGAATGTTATACATTAATCCCTCTGATCTAATAAAAGAGTTGCAGAATGTAATTAGTATCTTTATCAGCAGGAGTCTGCGTTTGTCAAATCATCATTACATCAAAATTGGCTTTACATGCACATCTCATATAATCATGGAGTTCAGGTTCTTGCATACTTTCAAACAAAAAATAGAACCTTCCTGTAGAGGCGATCCTGCTGACTTCTGTATGTTCTCCAAGAATAAAGGTGATATGGACCGCCTAGTTAAGGTTATATAAGCATCTGGATTAAAGCACTGTGTGGTGCTCTCAAGAGTCTAGATGAGATGGAAGAGTGTGAAAGCATAGTGATAAAATACAGATGCAAACACTTCCTTAGCCCAAATTTTTATGGATCCCCCCACACAAGCTATGAAAGAAAAGATGTAATGATAAAGAGATTAGAACAAGAAAAGAGGCACATAGCAGTGAAGGGATCATTAATTTACAGTTCTTAGAATTTATTAGAGTGCACAAAAGATCATTTTATTTTTAAGAAAGGACTGGACAGGTCGTTGATAAGGACTGTTTGTAATTATGACTTTTTGTGAGTTAAGACTTGTAAACTGAAGCTTCTAACTGTGCTGCTTGTGGAGATGTTTGATCCATCTCCAAATGTACTGCTGCTGCAGTTAAGATCTTTCAATACAGTGAGTGGTTTGATAGCTTCATTAAGTTTAATGTTGCAACAAAAAGTTACTGGGTTTTAGTGTCATTTGTTACTTGTGATTATTAATTAATCCCATATGTAAAGCTGTTTATACTTACCAGTCCTCATCAAACATTATAAACCTTTCACTGGTAGTGGTAAAGAGATGTTACTTCAACATGTAATTTAATTAACACTTTCAGTAATGCGAGGTTTTCTGCTGAATGAATTTGGATGCCTGTCTCTTGGTTTAATACAATACACATCCAATGCCAAAGTCTGCTCTCAGGTTTATAACTTCAAGTTTGCTATTGCTTACTGCATCTTGCTGAAATGAGCCATCTAATTGAGTGAAGCATACATTTGTCCTGATTTCCTTTCCAGTCAATGGACAGATTTCAGTGGACTAATTACTCAACGGGAAGATGCCTGTGTCCCTTGTTGAAGTCAGACTGTGCCCAGCATGCCAGGCCCTGAAATAGGTGAGACTAATCTGGGCCATTGACCTAAGCTTAATGTCTTTATATGCCTTAGGATAGACCTCAACCCTTAGTATTTTGGCCTGATCACTTGCAGAATATTCATATATTCAACAAATTAATTCACAGAATATTCAATAAAATTGTCAAAAATATAATATTTTTCTTGTGAAAAAAAAGGAATGAATCCCACAACAATAGATCAAATTCAGGATTTATTTTTTCTCACATTGCTCCTTGCACTGTTGGTGTTGGCCGCAGCTTGGTATACAGATGCTTCTTTCTTCTTTTTACTTACTTCTTATAAATCTAAATTTAAAGTTAAAACTACATTTGTATTTTTTTTCACTCATGAGGGGACATCCCACCAGACCAGGCTGCCCAAGGCCCCATCCAACTTGGCCTTGAACACTTCCAGGGAGCGGGCATCCACAACTTCTCTGGGTAACCTGTTCCAGTGCCTCACCACCCTCTTTGTGAAGAATTTATTCCTAACTCCTAGTCTTCCCATCTTCCCATCTCCAGTTCATAGCCATTGCCCCTCGTCCTATCACTACACAGTGTTATAAAAACTCCCTCCCCAGCTTTCCTGCACACTCACTTAAGGTACTGGGAGGCCACTATAAAGTCTCCTCAGAGCCTTCTCTTCTCCAGGCTGAACAAACCCAACACCACAGCCTGTCCTCATACGGGAGGTGCTCCAGCCCCTTGATCAACTTTGTAGGCCTCCTCTGAACCTATTTCAACAGTTCCATACCTTTCTTATATTGGGGATTCCATAACCGGACACAGTACTCCAGGTGCACCTTCACAAGAGCGGAGTTGAGGAGGGGAATCACTTCCACCAACCTGCTGGCCACGCTTCTTTTGATGCAGCCCAGGATATGGTTGGTCTTCTGGGCTGTGAGTGCACATTGCTGGCTCATGTCAAGCTTCTTATCAACCATCACCCCCAAGCCCTTCTCTTGTTTTTGAAAAGTCTCTTAACAGCTTGGGAGAAAAACCTTCATCTCTGTTTTTAATTTCATATTTTTGCCTGTCTATACTTTTTTTATCTTTATCTCAAATAATTTCAGAAAGCTTTTTACAGACACATAATAAATCAAAGTTTTGGGAAAATCTTTGATACGATGGAGAAAATATGTATACACAGTTAAAATATCTAATAATATTTTTTCTTTACATGCCCTTGGGTGTCCAGTTACATTGGAAACATTGCCACATGCATCTACTGTTAGTATAGAGTGAAGAGAGTAAAAAATACAAGATGTCATAAAGAAATAAAGGGTGCAAATATAAGACGTTAATTTTGCCCTGGACCGTGCCCATATTTTTGTCTTTTAGTCAAGAGTTCTCTCTCCTTCTGATCATATTGATGGCACGTGGGGATCTGCTGCATTTACAAAAATGCCTCCCCATCTTTATTTTTGCTTAGCTGCATAAAGCTTTTCAAGAATAATAACAGAACAATCCTCTGTGTGGAAATGTATCTGTTGCTGCCAACAGAAGCTACATTTGTAGATGAAGGTGATACAATTTTATCTTAGAAGATTTGGAAGTGAGGTGCTTACTTTCTTCCCCAAAAGCGGGAGACAGGAGCATTACCCGGGACTAGTGAATTAGAAAGACAAAATGGACTGGCTTATGAATGAGTGAGGAAAAAAAAACCATTCTCTTAGAAGGAAGAGGCATAAACCCAGCTGATGCAGAAGGACAGAGCAATATTTCTAATACAGAATTCCAGCGTCTGGCAATATTCGCATCATTCTTAGAGCTGTTCCTGACCATGACAAATTGTGCTACTTGCTGCAGCTGGAGTGAACTAGTATATAACGGCATGCTAACCAGTATGTAAAACACCATACATGTCAGCCAGTATTATGAAATAAGTTTTGCAGCAGGAACTGCTGCATTCTTTTCCTGTAGTATTAAATTTCTATTTAAGTTGCTAGCAGTGTGGAGCTGATCAGATAATGTCTTTGTACTGGCTGGACTTTGATCCTGGGAACACCCTGCAACAACATAGTAGTCCAAGAAGATAAATTGGTCTACATGAACGAGAGTATAGAAACTGTTCTGTTTATTAATGGTGCCAGGAAATTCTCAATGATAATATTAAACCTCCACACATAAAGTTGGAAAGTAATCCTGTACATAGAGTTTCTTTCCTTTGTTAAAGAGGAGAAAGCACAGGAGTTGATATGGTTTCTTCCAATAGGAAAAGTCAACATAAAGCAACCCAGAGGTTAAAACACTGAAAAGCAAAGCATATATTTGGTTTTGGTTTTTGGTGTTGATGGAAAGAAGTAGAACTGTTTGACATGTGATCTGTACATGGTCTGGGCTAATCTAGGATAAGCTTTGCCTTATTCATTTTGAAGTATGTGACAAAATGCTGGAAACTGTACCCCTTTCCTCAGCCTCCAGCTGATTCTGTAGCTCTGCTCCCTGTGCCCCCTCCCTCCACCCAGGTGCCTGGCTCCCTGCCACAAAGTCTCATGGCCCTTGTGCCAGGAATATCTCCATCACAGGCTCACCATGAAAAGTATGGAGGCTTCCACACCTACTCTCTAAGGCAGATCTCAGAAAAACGAGCTTAAGTTAGACTGCCAAGGCAGCGCATTTTACACACTTCACACAAGGTTTGTTGCTGAGCAAAGCTGGTTGTCAGTACCACAGCCCTCCGGAGAACTAAATGTCATTTGAAAAAGGAAGTATGTGTGTTTAATTCAAACCAAAGGCTTACAGAGATAGCCTCTCAGGGCTGGACACAGCTCTTTCACCAGTGCCTAGTCCTTTACATTGGCCTACAGATGTCAGTGAGCCTGGCATCCCTCATTCATTAATACAGGATTGATGTTGAAGACCAGAAGACAACAGCTTCAGTCTCATCTAGGTATGTCTCCAGGCTGGAGATGGGTTAACCCAACAACATGACAGAAAATTCATGCTTCCAGCCCAGCTGGGGTAACCCAAGCATTTAGTGATCCAACAGAAGCTATAAGTAGCACAAAGAGGCAATACATGACCTGCACTGCCAATGCAGAGTTAACTTGTTAATACTTTTTGAGCAAAATTGGCTTACTGAGTGTGTGGTACAGGACTCATGCTCTGTGTTTTTGATCTGGCTCCAGGAACCTGACAAACACCCTTAGTGCATGGTCCAGCCACAGCCTGAGGTTTGCTTGCACAGGCTACACATCCTACTTCCCAAATAGTTGTTGGGCAGCTCAGAAAGGTAGAGTGGCCAAAGTATAGGAATACCAAATAGCCTCAAAAATGGTTATGCTTCAAATCTCCTCATTGTTCCTCCTGTCAGTTATCTGAATGTAGCAGTGCTATTATTGTAAGGCAGGGTATTTTAAGACAGGCAGGCTAACAAAACTGGTTTTCAACACTTATTTAGATTCTTAGTTTTGCCATTGCTCATGTTACCTCTTGTTTTTTGGTCAAAATGGCTCAACTAGAAATACTGTCCAGTACATATTTGCTGGGGAGAGATGCCAAGCTGAAATGGGAAACACACTTGTCATTTCATGCTCTTCTAATGTTACTTGGGATGAATTTGGTCATGCCAGTCCCACTCAAGCTCTTCCAAAACAAATTAATCTAATGGAATCTGTGGTCCTCTACAATTTTTAAGAGTCAGTCTGAAGAGATGTCAAACTGGAAAAAAAAATAGCAATCACCTGTTCAAAAACTTCTAACTTTCAGATCCCTCCTCAATAAAATAGGGGAACTTAGGCCTCTTGTCAAAGCAATTTAAAGTCTATGGCTAAAAGGACTGGAGAATAAGTCTTAGATGTTATAACACCTAGACCTTGATGAAGAATTTTCTTCCTTCCCGGTGAGATTGCTTTGCTGCTCCATGTAGATTGCCATCAATATTTTGTTCTTCAGTATTTTCTTACATTTAGAATCACAGAATCATAGAATAATATAGAATCACAGAATCTTTAGGTTGGAAAAGACCTTAGAGATCATCAATTCTGACTGTCCACTACTATTCATGTCCCCAAACACCTCATTTACCCGCTTTTTAAACACTTACAGGGAAGGTGACTCAACCACCTTTTTTGGGACCTTAAAGCCCATCTAGTTCCAAACCCCCTGCCACAGGCAGGGACACCTTCCACTACACCTGGCTGCTCAAGGCTCCATCCAACCTGGCCTTGAACATTTGTCATGTTTTTCACTATATTTGAGGGTAAAGGCCTTACAGTGGCTTCTTTACGAGGACATCAACAAACTCCTTGAGGATCCCTTCATCGCTTGTCCTCAACCCAACATACAGGACTTCCTTATGATATGTAGTTTGATCTTCCGTTAGTATCTTCCTGTGGCCATGGTCACTCCAGTCTCTACTGGCAGAGAAAGTTTTTGAAGTGCATGAGGCTCCACAGCACAGTCACAGCAATGACGAGTATGTTAAAGGAAAAAAACCCAACAAAACAAACAAAGAAACCCAGGAGAGCTTTATGTATAGGTAGCAAACCTATAATTAAAGAGATGACAAAGTCTGGAATTTGTTTGTCTTTTAGAGGAAGGTTACCCACACAGTGTCTTCTGCTCTACTACAGGTTGGGCCAACTCTAGCCCTGCCAATCACCCCATGACTGCATTGTTATTGCTGCCCAGATGTATTTGGCTCTTGTGCCTTCTCACAGCCTCAGTACATGTCTACTAACACGTGACTGTCTACATCAGAGTAAATGTGAGGTTACCCAGACAGTGCAATACCTTCTGGAGCAACTGCGGGATGTCCTGACTGGCAGGCTGCCCAATGACCTTAGAGTCTGACAGTGACAGGACAAACTGAGAGGTGCACTGGCCCTTGCCACAGAGTGGGTGCCATCATTCAACAAAGCAAATTAAAGCTAAAAATATCCCTCTGGGTACTAGAAGCCACAGGATGTGCCCAGAGTGAGGCGGGAAATGGCCCCGTCATCTGAGCAAACTCCTGGGCAAATCCTTCAGCTTCTCGGACCAGTGTCCTGGCAGTGGCTGCCCCATGTTGTGCAGGGGCAGGCAAGCACAGGGGTCATGGCCAGAGATGTCATTGAAACACGTGTTTTGATTGAGGATGAGCCTTCAGCTGCAGGACCTGCCAGAGAAGCCCATCTGGGAGATGAGAAATCCCCACAGTGTCTTGTGAATTACAGTTCAGGGATAAGTAATTTCCAACAAAGAAATTCAAATAGAGCAAAGAAATAAGTCAGTCTGCTTCATCCTATCTGTAAGCACACAAAATTACTCAGTTACTCTGTCAGGTAATCCTGCCCTGGATAGAATTAAGTTTGTTAGCCCTTCAGTAAAGCAGCATTAGCTAAAATGAGACGGCATTATATTCACTCTATCAAGCTAATCTGCTGTGCTAATGCGATAATCTTGGAAAGACAATTTGTGGGAGATCTTTAGGAAGGTGGTTTTTACTTTTTCTTTTGCCTTTTTGGGGGGAGTTTTATGATAAATGCATGAAATATCCAAGTACTGAGAATTTATAGGAATAAAAAAGGATTAGCATACAACAATATAGTTCCATCTGTGGAACAACAAAGAACATTGCAACATGAGCACTTTGTTACTGTTGTGAAGATGCTTTTTTCCATACTGCGTTTCAGAATGTTGCCAGAGAAGAACAGAAATGTGCTAATAAGGGAGAAAAATATGTCCGATACTATGATTGTAGGAGAAAAAAAGTGGTGTAGATTAAATACCCCCTTGCTTGCTTTTGCGGATTTGCCTTTCCACAGCATCTTCCCCATTCTATCACACCTGAGAACCTTATCAAGAAGGTAAAGGTTAGATTTGGAGGTGTCGATTTTTTTAACTTTATGGGGTTTGGATCAGGCCTGGAGTATCACAGGGCACAAAATTGTCTGTAGCAAAATGCACCAGTAATTTGAGTTAAATGAAATCTGTAGGAAACTACATTCATGATGAAATGAACTGTGGGGATGTGGATATCTTGCTGGTCAGGCTTTGCCATAGGCAGCTAAATACTGTCATTCTCTTGGCAAACTCAAGTGATCTGTTGGGTACTCCCCAGCGCTCATCTTAGACTATCTGAAATATGCAGCTATTGGCAGATTCCCTTCACTTAAGCTTTTCAGGCTGAGAAATATGCAGGAGTCTACATTTGCTGCTTGGAATGATGGGGAGCAACTCAGCCTCCTGGGAGTGTTTCAGCCGGAATACTGTAGGGAACCTCTTCTTCCCAGGCATCTCCATTTCCCCAGTCCCCATGGAGGAACCCTGGACAACCAGTTTAACCTCAGAGCACTGCTTCTGGAGAGCTTTGTTGAATCAATCCTTCCATGAATAACTGAAAGTGGGATCCATCTCACCTAGCTCTCGTCACCTAAAAATTACGTGTCCTTTCTAAGGCAGCTGGCTCCCATTTCTAGCCAATGCCATGAAGGAGATGCCTACAGAGCTTTATTTATCTGACCTGAGTAGGTTAGACAAATAACCCTCTGGCAGTGCCTGTTCCTTTCCAGAAAACTAAAAAGAAGTCTAGGATGAGCAGCAGATGCTCTGACTTCTAAGCACCTTACAGGCTTGTGGATGTGTCGGGATTTCTTCAGTACAGCAGAGTTCCATACCTGTGCTGCTGCAGGACATCACTAGCCACGTGTGCAGAGAGACACCTTGGTAGAGTTGTGTTTCTATTGGGTAACTTAAGCTAGAGTATTCCTATTTGAAGGAACTCTTCCAATATGATATGCTGAGTACTGTGTGTAATGGATTGGAAAAGCCTGTCTGTGCTGTAATCACCTCAGACATTCAACAAAGGTATAGCTGCAGGTGCTCTATAAATGCAGCCTGTAGCTTTCATGAATCTGACAAGAAGGATGTATGAAAATTCTTATATTTTATTCACCAGTGGTATCTGGAACTTGTTGAAATTTTTATTTTCATTAAACATGCAAGAACACTATGTACTGTGGTGTGATTTGAATGCATAATTTAGAGGGAAAATTATTATTTTGTATTTTATGTGGGATGTTTCCTGCCACTCCTGCCTAGAGTTCATTAAATCAAATTTGTTTGTAAACCCAGCCACATCCAAATTGAGGATGCAACACTGGATTGACAGATATTTTTCCAAAAGGATTACTAACCATGTATTTACAAAACTTTTTTAAAGACTTTTGTTAGTCTTTATGAAGCAGCTAAAATCTATGTTTTTAACAAGAAGAGTCCAGAAAGTATAAAAGGTTGTCAAGTAATTCCTTGTGTAATGTATGCAACAGGTCAGACTAATTATAATAAATGTAGATTGTTCACCCAGATTTTTGCAGACAAAATCATTGAATCCCAGCTGCCTTTAGAATTTTAAAAGGTATTTGGTTGGATCCCACACCCTCACTCTTCCCACTCATCCTAATTCTGTCACTACCACATCACTTTCTTCTGCAATGAAATCCAGCAGAAAATTTCCCGGGACTGTCCCAGTTTTGGTATAATCTGATCAGCTGCCCTCAATCCCATACTACTTCAGACACCCCAAAAAGCCAGTTCTGCTCTACAAGAGTTTTATCAGGTCCCTTACTAGTGAAGTTCACTTTAAGATGAGCATGTTCACTGGGGAGAGAGCACTTTATGAATATTGATACAACAGTATATCGTTGCAGTGTTTAGTGTGGAATTCAAAACGAAGATACAGATATGCACCATAAAGATTTTACTTCCACAAAGTCCACTGAAGTAGAAAATAATTTTGAAGCTAAGCAAGGCGTGATCAAATAAAATCCTTTGACTGATACCCTGGATTTTTAAACTTCCTAAAATTTAGTGTCACTAAGTGAAGTAATTTTCTATAGTTTACAAAATACTACCAACACAGTCGAAAAATGTAATCGTGCTTTGAAGAAATGCATGTTACAGTCTAACTCTTTCTTTGCTTGAAACAAGCTTTTGTGTGCATGAGTGAGAAGCTTTCATCAACATCCTATATTTCTTTCATCTCATATTTTTTATGTGGGCTGAACTATTTTATCTAAACTACATGACAACGGCAGAATCACTACTCCTCTGATGAAGAACTTAAAAAACTTTAAGAAGGGCTTGGTTACATTTTTATTGACAAGATATTTATTATAGAAAATTGGAAATTAAAGTGAAGAGAAAAGGAGAAAAATCTCTGTTTACTTTCTTTTTCCCTCTAAAAAATAGAAAAAGATAGAATAAAGTGAAAAATACAAGGACTGTGGGAACACAAAGAGATGAGACGTATACCTTTTGGTGGAAATGCCATGTGTATTACCATGAAGTACTTGTAGCGTTCAGTTAAAAAACTTTAAGAAGGAAAAAAGTTCTCTGCATGAAGTGCAGAGCCAGAGAAGAGGTGGAGAACTTGGCTTCATCTGTGCCATGTAGGTGCTGAACTGTGGAAGGTCTGCTGCTATTCTTGGACCAGGGAGGACATTCTGGGCCAGACATGATGGGCATTTTGTCCCAGGACTCAGCATGGGATGGTGCCTCCCCCTCACCACATGTTCCTGAACCTGGTGGGGTTGGACAGAAGCAAGTGGGGAAGGCAGTGCCCATGAATTTCATCTGCTGTCCTCCTAGGATGTCACACAGCTGCTCAGTCAGCCGTACTCCGTGTTCTCACTCGGCAAATGGACCCTTAAATCTGACATGACAGATGACATTTTCCATTTTCATATTTCTGAGCTCTGCTTCATCTTTGCTGAACCTTCACTGATGTCCTGAATGTGGGCTCATCAAAGGTCTCCATGCTAGCACTGAGGTGACGCCACCAAGCTCTGGTGCCTGTAGACTGTGTCAGGGATGGCCAAATTTAGCTGTGTTTATCTACTCTGCTGTGTGATGGGGGGTGTATATTTGTGATTCTCATGCTGTAATGCATGCTATCCAGCACCAGCAAAGCAAGCTTTTATTTTGTGGTGGTAACTTTCATGAGGAGATACTAGAAGAGATCCCAGCGACTGGGCATAAAGTGCTGTTATGAACTGGCTGGGTGCCTGAAATCATCTCAATAATGCATCCTGCTATGATGTGGTAATCATGGAGGATTGGGGTCATTTATAGCCAGCTGGATGGGGAGTCACAGAAATTATTTTACAACTGCAGAGAAAAGTACTAAGGCTGTTTCTGGGTTTGAGACTCCCAAGGAACAGGAAAAAGAACTAACCAGTTGGCCATAAATGATTAAGGACTGACAAATGAACCATTTTGAGGCAGTTAACGGGATTTAGCAGCTACAGGGAGTGGTCATATACTCTCAGAACTGAGCTGGAGATCCCAAAACCAGCCCAGGTCTTCTTAGCTTATACCTGCAGCCTCATCTTCTCCCTCCTGGGATTGAAAGCAGCATTAATAAAGGCAGCAAGGCCACCTTAATGCCTGCTCAGCATAGACACTCACCATAATTTGAAGGAGAACACATCCATAGCTACTGAAACACCTGGAAGCCTATAACAGACAAGGGTGTCTATGAGGGACAGTGGCAACATCCCTCTTCTGATTGACTTTCTGCGCTCCCAGGTTGTTAGGAAAGACATGAAGTGAAACGGCAAGGACACTTTCAGTACTTTCTGTACTCTTACCATGTAAATGTGAAGGAAACGCACATTTCATTCCCCTGGCCCCATATACTGTGTAAGTCCACCCCCACACACGGCATCTCTGTTGGCTAGTGAAACACTGAGAGGGCCACTAGAGGGCTCAGAAACTGTTTACTGGGTAGATAACCCAAATCCCATGTATTGCCATTTATTGCAACTTGGTCATCTCAGCAGCACACACTGTTGTGATTTACTGTGATGCTTGCTTCATTAACCACTACCAGGAGTAAATTACATCCTCAAAATATCTTCTCGTGGGTTTGACACATCAGCCTATTTACTCAGAGATGCATCTAAGCATTATTACATTCCATTTGTAAGTGGAGGGCATTAATCATCACTGATACCGCTTTTCCAGAAGAAGTTGAAAGCAATTATCAAAGGAGTGAATGAATTCCGAATTGCCACCTACAGGGAATTTCCTGTTTTGGCAATTTTTTCACTTTCATGTTACTGAAAAAAAAAAAAAGAGGTAACAACACACTGACTACTTCAAAGGTAATATAACAGAGAAACATTTAATGGATTCAGGTTACAGTATGTACAGTGTTCTTTAACAGTTTATCCGTATTTCCAGATTACTGAGAGAAAAGGTAAGCTGTCACTCATGTTGAAATTACTGATCCCTGCATTTTTTTTTTTATAGTAGTATGTGAAAATGCGGTCAGAAGCGTTTTGGCTGAACTGTGTTCTGTCCAAAAAGAGTTTTGCTGAAATAAAAATACTTTGTAGGAGCATTTCAATTTCAACAAAATATGAGATTAAATGAAAGTTTGACATAAGATTTCATTGTATCAAATATTTATTTTTGATGCTGATTACTAGCCCAGTGACTCCAAACGAACGTTTTCCACTGACTAACTGAAAGCAATTGCTACAACATGTCTGCTTTTTCTGGGATCCTCATGGGCTCAAATCTGCTGGGTTCTGACACATGATAATATAGATTAACGTACCTCTAAAATGCTAAATCTCTCTCACATAAACAGACTGCCTGGCCTGATGTGGTCTTTTTTATTTTTACTATTTCTTAAGTTGTAAGCTTAAAGTACTGAGTTCACGGATTATTTTCTCAGCTACCCTCTTACAAAACAAAGCATTGTCTTGGGATTATCAAATCATTGCTTAATTTTGCAGGCTTTTGTTTTTAAATATAATAGACTTTATTTGGTTTTCTAAAATTATTTTTATCATCAAGATGGTACACAGTTAAAGAATGTCAAGGAAACTAAGTTTACTGATATAAATAATGTGGTCTATTATTGCTGCCCTTAAAATGAACAATGAAATGTGTGGTGGGTGATGGCTTCCATTTCATTTCTTACTATAAAGTATGTAGGTAGGCATACTACTTTTTATTAAATCATAGAATCATAGAATGGGTTGGGTTGGAAGGAATCTTAAAGATCATCCAGTTCCATTCCTCCTGCCACGGGTAGGGACACCATTCACTAGGTCAAGTTGCTCAAAGACCCATCCAACCTGGCCTTGAACACCACCAGGGATGGGGCTTCCACAACTTCTCAGGGCAACCTGTTCCAGTGCCTCACCACTCTCATCAACACGGCACAGCTGAATTAAATGAACCTACTGTCAGACAAACAATTCTTATTTCAGTCTAACAGCATTATATCAAAAGTAAAAGTTTCTAGCTTTGTTTTTTTAACACTTTGCCAGAACAGATAGAGACACTCTGTGCTCATAAGTCTCCTGAGTTTTTCCAGATGGCTTAACAAAAATATTACCCCTTTCTACAGGCATTTGCTTGTAATGGATTTTTGAACATTTGGAACACCGCTATGACAGGTTTTGCTAAAACATTTATTCTTTGTTGCTAGACATAATTTGCTTTAATTACTAATTAAAAGTATGTATTTTTGTCCATAATTTATTGTATTTGGTTCACTATCAGTAAAGTATCTATTTTAGTGTTTATATACTCAAAGTATCATGCCACGGATTTTTATTTTCTTAGATTTGTGGAGATTCTTCTTGTTTATGGACATCATGGTCATCATCCTTTCCTGTCCACACCAGTGAATTACACTGTCCTTTCCATTCTGGAATATTTTACTGAACTGGCTTGATCTAAAAAATCTATGGCATAATATATCTTACTGTCAGAGCACCAATACTGAAAAACTCACAATTAAAATTCTGCACACACCAGGATGTAATCCTGGTAGAAGGTGCCTGCTGCATATTTGCAAGTTACTGCACAATATCAGACTTTCAGGTTAGGATTTCTATTCAGGTTATCAACTATGGGACCCTGCTGTGAGTTGCCGAGATCAGAGACCTACAGGAAACCAAGCACAGTGTGGAGAATAAAAACAGCTTGTTCTGAGACAGGTGCTCCTGTTACAGAAAAATGTTGCAATTTCTCTCTAGATCAGACTGTTTCTCTCCAGATCAGCCAGTAAGAGCTGAAGAATTTCGTTGTCCACAAGTGACTTTCTTGTTGGTTTCAGGAGACAGAAACAGCCCCTACCAATGCCTCTCAGTATCCTGATGAGGCACTGATTCAACCGTGACTCAGAAGGAAATGTGTCACATAATGAGTCACCAGCATCACACTCCCAACACCTCTGCTCTAGTAATTAAGGTCTTCCATCTGAAAGCTGACAGTGAACTCATCTCATTTGTGGTTCCTGGGGACAGTGAAAACAACAGATGTCATCACTATGAGGCAGAAATACAGTGGAAATGTTCAGCGACTGTTCTGGAGTTTGATATCTAAAGCCTTTTGTACTCATTTTATTGTTGTTTTTGAGAAAGATGGACAACTACTCAGGTTTTACAAGAAACGAAAAACCATGATAGCATTTGCAGTACATAAGTCCCATTATCAAGATAATGATCAATCATATTTATGAGCGCTTTAGGCTATGGGTATCTCACTATGATCCGCAACTAGACAAAAATTGTAAAATCATGTTACTTTCTTTCTTCTTTTTTAATATATTAAAAATACTACTACAGGAAGAACAACTTACAAAGACAACTGTAAATGAAGAAAACTGGGCCATCAAAAAAAGCAGAAAGTACCCTGAAGAAAGCTGCTTGTGGATGATGCCACCTCTTTTTGGGGTGGACCTAAAGCAGTAAAAAATCCCTCAATCTGTTTCCATTCGCTAAATAAGTATCTGTGTTTTGAGTAAAGGTCTAGAGTTTTAAAGAAGCCAGACGTCTGTCGCTGTGCCTCTAGGACAACAGATGGGTTGTTCCGTATTGATATTGTCTTCACTGTAAGTATGAAAAAGGAACAAATGTTGCAGGACAGTTTGGGGAAGGAGAGATGGGTGGCCATGGTACAGACTTTGTCATGCTCTGTTTAATTTAGTATAGGAAAAGAGGAAGAGACATAGTGAAAAAAAGGAAAAGGAACTTTTACTTGTACAAGTGTGTTTCCAATGGGAAAGATAATTTATCTGCAAAACCTACTTCCTTCCTTACCTCCCCAACTGTTTAAGCTACACTCTGTCTGGAATACTGTGTCCAGTTCTGAGATGCCTGGCTCAAGAAAGGCAAGGAATGACTGTAGAAAGTCCAGTGGAGGGCCATGAAGATGATCAGGGGACTGGAACATCTCTCTTACATGGAAATGAAGAGAGAGCTGGGTCTGTTTAACCTGGAGAACACGAGACTGAGAGGAGGTCTTATCAGTGCTTATAAATAACTAAAGGATGGGTGTCAAGAGGATGAGGCTATATTATTTGCAGTGATGCCTAGTGACCGGACAAGGGACAATGGGCACAAACTGGAGCACAGGAAGTTACACCTGAAAACCTTCTTTGCTGTGAGGGTGACAGAGCACTGGAACTGGCTGACCAGAGAGGTTGTGGAGTCTTCTCTGGAGATATTCAAAACCTGCCTGGATGTGTTCCTGTGCAACCTGCTGTATGTGAATCAGCTTTAGCAGGGTGGGGTGGACTGGATGATCTTCAGAGGTCCCTCCCAACGCTGGCCATTTTGTGATCTTTGTGATTCTGTGATTCTATTTTCTATAGGGTTGGGTGGGATTGTCAATGGTTCTCTCCCCACATCTCACATAATCTCTTTAACTTGTCTGTTAGTAGGAGCAATACAACACCATAGCCGGCTGTGTGCCTACCATTAAATCAAGCAAGGCAGATAGGGACCTGAGCCCTGGGTCAGTCATCTACACTGTTCAGTTACTTGTGTGGTCCCCAGTCCATGACACCTAGGACTCTCTGAGAAATGTCTGGACTTGCTCTGGGGGTAGCATACCCCCAGCATACTCTCTGAGTGTATCATCAGCTCTGCATCTCTGTGGAGGAAGAGAAGTCAGGCTGGTAACAGCAAGCTCTAAGGCACCTGTCAGCCTCAGAAGCAGTGAAAGGCTTCTTGGGCTGTCCTATTTAGCAGTGTGGTAGCAGCTGGAGGTGGTGCAAACAGACAAAATGGCAAGGAGCAGGAGTGACAAGGTAGACCTCCTTCTGTGGTCATAGTTTTGGGTGCTGTCCAACTCTTCCCAACCTCCCAGTCTTCAAGACTCTCTAACTTATCCTTTGTGACCACTATACTCTGACACATCTTTCCAGGGTGGTTTCTTCAGTATAAGGGAACAGTTTTAGATTGTCCATTTAAATATGTCTTATGTTTTCCTATTGATTTAATCAGGTTTTCCAGAGTAGCCACATGAATCCCTGTCTTGCTTTTCCACCACCAAAGAGCCAGGACTCCTTTTTCCATCGTGTACTAATATTTTTAACAATCACCCCACCTTGTCTGGTCTGGCTACTCAGAAAATACAAAAAATATTGTAGCACAGTGTCAAGAGTAAGATACTCCTCTAAAGGCTAGTATTTCTGGTAGTAAAATATAAAATCTTTTTCCTTTTGCATCTTTTACCAGAAGTCAATTATATTCTCCTGAGCACCTTAAATCTTTGTGTGAACAGGCACCAAGCCCACTAAGAGCATCTGAAAAATGAGAGCCTGCCATAAGGTGCCATGTGACCTTTGCCTTGTCACTTCAAAGCACAGACTGGATGCCACAGAGCAACAACCACTGATGTCTAAAAGACGGCTAGGGTCAAATAGCATGATCAGAAGGGCTGCTGTGCTGGCATCAAGCATCCTTGCAGAGTTTAATCTCATGATCAAAACCAGCTCATGTAGTCAAGGAGTTGCATTGTATAAGACAGAATTTTTGAAACATCAGCAGTTTGGTGATGTGCTTCTACAAGAACTGTCATCAACCAACAAGCATATAAAGGCTTTTGATTTTCTAATTAAAAGAGTGAATTTATCTTGATTCCTCATATGCTAAATGAGGTTGATTAGTGAAAGATATAAGGGATTAAAACCTTAGCTGATTATAATTAAGATTAAATTATTCATTGCAAATAAATTATCTGACAAGTTTGCCATCATCCTGCTTTTGAGCTGATCAAAAAGTGTTCTAACATTTTCAATTCCATAACTATTTTGCAAGTATTGACCGCACAGGACAGAAGCATTTCTGAAGACATTCTGGACATTGATTGCCCATCAATGTAAGATGGATGGAGTCCAGAAAAGTTGGATGGTCTTAGAAGTTTTATTGTATGTCTGAAAAGATATATAGATACACCTTGCACACCATTCAGTACAACATTCCAATGTATGCATTTTGTGGACCTTTCTAAAAGATGTTCAGTTATAAAGGAATTTATTTTGAACTGTAAGAGCAGCACAGAGAGACATTTACTACAATTTCTTGTCTTTCTGCAGAGGTGGGTCTGAGGAGCTGCATGTTGCAAAATGGTGGTCAAGACATTATGGCCTTTTTGAGGTGTTTCATAAAATGCAACCCCACAACTCCTGGGTTTTTTTTCATTTATAAATTCAGTTTTATGCCCACTAATACCACTTGCTCTGCTTTTACCATCTTAGATCTTCCTGCTGCTTTCACAGGATCGGTCTGGCAAAAGCTTTCTGCATTTCCTCCTAGCAGATACCGAAAAAAGCAGTATGACATACCAGCTTGTCATGGTTTACTGTGGTAGCAACAGACCTTGGCCTTCCAGTGAGATGTGGCCTTGGCTCCACTGGCCACCACCTGCAGAGGCAGGACTGGCATCGTCCTGACCACTGCCCCACTGCTTCTGGCTCCCTTTGAGGCTCAGTATCCATTTGCCAGGTAACAATGCAGGAAGGAACCCAGGAGAACAGATAAAGGCTTTTGTAATCCCCCAAACTCATATATTTTGTCCTGACAATGTCTGCTAAAACAGCCCCATGCCCCAGCTACCCAAATACAGCAGTGCCTGTGGTGGGGATGGAGCTATCTACACCCACAACACGGGATGCTCACCAAAACCTTTCCTAGTTTGGCACTGATGAGTAATTAAACCTGGCACAAGCCCTCGCCAGTGGGCCGGGTGCCATGTGAACAGATGAAAAGCAGTGCAGCCGTGCCAGCGATCTGGCTGAATTCATCCCAGGAGCAGCGGCACTGGGGTTGGCAACATCACACCTGTGAGCTCTTCATGCCAACGCGTTCACCTAAAGATTTTAGACTGAGGTTAATATCTACTGAGCCAAATGGCTAGAGAAGCATGTTTGTGTCACTGCAGGCCAGAAGGAGATTCTTCTGAAAATTTTGAAGAAGAGTTTAGTGGCTGCATGTGAGAAAGTACTGGGCTGAATTTTTAAATGAGCAAAGAGAAAACAATTATTTGCAAGGTTTCTTCTTTCTGTCTGGTTGAGGGTTTTGTCTTCAGGCTGTTAGGTTTTTTGTGTTTCAGAGTCATCAGATGAGAAATCCTGTTTAAATTTTCATACTAGAGGATGACTTGCATGACTGGTGTCTGAATTTTGATCAAATTCTTGAACATTTTTCTGCTTTCAAACCAAAATACCTGGATAAATGTGCCTTTCAGCAAAAGCATCATCATTAGTTCATAATTAGAAGGATGATTCAGGAAAGCAAAAACTTTTACTTACCTTTTAAACAATTACAACATATTTCTAGCTGGCTAGGAGGGTTATTAGAGTTTGAGGCTGAGGCTCATAAAATGCATTCCCAAGAAAGAAAGTGCTGTGCTATTGAGCAAGGGTGCAGTTACTAGGACCAAATCCTCCTGTCTGAGTTCTTTCAGAGAGAGGGAAGTGCAAGCATCAAAATGTAAGAGACCCAACTGCCACGGACTCTTTTTTTATTCTTCTTTATGTTTTTCAAGTCTTTTTTTTGCAAGAGGGTTGGAATAAGAGTGGCTAAAGAGGGGCATCATTTGCAGACAATCATGCTCTTGTAAGGGCTGCATGTGCCAAGTTGCCAGAGTTGTGTGTGTGTTTATCTATTAACAGCAATGCCAGACTTGTGTCTAATCCAAGCACTTTGCCAGCTACTCTCCTTCTTGCTTCCTGGATGCAACTTCATGTGTGACAGTGAAGCACGACTGTATCATGGCCAAGGCTGAGGAGAGCCAAAGGCAGATCGTATGACAGGGAGTGTGATGGTGAGCCTATGGCTGTGTTCCTGCCATCGTTACCTCCCACAGTGAGAGATTCATTGATGAAGAGTCATGGTTGCCACATCCTCGGCTTTGGAAGTGATCCTCTGTGATGTGTCAGGGTTAGAAAGAAGCAGTTGCAGCCCAGGTAGGGTTTCCAGATGCAGAAGTTTGGGGTTTTTTGTCATGATGGGGTACAACACCTGACATATCAGCGTGCTCTGATGGCACTGAAGAAATCTGTGTAAAATCTATTCTCTCCAAAATCTGCAAAATAGCTAAAGGCTTGTAAGAATCCTGCCATGCAGGAGAGTAAGGAGAAGAAAAATAAGTCATCAAGATTCCACAGTGAGAAGAGAAAGAGGATGCTAAGGAGTGTGAACTACCTGGAAGGACTCTTTTTGTCCCAGACAGCTGGATTGAGGCCAGTGTAGAGTGCAGACCTTATGAAGCAGGGAATACAGAACAAATACAAAGGCCCAAAGAAATATCCAGACTTTCAAAGTCCTCTCCAAAAGCTGAGACATTGAGAACAGTTTAAGACAGAGATTTTATAAGCAAGAACACTCTTTTCCACTGATGGATAAAATGGAGTTGAAAAAATTGTACTTTGAATGTTAGAAAGAGAGAGAGAGAGTCACTGATTAGATGAAGAGAATAACCTAGAAGACAATCCCAGAAAAAGGGTGAGGAGGTAGGGGAAGGGGTGTCACGAACAAATAAAATTTACTGAGCTAAGATCAAAGAACACTAAAATGTACCAGTGAAATCAAGCAGAGACATAAATGCTAAATTTCTTATGCTGCTTAAAATAAAATTCAGTTGGAGTTTAGTTCAGGATGAGGGTTTCCATAGGTTTTGGATTTCAGGCTAAAATGATAGGGTATATTCAGTTATTATCAGTGTGTATCAGTGTTCTCCACAGGTATACCAGAGCATCCCACATACAGGTAGTGGATCATGATACATAGATCTCTATCTATATACATATATATACCTACACTATCTATATCTTTCTATCTATATCTATATCAAGGGAGTGAGCAGGAGGGACCGATGGCAGAGGCAGTCCTGTGGGTTACCCTGGCTAAGAGAGGCTCGCAGCTTTGCAGGTCATTGCTGGCACCCAGCACACAACCATGCAGAGAATGCGGGGATTTCTGGCTTAGGTTGTGACACTCCCTAGGCATTTCATGCAATATCAAAATTTCATTTCAGAAGCAGACTTAAAATAATTAAATGCTGAATATATGATTTAGGAAGTATGGATGTATGAAAGATGTTCCTTTTACAAGATGTGAAGAAAAAATCACTGCAGATTACTCCTTTGCAAAGGTAAACAGGAAAGCCATAAGTAAAGTAGAAAGGCATCTACAATAAAAATGAAGTAGAGAGGCAAATATCTCTGACATTCCTGTTCTATTACGACCTTTTGGTTCCTTTTGTATGTGAAGTGAATTTCATTTCTCTGGCAGTTTTAGTTTGTGTAGAAGTACTGTTTCAATACTTCCACAACTAACATACAATAGTCAGGGTATATTTTCCTCTGGAAAAGTTCATAGTCTAAAATAAAGAAGTAATAGGACTTGAGAAGTAATTCTGTTGGCAGGTGAGTGCCAATGCCAGATATATCCACCAGATGACAGATTTCAGAATGCATTCTAAATATTTTGGTTTTAGCTAATATTTCCAGTTATTTGTTATACAAGAATTTCAGAGAGGGAATGATTGATTGAAAATTATAACAGGGCATCTCTTTTTCTCAAGAAACCCCAAAGAAAAAGAAAGTCATGTGATATGCAGCAGCAGGGATGACTTATTTTCATCCCAGGAGATGGGTTTAGAAAATAAGATCCACATCTGTTTCTCTCCAGAGAACTGTAACAGTACGGTATTCATACACACGATGCACATGCATGTGGCACAGACCTTAAAACACAATTCTTAGTTATTTTCATTGCTGTGGGTGGGTGAAGCCCCAGTGCTCATAAAACGTCTCTTACAAAAGAGAAGTGAAAGACTGTTTGCCCAGTTTAGAGAATACAAATGAGGAATTATTCTAAACTAATTCAATAGCTTTTCTTTTCTCCAAACTGCCATAATATGTAAAATATTTGATAATACTGTAAACAAAAAAATTATTGCTTAGACTTTTCCAGATGAATTTATACAAGTTACTGCTACATTATACCACAGGGATTTGAACTATATGTTACAAATGATAAATTCTTTCATGCATTAGATAGTATTAAGCTTAGAAACATATGTTTTTGTCACTAGAGTTATTCCCTTTCCTCCAACATAATTTTCATCAGTAAGATCTTCTACTGAAACTACCATGAGGCCAAGACACAGAAGTCACTTCACAGTAGACTTGAATTAAGATATTTATTTCCTGACAATAAGTAAAAATTTGGTTGCGATCAAACATTTCTTTATTTAAAGCGGCAGCACATAGTGGAAGGAAAAGTTGAGGCTGGACACTTGCAGCAGAGAAACCATCTGGAGAAACACAGAGAGAACAGGCTTCTGAGTGTCAGATCTGCCTGGGAAAAGGGCTCGTGTGATCTGCCCCAAGCTGCACTGGAAACCCATCTCCCCTGCTCGACAGCAACTGTTGTGCCAGGAAACTTCCTGGGCACGTCCTGACCTAACAGACTGCAACGTGGACTCAGTTAAACACAACTGTTCTACAGGTAATTAGCTACTATAATAATACCAATAATAACATTGAAACTTGTCTCCTCAAATCCTGCTTTATGAACACCTGTGGAAATTTCAAGGGAGTATATAAAATTACTTATATAAACATGAATTCACTCATGAAGACTTAAACCAGCAGCTATTAATGCCTAGCAATCAGTGTTTCAGTTTCAGCCCAGACATGGATGATTCTGGCAATGAGTGTCCTACACTGTACTCTCTTTTATTGCTTTAGTGGTTCAACAAGTAGAAATGATGGCTACAGATAATGCTTTAATGTTTGATGGGACACTAGAACCCCCATCTGCACCAGCAGAGAGAGCAGTGCCACCTCAGGTATCCCAAAGGCAATGAATGTGTCACCCAAGAGGAGGGGGAAGAAGCACAAAGACCAGACTTTCTAGTGCTTCACTGTGCAGCAGAGCAAAGCACAGGCTGTGCTCTCAGGATAGGTCCATTTGATGTTTTGCAAGCAGATGTGAGTCCTCTCCCACAGCTCATCCTCCCTGAAAACAACACAACTTTGTTAGCTGAGCACAGAGACCTAATTATTATATTAGGGCTTCCTGGGCTAAGCAGCTTTTTGTCAGTTTGCAATGTGACAAAATGTAAAAATAAACCAAAACAGAAAACCAACCCAAAATACAGCTATTTACCCTCAGGCTGCAATGCCATGATGGCTCATGGCAAATCTGTGTGCTACTTGGTAACTACACACTCTGGTCCAAGCCATTATGGTGTTGCCAGTGCAGCCAGAGTTAGTTCATAGCTTTTCCCAATTTTATGTTGGCTGCTGAAGAAAAACTGTTTGGATGGCCTGGCCCAGAAAGTGGTGGTAAATGGTGTTAAATCCAGCTGGAGGCCAGTGACAACTGGTGTTCCCCAGGGCTCAGTGCTGGGTCCAGCCCTGTTCAATGTCTTTATCAATGGCCTGGATGAAAGCATCGAGTGCACCCTTAGCAAGTTTGCAGACGACACTAAGCTGGGTGGAAGTGTTGATCTGCTGGAGGGTAGGGAGGCTCTGCAAAGGGATCTGAACAGGCTGGACCGCTGGGCAGAGTCCAATGGCATGAGGTTTAACAAGGCCAAATGCCGGGTCCTGCACTTGGGGCACAACAACCCTATGCAGTGCTACAGACTAGGAGAAGTCTGGCTAGAAAGCTGCCTGGAGGAGAGGGACCTGGGGTGTTGGTTGACAGTGACTGAACATGAGCCAGCAGTGTGCCCAGGTGGCCAAGAAGGCCAATGGCATCTTGGCTTGTATCAGAAACGGCGTGACCAGCAGGTCCAGGGAGGTTATTCTCCCTCTGTACTCGGCACTGGTGAGACCACTCCTCGAATCCTGTGTTCAGTTCTGGGCCCCTCACCACAAGAAGGATGTTGAGGCTCTGGAGCGAGTCCAGAGAAGAGCAACAAAGCTGGTGAAGGGGCTGGAGAACAGGCCTTATGAGGAACGGCTGAGAGAGCTGGGGTTGTTTAGCCTGGAGAAGAGGAGGCTGAGGGGAGACCTCATTGCTCTCTACAACTACCTGAAAGGAGGTTGTGGAGAGGAGGGTGCTGGCCTCTTCTCCCAAGTGACAGGGGACAGGACAAGAGGGAATGAAAAAATTCTTCACAGAAAGGGTCATTGGGCACTGGAACAGGCTGCCCAGGGAGGTGGTCGATTCACCTTCCCTGGAGGTGTTTAAGGCATGGGTGGACGAGGTGCTAAGGGGCATGGTTTAGTGATTGATAGGAATGGTTGGACTCGATGATCCGGTGGGTCTCTTCCAACCTGGTTATTCTATGATTCTATGATTCTATGAACAATGCATGATCTGGCATGAAGCTAGGCTATGGATTTGGCACAAAGCCTGCTGTTACAAATTTAATCTAGCTACTTTCTTTGTAAACAAATGTGAACCAACAGAGGAGGGTCCACAACCTTTTAGAGACAATACTGGGAACTCTGGAGTCAGGTTTATTTTCTGACCAAACGTCAAGTGATTTCAGGGCTCAGACAATCAACCATCTTTCCACTGGATTAGCATGAGAAACTTCCATAATGTTCTTAACAAATAAACACTTGAGGGTGAGTGGGGAAATTGTCACGGGTCCAGAGTATACCTTGGTCACTGAAGATATCTCATTATCTCATATTCGTAAACTGTTTCTAAAAAGAGCACACGCAGTAGCCTTCAGCTACTATTTTACTTGGGCACTAGTACAGACTGCTGACAAGGATGTGGCAACCACAACTATTCATGGCAAAATTGTTTGTCATGCTAACAATGCTAAAAATCACAAAATTGTTGCTCAGGATATTCCATGTTTGAACATAAACTATGATTTGTCACACGGTTTCTCCCTAGAGAACACTTTTCTTGAACTGGAAAGGCCAAGCTAACCATAGGATAAACTAGTTAATCTGCAGTCCCAGTCAGCAGCTTTACCCCTGCACTGAAGCTTGGGAGAAGAGACTAGTACGTGTTGTTTAACAAATCACTTCAGTTCTTTTTCATCTTCTCCTCCATTTCTGTCTTGTCTGTTTTGACACAAAGTGTTCAAGAAAGAACTGTCTCTAGCTATGTATTTATAACATTAGAACTCTGATCTCTGGAGCTAGTTACAGCTCTTTATGCTAGTGAATTTGAACTGAATATAACTTCATATTGAAAAAACAGTTTAATTAGTATGAAAACAGAGTATGTTAGAACTGCTACTTACTTTTTAAGAACTTAATAACAATTTTACATTAAGAAATTGTTTTCCTGCAGATGATTTTTCCAGCTGTGAAAAGGTGTGGTCCTTCTGAAATTGTTTTTAGAATATAGATTAGGATGATGTATGCTTATATTTAGGATCTTCCTGTTGAATTAAATCTTGCAGTCAAGATAATATTTCTCATTCCCTTATGCCAACTTAATATTTCATGATCAGATTTACCACACAGGGCATAAAGGAGAGACTTTCTTGCATACTTTCCAAACACGGGCCATAAGCAGAACATCTTTAAATTTTTGTGCAAAACTACCTATTAGCAAACACCTCTTAAATATGCAGAACGAGTAATATTCAGGCTTCCCATTTGAATAAATAGACTGCATAAGACAGAATTTCTCCCAGGTAGTGCTAGCCATGCAAATACTTCACATCCCATTTATGCCAGTCACCTGCAGCCAGCAGAGGCACTCGCCCTTGGGAGGTAGAAAAAGCAAAAATTCCCTTCTCTCTCCATTGACTTGAGGGAAGACTAGGGGAATAGCGATGACTAGGCTTCTCCTTTTCACACAGCTAAAGGTGGTGAGATGAATCATATCCTTAGCTTTCAAATTCACCTGACCTAACATCAAAGGAATAATATAAAAAGTAACATATTTGTGCGTGAGAAACATGATGCCTGCCAGTGTGTAATACTGTATCATTTCAATTACCACTGGGAATCAGTGTTACAAGTTGCTTAGTTATAGGGGGAAGTGTGTACTGTGAGCTTGCTGGGACCATACCTAGGAAAGAAAAGAATTTAAAATGTATGGGGTTATCTTCGTGGGTCTGCCTCTGTGCCCAACTCAGCCTAGGCACCATCTGCCACAGCTTCTGCCTGAGAAAGTGCTGTAGTACTGGAGCTTTAATGCTTCATTTGTGGCTGTTATGTGATGAAACAGGAAACATCCCGGATGTAGAAAACCTAACTGTAAATTATACATAATATGACCTACATGTTTCATGCCCTCACTAAAATCTGTGGGGCTCCTCAACAGGTGGGGCAGTTTGTTAGCGCAGGAACCTCAGCAGAAGTGAGGCCAGTCTCTTGTACTAAAAGGATTTGGCTACTTATTGCAAGAATATTTATATCACTCTGTGTGTGATTTCAAAAAACCAGCAAGATAGAAAAAAGAGATAAATCAAGAGAGGAGAGAGAGAGAGAGAAAGAAAGAGAGGGACAGAGAAAAGGAGAGAAAGAAAGGGAGAAATGGAGAAATAAAGGGAGAAAGGAAGAAAAGGAGTGAGAGGGAAAGAGAGGGAAAGAGAGAAAGAGAGAGAGAGAAAGAGAGAAAGAGAGAGAGAAAAAGAAAGAGAGAGAGAAAGAAAGAGAGAGAGAGACAAAAAAGAGAGAAAGAGAGAGAGAGAAAGAAAGAGAGAAAGAGAGAGAAAGAGAGAAAGAAAGAAAGAAAGAAAAAGAGAGAAAGAGAGAAAGAAAGAAAGAAAGAAAGAGAGAAAGAAAGAAAGAGAAAGAAAGAAAGAGAGAAAGAGAGAAAGAGAGAAAGAAAGAGAGAAAGAAAGAGAGAAAGAAAGAAAGAGAGAAAGAGAGAAAGAGAGAAAGAGACAAAGAAAGAAAGAAAGAAAGAAAGAAAGAGAGAGAGAAAGAGAGAGAGAAAGAAAGAAAATAAATTAAAAACTTTACTTTTCTTCAGTTTCCTGGCAGGTTGCCTTTGATGCAGAAAGTTCCCTCTCTCATTGGCCTAGCAACATGGACTTAATGATCCTTATGGGTCCCTTCCAGCTTGAGATAGCCTATGAGTCTGTGATTCTAGGTCACTGCTTGAACTCGCTAAGGAGGCAAACAGCATGTTGGACTCACAATTTGGGTTTCAGCCTTCACTGGGATGAACAGGCAGATAAACCAAGGCTGGCAAGAGCAAAAGTCTTCTTCTGGCCAAGTCTGCAGTAAACAAGTCCCAATTTAAAACATGAGTGGATGATGGCTTTGGGAAATGACGTGGCTCAAGCCCTTCCAAGATCATGTAAGCCTCGTTCTGTCCTGGATCTTGAAGCCACTACTAGAAACTGCTGCTGTGCCTGGCAGCTGGCCTTTTGCCTTACAGTAGGAAAAATATAACAGACTCTGTGCCACTATTCAGAGTTATCTAATAGGATGATCAGGACCCAAGCAAAACTTTCAAAGTAGCTTAATGGCTCACTTTCCTCTTCAGATAAGCACAAAGCCCAGCCAAATACTTCTGCAATCAACAAACAGCCCCACATCTGTCCACACATGAAATCATCTCCAAGCTGCAGGGCCTGCATGAGACCTGGGTAGCTAAGAGCATCGCCGGGGTGCTCAGGGACCCACCTCCAGGCACCATCAAACTGCTGACAACAGCATGAGTTGGTATAACTTCTGTAGCTGCGCACTGGCAACTTGCTTGAACAGGGCTGGAGTTGAGCTCCCAGCGCTCTGTCCAGTGGGACTGTGATATAGGAGTCCTCTGGCATATGGTGGGATGGCAGACTATCATTGCCTGCTGTATCCAGAGTTCATTTGCTGTGCTTAGTAACATTTATTTAGGAGAGAGCACCTTTTTGCAAAATAGGCCTGACAGACCAAACTTGAAAAAGTGTTAAAAAGCAAGAATAAGAATCCAGCACTTTCCAGCCCCTAGGCTCTTGTCCCTTCAGTATTCTAGAGCTGTTGTAATGGAAACTAATCCTCCTTTCAACTAAGATACTGTGACTGCTTTTCCCAGGCTCCTAGTCATATATTTGCTGCTCATTTTTAACAAAGCCATTCCCAGCTTAACTTTTAATTACACCCATCTCTGACACTCAAGCTTATATATTCATCAATAGGGACAGTGGCTCAACTGAAAGGCTGTTCTACATGCACGTATTCAGAGTAGCTACATCAGTTAGTCACACGGGAAATTCATACCAAAAGCCCACAACAATCAAAACCTAAAACACTATCTGTCTTTTGACATGATTTAATAGTTTCAAATGAGAAACAGCACTTCTGACCAGGCAGCACTTCAATGACCACCAACAAGAGCACCACTGACTGCAGTCTTGACAGCTGAGATAGGAAGGGTTCCTGTGTCACCACCACCGTAACTCCTGTACTCCAGGGATAATCTTTCTTGGGAATGCCAGTCAGCACCTAGCCTGGCACTGGCATGTGTTTCTCTTGTACCTTTTCTCCTCTGGAAAACATTTCCACCTGCAGCTTTATTCTTCTCTTTGTCTTAAGAAATATTTGAAGCTGCTGCTATCTCTAATTTCGATGTATCCTCTCATTTAATAGCACTCTGGCAGACCTCTTAGTTGCTATAAAGCAGCATGAAGCATCTTATTTTTGTAAAATTTTACATTTCATCTCCTGTTTGGGGTCATATTATTTTCCAGAACTGGCAGATTTCTTGTTAAACTTGGCATTTTTTTTGCCCCAGTACTCTGGCATAATTAGCACTAAATCAGACACTGAAGACACTACAGCAGAAGGCTGAGATAGGGCTTCCTGATAGTAAAAATATGAGAGACTGAGATAAAGATACTTCTACTCCCAGTATTCCATCCGGGAAACTACAAATCCAGCAGATGAGAGGCCATCTGTGTGGATACCTTGTGGTATGTTTTAACACTAAAACAGTAAGGGAGCTGTACTTCTAGGGTTTCCCCTGCCAGCAGCCATCCCTGGAAATCCCCTGTAGGAGTGAAAGGATAGCTAAGGATAGTGCCATGGAAACAGAAAATCCTTCACTTACCTTTCCTAAATGAACTAGAAATTGGAGACTGACTTGTGAAAGCCAACCTAATTAACCCAATCCTCCCAAATCTAAGTATTTTGTGTTCCATTTAGTGTAATAATTAAGAAATATGAGAAAATACAATAAGAAAATGAGAGGGCTTAGTGTTCTTACTCTTGAAAAAATGCTTTAACACCTCTGTGGTAAAATGTTTAACATCAGATTTGGTGTACACTTTGATACATCTTTATCCTTGTACTTTAGAAATACTTTAAAAATTAAATGGACTATATTTATAAAAAAAAAATAAATCTGCTGTGCTCTTGTAGGACAAAGATCAATGCAGAGCAGTGCTGCAACCCTACAGCCCTCTTCCAAAGAAAGCAACTGACAGACTTTTGAACAGCAAGTAAGACATCAGTGAGAAGCTGCCACTCACAGTTGTGAATCCAGCAGGAAACAGAAAACTTTGCCTCCTCCAGAAGTGGTATTTCACTGTTTTGGCTAATCAAGTGCACCTTGCAACTGAGGGGCACTATCTCCTGTTTCCATCTGTTTTTTCCAAGGGACTTAAACCATAATTTGAGAAAGAAAAATAGAGCACGATTCACCACCGCTGAAAAGCCACTAACCCTTGCCCTAGGGGATTGCACTATATTTATTTTTTCTTGAGGAATACTGGACAATGTGTAGATGGGAGAAGGAAAGATGCTTGCTACACTTCAGTGCACTTTTTTGTTCTATTTAATAATAACTTAGGAGGCTGGCTGTTCACCATGTTCTGCCTCCACTCATGATTGAAGATGGTAATCTTACTATGACTAATATAATTTTATGTTTCAGTAAAGTGGAACACCTGAACTGTACCCTGCACATACTCTGGACAATTCACCTTCTTCCCACTTCTGTGACTGCATTGCCCACACCTGTTAGTGACACTTTGAATGGAGCCAAAGAGCATTCACAAAATTTCTGGGTCCAGGGTTTATAAAAACGGCACAGAATTTCCAGTGAACACTCAGAGCCATGACAATAAAGCATTTGGGAATTCTGAAAGCATCTGTCTCTCTTGATGCCCTCTTCCCAGATTTTCCAGCCAGATGCTGTAAGCTCTTAGCCCTCTGTGGGCAACACCAGAAGAAATGGCCAAATGGCTCCTTAGATGAGTGTCATGACTGCTTCAAAAAACGCGCAGCAAGGCCCCAGGCTTTCATGGAGATTAGGCAGACACCTGTGCTGAATGACTTTAACAGCACCACGGGAACACTGGACTGCATGGGGCCTGCACATGCAATCACCTGCAGGACAGATTTTGTGTAGTTACTGCCATCATGCTTTATATTTACTTCACCTGTGCTGTCATAGACAAGCTTGCACGTTGACTCCTACAGATATTCTTATATTGATTAAAAACTGATGAGTATCAGCCTAGTCTGTGAAATAAAGAGACCATTGCTTAAATGAGATTAAAAATAATAAATGAATATCTGTTTGTAGACAAAGACTTATACTAGGAAGTCAGACTGTACCATACAAGGTTCAAAATGCGTTATGAGTGTCCACACATGATTAGCAGCCATTACATTAAATGAGCGCAGAACACCTCTTTAGAGGTGCAACTATGTGAAACAGGCCAAGCCATTGGAGAAAAATATATTGAGCCAAGACCAAGAGTAGCAAATGTAAGTACGTGGCACATACATGACCATATATCCTCTTTAGCAGCTTCAAAAGTTATTTTGAAGTATTAAAATACTAACTGCTTTCACTTTGTTTAAGGAAACAAACAAGGAAGTAGAATAGACACCTGCTAAAGCCACAGTAATGAGGTTCCTCAACTAAACACAGTTTCAGGCAGAAGGTCAGGTTGGACTTTTTTGTTTTAATTCACAGAATTTAAATCACAATTTACATATACTGTGATTGCTGGAATACTAAGCTACCAGTCTAAGACAAGAAAACCTATTTTTTCTGCTCCCTAGCTCTCTTGAACTACGCAGGCTTCTTGTCATATAAATGTTAATTGACTTGCATGTAAACTGTAATTTTGAAATGGACAGAGAGGTCACTTGACATATATGCAATGACAATGTCAAGTGCTTGGTTTACTTGCATCATACCATTGGGTATCGTACATCTTAAATGACTTCTCTTTGGGGAAACATAACAAAACTCAGCTTTTGAAAATGAAACTGACCAAGAGACTGTAAACCAAAACATAACGAAGCAAAATATTTATAAATGGATGTAAAAGGGTCAATTAGATTTAGAAAAACTTATTGAATAACAGTAAAGATGAATAAGATTCATTACTGTTTTCAGCCTAAAAGTACTGCCTTTATAAGTTACGTGGTGTACAGAAATCTTTGGGTTTTCAGAATGAACGTCAAAAGTAATCCAGAAGTTCATAGATACTCTACTTAAACCAGGTTGTCACTCAGGGTGGTTTATGATTTGTTTATAGCAAATGCATGAATATCTGAGTGACAAAGGAAAAAATATTAGAATATAAATATTAGAAAAATAAAATGCAATATTTTCCTGGACAAAATGTATAGCTATTCCTTTCAATGACACAGCACCCATCCTCAGCACACAATTGTGCTGCAAACACATCAAGAATCCAGCCTCCTAGTTTATATGAAAGACTGCCTTCTTTCATTTTCAAAACTTGTTTATGTTGACAGACATGTCACTATAGGTACTAACTTTTCAATATAATATCAGTGTTGTGTAACCTACTGAACAATTATTTTTGCAGTTTGGAGCTCCAAAATCAAACCTGAAAAGAAAGCACATGTGTGAAATTACTGAAAGAAGCCCACTATTTCTGGCCAAGTATGACATGGTCATCTTTTTGTTTGAACTTCTAAATTTTATGATGATTTCATAACAAAAATAAGCTAGAAACACCACTGGTTTTATAGCTGGAGCAGAGAACTCGGCTCATAAATAATGTTGACCTTGATCCTGTAAACAGTTGTGTAGAGGCTTATCTTCTGTAGCATTGATAGCCACATCAAATTCATGGGGAGTATTTGCATTGTGACTGTTCTGTGCATTTGCATTTGCTATACTTGACTTGATGAACTGAAAAAAAAAAGAAAAAAGTTAAGTTGCATAATCTCAGCAATGCTTTTCCATGTTAATCACAGACAAAGTGGATGACAAGGCCTGCCTGCCCAATGCCACTTGTTGACAGAGCAAGTACAAACTTTCACACACTTTATCAACTCCAGATGGTGGTTCCCAATCTGGGTCCTCCACAAGCCAATGCACAGCAAGGCCAAGCTGTTCTTTCTGCGCTCCATGGAATAACAGACCCCAGCCATGCAGGTCCCCGTGGTACTGGACACCACCGTGTGGGTCTCTGTAGTACTGGTTCCCAATGGTACCAGACACCACAGTAGTGGACCCCATGGTGTGGGTCCTTGCAGTACTGAATCTAATGGTTGTCAGATCCCAGTGGTACCAGACACCACGGTACCAGATCCAGGAGGTACTGGGTTCCTGTGATACTGATTCCTTGTGGTATGGATCCCTGTGGTACGGGGCCTTGTGGTACCAGAACCTGCAGTGCTGGATCCCTGTGGTACAAGTTCCCCGCGGTACTGGACCTCGTGGTACTGGACCCCAGTGCTACCAGACCTCACGGTACTGGGTTCCCTGTGTTAGCAGTTCTCCGTGATACCGGACCCCAGCAGTACCAGATCCACATGGTGCCAGACCCCCGCAGTTCCAGATCCTAGTGGTACTGGATCCCTGTGGTACCAGACACTGCAGTACTGGACCCCAGTGGTACCAGATCCATGTGGTGCCAGACCCTTGGAGCACCAGATCCCAGTGGTACCAGACAACACAGTACCAGATCTAGGAGGTACCGGGTTCCCTGTGGTACCAGACCCCACAGTACTGGATCCACAAGGTACTGGGTTCCTGTGGTACTGGTTCCCCTCAGTACAGGATCCCTGTGGTACTGGACCCGTGCAGTACCAGATCCATGAAGTACCAGGTTCCTGTGGGAACTGGTTCCCGGCAGTACCAGATGCTCACAGTACCAAGTTCCTGCGGTACAGGACCCCGGTGGTACCAGACCCCATGGTACCAGACCCCATGGTACCAGACCCCATAGTACTGGACCCCAGTGGTACCAGATCCACGTGGTGTGAGACCCTTGCAGTACCAGATCCCAGCTGTACCGGACACCACAGTACCAGCTCCCCGCGATACTGGATCCACATGGTACCAGACCCCACATGGTACTGTGTTTCCTATATCACTGGATCCCAACTGTACTGGATCCAGTGGTTACCAGATATGAGTGGCATCGGACACCACAGTACCAGATCCATGAAGTACTAGGTTCCTCTGGTACTGGATCCTTGTGGTACTGGACCTCCATGATATTGGATCCCAGTGGTACCAGACCTGTACGGTATTGGGTTCCTGTGGTACCAGTTCCCCGTGGTACTGGATCCAGTGGTTACCAGATCCCTGCGGTAGCAGATCCAGCTGTACCAGATGCCCCTGGTACCAGATCCTCATGGTACCAATCACCAGCAGTACTGGTTACCCACAGTACCAGTTTCCCCCAGTACAAGATCTCCACGGTACTGGATCCCTACGGTACCAGATTCCCGGAGTACCGGTTCCCCACGGTATCAGATTTCAACGGTACCAGATCCAGCGGTACCGGTTCCCTGCAGTACCGGATCCAGCGGTACCAGATTGCCCCGGTACCAGTTCCCCACGGTACCGATTCTCCGCGGTACCGGTTCCCCGCGGTACCAGATTTCCGCCGTACCAGATCGTGCGGTACCAGTTCCCCGCGGTACCAGATCCCGCTGTACCGGTTTTCCGCTGTAGCGGTTCCCCGCGGTACCAGACCCAGCGGTACCGACCCCGCTCCGCTCCGCGCCGGCCGCCGGGCCGCCCCCGAGCCGCCCCGCGCCGCCTTTGCCCCCGCCCCTCGGCGCCGTCAGCCGTGCCGGGCGGCGGTGGGGTCACGGCGGCGGCGGCCGGGTCGGAGGGTAAAGGTCGCTCCCCCAGCATCCTCCGTGCTGGATACTCAGCCATCTTGGATCCGCGGGACAAGAAAATTCATGCGGTGAGTCCGGCCGCGGCCGCCCCCTCCCCGCCGCCGCCGCCGCGGCCCGATGCGGGACCCCCGGGCGGCTCCGCGGGGCCGGGCGGGCGCGGGGCCTCCCGGCGGGGCCGGGCCGCGCCTTTGTCCGCGGGCGGCCGCGGCGGGGAGGGGGGGGGGTGGGGGGGGACGCGCGGCGCCCGAGCCGCCGGCGCAGCCGCAGGCCCGGCCCGGCCCCGGGACCCTCCCTCCCGCCTCGCCGGGCCCCGCGGCCCCCGGCACCGCGCTCCGGGCCGCCCCCGCCGCGCTCCGCTCCCCGCCGTTCCGGGGCCGCGGCCCGGCCGGGGCCTCGCGGGGGCAGAGAGCGGGTGAGACCCGCGGGGCCGCCGCCGCCCCGCTCGCCTCCCGAAACGAGCGCCCGAGCCCCGTCCCCGCTCCCCTCTGGGCGCGCAGGGGGCCCCGCGTTCCCTTGGGCGCGTTCGCGAGGCCAAACTCGGGAGGGCCCGGGCCGTTTTCCGCGGCTGTTGGGAGCCCGAGCCCGGGGACAGGCCGGGGGCCGGGGGGGCGACGGGGAAGGGGGCGGGAGGCAGCGTTTGGTGCTCTACTTGGGATGTGGGTGCGCTCCTGATGGAGGCGAGGACGCGCCTGCAGGTATCCTGGCTTAGCCTCACTTTTTGTTTTTTTTTGAAGTTACCTGTAACTTTGCTTTGGAGGATTTGTAATGTGAGAAAATGAAAACGTGGTCGTGTTAGATGTGGGTCTGCAGCAAAGCTGCTTGTTTTGTTATGAGGTAGTATAGAAAGTGCGCCTAAACTTCCAAGGGCGGAACTCTGTTCTAAAATCGGCAGATCCTTGTATTTAACTTCGTCATTTATATCTTTCCTTAAAACTCTGATGTGCTGGAGTACATTTTTTTGAAAGGCACCTTAAAAAAACCTGTTCTGCATAAAACAATATAAAAATCTCTGAAAATTCTTGGCAGATTACTTACCATATTTGTTTTTCGGCAAAGCTGCTGATCCACATCTAACACAAGCATGTTTTCATTTGTGCTCTAAGCCTTCGTTTGTCAGGGAAAAACTTTGTTCACAGCTTTGCACTATTTTGTCTCCAGGGGAAGATAAGAACTTTTTGCCTCTCCTTCTTATACATGTATGTGTGTGCGTGCGACTTGTCTGTGTGAGGAGGCATTCCTGTGTTCCTGCACAGCAGTAGCATCTGGTGCTGGTGACTTGCTGCTAGTCTTAACCCTTCATCTGGGGGAAGGGAGTTTAAGATGATCAAACCTGCTGTCACATCAGTTAATGGAAGCCTTTCTGCGGTTCTGGAGACTTGAATGTGTTTCAGACTGCTAAAACTTGTAAAGACCTTCAAGAGGAAAATAATTGTTTAGGTTTGTATTGCAAAGGCAACTTTGCTTGGACCTTGAAGAATTGTGTGTGTTTTGGTATGTGTTGATATACTTTGTGTTCTCTTATAGTGGCTTATTAGTAGAATGCTACTTGCGAGATCCAGTTTTATGATCTTGAAGACTATATATATGCCCAATGCATTTTTTTTTTTCAACTTCCATTATTGTTTATGTTGAGAATTCAGCCGGTGTGCTAAACTTCAAGGTGATGACTGCTGCTGATTTTAGGAAGGGATTTGAATACTTGCAGTCATGAGCTGACTGACTTCACTTGCAAGTGTGTTTCCGTTTCACTTTCAGGAAGCTGTTGATAAAGCTAGTGGTAGATAAACCTTGTCTACACGTCTCTCTTCTAGAAACTTAATATTGCTGTCAAAGTAGTCATTGTTATAGTAACCCACTTGTTTGGCAGTTCTACCCACCAGTAAAAGCAAAAGTTCTTAACCAAGAACTGGAAAAAAACCAACCCTGGAATTGATAAAAAAATTGATTTGAGTTCTTCTTAAATTAATCTCATTCTAGAGAATTGTTTTTCAGTGGAAAAAATAGGGCCATTAACATGTGCTGAAGTTTGATGCTAAGAATTGGTGCCATAAGTGGCTGTTTGCACCCGAACGTCTAATCTGTACTTCAGCCCTTTCATGTGAAAGTTGTGTGTGCCCGCAGTGGAATGGTAGCTCTCCGAAAGTATTTCTGTTGTATTTGCTGTACTTCTGAACGTATTTCTGTCTAGATAGAAATTAGCTCTGAAATGAGAAACATTATTGCATTTTTAGCTTCTGCTGTGTGTTTTTTTTTTTATTATGTTTTACTTATATTTGTGTTAGTGCAAGGGTTTGTCTGTTGTGTAGTAAAGGCAACGTTGTAACCTCAGTACGGCTTTAAAAGCAGTCTTGTGTCATAATTTTGTGTATTCAAAAATATGTTGCACCTCTTGTTGTTATTGACTGAAGAAGTGACTAGGACTTAAAAATACACCATAGCTGAATTAAAATAGCGGTTTCTTGCACCTGACTTTCTGACCTAATCTGGAAACTCAAGAGAAACATTGAAGTGCTTATTTTGTTATGAGGTTATATAGAAAGTGCACCTAAACGTCCAAGTACAGAAGTTTGTGCTGAAATCAGCAGATCCTTGTACTTAACTTTTTTATTTATGTCTCCCCTTAAAACTATTGTGTGCTTGAATACAGATTTTTGAAAGGCATCTTAAGAAACATGTTCTTAATAAAACAATATAAAAATCTCTTAAAATTCTTGGCAGATTACTTGCTGTATTTGTGTTTCTAAATGTTAGCTTAGATAGGAAGCTCTGTGCCAGTTTATATAGCAGTACAGTTCTATATTCAGTCAAAACAATATTTTTTTGCTATAGATTTAAATGATTGCTTTCCAAGTGATACAGCTTTTTTTTTTTTTTTTATCATTAATACAGTGTATGCATGAAGTATACTGCTTGTAAAAGCCAAGAAGTTCAGGTTAGGTTAACTTTGCTTTATCTGGGCTTTTGAGGTATATATAAATAAATGTATGTAAATGTTCTTCTACACAGGGATCTACTAATATTTTTGCTTGAAATTTATCCTGATGTCGCAGATACACTGTTTGGAGCAATTCAGAACAACCTCTTTCAGTTGTGTTTCCTGAATAGGGTTGGCCTTTTCTTAAATCAGTTTTTCATTTGTACTTCCAAATGTGCTCTAGTGCATACGTTCTATGTTCGTGTGTGTTGTGTTGATCTTCTGACCCAGGTTCCCGTAAAAACATTTGAATAACTGAAAGTTTGTGGGTAGTGTCACTGACTTAAAAGTGCCTACTTGCATGTTGACAGTCCACTTTATGCATGAGAGTTTTCAGGATGGATGCTTTCTGTTAACAGCTAAGTATGCTTTTATTTAGCATCATAACACTGTAGGAATAATTGTGTAAAATGAAGTTATTGCGCAGTAGGATGGTTAACATTGTCCTTGCAGAATGATTTTGGTTTTAGAGAAAGTGTTTGTGTATCAAACATGGTCTGAGCTAATCTTATTTATACTTGATTTATACTTGGGATTTAAAATCTCTTTGTATTTGCATCAGCCAAATTACAAAAAACCCAAAACCCCAACGCCTCGTAAATTGTTCAGATGGTTTAAAATTATATTTTATTTTTCATTTATAATATTTTGCTGAAAATGGAATATTTGTATTTTCATAGTGTGGACTACCTCAGCTTCTGGTCTGGTTATATAATAGGCCCCAAATCAAGATGTAAATGATCCTTGCCTAAAGAGGTTACCAAGCCCACCTGATTTGTCTTGAGATAGCATTGGTTATCAGTACTGTCACAGAAAAACGTGTATTATTTTTTCCCCTTGACTTGCTTGCTCTGCCATCTGACTGCTCTTTACACTGCTAATGTGTTAATTTCATGACAGTACATTTCCTAGGAGGATTTCTTTCAGATTATGCTGGTATGTTAAAACTTGATTATAATTGAGACTTTTTTTTTTTCAGGCACATCGTTCTCTTGTTGAGTAGCAACACAAGAGTTGTTGGCCAGAAATTTATTAATAAGTAAACCACTGTTTCTTCCCATTTTCCTTTTCTGTTTTTTGTATTTTTAAGTATTGTTTTGTACCCCACGTAGTTTAATGAACTTCTGAAGCATTTTCAAAGTTCTGCCTTCAGATTTTTTTATGCGTTTGAGAACAATCATGGATGAGTATAGTTGGCTGAGGTTGACTGTTTTGTAAAATGATATAGTTAGTTTAAAATGAAAACTAGTACAAAATACTGATGTGTTTGTAGGAAGTAAAATGGCGACTCTACTTTGAGTTACTCTTGCTTGAGCAGACAATAATCCAGTGGATTTGAGTGTGAGCATAAGAGTCAGAGCGTGTTTTCTGTCTTTCTCAGTTACCTGCTGAAGTGATGGGTGACTCTGGGTAAGACATTTAACCAATTTGTAGCTGAGTTCTAGTCTGTACTAAAAGCATAATGCTTTCCCGTGTTTCAGATGCATGTTTCAGGGCTTCTGTGGAACTGGATACCAGTAGCAGTTAAAACATGCAGTTAGAGAAAGCAATGTTAAAAACCCCAAAATGGTCCTATACCAAATTCAGTAGGTGGCAGTTGTATTGTGTGTCCTTACGTGTTTCAGAATTTTATGTCCACAACATTTTCATTACAATCTACATATGTGTGCCTTTGGAAACAACAGCAAGGAGTTCCCAGGCACCAAAAAGATGCAGTGTGACCAATTACGTTAAAACAACTGCAACTAATTTAAATTATAAACTGTTAATGTTTAGATTTGGAGGCAACTTCTTGGCAAACAAGTTTTTTTAAGGTGGCATTCATAACACAGACAGCGATAATATAAGATTGAGCATTATCTCTTCTGTCTCAGGATTATAGAAAGATGCCCATCCTCGTGCAAAATAAGTAAATAATGCTTGTGTCAGTGGACTGTGCTCTTGCCATTCAGTCTGTATGACTGCATGAGGTTTTTTCTTCAAGCTTTACTGGAATAGCATTTTTCCCCTTCCAGCCTACTAAAACCTTGCATTGTTTGAGGAAGGCTGATTATTCTTTGTAACTATTTTTATGCGTTTTCTGTTCTAATTGTGAAAACTATTCCTGCAAAGGAAGTGTTGCCAGAGAATTATAATTATGGAAAAAAGGCCTGCCAGCCTTCCTTCTGTTGCTCTGCTGTGTATGGGAAATGTTCAGGTACATGCTTGGAGTCTTTTCACTATTCAGTAGTAATGCAATTTGTGAGAAATTACTTGTTGCATATAAATAAGAAGGCATAAACTAGGAAAATAGCTGTGAAGCAAGTGTTTTATGTAATGACTGCCGTAGGCTAAAAAATGTGTAGAAGGTGGTCTTTTCTTGAGAATGCATACCATGCTTTGTGGCACAGAGAAGTGGAAATCTGGGAGGTTTTCAAAAAGAAATCTAAGCTATATGCAATGCCTACTCTTGAAAGACTGAAGAAATGATGATAAGCAATTCTGAGTGTTAAAAGTACCTTGTAATATTGTGTCCACTTGTAAAACAGTTTGCAGTAGAAAAATGATTTTATATGATAAATTTGGGTAATTTGTTGCAATGTTGGTATTGTACGTGATACTTTGCTGCGTGGTGTACTCTTTTCAACACGTGAAAAGCATCATCATGTAGTAGATAGGTGCCTTATGCTGAAATATTAAGTAGTTGGCTGTGGATGTGGTACTGGATGCGGATGCACACTACCAGTAAGTTGATTCTTCAAGACCAAAATGATTAAGATCAGTATTAGACATGAGAAAGTTAGTATCTCTTTTTATTTAATGGTGGAAGTTGGAGTAACTTCTGGTTCCTGTGCTGTAGTGATACAGAGTTAATCTTTTTTAATGAAACTTTTTGCTACTTTCAGGATGATATGTTTTGGGCAGTAAATACATGGTTTGTTTTTCACTGAATTTATAGAAGTTCAGTTATGTAACAGGAAGTATTCCAAATTTCTTGGAAGGATAAAAATGTAGTTTTCAAGAGATTGGCAGTCTTCTGAGTGTTCCTTTTCTCAGATTGGTGTATGTTGTGACTATCAGCAGTATATGCTTGATGGAAAATTGTCTTTTCAAAACAATTTAATTAAGAATTTGCAAAAATGTTGATATCAGGTGTGATTCATCTTTTCTTTGTCACCTAAATGCACATATGTGTAGTTTAAACGGATTTATTGTTTCTTTTTTTCAAGCAGCTGGAATTTATTTTAAAGGCCAAAATATAGATTCAGTTTCAGGCCTCCTTTTCTTAAATGCACTTCTAGACTGAATTAGTTTTTATAGCAACAGCGCAGCAGGTCTTGAAAACTGGGATGGTCAAGTGTTTGTCTGGTTGGCAGCAAAGAGTGACTTGCTCAGAGCTGATGTCTAACTGCCCCTGAACTGCAGCACTTCTGTATTTCAATGTAGAGCTGCTGGACTACCCTGCAGTAGTGAATGCTTGCATCTGCAATCCAGTTTTTAAACCAAAAATGTTTCGAGAGGTATATTTTGAAACTCGATAGACTAAGCAAAGTCCACAGGCTGTGCTGTTAATGTACTTAGCAAAGAACCTGAAGAGGAATAGCGTAGACTGCAAATGAATAAACAGTGGTAGTAAAAATCTGTTGATAGTAGGATGCACTTAATGGATTGTTTTATGTCTGTGTCTGCAAGAAATAGGGGAAGCAATATTGATAAATTCAGGTTGGGTTGTTTTGAAGAGCACTGTGATGCATGACCATGAAGTTAGCCACAGTTTTTTTTAAAAGCAGTAAAAATGAGAGGAACAGTGAAAATCTGAGATGCTGAGGGAAGAGTGAAGTTTAATCTAAGCAAATGTGTGCTGGGTTCATTCTGCAGTATCTAGTACTTGATTAAAGCTTAAAGAAGGCAAACACCCAGGAACCTTTGATTCAGCTTTTTTCAGGAGGTGTGATTTATGGGGTTGTTTGGTTTGTCTGTTGCTCTTCCCAGGGAGTGTATACGTGTGTGTGTATAAAAATTGAAAATACGTGTCAGGTATATATAGACAACCCAATATTTGAGTTAACTCAGAAGTTAGGCATTTAAATTGATTTATGCTTCTAAATATATTCATATATGGGAACTTTAAAACAAATCAGAAAGAGGACTTAAGACTCAAATTATGGTCCTACAAACCTCAAAATTGTGTCCAGGTAGAGCAGTGAAGACCAAATAATGGCACTCTCTTGGAAAAACAGGCAGTCAGACCTGATGTGGTAAGTAAGAGTTTGCTGTAGGATGGCAGCTGGTCGGGCATCCTGTGAGCACAGATGGACTTCCAGAGTGTCTGTACCATCGCTCCCTTTTCACTGGAGCAGCAGGGAAAGTCAGTCATGAAAAGATGTGGAAGAGAGGGAAGTTGAGGGTTATCGTGGTTTGGGAGAAGTATTAAGGAACAAATCTGTAAGAAACCATTTTTCTTTAGTTCTGCTGCTCACAGGGAATAATATGTTGGTATTTATGATTAGTAGCATGTTTGGTTTGGTGACTTTTTTTTTAATGAACCTAAATTGACCTTCTTAGTCTCAGGTGGTTCAATATTTTGGGGACTGGCAGGAGAGAACTTTAATCTGAATCAAATCTAATATTTTACTCCAACTGAGCAATTGTTCTTTGTGCACTTTGATGTAACTGTCCGTGGCTCTGCAACAGATTCCAATGCAGTACTTAATTTTGTAATATGTTTCTAAAAATAAGTGCATGGTCTTATGTAACACTTCTTGTATTGTTAGCACCTAGGGGCTTCCTCCCCACTGGTATGAAGTGGAACACATGCTACATAATTTTTTATTGTGGTATTTACATCTGAAATATTTCCCCTGTCATTGTCTTTGGCCAGACAGTAACTTTACTTGTGTTTTAGGAATATCAAATGGTTTGTTTGCACAGTTAGGTATCTTTCTCCTGTGCATTTGAAAAATTTTACAGTATTATTTTGGCATATCTGAATGAAATAACAGTTTGAAAGTACTATATAATACAGTAGACATTTGTTTCCCTAATTTAGAGCCCTGTGGATTCTTACTCACAGGGAGAGCGCACTTTCTCAGAGGCGTTGCACATAATCTGGCTCTGCACTGTAACTGTAAGAGTTCTGAAAGTCTATGGATGTTGCAGATGTGAAAAGGAGATGTTAATCACATTAATGGAACTTTGAGGGTAAACTTGAAATAGGCTTTTTTTCAGTATTTTAGGTGATGCTTATGATCAAATTATTCTGTTTTCTTAGTTCTTGTACACCTCTTGCTGTAGTCCTTGCAATGTTCTGATCTCCTTAATGTGACTTCTCCCATGCTTTTTTAATTCAGGCTGCAAATAACATGTTAAATTAAATGACAGAATGCATCATGTCTTGCTGCTAGGATGACACCTTTGCAGAACAAACTTGTCATATGTAAATAATTTAAGGGACATAAATTGGATTTATCAAGAATTATAGCTTTATTAGAAAGTAACTTGTTTCTCATTTTTCACTACTTCTTGAAGTAGGTGCTGTATTTTTATGTTAAGAGCACAGCTGAAATTTCAGAATAGAGGATTGAAAATTGAGAGTCTCAAAGTCCAAAGCCAAAACAGAGTCATCCATTGTTTGTTCTATTACTGTCCTTATAAAAGTTAATTTTCTATAGTGTTATTTACTGACATCCCAAGTGCTTCATTTTACAAGGCCTTTCTCTTCCCTGAGGGATCCTCTTCTTCAGTGAAGAGTGAATTCAAAGGGGTGTAAGGTCTGAAGGAACAGATATTTGTAAAACTAAACAAACAGCTAGTCTCTTCGTCAGGTTGCAGCCTTAAGAACAAAGGAGATTTTGTAGATACCTTAAATGATTGTTTTATCTGAACAGTTCAAATTATTTATTTTCCTAGCAGTGTCTAGGTTGGGTATCCAGAACTTCAGGGCTGAGGAAGTACTGTCAGCCTTCGGACTTCTTTGTCAACCACGGAGGTCATCCTGAAAGACTGAAAAAATTGTAAACCTTGGTATTTTTGACAGCAGTAGCCCATGCTTCAGCATGAGTGTTAGCCTTGGGAAAGTGTGGATTTTTCCTTCCTGTGACCAAACAGCGTGTATTTGCATTCATATAGGTAGATACATGTAGTTTCTACATTGAGCTCTGGTTGCTCAGTGGGTGAGTGGGCAAAGACAGTAGGTGACAGCCTGCTGTAAGGCCTGTCATCCTGTGCCTTCTCCCTTTGGCCCTGGGCCTTAAGGAACCCTCTTGACCCAGCTTGTGTGTTAGAGGGGAAGAACCACAAAGCACTGCACAACCCTTCCTGGAGGCCTGGCTGCCATTCTTTTATCCTGGTGAAGGGGAGACAATCCTTTCTGTTCTTGGGGAACCCTTGAGTTTGCCTGTGAGGTGAAGGGAGTAGGACGTCTGGCCTAAAATTGATGTTACTCAGTTTACCTTTAGAATACTAAAGTGTTGGGTTTTTTCTCAGTCCTGGTCTCTCCAAAGAGCCCTGGGGCACAGCTGGAGCATTGCAGCTCCGGGGGAAGGAAGGAGACTGATCTGCTGACATTGAGGGACTCCTGAGTGCCATGTTTTCTGTGTAGGAAGCCCAGGATTGTGCTCTAACTATGGCAGAGCAGGTGTGCACCTCTGGCAGGCAGGACAAGGAGCAGAAGAGCAAGGGCTGGGGAAGCATCCCAGAGAGGAAGAACCTGTGGAGGCCAGGCCATGTTCTGTGCCCAGTGGGTTAGTTAATACTGCATGTATAGGGAAGAAGTATGATATTTTTATAGTGAACACATTCCTCTGTTCTGTTTGGCATTGTTTCCTTTTTTTTAGAGTAGTAATCCTACGAGCCAAATGCAAGAATAGCACATCAGTTGTGTATTTTGACTTCTGTGCCAAGTCCTTTTTCAATGGCGTATCCCATAGTTTCCTCACTATGGCTGTCTGTCTGTCCACTGGTAAGGGTCTACTCATGTCAAGAAGGCCCTGGTGGTTGTTGGCCTTTTATCACAAAGACACCTTACTCAGGTTTGAGCAAACTGTGTTAGGAAGCTGTTGATGTCATTAGGTTCACGGGGGTTGTTAGGAGAGGAAGGTTTTGTGAAAAGAATTTCCTATGTATTTTTGTGTAAGGAGTCAGCACACACTTTTTTATTTTAAATGCTTAATTGTCCTGTTAATATAATTTCATTTTGTGAAGCTAGTGTGTGCACTCCTTGTATAACTTCATATTTATGAAGAGTTAGATTTTTTTTTTAATGTGGAATATAATTTAACCAAGTTTATTCAATGTCTGCCTTTTGACTTGCAATGTATAGAATGAATGGATAGCCCTTTCATTTATTAACATGGGGTCAGAATGAGCTCACATCTCTCTGATGTTGCCTTTACCGTGGCAGTCTATAAAACTGCGTGGGTATGTTTTGATCTTTCTGACATATGGATATTTTGGTTGTGAACGTGTTTTCTGTGAAAACTCTTAGTCACTAATAATTGGAGTGACACTTCAGAATATCTGTCACTGTTTTTACTGGAAAGGAAAAAAGCTCATAAACCCACAAGAGTGACAGATTTTGGTTAGAAGGTTAGCTGCTGAAATTGTTATGCGTGAAGAGCATTTAAAATAATCCAGTTGTCAGTGTTAAACTCTAAAACTGAAATTGGGGGGGGGAAATGTCAGAAAAATTGAAAATGGTCTTGCCTAATCAGTTGTCCTCATGCTTCATATTCATAGTGTCAAACTCGGAAGACATACAAAGTTTTGCCTTTATTAACAAAAGGCAGTTCCCTTTGGTGTTGTAGTTTGTTCTGAATGCAGCTACTACTATTTTGCCCACATTACCCTTTTGTTTTTCCTTTCCTTTCTTCCCTCCCCCTCTCCCACCCCCTTCTCTGAAGAACCGCTCAGTATTTTTCTCTCGGAGGTGACAGCTGCCCAGCGGGGTGAGGGTGAGGGTGCTATCTGGTAGCAAGATGGACAGCTACTGATAGAGCTGGTTCAGTTTAGGTTCCACAGCAAGGTCTTGTCGTTTGCTGGAAACCTCATCAGGGCCTGCTCCTGTCAGCAGTCTGACCTCTGTGGGTACTGTTAAACTGGCAGAATAAAATTGGTAAAAAATCAGAATTACTAATGGCTAGATTACTAATGGGAATGTGTTTCTTGAGTAAGAATGAGACTCCTAGTAATACCTTGTAATAACACATCTGTTATGAGGAGCTAATTTAAATTTGGGGTTCATGTACAAAGTGATAATAATAACAATCTATGCATCACCGCTGAGGTGGTCGTATTCCTCCTATACACACTTTGTAATATTACCTTTATATTTTTTGTAATATCAAATATGCTTTGAAATGTTAGCTATTAGAAGTTTAAACTCTTTTTGTTTAGTGCAAGAAGCTTTGAATTGAGTTACTGTATAGACCTAGGGAGGAGCAGCAGTGTTCCGTCAAGTGATGAAGGCATTCCCCTTGTTAGTATAGGCATATGATGCTGTAAACTTAATTGTTGTCTGAAGACAGGACTTTAGATAAATGCAGAAAATTTCAGCTAGCCTTTGTCTTCTGTGCTCCTAGAATGCCTTCTTTTTCTACCCTATCTATTCTTACACTTTGGGTTTTTTTATTTCCTCTGCCCTCTTCTTACTCTTTTTCATCTATTCTTTTCTTTGCTTCCCTGGCAAATTAAGATTGAAAACCAAAGTTGTGGGTTACCTCATTGTTCTGCCTGGTGCTTACTCTTTGTATTGCCATGTCATAAACTTGTCTTGCTTTCAGTTCATAAACAGACAGGGATGTAGGTCACTGTTTATATGAGCATTTGCAATTTTCTCACAAACAACCCCCTCCCTGAGTCAGTACATAAAACTCTGCTTCAATGACTGTTAAAATTGCAGTCCCCAGGCAATCTGAATTTAGGAAATGCTGGAACAAAGATTTTATTTCTCATCTTAAGTCAGGTTCCATCTGCATATCATTGTTATATATTTTTTTGATCAAATGGTGTATTTTCCAGAGGACTGGCCTCATTTGTGAGACAGGATTCATGGTGTTCACTCACTGAGGTTTTTGGGTTTTAATCCTGTTGTTCAGATCATGCTATGCAGAGTTGTAAGATTCTGGATTAATATTTTCTCCCCGATTTCTTCATTACAGTTTCATGGAAGTGCTTTATAATATGTTTTGGAAAAGTTATATTTTTATGTTGCCTCACTGAGGTCACAGCCGTGCATTACAAATAGAGAAACTGAGGCATTGGCCTGATGTTTCATAACAGGAATAAGTTTCATTTAATTTGCAGCTATGAGTGGTTAATGCTACTACATAGTCTCGAAGTATTTCAAGCAGAAGGCACTTGTGAAAATCTTTGTGTGACTCCCCCAGCATTATTGGAAAAACAAACCTTAAGAGACACGCATAAAATCAGTTTATGTATGTGACATTTAGACAAGCTAGACACGTTGTTTTCTTTCTATAGTCTGTGCATCATTAATTAGGATAGTGGTACATCTTCACAGTGGCCCCTGTCCCATTTGCAGTACACCAAAAGAATGAGGCAATCCAGAAATGGCGGATCCCGGGATCTGAATCTCCACATGCTGTAGTGGCTGAGTCTTTGGGACTCTCCACTTTCCCGTCAGAACCTTGCATGTCTGTCTCTTTCTCTGCAGTTTCTTTTTCTATTCCTGTTCTGAACTGTAATTCCTCTTCTGGTTTCCTCCTTCCCTGTGTCCTAGTAATTCTTCTGATGGCACTCCACTGATATTTAAAGTAATTAAAGTACTTCTCAGACCTAGGATTAAGTGTTCTTAGCTATTCTATGGCTATGCTTATACCCACATCGTTAAACAGAGGTCTCGTGCAAGGAGGTGAAACATGCTATAGGCCAGCTGAGAGAAGCTGTGAAGTGCTGTACACCTCAGTGTAGCATGTGAGCAGGGTGGTGTTGCAGAGCCTTACAGTTGAAGCAAATTTGAGCAGGTCTTCCTTGTGATGGTACATGGTGCCTTCCTAAGACAAGGACATGACCTGCTTGTCAGTGTTGCACAGCATTCAAGTGCTGGAGCATTCCACCAGACTAGATTTTAAAATATTCTTGGCTGGAGAGGGAATATTTTCCTGTTTTAATATGGTTTGATCATTTTGGTATGTTTTTAACTACTCAAAAATAAATAAACTTGATCAGTTAAGCCAGAAAGATGGTTGAAGGAGGTATTTGGGTGCAAAAGGCTTGAACATTCTGTAATTTGGCCAAGTGAATGAATATAGGGTCTTAGAAGCAGTGACTGAGGTTATGTAACACAGTATTACTGCCTGTGCTGTCTGTAGCACTCTCAGTTGCTCTTAAAAATAAAAGTGAATCGGTATGTTTTCGTAGCTTTTTCTTTTTCCAAAGTAGTGTATTTGAAGGCAATTTTAAACAAGGCAGATTACAGTGCATTTCATGTGCATGCAATTTATTGTTCATTTCTCTGAATATGGAGTATGAGAAAAGCTATAGAAAATTTCTGGAAATTGTCTTGAAGTGTTGGATAAACCTTAAATTAGAAGATTGTTTTCAGAATTCTTAACTTTGAAACATGATATGGTTTTTGAGGTATCTGTCCAAACTTTTTTGGAAAATGGTGCTGGAGTTAAATCCTTAGAAAAAGTATTTTTGCACTCTTGATTTTCTTTCTTTTTTTTTTTGTTTCGTTTTCTGAAACAAATGTTTGCTCAAAAAATGTCCTCAAATCTTCTTGAGGAGAGAAATGGTATCTGTAGGAACATGACTGACATCTATGAAAATTAATAGGAAAGCAGGGGTTAGCTGTAACTTCATCATTAAGGAATTACTACCATTGTTGCATTTAAAAAATAGAAGTTTGTGTTGTGAATGGCGGTGCTTAGTTGTAAGGGTGTAGGAGGATTATGTAAAGAGGAAAAAGGTGAAGCAGCTGTAAGAGAAAGTGTTACAAGAGGAGTGAACATTCTGAACTGAGGTAGAGGTTTTAGTTTTATTTGTTGTGTTCATCTACATTAAAATTATTGTGAAAATAGTAAAGATGTCTATTCAAGTAATAAATGACTCATTTTCTTCTCAATGTGTTTCACAAGGGAGGTAGTTAATATCCAGACTCAGCTATAAATCTTTGAGTGTTAACTTAAGATCCAGATTTATCCCACATATCTTCTTCCACTTAATTTCAATGCTTAAGGTGAAATTTCTCTCTTCTGACTTCAGAGGCCTTGATGCCTGCCTTTTAGCCAGCTAAAGTCAGGGAAAGAAATGGAAGAGCTTCTTATGTATCCTTGAATACATGCGTATACCAGAAATGAGCACTTGCTCTCTGAATGAATAAGCATAACTGAATGGCGTACACATGTTACTGTAATGTGCATAACAGATCATATGCTTAGTGTAAATGCTGCTGTGCCCTCTTCCTCCTTTTCAGACTCTAGTTGTGGCAACACAAGTATAGCAAATCTAGATGTTATGCAAATATGCTGCAGATAATGAAGAATCAATAATTTTCATGAGAATGGACTTGCGATGTATAACCCTGATGTTGTGAGTTGCTGGAGTAAAACTTTCCCTCTCTATATTTCAATTTCCTGGTACAGATATTTTTTCTTATTCTGCAAGTCTCATTTTCTGCCTACAACCCATGGTGAAAGTCTTCCTGTATAAACAGGGTTGTGCAGTTTTTGAAGACTGCCTCTGTGTGCCTGTGTAAGTAGTTTTCATTGAGATCACAGATGAGAATGGGATTGGCATATTTTCCTGATCAGGGATCAATTCTGGACTCATTCTTGCTTCTTCCGACCCCGTGCCTGTGTTGTGGTGCTCATCCTTCTCGGTGAAGGGCTGGTGTTGAATTATGGTTTGCTTGCTGGCTCTTTGCTGGCTTCTTACTGTCTGCTCCTCAGGCACAGCGCCTCTGGGATCTTGCTTCTGGGATCTTTCCTCTTCAACCTTCTTTGGGAAAACCAGAGTCTGTAATTTAGAAATTTTTTTAGATTCTTTTGGATTAAAAGAGTGAGATTTTTTAATGTGTAATTTTATGACTTGTAGTATTAGTGCAGAGTTTTGTTAATTTTGCAGACTCCTAATGTGTGCTTTTCCCTTGAGATGCATAAATAATTCATTGCCAGTTTTGACTAAAAATATGTTTAAGTTAGAGCTTTTGCTTACTTTTAGAGAATCAGAAAAGTATAAATTGCATTAGGTGTAGAATATGCAGAATGAAGAGCTTGCAAGCTGTGTAACTTTTACTCAGTAAATGATACTGTGTCCTCTAATTCTGCACTTGTCTTTAGGTCTGTTGTGAGAAGGCCCTTACTGGGCCACAGTGCTGACAGTATGAAGTTAGCCTAAGGTACTAACCTTGCTTATAAAAACCTCCTTAAAATATGAAGTAGAGTTCTTGTCACCAGTTTCTGTGTCCTGACAAAGTTCTAAATCAGACTACATTGCCTTTCAGGTTTTTTTCTAGTTGGGTTTTGCTTTTTTTTAACTGAAATTTCATTTGTCCTTGTCAAGTAAGGTATGTAACATAGTCAAGAATCACAGTTTGAATAATGTTAATGTTTATCTTTATGATTTTTTTTCTTTAAAATAGCTGTGAGACTTCACAAATGTAGAAATGTGCTGATGAGTTTAGTATAAATATTTACTGTGAAAACTCCTTTTTCTTCTTTAAAAAGAGTAGTTCTGGGTCAGTAAGAGATGTAATGGTAAAAATCTAATTTTCTGAAATAAGGTAGATGAGCAAGGGGTTAAGGGAGCCTCTGTTAGGCCAGCAGAACTGTATTAATCCCATATACATCATGTAACTGGCACTTGTTAATCATGATGCACTTCAAAGAAATAAACTACTGAAACAATTTCTTTAGTTTAGGCTTTTATCTTGGGATGTTTGGTCATAATTTAGGAACACTTTACTCTGAAAGAGAAGCATGAATGGCTTAATTGTATTTAATTGAAAACCTTCTTAAAGGATTTTTACACTGGAGCCGTACTAAGTGACATTAAACAGTAACTATGCCAATTAGAAAGGATGATGGTCTTTCATACTTCAGTTGAAACTTTTAACTTATGCTTCTTGTGGTTTTGAAGATTCTTGAAGAGCCACTGCTTTTAAAAAGTGAAATTTCGTTTGTGTCAAGCATCAGCCTTGGTGGACTTAATTTTTGTGTTAAAATATGGTTTCTCAATATTGCATATAATAGATTTAATAGTGAAGATTATTTTTCTTTTATCCTGTTACGGAGAAGTCTAGAGATTTCTGGAATATTTCTATGTTTTTGTAATACTATAATGAAAGGTAGGTTTATTGATTTGCAAACATGAGTTGCAATCTCCAAACTGATATGCTATCAGGTATACATTACAAAATTGGGCAATCCTTTGTTTATACATAGGTATGTTTTAAGGCATAATATAATCTGAGACAGCGGCTTTTACATTCTTGCAGAATTTAGTAAACAGTTCTCAAGGGAACTTCTTCCATACAGAACCTTATGAGGGGAAAAGTAAAAATTAAGTTTGCATATTGAAACGTCCCTCAAAGCATTTAAAACCTGCAGTGTTTTTTTTCATTAAACCAAGTTAATAGTTCAAGTTTTTATCCTTTAGAAATATAGCAAATTGCACCACTGCAGTGGGATACGGTGCAGAGAAATGTCTGTGATATTACTAGATATTGCAGAGTAATATGTTATCTACTGTCCACATGGGAGCCTTGACAGTACTGTCTTCTGTTTGTTTGAAGGCATGTTTGTTAAGCCAGCAGTTTGGATTATCGGGATGCTTAAAACTACCTGATGGACTTTCCAAGCAATGCCTCTGTTAACTCTTGAAGTAAATACTGTATCCATTAAAGGGTTAACGGAGGTATTACTTAGGTATTAAGTCTAGCTTTCCTTAGTTAGACTAAAGGAACTATCTGTAGGGTTTTCATGGGAGGTATATGTCCAGATATATGGATTTCCTTGCTGTGGCCAAGTTAGGAGAGGGACAGCTGATTATGGATCTCCTGTCGTGGAGATCAGTGTCCTGAAAGGTACTAGTATTTGATAAACAGGTACCATTTAAGACCATACAAGACAAGGAGGATGTCCCCTGAAATGCTGTTTAAGGGTTTATAAAGTGAAAGTCATTTAAACTCTGCTTTGTTTGTATGATTTCTTGCAGCTGGTCTTGCAGCTCGCCATTCCAAGGGCATAGAGGAATAAGCTCCATCTCTTAGAATTTTTTTTACTTCTCTGCCTTTCTTGCAAATGCCAGTGTTGCCATTCGTAGCCTGCAAAAGGTATTTTGTATAGGAAATGAAAAGCATCACATGGAGAGATTTTAGAAAAAGTGTGGGAATGTAAAACTTTTCCTTTATTTTCCTTCATTCATAAAAGCTTCCTGGCAAACAGCAGCCTGCCAGCACAGGTACCTGTATGGCAGGGAAATGAGAAAGTAAACATAAACCCAGGAGATCCTGCCAGTCTGTAAACTGGCTACAAACTTGCTGTGAGAACCAGTGGAGAAGTTGGTTGGCAGAGCCTGCTCTGATAAATCTGGGAAGTCGTTTTTTCAGTGTGCATTGCTAGACAGGCTTGTAAGTACTGCCCTAGGCTCTTAACAATTATCTCTGATTTCCAGCAAGGCAGCTGAATTTATTAAAGAGAACTGCTGCATCAGGGAAAGACAGGAACAAGTTTCTAAAGAGATATTTCAGGTAGTTTGCGGGGCTTTTCTCCAGTTTAAACATCATCTGGGAAGCTATTGCTGTTCTTGGTCCTTCTCAGAAAATTAGATTTTGGAGGTCATAGATGGAATATTTCATAGATGGAGCAGGATCCTGGCTCGCCAACTAATTTAAACATGTCATTGAAGTAAGATGTTGTGCGTCTGTTCATGATGTGACTAATATGATACTTCACAGAGTATCCATTTGAAATTGGCCAAGTCAAGGTGAAGTCCAAGATCCTTTTCTGTACAGGATACCTCTTTCTGTAACTGTCTGTAATGAGTACATTTCTTTCACAAAATATCTTCAGAATGACTTCTGGGTTTTGTTCTGTGTTGTCTACTTAAAGGTGAGTATCATGCCAGTAAACACACGGGTAGAGAGGTCCTGTTGTTTTCCCTGTCAGTGTTCCCGTTTTACAAAAGTCACTTGCTAAGCTACTAATGCAAAACAGAAAAGGTCTGTTGGGACGAATCTGCTAAATGAGTTATGGTAAAATAAGCTTTATGGGACAGAAACTTCAAATCTGTCATCTGGAATTGCTCTAGACTCCCCTCAGTTTTCTTCATTTTGTTTATGTTCTGGTTTTGTCTGTATGCCTGTCTTATCCAAAGGTAGCTTTCTAATATTTTCCCAATAGTCAAATTTCTTCTCAGCTTTGTGTGTCTTTCCAGAAACCAGGCTTTCTGTCTTTCTAGTAACAAGTCATAGGTCTGGCTCTTGGCTGCTGCAGGTTGAATATCTATTATAGAATAGGCTTATAGAATTTATTTCTCTAGGAATAACAGTTTTTATAAAAAGTTCAATTTGTCTTACTTCTCAAACTTTAGACAGAGAAACAGAAGCTGCCATAGGGAAGGAATGAAGGTGGGAACCCGTGCCTTTCAGAAAAGAGCATAAAGCTAGGATTTGCTCTGCTGTGTGGTAGCAAAATATGCTAGCAATTCCCCATAACTTTTGTGCTGCTATTCTCTGCTCGTTAAGTTTTATCCAGTAGTGACAAATACTCAGTGCAAAATTTTAGCTTTAGAGACTCATTAATTATATGAAAATGAGTGAGAAGCAGAATAACTTGTATCATGTTAATTCTCATTGTCAATCTTTGATGATACTGTGAGCCCCATTTTCCCTATCTATTGCCTGGCGGGGGTTAAGTGGTACTGTCTGAAACCTTTGGAAGTTTTTCCCTTATCTTGGTTGTTCTTTATGCTCTTGTCAGAAGTCAGTGAAAATAGATATAGAGCAGTCCAGTTCAACTCAGAGCCAACTCTGAGAGACTTAATACTTATCTTTTTATTTAAACATCAACTGTTCTATTATGCTTTTTTGAAATCATTTGTTGTGAGAATGTATTGAACTTTCAATAAAATTGATTTGCATGTTGACATTGTGACTTAAGATGTATTCACAAGCCCAGATTGTGAGCCTCTGCTCACAAGAGCAGAGATTGTACCATTATGATTTTTTTAATTGTACCAGTTGATTTCTCATGGAATGTTTTCAAATACTTTTTGCTGTTGTATTGTTCCAGGAGCTGTTTTTAAGGGACAAAAAGCCAGCAAATATGTAGCAAGAAATATTTGAAAATGAGGCAGCCTGAGGATGATACTGTTTGGAAAACTTATATAGTATTTTTATATTTAAATGTATATAAATATAATTATCTATAGCATTGACTTTGGAGCTTTTTTTAATGTTTTATTATGCATACATATATTTTAATCTTAATTACATGTAGTCAGTCAAGAAGATCTCTGGGTGCTCATTCCTAGGAGTTTAATTAATCTTAAATACTGCAAGAGAAGGGTTTAACGTACATAGTAACACTTGTAATACTGAAATTTGATGTAAAACCTTACATGTTCTAATGTACCTTCCCTTAAAGAATGGTTCTTAATATATTGTAAAGTAATCAAAGCAGTGCTCTGTATAGCTCTGTTTATAAGAGTGCCTGTGTAATGACACGTTTTTAATTACAAGATCCTTGTGCTTTCAGGTGTATCTGTGCTTAGTTTAGAAAGTGCTCTTTTTTTATTTAGTTGTCATCTAAATATTACTAGTGCCTTAACTGATGAGTGGAATTACCGTTCTGGTCCATCAACAAATTAAGAGTGTGGTGTGACACAGGCAATACTGAAGCAATAATTTGACCTAATGAGTTCTTGCATTGTCATCTGCAATCCATCAAGAGAAAAGTTTGCCATTTTGCTATTCCAATTTAAAGAACAAAAACCTAAATAGTTTTCTGACTTGAGAACTGAGCATATGTATGAGAGAGGAGGTAAATAAGCTTCATGTTATTCCTAGGTATATTTGATTTACTGTTCAGGAATAAAGAAGAGTTTTCTAATCAAAGGCAAAATAACTTGGGACACTGATCGGCTGGAATAGATGTGCAGATTGGTTAATCAGCAGTGCTACCTTTCTCCTTCCTGTAAAGGGAATGTAAAACCTGGATGAGCCTTAGAAGGAGTAATTGTAGCCATACATTTACGTGTTAAATGCGAGCCTCACTTCAGTGAGGCTAATTGTGTGTATGGTGTTTCCTCTTGAGGAGTGGGTTGTGTTAAAAAAAAAAAAAATTAACTAGAAGAGAGATTGAAGGGGCACTGCTAATTGTTTTAAGTTGGCATTTTCTGATATTACATTTGGAATATTTTTATTATGGAAAACCTTCTCCCTGCATGTCAGTTCGTGATCTACAGTTTGCTGCAGAAACACTTTCATGTCAGCAAAAATATCTTGCCAGTCTGTTCTCCTTGTTCTCCTGCTCATGCACCCTCTGCTGCCTTTTCAGGGACAGGGTTCTTTCCGCTGTTTGTTGCTGTTGGACACTGCGGTTGGTCTGGGTGCGTGGGAGGGCATGAGCAGCACCCAGCATCGATGAATGAACAAGGAAGTGCCAGTAAAAGTGAAACCAGTGATCTGCAAAGTGCTCTCAAACCAAATAAGCCAGAATACTAGTAATATTTTGAGTAGCTTTCACTGGTGATTAGGCATATGTTTGCAAGCAGAGCTGAGAAGTGCATAAACCACTGTCATGGTTTTAGCAAAGTCTGCAAGAGGTATTTATTGAAGTCATACTCTTGTCTCTCAGGAGGACGTGTATATTAACAGTGAAGGCATGTCTCCTTATCGTTGTCATAGTAGGGCCTCCTTAGGAGATATGTAGTAGTTTATCGTGAATTGCACTTCTGTTTTATTCTTATTGTGACTGCATTACATAAAAATGTTGTACTTACAACCTAAAAATAAGGTGGATTATATATTTTTGGATTATATATTGGGATATTCACTTAAATAGCAGTGGCTGAAACGCTTGAAATGTTAAAGGAAAATTGTACTGTGGTGATAGGTTAAATGGAAAGATTGGAGAAGAAAGATAATCCACTTCTGGGCTGTGTCGTTTGAATAAAGTCAATAAAATAGCTCTGCATCAGTGCTTGACTGTGCTAAACTAGCACAGGTGCATGTTGGTAGCTCTGCGCAAACATAGGATGCTTGAAGAATTAAGGAGGAGGAGGAAACTTAGAGAAATATGATCCATTGGATGGAACAGAATGAAATCCATTTTGAGCATAAAACTTGATTTAGCTGCAGTGAAGTATATGAACCAACTTCAAACAAGAAAACAGGAATAGTGCAGGTGTGCTCAGATGTGTGGCATCAATTCGTGCTGAACTCCCAGCATGCAGAAGCTGAGTTGTCACTTTCAGGACTGTCTCTCTCCTGTTTCTGCACTGTGCCAAATGCTGTTTGTGCATTCAACAATTTGAGGGATATTTAGTTAATGTGTTAACTCCTTTGTCCAAGCTTCTTATTGAACATAATACTACTTTAACTGTACTTAAAAAAAATTAATTACTTTTTCAGGTTTCTGACAGATGTGAGGACTGTTTTACCTTTGACACATAAGCCAGGTGTGTTTGCATAGAGATCCTTGTATGCCCACAGCTACTTGAACTAGAGACCTCTTCTCCTTTGCAATTAGAGTTTAGCTGGAGTATTCTTGGTGCCCTCCCCTGTTTGCTGACAACACTTTGCTATTTTTGTTTTTCCCTCAGCTGTGCAGTTTTTTCACTTGGACTTTCTGGCCTTTAAATCTACTTACTGTTCTAGTCATTGGTATCTGTGGTGGTAGCTTGATATTATCTTCAAGAAGTGTGTGGTGTAGGGCCAGACGAAGGTGGCTAGGTCCCACCTAGCCAGCTAGCTGCTGTTTACCTCTTGATACGCATCCATCTCACTTGCTGTTTAACTTAACCTGCCTGGGCATGTGTTCTGGGTTGTGGATTTGTTCAGTGAGTTAGTTGATCTCTGCCTTCCCCCCATCATCTGAAAGTAAAATAACTTCTCTTTACAATACAAGTCTTCTGCCCTTAGTCCTTCAGAGAGAGCACCACTCCCCAAACACTAGTGGGACAATGGCTATACTTATAGGATTTAAGTGCAGGCACTGCAGGATCCTGTGTATTAAAAGCAGGAGAGGGAAGGGAAGCATCCCATAACCTCGTGGAGGTTCTGCAGTAGCTAGGCTGTTTTTACTTGCTAGTGTGGCCAAAGCACCACTGTGTTTTGCTGTAAACTTCTGCTTTCTCAGCTGTTGGAAAGAAAGGTCAGAAGTTCCAGGCTCCTAGGAGGACATTTATGGTATTGCTGTCATGTCTGGCTGTGTTGATACAATCAGAGAAGTTTTAATAGTCAGAGTCTATGAACAGGTGTTCTAAGAAAGCCCAGGATATGCAAGCATATACCGTGTTTTGCCAGAATGCTTGTGTATGTTGTAGAGGATCTACCTTTTAATAAACCTATCCCGTTTAGCCTGAAAACAGATATCTCATTTTGTCAGGTTTTTTAGCTGACAGTGACATACAGTGAGCATCTTTTCTCTTGCCTGTTTTGTTTGTTTGGGTGTTTTTGTTTTCTGGTTGCACTCCTTGAAGACCTTGGCTTCAGTTTTTCCTTCCTCTACATTCAGACTTGCAGAGTTGAAGTCTTCATAAGCGTTACCTCCAGTACCTATACCCATCTCTCTGTTGGTATCACTGTAGGTGTCCCGGGAGGTTCATGCTGTCTGCCTTGTCTTCCCCTGCTTGCAATTTCCCACCCAGTTTCCTTCCTCTAAAAAAAAAAACAAAACCAAAAACAGAACCAAAAACCCCCCAAAAACCTTCTCCAGTTCTTCATACCCTAGCCACGAGTCTTACCAGTCTCGCTGCCACTGCCCTACAGTTCATCACGTACCTTTCCCTTTCTGGAGTTAGTGTGTGGACTCATGGAGGACTAGAGAAGTTTTATTGTGCTGCAGAGAGAAAAGACTTTACAGCCTGTTCTCCTAATATCAAAAAGGAGGAGAAAGGGTTGTTTTAGACTTAAGGATTCATCTTCTCCTCTTCCTTTTCCTTAGGGCTTCAGGTCTGGCCGTTCTCTTGGTCAGTCAGGAAGGAAATTTGTGTGTCTCTTCTTGATGCTGGAGTGGAAATATGGAAGTGAGCATCACAGAGGAAGTATGCGTGGTTTTTTAGCCATGCAAATCTAGTAACAGTAAAATATCTGGTTGATTGGCTTCTTTATAGGACTAAGGTACAGTCGTGTCTCCTTTCTCGACTCAAGAAATGTTATTGCTGACTTGAAACACCTTTTCTTTTCCTCAATGGAAGGCTAAACTTCAAGCTAAACTTAATAAGAGTCAGAGTCAGTTTATAACTTTCGGTCTGAATGGGAGACTTGGACCAGTGTTAGAGGTGGACATCAATAGATGTATCTCTGTCAGTTCTGTTATGCAGTCAGACAGAAATTCTTGACATATCAATTCTGTTAATTTTAGTGCTGCACTGATGTGTGGTGGGATTTGCACAACTTGGAGAGCACAACAGGATCAAACTTTGCCTTGGACCAGTGAGGAAGTTGGTCACTCTTTTAAGTACTATCCATACTCCTGTTTGAATCTGTTTCTACAAAGTTACTTTTCAGTCTTTTTCCATGAGTGATGTCTCCCAGTTTTTAGGATAATATTCATTTAATGTTTCTCGAATGAAAATTTGGGATTAAAACAATGATCACCTACAATGAATATTTTGAAATGTCCTTTATTAATAAGTGAACCACTGCAAAAGCAGCTTGAATGTTTTGGGTAGCAGTGATTTCCAGGCAGTGGAAAAAATATATGAAACTGTAAAAGCACGTGGTATCAACAGGAAACTGTGTAATTTCATGGATATTGTAGACACTTATTCTAGCCCCAAAAAGGTAGGTAGTTAGTTACTTTTTTTTTTTAAATTTGTTTTTGAACATATGCCCATTGGAATTTCCTTTTATCTACATGTTTTTTCTTGTTGTGGATTGATTCTGCACTGGAAATGGTTTATTGTTGATAAATGATGGCAGTTTAGCCACATGTCACACTTTTCCCTGTATTTCCCTGTATTCCGTGTAAAGACTGTTTTCTTGCTAGTGTGTTGTTCAAAGAGAATACTGGTGTTCACTTTTACCACCAGTCATTGTGGGGAGGCTGTGTTACGTTTGTGTAACATGGACTGAGTCAGTGCATTTGGAATGCTGCAATTTTATGCGGTTTTTTGGTAACATTTATTTGCCCTTTTTTATCTGTTTAGAAGATCTTTGACAAATTAACATCTAACTAAATGAATGCTTCATCATTTTTAGTCATTTTTAGAGAAGTAAGTAGTCTTCCCATAGGAAAAATCACTACTCAGATGAAGTCTTCAGTGTATATACACCCATCCCAGATACTGAGGAAGACAACAGTTTGTGCTCAGTTAAGAGATGTGAATTTTAAAGTTTTATTGTCAGAGGTGCAATACAAAGAGGAATTAAAAGTTAAAGATGAAAAAGAGTTGTCAATTCATACAGGTTGAAGAAGAAATTTTAGAGGAGCAAGTTGGAAAAATGTTATTGAATATTAATAATGCTAGGCACAAACTGAATATCTGCTTAACTTTTGTGACTTTGAATAGCCTTCCATTACTTTTTGTGAACTTTTCAGGGCTAAAGGGTGGGAAGGGAATAAAAGCAGGAAGCTGACGGTATAGGAGTCATGTTATCAAATTTATAAAAAAAGTTTGAAGTGCTACCAGTTTGTAAAGCTTTTGAAATCTGTAGTCTGCCGGAAGACCCTTCTATTGAGGTATGCGTGCACACATGTATTTGTGTGTGTGCCTGTATGTCTTTATATGGATTGTTGTACCCCTACCCACTAGCTTTGGTGAGATAAAAATCTTCTGGTAGGATTGTTCAGCCATCTGTGTGATGCAAGTGAACAAGAATGTGGTTGTAAGGTGCCAAGTAGTGAAGTTCAGTTTTTTCAAGTAAACTGGAGTGAAAAGTATGCAGGAATGTGAATGATTTAGTATGATCTATATATTAGGATGTTAAATTACTAATTAAAACTTTCCTGTGTTATTTTTCTTCATAATAGTCAAATGGTGACTTTTTCTGAGTGGAAACTGCTATTGTATTTTTTTGACTTCTATATGGAAACGAAGGTCATTTTATGTTTAATTCCTGAAATGGTTAAAGGGGAAACTACTACTAGAAGAACTATTTCTTTTTCCCTACTTCATTTTATCTGTGTAGTAGGAAGTTTTAGATGAGTTATTTGGATATTACTGTCCATCTGTACTTGTCAAGTGTGACACTCGGGTCACGTAGGTGAACTTGCCTGCAAAGTAATGGTGATTCTGATTTGTTAGGTGTTTCCTGCTCAAGTTAATAGTGGTAGAAGGTAATTCAAGATTATGAGTCCTTTGTGTTTAATGTTTGTTTTCTGTTAATTACCTTTTATGTAGTTGTTTTGTGCTCCTGCCAAAGTTCTGCATGTTTGAGCAGTTTGTAAATAATTTTTGATTGTTTTAAGTGCAGCTCATTGGTGTCTATTCTACTTCAGGCTTCAAGTGCTGCATTCTGAGTTACTAATGGCAATTTAGAGCCATCTTAGATGAATTTAAGATGCTATTGAAATAGAGTATGTGAAAGCGTAAGTAAATGAACTGCAGATAAATACAGTAAGTGGTAAACTTTGTTTTACTTTATTGTATATGGTTAATTAGTCATTCACTTTAGGTGGTGGTTGCATTTCTGTGACAAATAAAACTGATATTCTCTTTAGCATAAGCCATTAGAATTCTGGTGTGACAAATTTAGGATTATTTGGCTTGTTCCAATCAGTGAGATCAGAGGAAATGTAAAATATGCTCAGCCACATGCAGGAGTAGGTCTGCATTACTTATATTTAATTGCTAACAAGTTTTAAATCTGGTTCACCTACCTCTTTAGGCTCCCTTTATAGTCAGTGGATAGAGGTCACTCTAGGGAGCGATTCCTCCCCTGATAGTTCTTAGCTGACTGTAAAGCAAGACTAAATGTTGCTTTGGAAAGCAGGATTCTTCATGCAGCTGCCTGTTTCTGATCTCTTCTGTTACTGACAAAGACCTTGTGCTGCAAATTTGCTTGGTTTGGTGGAGCATGCAAAAGGGCCTCATTGCCTAGAGAAGCCTTTTCCTTTTTATTTATGCCTTATTAAAGACAGGAGGAGGGAACTATTTCTCTGTTGTTTCTTGTTGTTTTTTTTTTTTTTAAAAAAAAAAAACCAAACTTCTCTGTTTGTTTGTTTTAAAAAACAAATCTCAACAGTTTTTTCCTGAAAATGATCTGAAGTGGGTGGGATTAGGATCACTGATCAGCTGAATGTTTTGCAAGTACATAAAGTCAAAGCAGTATACAAATGTTTGAATTTGAAGAAAGGTGCTGACCTGAATTTAATTCTCAACTGTAACAGTAAATCAAAGTTGAAAATAATTAAATTGTCCATCAGTCAAGACTAACGAGTATAAGACTAATGAGTATGAGACTACACAGGAAATATCCTTCAAAGTAATTCTTCTACAGGGAAAAATGCAGGCAACCTTCTCCAGTATTCAAAATTCAAATATTAAACTAACATGTCACAAATAGAAGCAGACTATATTATCTGAGCTTAGCACAGAGGAAATGTTATGCAAAATGATATGCATATTTTAATGTGTTTTAGGGTAAACACCGTTCTGACATTTTTACTGTGATATGTAAATTAAATAATGAAACCTTTCCAATAGTGGCATACTTATGTTGTCCTTACTGTATGTGACCTAAGGTCTTAACATTAGTCTCTTCATTCTAGATTTGCAATAATCCATATTAAAGTTTGGAATGCTTGAAGAAAGGTTTTCCAGTTGTTTTTTTTCCTGGACCGTATGATGTTGTTTTGGATTTCTTTACTAGAATTGGTTTGTATGGAGACAGTTGGCCAAGTTATGTTGTCTGGAATTCAAAGCAGGACTGGGTCAGTACAAATACTGCATCGTATTTCTGAAAATCAAATGGGGTGGGGAGGAGAGAAAGGGAAGCTGATGTTTAAGAAAACATTAGAATTTTCTGTGGTTATGTCAAGTTTATTGTTAATACTCATTTTCTCTTAAAAAATAGATTATTGCTTATTTTTTTGTGGCTTTCTAAGAACTACCTCATTTTAAAATAAGACTGTGTCATCTTTGTGGTTTTTTGGTTGTTTTTTCTTTTGTAAAGCTTTTTAAGTACCTAGCAATGTTTTTTCTCAGTTAACTGAGTGTCATTCACTTGATTGAGGTTCTGGAAAATGTAAACCTGTGCTATAGATTCACTTTGACTGGTGTGTTACTCTTGGAGCTTAATCTGAAAGAGATTTAGTACAAAACCAAACTGTGCTAGAGCAATCCTGTATCCTCCTGTGGTGGAGCAGCAGATCTGAGTAGAGGAGAAGCAGCAGATCTTGTGTATTTTAAGAAGAGCTTTTGGTACACACTACTATGATCTACATAACTAAGCTAAGGAGTTGTGTCCTAAACTGAAGCTACTGCAAGTTGTCTGGAAACCTGTGGTATGATTCTCCTCCTCTTCTCTGTTCTTATGAGACCCTACCTGGAGCAGTGTGTCCAGATCTGGAATCCCCAAGATAAGAAGGATATACAGCTGGTGGAACAGGTCCAGAGGACGGCTACAAAGATAAGAGAGCTGGAGCACCTCTGCTATGAGGACAGGCTGAGAGGGTTGGGGTTGTTCAGCCTGGAGTGGAGAAGGCTCCAGGGAGACCTCATAGCGACCTTCCAGTATCTGAAGGGGGCCTACTAGAAAAGGGAGGGACTTTTTACAAGGAAGGGCACAAAGTGATAGAATGAAGAGGAATAGCTTTAAATTGGAATGGGGAAGATTTAGATTGGACATTAGGAAGAAATTCTTCACGATGAGAGTGGTGAGACACTGGAGCAGGTTGCTTAGGGAAGTTGTGGCTGCCCCATCCCTGGAGGTGTTCAAGGCCAGGCTGGATGGGGCCTTGGGTGGCCTGATGTAGTGGGAGGTGTCCCTGACCATGGCAGGGGCAGGTGGGAATTGGATGATCTTTAAGGTCCCTTCCAACCCAAACCATTCTATGATTCTATGATTCCTTGTGAGACTGTAGAGACACTGTAGGTTTCATACGTGTTTTGTTGAGTCAAATACTTGTCTATATTTTCCTGAAATATTGCATGGTAGAATAGGAAGTAAATATACCCGTTTTGCATAAAAAGGCAAGTACAGGACTGACAAGCAGTACAAATATATAGTGAGGGCTACTGATAAATTAGCAGGGAAGAATAAAGTGCCTCTGTAATAAGCCTGAGTGCCTAAGTAATAAGTAGTGAGTAAGAAGCCATTCAGACTAGCAGTATGTTGTTGAGGTGGAGAAGGAAGCAGACACCATTCCAGGATGTATACCTAGGAGTACCTGTATCCAAGTTGTAGTGAAATACTGTTCCTCTGCTCAAAGACATGGAGGCTGGGCTAACAGAAGTATATTAACGGTTGAAGGAACTGAAGAAGACCATGGCTCTAGCAAAGATGGCCTAGAGAGCAGGGAGGAATAACTGGACCTGTTGTCTTCTGGGAGTGAGTACTCTACAGTGCAAGAGGAGAGGGAGAGGAAAAACTCTTCTTTTCTCTCTGGGAAGAGATAAGATCTTAATGATATCTGTACAAAAGGCATTTTAGGAGGTCGGAGGGAATTTTGTAAGTATGGTCAAATGGTGGGATAGGTTCCTCAGAGGGGTTGTGAAAGGTCTGTCATAGGTCTGAGAGCCAGTAATGGTGTTATCCAGTAGACACTGGTTCCTGCCTTCTGCAGAAGTGGAAGTTCAGCAGGAGACAGGAGCTACCATCCAGGAGACAGTAGCAGCTGCCAGCCTCTCTTGAGCATAAGGTATCTCTTTGATATGGAGACTTTCTCATTTCCTGCAAAATTCTTAATCAACAAATCAACATCTAATTTGGGAAAGAAGAATACATCTTGATGCACAGCCTTTGGGCCGAAGGATTCTCATTTCCTATAAAACATGGAGAACAAAAGCCCTATGATGAGGTGGAATTACAGTGATTTTAATCAGCGTAGAATTTGTGTGTTTATATGAAATGGGCTAATATTTGTATTAGCATGTTGTGTTTTCAATGTAACATTATATATATATATATGTAACAAAATTAGGAAGATTGGCATTTTCTCATTCAGAATGTATTTATTTTCGATTTGCTTTGACTGTAGCTCTCTTGAGTCATGTATTGGTACTGAAGTGAAGATCTGTTCTTGCTTTCTTAATCCCTGTCCTGGGATGACAAGCTTGGAGTGTGGAATTTCATGAGTGCTCTTTTAATTGCCCTGGTAAAGACTGAATTATAATGACATGAGAAATCCTTCTTCCACTGGAACTGAACAGAAAGCTGCATTGGGGTAGCTGGTTGATGCTGTAAAGAACTGAGGGGGAGGAGCTGAAACCCAGTTACTTGTGGAACTGCCTAGATAGACTTTGCAACCCAAGTCTTTTCCCTTCTTGCAAGGGAAAGGGGAAATCTAATTTTGTGTCGAAATTATGATTTTTAGTCATTATACCCTAAACCACTTGCTTGTGCTATGTTTAACTTTGTAACGTCTTTTCAGGAAAAGAATACAACCCTTTCTCTTCTCCTGTCATTTTATTATATTACATGTCAAATATGGTGCATGCTCCCATCCATTGATTTATAGGACTGTATGAAAGAGCCATTCCATGCGCAGCTCTGGGACCACAGGGGTAGCTGCTGTGTGTCTGAGCAACTTGATTGCTTTCTTCAGATGCTGAGGTCCATATTTGAATGTTTCCCCTGGTGTATCAATGCTTCCATGATATTTTCAGTGAAGTTTTTCTTGATTTGCTTAATGCTGAAGAAAATGTTTTGCAGAATAAGTGTGCACGAATGATTTAGCAAATTTGCTTTGAAATTTTGCTGCTCTTCCAAGGTGAGGAACCTTAGGAAAGCATTCTGAGAATGAATGGTGCAAAATGGTGGAGTTATATCCTGTATCTGCAGGACACACAGTTGTGTTGTGTCTCTTCTGGGCATCCGTCTTAAGAGTGTGTGTGTTGTTTGGCTTTTCAGTGGAAAAAAAAAATTTCAGCTTTATCATTGAATGCAGTTGGTTCCTTCGGTAGGTTAGGGTCCTAGAATACTGCTCTGCGTTCAAGATGTGGGTGATGTGTTTTTTCACTGATGTAGTAATTCATTTCCTGTGCCAGTTACAGCCAGAATATGCTGGAGATCCTGAAAGGTCAGGGCTTCTGCTTTCCCAGTTGTATTTTGGTGGTTGATATTTTTCCTTCCCATTATTTCTGCAGTGAACCAGAATTTCTATTGGGAATGGGGTTTGTTTCCTTCCTTCTTGATTGGATTTGGAAGCACTGATTCTGTGCTTCCAGCTTCTGGTTTTGTTTTCCCAGCCATTTCTGAAAACTATTTGGGCATGAATTTGGGCCTGTTCCCCTGCTGTCCCAAAGGTAGTTGAGAAGCATGTCTGTCTTTCTTGTAAGGAGGCAAAATTCCCTTTAATAGTGTACAATAAAAAGAGTCAGCCTCTATTCAGGTTTTATTGAATATGTCTAAACCACAGAGAATAAAATACACACAGTTAAAAATAATTTGGAGGCCATTTGTGATTTCTTATGTGGTTTTCTTATGAGACTAATTCTGTATTATTTTTAGAGGGACTTGTCTTTACAGGATCAAGGCATGTGTGCCTTTCTGTTTGGACAGAGGATCTGTAGATACGTTAGATCTCTGTAGCCTTTTGGTTAATGTTGTGAACTCCTTTCTTTTTTTGAGTGGGGGGGAGGAGAAGCTTACTATTGATTCATCCTTTTCTTTTTTAAATTCTCCAAAACGGTATTAATTTTGGTTTTAAAATGGAATTTTGACAGTTAATGACACCTGCTTTAGTTTGTGTGGGATTATTGCTTTTTTATTATATTTGCTTTTTACTTTTAAACTACTCAGAAGATTTATATTTTAAGTCTATTTTTTATTGTTTTCAATATACAAAATGTTTTTAAATGGATTTTTTTTCTCTCTCTTTATGGAACAGTAAGAATTAGAAGCTTAGAAGATAACTATATGTTTTTACTAATAATGTTTTATTAATCTACTTCATTTACAGGAATTGGTCATCGCTCAAAAGTTGCTTACCTCAGCAGAGACAAAAAATTAATGGGCAAAAGTACAGTGTCTAGGTAGGTAGCTATTTTCAGTGCACTTAGGGTTCTTCAAGGAGAACCTTATTCTTAAGGGACTGGGGAAGCTATAAAAACATAAGATTTTGCTCTTTAAAATATTCAGGCAGTAGATTGAACAATGAGGTGCTGAAGGAAATGGCTTTGAAGTGTATTAACGTGCTCCCTACTTTTAGGAGATTTTATTAAAAAGTGCATTGGAGTGATGCATGTGTGTATTTGTGTGTTAGAGAGAAATTGAAACAAGTACATTTACTTTTGTATGTGCTTTTGAAAAATTTTACAAATATTTTTCTTTTAAGATTTGTACACAAACTATTCTTTCTGATAGTTTTCCCAAATTTGAACTTAACTGAGGTAAGTTATAAAGGGGTTGGGCAAGGACATCTTTATTTTGTTGACCGTTGGTGTTTTACTACATTCAGTTTATTGAAATATAGTGAGCTAATTGTTACACTTCAGTATATTCTTTTCTTTTATAGTGTTCTGCAGTCATAAAAGTTAGTCAAGGTTCCATGATTATAACTTTGCAGCAGTGGTGTTGTACATTGGGTGGGCGAGTTCTGCATTTTGGCTTGTGAATAACAATTACATTTTATTTATCCCCTTAGAAAAACAAAGAAAACAAATTCTTGATTAAAATTTCCATAGTGACATAGTCTGCTCTGTAAATAAATGTTCTTTGGAATCCCTAGTGTTCCTTCAGCTCAAATGGCGAAGGCTAAAAAAAAAAAAAAATCCCTGAAAACAACTCAGTTTTGTTTATACAGAAGTGTGTGTTGTTAATAGCTGTATAGGCTATTTCAGGATAGAATTGCATTTAATTCAGAAAAAAATCATCTTTGAAGATGGAAGGTTTAATTTACATCACTGAAGTAAGAATTCAGTGGCTTCGTTTTTTATTGCGAGTCTCAAACTGTGGTGCTGTGTAGTGTGGCTAGTTTTTATATTTATGGCCTAAAAGCAGAGTAGGAAGGAGGTGACATTTCTACATGGGGATTTACACCACTTTAAAAGTAAAATTTGTTAAATTCTTGTGACTGCATGCTGTGGGTTAATTACAGCCTAGAAATGATTGGGGGTGGGGGATGGGAGGGTGGAAAGGCAAATGTGATAAGAAGGCATAAAGTTAAAAACATACAAGTTAACTTTGGGGCTCTGCCAAATAGTATGTTAAAGTAGCACGGAGACATTCCCAGGAACATGTCATGACATGCTTAAGATGCATTAAAATAAGATGAGCAGAAGAGTCAGTAAACCTCAAGAAGAGCTTGCTTTTGTGATTGCCCTATTTTATGTTTTGGCAGTATGTGTTTGAATTTAATAATACACTGCGGAAAGTCCCAGAAGTAATTCTGAAAAGTTTTTCCTTTCATTTGTCATGTATTGTTTGTTGTGCTCAGTTTGAGGATTTAAATGTGAATATGAACTTTTCTCCTGTGTGCTCCTAACTCTTGTCCCAGAACCCCAAATGGGTTGGGAAGAAGTTATGCTTGGCACAGACTGGTTTCTTGTTCCTCAGAATATCAGTGTGCTGCTTTTGCTTCCAAGGCAATCTCCAGACTGTTTTGGCTAAATGTGGGTAAGTTGTTTACCGTTGGAGAACGTCCTGTTTCACTAGTAGTTTCTGAGAGTGATTTTTGTGGCAAAAGGTGTTTCTCTTCAGTCTCCCATGCAGTAGTGCTTGAAGGAAGCTGAGATCTGAGCAGCCTGTAGTGTGGAATTACAGTTGCCTGCACAGGAAAAGGCTGAGGTTAGAGAGCGAACTTTTAAAGTGTACCAGTGGAGTATGCAGACTGGTAACTGGGAGTTTGAGAAGTTGCAGTTCCAGATGTCCTTGGCATCAGGAAGACAAAAGCTGTCTTGACTTAATTGCTGTGATAAGGAAGGCAGGTTCTGGTTTATGAATTTATCTGTTCTGAACCAGGCAGTAAGATTGCTTCTTAAAGCCAGAAAATCCTTGAGAAAGATGTAGACAGCAGGGTATAGGGAGTAAGAACTGGGTGCTTCTGGGCATGTGATTCAGGAGTGGCAGTGCAGCCCTGCTTATTTAAATCTGGGCTAGATCTGATACTTCATGAAGTAGTACCAGATAGACCTGTTTTGAAGTACTGAATTCACAGATGAAAAGTCATTCATTTATTGAGCGTGATCTTCAGCTCTGTTCTTTTTGAAGCATTAAAATGGGTTTGCCTTGTAAAAGAAACCTGCTTTGGTTGTGCACTCTTCTCTCCCTGTTGTCTGTCTTTTCTTTCTAGCACTTGGTTAACAAGAAACTTTACAGAAACCTCTCATGGAAGACTATACCTAACGTGTGTTTTGGTTTCCTTAAATGTAGGTGTTTTAGGGTAGAACTTCGAACAGATGGATGCATTTGTTTGTATTAAATCCTTGAGAACAGATTTGTTGCTTTAAGCAGGAATGAAATATTTCTATTACAGGGACCCTGATTTAGAGGGTATGTCAGTACCTATGAACATATGGGGGGGGGGGCAGGAACAAACTGTAAAATTCTACTGTAATATAAAGTGTAAGACCAATTATGAAAGTTAGTAGTCTTTAGGGAAGGAAACTGAAGTCTTTGTAGAGAACACTATGCATGCTCTATGCATGATGAGAAGAAATTAGGAAGCATCAATACAGAGCTAACAATCAGATAAGAACTGTTGGAAGTCAGTAAGTTCCACAGGGGACTCCTGTCTTTCTCCTTGTTAAGCTAAAACCTAGCTTTTCTTCCTTAGAAATTTGATGGATCGCTGTAAATAAATGAGATTTGTAATCATTTTTCCTGTGAAATGTATCAGAATTATGATTGGAAAGCAAGCTCTTAAACTGGAAAACAATATAAAAGGTGAAAAATAGAACTGACCAAGAATGCACTTTCTACCCAGAAATTAAAGTTTCATTTTGATCTTCTGTGAATTACTTGGACTATGGATTTCACAGGAAGCCCTGAAAAATGAATACACTGAGGATGCAGAATACTTTCAAAGTTCACAGAGCCATAATATACGAAAACTCTTTGTAGAAATACTTTGTTCCAAAATAGCTTGAAAAGTAGGAACTTTTAATTTCTTTTAAAGTTTGTCTTTCAAAAGAAAATTTACAGTTCCTCAGTTTTATCTGTGTAGCTATGGCTATGTGTGCCTGAACCAGCTATCTTAAGCATTTTATCTGAACATAGCAAAATTCTTACAGATCCTTTTCCTTTAGCTCTATTTTCTCACAGCACACACTTATTTCATTACCCAAAGCACAAATTAACGGGCATTGGTCAACATTTTCTTTTTCCAAGTGAAATTTTAGACTGAGCATTACTCTGTTAAAAAGGTAGCCTTCTTAACCATGAAGGTGGTTAAGATCTTTGGGGATCCATGTCTTTATTGGGTTTTGTTGTCCTTCTTTCCCAGTGGTAAGGCAATTGAGCCGATAAAGGAAAACAGCACAGCCAGGAACTGTGTGGCGGTTTGCACCTTGTGGAGTGTAAGGTGGAGTGGTTTATATTATTACCACCCTGCTGTCCTAGGGGTGCTCGTATCTGCTATAGGGATTGTTGGACAGGGTATGTAGCAAATACTGTGCGAATTTCAGTATAGCTTGCCAGGAGTAACAATACTCTTATTCTGCAAATTATCAGCGGCCCCTGGAGAAGGAGCGTGATGGAAAAGCTTAGGATGGCAGCTGTAATGGCCACCCTAGTTCAGTACGCCCCTGCGTGTGATAAGTTGCATGTTGTTTTATACTTACTTAATGGTGCTTTTCATCATACAAAGATACTTCCTTTCAGTAAATTTGGATGACAGGGTGCTTGCATTTCTTCATTTTCTAGTATCTTGATCTTCAGGTACAGTTTCTCAGCTGTTAAGGTACTGTAATTAGGACTGTGACTATTACTGTACCTCTGTGGTGTGGTGTAACCATGGTTGTAAACATGTAGCAAAGCTGCACCAGGGAGCAGACTGGCTGAAAACTGGCCAGCCAAGAGCAAGTCTGGCAGTAGGCTTCCTTGCTGTGAAACTTTATGCCTTGTGAAAATCCTGCTCAGTGATGATTTACACTATAGTGAATCTTTAATAAAAAATAATCTTCCTGTACAGTCCTTTACTCTAAGAACTGTGCAATGAGCGTGTGGAATGCTTCTCTCTGTCACTTCAAAATCCAGAACCCTTGCTTACTGTCAAATTTTTTGTAACTGTACCCTATCATGGTACAGGATTTTTTGTAACTATATCCTATCATGGTACAGTTTTTACAGTAATCATGGTTATATGTTTGTATTCTGTCCCCATAACTGACTTGCAGTCACTTATAAATTGATTTTAGAGTATCTTAGACAAGGCTCCTGTTCTTAAAGAACACTTGTGAGGTTGCTTTCTAACAACTGCATATTGTTTTTTTCTTGTTCTGCTTTCAAAGTTTTCACCAGATATTTAGTTTATTGAGTGATGTACAGCTTTCTTTGCAGCTGCTTAGCAAAATGTTGGTCAGTATTTCAGAAGCAGTGAGTGCTAATGAACCTTCCTTTCCAAGAATGTCCATTAGCAAATGGTTTGTCTGCAACAGAATTTGTTTGATAATTGTTTAAGTTCAGATTCCTAAAAAATCATCTGTTTGACTGAATTTTTTATGCATTTGACTTAGCTGTGGGTGACACAACAATCTTGTCAAGAATTTTTTTTTGGTTAATAAGCAGAAGGCTTTTAATGTATGATACATGTCCTGTCACTATAAGGAAAATACGGTTTTGGCTTTCTTACTTGTATACGTTATTGCTGTTTCTAAACTAGCTTGTGAAGGTGTGGGCAGACTCTGGGCAGAACTAGAAAAAATATACTTTTTTGTGCGTGGCTAAGTTTTGGGAGTTGTGCACAGTGTTGCTCTATGGGCTGTTTACGAATGCTGCCTCCAGGAGCATTTTTGTTTGTAACAATAAGCATTTGGTAACTTCTCTTTTAGAAAGAGGTGGGGAGTAAAAGAGTGTTAAAGAATACACGTATTTAACAGTGCAGTAAAAAAAGCTTGTGACCACAGATCAGAAATCTGTATGTGATTATAACAGTAATGAAGGAGATCGAACACAAAAAATACTTAAGCATTTATAAATGTTTCTGCCATTTGTACATTTTGAGAGCTAATTATTATACACTTCCTGTCATTGAAAGAGAGCTGTGCTATGTGGGTGATGTTTTGTTTAATTTAAGAACAGTTACAAATTTATGCAACATGTTACTGCCTCCAGTTGTCTAATATATAGGTTCATGATGAAATGTATCACCTTTTGTATTCTCAGCTGCTTGATGCTCAGAGGAAGACATACCCATGTTTTTAAAGTATTCATTTGGATTTTGAGTATAAATCTTATTTTTAAAAAATATTTAATATATAGGTAACTATAGTTTTCTGAAATTTATTTTACATTTTGTGAATGCAGTAAAGAATTTGGTCTTTCTGTCTTTCCTGATCAAGAGTTAATGGTGGAATGATGTTTCTTTTTAAAAACAAAATTTTTAAGAGATTTCCTTCAAGATCGTGCGGAGTGGGGGAGGGTGGGGAAGGGATTGTATCGCTCAAGAAACAAGAACTTCTTCTAGAACTTGGCTGACCCTGAAAAGACTTGAAAGAATTTGGCATCAGATTATGATGCAATGGTTTAAATCTCTCTATTTTCTTTATCTGTAGTACTGGTAAAATGGATTGAGATTGCAACTGAGATACTGCGACTCTAGGTGCAAGCGAAGTAGTGCTGCTGGTCAGGGTAACTTTTGAATCTTACGAAACTAGCTGTAGGAAAAGAAAAACTGAGATCTGAGGTTTGTATTTGCAAGCAGTTTACCAAGTACAGAAACTTCATTGTGAGTGCGACTATATACCTTAGCTGAAGGTTGAGTAGACCAATTTTCAGTTTACAAAGTCTCTTATTTTTTAAGGACAGAATAATGGGACACAATGCCTCATTGCTTGTTTTACTAGGCTGTTGGAGCACTAAACTTTGCTGTCCTGTCTTGGAGCTCTAAATAAATCTGACTGTTTTCTGAGAAACTATGAGGAAGGTATGAGATGGAGGAGACCAACTCTTGTCTGGGACTTGGGCCAGGTCTAAGCAACATTCGCAGCCTGAGCTTAGACTGCCAAATTGAGGTAGCTCTGTTTTAAAATGTTGTGATGTAAAGTCTGTTGCTTCAAAAGGGAATTACTTTAAAATGAAAAATGACATCTAATTTCAGTTTCTGATATTTAAACAAAGTTTACAGTACATATTGAGCCAAAGTTTTACAATATGGGAGTCTGCCTGAGGTCCACCTGCTTCTAGAAGAGAGTGCATAGCTAGGTTAGTTCATTTTTTGACAGCCCTAATGGAGAACAGAATGATTGAAGAGGTTTAAATTAAACATATGGAAGATTAGTACAGTGGAAAGGTGTGATAGGTGCATTTACTGCTTACTTTATTTTACTTAGTGATTGTATTTGTGATAACATGGTAGCGATCTCAGAGCCTGTAACTTATCTTCTTCAGTGTGGAATAGTATTTAACTCTGAAGATTCTTTAACTAACATCAATTAACACTTTAACCAAAAGTCAATGAAGAATTGAAGTTCAGCAATTTAGTCTTAAAATATTTTTAGTATTTCATTATCCTTGAAGTAAACCCAGTTTTATATATATATATATGTGTGTATATTCTTTTTTTAAGACTGATTGTGTCCTTTTTGTTTAGATGTAAAAACATCAAAGTTGGTTTGTCATACTGTCATACGTTATTTTATGGCTGAACTCAGTACAGTTGTAATCACAACATAGCCTGGCTGCGTAGTCAGAAGGTTACAGGAAACAGGTCCTGGAATATTTGGAGAAACCTGCTTCTTAAAGCGTCTTCAGGCTTTAATTTAAAAAAAATAATAAGTAAATAAATAACCAAAGGATAGAAGTCTTTAATTTTAACTTTACATTTTTGCATTTGCCTTGAAGAGTCACAGATGCTCTTAAGTATGTTTTAGGAGGACGCACTAAAATGCCATACATGAATTTAACTTGAGCCTGTGCTTTTGTGGAGTGTCTCTGCTTTTGCAGAAAGTACCTTTCAGTCTGGAGAAGGAGAGTCACTGAGAAGCAAGTATGCCGCCAGGAAGTTGTGGCAGCTCATAAATATTTCTTTCTCTTTAAGGATTCAATATATTAAACATACTTAATGTTTTAAATTTTCCAGTTGTATTTTAAGGTAAGACGTTTGATGTGCTGTGTGTGCAGAATGAACTTTTTAGCCAGAATATTCTCAGCTATTTCTGGTTTTGGAATACCTCTGGAAAAAAAAAAGGAAACAAAACATATTTCTTAAAATTCAACGTAAAGTAAAAATATTGTTATTACCTCTTTCTTGAGGATGCTTCAGACAAACGGTCAGCAGCTTGCATTAAGTACTGTATGTGTGAATGTACTGTTAGATAAATCTTTGAAAATTATTTGTGCCTTTTTTCAGTTGTCCTTTGTCTTGTGATCCCTAAACAAACAAAAAACCCTCCCCCAACCATGTACCTCCCCTGCCCCCAGCAAAAGAAAGAATAGAAGTGGGTCTAGTACTGATTTTCTTAGTGTTAAATTAAAACTCCATCCAACTAATGAAAGAAAAAAAAAATTCGTGTTACTACTCCATTAATTATGATCTCCATCTGACTGTATAGTGCTTGACTGCAGGAAATGCTTGGAAACCAGGGCTTATTTAAAATGCAATGTTTTAGATTAACCAAACATCAAAGTTTTGGCTCTGTCCAGGAAGGAGTAAGTAGTCAGTGCTGCTCTCCTAAGAACTTAGTTGAATGGGTTGTTATACAGGAAACAAACAAACAAGAAAACACACCACCCCCATCCTCCAAACCCAGAAAGATAACTTTGGTATTCCTGGAAAGAGAGAGATGAGCCTGATTCAAATAAATGGAAATATCTCAGCTGGAGTGATAGTTGTTGCTGTTCTTTTAGATGAAGCTGAGTCTAGATGAAGAAATCTGGCCTCCTGGCTGAGAGTCTCAGCTGAAAACAAAGAAAAAGCCAAAGGAGTTCTATTGTTTAACTTTTAATCTTCTATTGTGGGAGAAGAATAAAAGAGATTTTTTTTTGTGATAAACACATCTTAGTTCTGAGATCACAAACCAAATTTGAATTACTTCTAAGTTTGGGTTTTTTCCTCTATTTATAAACTTTATCTCCCTGTCTGATATATAGTGCAGAATTTTTTAGATGGTAAATACACAAACAGAAGGTAGTATCCAGTGGACAGATACAGACTACAGTTATTGCAATACACGTAATTTAATACAGCTTAATGTTTTACAGAAGTACAGATCTAGAAAGCTTATCAATGGACATTTTTGGCTTCAACTGAATTGGGTATCTAGGAACTGTTCAGAAATATTTCTGGAAGAGTATGTAAGGTAGTGACTCTACAGAGAAAGCTGGGGGACACTTAGCAGATGAAACTCTTTATCAGCTTGGCTTAAATGTGACCATATCAAGATTAAGAGAAATGGAAAATACACTCTTCCAGTGATGCAGTGTGCATGTGGTCATCTTACTTGCTTACTGACAAGCATATCAATGCCATCCTCTTTACTTTGGTCGAGAGTCACTTCTCAGCTGTGCTGTCAGCAGCTATCTCGCCTTGCCTGTGAGGCCCAGCTGACCTTCATGTTTCTGACTCATCCACTTCCACCCCAAGCTATTGCTCCCTGCCCTGCCAGTAAAGTTGCTGCTGGCAGTCCTCAATTTTGTGGCCCCTGGAATGATATAGCCTCCGTAAGACCTTTGGGAATATTTTCTCTTTCCCCACCACCAGTTTTCATTGTAAAACTTTCTGATTTGGCAAATGCAAGAAATTTAGTGAAGATTTTGAAGCAGTGGGGCACAATTTACCTGTGAATTAAAAGGCTATAAACTATACAAAATGAGTAAGAAGTTTGGCTGTTAGTACATAAGCTTTTGGTTTAGTCTGCCATTTTTATTTAAAGGCTTTTTAAACTATGTTTTACCACCTGGGACAATTTAAATAAATACATATTTTTTTCTTTTAAGTATAATGTCACACTCATTTGGCATGTAACTAAACATGTCGATAGTACAAAAGAGGGAGTGTAGTGAAGCTTACAGATTAACTTGTAGAATAACGCGATTGTCTGTATGAAGCACCAAAAAGTAGACCCTTTGTTTGCAGTGGTGTTGGCAGTCAAATACATATCTGCCCTCCACATGGGCAAATGACTTTTCTTGCTTTCAGTGAGCAGTAGCAGGGAGTTGGCACACAGACCGGTTAAGGACTCTTTACTAGGAGGAATATCAACTATTAACATACTAGTCACAATGGGCATAATTCAGAAAAATGATTACCACCATATTTCAGTGTAAAATAAGGTTTTTATATTACTTGGGCAGGAGTTCTCTTTTTTATAACTTCTTAGGGAACTAATCAACATAAAGGGTTTCTGAGATGCTCCTTATTAATGAAACTTCTGTATAATTTCTGTAATACTGGAAGCAATTATCTCTGGTTCACAATTGGGACCTTAGTGAGAGTGGTTGAATATCTTTGTCTAGATTAGCACCTGGTTTGTTTTCCAGATTAAGCTGTGTTCCCTGTGTGCATCATCTGAATTGTCTGTCCTTTGTCAGGAAAGGTGTTGAGTGGCTGAGAGTGATACCAGACATCAGAAGTAGCAAAGTATGATATTGTTGATACTGAAGCTGTAATTCTTGGTAGAGGAGGAGCCACTTACCATAGCAGATCTTTTGATTGTGAAGCTGAAGTCCGACCTGCTTAATCTTGCTTAGATAACTTCCTGTTCTAGTTGCTATTAAAAAATGTCTAGTGAATATGTGATGGCTATTGAATACCAATGAAGAATGAAAACCTGTTGTGTGGTTGGGGTTTTTTTTGTTTGGGTTTGTTTGTTTGTTTTACCTTAAGCTGTTTTGAGCTTTTCGTTGCAAATCATACTTGTTTTCTTTGCATCTTTTAACATTTGTCCTGTCTGGGGATTCCGTTAATTAAGATACTAGAATTCCAAACTTGGTTTACTGCCTGCCTGATTATCATTTAACCTGCTTAATTCTCTTCCTAGGAGTGTATTTATGTCCCTTGAGGATCTTTTGTCTGCTGTATGCCTATATGTGTATCATGGAACATACACTGGTAAAACAACTGTCCTGTTCTGGTACATTGTAGCAGAGGGGGAGTACAGTGAAGAGAGGGCTGATAGTACCAGCACTTTGACAGCAGGCTGACATTTCCCTGTTGAATCCCCTGCTTTCTTTTGCTTATACAAATGACAACAGTTTTTTAAGGTTAAAACTTCTTGTTCCCTATGTTTGCTTGCCTCGTTGTCTTGTACTCCTCTGAGTTTTCAGCTGAAGTGACTTAAATGATAACTAGTCCTGCGACTTCAGCCTGGAGAAGACAAGGCTTCAGGGAGACCTTATAATGGCCTTCTAGTACCTAGAGGGGGCCCACAAGAAAGCTGGGGAGGGACTTTTTACAAGGGCGTGTAGTGTGATACAACAAAGGGGAATGGCTATAAATTGGGAGTGGAAGATTTAGACTATGCATTAGGAAGAAATTCTTCATGACAAGAGCATTTCAAAAGCACTAATGCAGTCCATGTGGCAAACTGCAATGTTGTTTGGATGCAAAATAGATTTTATTAGTCAAAACTGTAAGTAGTTTTCAATTAGTGCATTTCTGAATTGCCTAGTGGGATGAGTCAGAGGTTACCAAACAAAAGAAGCTAGGAAGCTGTCTTTCTGAGATCTTCCAATGGCATTTTTTTTTCTGGTTGGGATGCAAAATAATCACAGAATAAACTTCTGAGGACCCAGAAGTGCTACTGTAGTAATCAGTTTATTATGAGATTTTTTTTAAAGGAAATTTCTTTATCTTTTCAGAATGGAATTTTCTCTTTTGCTTATTTAGCTACAAACTTGACAGTGGAATTTCTCCTTTCTTACACTGACCCATTTCCGTATTAACCAAATTCTAGTTTTCATAGATGGGTTTACTGTAGCAGTTACTAGAAATGCAAGTTTGGCAATCTGTTATTTTATGTACTTCTTCGCTTGTTTGTTGTGTTTTATTCTCTTTTCCCATGACAACATAGGTACTTCAGAAGCTTGTTTGCGTTCTGAACTTAGTCGGACTTCTTAATGTAACTGATCTCTTCTTTGATGGTATTCCCAAAAGACAATCATAAATAAATGTGCTGCACAGATACTGTAACTATAGCTGATAATTGTCTTGATGGGTCATCAATTGAGAACATACTTTAAAAGTTACTTTTTGATTACAAATTGAACTTTCTTTTTTAAAAAAATATTATGGCTGAGGTAGGTAACAGGAGTGTTCCAGTGCATCATTTATTTTCAAGTTTCTTGCTGTTGTTCACTGCATGCATACTTAAAATAGTATTGAACTTAAAAGTATGAACCAACATTTTGTCCACTGAAGCTACTAGCACGGTTGTCATAATTTCTTTATAAAATGCAGTCATCTTTCATGGTGAAACCTTAGAGTTGAAGGGCATTGCACAGTGAAATGTATTACATTTTACAGAAGGGAGTCAGAAATGCTATGTTACTTTAAATTAAATCTAGAACCACTCTTAGCCTTGAATGGGTTTTAGATACTACAAATGACTGGAAGCATCAAGAAGAGAGAAAGTGAGTAATTATCCTCCCATTCTGGGTAGGTTCTTGAAGGAGGTATATTACTTTGGGATTTTTTCTTATTTGTGAGTAAATAGTCTTATCTATAGTATATCAGAGAAGTAATAATTATTCCTGGTCAACAAAACCCTTAAACCGTGTCTTTGACAAATAATACAGCTATGTGTGTGGTTATTCAGGACTTGTGACATCATTGTCCTGTCTACAAAGGACACACTTCTGCTTTTCCTCAGGTCACATCACTAGATGTGAAATGCATCAGGCTGCTTCTTGGTTTGTCCCCACAGGTGCTCTAGTTGGAGTGCTAGTTTGTCTGCTCTTTTGGTCACTTTTGCAGATCCCTTTGCTGCTTTTCTCATCTTTGAAATATCTTGTGTGTTTGGATTCTGCTGAATGACGTGTCTGAAGATTATTCCCTGAGTGAGTACATCTCATTGATCAGACCCTTAAAAGGCATCCACACGGCTTAGTGCAAAGTCATATCCCAACCACTCTTGGTTTCTCACATCTTCCAAATCTTGTGCCTGTGATTATTGGGAGTAGAGGCTGCGTGAGTCGGCCCCAGAATGGGCATGGTGTCAACGTTATGAAACTCCAACCAAATGGAGTTTCTTTTTGGCTTATTTTTATTTTAGTGTAGGATAGTTTTTCTTGTTCCTCTAGTGATGTTTTATTTTAAGAGTGTTTTGAGGTGTTCATTTCATAATAGTTAAGGATGGTTAAAGGTTCAAAACAACTAGTGTGTAGATCTTAGTCAAGAGAATTTCTGTGGCTTTTCTGTGGCTGCGCTTACCTGACATAGTTTGCACAGAGCAGAGATGAACAGTTTTAGTGTAGCTTTTGAGAGCATTATTATGTATATTATATAGTAATTTATATTATATTATTTTACAAACATTTTACCTTGTAGATGGCTGTTCTTGAAAATGAGTGGAGGCTAGTCTAAAATCATAACTATATGTTCTTTGTTTCCTTCATGCTCAGTATTTTTGTAAGGAGTCCCCGCATAGAAGTTACTATGCATCTCATCTGTTATATTACTTCATTTTTGAAAGCAAAAACTATGCAGTGTGTTAAGGATACTGGTTATATCTTGAGCTACTGTGAGACTTGACCTGAGTAAGTTTGTAAATGGAGTAGTTGCTTTATGACTGTTCCTTTCTGCAGTGCTCTGTGAGTTTGGTAAATAATCAATTCATGAACCATATGACAAGTACTGTGAGATTATTCTAAAAGCTATCCAACCTTCAAGGGTTTTGGCAAATTTGTGCCTCTTATATTGTAGTGGTCTTCATTTCAGTCCTCCAGATTTCTAAGATTTAAGCTTGAAAATAGTGACATAAATTAAAAGAATATAAAGCAAATTGTTAAAGATGGACAAAACACCTATTTTACTGTTGTATTCTTACAGTGAGTCCAAATTTATGCCAGTATTAAGCTCATCAAGGAAAAAGATCTTTTAGCAAAAAAGAAATATAGTGAAATATTCCATTTTCCATGATAATGTACTGTTGATGCTACAAAGTTGTTTGAAGGGCTACTGTAGTATAAGCATATAGTATACTGTTAGAGGTTATCAGTCACCTTGGAGAAACAAGAGTGACTGTGGTTGTGAAATGCAATGAGAGAATAAAGGATCTCAGCGTCTAGGTTTGTTTTGTTTTTCATCCTGAAAATAAAATATATCTGTTTGTACTAGTGTACATTTCATGATGTTTTAACTTATCCCTAAAGAATTGGGATTTGAGAGATCTTTTGCATCTGTCAGGTTGGTAGTATATATTCTAATGTGCATCAGTTCTAGTTTGGGCCAAATAGGAATTATCTTTAACACTGAGAAATAGGATCACAAACAGTAGTAGTTTTTACTATAAGTTGAACTTATGCTATCTTTTGCCAACTGATGGCATTACAAATTCTGTATTTTGATTTAAATGCAGACTGATTTGGTGTTTACTAGCATGTGACTTTTGATGGATGCTTATTTTTTGAGACACTTAACTTCTTGCCGAAAGACTTATTAAGGGTCACTTTTATATATGCTTTGGATATGCAAATATGTTACCTTATGTGGAAACATTGATTTGTAGCAGAAGAGAGAAATAGAGTAAATTGTTAACTTTGTTTTGTAACACCTAAACAACAACATCAGAAGCCTAAGTAGGTACATGGGTGGAAGCTGTGTAACATCAGACTGAGATTACAACTTCTAATCACTCTTGTAATGACTGCGTGCCTGTTGACAAATTACCATCATCATTGGAGGAGAAGGAAAGGGAAGGTGCTGTGTTAGTGTCCTGAGTGAGCTTTCCTTAGGCACTACCTATCATAGTACTGCAAAACAGAAACATAATTAGTTTTCATATTTCAGTACTATAATTTGCTTGAGGCTGTTAAACTAATTTAATAAGCAATCACAGCATCACTCTATAAGTGATTATAGAGAAGACCTTTTTGCAGCTTAAGACAACAAAATTTAGAATAATTTTCCTTACAAATTCTGTGTCAATAATGTATGTTCAGTTTTAGCTAACAAACAAGGGTTTGAGTGCTGAAGTATGCTATACTGCGGTGTTTCTTGCAATGAAAAAGATTTTTCTTGAAATCTGTTGTTTGGGGGCTTTTTGTTTTTAAATAAGTATTGTTGATTGTCATGTTATTTACTCAGCTGAAACTTAAGTCAGTGACCACAGCAAATAACTTATTAGATGCTTCAAGTTCTTAGCATTTGTACGGTGCTTTTAGTTTCCTCATAGTAGTGGTTGTTAGGAAATCTTCCACAGAAGAATTTAAAGGTTTTGTCAGGACTGTGACTGCATTTGTCTTGGTTGATATTAACTTGAAGTTGTGGGCAGATCTGATTTTTAAATGTGATGTGCTTGTGCTTTGAAAGAAGTGCTTATGTTTGTCAGGTTAGAATTGGGCATGGTTTGTGGCTGCATGACTGGTTACTTCTCTGCGCTTCATCCTGACGTGCAGCTCCTTCCCTTTGTTTACTCTGTTACCACAAATATTTTCTAATAACATTGTACATGAATCTACCAGTGGGAGTTGTAAGTACTTTTGCAATATTATGCTAAGAGGTGAACGTACAGAAGTACACCATTTTTACATTTTTAATGAGAGGTTACACTGCCATTGCGTCTCATGCAACAAAGCACTGAGTTCCCACAGTAGAACAGGAAAAGTAGTTACGGGATTAGGAGAGGGATCTGTATGAAATTAGGCTGAGTATACTGGAATTCTTTGCTTAATAGAATTGCCTTGCAACAGGAGTACCACTGCTGTGAGATTGTGTTGGCATAAATCTGTGTATGTGTGTGTGTAGATGTGTATGTATGAATAAGGGACTTAAATACAAGGGCTAATTTGTGCCTTTCACCTCATCGGTCTAAACCCTGTGAAGGTATGAAGCCTCAGGTCACTGTTACTTTCCGAAGGCCTTAAAATGTGTTTATAAGTACTGCATGAACTTTGCTGTATTTACTTTTGTAGCTGGTTAGATGCTGATCTCAGTCTATGAAAAAGGAGCTGCAGTCTTTGTGTATGAGGCTTCCTGGTGGCTTCTGGTCCTAACAAATAAACAACAAAGTTCTGCAAAATCTGCCAGTGTTTGGCACAGCCCCAGTTTCTCTCACACCTTCTTACAAATAGTGCTGGAACAGGTTTGGGTTATTTTTTTCAGTATTTGTGCACATGCTTGTAGCATGACTGACTAATAAATATGTTAGTGAAATAAGTTAATGTGGATATGAAGATACCTACTGCTAACTTGGCAACCATCTGACAAGGTCATTGCATATATCTGCTGTAATATTATGAAAATCTGCACAAAGATAGATGCTCTGGTGCAGAGGTTTGCCAGCTGTTTACTGTCGCAGGTGACTACTGGGAAGCAGGTGAATCGGCTGCTGGCGATAGCCTAAGAACAAGCAAGAAGTAAGCAGGCTGGCTATAGCACCACAGCTTAAAGCTCTAATCCCAGTTCCAGCCCTTTCAGTTACTGGTCTTCAGTGGTTGCCTTGTTTTATTGTGCTTTTTGTTTTGTAAGAGGGCTGAATAGCAGCTTGAATTGCAATGCCACATTTCTCTGATGTGATCTGTTCTGTGATTTACCCTGAGCACAGGTGGCAGTTCTTTCCAGTGAAGTGAAATCCTTGTAGGAGTGCAGGCAGCTGCCAGAATGCCCTCCAGTGCCTGTACTGCTTCCCTTGGAGGGAGCTTGGACGGCTTGAGCACTGTGTGCAGCTGCCTCGCTTGAATGATACAGAATCACTTACAAAAATGCTGTGTGAAGTATCAGTCTCTGCAAGACGTTTCTGAAGGTCTTCAGATTAGTTGGGCACCACGATGCAGCTGGGTTGCAGGCAGGGCTCCTCTTCTGCAGCTGCAGCCTGCAATGCACTGCTCTGCTCTCTGGAGTTCATCAGCACAATCCTGTTAGGTATCTTGTAGAAGTATGAGTAGCCAATAAAAACATCAATATTTAATCTATCTAATTATTAGACATTTTCTTAATTTCTTTAACAGCTGTGCTCTTACAAAATCCTGTATTAAGATCAGTGCACTTTATCAGTCTTCAGGGCATAGACTTGATTAGGTTTTGGGCCACTGTCTTCTACAATTATCAATATACAAAATGATCTTTTAGACAATGTAATGGAAATTGCTTAAAATATCTTTTAGCTTTTCAGTAAATAGACTTCGTATTTGGACATACTAGCTTCCTTGCAGCAGCTTTAAACATTTACCTTGAGACTGAAGGCTCTGACCTTCCCACAGTGACTCAGAAATCTTTACAGTGCGTGTGTAGCTAGCCATGTGTAAACTTTCTGCGGAAATAAGATCAAAAGCTACAGGGTCATAGACAGAACCATCTTTTCCCCTTACGTAGTTCCTGTACTGTAGCTCAGGGTTAGGTATTGCATTAGTGCAGCATGGTGTATGCTTCAGTGGCTTCCTTTTTATCACAATTAAATTTGTTATTCTGATGATGTATCAAAAGAAAAGGTTATGTCTCAAAAAAAAATACATCTCTTTTCTCAGGTATTATTCAAGGAACACCAAAAAATTCTTTGGGACTTGTGAGAAGCTGCCTTTTATTGTCTTGGATAGTAGTCGATTGAGACGCTGAGCTTCTCCTCATTGCTTGGGATAGCTTCACCAAAGCATTTTGCTATTCTTTTTACAGCAGTTAAAGGCAACTGCTCATCTCTCCGCACTTTATTCAGGCAGAGCAAAGGACAAGATAATCCCCTTAGCCCGTTAAATGCTTCATCCCATCTGGTAGATGATAATTGCATTGTAAGGGGATTAGCACAGTAGGATATGCTTATAGTGTAATGAAAGCTTCACTACAAGTGTGAAAGTCAGCTGGATGCATTTGAGCAGTTTGGGACCTTACATTTGCACATTTCTGTAAAATAGAAGTTTCATCTGGTAAAGGTGTACAGTACCTTTTATGTACCTTCATGTGTGTGTAACAGATAATAAATTTGGTTTGAGACATCAGTAGTCTAAATATCTGAAATCCTCTCCTAGGAGTAGTGGGATAGGCTTTTATTTAACTGAATGTTTTTAGGGAAATTCTGTGATAATAGTTGTATTAAATGCATCCTTAGTGTTGACTTGACATTTGCTCAAAACTCCTATGACTTTGAAATCGTGAGGTTAAGTTGTTATCAGTATAGGAGCACCCATGTTATTAAACAGTGCCTAGAAATCTTCATCAGTAAAGGTGAAATTTGAATAAGCCACATAGTGAGGAATATCACAGTAATTTTGTGTTAGTAGGGATAAGAGGATTTCAAACTGAAAGTAACTTTCCATGCAGCCAACCAGAATAAATGTTTTGAAATTTCAGTTCCAAGCATCAGACTATGGTAGCACAAAATGACTCTTAAAAAAATTTTTTTAGCACTTGTCCTGTGTTACTTTTTTAAGTTTAGCTAGTGTGATCGGTAGTGAAGAAAGTAAATATAAGGGCTCAGAGCATTTCATAGGCTAACTATAACCTAGCCTTGCCTTTCAAGATGCTAAAGTGTAGGGTAGTAGCTCAGGATTGATTTACCGTCCTTTTGGTACAGCAGCCTGGGTGAGTGCTGACCACTATGTGCTGTTTCAGTGGTTTGAGCATTAACCTATTAGGTTAAAACAGGGCTTGGTTAGCCCACAGTGTTATGATAGTGTTTTGTAGCCAGATAGATTAGGGACTTAAGAGGTGAGCGTATTTTTACATAAATAAAAGAGTCAATTGTATAAATATGCACTGCATGTGGTAGATGCTTTAGTGATGTTGTATGACCTTGCTGCGGGATTACATTTTCTAATGAGTTAAGGTTCTGTGACCAGCTGTGTGGTTGCTGTTTCTTCAGTTTCCTGTTCCTGACTTAGCAGCTCTGTGTCTGTGTGCACGCCGCTAGGTGTAAGGGCAAAATAAAATCTATAGTGTTTTTTTTCATGGGCCATCTGCAGTAACTTTGCCAGTCTGTGATGAAGTTGTTGAGTGTGATTAAGCTTGACATTCTTTTAGCTGATCGTGGCTCTGAATATGCCAGGTTGAGTAGAAAGCTATTTTTCCACAGTTGTGGTGATGAGACATGGGAGTGATTTTACAGTTCATTCTTAATTTTTAATTGTTGTATTTCTTATAAAGAATCTGAGCTATAATGAACATTCCTGAACTTTTTTGTTTTAGGTGGAAAGTGTTTACATGAGGGGAGGAAAATCTGAGAAATTGCTATTTTTTGTCTAACATTCTATATTTTCAAATAAAGCCTGAGTGAAAAGTTGAGACTCAAAAAAATGAACCAACAAATACCCTTCCAAAAAATGAAGCAGGTCCCCTCTCCCCACTCCAGTCCTTTCTGAAATACGAGTTTCTGTCAGATGAAAAGAACCATTATGTTTTCAAACATTTTTACAGAGGAAATTTCCAACATTTAGAAACAGGTTGTTTTTTTTTACAATCCTTGTATATATTTAAAATATATACCATTATAAGCATGTAACAAACCAAATCATTCATGATATCTAATAATTTTTCTTCTTATTTAGGTGACAAACAGCATGTTTGGTGCTTCAAGGAAGAAGTTTGTAGAGGGGGTTGATGGTGACTACCATGATGAAAACATGTACTACAGCCAATCATCGATGTTTCCACATCGGTCAGAAAAAGATGTAAGTTGAATAAGCTTTTTTTTTTCCCCTTTTGATAGCAAGATGGTTTCAAGTACATGAAATATATGTGAAGAGGGGCTTCATTTAGCTTTAAGCTATGAATGGTAGTGTTTTCAGTGGCAAGTGCTTTTAATTTTAGTGAGTTTATACATCTAAATTTCAGCCATATGCTTGCCAGTTTTCTTTTTTTTCCCCATCTTTCAGAGCTGTATTTTTAGCTTAAATTGGGTTATTGATTATATCTTGGTTTTACATGTTGTGTCTGTAGTGTTTTAGTTGTGGTTGAACATTTTACATCTTCAACCCCTCATAATTTCTGAAAACGCCTTGTGCAGCTTGTTTGTCTGCTGAAGTATTCTACTTCCCATTTGTAATGTCACAAAGTTAGTAAATCAGTTGTCCTTAAGCATTTTTTCCCTTGATAATACATTACTGTATGTTGGACCTGCATTGGCATTATTGAAGCTCTGGTTATTATTGAAATAAATAAATTAGTTTATAAAGCATTTCACTTTTATATGGAGTGGTATGTAGAAATATTTGAAAGACAAAGCATGACTTGCAGTTCTTGTTACCTGAAGGTCAGTAATACATCTCATGATAGGCTTGCATTTAATATGTGTAAGCAACATGTATATGATAAATTTTCTTTTCAATTTAAATAAGTGTGTGTGTATATATATATCCCTTCAGACTTTCAGAAAGGCTTACTTGCTTCAGGTCTGCCTCCATGGCTGTCCAGAAATATACTTGTTTAATAGCAGTTGTGAACATAGTCTTGATAGACTATGACTGATATAAGCATAAACACTTCCTATATGCTCTTGGTTGAATTTTAATTCAGATTTTCAAAGATAGAAGGAAGTAGGTTTAGAGAGAAAACAAAGCAAAACAAAATGCTTAAATGCAGCTTAGCAATTCAAGTCTTTTAATGAGAAATTTCAAGTGAGCCAGCAAAGGGTTAAAATATACTACAGTGTAAAGAAAATTAAATAGGCTGCTCTTTTCTGTTTGTGACCATTACATATGTGCATGTATCACAGATGCGCACAGGTACAATGGGATATTTATAGTGTCGAACGTACTTTCCTTTTTGTGCACACAGAGGTACAGATAGCGCTCTCAAAAAACAGTAGACACTACTTTTCCAAAGTCATTCTTAGATATTTAATCCCCACTTTTAGATTTGACACTCTGAGGGAGAAATCATGGTGTAATAAGAAAGGTAAAGTGAAATGAATGCAATGCTGTACAGTGTACGCAGTGAAAGCTGATGCTTGGCATGTTGTTGACACTGTGAATGAGTGTTTTAGTTGCCTACTCTTTCTGTAGGCAATGTTGCAGAAGTGGATCTTAGAATGGGACTTCAAGAGAAGGAAGGTGGGTGTTCCAGACATCAGGAAATGACAAATGAGAAATCGTGAAAGCTTGTGGGAGAAATGGCCAAAATGGGGCATAGAAGCTGCTGTAGTTGACAGAAGAGCGATGTCATTCCAACAGGAAACAGAAGAGTGATTTTTGCAAAAGCTTTTTAAAGTTTTATTTCCAAATTCTTGTAAGGGATTTCTTTTTCCTCCTGTAGCTTCTTCACTGTTGACCATTGCAACTTCCAGAGTTTGTTTATGAAATCTTGAAACATTATATGCCATTGTAATTTTTTAAAAAGTTGATCAAAATAAATGGTGGTGATATTGACCTTGTCTGTACATCTTTGATAACTTATGTATAGCTGAATGTATATTCTGTATTATGTGTTCCTTTTGATATCTCACTTGACTCACAGTAGATGAGAAAAGTTGCAAACGTGATTGTATTCTTTTAGTTTCCAGTGAATTGTGTGACTTTGAAACCTTTTCCAATTGAAAATAACCATGTTTTGAAATAGTCTTTCAACTGGAATTCTACTAAGGATGTTGTCCCGTATATGAGACACAATAAATATATTGACTGTGTTGTTATTTGGGTAACGCTTAGTATTGACAGACAAAAATAAATTTACTCAGAATTTTCTCCGGGTAAGCTAATAAAAACTAATATTCAAAACCTGGATCCAATTTTATGAACACCTGCAGGGAAAATCTTGCAGCATTGTAGATCTTGAAACACTTTGAATCTTTGTGTCTTCACATTTATATTGAAATTGAGTAATGAAATATGGGGAAAAAAATAGAGTTAGAGGAAACTTTGGGGAAAGAAGTGTATATTTTATATTCAGAAAATCCAACTGATGAGAAAAAGGCTAAAATGTAGTACACAATCTCTTTGTAAGCTTACTGAAAATGAGCAGTCTTTTTTACTGGTAGAATTGTCTAAACAAGGTGCAGTTTTACTGCAATTTAAATTATTGCTCTGTTTTCATTTTCAGTTTTATATCTTTTACTGAGAGCAAGTAAAATTTATCTATTGCAGGTTTTAACTACAAACCTGTAGAAAATGAGTTAAACATTAATTTTTGTTTTCAGTTTATCAGTCTGAGGACTCATGTGTTTCATTTATGCTTCATTTATCCTTTAGAGTTTTTCAACCTGAGATAGTGGTTCTGAGGGAAGTCCTCTATGAATGGCCTCCTTAAATACTGCTATTTAGGAAGGGTTAAAGCTTATTTAATATTTACCCTCATACCAGACACAACTAGGTGTTTTTCTATTTTTCACTTTGTTGAAGTCTTACTGATTCTAACTCTAGAAGTTGCTACTTTCAAGGAATTGTTACTACACATGTGTACTGCAAACGGAAAAACATGCAAAGCAGTGAAAGCTTCCTGAAGTTTAGAGTAGAGTTAAGGACTGTTACTGTAAGAATGTTCTTTTGAATAAACTTTGGAACCTATTTTTCACTGTACTTTTACAGTTGGGTTTCTGCTCTTATGAAGAGGCGTTACCTTCAGGAGGGATACAGTGACAGCTTGCAAACTATCTGACTGAGTTGGGAGCTTTTCAGCTTTCTGCCTTATTTTGACACCTAATGTGGTTTTATTTTTTTTTCAGTTTATATTAGGAAGTAGTTCTTCACTCATAAAGTGAAAAAAGGAATTTAGAAGCTATCTGAGAAGATGATGTGAAAAAATACTTTATGCCTTTTTATTAAACAATTTTTATAGCCCTTACTGATATGATACTCTTGTGACTTGTTGCTTTGGCTAATTTGAATTTTAAAACAATATTCTGTACACAAATGTAAAGGGAACTACTAAGGCAGCTCAAATCCTGTCTTATATTTTGAAGACTTTTTACAAGTGGCAGGAAGTGGCAGCAAATAATTTAGGACATGTTATTTTATTTCACAGCCTCAGTAGAGCTAAAACCTACAAGTTTTCTTGTAAATCACCTGTTTATCCTTGAGGGGATGTAGTTCTAAACAGTCAGGATTGATATGGTAACTGATATGGAGAAGTTACATGTTACTTGTGCACAAGTGCTTCCAAAATCATACAGATGCTGTTTGAGTCTGTTGGTTTAGGTACAAAATTACGGTTTCTTAGGTGAGATTAGATTTTACTCAAGGCACCTAATGCTTCGTTTTTACTGAAGGAGTGGCTTTGCCTTGAGTCATCACAAACCTTGCTGTGCTAAGTAGAGAAGTGCAACAGTATATCCATGAGTGTTCTGTGTATGAATTCTGTTGCACTTAGGGTCAGTGTGTGATAACCAGGTGAATAATCCCTTGGCAAAGAAATTAGATATTTTATAGAACTTGCAGAAAACAATTTAAAAAAATAGTTTAACGTTTGGCTTGAAACAAAGATGGTTCTGTAACTGAAATTGACAACAAGATGCACAGTGTGCCCAAAAATAATTACAGAGCTTATTTGTGGCCAATTTTGCTGACTTAGTTGAACTGTCTGTGCACTTAGCAAAATCATTGTGAGAATAGGGTTATATATATATATTTTTATTTGGGTAGAGTGGTAGTGGCAGAAATTAGTATCTTGAAGGCTTTGTGTTCTGTGGAAGTTACGATCTTCAAGTGATCAATAAAGATGACGGTGAGCTTTCAGAAAAGACAGGACCCGTTCAATCTATACTTTTTCTCATGTAAGTACTCTACAAGGTTTTGCCAGTGTAGCATTATCCACTGAAGACACCTATGTGAGAGTGTAATATCAGGGCATCTTATGTTGTTCTGAATTGCAGTCATAAGTCTGACAGTAGACAGAGCATGTCTTCTAATGAAGATCTGCCCAAATTATGAGAAAAGTTAGAATTTTTTTTCAATTAATGCTTCTTCCATTTCTTGGCCCAGTGCTGTTCATTTTCCCTCCCAGTTGCTCAGCAGATGATAAAGTGCTCAGAGTAGCGTAGTAGTAATTATCTGATTTACTGTTCTGATGGGTTAGTTTGCTAAGCATCTTCTCTTCTGTGCAAAATCTTAATGCTTTAACCAATTCTGGATTTTCTCAGTTGAGACTTGGTGTTCTTTTGCGGCTCAGTTCTTTCAAAATGTGGCTTCTTGTGGAATAGGTTTTAATAGTTGGGGCAAGTAAGATCTAGCCTCTATTAGATTTGGCTCATTGCAACTATGAATCTGGCTCCTTGACAATACTTCTCCTGAGGCAAGAGGTCCTCAGATTTGGATATTGAGCCCAGCAAAATGGGTTATTGATTCTGGGAGCCTGCTTTCCAGAGATTTCTTCAATCCTGATGGAGTAGAAGCATGTCTGTGATGGATCAATTTCAGGTGTTCCTCTGTTAGGAGACAGTTGCATGAGGGTAGAAGTCTGGGTTTGTGTTGTAATGGACACGATGGTCATGATACGATGAAGGGGTGGTCAGAAGCTGTTTTCATAGTCTTACTGTGAACTTCTATTAAACTAATTTATAGAACGTTTACCAAACTCTCGCAGTGTCTTGAAATATGTGGCCTTAAAAGGAGCTGGAAGTTTGCAAGAGAGAAAACCCTGAAATAAGGGTTAACTTACCATGGCGGTAGAGGTCTAGAATCTTGCTGTTTTGGAAATTAAATGTAGAAGGTTTTAATCAGTCTTCTTGGGACAGCTTTGGCTTTAGAGTTGCTGAACATCATGTTGTTCCAGCTGGACTGTAGACTTTCTAATGCTATTTTTTTAGGATTCTAAGGAAACCTATGGTATCTTGTTTCCCAAGGCATCTTGCTTGGCATTTGCCTCTGTCAACGCATGAGAGTTTGTTAGCTTAGTCATAATTTAACTTAGGATGCTGCACATGGAGTTGTTTTAAGTGTCTAAGAATTCCCATGGAATCCTCTTGTATGTGAAGTAGTCACAGCTAATGCTGGCTGGTTGAACAGAACTACTTAACATTAACATAGCATTTCATAGTCTGAATAGTTTTAATCTATTGTGAAGGAAAAAAAGTTTAAGCTTATTTTGGGGAGAAAATAGGTTAATAATTTTAACTGTAAATGGTAAACAGATATGTTCATATGCATTATTTTTGATGTAAACACACTTCTAGATTTGAGTGAATAGTGAGTTGGTTTGCCTGGTTTACTTTGTGAAACACATGGCTTAAGCTTTCTTTCTTTGAAGACGAAGTTGCAAAGCAGAAGAATTTACTTTTTAACTTCCCAGAGAGTGATTAATAATACTTTGCATATTTTAGTGAGTATGTAATATGTTAAAACAACCAAAAGCAAACTTTAAATAAATTAAATTAATTAAAATTACAATGCCATTAATTAAAAACAGTTGGAAGGACTTGCAGAGGTACGATTAGAAAAAAATTGAAGGAATTTGTGTTTTAATGTAGTATACCCTTTCAGAACCTACTGTCATTCCACTTATAGGTTGCATTTTCATACTTCGTTTTCATACTTGGTCACACAGTTTGTGAGAAGAGTATATTGAATTAGTGCAAGTTATTTTGCATCACTCACTTTACAATTTAAAATTAAGTCACAAGGACATTAGTTTCACTGTTTACACCTGTAGTATATAATTCTTACTACAGTTGCGTTTCTATTTCTGGTTGGTTTTTTTTTTACAGAAGAACTAAATGACTGCTAGCTGATGTTTCTGTACTTCATCTAAAAATTCTGGTTTACTGAAGCTCCACTTAAATCAAGAATATGAAATAGTTTTTGTATGACAGCTTTAGCATTTGAAGTTGTTCTTCCGGCCAGTTTAATTCTGTGCATAACATCATCTGCTTTTTCTTGAAGAGGGAAGTTATGGTTTCTTAAACAATAATTCAGTTCACTGAACATTGTATTATAGCCATCAAACTGCATGTCTCTACACAGGGAGAATTTGTCTTTAGAGTTTTACTTTAATAGCCATATTAACCTCATGCTGGCAATGTCACTGTCGCTGAAAGGCAGCACCTTACCTTTAAGATCTTGAGATATTATGGCCAACCGCCAAAAAAGTTCTAGATACATGCAATGCAACAAGTGATGCTTGCAATGTGGTCCTAGCCCTGTGTGCATCCCAGGTGCCACTGGAGGCGGGAGGCTGTGACCGTAAGTGTTGAAATCTGAAAGATTGAATAAAACTTCATGTATTTTTCAGTTTTGTGTTTGATTTTATACTTCACAAATAATGTACATCAGTAAGAAATCTTGCTTGTAAATAATACCCTGGAAATACAAGGCTTTCAAAGTTTCTTCGTTGATCTCCGATTTTGAGATTTAGAAATATCTTCTTGTAACATGGAAATTTTTTGAGCAGTTTATTGAAAGGTAGTCTGTAATCTGGAGGTGAACTAATAACAGAACTAAATATTAAACTGTCAGAGTATACAAAAATCTGTGGGTTTTTTTTAAGCTAATAATTGTTGGCTTGATTTATTATTTTTTACATCATTGTAACACTTCTTTTGAGGCTGTGGATCAGCTGTTTTATTAAGTAGTGCAGCACAGATGGCAGATGCCGAGCATAAAGTAGTGCAAATACAAAATGATGCTGATGTTTGCACCTGTGAGAAACCTATCATTTATCAGGCCAGATATTGCTCGCAGACTTATTTGCTTGTTCTGACACGTTTTGCTTTTAGTAGTTGACTTTGTGACAGTGGGTGAATGTATTTTAACTTCATCTTGCTTTGTGTTTGAGAAAGTAGCTTAGGCCATCCTGGCATCGTGTAGCAGCCTTCATGGGACTGTTGCTTTGAGTATTTATGGTGACAGGCAGCTGTCTCCATAGTAAATTGGGGGTTTGCTTGAGAGATGCAGGTTGCTGCAGTGTAGAGATGGGAACCCCATTAATCAGCTTGGCTGTCGGGCCTCCTCCCACCGCCTCCTGCTGCTTTCAGGGAGGCTGCGGCCTGCGTTTGCCTGTCTCCCAAAAGGGTTGTAAAATGCATTGGGTTTTTTCATAGTTCTGGCAAATATAAGCAATTGCCGGTGCTGTTTCTTTTGAGATCGGTAGCATTCTTATATGAGCTTACTGCAGTAAACTGCAGTTAACCAAAGCAGTTAGAGTAAAATCTCATTCATCACTAGTTGTAGAAATGCCTAATAGCACATTATGGCTTCTTGATTTTTGGTGTAGATTAGTTCAGAAAAATTGTGCCATCTGCTTGGATCATAAGCTGGTTTGAGTTTAGAAGCGGAATCTTCCATGATCAGGACTGCATTGTGACTGTTTGAGACTTGTAAGTAAAATGATGTTCAGATCTTAGTTGATAGTCATCAACTCAGTGCCTCAGTCTGCCAGGACTGAGCGTACACTAGCAGAATCAAGTGCACCCTTCATGTCACAAAAGGTCTTGTTTGCTTGGTTGTCTCCTTGCCCTGTAGCAGATGCAAGTCTTAGGCCTCCTCCAACTCCTAGTAACAGGTACAGAGAAAGCAAATTGAAACTATTTGTTTAGTTCGGTCATACAAGGTTGGAATTAAAAGCAGAAATCCGTGCCATTTCACAACTGGGTTTTGTAGTTGTTAACCACTGGCAAATTGATTTAAACCTTAATGCCAAAATCTGAAGAGTGGAAGGTTTTTATATGTATGCAGCAAAAGATGTAGGTGTCAGAAGCTTGTTTAACAATTTCCTTGACTCATTCGAAGACTATTGGTCACTTGTTTTAAAAAGTTGGTATTGTGTACATACTGGCAGAATGTGCTGTTCATTGACATGATCTACAGTAAATTGGTACATTTTGTTTTTCAAAGGTTGTTACAGGTGTAAGTATGAACATATTTTCCCTAAAATATTGATACAGTTGAGTAAAGCTTAAAAGATTTTGACAAATGGAGAAGGCCTTAGTCACCCTAAGGGTTAGACTGCTTTAGGTTTTACATTATGACCTTTGGCTGTTGTAGACTAAAACAAATTAAAGAGTGACTTTGAGCCACAATTGCAAGTGCCTGTTGGAGAGCTGTTATATTTTGTCTGGTGGCTAGTAGTAGATTGCGGAATGCCAGAAGGAATGTTATTGTACTACTAATAGTATTCATGCTGAATCTTCATTACCTTTGGTAGACCAAGTTCAAGTAGACTGTAATAGTGACTTGGAGATTATGAATGCAAATAAGGGTTCTAGTAGTATAGGGTTAATATCTTGGATTATTTAAATTTTTGTTGTTGTTGACCTAAATTATATGGAAATAATAGAAAAAGAAGACAAATTTGTAAAATGCTACTTATTTAACTATGATAGGAAAAGTGTTTAATACTGCAGAAGGGGGGTGGTGTTTTACAATATGTAGTCAGAGAGTGAGATGCCTGTACAGCATATTCTCTGTGATATTTGAGAAATACGGTGTTTAATCAGCCTGGAACAGAGCCACAGAAATTTTTATTTATTTCTTCTTGAGGCTTGTTATCTTTGATGTTCTAAGTATGTTATGGCTTTAAGACTAGCTGTTAGACTTATTGAATTTAATACTTGGCCTTTATTATGGCTTTCTGGAAAGATTTCTCTACAAGTCATTTTGCAATTAACTTTTCATGTAAAAGCAAATTGCACGGTACATATGACCTACTTTGCAATGTTTCAAAAGAAAATCCAATTTCTAATAAGCGCTGTTCATTAAATAGTTTGCTGTTCTTTTTCTTTTAACTGAATATAAAAAAAAATCAAGCAATACTCTGTATAGAAGAGGTGTGGGATTTTTTCCCTCTCTACAAGTAACTTAGTACACTTTAGATCTGTGATTTTTATTTTTTAATTTTTTTTTTAATCCAAGTCAACAATCTAATTAAAAGGGGTTTGTGCTGAGGTTTGTACCATCTTACAAACTACATGCTATCACAGCAATGTTTCTTGAATACTCTCAAGTATGGGATCTTATGGGACCTCTTTTGTGGCTTAGCTGTTTTGCCTGCCTGTCCCAAAGCCAGTAGTGCTTTTTAACTGCTATTTATGTCTCAGTGTCTAAGTGGTTTGGGAGTTTTTCTACTTGTACGCCCTTGCCGTTGTCTGTGGAGGTGTCTCATAACTTCTTTCATCAATTTTTCCCTGGAATTACAATTTACCACACCTTGCAATGTGTTCTAGGATTTTCCAACTTTTTAGGCTTGATTTTTTTTTTTCTACCTCGACATTTTATTTTGTCTTTCCTAAAACCACTGTATCAGCTTGTTTTATCAAAGTTTAACAAACATCAACTTTGTCAGCTTAGGTGGGGAGTGTGCCTTTGAAGTCTGTCCCCAAGTGTCCCCAGTTCAGCTGGCTTTGGTTGACTTTGCAGAGCGCTCTTGGTGTGAATTAATTTGATTCATTCTGGATCAAAACAGGCTGGAAGAGATGCCCCAGGAGTGCACCAAACATGTTCCACTCACTAATGGGCAGCCAGTCCATGGCATCAGATGTTCTGTTGGCAGCTAACTTGAGTTAGAAACGTGTACAGGATGTTAGGCCCTCAGGACCAACTTTTTTTGTTTTACAAATGCACTGCTCTGACTGCATTACTTGCTGCTGCAGATGTGGCCTGTGAACTTTATCTGGGTGTTGAACTGAAGCCACTGGTGGATATTTAAAATGTTCTTTAGTTCACAAGCATTTACTCACTAAGAAAGGACAACTTTGGTCCGGTTTGGCAGATATTGTAGTTATTTTTTTTTTTCTGTAGTTGTTCTCTTGCTATTTTAAACCTCTTGTGTGGGGCACGTGTGGGAGTTCATTGTTGGAGTTGTTTAATATCAGATATATGCATTTTGTTCAAAAAGTATATATTGTGTGGCTGTATCGTATTTTGGGGGTGATATTTCTGAAACATTTTCTGATGGCCTAAAGTAATTGCCTGCTGTAGTGTCTCATGACTTCTGTATGTATTAAAAAGTCTTAAATGCTTTGAGATTTACAAACATAAATGCCACTTTTAATATTTAGTGTCCACCCTGCATGTCATCTTTCTCATTTCTACCACCTAGATTTGATTCCAGTATAGACAACTAGCAGATTCAATTTATAAGGTTTGGTTTAGTTTTAAAGCTGTCTAGATTTAATCAATGAAGCATTTTGCTATTTATCACTTGCAAAAGTTATTTTGATTTGAATTCTTTACTCTCAAGTTGACAAAGCTTTAAATCCCCTTATGTGTAAGAATCCAGACATTCCTTTCCTTGAAACAGTATTAAATTCAATCCAAGTCAGGACTACTGCACTAAACAACCAGGCACTTGCCCATGGATTAGTAAATATTTGCCCATGAGTTAGTAAGTATGACTAGCATATTCTGTTGTGAGCTGGATAGATTAGGTCCACTAATATGTCTTCTTGCTGCAATGGACAATCAGCTATACTTAATGTTGATGGACATCTAATCTGTTCTTTAAAAACATCCAGGATGGAAGTTCCAGTGCTTAACTGTCCTTAAGATTGCAAAGGGCTTTTTTTTAAAAATTATTATTTAGCCTAAGTCTCCTGTTTCTCAAATTTACTAGTATTTTCCATTCTGCATTAGCTTGAAGAGTAGTTTATGCTTTTCCTGTTACAGCGAAGTCTGGTGTCAAATCCCTACTTTAGTTGCTGCATTTTTTGAAATTTGGGTTTGTGTGTTCAATCTTTTGTCATAGATCATGATTATTTTTTAGAGCTTACTCTTCTCAAGAATCTCTTTAGTTTGTCACGTTTCTTGTGTGATGTCTGAAAGTTGAGAAAGAAGGTTCCAATGGAAATATTTGGTAGTATGTGGGGTCTCTAAAGTGGGTATAACAGATCAGGAAAGATTACTTCTGACGTTTGTACATCTTACCTATTCATATGGTGTATACAAGCATGAAGCTAGCTGTTAGGGAAGTAAATTACAATTTTAACTTTGGAGTGTTTTCTGTAGTTCGTGTCTGTCTCATATATATAACTACTGCTACATAGCTACTTATCTCCCACCGTTTGCCCTTGTAACTGATAATATGAAGCTTCATGCTTGTTATTACATTGAACAGAGATTGACCTGTTTGTATGATTCAGTTTTTTTCAGGGATAAACCCCCCTATATCTGACCTAACCAAGTGCTTTTTTTTTTTCTGTAATGATGAGTCTCGTTAGAAAAAATGGAAGCTTTTAGATCTTTTCCTCTGTGCTATTTGTCACATGTAAAAGAAAGTCTGATTTTACGTATGTCAAGTAATTTTTTATTGACGTGTAATATACTTTTACAGTTGTTACTGTTCATGTATTTTGGGGAGTTTCTGAAACTTCTGATGACTTCAAAGGAGTTGCTGTTTCTACGTTCTTGGCAAAACAGTGTACTGTTGTAAACTTTGAGAGCAAGGTAGAACTGTATCTTTGTGTCTTTAATAGCTTTTAATTCTTTCATTTTAGATGCTGGCATCACCATCAACATCAGGTCAGCTGTCTCAGTTTGGGGCAAGTTTATACGGGCAACAAAGTAAGAATTTTTTTATTTGTATGTTTATTTATGCTAAATGTGTTTTAGTTTCGTGCTCTTTGGATAGAGAACGTGTGTATGGCTTTGTTTTCTGGTGATTCTGAAAAAGACAGTATGCCTCCTTGTGTGATTTTTTTTTTTTCTGAAGGTACATTTTTGCTTTGCTTAGTATGCATTTTTTGAGTGTTTAGTATGCACAGTGTCATATATTGACACTATATAGCTGTTAAATATCCAAATATAAACACCCTATAAAAAATGTCTGTGATTTAACTGGGACTCTGAAGGAAAAAACTAAGGGCCAAAAGAACTCTAGTTCAGAAACATATGTAAGGAACAGAAGGAAACTATATCTTAAATTATAACTGATATTTCATGCTCTACAGGAGCAAATGAAATCTTGTGTATATGCTTGCAAACTTAGATTTGGCAAAGAACTATGCCAGTAATATTATTGCCTGCTGCAGTACTGTTTTTTCCTTTCCCATACCTTGAAGATTTTTTTCTGTATCTGCTAGTCTTGTGTATGCTATTGCAGTAGAAGACCTGTGGAGCAGCAGTCACAGTATGCGGTGCTAGCCACCAAACTTGAGGGCCAGCACTGAGAACTGAACCTCCTTGTAGCAGAGAGGTGCATCCAGAAAGTGACTCAGATACTGTTATACAAGCCAAATGGCTTTATGAACATCTCAACCTTATCACTGCACTCTTTTGAGTGTTTACAGCTTTCTTCCCAAGTGTGTCTGAATTGGATTTTTTAAAAAAGTGTCTTCAGAGTACTTTAAAGAGTGTGGGCTCTTTTTATCTGGACAAATGAAAAGCTATGTCTGCTAGATACATGGCCTTCACAAGTTCTTTTGGCTTTCTTCAAATAGTTTTAAAAATATAGTGATTGTTTACTATCTCAGTGGCTGTTGACGACTGACCATGTAATATAAACTGGCACTTGATTATGCTGCTGAGATTTATATGAGCAGTTTCTGGCCAGTCTGAATCTCATTTTTGGCTCTTGTCTTTTTTGATTCTGAGTCTGGCACTATGAAACTTCCAGACTTAACCGTGTAAAGATACTGAAGACATTTATTCATTCTGTTTATCACAATTATTTGTTGTTTATTTTTAAGATCAGCTGTTTTCATGAACTTTGCCATTAATTCAGGTTGTAGTGCCTAGGATATAATCTTTCTAATATGGAGACATGCATGGCTAAAATCTAGAAAGCAAATATTATTGCGGTTCAGGTTCTACTAAATATTGAGAAAAAGGGATGAGAAACTTCTGTGCTGAAGTCAATGCCTATGATTAAAGTACTTGTAGAACTCCCGTCCTCCCCCTTTTAGATTCGTAGCTGTCAGTCATTAAGCAAGATGCCATGTTCTAGAATTAATGTAACTTAAACTTAACTGTTTGGCAGGAAATTGGCCACTAAACTGATCGATCTCCAGTACAGTCCACGCAGTCTCTTGTCTCATTTTCAAAGCGGAAAAAAGGGAGCATAAGAAAAAAGGGTTTTTTTTTTTTTCTTATGGTGAATATTTTGACTGCCCCTGCTTGCCAGCCACAGTAATATGATTCTGCTTCTCTGTAACAGCCATACTCATTAAGAATTCTTGTTTAAAGAAAGCTGGCAATAAGAGATAACCATCTTAACAAAACAAATGCTTGCACAAAATTAACCTGAATGTTGTAATTACGTTGTTCAATGTACTATATCTAGTTTGGAAATGTATGTATTTTTCTTTACCATTTTATTTTTAAAATTCCATGTAATTGCTAATCAGCATGAAATATTATCTATTATACATATTTATGCTCATTGAAATTATTCTGATGCAGCAAATTGCCAAAATATTGACAGTGAACACCTCAATATAATCAGCATTTAATGAATTCTTAGAATGCTTGTAATAGCGAGTTACGCTGTGTTTTGATCTGAATGCGCAGAGATAAATTTCAGCGTTATCAAAATTTTGAGTGTTATTGCAAACTTCTTGGATTGCAAATTGTAGGGTAGGACATGGACAGACAGCAGTTCTTAAAGTGTGAGGCTAAACGATGGGAAGGTTTCTTCAGACCTTGTCCGTGATGACAGACATCTTAAGTGTATGCTATGTCTGTTCTTTGCATTCTTAGTATTTAATCGTGTTACACACTGGCATATTCAGCTCTTCTGCGGGGTTGATCTGCCATGGGAGAGTGCTGATCCATCCTAATATTTTTTTTATTTGATCTACAAGGTAAGGGGTTGAGTTCTGAGAGTGTACCTCAGGAGCCTTGTGCCAAAGCAATAGGGACCGTTACTTAGAGTTATCACATTTGATATGCTGTTTGTTTCTGTTGATATATTGCACTAAATGACTTTTTCGTGTCTTTGAACTTCGTTCTGAAACATCAGAAACACAGAAAAGCAAGTGAGAATGATGAGAAACTTCATAAAGTTTTTTGGACATTTTGAGACAGGGCAGCAACTGATTACCTTTTGCTGTTCTGAGTTAGAGTGATTTTTTTGTTTACCTCACTGAAGTGCTGACTTTATTTTGTCACACCCAGTTGTTTGTGTAGAAAATACTTTTGACTGCAATGTTAAAAATCTTCTGTGTATCTTTAAATGCTAATAGAGGGCAGTTAAAATTCTACATGATTTCTTTTCTCAAAAAACTGAACTTGACTTGATTGTGGACACTGAAGCTCTGTTATCAGAAAGAAGCAACTTAAACTTTACAGAGAAATGGCCTAAAAAGTTGCTTTTGTTGTCCTAGAAGCAGTGTTATTGTTAACTAAATATTAATAATTTTCTTTCTTTTTTAAAGATTTGCTTAATTTCTAACAAGGCAGATCAGGGTTCTCAATACTGGCCAAATATACACCAGTTAAAAGTCAAAAGTAATTAGTGTATTTCTTGAGTGCAGTTACTTTTTTTCTTGGAATGCTGCCTTTTTTAAGATAACTTGTAGATTTCCGTGTCCTCATCGAAAAGTCAAACTTAAAACTTTTCTCTCATATTATGCATCTCAAAGGAAACAATTCTGTTAGTTACACAAATAAAGAAATTCCTGAAGGAGCCTTTCTAAAGTTTAACAGAAATGGGGCTAAATTTGAGATAATTTGGCTTCTATTACGCCAAAAAGGACTAGATTTTACACAGCAGGGGCTAAATTTGAGATAATTTGGCTTCTATTATGCCAAAAAGGACTAGATTTTACACAGCAGTCTTTACACCTTTATGTAGGTTGTCAGCATAAATTGTTTCCATCTACACCTGATGGAGAATACGTTGTTCCTGATTGCTCTGTATCTCCACCCCTCTGAATTCTTTTTCAATAGGTGCACTAGGCCTTCCAATGAGGGGAATGAGCAACAATACCCCTCAGTTAAATCGCAGCTTATCACAAGGCACTCAGTTACCGAGCCACGTAACGCCAACAACAGGGGTACCAACAATGTCACTTCACACGCCTCCATCTCCGAGCAGGTATTTATTGATAGCCAATATTTCTGCAATTGTGTCTTTCTGCAGAGCACTTGTTAAATGTTCTGCATATTTTGCCTTGACTACTTTACAGTCTGATTAGTTTTTTTTTTTTTTAAAAAAAAAAAAAAAAAGAAAAGAGGTTTCTATTGACCACTGCCTATTAGGGAAATAATAGTCTAAACCAGTAAGATAGGACTTACTGTAAGACAGTATTTGATTTTTGTTTGTAAAGGACAAATTGCTGGCAAATTCTGCTTCAGAATTTAAGAGGCTGTTTTTTTTGATTGTTCTGTTAGATGTACAGTTAATATTTTTGTATGGATGTCGTACACCATGTAAGAATACTAAGGTGATGCGTCCAGTAAAAAAAGAGGTGTAATACCTTTTCAAATACATAATACCTAAGTGTTTATCTAAACCTGACCAAGGACTTGATTAGTATGTAATGGGTCATCTGATATTTCTGAAGAGATCCAAAACTACATTAATTATAGAGAGTAATCCAAACATGCTGTTTTGACGCTAAGCACAAATTAGGTTGCAACAGCTCAGAGTCCATTTTGCATTAGTAGTCTAAATGAGTAACCAAATACTATTGTACAGATTCATCTCTGTGGATGGTTTTTCTCTTTCAGGGGGATATTGCCTATGAATCCTAGGAATATGATGAACCACTCCCAGGTTGGTCAGGGCATTGGAATTCCCAGCAGGACAAACAGCATGAGCAGTTCAGGGTTAGGCAGCCCCAACAGAAGCTCTCCAAGCATAATATGTATGCCAAAGCAGCAGCCCTCTCGACAACCTTTTACTGTGAACAGGTAAGGCTGTTTAGTTAGACCATCCCTGTCGGCCATGGACATGCTTAAGTGCTGCTCTGGAATTCTAATTTTCATCTATTAGAATAAAGCTCGAAAGCTGCTTCATTTGTTCTCCTCTCCTGGCAATAAACTTTGAAGCCACTAGTAATATTCTCTTAAGCTTTTTGACGTCTTTTAGCTGAACAGTGTTTCTGACTATTGAATTTCTACTGTTGCTTTTTTAAAATATGTGGTGTTTCTCATATGTCCCCAAGTTTGATTTTGGAACATATCTTGCTTTTAGGGTATATACTTCCAATTTAAGACTGTTCACCTGTGAGTTGGGGAAGAAGTAAGGCAGGATTTAAAAACAACAGTTATTGTGGAAAAACAGTTAATTGCTTCAGACACAGTAGAGACCTATTATTTTACTACTTTAAATTCTGGAATAATATAGAGAACAGTGGTTTGCCATTGGCTTAAGGATTTGATGTTCATTTGGATGCCAAAAGCTTCTCAATCACTTCTCTTTTTGTAACTCTGGGCAAGATTTTAACGTCATAGTTCATCAGGCTTTAACTGTGCTTGCTGCTGTGTTAATGCTTAGTTCATACTGATAAACTTGTAGTAAAAATGTGTTAATTCTGGTTAATGTGTGTAGTCACAGCTTTGCACAGCTGACTGCTTTCCAGACTTTCCTGCTTTTCTTGATGTCTCAATCCAAAATGAAACAGTAAGGGCTGTTTCAACTTGGAATGCAATGCTTCCGGCTTTTCCACCAGGAAAACATTTGACGTTTTTATTTATGGAAACTTCTAAAATGTCATTTTCCACCCTGTTACAGGGGGAAATGAATGTTGTGCTTTCCCATAGGGCATAAATTCAGAATTTCACTCAGCTGAGGCCTACCTTTGGGCTTCTCAACATCTTCAGTTCACACAGAATGAATCAGATAATTTCTGAGGGTATCTTTCCAACCATAGTAGTCCTATGTGATACTTAGATATCTTCAAATATTTTTGCCTGACTGTGTGCAACTTTAATTTAGCTTATGTTCCTGTGTGGTAGAGACTATCCCTGTACTGGTAATAGCACCATGTGTACACGGTGATGATTGCACGCCATAACTGTTCGGCTTATAACTGAGTCATGATGAACATGATCACTAACATGATCCAGCTTCCCACCTGCAAATGAATGGATTGTGGTCTGACTTTTCGCTACTGCATTTACTGCTGCTTCATTTTTCTGGATGAAATTGCTGAGTAACCATCAAGTTTGTCATAACTTGTTGGTTGACAGATGGCTTAAGACACAGCGGCTATGAAAAAACTAAGTTAGTTTGAAGTCATTCCAGTTGTCTTGATCGAGCTGTGCCCACTGATGCATTTCAGAAGTATGAAGGAAAATAATTAGAAACAGAGGCTGATGTGGGTTGCTTAAGCTTGAAATAAGAAAGGTGTTTTAGGTTATGTTTTGCCCTTTAATGCCTTCCACTGAAAATTACAATGTATAACCTTTTGTCTGACTTCCTGGATTTTTTTCCACAGTATGTCTGGATTTGGGATGAACAGAAATCAGGCATTTGGAATGAATAACTCCTTATCGAGTAACATTTTTAATGGAACAGGTGAGTTTACTAGTTTACTCTGTCTGATCTTGATCTTAAAGTACAGTAGAGAGATTTTTTAACTAAATAAGTCTTAACTGAAAATACTTCCTTCTGTTGGAGTGCAACTTTAATTTTCAGCTGTTCTATAGAAATGCAGCGCCAAGAGCACTGCTATGCAACTGTTAACTACTCCATAACAGTGTATTTTAATACTTTTGAAGGCAAAGTTCAAGCATTCTGTAGAATACTCATTGTATATCACATGACTGTAGGTTATACCTAGTCAGTTAGAAATGCAAAATAGTTTATGGAATTGAACAGAGGATTAGAGATGAAAAAGATTTATCTGTTGTCTATGAAAACATTATATAGGGTTAAAACAGCCTAAAAGTATTTTTTGAAATCTCAAACTCCTTTTGAACAGCTAATTTATAATGTGATCCTTTCAGTCGGTTGTTCCATTTGTGTTTTTTCTCTGGGAATCACTTCATCAGCTGAAGTTAATGAAGCAGAGAGGGGAAGATATCGTGCTCCTTGTTGCTGCTGCTAGTATGGGTTATTGTCTTCTCTTAAATTTATTCTTGATAGCCCCTTAAATTTTAAACAGGCTACCTATCATGATACTGTAATTTTGATGATCTGCCTGTATTTTACGCATGCAGTCTTTAATCCAAAATGAGTAGATGTTTTTTACTAATTACTGCTGACTAGCTGTTGTTTATAGACAAACTTCAAACATCCTGATGGTCTTTAGGCTCGTCTGATAGTGCAGAAGTGGTTGTTATTTGTAATAACTATAGTAAGAGTAAAAAGATTGACTAGAGGAAAGAAAATATATCCTCAGTTTATCTTGCACATAATGATGTCTTTGAGTAAAAAACTTAAGGAAACTCGTAATATCTGCTTTTATTGTAGATGGAAGTGAAAATGTGACAGGACTGGACCTCTCAGATTTTCCAGCACTAGCAGACAGAAACAGAAGGGAAGGAAGTGGCAATCCAACTCCATTAATAAATCCTCTAGCTGGAAGGGCACCCTATGGTAAGGCTATAGGTTTGAAAGCTCCTTGAATGAAATAAGTCTTTGCTTGATTCACCTTTTGCTACTTGTAAGACAGTAGTCTTTTCAAAAATGCCAGATACTTCAGCTCCTAAGTCCCACTTTTGTAAATAAGTAGCCAATATCTCTGTGATTGGAGATTCACCTCAGGTGATTTTGTAAGCATTAGAACTGCTCTGTTCTATTTTCACTGTCAATAGAGGTTGTTGGGGTTTCCCGTCTGTATGATTACTCTGCAGCTGCTCGCTCTTGACATTTCTTAGGCAGTAGGTTGTATTTCTAGTTGCGTGTGTAAAAGAACTGTCAGGGTCTGAGTAGTAAATTTTAGAAATAATATTTGATTACTAGAGATGTTACTGTGTAGAAAGTCAACAGCTGTAAACATAATGTATATTTTCATCATTTACTGGCAGTACTTGTTGTAGTACTGTTGGCTGTCACTCTTACGATGAACATCACATTTAAAAAAATACCTGTAAGCATCAACTATTAGCAGTTAGATTCCAAGTATGTGTCTTATAATTCTTGCTGAACAGCTTAAAAAATAATAAAAAGAAAAACTCTAAGGTGGACACAAATCTTATTATTTGGGACTGGAAAAAAAATGAAATAAACTTAGCATGAAGCACAACACTTTGTTATTGCTTTAGTATATTTTATCATGCACATTGCATCAGCTACTCTAAAAAGTTGCTTTTATAACCTGAAGTTATTTTTGTGACACTTGTCAGATTTCTAGCTAAAAATACCCCAGTGTTTTCTAACTATAAAAGGCTAGTGTTTTTCAGAGGTATCTCAAACTTTATTGGAGACAAATAATAGATATGGCATTATCAGGAGAAAGTAGCCCCATGAACTGGGTGTAACCAGGGCCCTCTGCTTAAGATAGCTGTGAGAGCTAAACCGAGTTCAACTCACATGCACTTAGCACAGGGGAAAGTCACTTCCCCAGTTAAGTACTGAAAAGTCACACTGAGAGTGGAGATCTAATACTGGTGGCTTACATGAGATTGGGTCTGTCTCTGAAAGAGAAGCTTTTTTATGGAAAATTGACAGAAGGCAGAAAAGAGCCACACAGGTGTACTTGCAGTATGGAGCTGGAGTTCAGCATTCAGCAGCACTGCGGCATGTAACAAATCTATAGTTGCTCCTCTGCTTACACCACTTCCTTGTTTTGGTTCTAGGCTAGCTGTTCGCATGTTTGTGTGGTAAACCTGTGAAGAAATTTCTCTGTCTGGAGAGTTATATTGGGTATCTGTTTAATGCAGGGGATGAATATGGTGGTAGAAACAAATGAGAAATAGGGATATAAGGTGCGCTGGACACCAACAAAAGGTTGAGAGTGCTTTTGGTTGTGGTCATGAAAAAGAAGGTTTGAAACTGAGCAGGGACGTACTTTCTTCATGCTTAGCTTATTTAGGAAAACTAGACATCAAACAGAGAATATTTGATAGTTAATTCATTATCAGTGTGATTCATCTGCTGGGTGAAATCGTAACAACTCTGGATGAATAGAGTTGAACAGCAGAAACAAGATTAACTCAGTGGGTTTTTTTTCCTAAATAAAGAAAATTTGATCTCTAACTTCAGAATGCTAGAGACACATATATTGTCAGGCTCTGAACAATTTTAGATCTCGTATATCTATTGAGAATCTCTGAAAAGTAGGCCCTACACTACTTCGGTCTTCTATTCCTCTAGTACATTTCTGTATACAACCAAATTACTGTATTACTACTTTGTCTCTCTGCAGAGTATTTGCCCTTGGTTATGGGGCGTGGGGCTTTTCTTTGGTCATTTTTTTGTATTTGCTTTTTTTGATTTGGATTTTGTTTTTTAAAACTAGCATAAAAAAAAAGAATGCAAGAATGTTGTTTTTCAGTAGTCAGAATCCATGTTCCAATGTGACTGGCCTACTTTTTTTAAATTAGGGTCAGAGCACTGAGAGTTGCAGGCTAAATGCTTTCAGTTTTCATACTGAAAGTAGGAGTCGTTCTTATGTCACAGGCAAGTATTTCATTTGTGATAGGTTCTGTTGCAAGTTAGCTGGGCATCCTTTAAGACTACATGCTTCGGAAGAGGTTATGCTAAGAAATTCTTTGTGCAGTTAGGGGATGGAGGGAAAATGTATTATAATCTTAAAAGCAGTACATCTTTCCTTCATCAGTGGATTTGCTTAAATAATGCTTTAATAAGGCTTTTAAAGATTATTTGATTATTTAGATAAGCAAACTGTTGCTGTTCCTGGTAAAAGTACTGGGCTTCCTTCTTAAAGCAGTGGATGGGTCTATGTATTTAACCTAGAGTATTTCTTAGCTACCATTTAAATGAGAGACTTTAGTCAAATATGTGGGGTTATTTTAAAAGAATGTGCTTTGTTTTGGTTTACTCGGCTTTTTGAAAGCTACTTCTGCTATACAGCTTGCATATAGTGAAATGGACAGTAAGCAAGATCAACAGCAGTGAATTTCTTCCTTAGCAGTCATTTAATGTTATTCCTGCTTTCATTTTGATGATAGTTGGAATGGTAACAAAACCAGCAAGTGAGCAGTCCCAGGACTTTTCAATACACAATGAAGATTTTCCAGCATTACCAGGCTCCAGCTACAAAGACCCAACATCAAGTAATGATGACAATAAATCTGTAAGTAAACGTTAAATCTCCTTTTAAGTATTTATACTTCTTCTGATCACCGTATTTTAAAATGGGCAATGACTATATTTATAATACGAGATTTTCAAATTTGCCTCTCCAAATTAATGAGAAATTTTATATAGGCAACGTTTCATATAAAATATGTAAATGTAATTTCTCAGAAAGTATTTCTGTGACTGAATAGTCACTGTAACCTTGCTTTCTTAATTCTTGACTTCTGGGTTTCCTTGTGTGTTTGGAGTAGAAGCCAGGGAGGAACTCGCAAGAGCACCTCAAAATTTATTTTTGAGAATGTCTTTATATTTTTTAAGGTCTGCAGTAATTTCTTTTTCTACCAATTCTAGCTCATTTGTCACTGTTGGTGCCTCTCATCAGTAGTAGTAATTTATATATTGTAACATCTTCGTTCAAAGCTGTCAAATCCATTAAAAGTTAGGTGTTGCTATCACTTCCAAGGTAAAATACTTGATGGGGAAATGAAATCACAGAGAACAAGCTCTTTTAAGAGACACCATTGCATTCATGGTATGTTGTAAACTAGTGGGATATGCTGCATCTTAAGTGTTGTTGTAATTATTTTGCATTAGATATATAGCTTAGATCATAAGATTATGGATTTTTTCATTGTTTGCTCTGAAAGATTTGTAATAAAAATTGAGGGTTTCTTACAAATGGTAGGTGATTAAAATTTGGATAACAGAACAATTTCCTACAGTATTTGACAAAACTTTCTAGTTTCCGATTGTTTAATTACTTATAATTGCAAAAAATGTTAATCACGATGGGATAAATACTGTTTAGAAGGTAGTAGAAGTGACTACGAAGTCATGTGAAAACTGCAAAGTGTAACTGTTTGAAAAAGGGATAGGGGGGAAACCTCACCCCCAAGTGTTGTGACCAAGTTTGTCACGTGGAAAGTATTCTGATATAGTTAGCATTGAGTACCATAAGGAATGAGGGAGGGAGTGTAATTGTGTTGTGTTGCTGCAGACTTGTTTTAAAGAATAATAAAGAGTAAGAGATAACAGTTATGGAAGACATTTTTTGTCAGTATATGGGCTCCTGGAGCGCAGTCACAGGTTTTTTACCAGATGTAGTGTTTACATCTGTCTCCTGATAGTTGCATAAGTGCCAACTGTATGTTACTTGCGCCTGAAATTGTCTTGAGTTATCATCTGTTGTTACGTCATGGAGTGTTAAGCAGGAGCAAGACTGTGTGGGGCAAAATACATGATGTCGTGAGTTAAAGTATCCTCTAGTCACAGGCACTCAGGATATCTATTGTGTGCTCACACTCCACTGTGAAATATTTTCTTATCCTTTTAGACAGCGAGCTGTGGCTTATTAATAGGTTGTTTATGATAGGTATACTTAAAGAAGTGGTAAATATTACATAATGTTTTCCAGCAGAACTCAAGATCTTCCGCTTGGTTGTATTCTAGGGCCTAATTTATTAGACTTTACTGGCTTAGAGCACTTGACTGAAAGCTACAGTCAACAAGTTTTTCCATATTAGCTTGTTTCCATCGTACCAACTCTGCAAATTATTTTTAATAGAATTTGAGTACAACAGGCAAAACATCATCCAGCACAGATGGGCCCAAGTTTCCTGGAGATAAAAGTTCAACTACGCAAAACAACAACCAGCAGAAAAAAGGGATCCAGGTGTTACCTGATGGTATGTGTCATTCCTCATTTTCTTCTTTAGAAATTTAGACAGTCATTTAGATCACCTTGTTAATTCCTCCACTTCTTGAAGGAGAAAATTAATTTGTTTTTCTTGCCCAGGTCGGGTTACCAACATTCCTCAAGGGATGGTGACGGACCAGTTTGGAATGATTGGCTTGTTAACATTCATCAGGGCAGCAGAGACAGATCCAGGAATGGTACATCTTGCATTAGGAAGTGATTTAACAACACTAGGTCTCAATCTCAACTCTCCTGAGTAAGTTTCTGGGTTTTAGTACTATCTTAAGTTTTGGGTTTATTATGCTGCCAAGTGTAGGCTCGCTTGGCTGATATGACTATCAATCCCATAAGATATTTTGCCAAATAAAATTTGAAAATGTAATGACAGTAAAATAAAATTTTCATAAACAAGAGAATTGTGCTTTTAAGTCATACTGAGATCTTGTGATGCAGGCTTTTCATAAACCTAGTGACTTTGCTTATTCTGCTAACTTCTTTAGGACTTTCTTCAAGGACTTGACAGTATGTTGTTAATAAATTTAATATATACGCTGTTTTTCAAACAGTAATATTCCTTGAGGTTACCTGCACTTACCTCTCAGCCATTTGGGGGGTAAATTTGATTTATATTGGTATAATAATGAACAGAATATCTGCAGTGCTATCCATAACATCAATTGATTTAAATGAAAATGTAGTCTGCCATCTTGCCTTATGTTGAACATTCTTTGCTTGCTTTGTGGATTGTCGTTTGAAAAACTAAACATGTTTCACATATGGAAAATAGAGATTTTCTACCATGTGAGGTATTTCTGATAGTAAAAATACCTGTTTGACTTGCACATTTGTTGTGCTAAGTGTTTTTATAAAAACAAAGATTGAGAATTCTATTTATATTTCTAATGGTTTCAATTAACCCTTCTAACTCCTGGTTTTATATAGATTTTCTGTGCAGGTAGGTCAAGATTTATTTCAGTTGTTGAAAGAATGATTATGTATTGCCTGTACAGTCCAGTATTTCTTTGTTAAGAACTATGCTTCTAATTCTTTAGGGTAACTTAAAATTCTACATAAACATACATTTATAAAATTTGTCATTACTTCATTTAATTCTTTAGAGATTATGTAGCTGTTTGTTCATGTTCTGAAGCTTTCTGAAATATTAAAAAATACTGTAGGCTGTCCTGTATTCCCTTGAAAAGTGTTGAATTCATAGAGTTGTATTTGTATTGTAGAGGGAACACCGTGCACAAACTGAAGTTTTTATTGCCTACAGAGGTACAGTTTGAGTCTAAAACCCTGGACTGCTTGCCCCAGGAAACCAAATCTCTAGGGCATGCATGATGCTCCCCCTCCTGGGGCAGTGCCTTCCATTATTTCAGTAGAAGGAATGGTTTCTTTATTTTCAACTTTGCAGATTTTGCCACTGAAATCTTCCTTCAGGCTCTAAAGCCTAATTTTTTTTGTTAACAGTAAGATTAGTTAGCTTAGAGTAAGATGGACACTGCCTGATCAGTATAGTTTTTGACCCACAAAGCTCAGCTGGGAGTTGTTTGTGTTCAGGTAATGTAGATTTCTCATTTTTGTGATTAAAATCATCACGCCTTGGACAAGAAGAAAGCAAAGGTGTGATAGGGAATACCATACTCAAGTTTCATTTACAGAATTTGCCATTATAGCGTGCTGACATGGATGACTAAAAGCAGGCTGTAGCTACCTGTCAAAAGTACATTTTGCTGAGTCTTTTTTCACTTCTTTACCTGTTAACTAGAAAGCACATCCTTCAGTATATCAGTCATTGTAGTAGACTTAGAAGGTTCATAATTTTCTTTTAATTAAATTAATGGCTCAACTTTTGTAATATATATTAACAAAATCTGAATGACAGAAAAATATTAAATCATAATAATCTTATGTTCATGTTGTGCTGGAATTCAGTTTATTTGTTGTCACTGAAATTTAGGAGAAGAGTAAAATCTTTACTGGTTAATTTAAAAAAATAAAATCTGCCAGTGTAAGCTTTTCCTCCCCTTATAAATCATAGGCTAATACAGGCTGGTGGCAGCTGTTCCTGCACAAATTGAAACCCTTTGTAAAATTGGATCCCTAAGAAGGGCTGGGATCCCTGGCACTTACAGAATGACAGACTGAAAAGGAAAACTTGGCTCTGAAGATTCCCTTGACAATTTATATGCAATTTTACACCATATCTTAAAAAGAAAATTAATAAATATAACTATTTTAGGGAAGTGGGCTGGAAAATTCCTTTTTCCTTTCTTCTCAGCTCAGGTGATGATATGGGTTGTGTGGCATGAGTTTTAGGTTTGCAAGGTTGGTTTTGGGGATCTTCTGTTTGTTTGGTTTGGGTTTTGGTTTTAATTTTGATAAATCTTTGCTTTTCTTCAGAAATCTTTATCCCAAATTTGCGTCACCCTGGGCATCATCGCCTTGTCGACCTCAAGACATAGGTAAGAGAGAAATACCTATTTAATTCGATATTAATATATGCAAGTTTATATTAATTTACGTGTCTTAATAGTTGCATCAATTCCGATTCTTTTTTAGACTTCCATGTTCCATCTGAATACTTAACTAACATTCACATTAGGGATAAGGTGAGTACGTGTGTGTACTTATTTTTTGTTAATTTATTACTAGTAATTTTCTAAATTTTCTTTCAGATAGGTAATATTCAGAATTAGTGCATTTTATGGATGCCCTCACTCTTTTTAGCAACAATGATGCGTTAACCATCTAACTGGACACATCGTGTACTCTTTCCATCTTAGAAAAAGAAAGGGATGACAGAACTGAGAATGGGCATGGTTAGCTGAAGAACATAGTATATTTCTAAGAGTATGCCTTTCATGCATTGTGGAAGGTTTGTTATAATCCATATATAGTAATATTCCAATGCCATATTAAATTGAGGTATTTCTTCTTGAGGTAAGCTCAGAATTGCAGTTCTGTTGCTCTCCATGTCTGCATTAATAGTGATCTTTTTCTTAAATGTATTTTCTTTCAACTTTTGTAATTCTGTAGGAGAGATCACAGAAATATCGTAAGAAGTTGTAGTAATGTTACTTAATAGAGTGTGAAGTGAGAAAATTGGATTTTTTTCTTTAAATTAAAAAATAATTAGATAAATGAGGAGACACACGGGTGCAGTGGAGAAAAACTGTCTTACTGATTCATTACTTCTGCTTGTTTTTCTGTTGTATCTTTTAAGTTGGAAAGGTTAACGTAAAAGTGAAGAAAAATTATTGTTTCAATAATTATTACTCTTGTTATATTAGAGTATCATTTGCAACACACTTAGGATGGAAGCACGTTCTGGATGTATCCTTGTGTTATTTAAGTGGGATAGTATGTCTTAAAACCTTTATCTATTGTGATTTTTCATCCTCATTTTCTTCAATCTTTTGCAGCTGGCTGCAATAAAACTTGGCCGATATGGAGAAGATCTCCTGTTTTATCTCTATTACATGAATGGAGGAGATGTATTACAGCTATTAGCAGCAGTAGAGCTGTACGTTCAAACTATTTTGTCAGTCTTATATGATTTAATCTATTGCAGTAATGAAGTAGTAGATGTGAAAAAACCCCAACAAGTTGGATACTGAAAACAGAAGCTCAGTCAATCTAAAGCTGGAAACGGTTTTTAAATACCTCCTCCAACCTTGGTTCTATTTTGTACTATTTTTTTCCATTCATATTGCAGAAATCAAAAGCCTGTCTTGTAAATTTTGCATTATTATGAAGCACTGCGAACAAGTGGCAAGTGTCAGTCATCAATAAGCATCTAACTTATCATCAGCAAAGTGAAAACCAGTAAATAATCATAAAAAGAATTTGTTGTTTGAACATACCAGACTTTACTTAAAGTTGCATACATGATTAGTTTGCAGTATAATAATTGTGTGGAAGAGGTATGAGATCACAGGTATAACGATGTTTTAGAAATTTTGTTTTCATTTAGAATGCATTGTGTAGCTTTGATCACAACCTATAAAACTGTGATTTTTGAAGTCAAATTCAGATAGCTAACACTAAAAATTATTTTTTCCTTCCTATTAAAAATGAAAGATTTAACCGGGATTGGAGATACCACAAAGAAGAACGAGTATGGATCACCAGGGCACCCGGCATGGAGCCAACAATGAAAACCAATACGTACGAGAGGGGAACATATTACTTCTTTGACTGTCTTAACTGGAGGAAAGTAGCTAAGGTATCACTTTTCCCTTCTGCGGATTTTTCAAGTCTGTCAACCATGTATTTTTAAAAGGGCAAAAAGTAAAACCCAATCTCTTCCTCAAAAATCTCCAACTGTTTAACCTCCTATTGTTTTTAAATTCATTATCTTAATTTCTGATGCGTTAGGGAATAGAGATTGCCTAGAACACTGGATTGTTTGTGGAAAAGGAGGAGATGTGTCTTTATTGGCTGTGTTCTTCAGGAGGCACAAGGAGGTAAAGTTTAGATCAAAAGTTTCAAGTACGGAATTATAGAATAGGAAGCATTATTTGGCACTTCAGAAACTGCTTGCACATTTTTTATTGTGTTGCTTTAGAAGATTCAATATGAAGCTACTGCCTCTCACTTAGGAGAATTTAAAAATAGGTATGAGGGGTTGTTTTTGGGAGGGAGTTGTTTTTGTTTGGTTTGGTGTTTTGTTTTTTTTAGATATTGTCTCTCCTTGAGCATACTGCAGGATTTTGTGTTCTATTTGAACATCAGAGCGCTTTGAAATAAATCACTTCTAGGTTGGAGGCATATTTTCATGGTACTTATTTTTTGTATTCTAGGGCAAGAGGCATTAAAACAAATCTGAAAGCTATGGTCTTCTCCCTTCCCACTGCTGATAATCTGTTCCTTTCTGTCAGTGAATACTGTCTGTAATGTTCACCCTTTACTTGTTAGATGAAGAAATTCATACAGTTGTGCTTCCTTTTCTCCACCTTCCCCTAAAGATAATATTCAGTATCCTCCAACTTCTAAGACCACCCAGTTCCAGACATCTTGTACAATACCTTTTCCTTGCTGAATCCAAACTTCTTGTAGTTCCTTTTCTCCATTAAAGCAAAGGTTTTTCTAATGCAGAAGGTGCCAAAACGCTACTTGAGAGTGCTAATGTTCACTAAACTGGCAAGAGATGCGTTGTCTTGAAAACAGCCTGCTCTACAAGGTGGTACCTTCAGCTGGAGCTGAAAAAATCGATTCACAATATACATATAACTGTTACAACTACCTAGATGCTACTTGAGTTAAATAGGTAATAAAGAATCTCATTCCCCACTGAAGTTTGGTTATACGAGAATTTTATGGATGTGGCATGATTTTGCTTGAAGTTTTAACCAATACATTAGATTGAAAGACCAAACGTAAAACTTCTGTGTCAGAATTTCTGTAGGTAGAGTATCACACTTTTACTTTTCTCTAAAAAAAGCATTTAACAGATCAGACCAGATTAATCTTGATGCCTTGAACTCAACACATGTGATTCCAACATGTTGGAACTATGTTTTATGATTCCATGTGCTTAGGTATTTCCTTTAATCACAGGTCTTTTCACCTGGAGCTTAAAATATTGTTTGCTGCAAAAGCATTTCATTTCTGTGAACAATTTGCATCTATACACTTGGAGATTATGAAATATTGCATTAAATAGTTACATGTCTGTTGCTGTGTTTTCAAACACCAACTTTAAGTTAAAAGGAATGGAGTTCAGTGTTGTCCCCTCTGCATTACATATATTGAAGTTCATCATCATCTAGAGTTTAAATAAAATGATGCTGTTTTTTCTTTATTCCCCTCCCCCTCCAGTAAACTTGCTTAGTCTATGCAAACTCCCCTCAGAAATTAATGTTTTAGTTGCCCCAAATGATATGGGAGGCTTTTCAGTCCATTTGCACATGACTCATTGTCTCTGCTGCCTTTCCTGGGACCAAAAGGAAACCGAGATTTTTTAACCAAAGTTTGTAATGGCAAGGCCTACTCTTATGTTTTTTTCATACATGCAAGGTAATGTCAGAACTCTAAAGCAAAAGCATCACTCCCCTCAAAAGAATACCCAAACAGAAGGAAAGTTTTAATTTCTACTTGAATGACTTATTTGCTGTTTAGTATACTTTCTTAGGTTTCCCAGGGTGCTGTGTAAAGCTATTTTATTACCATATAAGATCATCAGAGGGGAAGTAGCTTTTGAAAGTGTAGATCTCTACTTTGGAGTCAACTGAGTATGTTCCATTTATTTGTGAGCAATAAAAGGCTTGTGTAGGTTTGTATATCAGTGGATAGGGTTTTACCCTGCGTGGAAACATTCCTTAAACTAGGAGGAAATGGTGCCCATTGTTTAAGGATATTAACATTTTTAGTGTCTCCTTGATTTCTACCTGTAGTAAAGATGCTACTTGATTTTTAAGCGTTACTTCTGAAGACAGTATTTTCTCTTAGTGGTGTCCTGGAATTCAGCATCCAGTGCTTGAGTTGTTAATGAGCATACCATGTCCTTCCTTGTCTGGTTTTATCTAGTAGGTCTTCTTGGAGGTAACTGCAGTAAAAGACAGAAATCACTGCTGTTCTTTGCATGATTTTGCCCAAGATCTACACAGATTTTCTTCTCATTGCTTTGCATACTGAAAATAATTCAGAAGCAGTTGGTATCTGGTAAGGAGAGGGATAAAGTTTTCTATCTGCAGTGTAAGCTAACAAGGAACGCGATCTTCTCCAACCCCCGCCGGTGTCCATAGGAAGAGATGATAGCTTTTCTTTTAAGCGTGTGCATTTCTTAAATGTAAAGATTGGAACTGCAATATTAGTTTGAAATCTTCATGTAATTTTAATTTGATGCAAAATACAGCAGGCAAGTTGAGTATTGATTACAGGAAGCTGGAGAAGGATTTGGGGGAAATTGCTGTTGTTACATGGAAAAAGAATCACTTGCTAGAAATAATTCTGTGACATTTCCATCTATGATAAATAAATAAGAACTTAGATGTATGTTGGGTATGATCTGGGCATTATATTAGTTAGGATATTAGCTTCTGGAGTTGACATTTCCTTGGAGGAAGAGTAACACAGACTTACCACAAGAATGGCAGTACGTGGTAACTCCACGTTGCTTTGAGTGCAAACGAAATTATGGCAAAGTAATGTTTTCTAACAAATGCAGAAGTATTAATTAATGTTTCAAGAAATTAAAAATACGAGAAGCCAGGGAAAGAAAGAAAATTCTGATAAATTAGGATCTCTAACTGCTACATTGTTAGTGAATATTGGGAAATCAGGTCTTTAGAAGGCCACGAGAGTAATTGCTGCTTAATGGTTACATTAGTCCTTCCTTGCAGCGGTCAGGCAAGACTTTTTTTTTCTGGTAAATTACTGTCTTACATAGGCAAATTAAATTGTTTTTCAAGGTGCTTTATAAATTTGTCTGTTGCTCCAGTGTATATGCTAAAATGTAAGGCAGCACATGTTTCGATGTGTTGCGCTTTGCGGAAAATGGTGCATTGTGAGGTTATGTATTTATTTTACCTATTTTAAATTATGCTGCATTACAGTAGATACAGAGAAATACAACTGTTTACTCTTATATTTAATAATATTTTCTAACTTCGTAAACACATAAAACAGATGTAGTTTAACATATTTTTTTATTGTGTCCTAGATTGGCTTTGACAAAGCCCCGTAAACTGAGTAGCTTCTTTCAAGAAAATATCAAATAAATCTATTTATCTCTTTTTATTATTATTATTAAGTTTTAGGCTCTATTTTTATATTCCTAATAGGTAATAGACTAAAGAAGGAAATGCAGCAAAATAGCTGAGTAATGAGACAGTTCCTAAACTGTTAGGAAATAAAATCAAATTAATTTTATGTTGATGCATGGTAGTAAATAGTGAAAAAAATAGGAATTACAATGAACTTCAATCTCACCTTAAATTCAAAAGAAAATGTAGGAAAATACTGATTACAGATATGTCTATATGTATGGTTTTTCATTTAGGGCGTGTGGGAAGTACAGACACTTAGATTTTTTTCACCCTACTTTAAATAATCTGAAGTAAATGTCTGGAATTTCTCCTTAGAAAAGGAAGGAAAACTAATCCCGTTTAAGGAACAGGAATAAAAGCCCTTTTTCTTTGATTTTGTAGTTATAAAATGTGCAATTCTTTATGGGAGACGAGGTTAAATTTCCAAGTGCTTCTTTGCTTGTAAAGATTGCTGCCTATATTAACTATTTCCTTTCCCTTTAAGAGCAGTGTTAATTGAAATACTCTTATAAGTGCTATAAAGTCAAGTTTATTCTTCTAATAGAGATTTGCCGTAACATTTTAATTTGAATTTGGGGGGTTGCATCCATCTTTAAGCCAGTATAAATTCTGCTTTTTCAGTCCCATTTGGAATTTTTGAGCTAGCCATGGGATTTCTGCCATCTCCTTTGATGGACTTGTCCAGAATACTTTTGTCCTCAGGACACTTCCTATTCTGCCAGCTCCTTGGTTTGTTTTTCTCTGTTAATGCTACGGATTACCTTAAGCAGTTCTCTTCTGTCTTGAGTGTTCTTACCTACGATTGTTTGTACACACACAGACTGATCTAACTTTACCATCAAAACAAGTTTTCAGTAGGACATGAGAAATGGTTGATATCTTTGCATAGAACAATCTATTTAGTGTCACACATGTGCTATACGTTTCCACACACATTTTGTATTCATTATTCTTGGTTAATAAAAAGTATTTTTAATAATTACTTCCATGTGGAAAATTAAACAATCTAACATTGTTTGTCAATTGATAAATGGCTTTTTCTGACATATTATTTGTATCTGTTTATAAAAAAAAATATCAGTGATACTGTTCACATCCTAAACCACAGTGGCCCCTGGAATCAAAAGCAAAAACATAACGTATACCTGTAATACAAGTGTTTTTCTATATGTAATAAATAATTACCTTTTAGTTTTCAAAAATACTTGGTCAACGAGTTCTTTTTTTGGTATTTTCTTATATGACTCTAGATATTCTTGCACACTATTCAGCGTTGGACTTGAGCATTTCTGATGCTGGGATGCAGATAAAATGGCTGTTTTAAGACCGTTTATTTTAAAAATTAATGATAGTTTGAAGTATCAACTCATGTACATGTAAAAAAAAATTGGTAGGGAATCTCATTCCCTCTTCTAAATGAGAGGCTTCCAACTTGTGGCCCACAAAGGACCACTCAAGCTCCTGAGCATTTTTCAGATACACACCTTGCTTGCAGCTACTTCTGCCAGTAGAGGCATGTGAACACTTTGAGTTTGGCAAGCCAGATTTTTAGGCTACTGATGCTGTCTTCCTAGTTTAAGTAGCCATTTTCCATGGATAGTTTCCAGGGCATTTCAGAGCACATGGAGGTTCAGGTGACTGATTGACCTGTATTAACCCTTCTCTTTGTTTACAATTTTGTTAAAGAAGCACTTCCCCAACAACTGACCATAGATTGATAGTAACCTGCAGACCCTTCCATGATTATGTGCAAAATGGAAACTTTGAAAGACATGAATGTGAGAGAAGTTTAAGTACTATTTTTTGATAAAATTACTTCAGAATTAGTGAAGACCCACCTAGCCTAAACCAGCCGTTGACACCAAAATACCCCCGTAGATTTGTACACCTTGATCTTGCTTCTGACAAAAGGAGGGAGCAGGCATCTCTTCAGTATAACACATGTGGATGCATTCACACAAAAAGAGAACATACACCAGCTGGCATGCAGTGTTAATTAGGAATGCCAAAAGCAATTAACTCGTGTGTATAACCTGACAAAGCCCAAACAAACCCACTATCAAAAAAAGAAAAAGAAAAGAAAAAAAAGCCCTTGGTTGGAATTGAGAGCAGGGAACCAGAAGTGAAGCAGATGTGCAGCATTTCAGTGCAGATGGCTGTAAACTCACATAGGTTTTTCCAGGATTTTCCAGGTTCAGAGACAGTGTTCTCTGGGGAATAGAGGCTTACTGAATGCTTAGCACTTTCCCCTACTTTGTTTCCTGGCCATGCTGAATGTTCTTTCTATGCTAGGTGGACCTTGTTGTGCCTTAAAGAAGAAAGGTCTGAGAGTTAGATTTCTGAGATTTTATTTCTTGTCTTGCATGGATTTGGTCTTTAATTTACTTTGACTGCCTGTAAAAGCTGACAATATTACACTATTTAATCACTTTCAGGAGTGTTCTAAAATAATAATCTGTTCATTACATTTAGTGTGTTCCTCTGTATATAAAAATAGTGGGGTAAGTTTGCTCTGCAGATACAGGTGATGTTCTGCTGGGGTTCTCCAGAGTTAGGCAAAATAAATTGCTGTGCACGTCTGAAATAGCTGCTGTTGAATTACCAAGTAGCAGCATTAAAGAGCAATTCTGAAACTTCTGCTTACTCTGCTTCTTGAATAAAGATAAAATGGGGATGCGAGACAGTTAAACTGCCTAAAGGACCTGAAAAATATAAGTCTTAAGTCCTTGTACATTTTTGCATGAATGAAGTAATAAGCACCAAATGTCAAAGTGCATTAATTAGGATTGTGTGCACAAATTAAGGTCACGGGGAAGGAAACTACATTTTTCACTGGAATAATCGGGATGTATTTAGACATTAGGGTTGGTTACAATCCTGTTGGTAGTAGATGCAATAGTCAGAATTCCTACTGGATCAGTGAGATGTTTTGCAGTTATGCAAACCAGACAAACAAAAGTCAAGTGGTTTTGCCAGTGAGACAGTAAAGCTGCTTATTTATGAACAAGTAGCCTGTGTGGCATCATAGCACATGGTTAAAGATTTTTATTCCTTGTGGTGGTACTGGCAGAATTTCTCCAGAATGTTGTTGGCAAAGCAGGATATCGGAGCAGGGATGCATAGAAGGGCTGGGTGAGTCTGAAGCTTAAATCTGGGTACAAAACGTGATGGAATATTTTGCTAAACTCTGTCTTCAATATGTTTCAGTAGTTTGCTGCTAGCATTCTAGCTAATATTTGCCAATTTTGTGCTAAGAAGGAGAAACTTAACCTATTTAACTTACAATTGGTCTGGTATGGCACAAAATATCCCAGAACTTCAGGCCATCCAAAATAATGCTTTTGTATATCTGAACTGTAGAGAAACAGAAGCCTTTGTTTATAATTCACCTCATGCCGTTATTGTATGTTTGTGGATTTTGTGTGTGTACATAAAGTTGTTCAAGACCGTAATTGGGGTTCTGAGAGCGATGTAACCTCAAAAAGAATAGGAGAGCCTTCATGTTGCAGGTGTTAGTGGCTTAGGACATTGGCTTTTTCCTAATTAAAATATGGAATCCCAGAGAGCAAAATAACGCGTTTCTGCCTCGAGATAACACTTGATCTCTTTCATATCTGTGCTGGTAGAACACAAGTGGCTGGTAGAACAAACAGTTCTCGACAAGTAAATGATATGTTGTTTTATTGGGTTTTGTCTTTTTTTTCTTATTTTAATTGTAGGAGTTCCATCTGGAATATGACAAATTAGAAGAAAGGCCTCATCTGCCATCAACCTTCAACTACAACCCTGCTCAGCAAGCCTTCTAAAGACTTCCCTTTTCTTGGGGTATGGCTGTCTCAGCACAATACTCAACATAACTGCAGAACTGATGTGGCTCAGGCATCCTGGTTTTAATTCCTTGAGGATCTGGCAATTGGCTCATGTGAAGGGTCACCATTTGAGGTCCTGCCTTACTAATTTTGTGCTGCCCAACAACTAAATTTGTAATTGTTTTTCTTTAGTTTGAGCAGGTTCTGAATTTTTGTTTTTGTTTTATTTTTTGCCAGCAGACAAGCTTGGGTCTGTAAAGACAAGCGAGTACGCTGACAAAAGTTTACCACTTAGTTTTCCAAAATGTAAAAACAGAAAAAAGAAAAAGACAAAAAATTAGACAACAAAATTTGCATTGTTCATTGTAGCACTATTGGTAATAAAAAATGTTTGTGCATTTTTATGTGAAGATCCTTCTCGTATTTCATTTGGAAAGATGAGCAAGGTTTGCTTCCTTCATTTTACTTCCCCTTCTGTTTTTGAAAGGCAGTTTTCGCCAAGCTTAATGCAAGAATATGTGACTGTTTAGAAGAAAGATATTGCCACAGTCTCTGGTCAATTTCCAGAGTTGTGTATACTGAGCTTCATCTTTCCAGAATGAGCAAAACACTGTCCAGTCTTTGTTACGATTTTGTAATAAATGTGTACATTTTTTTTAAATTTTTGGACATCACATGAATAAAGGTATGTATGTACGAATGTGTATATATTATATATATGACATCTATTTTGGAAAATGTTTGCCCTGCTGTACCTCATTTTTAGGAGGTGTGCATGGATGCAATATATGAAAACGGGACATTCTGGAACTGCTGGTCAGGGGACTACTTTGTCGCCCTGTGCACTAAAGGGCCAGATTTTCAGCAGCCAAGGACATCCATACCCAAGTGAATGTGATGGGACTTAAAGAAGTGAACTGAGACAATTCACTCTGGCTGTTTGAACAGCAGCGTTTCATAGGAAGAGAAAAAAAAAAAAAGATCAATCTTGTATTTTCTGACCACATAAAGGCTTCTTCTCTTTGTAATAAAGTAGAAAAGCTCTCCTCACTGCAGTGTTGACTTTGATTTGAGATTGTGAAATTATTTCTTCAACAATGAAAAATGGAAAAAAAAAAGTTGAAGTATTAAAACTATCGAGCTGTACAGTGGTTAAGACACTTGAAGAGTCTTTTTGCTGCTGACAAGTAAATTCACGAAAGAGTTTCATATTCTTTTCCACACTATACTTTCCACAGCCAAAAGTTTGGTTAACCTTGGTTTTGGATCCCCTTCCCATAATGGGAAATCCTTTTTAGAAAGGCGGGTGGGTAACATTTCAAATGATAGAAGAATGCTTCAGGAATTCATCACTGAAGGAACACTTGGAAGAGGCTCGCTTTAGAACTAATCATAGCTTAGTTCCAGGTTGGTATTTTCCTAGTTAAAACAGAAGTACATTTCATTTGATGGTCACTACTACTTGAACTTACAGACACAAACAAACGTGAACTTAGTCCGGTTTTGAAAATTATAACTGATCTAGAGTGGAAGAAGAAAAACGTTGAACCATTTGGATAGTTTCTTTTTTCTTGGTGCAACTGCCACTTCTCATTGAGTTGCCTCTGGTGATGCAAACCATTTCAAAATACCTGAAAGTACCAAAGCAAGAAAAGGCAGCAAAACACATGGCAGTGAATCATGGGGGTTTAGTTTCAGGTTCTGACCTGTTTTTCTGTGTCATGCCAAAGCAGCTCATTGGCAGGTATTGAATTAAACTTGGAAGTGGGACCATTAATGGCATTGTGATTCTTTACCAGGAGTATAGCAATTTAAAATTCTATACTTCTTTGTATGTATTTTAAGATGATAGATGTAAAAATATAAGCTTACTCATTATGATTTTTATTGTTAAAGCAAACTGTTTTCTCAGCTTGAAAGAAGAGGATGATTAGCTATCAGCTGGATCATAACACAGCTGACAAAGATGGTGGCTTTTTTTCTCAAATTGGAGCAGATACAAACATATATTTGACTAATCAAACATAAATTTATATATTTTTAAAAGGATCCTTTCCCAAAACCATCTTGCTCACTCCACATTTAACGTCACCTTTTTTTTAAAAAAAAGTCAGAGGTCTGCTGTGATCTTTGAATTTTTTTTAAGGATTCTTGATGTTTACATCTTGAAATCAAATATGATTATTTCTTAATGTATGGGCTTGGGTTCTTTTAATTTCATTTTTCTTCTGCATTGCCAGTCTCAAGGAAATGAACAATAGATATGTTAAAGGGAGCAAGATAAGTTAGTTTAAAAATGGTTATCTTTTACTAATAAATATCTATGGTACTTTAAACACAATTAAGCTGAAATACAGACCTTAGTTCTCCAAAAAGCTGCTTTGATGATGCAGTTGCTTTTGACAGCATGACACTTCAAAATTGTGAGATGCTTGATTTTTAGCAAACTTCTAACCTGTGAGGAAGGAACTGATTGATGCTTTCCTTCTTCCAAGGGGAAGAACAGGCTGGTGCCAGTTTATCAATTAAATAAACTTATATGGAGACTTCAAAATCTGTGATTATTTCATGTTGCACTCTGGGTTGAAGTAAGAGAAACAGATTTAAATGGAAAACAAGATTTAAAATTGAAAACACTTCTGAGCTGATATCCCACTAATGAAAAAAACTAAAAAAAATACTGCCTTTTTTCTGAGAGGAAGAAAATCTCAGCCCTCATTTACATACTTATACATGTGGCAAATGAATTGGTCAAGAGATTTTTAACACTGACAATTAAGGTCTGAAGCTTATTTAATGTTTATACGTTCTACTGACATTATGAATAAAGGGAGAGAACAGAATGCTCCTTTAAAAATACACTTACTTGAGCTGAGTTTTTTTCCCTATAACTACAGGGTCTTACGACAATGTGCAAAGTAAGTTCCGAGCAGTAAACCCACTGTTCTGGGAAAGAAGAAGTATTCCTATGCCTGGCCTTTTTAACACACTGTCATATTAATCCTTCACTGTTGTATATTGTTTGTAAATCAATATTGGATAATTGGCTCCAGTTTCTCTGGAAATCCACTATCCCTGAATTTCTAGGGTTAAAGTATGTTTCATCCATTGATTATCTGTAGAATTGCAGAAAACATTTGCAGTTCTTATTTTAACAGTTATTACCCAAACCACCCTGCTTGTCAAAACCCACAGTAACAGGGAGTTGAGGAGGAAGGAGGTAAGGACACTGCACCTGGGTGTTTGGAAATGAACAAACCAACCCACCACCCAGGACTCGATCTCTTCTGCCTTAGTACCTGGTGCCACCAATACTTAAGCACATGAGAAGCTTCATAGGCTTGATTAATCTAGTTGAAGACCCAAGTAATCCAGGGAAGCCTGCAGAAGCTCACATGGGTAGAACTATTTTACGCATGACTGTGACCTCTGTTAAAGTGTGGGCTGCACATGTGTCAGGATTCGTGACTGTCCACGCTGGTGTTTCACAGATGTAATGTCTGTACAGTACAATGATGTGTAGTCGTACCACTTATACTGCGTTTCATGTCTGGAATCCTCTCTATCCTTAAACCAGTATTTTTTTGTACTTTTCTAATTCCATTTTACAGTTACTGTGATAAAAAAATACTGACAATGTTCCTAAAATAAGAACTTGCTTATTGTAGTCAGATGTGAAGTTGTTTTGGGGGATGCTTGCCATATGCTGAGGGACTCTTTCTCGTGACCATAAAGAGACCATAAACCATCTTTGGAACCACCGATGCAGTGATGGAAGGTGTAGAGGCCTCTGAGGCAGTCAGCTCAATCCCACATGCCTTGTAGGTCGTGATGGCTATTGCAGAAGGGTGTTCATTTTCTAGATAATATTGGTTTAAAGAGATTTCTCACCTAAAAGGAATTACTTTTTTATTATTAATTCTCCATAACTTCTGATTGAAAGCCCTTAGACGGCTGGATATTGACTGGAACAAAAGAAAAGAAAGTTTGGTTGCCAGCTGCCACGCTCAAGAACACCTTCTAAATGCACAGTTGTCATGAGGTAGCTAGGCAGTGCTTTTGATTTAAGATACCAAATATAACAACTGCATCTACTGAAACAGAATTTGAGCGTGTTTAGTTTTCAAGTACCTTACCCTTTTCTTCATGTTCCTCAAAATTCACCGCTGTCTAAAAATGATACTCGTAGAAATGGAATTCTAAGGAATGCAAATGGAGCTAAGCAGTCCCGATTGGTGACTGATGCTTTTATTTTCATGTACAAATTCTCATTAATTAATTAAAAAGAGTAAACATGAGTGAGTAAAGAAGGCCAATGGGATGCTGGAGTGTATCAAGAAGGGCGCCAGTGGAGATGAAGTCATTGTCCCACTGTGCTTGGGGCTTGTCAGGCTGCATGTGGAGTTCTGCATCCAATTTTGGTCCCTGCTATACAAAGGAGATGTGACCAGGCTGGAGAAGGTCCAGAGAAGGGCCACCAAGATGATCATAAGGACTAGGGAACCTTCCATATAAAGTAAGGCTGAGAGAACTCAGGGTTTAGAAGTGGACACATATGGTTGGACTTGTTGATCTCGAAGGTCTTTTCCAGCCAAGTGATTCTATGATTCTGTAAGAATTAAAGTGATGTAGCAGTTTTCTTTTCTGTTCTTTGACAAGCCTGCATGCTCATTTCCACAAACCGGAAAGCTTTTAGTGCATTTTAAAGACCAGAGGTTTACTTATTTTGAAACCGTGGTTTGAATTACTTCGGCAGGTAAAATCTTGACCTCTTAAAACCACTTCGCTATTGGAGTTACTCTTTATGTTTTTGAAAGTAGTGTTAAAGCGTATGAAACAATAGTTTTGAATATTACTGGTTCAGCCCACTTCAGAATTAGCTGTGCTAACTGAGCTTGCCTATTATTTCCCTAGACATAGATTTATCATTTGCATTTCAGAATCCCTTGTTGGCATTACCGTGCCAATGTTGGATATGGGTATGCATCAGAATTTTCCTGCTGAAGCTGCCAAAACAGTTATCTGCTAAATCACTTCTTTGAACGCCCTCTGGTTTAACAAACAATCCAATGAAGTGGCCAATTTTCATATCGTGCCATCCTGCATTGCCTATAAAACAGCCCTGATGAGGAGTGAAGGGGAAGCAGGCATCCTGGAGCTGCTTGCTCTGTTGCAGACACAAGTGAAATTCTGTGGAAACTTCTTTTTCTACAGCTCTTCTTTTGGATAAAAGGGTTGGCTTGGTTGTTTCCCTGCCCCTAGATGTGTTTCTACTAGCTGACTGGGATCTCCTTCCCTATGAAGACCAGTACACTCTCTGGGGGGCATTACAGTTTGGGTTTCAAAAAGACATTTTGTTACTGAGTAGATATACATTTTTTTAATTTGAAAAGGGAGTTCACTATCGATGCTTTAGTGGAAAACAGTGTGATGCAGCTTCACGTTCAACATCACGAGGAATGCTGTTAGACTTCTGCAAGGAAACAGGGACGTGAGTCCATTCCCATCCACCAGCCTCTACCGGGTGCGTGGTGACAGAGACCCGCCGCTGCCTGTCCAACCTCGAGATATGCAGCCAAGGTGGAGGCACATCACAGGCTGTACAAGGGGCTGTCAGGGGGAGGATCAGCGGCTGGCCACAGGTAAGCCTGCCCCTCGGTCATGGGGCAAGGAAGGGCCTGAAAAAGCAACTAGCAACCTGCCACTGGAGTACAGACATTCAGCTTTCTGTGCTGGCTTTCTCAGCCCTGGCCACTCCTGATGCAGTCGGTGGTTGCTGAGCCAGGGAGCAGACTCCTGCCCTCAGCAGGTGACAGCAGCACTAAAATCTTCACAAGAGGCCCCTAGTATCCAGCTTTGCCCTCTTGCAAACCAGGCATTAATGATATTTTTTTCACTTCTGACTGATCCAAATAGATTTGAATTCCAAATTCAGTTATCTGTGCAAAGCTTTGAAACCAATGAGATTGCCCAGTTAAACATTAAATGCCATTCCCAGTTAAAATACAGCCTCAGCATCTCCTGTGGCCATGGAGGATGCAGGGGTTGGGTGCACGCAGGAAGGTTAACTCTCAAGGTTGCTCTGTTGCCCAGTGAGCTGTTGCCTTAATTTTCGGCTGATGGCACTTTATGTACAGGGGACAGCAGTGAATTGAACAGAGTACCAAATGCAGGGAGACTCAATGCCAGCTGTTCTGTAAGAAAGATGAGAAGTCAAAGCCCATCTAAACAGAGAATAGGAATGGAGCTTTCCTGAGGAAGGTGGCAGGCAACAAATCTACTTGATTAAAATCTTATTTTTTATAGTACATAAGCTCTACACATCAAGTCCTGCTATTAGGGACTGCTGCCACCGCAAGCACCAGCAGCAAAGCCTAACTGATGGGAACAGACTAACCAAGATGAGTTCAGTTGCTGGTATAAAGACCTATCGCAGATTTAAGGGGAAAAAAAAATAAAAATAAGAATAAAAATAATAAAAATAATCCCAGGCTTAGAGACAAAGAATGCATTCTGAAACCCTTTGGTATTAGGAAAGGCTATTACAGAGCAGCTGGCCTAGGGGCAGCATGGTAGCGCAGTGGTGCGACTACGGACAGTATTTGCATCCATTTATATTCATGTCACAGCAGCCTTCCTGCCAAACCTTGCTCAACAGTCCATTTGGAGAACCTATGGATCAACTTTATTTTAAAAAGTTTGACATCGTGCACTGCAGTGGGAAAGTGATTGAAAAAGGTGCCCAGAGGAAAACGCTATTTCCCGTATTTATTTTTCTGGTTTTTCTGTACCTTCTCGTCTGCTGTATCATCAGATTCAGCTATTGGCTCCAAAACTGTCACATTTTGTTCTACCTAATTACCTATGATAAAGGCTACAGAATAAAAATATAACTATTGCTCATGGTATTTTGGCACCAAAGAGCTTGTTCTGTTGCATTGCCACAGTGGAAAATGCTGGGTAATAACCAAGCTTTATTTGCAAAATAAGTGGATTTTCTTGGACCAACTGCCTTTCTGCAGACCTGCTTTGAAGAGGGCACTTCTTAGAGTGATGTTTCAAAGGTCAGTACTTTCTACTTAAAAGCAATTCCCGCCTAAAACTTCTTGACAGCTATCATCTTGCTTACTGTTTGTCTTCAAATAATGACAAAGAGCCTGGAGACTGGGACTATCCTTGCTGTGCAAATGTTGTTTTTGGTGTTGTCCAGAGCAGACCACTTGCCCAGCATCCCTGAAAAGTCCTGTTGAGGAAGGATAACATTCGGCCAACTCCCATTATTTCCCTTCTCAGTTAATAAGGTTAAAATAACATCTGCTTCCTCACTTCCAGATATTTAATTCCTTTCATTTCGGGTCTGACTTTCTGGGCGTACACAGATTTTGGTGCCTTGTGGTGCTGTGCATGACTTCACATGAGCTCTTAGAATCATAGAATCATAGAATCATAGAATCATAGAATAACCAGGTTGGAAGAGACCCACCGGATCATCGAGTCCAACCATTCCTATCAAACACTAAACCATGCCTCTTAGCACCTCGTCCACCCGTGCCTTAAACACCTCCAGGGAAGGTGACTCAACCACCTCCCTGGGCAGCCTGTTCCAGTGTCCAATGACCCTTTCTGTGAAGAATTTTTTCCTTATGTCCAGCCTAAACCTCCCCTGGCAGAGCTTGAGGCCAGAGTCTTCTCGTCTCTGGGACTTAACTGAGCTAGAGCTGAGAACTGAGAAACACAAACTATTTTCCCAGCCACAATTTCATTCTTCTGGACTTTCCTGCAGGGCTGCAGGTGGTGTTGGTGGAGGAGGGTGAGAAGGTGAGGAGTCTGCAACGCATCTCAAGGTGTAAATGATAAATGGTGTAAGTAACAGGACCCTTGCCTTGTTTGTGAATCCTGCGGGTCTTTTTCCACCTAGTGATTCTGTGAAAGTTGTCAGCACTGCAACAACCACTACCCAGGTGTCGTGGTTATTTCCTGAGACAGGAATAATGCAAAAGGGTCAATGTAATATATACTACACATAATAACAGAAAAACCTAAGGTTGGAAAGGACCTCTGGAGACATCTCGACCCACCCTCGTGCTCCAAGCAGGCTTGTCTTCAAGGACCCATCATATTGCTGCAGGATTTGCTCAGTCAATCATAGAATCATAGAATCATAGAATCACAGAATCACCAGGTTGGAAGAGACCCACCGGATCATCGAGTCCAACCATTCCTATCAAACACTAAACCATGTCCCGTAGCACCTCGTCCACCCGTGCCTTAAACACCTCCAGGGAAGGTGACTCAACCACCTCCCTGGGCAGTCAAGGTTTGAACACCCGCGCTCCGCAGCCGCCCCGAGCCGCGGGGCTGGCGCCGGGACAGAGTTTGCTCCCCCATCGCTCCTGGGCGGCTGAAATCGCGTCGGTTCTGAGGGAACAGGAGCTCGTGTGACTCCACGAGGTTCCCTCCTTTTCCGGCCCTTTTGCAACAGGCTTTTAACTTCAAGTCCCTCGCCCGCAGTCCCGTAGCAGCCTGGGCACGGCGGGGTGGCCGGCAGCAGCCTCGAGCATCACCGCCAGGTGCGTCGCGGGCCCCGCACGCTCCCGCCCCGCGCTTCAGACGCCGCATCTTGCCCCGAACCCGCTATTAATCCGCAGCAAATCCCCCGGGCCAAGATAATCCCGTCGCAAGCTGTCCCTCCCGCCCCCGGAGGGGCTCGAATTAGGTCAGCTGGGTTTATTTGCATTTTATTTATTTATCTATCCGATTTTTTTTTTTTTTACGCGCACACACACCACCACACACACACCCCCACCCCTTCCACACACACACCCCGGTTACCCGCCCAGCGGCTCCCGAGGAGGCGGGGAGCGGGGCGGGGGCGGCGGGAGCTTCCCCCGATGGCCGCGGCTGCCCGGGGGGATGGCGCGGGGCCGGCCGGCGTACGAGTACACGGAGGCGGAGGACAAGAGCATGCGGCTGGGCTTCCTCCTCATCGCCGCGGGGCTGCTGTCGCTGCTGGGGCTGGGCTGCTGCTGGCTGCGGCCGGCGCTGCAGGAGCGGGGCGGGGGCGGCCCCGCCAACTGCACCGTCCTGGCCGTGCGGCAGCTGGGCGAGCGCTTCGCCTGCACCTTCTCGTGCGGCGCCGCCTGCCGGGGCACCGCCCGCTACCCCTGCCTGCAGGTGCTGGTGCGAACGTCCCGCTCCGACAGCCCCGCGCTGCTCCACGAGGACGAGCGGCAGCTCCGCACCAACCCCAAGGTGAGAGGCAGAGAACCCCCCCCCCCCCCCACCCCGCCCGGGGCCGCGGGGAGCGAGAAGTTCGGGAGCTTCGGGAAGAAAGATGGAGAGGGACCGTTCGCAAAGGCTGCGGCGACAGGACGGGGGGAAAGGGTATCAACTGGAGAGGGGCGGGTTTAGGGTAGGCGTTAGGAAGAATTTCTTCGCCTTGAGAGCGGCACAGGGTGATCAGGGAAGCTGTGGCTGCCCCATCCCTGGAGGTGTTCAAGGCCAGGTTGGATGGAGCCTTGGGCAGCCTGAGCTAGTGGGAGGTGTCCCTGCCCATCGCAGGTGCGACTGGAACTAGATGATCAGGGGACAGGACGAGAGGGAATGGCCTCATGCTCCGCCAGGGGAGGTTTAGGCTGAATATTAGGAAAAAAAATCACAGGAAGGGTCATTGGGCACTGGCAGAGGCTGCCCAGGGAGGTGGTTGAGCCACCTTCCCTGGAGGTGTTTAAGGGACGGGTGGACAAGGTGCTGAGGGGCATGGTTTAGTGTTTGATAGGAATGGTTGGACTCGATGATCCGGTGGGTCTTTTCCAACCTGGTGATTCTATGATTCCATGATTCTATGATTCGGAGCACGTATGAAGTTACAGAGCATCCCCTCCTAAATGCCCCTTGTGAAAAAGTAGATACATATATATATATAAAGTGCACGTGACATGTCTATGTGTACAAATATATGTCTATATATAGCATGTACATATATGCACAGTATATAGAGGTTAGAATAGTGCTGTACTATATAAATAGTTTAACACTATCTGTAGTGACAGTATAGTATAGCACTATACTATATATACATAGTATAACACTATACGTAAACATACACACTATATATATATTACTTTTTCCACACACGTTCCCCGGCAGCAGTGCAGCGGGGATGCTGGTCCCATGTCTGTCCCTCCGGGAGCCCCGGGACATGGTTGGGAAGCCAGGGAGAAACTCCTGCTGCCGGTGACCAGGGTGACCAGAGCTGTTGTGCTCTGTGTCTCGAAGGGTGAGGGGCTTCCCAGAGCAGCTCTCCGAAGTGCAATGAAAATTTTTAACAGAGCCGCTGCTGACGAAGGACTCGGGAAAGGGCTGCACTGAAACAGAAGTTTTATTGATGCTGTTTTGGTTCTTAAACTTCTCCACCACCCACATGAAAATGGACCGTACGGAAGCATCTTTAAAGTTGCAGCTTTTAGCAAACTAGGATAGTTTGAAAGCAACGCGTGTGTTGTGCTTTTTCTTTCTTTAGAGGTAGTTATTCTGCTTTCTCTTTTTTCTTTTCATGCTGAGTAAAGACCACCTTGCCAACATGCTCCCCGAGTGGAGGAGATTTTGTTAGGTAGTTTCAGGAAAATAAAAAATGTGGCAGCACCCCCCTTGCCCCCCTTCCCCATGAAAGAGCCTCAAATTATGAGTGTGTTGGAGAAGTGGATTTCAGCTCTTCAACTGAGATATGGATGTAGTGCAGCGCCAAGGGTTGTACTAAGCACGATGCAGGGGGCTGTGTGCAGGGGCTGGGGGGCAGACTTTCATGTCTGGTTTGGGATGTGCAGTCTTATATCGCCACAGCCAGAGTTACACCCGTGTGGAGCTGGACCTTGGGAGATGGATTAAGTTGCAAGCTCAAGGGCTGGGGGCTGCCTGTTTTCCCCTTGGCAGGTCGCGGGCTCAGGGTGGCTGTGATAAAAATCAGCAGAGCAAGAAGCAGGATGGTAAGTCTGACAGGATTTGGATTAATTGTTGGCACTGCTCAGAAGCAGCGAAGCTACAGTACTGGATGGTGCCTGATAGTGAAGCAAGTGAAACAGCCTGTGAGGGAGCTTTGCAAACTTCTTTGTCTGGAAGTGCTGCTGCCAGACACCTTGTAGAGAGGTTCATGGTTACATAGGGTTGCACTGTGAGCACCCAGCTGTCTGAGCACCAGGGCTTCCCTAAACCTCTGTGTTCAGGTGGGCTGGTGGTAGTTGGTGAAATACCCTTCTGAGGTGGGGCAAAGATGCTGTGTTGCCACCAAGCATGTCCCAACAGCCACATTCTGGACATCTCCAGCAAGGATGGGAGGTGGGTTGGTGCGTTACGAGCTGTGCCAGCAGCACACTTGGGCTTGGCAACTCTTGCAGCATCTTTAGTTTTAGCAGAGGCTTTCAAACTGGGCTGCAACTCAAGATCTCTCCGAGTAGCTTGAATGTTTGAGGATTTTTTTATTTTTACTTCTCTATCCTGTTTTCTCCTGCCTTTTTGGAAGTCCAGTGGGAAGAGAAGGATTGCACCTGCCTGGGGGCTGGTTGCAATTTCTGCAGGGAGGCACCCAGAGCTCCAGGAGCCATGCCCGTGAATGTCACTTAGAAGCCTATCTTTATTTAGTAATTAATAAGGAAACACAGGGCTGTGTGTTGGAAGCACATTGGACTTGCATGCTTTTACAAACATAATCTGTTTCCTCTAGCTTCCAGCTTTCATCTCAAGGTGTGCGTTGTTTACCCTGGGGTATTGATTGCTGATGACCAAACCTGATTTACCAGATGAGACCAAGCAGAAGGGGCATGGGTTTTTTTTGATGTAACTGCATTCTCTGGTAAAAATTGAATTTAGCTAAGAGGAAAACAACATAGAAAAAAACGCGCTGTAGTTGTTTTTCTTACCTTTGTTTTCCTTACCTGAAGGGGCTTATGTAAAACCAATGCAAAATAAGAATAAAAGTTATTTGGATCTCACTAGGAAAATGTACCCTTTTAAAGGAATGAAGGATGGATACCCGTCACTTTGGGTTTCCCTTTTTTCTCTAGTTTATTGTCTGCATAGCTGAGCAGTTAGATGGTCCTTTTAATTTTTCTCCTAAAGTCTCACAATATTTAAAAGCTTTCAGGATTTTGTTCTGAAATAAATCAGTTGTACCAACAGAGTAGGGATCTGCTGGGTTAAATGCTTAGTATCCAGTATGGATTTATGAATGAGAGCTATTATTATTATTATTAAAAAGCTGTTTAAGCCTTCCCATTTCCATCACTTTCTTGCAACACACTCACTTGTGTTCATACAGTTGGATATACAATATGCTGGTCCATTCTAACTAACTAGAAGGAAGAAAAAGTCACTGATTTTGTTCTGAACAGTCTTAAAATTTTACATCCCATTTAGCTACTTCTCTGTGTGTGGTAGCAATTCTTCCTGGTGCATTGATTGTGCAGTAAACTCATATTTGAGGCTCCTTACAACATGCAACGGTACTGAATCAGCTGGCAGCTTCCTTCCACCCCAAAAATTTCCAGTGTATTGGATTAAAAATATTCTACTTTCTGTAGCAGAGTGAGCTGGCATACAAGCATATCAAAAGCTATGGATCTCTCTGGTCTAGTCATGCCTAGCTGCGGGAAAAAGGTTTTTTTTTCTCTCTCTTCCTAAGATAATCACATCGTTGTACAGCCCAGGATTCATTTTAGTTCTTAAAAGATTACATAGCTGGGTCAGAGTTAATCCAGAAATGTATATATAATGCACCAGGCACGATTACATTTGTGTTCAGTCTGAGTGATTTGTGGATTTCTTTTTTCTCTTTTTTTTTATTTAATTGTTGTCTCAGAGGAAGAAATTTCATCAGACTGATGGTAGCCTTTCTTCAGCTGCTCTAATAGCAATAACAGTCTCTGAGATAAGGCTTAAGGGGGATTAATTCCAAAGTCAATTTGTCAGTATCGTTAAGGATGGAGTGCGTCGGTGGTGCATATAGCCAGTGTGGGGGGCAGGCGACAAGTTCGGTTGGGTAAAATGACAAGGGAGTATATCAACTGCTAAAAAGATCTGCTTTCTGACTTCTAGACCTTTTCCTTTCTATGCTTGAAGTTAAGTGAAGAGCCAGAAGAACCTGGTAATTGTTTTGTTGAAGAAACCTTTTGGGAAAACGGCTGGTAAGCCTGAAGTTAGCAGGTGTACAGCAGAGTCCGGTTCTCCCCATCCCAGCCACAGGCAAGGGTGTAGAGCAGCCAGTCACTGCTCCTTGTCTGTGCACTGCATCCACGCATGCCCCTGTCACACTTTCTGTAAGCACTCAGTCTGAAGAGATGATACACAGTTATCTCCTCCATACACTTGTAAATAGAGTTGGTTTCGGGATTTGGACTCTTTTAAATATAATTCACAACAGAGGATGTTTAATACCAAAATATGCCCAGCTCTACAATTATTTTCAGAGGGTCTGCTGCATCTGGTGAAGTGTCAGGTTTGTGTTTGGGCTGGTGCCCCTGCAGGCTCTGCAGATGCTCTCTAGTGATACCTGTGGCTGTCTCCTCTCATCCTATCACTTGCTTCTTGGAAGAAGAGACCAATGCCCACCTCACTACAACCTCCTTTCCAGTAGCTATAGTAAGCAATAAGCTCTCCTTTCAGCCTCCTTTTTTTTCCAGACTAAACGTCCCCAGTTCCCTGAGCTGCTGCTCAAGAGACTTGTGCTCCAGACCCTTCACCATCTTTGTTGCCTTTCTTTGGAAAGGCAACACTCTAGCAGCGAAAGGTCTTTCTTGTAGTGAGGGGCCCAAAACAGTAGTACTGAACACAGTATTTGAGGTGACGTCTCACTAGCACCGAGTACAGGGGGATGATCACTTCCCTAGTCCTGCTGATCACACTGTTTCTGATACAAGCCAGAATGATATTGGCCTTTTTGGCCACGTGGGCACACTGCTGGGTCAATTCAGTCTGCTGTTGGCCAAAATGTTAGCTGCTCTCTGACACTTTTACTGAATTGAATCCTGAGTCATCTATTTGATCACTGGCAGTGATAGCGGTCCTGATTTTGAGCTGCGTAATTGAGACTGTATTTGAATTGCATAATAATTTTATTGTTGCTGTGGCATAGGGTAGGAGGAGTGATTATGACACCCATAGATTCATTGAAAAGGCCTCTATTTCTTTAGATTTACTTACTTTACTTTAGCTCTTCTCCAGATTCCTTGTAACTTGTTCAAGAAAAAAAATCAAAGAAATATAGAGTGTGATGCTTCCACCAAAAGTGGATGTTACTGCACAAGCTGCAGTTGAGCACAAGGTGTCTTATCTTGCTTTCAGACACTTGGCATTTGCTAATGTTTTGATGGTAGGATTACATGCCATGTCTTGTCGGGGAGGTCTGTGGAATCAACCTTTCAGAAACTGCCTTTTGCCAAAGCAAGTGGTCGTTTCAGGTTCATTCATCAACTCATGGCAGCGAAAGTTGCCAGGTTACGATTCCCTTTTATCCACCTACTGACTCTGCTTTGGAGGGTAATGCAGCTGATCAAGCAAAGCCCCCAAGAAGAACGCTTGGGAGGCTGAGAAGAGAGACTTCCACCACCTGTGTGGATCAGAACAGACCAAAATGAATATCAGGTTGATGGGAATCATGCTGGCATTCTGGAGAGTCAAACAAATTTCAGAGTTTGTGCAGCGCATGGTCAGCCCACACATTGGAGTTGGACCTTGAGTGTTCACTGTGGCTCAAGGCCTTGATCACATTAGGGAGGTATTTCAGGTTGACCCTTGGGATTCGTAAGATGTTAATTTTGCCTTGGGCAGTGGCCACTCCTCTCTTCAAGACTATTAATCTTCCAAAGACGCAAGCAATGAGGTCCTATTGATTTATGGTAAATAAATAAGTGTGTCTCCACTGTGTTTTCCATATGAAGATAAAGAGGACGAGATAGAAATTAATCCAGCCTGTTTCCTGTTAGCTGTCACTTTTTACATTCCGAAAGGTGGTGTGAAGTTTGAGTTACAGAGAGCATATCATTCTTGTCCCCAACTTCCAGGTGTCCCTCCTATAGGTACTGGTGGTACTTTCATACTCTGTCTTGCCTTAGCATGGGGAAAGATGGATGTGTTGACTGGGAAAGCTGTCTGGGAGTCCCTGCACATCTTCCAAACCAAGCAGAATCCCAGCCTTGAAACACTCCATCTTTAACAGCTTCATACTGAGCTAAAAGCAGAGTTCCACCAGCAGAGGACCAGGTGGGATGGTGCTGCACATTAGCAGCTATCAGGCAGATAGAGCAGAGCCAGCATAGCCATTGGGTGTTTCTGTGCCAAATGTGCCAACTCCATCTAGCTGCTGCACAGATGTGTTTGTGCACTGGGAGTGTGGAGGGAAGAGGGGTGTGGTTGACGCTTCCAAAGTACACAACCAAACTGAAAGCACTGCCGGTCAAGGAATATTATCTAAGATGGAAATAAGTGCGTGTGATGAGTCCTGCATTCTGGTTTCTGAAATAGTGGTGCTGCTTGTTTCTGTCCTTCTTTGTCAGCTGTGGGACAATCCTTGCTTAGGGTCATCTGAATGGAGATCTAAAGGTAGATCTATGCTGTGGTAACATCACATGTGGGTCCATGTGAAAACAGAGGCCCTTGCATGTGAAAAGGGCAAGTTTCAGCTTGGAAACAACAAGATTGCTTGCATATTCTTCCAATTTGGAACATGGAAGCTACTGGCAGCCATTGTAAGTCCTGACAGAAGTGATCAGGTTTTACAAACGCAATCATTCTAATAAAATCGTGAGATTTTTTCCATCTCCCAACTCCCTGCAAGAGCAAAGAGTCAAGCTGTTGTTTGGTGATGGACTTGTAGGTCTGTACAGATTGGGTATAGTGTGCACCATGGGAGCATGGTTGCCCCCTGTCAAACCTCACCAGATGGAGAGAAAGCACCCACTAGGCACAGTGAGTCACCATCATCTTTGTTTTCAGGTTAGAGAGGGTCTATCTCTCCTTGTTGTTATTGTCTTCACGATAGAGCGAAGAAACTCATGCTGTGGTTGTATGCGGGGATCCCTTTAGGGGTTTTCCACACCCTGCTCCTCCTGCTTCCTCATCGTGCATAAGTAGGAGGCTTTTTAGCTACCTTCACAGTCAGTCTTCTTCTGCTTGCAGATTCTAGTTTTAAAATAATTAAAAACCTGTGTGTGCACTTGGAGCCTTGCTGTCCATGCGTCCTTCAGGGCAAAAAGCTTTTATGTCATCCAAGGATCTGTTAAGCTGTGTTACTCAGTTTGAATTAATATCTCCGGTGTGTATGCCTGGTAACAATAGGAGGGATTGTGCTTGGACACTGAAATCCTGATACTGCCAACGTTGAATCTGGTGGACGCTGTTTTTTCTTATTTAACTCCCTGTAGCTAGGAGGGAAGGGTGGTATGTCAAAGATGAGACTTGGAAACAAGATATATGCATTGTGTGTGACCCAGAGTGGAGTCTCTGAAAGCCCAGTCATGCATGCACCATGCTAGGGAAGGAACTTCTCTTTATTAGTTTGGGCTTTGAAGCAGATGTCTGAGGGTGAGATCTGCAGACAGTCCAGCTGCACACTCAACTCTTGTTGAATTCTGTACAGCAGAAACAGATGCTGAACCTTTCTGCTGAAGTGGGGCTTTGAACTCTCTGTGCTTGTTTCCCTCTGTTGTAACAGGGGAAGAATACCTGTCTTTTGCCAATGGTATCAGCCAGGTATCAGATATCCTATCATCTGGGAAAGCTTGCTGGAATATTTCAGTTATTCATTGGCATGGTGCTAAACAAAACTTGTGATTACATGCGTCACTGAAAATAGGAAGTAATTCAAATCCAATCCATGCAGCTGTCTAGGAATACATCAAAATTAAATGATCATCTTTACATTCACTATTCAAAAACCCCAAGGTGTAACATGACAGGTTGGTTTGATAATGGAACAAAACATGATAAAGCTTTTATTTTGATTCTGAATGAATGTTTCTATATTCTTTACCAGTACCTGCAGGAAGTAGCTAGCAATTAAGTAAAGTTCAGCTAACTTTTGTTTTGGTTTTTTTCTGTGAAGCTTGTACTTAGTATTCTTTCCTCATTTCAGTCACACTGGTAGTATGAGCAAAATGCAGAGAAAGTGGTGCCCTGCATTCTTGAGCGCAGAAGTAACTCTGTTTTGCAATATGTGTTGGCAGTGTTCATACATCCCTCCCTGTGCAAGAGACGATCAAGAAAACTCTGAGAACGTCACGTACAAGCAGAAATACTGGAAAGAGAAAGTGGGTTCACAACCATTTACATGCTATTTTAACCAGCACTTGAGGTGAGTAATCTACATTTGCATAGGTGGAAGTGCTTGTGCATCTGTATAACAGCTGTCCTTTGGTTCTGTTTGAATTTTATATAAATGCATGCATATGTAAATACACGCCCCCCCATATAGTGATGCGATTTATCACAGAGTCTAGTGCAGAACTTCACAAGACAAGTCTATTGATGAAAAGCTACACAGAAAGTGGAGAAGGGTTTTTACCACTTGTAGTAAAAATATAAAACTCTGGGGAAAGTTTCCCTTAAAACATACCACTGTATGGCAAAAAAAGCATCTTGGCTTTTAATACTCAGATGACAGATTTCTGGCTTGGATAGTAATGTTCCTGCCCTCTGTGGAAGATAAATCCTGCTGTGCTCATGAGGGACTGGAAGAGCAGAGATCAGTAAACAATACAAACCAACTCAGGAACTGTGTTCACAGAATGAATCAATAATGAATGTTCACAGAACTGCCAGTTTTCATACGTGTTTATGGAGTAGAAAGTTGTAACTTAAAAGCTTCTCTTCTGTTTCAATTCTTACTTTCACTGCTGATGTTGATGTGACTTACATGTGTATAAAGATGACGTGTGGTTTCCTTCCTTTAGTAAATGGGAAGAGGAGGGAGTCCTTTTGCCTGTTTCTTTCTGATGATGATGTGCCAGGAAATAAAAGGTGATGTGGCATCAGCAACTTACTGTTACTGCAATGTGCAGGCTCGCTGGGAGGACTTGGGACAACAGCAATGACTGGGATGATAAGTCCATGTAGACAGGAAGGCAGAAAGAGAATATTTAAAATCTCCAGACCAGACAAGGTTTTATGAGGTTTAGACTCCAACTCTGGGAGCATATGATGCTTGCTTAATTTGATCAATATGAGTAATTTTGGTAGAGCCGGGGAGACTGATCTTGGTTGTTAAGTTAGCCACTCAAACTAATATCTGCCACAACAGGGACTAAAGGAGGAGGTTGGTCCTACCTTGCTTGCACGTGAAAATTAAGGGAGACCTGCGTGAGAGTAGCTTGGTGCTTGCTAGTGCAACTTAGAGCTCAGTGTGGGAGAGTTGCCATCAGCTATTTTTTATTAAGACATACTAGAGGAAATGTGCTAGGTTCTTGGAGGAACCGAGTATGTGCTTCGACCTTGGAGGAACCGAGGAGCTGGAGCAGGGTGGCAGGCAGAGAGATGTCCCACTCTTGTGTAGATGGGTATCTGCAGCATGCAGAGGTTAACATTTAGGCACCCTGTGTGGTGATATCAGACCTGGCATCAACCTTCTTGGGAGCCGCTTATGTCCACCAGGTGCCACTGCTTTGGTCTGCTAGCCAGGACCCAAGTGATGATTTTGGCCTTGCTGGGCAGGCAGGTGCTGCCTGTTCCCTGCACTGCTGAGACCTGGAACCTTCAGCAGGAGCTGCCTGAGTGAGAAGAAAGGTCAGAAACATGAGAACTTCTGCAGAAGTTGTCATGTCTAGGATTTCCTGAGCTGGTGTGAGCAAGATGCTGAGAAAGTCACCTTTTATGGTCAGCGCAGAGAAATAGGAGCCTTCCATCTTACCCCTAAATAAATGCCTCAGATAAGTTAGATACCAGGAGGTGTTTATTTCTCTCCTGTAAAGGAGCTTAGGGCGATCTGCTGGAGTGCAGGCACGCAGGTGATAGGTGTTCAGAGCTAGATGAGCTGGTTCTCACATCATATCTATAGGTGAAGCAAAGGCAAAATTTTCTGAGGCTACATACTGCCTAGGGTCTGCCATTTATGTAGATTGACACTGGGAAATTGTGCAGCACTCGAGCAAGACTTTTTTCTTATAGCTGCTGCATCCTCTGCTGTTACATTTTCTTGCCAAACGCAATGGCTGCCTTGAAATGCTGCCTTTTGCTGATCTTACAACAATTGATATACAGTAGGAAAAAGGCTTGCTGCCAGAGATACTTGAAGATAGCCTATAGTCTAAGCTGAAATGTGTACACCATCTATTTTCTCCTGAAGACAAGAGTAAGCTTTGAGAGATAAGTTTTACTGACTTGCTTAAGGATACTTTAGCTATGATGACTAAACAGCTTTTGAAGCAGTAAAAATCATACAAACTGAAAGAAAAATCTGTTCACTTCAAAATAGAAGTGTGCATATTTTCTGTCAGTATTTTTTTAACTGTGTTGGTGAGATAAGTGCTGTGTCAGTCTGTATAAAACACATAGGGTATAGTGGTAGGTTGCAATATTAATACTCTTGCTTTTGAAACGGCAGAATACAATTCTGGGTAAGTATCTAGGCAATGAATGAACATCTCTTCTTCATCAAACTGTATTTAACATGACTCTCAGAATTGCTGCTGTAGACAAAGCACATGCTTAGGTAACTCCTCCCTTCAATTTGGTGGGGTTCATTTCAACAGGCTGTTTTGAAAGAAGAAGAAAGTGATGCCATTTGCACTGTTCAAAGTTATACAAGTGGAGTGAGATGCAGATTTGACAATTTTAGTCATTCTCAGTTAATATAAATAGATAGGCCTCCCACAACTGAGAAATGAGGTTTTGTGTTATCACTGTCGGCACTTATCTTTAGTGTCCCACTATTGTCTTTCTAGCATTGGGCAAAGTGGTGCAAACTGCATGGGAAAGTTTCTGGACCTCTGGTGAAGGTGCCTGACTGTTGGCATGATGCTACTCTGGTCTGTAGGGAGCCCTGCCCAACAGAAACCAACCCCCAATGTTTCAGAGCACAAAATAAGTGACAACTCCAGATAAAGTCCTCATGCTCTTGCCAAAAGTTTGAGAAGACACTGAGCTCATGGATCTCACACTGAGCATCCCAGGGGGTCTGCAGTCATGACCACATGCAGACAAGGGTCACAGCTGCATGCCCTAAAGTGGGATGCCTGCAGGAACAGGTGGGATGGGTGAGATCCTGTCACTTTATTTCTTCACATTCCAGGTCTCATCGACATCAACAACAAGAAAGAGAGAAATTAAGATCTCTATCAGCTCTGACCCCTCAGTCTCACACCATGCAGAGACAGGCAGAACAATAAATGTTAAGTCGTTTCTTATTAGTGGCTCTTTTTTGTGGTATTATTGCTTTTTGTCTCTGGGTTCATCCAGTATTGCAAGAACACTCTGCAATTCTTTTGCCACAGCATAGCAGATGAGCCAGCCATGCTTTATACTTCTCCATGTTTGCTGTAGGATGCTGTACACAAATTCACCTGACATTTGAAAAGTAAATGCTGTCTAGTCAATAGAAACCACCTATATGGTGTTGAGGTACCCTGAAGGCCACTTATCTGGAAAGAATTATCTGTGGAAGCCAAGGGTACTCAGGTAGTAGGGCTGCTCATTCATAAATGGTGAAACACAAATCATGGTTTGCTCTGGTATTTCACTAAGTTTTCAGAATTAAGTCCTTCCAGTCAGAAGATGGTGTTGCTATTTCCTATCCTTTCTTCCACTATATCACCCATGGAGCCGTGCTTGGCCCAAGAGGGAAAGGACTTTGCTGTAAGACATAGCACTGCCCCTGCATGCAGAAGTCCAGCTGAGAATCTCTTCATCTTGCAACAGCAGGGGAAAAAAAACACAGATGAGAGTTTGTCATAGCGAAGGGATGTGGATAATTTTGGGCAAAACAAGTGTATGCAGATTGCAAACACCTTTAAATCCAGATTGTTTGGATACAAAAAGTATTTGTAAGGTTTCCCTATCCCGTGCCTGTGCCTCCATCAGCTTTCACTGTGTCACATTGATTGCACAGTGTGGTGCATAAGTGATGACTGAAATGTTTACTTGCCTGTAACTTTTTGGTCCTACACGACTTTTTGGTACCCCCACACTGCAGTTCTTCCCATGATGTTCAGTAATTCCTCCAAAGGCTCAGATGGAGGCCTGCTTTATCCAGTGTCTGTTTGAACTACTTGGCAGCGCTTAACAGGGATATGTTGCATAATGCAACAACTAATCCAGTTACCCCTGTTCAGAGCCTCATGAGGCTCTGGCCCTGAGCTCAGTGTCCTGCTAAAAATAAGTACTGGTCTCACCTTTTAGCAATCAAAACAAAATTGTTCTTTCCTTGTCTGTTCAGTGAAAAGGAAAGGTGTATTTTCAGAGTTAAGGTAGAGACTCATTCTTCCACACTGTGGCTGGTGCTGGGTGATGGTGATGGTGTTGCAGAGTGGCCATTGCTGTTCATAGCAGAACCAGGCCTTGATGCCTGAGCAGGGCTTGAAAGTATTCAGTTTCTTCTCCTCAGTTTGTCCCACTCTTGCCCCTGCCACTGTTTTGTGCAGATAACTGGTGTTATAAGTTTGGGTGATACCCTAGAGAGGCTTTGCATTTACTGGAGAGCTGAATGGCAGCATCACTAGAAGCAAGAGACAGTCCATAACTGAGCTTAGGGGGAATATGTGCAACCCCTCTGATCAACATCATTGAACTGCAGTATCACATGGAAGTCATAGAGCAAAGATGGGTTTATTAAATGTACTATACTTGCAGGGACAAGGCGATATCTTTAATTGTAGCTACTACTTTGCACAGGAAAATGAAACATATTTCCAGGCATGACATTCCTCCTTTGGGTTCAGTGTCGCTGCCTCAGCACCAAGGCAGTGATGCTGCGGGGGGACTTCCAGCAAAGCCTTGTCCTTGTCATGAGAGGGTTTCCTCCAGGACTGGGGGCACCATCCTTTCTCTGTTTCTAAGACAAACAACAAGCCTTCAGACTGTGGGAATAGGCAGGTCACCTCTACGAAAGTAGCAAAATAATTTCAAAGCTGCAGTTTTGATACGTGTTGACCTTGCAGTGCAACCCCAAACAGGTATGTTACTGCTCTTCAGGTGTCCTGATAGCTATTTATTTTTCTTCCCAAGAATAGAGGTTGTTCGCTGTGGAAGTACATAACTCTCTCTTCTCTTTGTTTTAGTGCTGGTCTGTTTAATACCTCCTTCTCCTTTCCCCCTGCCACCATCCTCTTGGTTTTTCTGCCCAGCTTTGCTAGCCTCCTCTGCTGCTCCTGCTGTTCCCATAGCAGCCCCATGGCTCCTTTCCAGGCTCCTGCTCTCCTTGCTTCTGTTATTGATAAGAATTATTGTTTTACAAGTGGAATCCAGAGATTTCAGCTAATATTTTCTGCTCCTTTGGCCTGTGTCTAGCATTCTTGAGTGGCAACAGTACGGTACTTTCCTGCTGCAATGTGCTTCTGTTTCACAGGCAGGTGAAACATTTATTCTCCTGAAGACCCTATTGGGTGTCTGGTTTCTGAACTTCTGGTCATCTCCATCATGGTGCAGCCCTGCTCTGGCGGTCTGTCCCTGCCAGCACATCCCACCTCTGGCTCCTCTCGTCTCACAGTACAGTTGTCATGATTTTCTCAGGGCTCAGAAGTGACTAAGAGGGGCCACATAAATCTCATGGCTCATTGCCAGAGATTTTGCTCTTCTGGTCGTGCTCTCTGTCTATGCTTGGCAAGACAAGTATCTCTGTGTGCATATTTCTGATTCATAAACATGTGGGGCAGCTCTCTTGTACTAATTACTATGTAAACCTTGGAGTGAAAGTCAAATTTTTTTTGTAGCAGGACAGCAGGACAGATCCAGCTCTCACTGATCCCCAAGGTTGGGAGCAGGGGATGATGCAGAGCCCTGGTGAGAAGCTCAGCCCCAAGCAGGATGCTGCAGCATGGCTGTGTCCCATGGGGCTTCTGCAGCCCTGGCTGCTTCTCTGTGTACTTTCTGCCAAGCAGATTTTATTCCTTATCCCTCAAGGGTTTGTCCCAGGGTCACTTAGGAGTTGTCCCAGGGATGTCTCGAAACACTGTGCAGACTTAGATGTCAGGGGACTGCTGCTCTGCACACCTCACTAGTTCCCTTGAAAGCCTGCCAGGTGGTGGTGGCTGTTCTGCTCTGCCTGAGAATTCATTTCTTCAGGAGGTGGAGGATAGCTCTTTCCCTAAACTAATGCCATGACAATAACAAACATCCTGGAAGAAATTAAATTCAGCCTCTGTAGGCTAACCTGTTAATTAATCACTAATGACTTTGCTATATTTAATTCATCTGATTAATTCTGATTCTACATCCCTCCACCTCATAATTTCTCCCCCCTGGTCTTTTGTTTTGGGCTTTGGGGGCATGGTCCCAACAGGAGAGGGAGGGAATCGTATGAATGCAAAGAAATGGCATTATATGCTGGCAAAGTTAATCTTGATAAGTTCCTACAATCTGTAACAGGCAGATAACCGGGACATTGCCATCCAGGAGTGTATGGTTTATCTGCTATCAGTGCTGTCTGCTGTTATTAGCTTTTCTCATTCACTCCTGAGGTCCAGCAGTGCTTATCTGCACTGAAAAGTTAATTTGGGATAAGATAAAGAGCAGGTGAAAGTGTGATAGCTCTTCCAAAATAACCACACAGATTAAACCAAGGAGGAGCAAGGCTGAGATTTGCCCCACCACTTTTTTGCGCTAGGAGTCAGTACCAAGAGGCTATATCCCAGAAGGTTGCTGAGTTCTTCCATGCATTGGTTCACCCTCCAGAAGTGCTTCTATCTCTCCTTCATTAAAGTAGGGTATGTAATGTCTTAAATGTAGTGCCAGGAGTCATTTAACGACATATTTTTGGGGGAATTAGTCATGATTTGATACATCATCTGAAGAGACGTTGCCAGTTGTTGACAGTGACACACCTGCCACATAGGAATTGTGCAAGGACTCTTGCTGTAGCTAAGAATAGCAATAGTATCCACTTGAACCCAAACCTCCTTCTCAGGCTTCCTTAAATGTCTTGGTAAGTCTTTCGCTCTTTTCCAAAAGGGAAACTCTTTTAAATTACTAAGTTACAAGAGTTACAGTTGCACCTATAATTAGTGTTTGGCATCCATCACTGCTACCTTTGCTACAGATGTTTTCCAGAATATCTAAGATTCTGACAATCTTTCAGTCATCTTTCTGTCCACAATCACACTTTCTTTCCTTTATCTGAATCAAATTTTCTAGTTTGTTTGTTTGCCCCTTATTTTGTAACTCCTTGATTAACATCCACTTTAAAAAAATACTTAAGAATCAAAGTCATTTGTAAGCTGAGTGCTGTGAGGACAGAATGCTGCCTACTCGTGGCCAATTAATGTTCACGTAGGATGGTGCAGTACATGTGAGGGAAGCAGTATTATACCTTCTGCGAAAGGATTTTACTGTTTGAGTGCTGTCATTTATATGACAGAGACTAGTGAGTTTGTACCCACAAAGTTAATAATATTTTATGCAATTTGCGGTCTCCACATGTGCCTAATTATGTGTCTGGAGGATTTCAGTTGAGCAGACTTCACAGGTTCCACTCTTTCAATACACCTGGATTTCTTTGATCATTTTCTATGTTGCCAAGTTTCAATTTCTGTATAGCCAAGCTGCTCATAATCAAGTCTTATTCCGCTCCTTACTACACAAATAGAGAGACATGGTGCACACCTTGAGGACACACAGGCTGGCATGGTACGGGAGAACCTCCACACAGCAATTTTGAGAGAGATACCCCTAAATGCCAATGCGAGTGCAATTAGATTGGGGATCAGGTGTAGCCTGGCAGTTTAGCTCCACTGATTCCTTAAGGATAGATAAAACCCTGTAGATTTGTAGGCATCTCCATTAATTAACTTCCAAGTGAAGGAAGAAGAGTTTCTTCTTATTTCCTCTAAAGGGGATGTTTTCTTAGTGCTGTTTTCTGCTTAGGTAGAAGCTGTTGGGGGAGAGATACCACAGTTCTTGCACAGATATCTCTTCCCTTGTGCCATTGTGTTAGGAGAGCTTCACTCCTAGGACTCGTCTGGATGAGCCTGGGTTGCCAGGTTTTTAGGCTGTGAGTTTTGTTGCTCCTAGGAGCATCGGGTAGCACTTACGAAGGAATTTGCGATGGGATTGTTCAGTGTAAGTGAAGACTAGTATGACTCAAGACTAGGTATATTTTCCTAATTAGATAAAGTTCTGTTTCTTTCTTTTGCGAATAGTTTTCCAGTAGACTGCACATCTCTGGCTGTAGATGGGAAAGCAACACCAAAGTGCAAATGCCACAAGATTGATTTAATAACTCTGTTAAACTACAGGGAAAGCAGTAAGAGCCAGAGCTGAAGAAAACCTGCCATCAGATCTCCCAAACAACTTCCCAGACTTGGGAGAGGCAGATGTATACCTGATCTTCAGACATGTGGCATTGCTGAATTTCCAAGCCTCTTAAGATGCCCCCTTGCTATCCTACTCTTCCCTCTGTTTTCCTTTGGAAATGCATAAATCCATAACAGACCCAACCACAGCTGTTCGTTAGATGCTGTTGGTTGAGGGACGGGGGATCGGGTCTTCAGAAAAGGCTCTCCAAAGTGTCCCTGTACTCAAGTCCACTGAGCAGCTGGTGCTTTCAGTACCAAATTGCAGTGTATTGCTGAAATGGCCTTTGTTGGGAAGGAGCTGAGTTTGAAGCCTCCAGCACACCAGGGCTATGCAGCAGTCTTCCCAGTGGTAGGTTTTGTGCAGGTTAAGCTGGGTCAGCCTGGGCTGCTAGTCATGCAGTGCTAAGGACAGGGACAGGCTCTCCATCCAGCCCCAAACTTCAAGCAGGGCTTTGTCAGGAGCCTCCATGTAGCCTGATGGACATGTCAGGACTCACAGCTAAAAGGGAAGCTTTAACTGCACTTTAAATTCACTGCACAGTGTCTGTTGCTTTATGAAACAGATATGTGTAATTGCTGCCTTGGATTATGTTTTCACTGGAGTGGTTTTTCCAATCCACAGCATGATATTGTATCTCTTGCGACTGTTTGTGATTACTACGACCCCTGAAAACCTAAAGTACCAATGCTTTTCAAATGTTTTTTTAACCTGAACATACTTGATAGCCTGCAAACACTGCAAGTGGAAAGCCCTCGTGGCCTACCACAAGTGCTGGTGATAGATGGGCAGACAAAATGGTCTACTTAATAATTCACTGACATAGTTGCAAATAAAACACCTTTATTGTTTTCACAGGAAGTGTTTCCTACTTTTGATGAACTGATGACATTGAGTTGATTTATATTTTCTCCCTCTTCTGTTCCTCCTCTTCACAGGCCAGATGATGTGATGCTGAGGCGCACCCATGATGAGACTGTTCTCTTGCACTGCTTCCTCTGGCCTTTGGTTACGTTCCTGGTTGGAGTCCTCATCGTGGTCCTGACCATCTGTGCCAAGAGCTTGGCTATCAGGGCAGAGGCAATAAAAAAGAAGAAGCATTTATAAATGGCAAGGCTGCTGATGGAAAAGAAAAACCTACAGGAAGGTCTCAAGGAGGGCATCTCGACACACCTGCAGGTCTGTGGGGTGCCCAGCTGTACCTCCTTCCACTGTCTTATCTGATGGTGGAGTCGCTTTTTCCTCAGGATTATTCTTGGGAAAATGCCCAATGAAATGTCAGCTAATCGCTTCTTCTGCTATGACAGTAAATAATAATATTCTACCAAAAAAAAAATACGCTGCACTAAATATGCTGTGCGCTGTTAGTCCCAGACAGCAGCTACCCAGTTCCTAGCGGTACTGAGAGACAGTTCATTACTCCCTCTGTTGTTGCTCATTTCATTTCCACAAAGGGGTCTTTACTACTATTTAGTATTATATATTTAAAACATTTACTTTGTGATAGATTGTACTTCCAAAATAATAAAGTTTGGTTGGTTTGGGTTTTTTTAATCATTTTTTGACTTTTTTTTAAAAAAAAATGCTTCAAGCCAAAAATAACACTATGCTTATTTCAGTTTTTTTCATTATGTAGAACTTCCTTTTCAGTTTCAAACTTTAACTTCTGCCTGGATGATATTCTTCACCATCACCCATCCGTCGTGAAGAAATACAGAAATACAGAAATTCTCAAAAAACCAAAACAATTATTGGAAAAGATGATTAAATACTGGATGTAATTTTATTGCCTCACTTGTATTCAGTCCCCACAGTCTTTCTCCCCCTCTCTCAGTTATCATATTCAGCAATACGTAAGGTGTAAGGAGCATGACGTAAGGAGATGGGATTTGCAGTGGTTTTACATGAATACATTTTGCCAGCAGTTTCCCGAAATAGTGGAGTGTCTGAGTGCTTGCTGAGAGGAGCCTGTGAGCTGTGGTGTGATGCATGTCACCAGGCTCCAGAGATGGCTGGAGAAGGACATCAACTCTGTAAGGCTGCAAGTGTTTGCTGCTGAACTGCCCACCAGCTCCATGCGAAGTCCCTGCAAGGGGATGCTCCAGAGAATACAAGGCAGGCTGGGCATGGCATCGTGCTGGGTTGCCTTTCTCTGCTTGTCCCAACCCCTTATGATGGGAGTACTGGCCCAAGACCACTTAGCGCAGAGATTTCTGTATATCTGGCAGTTTCCCTGAGCACATCCATTGAATGCGGTAGTCAGGGACCAAGACCAGAGTCACTTTGTGGCACTTGTCCTTGCCCCTACAGGGTCGTGCACCCATGGGACCAGCTGTGTAGCTTTGCAGCACTGGTGCACAGTGGAGAAGGGAAGCTATGTGGCTCAGTCAGGAAAGTGAGTCTCTCAGCATATGATTACTGGCAAAGCATTTTAATCTACATTAACAGTTCTGCAATTCTAACCATACCGTTAATTGTATTAATCTCTGATATTCTTAGTGTTCTGTTTAAATACCTTGTGGTTTGCTATGCTTTTAACACACTGGAGAGGTATTTCCCAAGGATGAGGAAAGTTCTAGATTTGAAATCCTGAAAGCTTTCTTGGCACAAGGCACAGTGACAAACCTGCTTGTATGGCCCAGTCTCCATCTCAGATTAATAGTATTGTGTGTTTAAGAATTGATTTCCATGTGGCTTCGTATTTTGTAAACTTGTGCACATTGTGGACGTTGTGGTTCTCAATGATGAGGGTATCAGGGCAACTGGAGCTCATTCTGCACTCCCCTCCTTACTAGCTATGTGACTTTTGGAGAGTTCTGTGGTCCTAGTCCACATTGGGATAGCTGAAGGAAGCTAAGGAAGCGTATTTATGGAGGTAGGAACTTGATGCTTCCTGGCTAGTTATTCTGTATAAAAGATCTGATGAATGTTAGTTGCATATGTTCAAGCACTTCCAGTTCTGTGGATGAAAAATGCTAGTCACAAAAAAATTTTCCAGTTCTCTGTGTTAAACATCACCCCTCTGGACGTGCCTGTTGTCGGGCTCACATAGCACTGGGTATACTGGACAAAGAGAGTTTGTGAGCTTTCAGCGTGCTGGATGAAAGTTGGCTCCTGCAAATATTATGTTGTGAAGGACAGCATTTCATTTCACATTTCATGTCTCGCTGCCATGGCCTCACTTGCATCTCTGTGATTCTCACGCCTCAGCAAAATGCAGAGACGTCGCACACATATGTCCTGTTGGGGGGGTTGGTTACTGTATTTTTTTGTATGTATTACTTTTTCACGCTCTGTAAATCATAGAAAGCTGCCACTGCTGGGTAGTCTGGCCATCCGGGTAATATGATTTCAAATTCAGCTCCTCTATTTCATCTCAGTAACTTTTTACAGGTAAGGGGAATAACCCTGATTTTCTGCATGTATGCATCCTTTGTTTTCCCAAGGGAGAAGAAAATGCACAGTGACACAGATTCATCATGGATTTTTAAGGCAGTAGCTTGGGGCTCACAAATCCAGATTAACAAAATCCTCTCCAGCTTTGCTCTAGAAGCTTTTGTGACTGAATTGTGCAGCTGGTTCTCTGAGCAAAAGGCAAGAAGCTAATTGAGTTGATGCAGCTCACTTGATCAGCAGTCATATCTTTAAATGTGTTAGAAATGCAGTTTCCAAAGGCCTCTGGAAGTTGGTAATGGTACAAAGATAATATTAAATCATTTTGCAGAGAGATTAACATCCCAAGTTAAACATCTAAATTGTCATGCAAAGACAGGCAGCAAGTATCTCCCTAGCTTGGCAGTATGTGATGCTGAGGGAAAAAAAATAATCCTAAAATTCACTCTTCTGTCCCAGCCTGCACCTTGCTGATTTAGAAATGTCTTCCTAATCCCCACAGTTGATCGTGGTAGCTGGGGATTTCCTTCTAGCGGATTATTCACTGATTTCCCCATTGGTTTTGTGGCTTTCCAGTTTTCGCAGCGTATTCTCTGAAGCGTTTTTGCAGCCAGAGTGGCTGATTTTTCCAGAGGCATCTGCAGAGTTGACTTTCACATTTTATTCAATATTTATGTGCTATTGCTTAGAGGAATTTAGTTCTGTCGTGCTGTCTGCTGCTTCACTTCAGTAAGACGTGCCTTCTCTTTTCCTGTAGTGTAATTAAATCAATTTATTTATATAGTATCTTTCTCTGTTAGATTCTTAGACTCATTTTAAAACTTGAATTAATAGGAACAAAATTTTGGTTTTGCGTTTTTCCTGCCTTATATGTTTATATGTTGCCAGTAAAAGATGAGATTTCACAAGTTAGAAAATTTAGCACTGAATGAGGAGCTTAATTCAATGTCTGGAGCAGATGAGGGATGTCATGGGGGCATGCAGAGGCATTTTTAAAGATCATTACCTGTCATTTCTGGTGTAAACATAGTCACTTGACAGGGGTCTAGCACAGTCTGGATTTGAAGGGCTATTATCACTTGGGCTCTTCATGCACCTGCCACCTCAACTCAGCCCACTGATGCCCACCCCAGCCCCGGTGTTGCTGCCTGCAAGGTTTCCCCAGCTGCCCTCTGCTCCCGACCCTGGACTGTGGTGTAATCTGCACAGGAGCAGGGATGTCTACAGAGGGCATCAGGCATCTTGGCTCATTTCACTCGCTACATGAAAGGATCCATCAAGCGTGTGTTATCACGTCAGAGTCCAGCTGGGAAACGTGAAAGGGTAAAGACTGATTAATATTTAAAATTTTTTCATAGATAAGGTGTAGGGAGTAATTAAACTTGAGGAGGAGTCTGATGCAAGTTGCTAGGGGTTTAGACCTTACCTGAAAAATAAAAACTATTTTAAATTGTGTAGTTGACACCTGTGTGGGTCTGGTAAGACAGTGGGACAGTGGAGATTGCTTATTAACAGAAGGAACTTGATGTGCAAGCCTCTTCACTCAGCATTTCAAATACAGGGACTGCCTGCTGGAGCTATGTTTAGGCAAACTTTAGCCTAAATAGCCAAAAGTATTGTAAAGCCAAGAATAAACATGTGGAAGAAAAGACACCTAGAACAGTGTTTAATAATAAAATAAAAATACTCAGGCCCTGGCTTATGTTTAGGTAATCAGATGAAATGAAGCACAGCAGAATTCCTAATTGTGAAGCCTATTGTACCATGATCATATTTTCTTGCAGCGCCTGACAGAAATCCTGCAGCTGAAGTTATCAAAAAATCAGTTTATTTCTGTGTATGATTTTTTTATCAGCATGGAGCAGCTGCTATTCCTCCATTAACTTTCAATAAGAAACCAACCCCTTCCCTTTCTCACATCTTAAGAGGTTGCTGCACTGATCTGTCAAGCTACCAATCTTTGCTGCAGAAAGCATGAGTGGGAAAACTTCCGAGGGAATGTGTGTGCAATTAATCACACTGCCTTGTCCAGTTACAGACCCACTGAATGAACCAACCCCAAAATTTGATGATTGAGACGCTGTGCAATTTTCTTTCTGGTTTGATATGGCAACACGAACAATGCCATTGCTTGCACTGTGTTTAATTCACAGCTCTTTGGTAGTCTAGTGGTTTTAAGCATCGTATGCGAAAGAATCGATTTGCATGCACTGGATGCACGGCTGGAAATGAGGAATAAGAATAATCCATTGAATTCTATAGCTGTAATTTGGATGTAAAATTTTATTATAAAATACATTGGCATAGCTGTAAAATTAAAACTTCTATACAACATTTCCAAACAGTGCACAGTACCTACAGCAATCAGCCTGAAATATCTTTCCCAGAAATGCAGTAATCACCTTTGATATTGTGTTTTAAAAAAATAAATCTGCCTGTAATTTAGTTTAATGAGCTGATGCTATGTCAAACATTAACTTACACAGCATAACATTTTCATAACTTTTCAGATAACATAAGGTTTATCCCTTTATTCACATACCAATTGCCATTCACTAAAAGCAGTTGGAAAAAGTAAGTTCTTGTGTATAATCACTTGTTCAGCAACTGACAGCAACTGAGGGTTTCTGGACAAAATACTTGAACAATTTGGCCCCATGCAAGCTCAACTAAAAAAGAGATGTGAGTAGCTAACTCTCTGTTTCAAATCCCTTAAAGTGCTAACTTTTAGGCCAGATCCTTTCCCTTGCTGTGGGGTTAGGAGAAATCTAGAGTTCAGGTAAGAAGCAGTTTCAGATCACACCTGCCAGATCACGAGCCAGTGTTGAAGTCTGCGTCTTTTCAATAGACACACGTGGCTGCATTTCAGTTCAGGGCATTGCGATGCAAGAATGCAATTTCAATGCAAGAAACGCAGGCCCCTATGCTGAGGTTTGCGGAGGGGTGCCTGCAACTTGAATTTTGCAGATCAGCTGCTTTGAGCGGAGCCATAGCCCTTCTCCATTTGGCAGTAGGGCAGCTTTTCTCCAGCCCCTCTCTCTACTTGCAGCGCTCTGGTTTGGCTTTCGATACCCACGAGAGGCAGGGCAGAGTGGTGCCTACCCTGAACTCCGCTGCCAAGCCCGCCGAGGTTAGAGGCAGCATCATCTCCAGGATGTAATATTTGGCATTCATTGAAAACCCTGTGAGGGTGTAGGGCTGCGGGATGAGAACACATCCCCAAGCCATCGCTGAGAGTACTCCCACCTAAAGGCAAAAGTGAAATGCTGGAGGGGGCATGGTAACACCTGAAATCGTTTGTGGGACTAAAAGGGCTGAACTATCTTTTCCTGCACTATTCCTCTGAAGAATAATGTTTGAGATGATTAAAAATTAACCATGAAACCCTTGGGAAGGCTGTTTACAGACTAGTTTGGAAGGATCAAATATACATGAGTCAGTATGTCTAAATGGTGGGTAGCCTAGATCCTCACCATTTTTTTTTCTGAAAAATCATGAAAAATTAGTCTGATACTGAAGGAAAAAAAATAATATGGAAATTCCAGAGTTAGCTGGGGTTTCTTGCTTTTGATGGATTAATTCTCAATCCGTATCAAAAATATAGAGTGTATGCTATGAATCTGCAAGTGAATCACAGGCAGTAAATGGTTCTGGTTCATTAAAAGCAAATAGTGTCCTGTGAACTTTGCTGCTTTTTTACAGCCAAACTGGACTCTAATGGAGACGTATACGAGAAGCAATACAATACAGGTGGAATTTAAATAATGTCTCGAGATCTTATTTAAAAAATTAATATAGAGCAGACTGGCAACAAGCGAGGGAAGATTGAAAATGGGCTGCAGAACTGTCAACACAAAGCAATAATGTACAGTGAGATACTGAGCGCAGGTGTGGGGTGAGGTGTCTCGGTAGCTTTATTCATAATATGAAATGGCAAGGTAAAGGGCAAATTAATTGAATTTTTTAAAATATGCAGGAGCAGGAGGTTTGCAACCTCCAGTTTGATGGGCAGATGATTCAACCACAAATATAAGGAGCTGAGAATATTAGCAGAAGAATAAAATGTCTTTTCTGTTTCTGAAAAATGCAAGGTAATAAATGAGGACTGGAGGAACAGAACAAATATAACATCTGGAAACATCTTGGCAGGCAAGGCTAAAGTCTTCACATAGATACTAGACAGCACATTTGGTGTGATTGGTGATAGCTAACCCCAGCTTTGATGGCATTTATCTTGTGCCTCAGGCTGAATCCATACCCTTTTCTCCAGTAGCTAGCACTTAGAGACTTCTAGGGTGGATATGGGGGTACCACAATGGGGGTTTTTAACCTGTTTTAGCCTATTTTTTTAACCTGTTTGTCTCATAGCAAAGTGTATTTCCCATGCTTTTTAAATTGGAAATACTGGGAAGTTTAGATCAGTGTTGGATGGGATTTTTGCAGCAATTCAGGCAGTTTCTGGTGCCTGAGACTACATGATGAGACAGCACGTCAGAACCATCACACTGATTTTTTTTTTCCAAAAGTCAGTGTGTTCCTGCTGCAAATCCGTGGATGGCCACAGAACCCCTATCCATCCTCTTCCCCAGGGGAAGGAGTTTGCACAACTGGGTCCAGCAGGCAGCGGCACGGTATCACCAACAGTATGGTTGATCTCCTCGGGGCTGAACATCTCAAAATTCACTGGTGTCGATGCCGAGGAGTTTGGAACTATGCTGTTTGGGTGTTTTTTTTGTCCAAAGGTATTTTGGGCACAAAACATAGTAATGCACGCAAGTAACCTGTTTTCCTCACTTATAGGAAATGTGTGTGTACCCAAGGAGTTCTCGCTGTGCAAAGTGAGTAAAATTAATGAAGGTTTAGGCAAAACTCAATATTTTTAATCAGTTTTTAATGATCTACTGTTCAAATTATGTCTTAACCTATCTTGAAACTTTGTGGGAATGATTTATTTTCGTATATAATACCTGTACAGATTTGCAGCCCATTTATAGCAACAGGGCAGCTAATGTATGGCTGCATACTGGAAGTTCATTGCAATGTTAACTGTGCCTCCAAGTAAAAGGGGTTGGGAATTATTCCTTCCTTTTACCCTGCTTGTAGAATGACACATATTTTTTGATTTCAGTCTGTTGCTTCCTTCTTAAACACCCATTCTCCAGGCACACACATACATGCGTATTGTGCAGTAAAGGTTTACCAAACTCATCATTATTCTGTATTCATGCACACTGAGCTCTGTCTCTCAATAATTAGCTTTATAATGACTGAAGACATTCTGTACCAACTTGCATTCCTCCTCGTTTTATTGTTTCTCTCTCACTCCTGTCTAATGCTTCATATGTTGCATTTTGAAGATTGCTTTTATTGATAGCCAAAACAAAAAGGCAAAATAAAAGTGAAAAGCCAAATTGATTACTTTTATATTTATTTTGCAAAGACATATTAAATGAACCTTTTTTTTTGTTTGACGTACATTCTGTGCTTTGCTAAATAACCTTGAAGACTGTATTGCCAAGCCAAACATCGCTATTAGCAATACTCATAATGTAGATCAAAAATGTTTAGATAATTTGGCCCTCTGCATTTAAACAGTACCTAGTATCCCCTACGAAATGCGAAAAAAACATGTGAAAAGTGCTGTAGCTTTTCTGACAATTATGTGTTTGCTTCCTCTTTCAAGGGACTACATTTATGGCTAGTGGGTGAGGAAGAAGAGGGCTGGCAGCACTGTTGTTTTTCATAGCATCTTTCAAACATGAATTTTAATTAGGCCATAGGTCTCCTCATAACCCTGGAAAGTGAGATCTTTTACAGGCAGCTGAACTGCTGCCTGCAGAGGTTAGCTGTTATGCACAAGGTTGGACAGTGAAACAAACAGACATGAAATGCAGGGATCTTGGTTCCTGAGTCCCTACCCCAGCTGCTAGACCAGTTCCTCCTGTTTTGCTTAAAACACCCGCAGGAAGATGCAGGTTTTCTGATGGGATTCAGCATTTCTGCACATCAGCAACCCCATTAAGAGCTAATAATGTTCCAGGGGAGCCAGCTTTGCAGATCAGCATGTGTGATTGCAAGTGACAGTGCTCGCTTCTGCTTCCACCGCAAGCACTGGATGCAAGTTTAGTGATAAAGTAGTCATTCGCTAGCAGGGGATTTTACTCCCACATCTGTGGGAAGGGAGACAGCTTTTTCTTCCTTCCCTCCATCCTCAGTTCCTTTGCCCCTTACTGTTCCTCTGAACAATGCCCTCGCAGTCTTAGCTGATTTGCTTTGAACTGCAGGCACTGCGTAACTCATGCTTTTTCCTGTTATTCTTTCCCTAAACATCTGCCATTATTTATACAGACAGTTTAAAGTCTTTATGTTCAGTTTATTAGTCTTTCTGAGAATTACCTCCAGTTTTGTATGGAAATATACTCAGCGGTGGAAACAGCTGCCAACCACAAGGCTCCCCTAACTCCTGTCCTGCTGGTTTTCATTACAACAAGGCAATCTCCAGCATTATTTCAGAGGGTGGGATTTGATAACTCTGCCATTTTCCTGGAAAGAGCCAGCAGCCCCATCCAACACAAGCTAGCACAATCTCTTTTACCATCTAAGTTTTGAGTGAAGACATTTTTAATGCTGATCCAGAAGCAGATACCATTGGCAAATCCCTTTCCTTGGCTATGTCAGCAGAAAAGCTCCTTTTCTCCCTCTCCGCTGGGTGTGCAGTGGCCAGGAGGCAGCAGTGGGCTCCCATCATGTGATGCTTTTGAAGCAGGACTGGGACACAATGTTCTTGCTGCCAGCAGCCACAGCACCTGGCCCATGCCCAGCCCATGCCCCCTGTAGAGTTCATACTGTGGTCTTAAATGTAAGGAAGGCAGTGGGAGAACGGGCTTAGTGCTTCATGTTGATTAATTAACAATCTGCTCTTTTTTGTGTCATTCCCCCTTACTTTTCAGACTACTGCTAGGCTAAACCACTTGCTTCACGAACCTGTGTTGCCCAAACCCCATATTTCCTACTACTGACATTTACCAGGAATCACTGTTAGACCACATGACCTCGTGTGGTAAATTAGACCAGCCACAATGCTCAGGGAAAAGCTTGATTTTAATACTTAATTGTGAATATCAAGTTGGAGGTTCGAGGGCCATTCATTTTTTTCTGGTTAAAGGGCATTCCTCAAGCAGCCTTTGAAGTTCAATTACTTCAAGGTCCATATACCACTCGACTCTGTCTGTGTCTCTTCTGTAAGGTTTAAAATGCACCACTGTTTTCTATAGCATCTTGCATGCCATCTGTTTTCCGAATCACTTTCCTCAGCTGTATAATTTAATTAGTGAGATAAGAGCTAGAGGGGGGAGGATATGGAGATGTAGGTAGAGAAATTTGTTTGTGAAGTCTCTGAACCCAGTTCTCCCTTTCAGTATGCAGGTACTAGAAGACAAAAGGTGGCATTTCAGGAGCAAATGAGACCTGGTCACACTGACACAACCCTCATCCTGCATCTCCCTGGAGCACCATGCTGTGCTTTCATGCACTTGGCATAACACAGGGCACAAACTAATACAGATTCTCCTGCTGTCCAGAGTGTTTTTTTCCCTTCCTCTGGTCCCCTCTTCTTTGAGGCTGGTTACCAGCCATCAGTCATACTCACATGTATTGAAAAGCCAGTGTTAGACCCACTTTTTCAAACCCTTCATTCTTGTTCCTCACTGAGATAGGTGGCAGGCTAGGGACTGAACTGGGTTGGAGTCTCGTTTACTGGGGGCAGCCTGGTGGGACCCGTGAGGGGCAGATCAAGCTCTGCCAGACCAGGTGGGCTAAGGGAGCAGAGAAAGGTCTGAGGAGTAAAAAAAAAAAAACCATGTCTAACAACCCTGCCAGCCAGAGGTTGCATAGAAACCTCAGACTTTCTCTCCTGGAACAGACTAGGGAGATTAAAAATAGCCATTTGTTTTTTGTTGATGACAAGGTAATTTTAACACAGATCACTTCCCCAGTCTGTTGCACTGAGTGGCAACGAGCAGAGAGATGTGGGAACAAGTGGGCGGCACAGGGGCCGGAAAGGAGGAGGGGGGCAAGAGCTGCTTCCTCAGGGACAGCAGCAGCTCACACAGACAATTCCCGTGAAGGTTTTCCCTGCTGAGGCTAAGTAAGGAAGGAGTGGGTCCCACTGTGGCAAGGTGCATGTGCTCCTGCTTGCACTGCATAATCTGTCCCACCCCCACCAACTCAATCACACCATGTGGTCCTTCACAGGCTTTTCTTTCATCTGGTCTCTGGCAGTGTGTTGGGTAGAAAAGGGTGATTAAATAAAAGACGTCATCACAAATTTGGTGGAGGTCTTTGGTGGCTTTACCCTTCTTCCTAGCTGCCTTTCCACCCCAGCATGGATGTATATGGATTTTTCCCTACTGAAATGAATGTCTTCCCTACACAAGAGAAGTAGAAATTCACTCACTGTATTTTCTGTCTTTTCCCCTTTTCTCCTGATGGACCCAGTGCAACAAAATGTTTAGGTCTAATCCCACCAGAACAAACAGAAATCCATGCTCAAGACATCTGCCAAGCCAAGGATCTGAAATTTTCATACCTGCCCTGGTAGGTAGGAAACCACATCAAACCACAACATGCTTGACGCCTGCTCTTCCTTTTGTTTTCTCCCTCCTCCATTTTTTGCCATAGAAACTCTGGGCACCTTAAAGGCAAGATTTCGGCCACCCTGGGAACTGCTGGAGGGGCTGAGGGAGTTGCTTGTTCACCAGAATGTTTACAGAAAATTTGTCACAGCCTGGCCAAATCTAATTGGCGTGATAAGTAAGAAACAGGCTGCTTAGATATTTTTAGTGCTCTCCAACCTTTCTAGCACAGATCTGTAGGACATCAGTTAATTCTAGTTGTCTACCAGTTTGTTCTCTCAAAGTTGAATAATTACAAATAATTTAGCTCCAGGTGTCTTTTAGACCCAGTGATAAGATAACAGGATGTTGGCATTTACCATGTGTGGTGTCTTGAGAATGTATTTTCTGATCTGTTTGATACTTTGGTCATTATATACCTCTTTATTGCCTTTGCAAGTACCCATCTTTTTCTCCTAGTGGTTTCATTACTGCTTCTTCAGGCATTGACAGGCAGGAGAAATGCATCCAATTAACACATGGACCTTTCTGTACCTGTCCTTTATTTGCATAACATTTTCTTCCTTAGTCAAGCTGTGTGGAGCATTCTGATCACCTTCACTTTTCTTTCTGCATCCAATAATTTTTACTCTGTGTTTTTACAGTGCAGTGCAGCTCACACTAAATCTGTTTGGGTAGCTTTACTATGTGCCATCTTGACTGTGTTTGATTTTCCAGAAAGTTTGGACTTTCTTATTTGTAATGCCAGTAGTATCTTTTTTAATTTCAGGATTCTTTACTCTCTGTGGGATGGAAAACAAAATTGAAGGGCCTCATTTCTGTGCTGGCTGTGCTAGAGCCTCAAACTTGATCTGGGCAAAAAGCAGACACATTTGTCTCCTGTATCCAATGGAGCGGGAGAGACCTTGGGATTATAGTGGGAACAGATAATTTTTAAAACTTCTAATAGTAAGATTGCAATATGAAAATTATTTTCCTAACTTTGCATCTTGTGGCAATGCAAATGAATGGATTTGGGATATATTTCCATCCCTATTGGCGTATCTTTGTGTATCTATGCCAAGGACAAGGAGAATTTCTAAAGGAGATATATAATATATTCCCTGCTGATTCCATCATTCTTGCAAACCGATGCAGGAATCTAGTTGCTAGTGTCCTGTGGGGCTACCCAATGGGGTTATTTTCCTCTCTGAAGAGCACTATGGCACTGTTTTCCCCCAGCATTTTGCTCCTCTGATGATTAGTGGAGACATTTCAGCTGCATATCCTCACAAGTTGCAGACCTAGAAAAGAAACTGTACTAATGTAAAAACTGGGCTTGTGTTTTATTTAGACAGACTTCTCAGTGAGCCTCCAAAGGGCATTGCTTCAAGTCAGGGCTTTATTCTGAAAACATGGAGTGGCTCCTGCAGAGCTGCGAGGGTCTGAAGATCCCAAGGAGGCCCCAGGACCACCTCCATTGTGCAGGGTGAAGATGCTCAACCTCTACTCCATCCCCAAATGTGACCAGGGTATAAGGATAGTAACCAGTTCATTTAAGCCCATTTAAGCCCATGGATGTCTACATTAGGCATTACAGATGTCTGTTTAGATGACTGCTTTGACAATCTAAGTTTTCTGTGTATGTAATGAAACACAGACACTTCTGGAATATGGTTCTTCCAAACCCTTTTGGCTGCCTAGGGATAAGCAGTCTTAACGGCAGTCTGGGATGATTATCTCAGACAGACCTCTTTCTGCTGGAAATGTTTGTGTGTTTTCAGATGGAAACACTCCTAGAATTCATTCTTTCTCCATGAGCTCCTCCACAAGATACTTCAGACCTGAGATACCAGAGGTGACTGCCACAACTTGTTTGAGGAGATGGAGGGAGCCAGGGCTGGGCAGTGGCTTAGTCTGTGCCTCTTGAGCGCAGCCTGTATTTAACACACGAAACTCAATGGTATCTAGGTACTTGGCTCCCATAGCCAAGGGAGAAAGTGATTGTGTCTGAGCTGATGAGAATGCTACAGCTTTTCTAGAAGTGAAGACAAGGACTTACTGAATGTACATTTTTCTCCACAAGGAGGAAAGAACAAAGAAAAATTTATGCATCCAATAACCCACCAAAAGGTTTTTATGGAGGAGGTGTTACATTAGACTGATCATCAACTTTCTTCTCTCCAGGTTTTGGACCTATGCAGGAGGGCACACTTGGGCATTGCTCAGTAAAACACATCTAGTTTTAAAGCCTGCTGCAAACCAGCCCAGCTGAGACAAGTAGGTAGAAAAAGCATTCGTTAGAGCTGGTGTGTGAAACAGGGCTGCCAGGAGACAAGTTCCCCTAGGAAGGGGGTCACTCAGCTCATCCCTTCATGCCTGTGTCTTGTCTTTTAGAGAGGATAGTGCCTCCCCCTGACCTATGAGTGAAGGTCTGTGGGGGCAGAAATACCTGGTTTCATGCCCCTTCTTGTCCTGAGAAGATTCAAATTGCAAGTCTCAGGTGGCACCTGATGACCAGGCTGTGTGGCCTCATCACTGCGGGGAGACCAGGAAAACTCTGCCTTTATCCTCAGCAGCTGCTCCAGCTGCTCTCCACCATTCATTTGGCACATAAGCAGGCCTGGGTGCTTGAATACCAAAGACAGGCAAGGACACAGCGTGTAACTTGGCAGGGACTTTGGCATGAGAATGAGGAAGGTCATGTACAAAATTGTCTGGCCCAGCTGCTGCAGCACTTGCCAGCGAAGCTCGGTGCCTGGCATTCAGCTGCTGTGTGAGGCCATGGCTGTCACGCTCTTGGCCTGGCTCTTGGCAGTGCGCTCATGCTCTTGGCCCCTGAGCCTGGGAGGAAGGTACATGGAGGACCAGTGAGGTGGGATGGTCAGCAAGTCCCCACCGTGTGCCTCTTCAGTCACACCCGGTGCTATTGCCCCATAGCTCAGTGATGGAAGGTCTCAGCACGTAGAGAGGAACCGTGGGGGTGCCGAGACTCAGCTCGGCTTCCCAATGGTTTCCTCACTCCAGAAGCTCTGCGCACCCATCTGGGGTATCTCTGGGGGCCAGGACACAATCCCGCCATCCTTTCCAGCTGTGAATTTGGGTGATGGCCCTCAGGGATTTTAGCAGCTTTTGGGTTTCCCTGGACCTCTGCAGTGGCAAAGCTGTAGGTGCTAAGGTGATGTTTTGCCTGGAGACTTAAATACTTTGAGGTCTGCAAAAAGCTTTGCTGTCTTGGTCGTTGGTGCCTCCATGCCTGTGAGGTGCCCCTTGACTACTCCAAGCCTCTGGGAGCAGGGACCACCCTTCATCCCAAGCAAAGCCACTTGTTGTGGCAAGGTTTCACATGACACGAATGACAGTTAGCATTGAACTTGGACATAAAGAGGACATCAGATACCTGCAGGAACTAGAGCTCAAAAAGCATGAGGCACACATGCCTACTTGTGCAGATACAAGCAGGAATGAAGTCCCTGCGGCTGTTTGTGCCTGAAAACTCTCAAATGCTGACACTGCTGGGTCCCGCTTTCCCCTGCTTGCTCCTGGAAGCACACACCCAGGGGGACTGTGTGCCCAGCAAGCAGAGGTAGCATTCACAGCCGCTGGATGAGGAAAACCACCAGATCAAGCTAAAGGGGTGGTCACAGGTGGTTCAGTGACTGATACAGACTGCTGCCTCCTGGCCTGGCCTGGCAGTTGGGCAGCCACGCATGGCTGGTCAGCAGCTGCTGCAAGGCTCATCTCACAGCCCCATGCATCACCACCATCACCACTGGCCCTCAGAACAGGAAAAGTGGCCCTGCGTTTTGCAACTCCTCCAACATGCTGCATTTACCAAAAATTAATTGGAATTCTGGGGTTTGTTTTTTTTTTTTTCTTTCATTCCTTTTTTGATGTTGTGTGGGTTTTCTTGACAGGTCAGGACTGATATTGTACCTGAGTGATGTGCAAAGGCTTGGTTAGTAACACTTGAAATTTTCACTTGTAGTATTTGCTGACATACTGATATTGCCACATCACGCCTGCCACGTCTCACACCAGCATCTATTTCTAGGTTAGGAAACCAACTGATAGTGAAGACTGGGACTGGCAGAAAAAGGATATTGTTATCTAACACTGCTCTAGGAAATGACTTAACAGACAAAACAGCCAGCTTGCAGCTTTGCAGCCCAGATGAAAAATCAGGTCCAAAGTTAAAAACTTGATTCTGGCAATACTTTAACAGGAACCAACCACTATGTTCATGCCAAACTAGAAGAGATCCTCTGTGTTTCAGTTTCCTTGCTGCACCTTGTTTAAACATTCTTATTTCTTCTTCTCTGCAATGCTGGCCATGTTTCTTCTGTGTGGAGGTATTAACTGTACATTATTTTATCTTTACTACTGGCTCTTTTGTGTCTACACTGTCTTCAGGACAGAGTATAGCTCAGAGGTAAGCTTTTCTATAACAAAGAGAAAATCTAACATCTCCTTCAGCCTTCAATACACAGACCTTCAGCAAGCAGCTCACAGTATAAAATATAAGCTAATAAATCTTTCTTCCTTTTAAATAAACCAAATTAATTTGTCCTAAACACTTCTGATGACAAATAAGGAATAACTGAGACACAGTGTTGGCAAGAAGCACACTGCTGCCAAGCACCCTGAACCCACAAGAATGCTAATGTTTTTTAAGCATTGTGGAGAGCAGGAGAAGAAATATATTTGTTAAAAAGCATGGTTCACATCCTTGGGTGGTAGGCAGTAATGGAGCTCCAGTGTGGTGTTAATTGGTACAACTGCCTGGCAAAATGTCTCTAAAATAACAGACGCTCAAGTTAAATATGCACTGCTGTTTCAAATACCCATCATACAGCCCAGACAGTATTTGGTTTATTAAAGGGGGAGGGCAGAGCACCAAGGAGGTAAAGGGAACAAGGGTATCTTTCCGCATGGGCACTAATCTGGCCAGCAGGCAACAGCAGAGCCCTCTTTCCCCCAGCAGGCTGAGGCTTCTGATGAATTTAATGTTCTCTGAAGACGATCTCACTTGAAATCAAACTCACTTATGACCTTTTCTCTGAGCAGCAGGACAACAAAATCTATAATGCAAAGGCATTCAAAATGAAGATGAGGACGTGATTTTTTTAAATGTATGTTTTATTCATGAACTGTTTATAAAAATGTGTAAAATGCACTCAAATATATTTGATTTGTTGACTGTAGCTAGAAATATAAAAATATACTTAACAAATGCATAAATTAAATTGACAATAGTGGCACAATTCTGTGTTCACCCAGTGTTTGTTAGGAACACAAATATAAGTAATTATATAGCATATCAGAATGGAATATGTGCTGAAGATGTTTCTCAGACACTTTACTCCGGGCACTGGCAAAGAATTTATGGCTCGGCAAAATCCAAAATCGTGGATGTTTTCACTATAACATACCACCCTGCTGTAAAGCGATATATATTTACCTACCTGACGCTACTTACAGTATTTCTTTAGCTTTCAAATAAACCAAGACACAAGCAAATCATCATGCATATCAATCTAACAGCATCACTGACACTGTACATGCCCAAATTCCACAGTATTTGCTAAATTTAACTGGGCCCTAGTCTCCAGTATTTCCTGCCAGTCTTAAAAATCAAATCCCAGTCTGAACTAGCTGTTGATCTGTGTGGTCACTGATAACAGACCATTTTGCTTTGGCTATAGTGGTGCTACCAACAGGTAAGGAGTTTGACTTTATCTGCCTGAGGGCTTGGGGTCCACAGTGAGCTGCCTAAGCACGGAAGGCGCACACTCCTCTTCTAAGTTGCAGCCTCCTGGGACCACAGGTCCCAGAGCTCACAGCTCCAGAGCCTGTGACAGGACCATCAGGGGAGTAGCTGTCATTTTATATTGCATTATATTCACATAAACCGCATATCTGTAATACTGAAGGAAATCTGAATAAAAGTAAGCACCTGGTGTGCCACTCCTTGGTAGCAAAGCTGTGGCTACGATAGGCTGCATTTCTGAACATCCGATGTACTTCTCCGACCTGTGACCCTGCCAGAAGATGCTAATACAGTGATTAGATGGTTATTGTTCTTATCCCCCAAGCCCAAATATTAACTTCCAGGATAAGGAGCACAGCTAAGTGCTCAGGTACTCCTGCCTGTCAAATACTATTTAATTTCTTGCTTTCAAAGTCAAAGCGTAGATAACCATATATAATACATAATATAAACTTAAGCTCAAACATTTTCTTTTCTCTGTTCTACAACTGAAAGGAAATTTATAGTATATCATGGCATAAAATAATATTTCTGGCAAATTTAGGCACATACATAAGCTGTATAAATAACTATAGCAGCAGAGAAAAACGTATAAAGTTGCACTTTTATGACATCTTCACAGTATGCCTATTTCTTTCACCCACTTTTGTGTTCCATTAGTAACAAAAATATCATTTATCAACTCCAGCTATGCAAAATCTCTTTTTTTTTCTTTTTCTTTTTTTCCTACAATCGGTAGTGGATCTTGTAATCGTATTGCACAGATTAAAAAAACATTTATTACAATTCTTTCATTATTAAATAACTTTCAATAAAAATTTTGAATTAGTCTAAAAGCCCGACCCTGTAAGTGCTTCAGAAGAGGAATGATATTCTTCAGGCAAGCATTTCAGTTGACTTTCATGGAAGTATTCAGGTAGCTTTGTGAACAATGCAGAGATTCACAGGACTGGGCTCCAAGTGTGCAAATCTTAGCTTATGGATCAGCGACGACACTAGCCTTACTCTATAACATTATTATTGGGAAACATCAAGAAGGGAATTCTGAACATCATTCATGGACATTCAGTGAGAAACATCCTCTTCAGCAGAGGACGTCTTTTTCCTTCAGAGCTCTCTTTGTTCAGTACATTGGCTCCTTCAAGTTCATTCTTGTTACATTAACAATCTCCCATCGGTCCTGTTCTTCAGCTTAGAGGCACAGTAAATATAATTAATTATACTGATAAGAAGGTGTCTCATTGAAAAAATGCTACATAGATACTTTTTACTTATTCTCAGTGGATTTACACTGGTTTCATATCACTAGAACTGGCTAGAGAGCAGAATCAGAGCAGTAATGTGTGTGTGTAGTCTCACATGCCATGTGGCCAGGCAGAGATGTAAAGCTGCTCAAAAGCATTGTGCCAGAGTGTTTAAGGTCACCTGTCATGTTATTAAGTGATGAGGAGGAAAAGGCTTATGGACTGTGTTCGTTATTAGCTGAGAGAAAAGATGAAAACAGCTGTCTGCTACAACATTGTCATTTTGGGTGAAGATTTCTGAACTATACATATACAGGAAGGAGCTGAGAATCAGTGTTAAAGGAAAGCAGAACGATGTGTGTCTTTCTGAATATGATGAACAATGTGCCTACATAGTACACAATCAGACTTTTGCCCTCAGATCATATATTATTGAATGAGTTCCATTTCCCTCAGCATAAAAAACGGCACAGTAATGTATAGTGTGAGATAATTTATAGGGTACATTTGGTACATCTTCACAGTGTAATTGTGCTGCTGGTAACTAACATGGTGATCTTCATTCCTCAGCTACCGCTGCAAAAAGAAAGGACTATATGCAGCGCACGTAACACAATGGCAATTTTCATGATGCCATAAGTTCACATGTTATTAGCAAGGTCAATAATTGATCTAAAGCTGTCATGCTTGTTTGTCCTTGCTTGCTAACCTACAATCTATCTAGCAAAGGAAATAGAGAAAAAAAAGACCTGCAGAAAAATTGCACATTTCTCTGTGGTTTTGCTTAGATTTAACTCTGTGAAAATGGCTTCCACTATAACACTAGTTCCCTCCTTCTTCAGGTCACACTAAGGGTGGTGAATCTTGAGGTGTGTGAGGGGCAAAAGAGGATGTACAAGAGAAGTGAGCAGCATTTTCATAGAGAGACACCTAAAAGGTTAACCAAGCTTACATGTTCTGAGCAGCTGTGAAAGCTGATACGAAGGGTGGCTTCTAAGGCACACGAGGATATTGGGTCAAGAAAGGATCAGAGTCCAGATGGACTATGAAGTTGTTTTTTAATCCCTAGGAAAACCAGAGTGACACAGATGTGCATACACCTGCTGGTTATGCTTTGGAACAACTTAAGAAAACTATGTCAGAGCTGCCTTGCAGAATTTTTTAGCCATTGTCAGGCAGGTGTTCCTACCACAAGGAGAGTATGGCTCCAATAAGTCATGGTGAAATCACAGCAGTTCCTCACTTATGCACTTAGGAATATTGTCTGGTCCTCTGGAGGCCTTCAGAAATATTTATTTATCTCCAAAATAATAGTGGAATTTAGGCACTTGTCTTCAGCAGCAGGCTAAGCTTTCATTAGGTAAAGTATGGGTAGATGGATAAAAGAAGAGCTGTGCATAGCCACTTCTCTATTTGTCTGAAGAGCATTTTATAAAGACAAAGAATAGCTGAACAGAATGTTTAAATCAGACCCTTGAATAAGAAGAATCTTTGCAGAGGAGAGAGGATGTGCCTAATCCGCTTGGCTGGGCAGGATACCTAGTGAGTGCTTTTTGATTGTACTTCTTGCTAATCACTAAATTCTTTGAGTCATCCTATGATTAGCACAGACCTACCAGCCTACGTCTTCTGGTTTACTGATGAGCCTTTTTCTATTCCAGCTGCCCTTGTGGTGCTGACAGCAGTCAACATCTAAATGGAAGAGTCTTTCTATGCAGCCATGCTGGGGCCATACTTTCCCTTTGTGAAAGCAAGTGGCATTTGAAGGAGACCAACACTTATGCCAAAGCAGCTATGCTGCAAGCAGCTTAAGAATGAAGCCACTTGTGTAAACTGTGGGATTTATACCTTCGTGTATCTTCACTGCGATATGTTTATAATCTCGCTACTTTTTTAGCAGTCATGGTACAGCATTGTTTCTAATGAGCTATGGAAGTTGCCAGACATCACATCCTTACAGGACTGTTAATATGAATGTGTGAGGCGTTTCCTTGAATGCCTTTCTTATTTTATTGTAGGCAAGTGAAAATACACAGACACAGGCTGTGGTCTGATTCTGCTCTCTTAAACCAGTGTAAAGAAACCAGAATGTGACCTGTCTCCCCTCAAAGCATGTGTGTAGGGGAAAGGTCTACTAGACTTCACTGCAGCTTATGTTGTTTGATATTTTTTTACTATGTCACATTAGACTGAAAGAGTTGCTTCTAGTGAGATGAACCCTGTTATGCTTGGCTGTTAATGAGTTCTATAAAAGGTATGCCATTGTGTAATGGGTTATACCCATTTATGTCAGATCAAAAGCACTAAGTTTAAAGTGTAGGGTAGCATTGTAATTCCTATACACGACTACTGTTCCCTTGCTCAATAGTAGCTTATTTCATCTCACAAACAGTGAATTAGTTAAAAAAAAAAGAGGTTCTCCTTATAGGATTTTTCCTGTGTGTTACATGCCAATATTGCCCTAAACACAGCAGCCCTGTTAGCCATACAATTTAAAATAGTTTATGCAGAACAGTTCATAAAAACTGTGATAAGAAAAAAATAGTATTATCTGAAGCTTAATATTAATATAAACAATATAGAAAAAATACATATTTACATAATGCCAAAATACAATTATATACATTAATATCTATTACACTTAAATTATATCTTTTAAAAAAATCACCAGACCAATAAATTATACACAGTCTCAACAGAAAGGTCTGGCACCTTTCTAGTGCATGAAATACATACATAAAAAAACCCAGACAAACCACCTAGTTAACAAATGTGGTCACAAAAGCAGTTGTCTGTAACATTCTTAGTGCCTTGAATAAACAGCATCTGAAAGCAAGGAAAATTGAGATTAGAAAAAAATAAAATAACCCAGGCGGCTTTGCGTTCAACTCTGCCAGCTGACTGCCATGCTCTGAAAGGTGGTTGTGTGGCAGCAGCACCGGCTGCTGACTGATCTGATAGCTAAAGAGCAGATCCCACCTTTGCTTCTGCTAGCACTCCCAACTTGTGGAATGCTGTTTTTTTCATAGAATCATAGAATCACCAGGTTGGAAAAGACCCACCGGATCATTGAGACCAACCAGTCCTTGGTCTCCTGAAGCCTGCTCTACCTGTTGATGATGACTCTGACTTCTATGAGGTAGATCAAGAAAACTGGTTTGATTGTTCATCAGATAATCTCTATTCCTGATGTCCACTTTGAGGAGCTAACCTGATGTCTGCCTCTGAAAACTTTTACAGCTCTACCAGGACACATAGGCTACCTCTGCTTACAGCTTCTCCAGACTGGTCCTCTGGCCATGAGAACAGAAGGTGATGGGCAATGCCAGTGCCAAATTTCCTATTTTTGCAATTCTTATTGCCAAGGGGCTGGATACAGGTTAGGAAAAAGAACCTACAAGCATAGAGAGTTGGGGGAGAAAGAGCACAGCCTTGGACACCTACATTATCCAGTCAAGGCAGATGGGAAGTCTCCTAAGGCCACCTTTATGGTCAATAGCAAATGAGGGTGATTCAGGACAGAAATCAAACTCCATAAATGACAGAAGAGCCAGCTGAGCCCAACCAGTGGCCTCAGTGCTCTTAAAAGTGGATGGTGTAAACACTGGTGAGATAAAGGCCGAAACCAATGTAATGATAGGGAAAGGGTTCAGCTTCCCCAACAGCACAGGAATAATGAAATGTGAGACAGGGAGAGCATGAAAGTAAGGTCGGAGCAGGAAGAGATGTTATAATGACTACTAATGGAGGAAATACAGATGCAATTGCAAGAGTAACAAGAGAAGAAATGAAGGTTCAGGGTGAAAACAAATATCAATGGCAAACCATAGCACCATTTTCCTCCTCAGTTATATTGTCAATGAGCTATTACATCTGAAACAGTTTGCAATTTGATAAACTTGCACTTACCTCTATGATACTCCGGATTCACATTTTCATATATAGGAAACAAGGGATTTTCTTGTTCACTGCGAAGTTTTCTGGCTCTTAGCACATCTCTCACACATTGATGTAGATACACATACTGACACTGCAAAAGAATTTTTTTTAAAGTCACTCTGGGAAATCTTGTAATTTAATTTTCCGATGTGTAAAATAATCATAACAGGCTAACTCCCTCACAAAGAATCAAGAGTGTTGTTAAAAATGAAAGCACAATTCTAGAATTAATCTCCTTTTCACACTAGTAATATAGTGAATTTTTGTGATCACCAAACGCTACCAGTAGAACATAAATGAACAAGATATGTTTTGACAGATCATGTCATGAGTGAAAGCTCTATCAACTGTGAAGCATTAGCTGACACAATGCTGTGTTGGATAGCTACTACATCTGAATGCTTTGGTGTAAAGTACATGTAACAGAATTAACAAGTACAGGAATCACACAGAGAAGACAATTTCCTGATTTTTTTGTTCTGAAAAGAAATATTTTCCACAGATTTTTTCAAATATACAACTATTTCATAGAACTTTGATGGATTCAAATTTTCTGGCAAAAGTAGTATTTTTTTATCCAACGTAAGATTGCTTCTGACTACGTGGCAAATGACAGAGTGTTTTTTCTGAAGAGTGCCTTTCACAGAAGGGAACTAAGATGATATTTGCAACCAAATTAGAGAGTCAGCATGTTATTGTCTGTTTATCAAACTACCTTGATAGCACAGATTGTTAAATCCCCATGCTTTGCTACTCTTTGTAGATAATGAAATTGGTCATTATCAGCTTTGGATTGGTGTAGCATGACGAAATTAGGCCAAAAATCTTTATATATCAAGTTGTATCTTTTTAATAAGCTTTATATCAAAGACAGAATTTCTCCAATAAGCACATGCATTTTCTCCTCCAACATCATCTTTACTTATTTTTCACAAGAAATTCAGCTATTGCTCTGTGTATTTTTCTTAATGTTCTGGCTTTGGGAAAGGGAGGATGCCTGCGGTTATACACATAGAGCTGCTGTCTCTGTGTCACAGTATCCTGCACCCCACCCACCAATTTCGTGGAAAGTTGGCCAAGGTATGGAGATTTCCTTAGGCAGAGACCATTTGGGACTGAAATAGTGGACGGCTTCTCTGTCTGTGTTACAACTGCCATGATGAGCCCACTGCCTTTTGGGCTGATGGACATGGTTTTCTGTTACTCTCCTCCACATCTCCAGCTGCAGTTTCTTGTCTTGAAAAGCTTTTGGCCAAGTCTGAAGCAAAGGCAGTATTTTGTGCTGCTGTTTTACTGTGACTACATAATGTCAAGCATGATGGTGCTGTGACCTTTGGATGGAGCATGTCACTGGATACAGTCCTATCTGCTGGCCTGCACTCCTCGGTGGGATTTCAACAGATAAGTATGTAGCTGTTGGCTCATCAGCCAAACAGATTGTGGATGCCAAGACAAGAACTAGGGTCTTCAAACACATCAAACAGAGTTTGTGGAGCAGATCTTTTCCTCCCCTGTTCCTCATCTCATTTACTTTTTCTTAAAAGATGTGTACGAATTACTTTGTAATTCACGGCTCATTGCAAACTTTGAATCATCGTAAAACTCCAGGAAAAATCTGCTTCATTTTCTTGTAGTAAGATGAAAGATTGTATTGCTTGTGCTCCACGCTACCTTGATGAAAGGCAGATCCAAATCAGTAACCATGTACAGATGCAACTGACAGTTCAGATTAAGAAGACTTGCTGAGCATACAGCAGCTCAGTGGCTGTGCACTGAAACAGCTACATGGTCAGTCTACAAGGATGTTACAGCTCAAGTGGCATAAGTACGTGTGAGCTGCAAAAGCTTTCTGTCAACTTGTCTCTGGGATGCTGACTGTGAATTCTTCTAGGGGCAAGACTGGTTACAGCAGAGATCTGGGTAAGACTTGAGCCACTCCTGGTCTGGGGCTGAAGAGCATTTAATGCTGTTAGTGGGAAGGTGGGGTGCTCTTTACTATTGCTGTAGATATTTCACTTGGGTCTGGCTGCCTTTTGACTTGGATGTCATGTCAAGCTCATGGCAAAGGGGTTTTGTTATCACATAGTTATGGCTGTCTATAAACCTGAAGTTGAATTCAGGAATTCAGGCTCTCGAAGTAGTTGACTCTTTTTTTTCCAGCTAAGGGAAAAAGAGCCACCATCCAGAGATTCCTTTCTGCCTGCACTGACTAGAGCTGAAGGGAATGTAGAAGGTAAGGTGGATCTGCCTCCGAGGATGCCCAGACCAGGCTGAGAATCTGTCTCCTCTCCACAGGAGGTCTTCTGTGATTAAGATAATTCCAAGAAATCTCTTTTTTGCATTCTCAGATAAGCCTCTCTTTATACCCATGCATAACTTTTACATCTTCCAGGAACTGCTGTCACTGATATTTTTGTTTCTGAATTGCAACAAAGAGCTCCGTTAGTACCAAGCAACAGGTAGACGCATCTAGTTCTGATTCCTCTATTACAGTTCACAGGGAAATGTAAAGGCTGCCTCTACATCTCGGTTTTATTAAACCAGCTCCTAAGTGTTTGGCTGCTATTAGTATAAAGTAATTTTCTTGCAGTTTTAAAAGTACAGAAAGAAATACCAAGCACGTACTTTTTCTGAACTTTGAGAATAAATGTGTTTGCCTTTGCATAGTATGTTAGAAGAATGCTGATCAACTTTCCAATACCATTAGTGAATATAACAGAGCAGCTCAATAAAAAATGAACTGCAAAGCCACAAGGTCACAGTGCTTAGAGTTTTAAAATTATGTACATCTAATTTTCTCTGCCCTCTATTCCTTTTTCCTATTATGTCGACCTATTTGTCTGGTCTAGGCTTGTTTTCCAAACCCATCCCTGAAGGACCTATCTCTGCTGAAAGCTTATTTACTGGACACTGCACTAACACAACAATATGCTGTTAAGCTCTGCTGCATAACATTGCTGGGGTGATTGTGGCCCAGTGCCAACAGGAGAAATCTATAGGAAGCACAGCTACCACTTGTTATGGTTTGGATAGCTGCATGAGAGCCAATGGAAACAATCCTGAGCTAGAAATTCTCACAGAGCTAAAATATGGCTAAAATAGTATTTCACAGTGTAGTAACTGTGAAGTGCTTTGAAAGCTTTTAAGATGAGACCGATTATTATATATTGCAGCTGGTGTTGCTGTATTGTAGGCTGTCCAAAACTTACCTCTGTCTGAACCATGTGAACCCGGTGAAGCCTGAGATCATGTACTGCAGCATAAATGTCAACAGTGTCCTTTGAATCCAGCTGCTGCAAAATTCGGTCCAGTGCAATGAAAGTGCCAGTCCTGCCAACACCAGCACTGGAAAAGAAAACAACCCTCACTTTTGTGAAGTTCAGATCTCTGGGGTGAGAAGATCATTATTCAAATGGCATCTCTGGGATTTCAAACATTCTGTAATGGAATTTGTTTAGGAAGTAGGAAAGGATAGTGATACAGCTACTGCTCGTACTGCTTTCTGCTTTGGATTAACTCAGTCATCAAGATACACTGAGAGACTGTGCCTGACTGACTTTTAAATCTCTTTTCTTCAGGTATGCACCAGAAAGCTTCATTCTAAAGCATCAGTTGGCTTGTGCCTTGTGGAATGGCAGAGCAAGGCAAATTATCCCATGGTCCCCAGTAGCTGAAATGCTGAGAAGTGGAATTTGGAGACAGCTGGCTGGGAAGATGGAAGTTGACCTGCCAGTGATACAGTAGACTTCTGACATGTTACAGTACATGACGTACAGGCAGGCATAGGTGGGGTCATGTAAGATACGTGCCTCAGCCCAGATAATGGGTGGAGTGGTCAGATACTACATTCAGGTAGTACCAGTGAGTATATGACTTTATCAGAAGATACACATAGCACTGTGCCGCACTCTCTCCCACTCTGTAACCCTATATGCTGCTGCAGCTGGCCAGTGGATCATGGATCAGGCAGTCAAGTTTCGCCTTTTTTGTACATGTACGTAGGGGTGGATCACGGAGCAGAGTTAAAACTGCAGCCCTATGGCTGCCAGAGATGGAACAACAACAAAAGAGCATGGGAAGGCAGTAAGGAGATGGAGTCTTACAACGGGGGAAAGGACGGAGCTAGTCTCAACATCCATATGTAGATAGATTCATTCCTGGGTGTATCTTATGGTTTTGGAACACCCCTTTGTGATTCAAACGCTGGGTCACAACAGTAGCACACAGCCAATTTAAGAATGCAAAAGCTTATGAGCAGTGGCAGCTGCTGACACCTTTAGTCTCCCCAGTGGTCCCACAGAGACACAGTGGATTCCTGAGAATCATTTTTGGGACATTTCCAGGGTGAGGTTGTAAGCGAATGCATCTGCCTCAGGAATGCTGCTCTGGTGCATCTGGAGACAAGCCTATCAGCTATCTCTCAGGTTCTGTACTGTCCATGGCCTAACAGGTACGAACATTTGGGATTTTCCCAAAGGTATGCACAAAGGCTCTATGCTGCTGACATTTTGCTGCTGCACATACCTGCAGTGCACAATAGTTGGTCCTGTGTCTGGGGTCCTGTTGATATAATCCCTTACAGTTCTGACAAACTGAATCAGGGACTGGGTGGTCTCCGGTACACCATGATCTGGCCAGACAGTGTAGTGGAAGTGACGAATGAGCCTCGTTAAGTCAAGCTGCTCTTCCTTTTGGGATACAAAAGTGTGGGTCATCAGAACAGGTAAGACAGGATGGGACATAAACAACATGCACCTTTACAGTAAATGCTACAGCTGCCCCAAGAGACAAACAGGGCATGATGCAACTGTGCTACAGCAGAAGAAATCTTCCTAATTTAGCCTTGCAAGTGTTTTAAAGCAAGTTAATTAAGAAAAAACAAAGAACGCGAACATACACTGCAGATTTTAAACTCTCGTATCGTCCACTCTGGAAGGACCGACTCAGATAGCATCTCAACAATCAAGTCTCCATAGTACAAGGAATCCTGGTCAAGGGGCCAGTAGTGATCACACTTCACCTGCAGGGAAAAGAGAGATTTAGCATCCAAAACGGCTCCTGTGCCTGAGCATGAAGGACAAAAGGCAGCTGCTAAGTTCAGAGAGAGATGCAACCCCCTGCCATGTTAGCCCAACAAACAGGGCCTGGGATATATGTAAATAGGCTACGATGGGGCTTGGAAGTGGAAGTTCTTATCACAGATGTTCTGACTGGGGGGAATGGCAAGCACTTCACTGATGCCCACTTCTGGATACTATAACATTTTCTGTGCCAACTCTCCTCTGAGCTCTACTTGGATGAGAGCTAGGTCTTCAGTGCCTGCTTCCTCACCTATTGCTAAGACATAGTGGGATCCTACTCAGAGCCACCGAGGCACAGAAGGAGTCAGGTGGCTGCTTGTCCTGCATCTGCTTTTGCCATGTCCTCAAGAAAAAATGGTAAACTGAAAGGAAGTATTCCCACGTATGCTACTAGATGATCAGTACTTCCAAGTCTGTTAAATCTTTTTACAGATAAAGTCCTTGTCTTACAAAGGGTGCAGGATGTGGTTATACTTGAGAAGGTGGATTGGTGAGACAGCTAAATAATCTATCTACGCTTGCACTCAGTAAGACTACTAAGTCTGTGAATGGTCTCTTTGCTTACCACATCAAGGCTTAAGCATCAGAGAGAATTCCATGTATTTAATGATCAACATTAGCTGTCTAGAGCTTGTATTTCAAGTAGCAGTTAATCCGAGTTGATGTGCTAAACATGTATTTTTTGCTCTTGGCAAAAAGGGCGTTCTCCTTCAGTATGCTTAATGGAAGTGTATTAGTACTAGTATGTAAAGTCCTAAAGTCCTGGAGTAGAGACCAGAATCACTGAGCTCTGTTGCTAACTCTAGCCTTTACATGCTGCATGTCCTTGGAATGGTAACTGCATCCTGACTTCACAGCTTTAATCTGTCTCCAGTCTTTAGATTATATATCTTATCTCTTACAGTATATCTCCTTGCCTGGGGCCTTTTTCATTACTGTGATGCAACTAATAAGCATAAACTTTCACCAGATGTTAAAGCAGTCATTAATAATAAAGGAGAGTCACCACTCACCCGGCCCTTCTCAACACACTGGGTTACCATGACAATATTGTGAACATTTTGCTCCCATGCCATCTTCCAGAACTCATCTTTGGTGCCAGGCAAAGGACCCTGAGTTGCTATGTATTCCCTACGGAAATTATTGCCCTGCAATTAAAGAGAACTCCATTAGTTTCCATAAAGGCAGAATAAATATCTCCTAGCAACTGAACAAGCCATGGGGTTGCAGCCAGGGTTTTGCAGCATCAATGCCCTTGCTGGGGCAACAGTATTGAGAGGTAAATTGTTGCCTTGGACCTGGAAGTCCAAGGACCTGGAAGTCCAAACTTTTAGCAAGTTTGCAGATGACACTAAGCTGGAAGTGTCGATCTGCTAGAGGGTAGGGAGGATAGGGATCTGAACAGGCTGGACTGATGGGCTGGGACCAATGGCATGAGGTTTAACAAGGCCAAATGTCGGGTCCTGCACTTGGGGCACAACAACCCTATGCAGTGCTACAGACTGGGAGGAGTCTGGCTGGAAAGTTGCCTGGAGGAGAAAGACCTGGGTGTGTTGGTTGACAGTGACTGAACATGAGCCAGCAGCGTGCTCAGGTGACCAAGAAGGCCAATGGCATCTTGGTTTGTATCAGAAACAGCGTGACCAGCAGGTCTAGCCAGGTTATTCTCCCTCTGACTGCTCCTCGAATACTGTGTTCAGTTCTGGGTCCCTCACCACAAGAAGGATGTTGAGGCTCTGGAGAGAGTCCAGAGAAGAGCAATGAAGGTGGTGAAGGGGCTGGAGAACAAGTCTTATGAGGAGCAGCTGAGGGAACTGTGGTTGTTTAGCCTTGAGAAGAGGAGGCTGAGGGGAGACCTTATTGCTCTCTACAACTGCCTGAAAGGAAGTTGTAGAGAGGAGGGTGCTGGCCTCTTCTCCCAAGTGACAGGGGACAGGACAAGAGGGAATGGCTTCAAGCTCCGCCAGGGGAGGTTCAGGCTGGACATCAGAAAAAAATTTTTCACGGAAAGGGTCATTGGGCACTGGAACAGGCTGCCCAGGGAGGTGGTTGAGTCACCTTCCCTGGAGGTGTTTAAAAGATGGGTGGGTGAGGTGACAGTCATGGTTTAGTGTTTGATAGGAATGGTTGGACTCGATGATCCTGTGGGTCTTTTCCAGCCTAGTGATTTTGTGATTCTGGAAACAGAAGGCTGGTTGGAGCAGAGAGAAAGAAGAGACTGCAGCAGTGTTTCTAAATGCTGTTCCCTTTGTGGCAGTCAAAGTTTTTTCATTGTTCTGTTGTTTTCAGAGCAGTCTCAAGCAATTTTGGGACTACTGGGTTTTTTTTGTTTATTTACTGTTTTTAATAAATTAGCTCAGTTCTGGCTTGAAATCTGGATTGCTAAAGCTACTGCTATTATCAGTCACAAGACTTTGGCAAAGGGCATTATTTTAATATCAGCCAGTTTCACCCTACTGCAAGGTGCCAACACTGTCAGTATGAGCTACAGCTCCACAAGGAGGATGACTCCTGCAGTGATAGCTACAGTTGTTGTGGACACTGTATAAAATCAGTGACCTTTAAAAATATGTCCTTGGCCAATTAGACCTGCTATCTTACATAACTATAGCAATCCAAGAAAGTGTCCTTAAGTGCTGCATAAATCACTCACAGTGAACTTAATGGCAGTCAGACACAGCCTTTCAGCACACCCACAAAATGAGTTCTCGGACTTTTAGCTCAAGATAACAAATGAAGGGGGAGGGGAGCCTTAAGCACACAGCTTTATATTCGGTTTTAGATGAAGGACAAATTACCACTGGAGGGAGGACTGTAAAACACTATCCTTGAATCACTTACTGGTATGTAGCTTGCATTAATGTAGTCTGAGCAAGGGTCATCATCCACATTGGAAAGCTTCACTCTTGATGTATCGTCTAGGAAGAAATTGATTGCAAGAGGCTTATGGCTAAGTCTTGATTTTCAGTCCCTCTTTCATTTACAGAAATGCACTTGTGAAAGGACTGGCAGCATTATTAAAAGGATTTTACATGCAGGGCTAATTTAGAGGGATAACTGTTTATATTTGTACTGCCCCTTTCATCTGTAAGTGCTGTGGATTATTCCAAACGCTAGGAGATCATGGGTGAGAAGGAAGCAGTGAATATCCCAAAATTCCTTTGCTGAGCTGCAGAGGATCTGTTTTGGCAACAGAAGAGCCAGAACAGCATCCTTTAATCCTGACAGCACTGTCCTGTACTGGAGAGCAGCACCCAGCGCTTGAGAGATCCACAGTGCTTCAGTGGTCTGCACAACGCCTGAGCTAAAATGTGTGAGCAGGCCAACTGTCTTCCCTAGCTAGAGAACCCTCTGTAGAGAGGCACAGAGTGCCTAAGCCACCAGGTCCCTGACTCGTGAGACAATGCCATGTTGGATCTCTGTCAGGAGTTGTTTCTTGTACATTGCAGGCACGCTCCACAGCACAGCGCAGCAGGCAGAACCCAGAGATGCTGTGAGGCTGTGCTCAAAGCACCTACCACATCCAGCAACAGGCAGTATGTGGAAAAGCGAGTCATCTGGTGCTCCTCCTCAACACACAGCACTTGTTACCTCCAAAACTGTCAGATAAGAGATCTAACGGGGGAAACTCTGGAGAACAGGTCTAATCTCACACATGTATCTTCCCATGCAAAACCACACTAGCTCTGCATTGTATAGTAGTTTGCTGTGTCCTCTGAAGAAGAAACATTTGGCAAGGTTGTGAAAAAGCACTGAATGGATGATAGTTTGTATGTAAACAACTTTACTGTTATTTCCACTATCCTTGTTATCAGCAGAGACTGAATGCCCTAATAGCCGGAGCTTTTCCTCTCTAGACTGAATGCTAGTCATTACCCCTCTAGTGCGAAATGAAATTACTGGTCTGTGTGAAACCATCCAGGGCCATTCATCACCTACTTCCAAGCACCACAACCTGAGCTGGCAGAGCTATTTCATCTCTGACAGGAAGGAGGGAAGGGATTGCCTGCACTCTTTTCCACTAGGCTTGCTAAAAAAAGTGAAAAATAGCTGCTGTGATGTAATATTACACAACCAAATATAAAACTCACAGGGCAATATATTATTGTATCGATTCTTCCCTCTGTTCTCTGGTAGAAGTGCTATGTCACATGTCTGGTTTCGACCCACATCTTTCAAGTCCTGCAAAAAAGTGTAGGAATAAAATGTGAGGTGAAAATAATTAAAGATGTGACAACACAGGAGGACACACTGCTTATCAGCTCTCAAAGGCCATGGACAGAGAAAGTGTGGGTCTCTTAAAAAAACAAACCGCAATGAAAAAGCTAATCATACTGGTTTAAAGCAAGCACATGGCTGGCAGGTGCTTTCCATGTGTTATCAGATGGATGTACCATACAAATGAATACACCTGACCTCAAACAGATAGGTATCAGGCAGAGGCTGCCAAACAGGAGATGCTACGCCAAATTAAGAGCCGCTTTCTGCACTAGGACAAATGGAGTTCAGGTGAGACACTCAACTTATTTGGGTTTGTGTGAACAAGACAAACAAATGCAGGTCTTTCTAATGCACTAACCCACTGATTCAGTCAGCCCGCCCCTTCATAAAGCCAGCCCTTTGCCTAGGTTAAGATCCCACCTCATACTCCTTGGACAGGAGGTAGTTGGAGTCTGCTTGAAGTTTCGTGAAGTGTGCTTCAAAATGACTGACTTTGATCGGACTAAAATATTCAACAGGAGGAAGAAAAATCACAGGATGAATCAAAGTCATAATTTATCCAGTTGGTTATCAAGAAGCTTTTTAGGTATTAATTTTTTCTTTTTACCTGGAAGTTTTCCGGTTCCTAGAAATGAATTAAAAAAAAAAAAAAAAGAAACACTTCATCAGTGAGTGACCAAAGAGGACTGTTCATCCATGATGGCATATCAAAATACCATGCTTAGAAACAAAACTTTTGACATTACCCTTTTTGCCCCAAGTTCAGATGGACTGCCAGTGGCCTGTCCCTGCGGATGTTCAGCCTTGCTGTAGGTCTCTCATGGCCACTGTTGGAATAAAAAGGAAGGTATTCCGTTCTGTTATGTTCTGATAACAGTAAGAGCTGCTAATAACATAACTTACATTGGAAAAAGGTTGCTAAATTGGAAAAAAGGAATTTAAGACAGCCCTGTTCTGATTTGTAGCTCTGATCATGTGACATTGCTCTTAGCTTTGGCACAGAGTTTTCATTTATTTATTTTGGTAATAGTGATGTGGAGTGCATGTGAAGAGGCAATAAGACTTCTTTCTTGCTCTGAAACACTCACAGCCCAGGCTATCATTAAGGAGGGTGTCCTGTGCTAAGACAGGCCCTAAATCAGTTGATTCTCTACACGCAGAGAGGAACATGCAGGAAGATTTTCAGAGATGTAAAAGGCTTACAGCTTCCAGCACATCCACTTTGCAGACCAGGCGTCTAGAAGATGTGCAGCTTTATAGCAGGAGTAAGTAACAGCACCACAGTTGGCTTTGGGAAAGCCGCAGCAGTGGTACTGACTCCATACGGTTTGCATGGCCTTTCATCCTGTCACTGCCATCCCTTCCTTCAACACACCGCCCTTTGAGAACACTTTCTCTTTATGTATGATGAGAGAAATCCATACCGGTATGCTAGCTATAAAACTCACAACAAGAAATCACACTGTGTCCAAAGTTTATCTATACTAAAAAAATGCAATGAGATGTGTTAGGTGGAAAGCACATCAATTTGCACTCTATTCATGCACTGTATGTCACTGTACTGAGATGTTTAGGAATGCACAAGTCTATGCATGCAATACTGCTAATGATTTACACCTATTTTTTCTTTTGGATGGCATATAGAGAAATACACCGAATTTATTCCTGGAGTCTAAGAACAGTATTGCTAAAGGGTAAATCCATTCTGGCTAAAAGCTATGATGAGTCAGAAAATAGTTTTTTTCCAATGTGAATTTCTGCCATCTGAAAAGCAAAATCAAAACAAAATAGACCTAATCTTTTATCAGTAAAAGCACTGAATTTCAGATTTTCAGAGCCTCCCATGTAATGGAAATGTTGATATTTTTTAATTTCAGAAACCAGGAGGAATTTCACATCAATGATGTCTCTTTCAGTCATGCAAAATGGTTTAAATGGATAAAACTTTTTTCACTATTTCAATTAATCTATAATGTTAAATACACAGCTATAATTCACAAAAAAAATAGAGAAGTAAAGTTTGAACTAATCTTTTCTATACTGAGGTAATGCCACACCTTAAGATTTTTTAACAGAAATGATCTGTCTCAATGAACAGTTTCAGGATCCTCCCATGCAGATGAAATTAATTTGAAACATTTCATTTTTGACAAAACACATCCGGTTTGAATGATAAACCAGTTTTCCAGGACTATTTGGATTCCTACTGAAAACTAAGTTACATGAATCCTCTATGAGATAACTCTGACTAACATCAGTAGGTATTTGAATCAAGAATATCTCTCAATAGGTAAGTCATTAGTTCTGTACTTTAGTGTGTACAGACGTTGGGGACACAGATTTTATCTGTCAAATAGTTCAGTGCATTCCTTCAATTTTAGAGTTACACTTTAAATGTTGTATTGCTTAAATGCATATAATTTGATCTGACTTCAATAACAGACTGATAAAGGGACTCAACTTACCCAACTTTTTGTCTGCAGACAAATAAAGCAGTAACAGCCACTAACATCACAATCAGAAACAAGCCAGCACTCACACCTTCAATAACTCCAAACAGAGGCTCTAGAAACAAAACAGTGTAGTTATATACCTTGAAGAAAAGATAAGAAGAATCAAAGTATCAATAACTTTCAGGGGATGTGTTATTATCAGCCAAAGAAAATGGTTAAATACAAGGAAATGTAAGACATTTAAACACTGAGATAAAACCTGGCCTTGATTTTCTGTCCTTATTTTTTCCAAACACTACACAAAATCTTTTACTCCCAGTGACAGTAAAAGAAAGCATAGCCCCTTTATATTGGAGTTTGGTTCTCTCTGGCACTTTGAAACTTTCTTGGTGACAGCTTCACTAAACACGCATCCTTTCCTCTACTGTCAGCAGCTCCATTAAGAAGTCGTCTGAATTTTCAGACTAAAGCTGGATAAGCCATGGCTCCAGCCTCATTTCAGAGCAGCCTTCAGGACAGGCATCTCATTGTGTTCCATTCCTTACAAATACTCTAGATATCAGAGTGTTCTGAAGCACAATATATATTCACGTGCTACAGTCGTTGAAAAACAAGCCTGAAACTAACCTGCCTCTGTAGTGATCGGTAAAGAGAAGAAGGTGTCTGCAAAGAGTGGTTTAGGGAGTTCCCTTGGGTCCTCACTGAAGAGCTGGGTAAAAGCCCGTATGCTGATCCTGAAAGAAACAGTACCACTACAGTCAGGGCTCATCAGATGTTCAATACCAACAGCACAGAAAAGAACACACTTGCTTGCCTCTTAAAGATAACCGAAACTTTTCCACTGACCACAGACAGTTCTTAATGCAGGCACCTGAGTTAAATACTACAGATGGGAGAGCCTGGCTAGTACAAGTGAAGGGCTCTGAGGTACCCTGGCAGAGGTAACCAATGGCACACACAGCCAGACTGTGCCTGAACGCAGGACTAGCAGAAGCTGCAGTGGTGAAAGGACTCAGAAATGCTTCTCAATGGGGACATGTTTTCCCTTCATGTGGTTGCACAGGCTGTGCTAATGGAGAAATAGTACAGTCCTCTTGGTCCTCTGGTAATGTTGGGTGTTTCCCAGGATGAATTACTGGGGAATGTGCACTAATGAGGACAGACTATGGTAGGGTAGCACTGTCTTGAGGATGATGAAGCTGAGAGGTGTGAGGTGTACTACCTGACATGTGCCTTCTGTCCATGTGGCTGTCCAGTGAGAAGCTTGCAGAGCTCTTGGAAGAGTGTTAGCCTGTGGGAGGGGTATGACTGAACTGCACTGGACTTCATGCTTGTATGTGTAGCAGCCTGTGTAATTGCTGAGCCTGGACTTGGCAGTCACTCCCTTCTACACCCTAGAGATAACCTGCACCTAGATCTGGAACCTGAGGATGGTGCCACAGGTTACAATAAGGTCCAGGTTTTCCTATCTTGTTCCAAAGGACTGGTGTGGGGTAGTGGTGGCCAAACAGACTGAGTGAAGTATCCTTGCCTTCTCCTGTTAAGTATTCTTTTGGCTTAGCTGATGGTCCTAGGTCTTTCCAAAGAAAGATTTAACAGCTAAGGGAGAGCTCTCCATCAAGTTGAGGGAAATAAACTTATTCACGGCACAGAGTTTTGTGCATAATTAATTATATCATTCCCATGCTAGTGAAGGACTGGTTCGTACCTATGGAATGGGGGTGTGTGTGGATAAAGCTTTTATTAATTCACAGTGAAACACAAAGAACATCGTACCACCCTGTTATGAATCTACAGAAGTTCAAATGTATCAGGCATCTAGACAGCACTATGCCTAATAATGTGACAGAGCAGAACTCCCAACATAAATCTAACCTATAAGCAGTCCGAGGCTTTAGAGGTCCATCGCAGAATTTTTGCTGATCTGGATCACACCTTCCTCCCAGATTTTCCATTTCTCCTCCAAGCTTAATGTCAAAGCTTTTATAGTCACTGTCAGGGTTTTCAGCACATCTACTGGCAAAATAATTTGTCTGGTAGATGTGTATGGAGTCGTTGTGTTTGTACTCCAGGTAGGAAGGTAATGGGTGCTGCTCATCAGGCTTGGGTCCTTCACTACCTACATCACATACAGAGAAAGACAGAAGGTTCACATACCACAGCCGTTATTGTGATGCAGTTTATAGGTTCAAGCCATTCAGACATATTCTTATCCAGCTTTCTAGCATTTCTTGGAGACTGCACAGGCTACCTTGTGAAAAAAAGCTATAGTGGTTAGGATACTTGTTTTTAGTACCAGTCCTGCTATTATTTTTCTGGGGAACTTCAGACAGATTTCCTCACAAGACCTCAACAAAACTTTTTCAGATAGAATATTGCAATAGGCAGGCACAGGTTGAATTCAATGCTACGACATTTTTTTCCTGTGGTGTTGGTGGGAATTTCTGTGATCCAGATTCCTGGATCCTACCACTAGGTATTTCAAAAAGCAAGGAAAAAAAAAAAATCCACACACTGACAAGTCTACCCTATATAAAGAACAGCTGCAATACGAAATGACAGGAGTGTTCTGAATGGAAAGTCACAATACTGTGTAAAAGACACAGTAGGCAAAGTCACGGCAATAAGTAGTCTCTTTCTCAGAGAGCTTTACAGTCTGCACAAACACGACAGAGTAGACAGCAGAAATATCATCTCTCCTTTTTTTCTAGGGCTGATGGACAGAGAGATTAAGAAACTTTCTCAAGGGTCACAAAATATGTACTGGCACGCCAGTAAATGAAGCCACTTCTAAAAACAAGGTATTAATTGTTGAGACATCCATCTGTTTGGCCACTTATAGGTCAACTACAGAAAAGAATGTTTCTATGCATGCTACAAGGGCAATTTCTGTTCTGTTTTACAGTGCTGTACACAAAGTAATTTTCTTCAGTAAGAAAACACCACCTGGGAGATGCTACCTTTGCGTTCTCAGTATGGCTTACTAACATTCTTCATAAGAGTTGCTTGAGAATGCCCACCTAACATTTAAACTACCTTTTGAGACCTTTGCATAGCAAGGCAGTTTCTTCTGTGTTCACAGCCAGTGGCACCCAATACCAGTCCCCTACTGTGGAAATCTCCTTAACATACATGAGAATGTAACCTAGAGTACCAAAGCAAACTACGGCTTCTGGCTGAGCTTTGCAGTTGCTACTGACTCTCTGAGGAGAATACTGAGTTCCTAAGTCTCCAGACTGGGGAGAAGATATAGATCCAAAACTTCTGTGAAACTCAGCCACTAGATGAGGAGAAGCTCCTTTGCTGTGCAGTGAAAGGATTGTACCTCCCCACCTCACTCCTATAGGCTATAGAGAGAATGGTATTAAACTGTGATACTTACCATCAGCCTCTCTCACAACCACAGTAAAATACTTCACAGCTCCATTAGTATCACTAAACCAGCTGCAGTTAAAAGTAAAGTTGATGGATGATTTGGTAATCAGCACCTCTTTTTTGTTCACTCTGATGTCTGGAGGTGGCTGAGGGGGACCTGAGTAATTAAAAGAAAAAAAAAAAAGAAGAGAGACAGCTTTATCTACGAATTTGCTACAAGTTAGACCTAGCAAGGAAAATGCAACATACAATGAAGCTCAGCTAAGTGGACCCAAGTCTCTGACTCTATTCTCTTTGCAATCAAGAAAGTGTCTTCAGCTTTCATAGGGAAACCGTCAAAGGATGAAGCAAGCCAGCACTGACTTAACCATAACCATGGCAGCTCCTCAGTAGGAATTCCTGCAGAAGCCCACATGGAAATGCATTGAAGTATTGCTAAATCTATGAAATCAGATATTGTAATTGCTAAAAATGACACAGGTTTAAGCCAGGTATTTGGAGACCACTTAGCACACTCACTACACAAGTTACCCATTTTAAATACCTAAATTTTTACTTCTTTTTCCAAAGCAACAGCCCCAAGTCAGCCAGACACAGCATTCAACTACAGAGTACCATTTCCCAGACTGAATGCAGAATTTCCATAGGAAATACTCTTTGTATGATAGGAGGCTATACCTCGAACGGTGACACAGCAGAAGTAAACTGGAAAGTGAAGTACATAGGGAAAACCTTCAGAGGACCAGTGCGGCAAAAGTGCCTAACCAACACAAGCAATTGCTTATTGCTGCTTACTGTCTCCCTTCATGGCAATTCTGAATTCTACTTTCGGTCGTTTCGTTATTCCTGAATCTTTTAAAAATCTGCATTACTGAAAATATATTGCATGTAAGGGAAACATCAAATAAGTAAACAAGTGGCTAAACTTCAAAAGGTTTTAATTCATAAAAAGAACCAAAAATTTTCACATTTGTATGTTGTTTAGCTAAACCTCTTAGATCAACAAAGCCTGGCTGCAATTTTTTGCGTTCCCTTTAGGTAGGGCCTCCGGTGTTAGCCAGAGCCTAGGAGAGCAGCTGTATTCAAAACAAATTAGAATGAGTGTTAAACGGCTAACCTTCAAATAGGACTCGGTCTTACTTCTTGTGACATGAGAAGTAAGTTTTTACTTCACCAGAATTTGCAGCATCCTTTGTGGTAGAGGTAGATGACATGGTTGTAATTAAGAGGCAATTGATAGGAAAACGGAGAAGGTGGGTTGGTGACTGAACTCTGCAACTTAGCTCACTAGCTCGCAAACCAAACATAACTTTTTATGATCTAGCATTTCACACAAATGTGGTTTTTAATAACAGGCTATAGAGGCATTGCTGAAGATAGTCCTCCTGGCCATCCTGTCATTTTTCAGTTTAGCCCCGGAGTAGTTCAGGCCTCTGAGTTGTGCTGTGCCACAGAATCCAGAGGTATTGCAAAAATTGGAGCAGGTCTAGGGCCAGCAATGGCAGGCTGTTGACCACAGTGATGCCTGGCAGTGCAGAGGAGCCAGCAGACACTCCTGCTGCCCCACACTCAGCAGCCTACAAGCAGAGAAATTGAAGAAGCTGATTCAAAGCACGTGCTACAGAAATCTGTGATCCTTCCTCATGTATAACTTCTACAGGTGATTTGGTCAAACAGCACTTCAGAGGAGTGTATAGAAAGCCCAAACAGGACCCACTGTCACAATCCAATGTCCTTACTGATGGGTATTTGTCCTGAGGATGGCTACCAGTCATGAGGGGAAACAGTTAGGCACAGGAAGCCAAACAGCAACCATGAAAACCATTAAAGGTGTGTGATGAGGAGGGCATACTTGCTGCTGAACATTGTACTGACAGGATAATTTTCCATGTTTCTCAGGCTATATTTTGTGAATGAGCCAAGTAAGCAGGTCTGGCAATGGAATGAGAGACAATCTAGTTAAAATCTTACATTGTCAGAGGCGATATAGTTAAAATCTTACATCATCTGTCACAACGGGGACCAGAGAGCGGGCTGACCCTATTTTGGTGACTAGATTGTGACTGCCAGACATTGGCAATTATGGAATTCAGAACTCCTTTTGCTCCCTAACCAACACAAGCAATTGCTTACTGCTGCTCACTGCCTCCTTTCACGGCAACTCTGAATTCCACTTACGGTCGATCATTGTGATGGTGCTGTCTTCAACTACTTCACTCGTCATGTCTGCAGAATGCACCTTGATGGACACCAGGTATCGCTTGTGGGGAACGAGGGTCATGATATTAAGCAGAGATTTGTCTTTTTCTATCCTTTTAGAAAATTCCACTTCATGAGTGTCCATTTTTTTGCATTCGACGCTATACCCATCAAAGTCAGAATCAGGAGGAGTCCAGGAACACGCAATGGCAGTAGAGGTCTGGGGCCGACAATGAAGACTTTGTATCTTGTCTGGTTCTAGAGGAATGTTGAGAAGTTGAAGCTCAGTGGGAAAAGGGACATGCACCTTTTAATTATTCACTCTCTGCTTGCCCTACAGCCCCTAGATTTTGCACCATTTGATCAGAGCAGGAGGCTGGGAGCCAGAATTCCCAACTCTCATCCAAATGTGTGCTGCCTGTTTGTTACAGAAGGCTGTCTAACTCTTTTTAGCTATCTGAAGTTGGATCTAGTGACATCAGCCTCATCAGGTTTGTGAAGCTTCAGTAATTAATTGTGAAAACAAGCAAACAAAACTATTTGTGAAGTCTTAACAAGAATAGCAGCACTGGAAAGCAACAGATTGCTAGGACTCTGATACAACTTATTTGGAGGTTACATGAGGTCAGAAGTATCTGTCAATACTGATACTGTCATCGTGCGACTGATTTGGTTTCCTGGGTAGCATGCGGTGTGTCCATTTACTGAAGCATACCACAGAAGTATGCTTTATCCATGTAATATTGGAGCAGCATTTATTACAAGCAACATGTAACAAGAATGAGATTTCACTTTCAGATTGCAGACATCTATATTTGAGTGATAAAACGCAGCTGAAAAAGGTATCTATGCTCTCAATTAATATGCTGTATGAAGTCTAAAGAGCTATTCAGCTTACTAAACATTGGTATCAATTTGGAGCTGAATCTCACCCCAAATGACATGAGGGTTTGCCAAGGATCAGTTATTTTTACGATTCCAGGTCACTTCTTCAAATCAACCTACTACTGACATTGCTGGAGATAATATGGATCCACAGACAAGGACAGAAATGCAGAGCAGTAAAACTCTCTGATTCCAGTTTCAAGTCTAGTACAGCAGGTTTTCATTCATCCTTCCTGTCTGATTGTTCAGAAACATTTTGATTATTTCAATATCCTACTGTCTGAGAAGTCTGGATATTAAGCCTTATTTTCCCCCTGAAACTGATTCCAGCTCTTCAACCAAACAGCATCACTCTGGACGCAGAGACTGCAAATGCGTGTCCATTTCCAAAGTTTAAACAGTTCACCTTGTCCACAGCAAGGGCTTAGAGTCTAGCCAAATTCATTACTAATTATTCATGAATTTATTAATGGAAATCACTGACTGTGAATGGAATCAGTAAGATGTAACAGTTTTGCATCTTCTCCAGTTGAGTGTTAGGGTGCAATGTAAATTGTTACTTACTCGTCCTCACACTCGCAGACTGTGACTGACTGTATGTCTTCCAGCTGTCACCACTGACGGTTCTGACACTGAACTCGTAGAGTCTTCCTGGTCGCAGGCCATAGATGATGCGGACTTTTGATTTGCTGCTACCGTAGGGGTTGAATACTGTGAGGGGATCCTTTGGAAGCCACTGCAATTCAAAATCATCATAGTCTGTCCAGTCTGGAGGACCCAGCCAAGTGATTGATAAAGAAGTGTTTGCAACATCAGTAAACGATACAGTGTTGGGAGGGCTGGGTGCTAGACAGAAAGGGAAAAAAAAAAAAAAAAAGAGATTTTTAACTTCTTACACAAGAAAAATAAGATGAAACATGTATTATTATCTTCACGCATCAAAAATGGTTTATATTATCCCATGTACACAGCCAGTTACTGCATCTTTGCTGATGGTAGTGACTTTCACAGACATTACATATTCCTGAGCCTTTGAATGAAAACCAGTGCTGAACAAAATCACACTCCATTGGTTTAATACCTTTAAGAATATCTTTTATAATTACACCTTCAGTGACTTCTAAATAAATCCTTCCTCAGAATAAGTCTGTTCCATAGTTGTGAACAAATGTGAATACTGACAGTTGCGACTAAACAAAAATCCCAAAGCTGTTCTGTCTTTTACCTGTTCTTCCTTCAGCGTTTGCTTTATTGGTCAGCTCACCACTGTGAGTCACCACAACCAGAGTGTACTTTCTGCCAGGGATAAGCCCCTGGAAATGCCACTCTTTCAGGTCTTTCCTATGCCAGGTTTCTTTCTGTGTCCCATTTGGGTTGTAAAGAGTCAGCTCATAGAAGTCAACATCTCCTGCTGCTGGACCCCAGGTGAACCACAGACTGTCTGTCATGTTTCGGTTGGATGCCTTGAGACCAACAACTGGGGCTGGCACTGAAAAAAAAGGGATGAATATTACTTTACATATAACATCCTTAGGGTGAGGAGAAGCAACAAGGTCAAGCAGACCCTACATTTATCCTGTAATGACAGCCATATAATAAAAAATACAGCCACCATAGCTGGCCAAAAAGCCAGGAAGCATCAGGAAGTATATCTCAATAGTTTCCTTTCTTATTTTGAACTGCCACTGTCCCCAAAAGATGCTGAAATATTTATAATGGATATTTTTCCAAGCTTTTAAGCAGCTTTTTCCCGCTCAATGTCTGGAAACATCCAATTCCAATCTAGCTGAAGAAAGTGCAGAGGCAGTGATACACAGTGGTGACTGTATGGTGCCTCAGAGGATAAAGAAAGTTTTCAAAGAGTATCAGAGCTGCTAGAGCTGCTTAGCAAACTGTGCTTCTCAAATGTGACTGAACAAACATGGAGCTGTAGCCAGTCCTCCCCATGTGAAACAAGTTTTACTTCACTGACAGATTGTCTACTCCATTAACCCTACTTGCTTTGCCTTTTGTCTTTTCCACTAATAGAACGATACTGCTTTTATGATGGGACACAGCTGTCTTCTTTTAAGTCTTAGGCAGCACACACTGGGATGTCCTTTTCCTGACCTGGTTACCTGAGCACTTCTGCTTCATTTTTCCTCTTGTAATCACATAATTCAGAATTTACTTCCTCCTTTATCTAATGCTTTTCATGTATAGGAACCATTTTTGATACCCCTAACAGTTGCTCTAATCTAGCACAAAGGTCAGACTCAGACCAGCTCACTGATGTCCCTCATTAGCACCACATTGGAGATGGATTATGTACTAAGATGTTCTTGCCTGTTCTTCCAAAGACAGATGATTCATTAGTGAGGTCTCCGCTGTGGGTAACAATCACCATTCGATACATCCTCCCTTGCCGCAGGTTCTGGAATGAACAGTTTTGGAGCTGCTGCTCTCCTGAAATCCTGTCGTGAAGGGACTTGTCTGGGTTGTATAGGAAGATGTCATACGAATCAAGCTCCCCTTGTGAGGTGGTCCAGCTGAAGGACAGTTGGTCGGTGGTGTTCTCTGTGACTTTCAGATTCGTAACAGCTGCTGGAACTTAAAAGAAGGATAAATGCAAGACTAAATATCAAAATGTCTAGCCATTAAGCTGAACCTTTAATAAAGTGACAGCTCATGGTTGGGATACATTTCAATTAAGCCACAAGCAGCTAAGTAATGTCAGCTTTCAGAAGCATTTATGAGGTGCCACTGAGTCTCTCCAACACAATGTTTGTACTTCCCAGTAGGCCTGGTTCTCCAGCCTATGCTCACACAGTACTGTCCATTAGCTTCTAACACAAAGCTTTAATTGAGTAAAGACTGCAAGACTTGGCTCTTGTGCTAAAAGCCTTGAGAGTGTCAATTAAAGACTTATGACAACAAAGTATTCAAGTGGTTCCATAACAGATAGACTGGGGAAAGCATTCAGTACTTTGGTTCAATACCCCTATTACAAACTATGGCCACATTACTATGCTAATAAATTTCAAATTCACATATCAACCATGTATCAGGAAAAACAATGTGTAAATAGCTGGAGTCTGTTCCTTGTGGAATCTTTCCAGAATCAGAATATACAGATGAATCACGTATTTAATGGTATCTGACTGAGGTAGATATAAATAAACCGAGATTTTCTAATTACCTGTTCGACCAACAGTTTCTGCTTGTTTACTGAAGAGCCCACCGCTGACTGTCAAAACTTGTATTTTATACTTCTTGCCAGCTAATAAATCTTCAAATTTGTGCTGTTTGGAAGTAGCTGGCTCTGATTTGTTGCTCAGGAGGATTCCTTGTTCATTCAAGAGCAGAATGTCATATCTTTCAGCTACACCAGGAGCTTTCTGCCAGGTTACTAACAGGGAATGACTGGTGTAAGCATGGTGGGCTAATAATTCCTGGACAGGGGCTGGAACTGGAAGTAACAATCAAAGGCAGGGCATTACCAAGTGAAATACAGACCATTCAATACACAACTGTGAATGGAGTAATTAATAGAGGATATCTTTGTGCATTTGTATGTTCGCTTGTTGGAAAATATGTGCATGTGTTTGCACAGGTAAATCATTCTTAGAGATAAATAAGTTACAGAGCATCATGGACATTTTAATTGGGTATGGAGAAGCAAGAGATATACAAAAACAACCATGAGAAGAGGGAGATGGAGAGTGAGATGAACTGACCAAAATAGTTAAGCAAGGCATGTGAAAAAGAACTTAAAGAAGTGGTAAATTGGTGCTAAATAGTGTCACGCAATAGAAAACATTAGTCAGCAGCTGTTGCACAAAAGTAAAGGCCACAGCGCACACATGCAGGTGCTGAAGAAAGAGGATGGATTAAAACCAAAGTGTTCCACTGTTTGTGGGTCCTGACACACAGTATTTTGGGGCAATATACTGTCTAACAAGCCTTGACCATGCAATGTGCTCTGCTAGAACACACCAGTTGACTACATGGAGCCCTGCAGATGAAAGTGTCAGATAGGTACAAGTTACAGGACTGGGGAAGGATGGAACTGCATTCACCCTATGAAGGCAGACCTTGGTCTGGGGACCTGAATTCCACACACACTAATCCAGGTAAGGCTATTCACGTGACAGATGTCACTCGTATTAACAGAGTCATGCCTAAGTATTTGCAAGAATAAGGACTCGTGCTCTGTGAGAGAAAAACTTCTCATGAGTTTAGGTTTTCCCACACCCAATGGTATGTTCATAAACATTATTGAATAAGAGTCAGCTTCTGGGAAGACATAATGCAACTTGCTCCTTGTCTCAAAAGAAACATACTTGTTCTCCCAAAAGCTGTTAAGCTGTTGTGCAAGGTGCCACTGTTTGATTGCACCATCACCCGGTACTGCTCCCCAGCTTCCAACTTGTGAAACGTGTGCTCAGAGACATGTTTGGAGACACTCTGGGAATCAAGCTGATGGTTTTGCTGAAATATAGTCACTGTGTAGGAATCAACATCTCCACTTCCAGGAGTCCAGCTCACTTTCAGGCTGTTTGTCATGCCATTAGGTGACACATGAATGTTTCTGACCGCACTTGGAACTGGAAAAAAAAAAGGAATACAAAGGCACCTGCTCACAAATTTCCTGCTTGATTCATATTTTTTAACTCCTACATTTTTATGGCCACAGTAAATGATTCAAAGTACAAAGAGCATTTACAGGTACAAGTAGTTTCATCCAAGTGTAAATACAAATAAAGCTGAAGACATTTGTGTAGGATTGTGCCATTTTAGAAAAGCAATTATATGTGTTTACGGGAAGAAAAGTAAAGAACATGTATGTTAAGTGGGAAAAAAATTTTGTATTTTCTTTTATTTGGATAACTTCCCTCTTCTCTGAAGGATGCTTTAGAAACATTTCAGAAAATCAAAGCTCTTTATGTACACTTACTTAGGAAGCATTTTGCAGTTATAATCTCACCCATTCATTTCAAATGGGTAAAGAGAGGTATAAAATAGCTTCAGTGATTTAGCTAGAGATACTAAGCAAACTGGCATGTATGGGAATAGCAGAAACCCAAATACTGACAACTCAATACCACTCCTATGCAGCAAATCAAATCATCTGCCGATAATCAAATACTGCTGCCTGTGACATTTGTTTATTAAGCACAGATCAAGTTGGCTGAAGCACTACTGTGATTTTCAATGAGATCTGCTGTCTTGTGTTACAGAAGCTCAAATAATATTGTGGTTCTCCCCAGATTTTCTGTGTTTCATTTGTCCCTCTAGAGAAGACTCAACACATTTTAAACACTACATTATTTCTTACTTGTCAGGCCTTCTATGAAAGTAGCACGTTGTGCATCTCCACTGATTGTCAAGACAAGAATTTTGTATAGACGTCCTGGAGTCAGAGCTGTGAACCAATACTCCTCAATGGTGTTCCCAAGGAAAATGGGTGGGAAGATTTTCATATCGTTGAAGAGGAGCTGAATCTCATATTTATCAACGTCCCCTTCAGCCTTTGACCAAGTTACCTGCAGATCTTCTGTGCTTCTGTTATTAATAGTCAGTTCTTTCACTGACTCTGGCACTGAAGAGGTGAGAAGAAAGATAGGAAAGTTCTAAGTACTTATTACCAGATCACAGCAAAGCGATAACAGCCCTTAAGCCATGCTCCTGAGCTAAAAAAAATTCATTCACTTCCCTAGGAAAAGCAGTAGACTGCACTTATTTGCAAAGGTTGTTGTTAGTAGTTTGCATCATATCTAACACTGTACGGTCCCACTTCAGAACAGGGAATCCACAATCTATCAACATAAAAATAATAAATTAATAATAACAGAGCCTGCAGGCAGTATACATAACCAACAAAAATTGACCAGGACCTGCATGTACAACAAATGTGGTACAAAGAGGTCTCCCACTAGTGGAGACCTGAGGCAAGCTGTCTGTATGCTGCAGAACCACACTGCATAGTTCTCAATTCCTGCCAGATGCAGGTCAGTTATTTTTGTCCAGTGCTACATTTGTGTTAATAAAGTTGGTTTCTTAACACAGCTCATTAGCTTACATGTCACGCTAGATGAAGACAGGCAGACTGCATCCAGATGAAGACAGGCAGACTGCATCCAGATCCCTAGTGACTCACAACTCACCACCGTATCGCTCTTACCCTATGCTCTCCAACTCCAGTTTTTGGGGCAATCTGAGTAGAGTGAGGTCTAGCCTATCTTCTTTCTTATATACTTCCATGACCAGAAAAACCTGTGTCTCGTACATTCTGGCCTAGCTTAAGCATAAATACTGGACCGATTTTGAAATCTGCACAAGTCTGTTTATCAGTTTTCCATGTTTCAAGATTTAGCTTTCCGAGTTCACAGCACAGGTGTCTTTTTTTTTTTTTTACTTTTTATATGTTTCTAAATTAAACATTGGTCATAAACTAAATACTACTTTCCCTATTTGTAATGACATATATTCAAAGAATCACATTCAGCATTATATGTTAAATTCATACAAGATTTTTGAGCCCAGGTAAATAGAAAAAAGTCCTGGAGTGTCCCAGGATGTTTCCAGGTGCTTTACTTACTTGTTCTGCCATAGACCCTTTCACTAGTTTCATATTTCCCACTCCTTGTGCTGACTGTGACACTGTACTGCCTCCCTGGGACCAGATTAGTGAACACACATTCATTTTCATCCTTTGGGACAGTTTTCGTTTGGATGAAATCATTGTTGTTTTTGATGACCACTTGATAATCATCAAAATATCCAGAGGCATGTAACCAGGACACCTTCAAGTAGTCACTTCTGGCTGAATTGCTGACAGTTAGTCCCTGAACATTTGAAGGGACTGAAAAAAAAAGCACAATTAGAGATTCAGAAAGCAATAACCTCCAGAAGCAGCAGGAGTTGCTGTAGAGGACTACATTTGTGATGATTACCAGACTCTTCTAATGAAGTTGAAAAAAGACCACAACATGGATTTAAGCAATACCTTGCCCTCTAAAATAGTAACTCTGCTGTTTCCAGCTTGTTTTACATCATATGACAATGGTTCACCTTTCCAGTTTTTGGTCTTTTGGAACTTGGTCAGTTTTGCTTATAGCAGTGAGTTCTACAGGTTTACACTATTCCTGAATTTGATTCTCCTCTTTAAATAGCTGTCCCCTACATTTTCACTAACATCATGAATAGACTAGAATTGCAGTAACTTGATACTCTTTGTTGTTTTAATGCCCCTTACAGTATATCTTTTATTCTACTGGTTTACCAAGTGTAAAGTCCCCATCTTTTCAATCTTTGTGGAAGTTTTTAAAAGTTCTCCATGATTATTGCCACTCTTATCTGAAATTTCTCTATCCCTCTTATAATCTCATTGAACATTGCATGACCAAAACTATTCATGTGCATGCTATGTGGCCAAAACCAAGAGACGTGGCTATCACTCATTTATGTGACACGTTACTAATACTTTAGTTGCTATCTCCTATCCTGTTTTTTCAGTATTTTGAGTGATTTTACAGAGGTATGCCCAGGTAGAGGCCAGAACTGATACATGTTTCTGCTCACAAGTGCTGACACATGACTTTTATTTATGCTAAACTAATCGTGCATGACATAAAGCAGCAGTAGGAGCAGAAATATAAAACTAAGTTTGTTACAGTTTTATCCTCTAATCCTTATTCATCCATCCCAGTCTGGTCAGATATTGATAGACCATTGACAATGGCTATACAAAGTGGTTATGGCAAACAGATTTGCTCAGAAACTCTCGTTACCTGTTCGTTCCTGGCTGAAGGAGTAATTTTCATACTTCCCACTCTTCGTGGTTATCATCACATTGTAAAGTGTCCCAGGAATAAGGCTGCTGAAGGAGCATTCACTGAAGGATTTGGAAACGGTGAGGCTCTGAACAATTTGGTCACCATGAGAAAGCGTCACCAAATAACTGTCTACATCTCCAGAAGCTGGCAGCCAAGAAACACTGAGGTAGTCGCTGCGACCTGAGTTATTTACTGTTACTCCAGTCACGCTGGAAGGAACTGTGCAACACAGAGGAATAAACAGAAGAGCTTTAACTAGGCAATTCCTGTTGTTGTCAGCATGCTTGGAATGCCACCCTACAAAATAAGCAGTACGGGATTTCTGAGGTGTTCTGCACTGACTCTTATCCACCAGTACTCATCCACTTCTTTGAATGCATTGAGGGAAATACAGCGTCTTTGGTGGCATGATCCCAGCTCTCCTGAAATCCCAGAAAATGAGTTTTCCTTTCAAACTGCCATTCATCAGTAAAAGCAATAACTACTGACTCTTGGATAAAGCTGAGGCCTGTAACAGAATGCATTTCATCTACAATGAGTTCCCTGACGCCTAGTGGCCAAAACATGAATATAATTTGTTTTTCAAGCCACTAAGGTGAGCTCAGAGGCTACACATTGCCAGAACTACCATCTCCAGATAGAAAATGATCAGAGTTATTACAAGGGGATATCTTAATCCTAATGAACTGATGCATTTTCGCTGGTCTTTGACGCACTGAACTGACTTAACTCAGTAGATGGGCTGCTTATCAGCTACAACAGTCAAAACTACCAGAAAATATTAATATATATATGTTAAAATTCTTAATATTATTCGTCTCTGTATTCGTCATTGTTTTAATTTTTTTAACCTGAAAATAGTTGTTTTCAAGGAGAACATTGGAGCAAACTGCAGAATGCCTTGCCTTGGCCAAATTCACATAAAGGGTGAAACTGCACTGCACCATCTAATTTTCCCTCTATCTAAATGTCACGATTCATTAAACTCACAGAATTTGATGCAACAGTAAACGCTACCCTATACGGTATAGGAGGGTCTCATATAGAGAAATTATCCCTGGTGGATATTCCTTAATGTTGGACTGGAGAAAAAGAATGGGTCATGAGAGATTGAGACACAAATTCAGCCTACCACCTTCAGGCTGTTAATTTGCACACCTCATTGTGCACCTAAGTAACAAGCAATCACCCTGTGATGCCATCTAGTCAATGGAATAATAAAGTCCCTTCCAAGGAGTGATTAAGCCACCACAGTTCTATCACTCTCAGGGCATATTTTTGTCTTGGCTACAGGGTAATCCTGCTGCACAGAGTTCCTGTTGTAGGCACAGCAGCTAACTCCCCACAGCTGATTTAATGTGAATCTGAATCCGCAGCGTGCCTGAGGTCACGTGCAGGAATTGTATAGCTGAAACTCCTGTATTTCTGAATTCTCAGTCCAGTGGCTCAATCATAAGACTCTTTAATAAATTCAGCTTTTAGGAAATGACAAAAGGTATGCTGGAGTATTTCCTTTTTACCTGTCCTGCCCTCTGCTATTGTTTGCCTTGAAGATATCCCTCCGCTGACAGTGGTGACAACAACTGAATAGAGTCCACCAGGTTTCAGGGGATAGAAGTGGTATCTGTTGGTTTCACTTGGAACAGTCTCATTTTTAATAACAACATTCTCGTGTATCAGTAGCACTTGGTATGAGTCTACATCTCCCAGTGCTCTTGTCCAGTTGGTGAACAAGCTGTTGGTTGATCCCTGACTTGTCACGGTCAGACCAGTCACTTGGGCAGGCACTGCAAAGAAAATTGTCATAAGGTTACTGAGGAGAAACAAACTAAAACAAAACAAAATCCCTCAAATAACCCAAATTTAGTCACACTGAGGAAGTGCATCAAAAGAGCATTCCAATTTGCAGCCAGACTCAAAAGGACTAAAAATAGTCTAATTATGGACTGCTTCCTGTCTGATGGGATGTGGTCTATGGGAAACTATCTAAGGCACAGAAAGGTCTTGCAGGCTTTAGCACAGCTTTTCTCAGTCAGACCAAAATGGTTCAAGATCAGTGAATGGGAAGAGATGGCATTTTATAAATAACATTAAACAAAAGCAGTCAACTTAGGAAATCTCTTGGTTTTGTGATGACTATTTCAAATACAGTCTCTATCTTCCATTCTCCCTTTCCTCTCTTGTTCCCCATCTCTCATTCCTATTAAATGGCAAACTAGTTTGACAAATACCCCAAGCATAGTCATCTGTACCTCAGAGAAGTGTCAGAACCTTTAATTTTGGGGGGAAGTGAGATGGATGGGTTTGGTTTTACTTTTTATGTCAGAAGATCTGCAAGACATCAACTTTTCTAGCATTAGAAGATGAATTGTTAAACTAACATGACATTTATCTGAATATAAGTTGGTGAACTTAGCCAGACCAAAAAGGAAAAAGAAAGAACATAAAGAAACAGAATATCTAGCACAAAATTTACCCAAAATATTTTTTATTTTGATTTAACAATATTTGATCAAAGCAAGGAAATAAGTTCTTTCTAAGTATTTTTGTTTATATGACCAAGCACAACTGACATAAAGAAAACTCTAACTTTATAAAATGTGACTGCAAGCTTCATCTCTTGCTTTATATCAACTTTTTTGCACACATAGCACTGGATTAGCAAAAATTAACAAAAGCTAGAAAATTAGGTGCATAGATAAAAACCATATGTTTATAAAAGACTGAATAAAAAATCCCACCTGTTTTACAATGCTGTCATAACATAGTAAGCGCCAACAAAACACTGAAGTGCCACATTTCTGTGCTAAAGGCACTTTAAGTGATACCTTGAGCTTCACTAGAAGCTGATCAATCTGGGATGCATGCAAGACCTATTTCTGTCATATTTACAGCAATATTTTGCAAGTCTAGTTAGCTGTCCTACTGAAAAGAAAATTTGGAGGTTTGGAACGCTTATTAAGACCTACGTTCAATTTCATTGATGTTTGTTCTTTATAATTTTGAATGTAATGCTGACACCCTAACACTGCCTGATGCATTTTCAAGCATTGATTCATACTAGTGAAGTGGGACACTGTAACCTTTATGCCTGAATAGGCCTCCAAAAGGGGCATAAGGCAGGAGGAAGTGAAATCCCTACTATCTAATCACATAGCAGAGAAATCTAAGAGTAAGTCAAACTTTTCAGGCCCTGGAAGGAGTTACAACACTTTAGCAAGGACCACTATCAAGCTGTAGGCATGATTAGATTCATACACTAGCAGCTTGTTTTTCCCTGCGCTGTTCCAAACCAGAGCTACATTTTATGACTTTGCTTGCTCTGGAGAATGCACAAGTCAAGCAGAATAAAGCAACACATATGGTGTAAAACTTGCAGACGTGCACAAAATTAGCACCCTGGAGGGGGTAGGAATGGGACCTTCCTTGTGTCAGTCATCATCCTAAGAAACAGATACTGATTCTGGAATTGTAACAGCAGAGAGATTCAAACTACATTTTCAAGGTCACATATGTTTTGTGTCTATCAGCCTTGGAATGTTCCCCCTAAAGCAACATTTTCCTGTGCAGTGGTGGTTGGTTTGTTTTTTTATTTTCCAGATGATGAATGCTTTGAATCAAGGAAGTGACCTTTCTGAAGATACCCAGTGAAAATTGTTCTTTTAATATGGAACCTTGTGCTCCTGTAGGTTGATCAGATGTGACACAATATTTCGGAAAATTGTTTTGCCAGGAATTACATGCCCCTTTCCTCAGAACCTTAAATAAACACTGCAGAGTAACTGACAGAAATGAGTCTCAGAAACAGAACTTTTCTATGGAAGAAACATAGATTCAAGACTTCAGAGATTTAGGCAGAGGTCATTCAGTTCGCTAGAAAGCAAAGGAAGTTTTTAATGGTTAACAGGAGTAAACATTAAAATAGTTTGACAGGATGATACCTGTTCTTCCTTCCACTGAAGTCCAGTTGCTTAAAATTCCACTAATGGTAGTGATGGTAGCTGTATACTTTCTTCCGGGTACCAAGTCAGTAAAAGTGAATTCCTTAGCTTCTTTTGCAAGCCCTTTTTTTATGACCGTAAGATCCCTATCTCCCAGTGAAACCACATAGCTGTCCCATTCTGCCACAGGGGTCATCCACATGACACTAAGTGAAGATTCATTAGCATGCTTCACACGGAGTTGGAGAACAGGCTCTGGAGCTGGAAAAGTACATAAAAAACATGACTTTGTAGTGAACACACGTGCCATATCTCAAGCTTCTGTAGGGAATCAAGATATTTGTAATCAAGAGGAGACTCTTTACCTTACGAAGCAAACCTTACAAATCTATTATTTGTGCTGCTCTTCAGTAAAGGCTGTGGCAGCAGACTTTGGCAATGCATTATGGCTGTAATGCTTAGGATTAAACTTATGCCATATTTTAGAATGAAAGGAAATTCAGTGACGTCAGGGAGCTTCTCCTTGAACTGTGGGTGCTAGACAGGGATATAAAACATTTGTACCATATAATACATCATAGCTAATTTAGCTCTGAAAAACAAGGATGTAAATAACAGGGTCAGAGTGACATTGATTTTGCATTGGTTTGAATCTAAGTAAAGTCTGGAGAGACTCCAAATTTATAGTGTTATAAAAGAAAGAATTTGACCTTGTATCAGTGAATTTCTGTGTATGTATTTGTGTCTGTGTGCATGCATGTCCATAGATGGCATCTGTCACCTAACATAGTCACCTGATATGATTTTGTCACTGTTACACTGAAATTCAACCTCCTTTCCAAGACTGTGGGCTTATGTAAGAGAAAATTAAGTCAGAACAGGGCATAATACATATGTTTCATGACACACACGTTATGAATCTGTCTGTGGAGTCAAATACAACTGTAATACATCCAGTGTTGTATATTATTTATTGGATCACATTCTAATTGTTGAGCTGTGTCAATTAAAGGTAACACCATAAAATTAAGTTATTTGTAATGTATATCAAAGTAAGCAAGATCAGAATCTGCCTTGCTCTGATCAAGTTGACTAGTAGTTAGAAAAAGATTCAGTTCTGCAGTGTCTGCTGGTCTTGTAATTGTGCCAAATCAACTATATTAAGCCCTTGGCGAATGACAGGTAAGGATGTAGGAGGAAAGGTGGGCACCAGGAAGGGTGAGGATAAAGTAGCATGGCCCTAACTTATCTTACATTCTCCTGTGAGATAAGATTCAGGCTTGAGCCTTGCCTGATATTTCTCCAAGTTTTCTGAATTGCACTTTTCTTTGCATTCACAAAGCAGAATCATTAACAATTACATTGCAGTTTTTTTTTACGTTTGAAGTAATCAGATGTGGCTCTAAATGAATTCTGGTAATGTCATTGTAGTGTACAGGGATTTCCTTTGGAAAGGCTGACTTGAACCATCTTATTTCTGGAGTACAGCAACAAGAATTGGAATGTTACGGAACTGCTATGCTACCAAGTAACTAAGCCAGCTTTGATTAACACTACCAACACTCATTAGTTATACAGGCTGGCAAGGAAACCAATCTGCCACTGAACGTGCCAATGAACAACACAGGAAAATCTATATTGCCTTCTTTGAAGTACTATATAGGGTGCCTGCAATCAGCTACAAAATCTAACAGTGAAATGCGATATATGTAGTGTTATCCCTCAGCCACAGCAGAACAGAGATAAAATTCCCAAACCTTTCACTGAAAATACATTTACCACAAAAATAATCCTGACAATTTTCATAGAACTGCTAAAAATAATAATTGCTGGGTTTTTTTACAAGGGAGCTCCTTTTTCCTGTATCAATAGTGAAACTCATCTGTGGATTCTCAAGTACTATTTCTCTCTAACTGTCCCCAGAGCCCAGCTGAGCACGCTGCACTTTCACACTTCCCGGACGAGCACACTGACCTGTTCTCCCCGTGCAACTGGTCTTGCTCTTCAAATCGCCACTCTCCACAATGACATCCACGTCGTACTGCCTCCCCGGGATGAGGCCCAAATCGTGGATGTGGTACTCCGTGACATCCTTCTCGAGTGTGGTGTTGAGCAGCACAGCTGAGCCGTTCCACAGGAGCAGGTGGTACCTCTCCCAGTCTCCCGCAGGGGGCAACCAGTTCACTCGCAGAGACTTCAGCCAGCCACCACCACCTGCTTTCAGCTCAGAAACTTTCGGGGGAACTAAAAGACAGAGATTAAGAGAGTAATTCTGAAGTGGGTTATTTCTGGTAAGACCTAACTGCTGGCTGGCAAAACCTGTCTCACAGCACAGCTATTGTAGAAGTACTTGTATCAGTCAGAGCAACGTGAGGTATCTTGTTACAAAGGCAGGCTCTGATTTTAAAGATAATTTTTACTCTTCCCTACACACACATCTCACTTTTTTACTGCTGGTTTCCAACACCAGAAATGGGAAAACCTTCTTATGGTAGGGAAATTCTCCCCTATGCACTTCTCGGATGCATCTTGCAATTTTCAGTCAGTGTCTCAGTTGTTTCCCAGACTTAAGGCCACTTAGAAACTGTCAACGAGTTTTTCAAAGCTAAGGCAAAAACTTTAATTGCTATAAGTCAAACTCTGGTATCAGAGCAGAAATGCAAACTCTGATGCCTTCTTCCACAAAGACCTTGTCTGTCTTAGTCTCTCCCAACTGTAAGGCACTGAGGTTCAAACTGATGTTCATTAAAGCATCCACTCCCTTCCACTTCCATGTTAGAGCACATACTTCAAAGGTCCTAAATTTACATGCTCAGCCTTCCTGTCCTACCACTGCAGGTCCACTTCACTGGACCACTGAAGCATTACTGATTTTCATAGAATAATTAAATATTAAGCACACCAAGCTGAGACTGGAAGACAGATGCAGACTCTCTAGGTTAAGATACCTATAAGGTTAAGATACCTATAGCTTCATGTTAAGATACTCAAAGATCAGCATTGGAGCCCTGAGAACATCAACAAGTATTAACTATAAAGTATGCAGCTAGAATCATGCTCCCACGTTTTCTCTGGCTTAGTTAATATTTAATTGCTTGGTACCTAGCAAAGGATTGAGACATTCCCACCAGCACTACAAAATACTTAGCAGTTTCACTTCCCACAGGCATAGCTGTGCAACCTAAATCTCCCACATGCCAGGGAATATGGGAAATATGTTTCAATTGCTGAGTGAGTGGATAAACCCACACTGTTTTGTTAGTAAGCACAGATGTACTTCCATCATAACAGATAAAATTCAGCCTTGTCAGATTGGCTGGACATCATGACTCCTTATGGTACAAAATACTAGCCCCTAAAGTGCCTATATTCATTGCCATAATATTCGTAGCCCCAATATTCCTCAGCAGGTTCTGCTGCTGTAGGCGCCATCTCAATACACAGTGATGTGGATTATGTTCTTGGGCACCTGTCTCTCTCTGTGATTTAGACGGATCCTAAGAGTATAACCTCTTCAGCATCTGTAAACCTGACAGACTGGATTTACAAATTTATCTTTAGGCTGTAAAGCTTCTGTTGAAATGACTCCATTTTTAAGTATCTTGGTAACTATGAAAAAGTCAAGGGAAAGAAGTGCACACAATCAGCATCCTTGGAAATTGGACTTCCATAACCTCAGCTTTGAAAGTATTGGGTCTAGATCACAAATTTGGGGATCAGTGGTTTGAGTGAGGGCCTGAAGCTCTCCCTCCAGATGGAATGGTAATCTTAAAGGTCTTTATTGGTAAGCTAGACAAACAGAAAAGACAAGCATACAACCAGTCCAGCTTCGTACTTACTGGACATCAAAGCCTTTTCAGCCTGCAGTGAGAACGGGGTAGCTGCTAGATATTGTCAAGGATGTGCCTTCACAGGAGATATTTAGTTGTAGATTGTAAATATTCTCTAATATAAATACTCTGTTTTGTCTCTCATATATACACATTTTATATTTTTAGTCCTAAGCCTACTAAAAAATTATGCATGAATTCTTCATCCACATGTATATTTTTTCCCATCTAAATCCTGCTTGTGTTAGCCTGGTATGGAGAAGATGACACGTTTTTGTGTCAGTAATGCTGTGGGAGCGTTATGCCTGGATTTTTCAGGTTCAGAACTCATAGAAGAGATAATGAAAGAAAATTATACTTCTGAAACAAGATAAACAAAACACAACCCAGTGCTATGCAGGCTGCAATATGCCGTCCTTAACCCATACTGTTGGTAGTAAAGAATGCCAAGACCTAATCTTTTCCTATTCGTAGATTTGTGTCTGGAGCAAGGGATAATATTAGACCTGGCAAAATTACTTAAAAATCCATCACCAATTTGACTATATGTGAACTTCCCTATAATGTAACTCAGTTTATATACTATGCCAAGTTGAATTCATGGTAACAAAGTTGGTCAGGAGTGGAGTAGTGTGGAACAGTTCTGTAAAACTCACCCAGTTATAAGGTCCAAAACCGCATTAGTTTCTTGCTCCCAAGCTATAACATAGCTGCTTTTTGGCTGCCAGATTAACTGTTGCCAGAGTCAGGAAGGGGTATTCCTGGAACAATATTGTGCTCTTTATCTTATTTTGCCTGGAATTCAAATTATTTTGACTCCTACAATTATCTTCTACAAGGCTAGTGTAGACAAAAATAGCATTGGTTACAATGTTCTTACTGAAGCTGAAGACTTACATGTCCTGCCAGTTGCCATCCAATCAGTAAACAGTTCACCACTGATTGTGCGAGCAGTAACCTGATAAAGACGTCCTGGAGTCAGCTTGTCAAAGTGAGTCTCAGTGACCAGGGGCTGTAGAGTTTTGACTTCTTTAACTGATCCAAGATGAGACAGAGTGATATTATAGAAACTGATGTCTCCTGGAGGTCTTCTCCACTTAACTTTTAAAGCATCTAAGCTGCCATCATTGGTCACTGTCAAATCTAGGACTTCAGCTGGGGCTAAAAAAAAGAAAGTAGAAAGAGAATAAAATACTTCCATCACAGAACACACAAGAGCTACTGCTGCCAAACTGCAACAGGTAAGTTTTGCTTTTGAAAAGTTACATGAGGCGGGGTATGAAAGATTGTGCCTGAAGAGTGAAAAGGCAAAGCCCGGTCACAATGAACCCAAACCCAGCCCTGTTTAAGATATTCTACTGTTGATTGACACCACTTACAATGTCTATTCTCATTTCACAGAATGGAAAATCTGTTAATCATGTCTGCGTTCACACTAGTCATTCTGACTACAAAACAGATCACGCTTCTAAAAACAGAGATGCCTGCGTACATTTTGGTAAATGCTCCAGCAGCTTTAGAGCTACGCCTGATTTACACCACTGTAGAAGGGGCTGGAATCAAATTCCTTTATTCAGATGTTCCATCAAAAGAAAAGCACAGCTACCTCTAATATCTTAATTTCTCAGGCTTTGGGCACAGTAGGTGCTGAAATGGAGGACCATGCTGCAAGTTAGATGGAGTGCTTTTATATTCTGAGAAAATCTGTGAGATTTAAAATTTTTGCACCCCACAACAAGAAGATATAAAGAATTCTGAAGAAATAAAATAAAACATGAGTATAATCCCCAGAACAGCCAGTGCTAGGTGAAAAGAGCACTCATCTCTGTGGCCTAGATATCACATTAAAATATATTTACATGGTGAGATTTCTGCAGGAGAAACTGCACCACAGTTTCTCAGAAACTAAAGAAAACAAAGGCATGACTCTGCTTTTGCTTATATAAGTGTTTTGACCATTGGACTCCAATAGGAGATCATCTTATCATCTTTCTAAAATTCCCGTTCTGTGAATCAAAACTTCTCTGTGAAAAAAACAACCAAACAGCCTTCCCCAAAACCCCTTCAGTTTTAAAATTCTTAAAGTGTCCTACATTTTTTTTTACTTCCTTTTCAGAAACACAGCTATTTTGCAAACCAGAGAAAAAAATTCACAGAAAATATATTTTTTAAAACACAAGATTTGTATTTCCCACTCAGCTAAGTAAAAATCATGGAGTTAAACTGTCTTCAGTACTGTGAAATAACCAGATCACACACTACCTCAGTTCACTGAAGAGGTTCATAGAAGAGTCAGATGAACCTCTTTCACAGACATGAAGTGAAACTAGGGCACTTGGGCTCCGATTGTGAACACCTAACTTTACATGTTTGTTGCAGCTGCCTACATTAAGCAGTGCAGCTAAGTTAACTGCAGACACTCTACAAGCTAATTTAGCCACTAACTTTGCTGCAGTGCTAATGCAGGGAGCTATATAATCTTATGGTGTCTCTAACTCCATCTAAAGCCTTTTGAGAGAAACATCTGGCAAGGGCAATTTAGCCACTGAAGTCTGGAAATATATCCTTGGAACACTAATTTATTATTCTGAAATATGTCCCATAACATTATTAGATTATGGGCTTAGCTTCTTGTTTTGTTGTGATGAATTCTGAAATCATACCTGTCCTAACTGTTAGAAAACTGCTGCTCTCCAATCCTGCAGCCTGGGTTATGATAGAGAGGTTATACAGGTGGCCTGGTGTAAGTCCTGAAAAAGTGTAGGAGGTCAGAGGATCTTCTTGATGAATCTCATGAACCAGGGCATGATTATCCAGTAAGACTAGCTTGTAACGATCCATGTGACCAGAGCCAGGAGACCACGAAGCTTGGATAGTGTCTGTCTTGACGCTGACTTGAATGTTTTTCACAGGGGATGGCACTGTTGGAAAAAAACCCACATGCTTAAGGACTGATGGTTATCTCCAGAATTTCAGCAAGTTTGAGGACTTACTTTTGAAATGTGTTTGGTTTCCTCAGGGTTAGTGAAAACCCGACCCCAAATTTATGTCCAAATATACTACAACAACATGCCTCCATTCTTAGCAAACAATACGTTAGTCAGAGATTCATGTTTTGTTTATTTCTACCTATAAGCAATAGACACATCCGTATCTTGCCAGGTAGAAGAACTATATTTTTTTTTTCATTTCAAAATGCAGAACTGCAAAATGCCATAAGTGGTTTTATTTAGATGAACTACAGTAAAAGAAGTCCTACCGGTAGATCCACTTATGTGAAGTTCTGGGGTACTCTTATTTCCAGCAACTGCACTGAGGACAATGTTGTATTTATTGCCAGGGATGAGACTGGAAAAGGTATTTTCTGTTTTTGAAAATGTTCCTGGTACGGAGACTTCTTCTATCTTTTTATTATCATGATCAAATAACACTAGGTTATACAAGTCCACCTTTCCTGAGGGACGGTCCCACTGAACCTGCAAGCTTGTGAGCGTAGTTTTTTCCTTATTAATTTCAAAACGAGGTGGTGGTAAGGGATCTGTGGTTAAAAGAAAAAAAAATTAACAGAAAACATAAACCAGTATTTCTTGCATTGGGATAGTCTAATGTTTTACACAGCAGTACAAAAAACCTACCAAAACTCTCCCACTATCATCACCATGCTACTGATGATGCCTTTTTCTTTCCATTTACAAACATCGTATTACTGAAACTTGTCTACAAGAGAGTCCTGCAGAACTCAGAAATGTTACGCGTGTAATTGTGTACACACACACACAAAGAAAACCACTTCCAGTTGTGGATGTAACAACCTTGGAAATCTGCTGATAGTAAAACTGTAACAATCTTAATAAGAAACAGCAAACAGGGAACCCCAGAGAATTAAACTCAATGCCTCAGTGTAATGTAGCTTTATAGATACAATGGCTCCTGGTTGCTTGTATTCTCCAGGTGTATTTCATCACTCACCAGACTTCATGCAGATCAAAAGAAATTTATTACATGTTGATGTAATAAGGTATTGACATTTATGTCTCCCAATAAGGTTAAGCAACTGCATATTAAAAACGTATTGCAAAACAATCCACAGTAGCAAAATCAATCATTCACAAATTGGGGAGTTAAAGAGTAAAGGTTTCCCAACAATTGAACAACACATTTTGGCTTCCACGAGTACGCTGTGCTACTCTTTCCTAGCTTCAGACAGGGAGTGCATGGTGCTTCCAGGCTGAGAACTGAGGTCTCTATATGAAGGTCTATATATGAGGTGTCTCTGCTTTAAATCAAGAAGAACAAGACCATTTTTCCAATGTAGTCATTGCTGTCTCTTTCCCTAAACAAGGCAGACGAGAGAATGCAAGATCAGGTAATTTAGAACTGCACTGTAAAGCCTGAAAGGACAAAGTCAGATCTACCCCATCCTACAAATAGAGCAGTAGGAGTATCACGGGGCTAGAAGCTTTTAAGCTGTTTTTTTTTAAATCTGTGTCCCTGCCCATGGGAAGATGGTTGAAACTAGATAATCTTTAAGGTCTCTTCCAACCCAAACCATTCTATGATTTCATGATTCTTCAAAGCCTGGATGGTGCAGAGGGTTTAATTGCTTCTTACAAAGCTTTACTGAGAACATACTTGTGCCAGTTTTTCATGGTATGCTCTGTCAGTCAAGTATATTAGGAATTCCAAGGGAATATCTCCCTCCTTGGAGACAGTCAAAAGCTGTTTGGACATAGTACTGAGCTCTTGGTGACCCTGCTTGAAAGAGAGCTTGGGCTGGATGATCTCCAGAGGTTCCCTGCAACCTCAACATTTCTGTGAATCTGTGAAAAATACTCTTGTCCTTTTGATCTCAGGTCTCTGCTTAAACTCAGACTCTTGCTTTGCACCACAGAGATGCTAGGGCTCTTCAGAAAAAGAGACAAAAATTAAATTAACAAAATCAATAAATAGACATAATTGTCTTCTTTCCTTGACCTCTTTCTTAAATGCCAAAGTAACTCTGCCTAAATCTGGAAAGAAAAAAAAAAGGAAAATATCCCCGAAGTCAAAGACCAAACATATCAAACTCAGGCCAAATAGTTAAAATTTCACCCAGTTATAGCAACTGAAACAGGAGCTTTTAATGAAAAGTGTCAGGAAATCTTAACAATGGGCTTGACTACCAGCTCCACCTATAACATATACTAAGCCACTAAAGACTGTTACATTGGCAAAGGTGAATAGTGGGAGTATAAGCCTGTTCCTTGAAGGCAATTGTTCTAATCAGAAAGGTCAAACTTTGGGAGTCAGACATAAATTCCAGCTCTATATATGGTCAGACGCGCAGCCAGATGGAAAAGTTTTAATTTGACTGATATAAAGAGAACAGTCATGATAAGTGTCAAGAAGTTTCATCCTCTCTCTGACAAAGTTACAATAATGTCGACCGCTCATTAGTCCTGCAACAGTAATCAACATAATTGCATTATTTGCCAAATTCTACAAAAGATGACATCTACATTTTTAGGAGCACTTAAACTGTCTGGGTAATCTGTCTCCCAAGGTGCATTAGCAAAGAAAAGAGTTGCGTGCCTAGAAGGTGAAGTTCAGAAATTCAAACTTTATCTAATCTATCTGGTCCAGAAAACAAAACACTCAGTGCTTTGTACATCCGCTAGAACAAAGGAACAATGAGATTGGGAAGTGCTTAGGCTGAAAGAGGCCTGGATGGAAACAAACACTTTAAAAGCCATTTACATTGTTATACAAGTCTTTGCTGGCAATGATACAACACTGATATATCACAGAAATAAAATATTTTCACAAAGATATTTTTATACCATTTGATACTATATGAATTAATGCTCTACATCGTCTTCTGGTCTACGAAAGAATCTTCCAGAAGACTTAATTTGTTTGAATTATACTGCACCTCCATTTTCACTGTGTGGGAAAGGATATGCTTCATGTGCACTGTTGCTACAGATACAGTTTGTAGAAGTGATGGATATCGTTATATCCAATCTCAATGACAAGACTCCTAAATACAATGCACAGAAGCATCCCTGCCTTATCTTATGCAACAGAAAAAAAATAACTGAGATGTGAGCCCAGGACTGAGTAACAGGGAATTCCTGCCAGTCTTTGCCATTTCCCTACCAAATTATCCATTCTTTTCCTGGTTTTCTCTATTCATAAAAACAGTAACACAAGGACTTTTTTCTTTGAAGATTAAGTAAAAAGCGTTGATTTCATTGTCCTTGTTAAGAACAAACACCTATTTCTTTGGGATGATATGCAACCTAGAAAGTCTTTAAAACATGACTATTTATTCTCCTCTTGTACTCTGCCTTTTTAAATGATGACCATAACCATTACATGATTACGGATAATAGAATTATGCAGCCTATAGTCAGAGCCATGTCACAGTAGTTGTTCCTACAGATGGCTAATAAATCAGATTTGTCCCAAATAATTTTAAATTTACAGCAATGAACACTTGGCCAAGTCGTGCTTCTAGCATTTACAGAGTTATATCTCACAATGGAAAAATACTTTACCAGCCTGTCTTAGCACGTAGAATTTTTGACCTCTTTTCATTCAAATATTTATTTTTTTTTCTGACAAAAAATAATCTACCTGGTTAATTATCTCAGTACAGACACTGGCTTGGATTAGGCAATGACATAATATATCACTGCAATATTTTTGTAGAAAACAAAGTTGAAAATGGCATTTATGACCCTGTTTTAGAAGATATATTTGAAAGCAGAGAAGTGCCAGGTTCTTTTTTCATGGCTCTCAAGACCTGTATTTCAAATCTGAATTTCAGAATTCATAAATTTAACTGTAATTTAGGATACTACTATTTTTAACTAGAATTTTAATCAAAGACCTAGTGATTCACTGAAAATACACTACTGAAATGTACTGAAATGTACAGCTCTGCTGGTACACAGGCATTTGGAGAACTGAGAGCTTAAGAAGTATTTTATCTGAAATCAAGAAAGACACAACCCTGACATCTTTTGTCATAGAGTACCTCTCAGTCAAAGAAGTAGTTTCACTGAGAATAAAGAAGATAACATGAAAAGGCCAGCTGGTCCTTGTGTTGTCCCAACGTTATGATGTCAAGCATGCTGACTAGCTGTATGGTTTATGTGCTGTTTTATGTATACATATATATATATATACACACAAAAAAAAGCATAACAAATGGTAAATATTAATGTGAAATAAATATGCCAACTTGTGCTTACTAACACCTTTAAACACAGGTTTGCAGTGGAAAATTTATCTGTAGCTCAGAGCTGATAAATAGTGTTATCAGCTTCTTCTTCATTTCCTGTTCTACAGAAACAGAATAACTCCTAACACTGTATCTGTGTTTGCATGCCTGCATACATTCATCTTATATTGTGCATATGTGAGTGTATTTTCCATTGTTTTGGAGGACCTACTTCAATTCTGCTCTAGAGGATTAAATGCTTGCCACTGATAGTACATACAACAAAATTTCTTGTGTAAAGAGAATCCAATTTCGTGGGATAGTGTGGATTATTGTACCAGTATTCCATACGCTATTAGATTTCAGATCTCTACATCCACAAGTGAAACAGAAGCTGCTTCTCTACTCAAAGATTCACGAAGGATCTGATGTTACTTGAGAGTTTGTGCCATCTTCATGAGCTGCAGACTTACTCTATTGGAATATCAAACTTGCAAATAACATAGACTTAACTCATTGTCATAATTATGATTTTAATGTGAAATTAAATACTCAAAAGGCCAAATTAAGTTAGAGATTTGGTTCTTTCCAAGCCTTCATGTTACAACTGCAACTGCAGTACACATTAATGAATGCTTTTGCCTCAAGTTCTTAATTAGAACACATCACACTCAAAATCTAACAAAATATTTTATATTTTATGGGCTTAACTAGTCCAGCACATTGTACAACAAATATGATGAAATGTGAGCTTGTAAGAGGAACAAGTACATTAAAATTTTAACAGGATTGAATACAAGCAAACAGTTAAGCCTTCTGAACTACGTACATAAATGAATCTGCAACTTTTTCTGTGTACGTTTATTGTATCAAGACAATACAGACAACCAAAACCTCATTTTGCAGAAGTAAGCATATGAATTGGGATTCCTCTCACTTAACTCCAACCACCTAAAATTTCGGGTGTTTGGTTTAACCTAGGCTCCTCCTATAGTCGGCGGAGAACACCAGGCAGTTCCAAAGCACAGCTTAGCCCATCTATTAAATGAAGAGCTCAGGAAGGGAACTTCATTTAGTACCAAGGTCAGACATCATATTTTTAGATGGCCCATGATAGCTCAGTTACATTACTGTTCAAATCAGTGGGAATTTTGTTTGCAATATAGCTGAAAATATTGCTCATACCGCCATATTCACAGGACAGTTTCCAGGAATATATATGTATGGACATTCAGTGTCAGCATATCATAAAACAAAGCTACTGACATCAAGTTACAAAGGAACAGGTGAAAAACAGCTTCCAGAAAACTTGTTTAAAATGTTGCCCCTAGTGGAAACATACAGAGGAATAATCCTCCCTCACTCCGCATTAAAAACATAGCATTGACAGTACTCATGGTTTGTTGATAGGCATAGCAAACCTTATATACTCTTTAGAAAAAATAAATTGACAAATTTTGGAGTTAATTGTGTATTTTAAACACAATCAAGCAATGCAACAGATGTAATTGAATCAAGAAAAGCAAGGAATCACAGAGGAAACTGAGCACTGTCTTTGCAGGAAATCTTCATGATTTCTCTGTTCTTATCTCATGCTTTTGACTGATCTCTGCTATCTAAAACCCAAGCATAAGCCTCACTTCAACTACAGTCCACTAATTTGTAGTATTTCAACTTAAGCTTCAACCAGTCTTTCCACACTGACATCAGCTACATAATATGACTATAATCAGCAGTTGATTTCAATCACTTTTGTCACCTTACAGTCTTGCAAAATCTATTTACTGATAAAAAAAGTAATAAAAGACATGCACAAGTTACTGTCTGAATGATTACACGTTAATCAAAATGTGGTCTAAAGTGGTATCTTTTCCTCAGCTTCTATGCCAGTATTCAATAATAGGTTTCTACTCTTCGGCAGTGATGGTGACTTATAGCTGTCATTCTGACAATGGTTGATCTGTTCTTTCCGTTGTCAAATTACAAGTCATCAATATTAAAAACATTTGGAATGATGCATGACACGGATTTAAATCACTGTCTGTACAGAAACCATTACTCATTTTTACAAAGTGACATGATTTGTGCTTACTGTACAGCTATCACACCAGCAGGCTAGACTTCTTTTAATTTGAGTTAACAAAGCAAATTAATGGAGACTATTTAATGCACCTGTATGGTTACTGCAGGGAAAAGAGGCTGACAGTAACTGATGTCTCTGAACCAGTAATTGTTAAATATTTGGCTGCTGTCATCTTCAGTACTAAAACTACAAAATACCTCTGCAAAGCTAAGACTCTAGAAGCAAATCAAGGAGGCATTTAATGATGAACCTCATTTAAGACATCTCTGTTTTGAGTCTTCTGTTATCAACAGTCAGAGTTTGGACAATACCGTGTTTCGCCATCTTTACGAAAACACAAATACAGGTTGCAAGACCCCAGTTCTGTCCCTGCAGCCAGTGGCTTCTACATCGTTCAGTGCTTCCCCGTTAAGTTGTTCACACGCACACACAAACACACAGAAAGGAGACTTTCCTCGGCCGCTGGAACATCTTTACAGTCGGTCAGGGATGTGACACCGTAGGTGTCCTGCACGCAAATGAACATCATAACACCTCACCGGCTGCACTCGAGGAAAATGTACAAGCAAGAAGTTTCAGCCCTACTTTCTGACTTTCAGACTCTGGTTAAACAGAATAAAAGTACAGAAATGGGCTGAAGCAATGAGCTATCCTTGAACAGGATCCACCTGCCATGAAATAGATGGTATTTTAAACACAGCAAGTAAGCCGTCACCTGAGGAACTACAAAGCCAGCAGGCTTGCTTGAGCACAAAGGTTGTTACGGGATATTACTTCTTAAAGTGTTCTGCTGGATGGCAGCTTAAGGGGTTGAGGAGCAGCAGAAACGTACTCCCAGCAGGGATCCAGTCTCCGACAGCATCTTCTTCCAAGCCTCCTGAGCTAACTTTAGGCAGCGTGGTAAAGACAGTCCCAGGGCAGGGCAGCTCCATTCGGCAAACACGGCAGGTTCATGGGAGCTGTGAAGCCCACCCCTGCTCCCCCAGCCGCTCGAAGCGCCCCCCCACCCCCCCTTCCCGCACCTGCCGCGCCCGTACCTGTGCGCACGGAGATGTTGACGGGCTCCCCGCCGGCCAGCGGCTCGATGCGCAGTTGGTACCGCGTCCCGGCGCTCAGGCCCCGCACGGTGCAGCCGAAGGAGCCGTTCCCCGCGGGGGAGGGCAGGCAGCCGGCCGGCTCCCCGTCCTCGGAGCTGCCGGACACGCTGAAGTCGCAGCCGCGCCCCGCGGAGCCCCAGCGCAGCCGCACGCTCTGCCCGCGGACGTCCCGCTCCAGCAGGTCGGCGATGCATCCCGCCGCCTCCCTCGGCGCAGCCTGCGGACAGAGGAGAGAAGCTCAGAGACCCGGACGGGCTCCGCCGGCAGCCGGTGTCCTCCTTGGGTTCATCCCTCCCCAAGCCCCGTCCCAAAGCCTCTTCCCGCTGCAGCTGGGCTGCTGCGGGGCACCGCAGCGGGGCAGCCGGGGCCGTCTTTGAACTCATCCCTCCTCAAATCTCTTCCTAAATCGTGTCCCCACTGCAGCTGCGCTGTTGGGGGCAGAGGGTTCCCTCCCTGGGCTCATGCCTCCTAAATCCTGACCCCAAGCCCCATCCCCGCTGCGCGCTGGGCTGCTGCGGAGCAGCCGGTGCCCTCCCTGGGCTCGTCCCTCCGCAGATCTCTCCTCAAATCCCGTCCCCGCTGCAGCTGGGCCGTTGGGGGCACCGGGTGCCCTCCCCGGGCTCATCCCTCCCGGCCCCCGGGCTCAGCCGGGACTTGCCGGGGTGGAGGGGGGGGGCGACCCCCGCACCGCCCCGGTCACCTTGGTCAGGGCCAGCGCCGTCCACAGGGCGAATCCCGCTCCATAGCTGAGCATCGCCGACGGTTTTTATCGCCGAAGCCCCTCTCCGGGAGGGGCAGGAGGGCAGGAGCGGGGTGGGTGCGGGGGTGGGGGGTTGCGCCGAAGCGAAGCGGCCGCGGCGGGCCGCCCGCTCCCCGCCGAGCCCCGCTGGCTGCATGCGCCCCGGCGCTGCCCCGGCCGCCCCGCCGCTTCCCCCGCAGCCGGGGCGGGACGGGACGGGATGGGGGCTGCCCGAGAGGCGGGGGAGGCGGCCGCCGCTTCCCACGCTGCCATGCTGACCCGGGCTGGCTCGGCCGGAGCCCTTCCCCGCCGTTTCCGCAATCGGGAGGCGATTTCCTCGCGCCCCGGGAACCCCCCCACGGCCTCACGCCGCTCCCGGGTCCCCGGATGCCGCCCTCGTTCCTTGCGGGTCCCACCGTCCTCCCTTCTCCTCTCCCACCCCACCTCCCTTCCTTCCTCACTCCTTCCTCCCGTTGTCGCCTCTCCCTTGGGATTTGTCCCCACCGCAGGCTCTGAAGAGACCTTATAGCGACCTTCCAGTACCTGAAGGGGCTAAAAGAAAGCTGGGGAGGGACTGTTCACAAAGGCTTGTAGAGATAGGACAGGGGGGAATGGGTATAAACTGGAGAGGGGCAGATTTAGACTGGACATAAGGAAGAATTTCTACACTATGAGAGTGGTGAGACCCTGTCACAGGCTGCCCGGGAAGGTTGTGGCTGCCCCATCCCTGGAGGTGTTCGAGGCCAGGTTGGATGGGGCCTTGGGCAGCCTGGTCTGGTGGGATGCCCCTGCCCCTGGCAGGGGGGTTGGAACTAGATGATTTTTAAGGTTCCTTCCAACCCAAACTGTTCTGTGATTCTGTGATCATTGAGTCCAACCATACCTGTCACTACTAAACCATAGTTGATGCCAACTTGCCTTGCCTCATGGCCACCTCACTTCACAACCACCTCTCCTTGCACCTGCCTGTCCACGCGTCTGCCTTACCTCATGGCCGTTTTGACTCATGGCCAGCTTGACTTGCATGCCCCCTTCTCCTCATGCCTCCCACCTCTCTTGGCTGCCTCGTCTTATGCCCACATCGCCTCGTGCTCACCATGTCTCACACCTGCCTTGCTTCATGGCTGCCTTGCCTTGCGTGTCCCCATCGTGTCCTCATGCCTGCTACCCCTCATAGCTGCCTCACCTCATGGTCACCTTGCCTCATGCCTGTCTCATTTCACGGCCTCCTCACCCAGTATGTTCACTTCTCATGCCTGCCACTCCTCACACCTGCCCCATCTCTTGACTTCAGCCATCACTAAACTGCCATTCCATCTCCTGTGTCTCAAACACTGAGGTTTTTAGGGGTTGGATGCAGATCACCAAGGCCTCCATCCTCTCCCTGGCCCTGCAGCACCACAACCAGAGGCATCGTGGCAAGAAGCCTGCAGCTTCTGCCTGCAGCTCCAGACACCAGTGGAGGTGTACTCTGTCTGTCATTGTTCAAGTTATTCCAGCTTCTTGTTTTGTTCGGCATCGACTTGTGTCCTTGAAACAACTCCTTCCCACATCCCCTGAATAACTCCCAAGATAAAGCTACACATACCACAGAAAGCTAGAAAGTCTCCCTGTTTTCAGACTGCGACAAACAAGCTGTGTGCAACTCCAGATTTGGCTGCAGCAGTTTCTATCATGCATGCACGTCTCCTCCTTATTTAGGTTTCAGCGTCTTAAAATTTGCATGTGTGGGTACGTGGGGTGGGGTAACGGAGAAGAAATGTAGCCAGAGGTGTTTTGGACATTCAGATGCTCAAATAGACAGTAACATAGCAGCCATGGGGTAAACCTGAGATTGCATAAAAGAGGAGGAATTTGGCATTTACTTTCTTCACATGGGAATGGCACTTTTCTGCACCTTTCTGTGCTGTATGATGCATGTGGGATTTTAACTTCTAAAAGCAGGATCACAAGCAAATTCAACACCATCTCTATTTTACTTTTTCCTATTCTGGGGAGAAAAAAGTGCTAGGGTTCACAGACGTTAGTCTGCCTGTTAGGGGAGCTGCTGTCGTAGAGATTTTCTGGGCATGAAACTGTAAAAGAAGATGCAAATGTCTGAAAAACCTTAGCTTTCATTCAGAAATTCTCATTCAGGAACTGAAGGTCTGAGCATTTGTGGGTGGCACCTGTGCCTGTGGAAAGCTTTCTTTGTTCCAGTAAAGCTCCATGCCTGGTACTTGGGACGTGGCACTGGAAGTGTTGGGCTTTACTCCCTAAAGGCCTGGGGTGGTTAATAACTCGTGAACATCACCTTAAGTGATGATATAAATATATGTTGATTATTATGCTGTTCTCAAGCCAATTGCAGAACAAGATCTTCCTTCAAAGAGATGTTTCATGTACTTCAGACCAAAGGAGGGACTGCGTCTCAAAGAGCTTGTACAGTGATAAACCATTGATGGAAAATGAAAAGGGTTTGTATTAGACCCAAACTGAGGCTAAAATAGTGTCTTGTAATCAGTTCATATGAGAGATTGCTTACAGCCTAAATTTATCTTCAGATGACTATGCTTTTGACACCTAGTGGCATAAACCACACCAGTATTTTTCCAGCACTGAGGAAGAGCAAATCCCAAAGCTTATGAGGAAGTCTGGATTACTTCAAACCCCTCTCTGAAAATGAGAATATTTGGAGTAACTCACTTGTTCTTGGAAAGTGGAACTCACATTGTAGGTATTTTTGAAAACATCCATAATCTGAATTTGCAGGGAAGATATAATTCAGATATGTAGGTGTAAATTAGTTAAGTAGATGTCATGTATGGAAGTTAAAAAAAGAGAATCAGTGCAAACTTTAAAATGTCAGGAAAGAAACTGAAACTGCCACAGGTTGAATTTAAAGACCTTATAGAAGTTTGTTTGTCTCTCAAAGTTAATGTAAAATAATGACTGGAGAAGAGTGATGTTGCTGCTTCTCAGCATTGCCCATAATTTAGAAGTTCCTACTTTATTTCTCTTATTCTTGCTATTGTAAAATCTTTAAAACTACTCTGCTATATTGTTAGGAAAGTAGTGGTTTATTAAGGGTTTTGAGACTTCTTCCTGCCTGTTATCAAGCACAAAGCTGCTGTAAGGGCAAGATCTACCACAGATGACTATGCCAACACTAGAATAAAACAGGAGGGGGTCCACAATTCAGTGGTGGCAATCTGTTTATATAGAATAGCCAAGATAATACCAGTAATTATTTCCAGACTGAATAAATGGGCATTTAGCAAATCAGCAGTCACACAGCCTTTAACATTTACCGATCTGTGTGGCAAGCCAAGAAACTAATTAAAAAAGAAAAAAGAAAAAAGAACTGGAAGTGAGTTTTGGGAGTGGCCGGACGTGTCTCTAATAGCAGGCTCCAAAGTCCCTTTCAGACACTTTCCCAAGGTTTCCTGACCTTTTTTTTTTAACACCAGCCTTTCTCTGTGTCTCTCTAATCAGGAGGAAATGGGCTTTGCATAGCTTTTGTCATGGCTTGAAAGTGCAAACTGCAGTTTTACTTGAAATCCAAGGCTGCTCTAAACCAAACATTTTGTTCAATTCAGGTGTCACCATTGTCCCCTCCAAAACGGGTATGCTCACAGGCAAATAACATCAAGGCTTTGCTTCTACAAACAAGAGGATCTAGCCTGGGCAAAGTCAGTTAAGAGAAGGTATTGTCTCTTTAGCAGTCCCCAGTGCTTACTTGGTCGATGTGTTTCCAAAGTGTCATGTTAAACACAATTAATCCTTTAAACTCCTTGCGAGTTTGAAAAAAATATTTTTAATTCCAATTTGCAGGCAAAGAAGCTGGAATATGGAGGCCAATGTGTTAAGTTTGTGTGTGTCTAAAATGCTGTATCTAGATTCAAATGTCCACACTCACCTGGAGATTCTCAAGTACAGATATTAATAATTTTTTTTTTTGTCGATATACTCAGAGTGCTTATCATCAGGATTCTGGTTTGAAAGCTTTGTTATAAATGACTCAGTGCCAATCATGTGAATCAGGATGTGAACTGGGGTAGGAACACAGGAGGCAGTAGTTTCATTTCAAACAAAGCCATTTCTCAAGCACTGGTGTGATTATTTAGAAGAAGTGCTGGAGGCAGTTTGGATAATACCAGATTATATAGGACATTTTTCTTTGGAGACCAGAATTCTGTGCAGGAGGTGTGCATATAGACAGAGGGCTCAGGGAAATTAGCTCGGCCTGCCTGCACCAAGACAGTATAATCATATTTTAAAAGAACTGTCTCCATCAGCTGTGGAACAAGATGCAGTTCATCCATCATCAGTTCAGTCTCATCCCCTCACCAGCACTACAACAGCAGTGACAGGGTCTATAAACCTTCGAGTTGGTTATTTGGATCAACATAGTCCTGGGTGACACTACTCCTTTCTCCCAGTCTCTAGTGATGTTCCTACTAGTTTGTACTGATTGCTCTATCCACAGCCCTCCCAAATGCAAAACACATTTCTTAGTTTCATCCACAGTAACACTGACGCCCAAAGTAATAATTGAATCAATATGTTTGCCTGCCCCACTATACTGAGTACAGTGTGGTCTGTTGGACAAGAACCCACAGGGAATTTAGGGATTTTCAGTTGTAAACCACCCTTGATATCAAGACAGTGACCAATAATATCCTGCATGTTTTACCTCAGGCACATTTTGGCAATGATGATTCCAGATTTGCTCTCAAATTACTTAACTGTGCCTTGCTCACTCATAAAAATATGACTAGAAACTGATGGGGTGGTACTGAGTGCACACTGCCTAGCTTTGTCCATGGATGGGGCTGGCACTCCTGTTCCCCTCCTCTGGCAGGCTGTTTGTGGTTGGACAGAGAAGAGATCAAGTTGTAGCAGTGTGTCTCCGTTCTGACTATACATCAGTAGATAAGCTGACCAGGGTCAAGGGTAGTGTTTCTTGTTAGAATTAAAGCATTCAGATTTCGCTTGCTTTTGTCTATAATCCACATATGTAATTTGAGGACTCAAATATCCTAAATAAAGTCATAAACCATACTGTTATTCTTAGACCGTAATTAGAGCTAGATCCTCATGTCATGCAACAAACCAATGGCAGAGGCTAAGTCAGTCAGAGCAGAAACCCAGGTCCCTGCTACCTCCATGTTTTTCATTGCTCCCCAGCTATCCCAATCATTTCTCTCTTGCTTAGATATTTTTTGAGTGTATTGTGCACATCAGAACTGTGCTGTACAGAAGCAGAATTTTTCTGCAGCTATGTTTCTAGCAAAGGACACTATCTGAATCAACAATACATCCCACCAAAATAAAGAACAAAGCTTAGTCCTGTAGTTTTTTTCAGTCCACTAAACATCAACGTGCAATAGCTATCAGGCTCCACAGAGTGGAGCAGGCCTAATAAAAATCAATCAATAATGCCGCTTCCTTACCTCTTCTGTAGTGCTAGAGTATTGAAAAGTAGTTGTTGGAATCCAGGGTTTCTCTGTTACTGCAGATTTCAAGTCAAAGTAGAGGCTTTCAATAAGATTTTTACTGAAGTGTTCAGTCACATTTCTGATGAACATCTCTGTGCTACTCTTCAGCAGATTTTCAGGACTAGAAGTAACAGCATTTGAAGTGGAGGATGTAGGTCTAGTACTCAGCACAGAAGTCTCTGTGTCTTGGAGATCTAAGACAAATAAAGGAAATTAATTAAAATCAGCTCTACGTATTTATAAATAATTCTTTAGATGCCAATATATATATCTTCTAAGTAGTTTAAGTGCACCTGTCAGTTCTATATTTTTTTTTTGTTTTCAGTGCAAACGTATTTTGCACCAGTACTAACGTATCCGCAGAACAAAAGCAGGAAAAAAATAATTTCCGTGAACATTCATGCCATTCATTTTAGATACAGTTCATCAATGATTCTGAAGTGAAGAGAAAGGCTGTACTTTGTCATTTACAGCACAACATTTTCATTCACTTGCTTGAGTCTATCAAACAGTACACAGTTTCAGCTTTATATGGTCAGCTTCCCTACCTTTCTAAGTACACAGGCCAGATTCTCATCTGCTTTTAGTTCACTAAGTTCAAAATATGGCTTTGTTCAAGATAATTGTTCAAGATAATGCGTTCAATATCATTTTTTTTGTTAAAGATATTTATTCAAAATAAGTTCCTTGTGCCCACATGGGACATTCCTCTTGGATTTTCAAATCAGTCCCATGCAGAGACCATGCTAACCCCTGACTTCTGTTCAGCTAACAATCATATCAGTTAACTGAAGTGTCTGCAAATATAATGGTGGATTTGCTGTTTTAGTCACGTATCCTTCAGAGAACGCCAAAGTTGCAATTAGAGTGCAGGAAAGATTTTACTACACATTTTTCCTCCACATTTTCATGGCTCTTCCTCCCCATTGGTATGTATTTAATATCCTTTCTTTGTGGCGGTGAGGGCAGGGTTCAAGCTGTGGTGGCCTCTACATCTGGTAGCATTACATTTCAGCTAAGCAATTGGAATTACTCACTGGCCCCTTCTCACAGAAAGCTTCCCTGCCATTGCTGGAGCACAGTTAGTGTGCATTGGCTCAACGCCCAAGACACTTTGTCTGTCCTTGAACTGGGGTCTCCAGCATGACAGAACCTTGTTTTGCTGCTGAGCCACTGGGCTGTTTGCCATTTATAACAATTTTAGCTCACAAACCCTCTAAAAAAATGTAATGACTGGGTTAAATTGCAGCAGAAGCTTCCAAATGTAATTACTTGGTGTGCAATTATGATGTCTTAGCAGGCCAATGCGTGATTACCTCTTACTCAAAGGATCAGTGGGTGAGCTTCCATGAAGTCGACATGGTGGAGGCTTTTTTTTATGTGTAAATATATACGCTAACATGTTTATATAAAAGAACATACAGTACTCTAATTTGCATCCAGAAATAAAAAATGAGATTGTAAGTCCTTGTAAGGGACACTTTCACACAAGTTTTTCCTGTGTTTGACAGCACAGTGCATTCACCTGGTACACAGTTTTGGATTGTCTTGAAATGCATTGGTTTGTTGGAATGGATTGATAACCACATTAAACATTTGCTCTCCTTTTATCTAATAAAAATCTCCAAGTCTCCATTTAATTACGAAAAATGTTGATCAAATATTTTTCCATATCAAGGCACTGAAAACAACACTACAGATATAATTCTGCTCCCTTTTACACCTGTGCAAAGGGTTTCATTGAATCCTCAGGCTGGTTCAACACTGCATGACCATCCTCATGCTATTGCTGTTGCACTTGCAGAATCCCCTGTGGGGTGCCTGTGGTGCAAAGTTGGCTGTGGTCCTGTTTCGCATACCGTCCTGGCCCCCACCAAATGGATGGGGAAGACTCTGGCAGGGGCAGCCCTCTGCTGAAGCTGCTGTCAGGTGCTGAAACAAACCTATTAGCTGACACAAGTCCAGACTTAGTCTAAATTCCATGTGGGTCATCATTCCTGTGGATCTCCTACTATTGGGATTCTCTGGAATTCTGAAGCAGGCAACTAGAAATGCCAGCCCCAAGGACTTGGAAAGAATTAGGCCTGCTGGCTCTGTGCCTTTCAGATACCTCCAAGTTCAGTGAGGAATAGAACTTGCTGATAGAAAGATAGCTAAAAAAGAGTACATCTGAGTGGTCAGCAGCCATTTAGAAACAAAGGCCACCCTTTCCTGAAGGGTTCCTAAATATAGATTTACACACCCAACTTAAAAAAACATATTAAAAAAATTCTTGGCTTTATTTACAGATAAATAGCAGCAATTCCAACAGGAAGACGTTTGTGGCCCAGTGCAATTGTGCTTTAGGAAAGCTGGTGCTCCAGTGACATCTATGTGACTCAGCAGTCAGGGAATAACCAGCATTCCTTGTTCAAGCTTTGTTTCATGGGCTTGACCCTCGTGAAAGCCAAATGCTTGGTCCTCAGAAACATTCCACCAACCTGAAGAAGTGCAGTGAATGAGCATATGGTCATTGCACAGTCTAGCTCCTCTTGTTAAGTTCAGGGCTACCCAGCTAAAGGGTTTCCAGCTAAAGGATCTTTCCCAGCAAAGACTGACAACAATCTCTTACCTGTAACTTGTGGATGGAAAAGGCTTCTGCATAGCACTATGCAGTACTGGAACATCAGGCATTTTCTGTGTATGCTATATTGGATTGGCTAGTAGGGTTCATATCTGCCCTCACTTCAAGCAAATCAGAATCCAGGTATATATCCTTGTCATAAGGAAACTCACGATGGTCCCAGCATAAGGACCCTCATATCTCTTCTTCAACAGCAGGCACTCATAAAAGAAAACTGCACGTAATAAGACCCAAGCAAATAGATTTATGTATAACATGAGTTCCAAAATTTTAAAACAGAAAAAACTCACTGTTTGGACATCAGTGGAGCACACAGAAATCTCAACAGTGGGGTTTTTCAGAACTGTTTAGCATTGTTCTAGCAGTCTCTTTGGCAATCAGTCATTAAACAATTGATGGGAACAGAACTGCAGCACTGACACTGGTGTTGATTGCTAGTGGCTGAATGATATACAGCGTGTGAACATACCATTGTAATCACCAGTAGCACACTCAGGAGAAATTATGACATTCTGACTAAGCACATATTTCATCCATGGGAGGTACTGCAGACTGCATCCATCTGCACAGCAGCAGGCTGCTTACAAGAAAAGGAAATCCATACGTTTTGTATGTATGATGAGGAAGAGTGGTGGTTAGTTGTCAAGTGCTGAGAACTCCACAGTGGTGCTTTCAAACTCAGACAAGCTGGCATGGTGCAGCTTTCTGAAACAGATTGCATCGTATCAATCTGCCTATTCTTTTAAAGCTAAAACACAGTTTCAAAAAAGTAAGGCTTAAGTGCTAGTGAAACATAAATGAATCAGATCTCTATTACATAAGAAAAAAATACTATGTAAGACTGCATCTAACTGGCTGACATCAAGAAAGAAAGAAAATTCAAGCCATTTTTGGTATTTTATGATTCACATAGTTGTTGCCGGCTCTTTTACTTACAAAATGTTATAATATAAGTAAACATACTCAAGGAGATAAAACCAGATTTGAGTGAATGTTTTTTAGGAAAAAAAATTGGGGTCAGCTCAAAGATGAATAAAATTATTGATTCTCACTGTTCTAATTTGTCCTGGAGAAATTTATGAACGTCAGACATGCAAAAATGCAACCTGTTGTGAACCGATGGATGTATTGCTACAGTCATTACAATCAATGAAGGTGTGGAAAAAATGAAGGCCCAGAGATAATAATGTGAATGTAAATATGGCTAAGAGTTGCTGTCTTTCTTTCCTTCTACCACCTTTCTTTGGTGTTCTTCCCCTCTCCCAAGAGTGCCAGGAAGGTGCATGTGTCTTAGAATCAGAATCATTTAGGTTGGAAAGAACCCATAAGGTCTTTGACTCCAACCATTAGCCTAACACTGCCAAGTCAACCAGTAAACCATGTCCCTAAGCACTACATCTACATCTCTTTCAGAGGTGAGGACTCCACCACTTTCCTGGGCATCCTGTTCAAATTCTTGACCACCCTTTCCATGAAGAAATTTCTCCTAATATCCAATCTAAACTTCCTCTGGCACAACTTGAGGCCATTTCCTCTCATCCTATCACTTGTTACTTGGGAAAAGAGACTGACATCCATCTTGCTACAACCTCCTTTTAGGTAGTTGTAGAGAGTGATAAGGTCTCCCCTGAGTCTCCCTTTCTCCAGGCTAAACAACCTCAGTTCCCTCAGCCGCTTCTCACAGGAGTTGTTCTCCAGACCCTTCACCAGCTTTGTTTCTCTTCTTTGGATGCGCTCCAACATCTCAATGTCTTTCTTGTGCTGAGAGGCCTAAAACTGAACACAGTATTCAAGGTGTGGCCTCACCACTGCCAAGTACAGAGGGACAATGTCTTCCCTAGTTCTGCTGGTCACACTGTTCCTTAATACAAGCCAGGATGCTGTTGGCCCTCTTAGTCACCTGGGCACACTGCTGGCTCATGTTCAGCCAGCTGTCAACCAACAACCCAGATCCTTTTCCAGCCATTCATCCCCAATCTGTAGCACTGCATGTTGTTGTTGCGACCCAAGTGCAGAACCCAGCACTTGGCCTTCTACTTCTTCATCTCTCCCATGTTTTCCTCCTCCCTGTTTGCATTCCTCTACCTTCTCCTGGATCCTGGATTTAGACAATCTTTGATTCCAAGAGCCAGCTAGAGAAAAGAAGGCTTTGACACTTTTGGGACTATTCCTCTCTCTGCCCAGAATCTCCTCGTGAATTTGATGAGAACTGAAGTCTCACCATATCAAGGGAGATCAACACCTTGTGACCCTTCTTCATGTTAGCTCTTTCAACCAGATGTCAGATTCAACCATGGCTTTTTGTGAGAAGGACTGTCTGCTGTTAAGATGTAGAGTGATCTCTGAATGAACAGAGGTGGGATATGTATATAAACTCATCCTGATTCTTACAAAGAGTCATCTAAGTCAAGACCATAGCAGAAAATCTATATCCAAACATATTTCAGATGGCTGGTTTGAAATCCAAATCCAAGCTCAGAATTTCCCCAGGTTTGGAAAAGTCATGCTTTACAATTGAATTAGGACCAGAATAAAAGATAGGAGCTTGTACTGTATCTGGGCTGATAAGACGTTTGGGATGCGATTCAGTGAGCTACTCCTTTGCCAAAATAGCACTATTTTTATGATTACTATGGAAACAAAGGGTAAATTTTATCAAAATATGGTGTTAGTCAGGAGCAGAAAAACTTACAGCCATTTCAGCTCCAAAGACTTTGTTCAGTTTTTACTATCTTCACTAAATATAGACTGTATATGTTATTTCAGGCTGATTCACTACTGCCTTCACTGAAAGTAGACAGATGTTCTTGGAAGACTAATTTTATGCATTTGACACTGAAAATTTTGACATGCATATGAATGTCAAGATCAGCACTGTAGGCACTAGATTTGGTTCTTGTAGTTGTTGTTGTTATTATTATTATTAATCTCTTTGCACTACTTCAACTCTTCATGAGTTTCTTATATGCCTGGAATTTTTAGTTAGGTATTGAGGATCATAATAAACTGTTGTTTTCTCAGCAGAGCTTCCCAGAGCTGTCAAAAAGGAGATAACTTCTATAATCACAGAATCACTAGGTTGGAAAAGACCCACAGGATCATCGAGTCCAACCATTCCTATCAACCAGAAAACCATACTCCTCAGCACCTCATCCACCCGTCTTCTTGGCCACCTGAGCACACTGCTGGCTCATGTTCAGTCGCTGTCAACCAACACCCCCAGGTCCATCTCCTCCAGGCAGCTTTCTAGACAGACTTCTCCTAGTCTGTAGCACTGCATAGGGTTGTTGTGCCCCAAGTGCAGGACCTGGCATTTGGCCTTGTTAAACCTCATGCCATTGGACTCTGCCCAGCAGTCCAACCTGTTCAGATCCCTTTGCAGAGCCTCCCTACCCTCCAGCAGATCGACATTTCCACCCAGCTTAGCGTCATCCGCAAACTTGCTAAGGGTGCACTCAATGCCTTCATCCAGGTTATTGATAAACACATTGAATAGGTCTGGACCTAGCACTGAGCCCTGGCAGACACCACTTGTAACTAGCCTCCAGCTGGAGTTAATGCCATTTACCACCACTCTCTGGGCCACCCAACCAGTTTTCCACCCAGGAGAGTGTTTGCCTGTCCAGGCCAGAGGCTGACAGCTTATGAAGCAGAATGCTGTGAGAAACTGTGTCAAAGGCTTTACTGAAGTCCAAGAAGACCACATCCACAGCCTTTCCCTCGTCCAGTAGGTGAGTCACTTTGTCATAGAAGGCGATCAGATTAGTTTGGCAAGACCTGCCTTTCATGAACCCATGTTAACTGGGCCTGATCACCCGGTTCATGATAGCACTCAAGATCACCTGTTCCATGACTTTCCCTGGCACTGAGGTCAGACTGACAGGCCTGTAGTTTCCTGGGTCCTCCCTCTGACCTTTCTTGTAGATGGGCACAACATCAACCAGCCTCTGATCTAGTGGAACTTCCCCTGTCAGCCAGGACTGCTGGAAGATGATGGAAATGGGTTTGGCCAGCACATCTGCCAGCTGCCTCAATACTCTTGGATGGATGTCATCCAGCCCCATAGACTTATGGATGTCTAGCTGGACAAGCAAGCCTCTAACCACCGCTTCTTGGATCACGGGAGCTTTGGTTTACTCCTCTAACTCTTGCCTGTGTACACACAGGGAACAACTTTCCTTACTGTTGAAGACAGAGGCAAAGAAGGCATTAAGTACCTCAGCCTTGTCCCCATCCCCTGTCATAGTTGTTCCATTTGCATCCAGTAGGGACTGAATATTCTCCCTGGTCCTCCACTGACACAGTGGATCAACAGGCTCATCTACAGAAAGCATTTCAGGAAGATTAAGGCTAATTTCTTAAAGCACTGAACACAGTAAATAAACTACAAGATATTTTAATACTCCATGACAATTGTCTTAATATTCATTGGTCTTAAATTGCTCCTCCTCTGAGTATGATTAAGAAAAGGATGTAAGGTTACTTTAACAATTAGGCCACACTTCATCTAGCTATCTAAAACACTGCCTGGGTACCTAATCTTAAATTTTCATGGTGTCTTTGAATAAGAAAGCCATAGTCCCTTTAAACTTGTCCATATGCAAAAGTATTTTTTTTAATCCAGTAAATACAAGAATAAATTGTGTGTTCCCCAATAAAAACTATAACTTTGCATGTAATTCTTATTTACCATGAAGAACCGCTTAATAATATGCAAGAAGAATGTCAACAGGGTTGTCGTGAAGGATTAACGACTGGACATCAAGGTAAGTATTATTAAACAGCATTCAAACTGTTCTACCTTCCCTTTTGCTATGGATGTGGAAACACAGGTACATCAGGACATCTATAAGTATATGCACAGACCTATGCATCTTCAAGTGCTACTGCAAGAATTTTGGAGATTTTGATTCAGTTAATTATTTTCAGGATTTTGAATGTTCTCATATATACTGCATCTAAGGGCAAAGCAACGCTTTGTAAACACATGAATGTGTAAACCATATGGCTGTTCTAATCATGCATCTGAGTTAATCAGATAAATAATTGTGTATGTATTTGATTTGCCTATGTATTTTTTGATTTAATCTGGATTTGTATGATAAAATGAACGGGGAGGAGAAACACTTTTATACATCTACATTTTAAAAAAATTACTAGGGACTAGGACCCACAATTCTGTTTAAAAGTGAAAAAGGAAATGACACAAGAATAGTGAGCTGAGCTTACACATAAGCCCTTTGAGCTAAAGACTGGGAGTAGAGAAAAGGAAAGACATCCTGAAAATATAAAATGGCTTGAAAACCACACCACTTGTGAGTAAGACAGCACTCATCTCAGCCGTTCATTTCATGGTTCTTTAAATTATTTTCAACTGTGAAAAAGGTATTTCTGCATGAATACAATATAATAACTTTTAACATTTGAGTTAGCATAAACCAGACATTTTTGTTACCAAAACTTCAGGATACTTGTTTGAAGTAGCTCACCTTGCTTTGAACACAGATTTACATAAACAGGTTTTCCCGTCTCACTGGCTTCTAGCTGCATCCATGTATGAAGGTATTTCTTGCTCTGTTTGGCCATTACCTTCTGACCTTGCTTTGTGAGAAAGAGAGAGCTGTTGGCTACCTTCAGGAGCCCATCCTCCTTGTGGCAAGTCCACCTGACTGCCTGGGGACAATCAACGATGATGCTGCGAGATGACAGAGCAGAGCGTGTAGAGATGCTCAGGCACTGTTTGGATTTCATATGAAGGAGCTTGTCATCCGCTGTCCACTGCCATTGCTGGTTGAGGTTGGTCATATTGCACTTTTCCATAATGACTCCTCTCTTTTCTGAAAGACACTGCTGTTTCTGTTCATGGATAATCAGAAACCCTTCTGGAAGAGGAAAATTCCAGAAAAACACAATACAGACGATTATTTAACAAAAAGCAAATTAATGATTTAAAATGCATCAGCAAATAAATCTTTCTTCCTACTTTCCATATGTTGAATTTTCGATAATCCTCCCATGCATTGAACCTATTTTAAAGAAAACCCAAATGTACAACCCACATGACACAAGTGCTGGTAATGTAAAAGTGAGAATTAAAAAAAAGCAACTATTGTGGCAAAGGTGGCCTTGATTTCATTATATATAAAAATGAAGAAAAAAATAAACTGGGTTTAAAAGAAATCCCAGAGCAATTGGCTTTAAATACCATTTCTAAATAGCCCATTTCCCCTGCTTGAAAGCATGCAGAGATCTACACAAACTCTCTGTTTATTCTCCATTTTATGACACAGTCTTTTTGCAGTATAATTTACTGCCTGGAAATTGTTTTAGCAAAACACATAGTGTTTCTGAAGAAAACATATAAGAGGACATTACCACATCTGTGTACCTCTCAGTGCCTGTGCCATTACAGGAATGGAGGCTCTTCACTGATAGGAAGTGCATCTATTTTACTGGATTTACTCCAGTGTTTCTAGCTGTTAGTTTTGTCACTATCCTAAATCACATTAGACTAGCAATTTGTGCCACCACACTTAAGATCAAGACCAAACACTCAAATGAATAGAACTACAATGCATTCATCTAAGAACCCTGAAGTTACCAATGCACAATCCATACTTTTATTTTTACAGAACATGGAATTGGATATTTCAAATACAGACTCTATCACGCATCTTAGTTACAATTTCCTCATTTTATAATCTCAGTTATTCAAACATTTCCAGCCTCATAAGTTGCAAAGTGCTAACTTAAAAGTGCATATTTATTTCCCTTGGTTGAGGTTTGTCATCCCCCTGTTTTTACAGATCTGGGTATTTTCTAACTAAATATCACAGAAAGCCCCTGGCTCTGGAAGTTTCACAAAATAAGAATTAAAAAGAATGGGAATTTCCCCATCAAAGACCTTGTCCCAAAGCTCAGCTCCTGGATTATTTAGCAGAAGATAGTCTTAAAAAGAAGAAAAGATATCTCCATCATAGAAGGAGAAAGTTTATTTTCCTTTGGAAAGAAACCTAAACAGAATGGGCTATGTTGGCCCTGCCCCCCAGTCCTCTTGTATGAACGTAAGCAAAGAAGAGACTCCTTTTTCTTAAGTTGCCAGCTGCCCCAGAGGGCTCTGCTCAGCAGCAGAAAGAGCAATACAGCAGAGGGGAGGTGGGGAGAGGCACTTACCTGAGAATGTCAAGGCAAGACAGGTAGAAACCAGGACGTAAAATAAAGAATCCATTTTCCCTCTAGCAACTCCCCATGCTTCTCTTAAAAAAATCCACCTCAGATAAGTGAAGCGAAGGCTAGGAAGGAAATGTGCCTTCACAGGGGGAAAAAGTCAGTGACGAGCACTTCCTTCTATTCAATTGTTTTGGTGAGTTTTACACCACTTTGTCCTTTCATATGATTCTTCAGTGTTTACTAGTTGCTTTATTTTGGAAAAATACAAGCAAAAGAGAGAGAGAATTTCAAACACCTGAGAAACTAAAACAGATGATATTGAACCTCTTTAGACTGAAAGAAAAGGGATTATACTTTTTTGTAATTTGTTGCCTGTGAAATATTGCAAGTCTGCAGATGGTCCAGATGGTGCTAAATAAGTATATACAGTATTATCCAAATACAAATTTTTTGTAACTGTATGTAATAAAGCAAAATCTCGATGTTGATAGTTCTAACTCGCAAGTTCTAAAAGCCAAGTGGAGAGGAGGAGAAGAAGGGGAAGAGGAGGTGGCAAAGCTCTTAAGTCTGCGCTGGCTTTTAGGCAAATTCTCCCCTGAGGGATTAAGTGATGCTGGCTTTGCCTTCCCATCAGGTGATCCACCTTGCTCCATGTCAGTGGGAGATTGCTAACTCATCTGGATTGGCCCTCAAGTGGCCTAAAGCCATGCTGGAGGCTAACCAAATTGTACTGAGATGTCCCTGTTTATGTGGGTACAAGAGTGTGTGGAGCATTAACTACTGTAGGGAAGAATAGAGACTTCAGTAAATATTTTATATCAAGTGTAATTTATTAGCAGTATGAAGCAAATCAATATCACTGCATTAAAAACTCATTATACCCTGTAAACAGACCTTCCAGTGCTGTAACTCATAATGCAAACTTTGCGCTTCACTTTTAAAATAAACTCTTATTGAACGGTAAGGGAAACAGTCATAATAGCATTTTCTCTCTTGTATAACCTGTCATGGAGCAGTCCATACCAGTAAAGGCATCTATCTCTTACTGAAAGGGATAGAGCAGATAAACAACATTAGCAAAAAATCCCGTATTAGTAAATGACAGACAAATATTTAAAATCCTTACCATGTAATATATGCTACAAAGTTTCTTTTAAAAGTAAAATGACTTACACAATTTACAAATACACTGGCTTCAGGTCTGTAGCAGAAGCATGTTCAAAGACAATCAACAGTATAAGGTAAATACATACACACTGAATAACAGATATTGTGCTCTGCAACTGCTCTGTAAGACCTACAGTAAATACACATTTAATAGTTAATAGTTAATAGTATGAAGAACATATATTTCCATATAAAATATTACTGCTTTTGAATATTTCCAAAAACAAGACTTTTATTTTTTATCTCATCTTCTCTATTTGAATCCGTAATCGAACACTTGCAGTTTTAGCAGCAAGAATATTATGTGGCCAAGGAACAAGCTCACCACATAATCAGTAATAGCACTTTACAGTACGGTTGACAGTCCATTCACAAGACAGTTTGCAAACGTTAAAGCATTTATACACTTGATAAACATTTCTCCTGTGGAAGTTCCAATTTCCATCTGACTGCAGCAGTAGCACATACATACATTCCATATGGCAGATATCAGCATTACAGTATTAAATCCACCTTTAGATACATATGTTAAAACCATGTGTAGTGTCAGTACGGTACCTTCTTTATAAATCATTTTTGGGAAGCTCACAATACATTCATATACAGTAAGGGTCCAGCAATCTCTATACTTTTGCCAAACCATCCGCAAACCTTTCAGAAGTTGGCCTCAAAGCCGCTCTTCCCACTGCAGTAAACTCCTTGAAGAAGTTGCTGGTAGGTAATGAAATAAATTACCTCAAGAGACTGACATTCGGTTTTACCCTCCTTGGCTTCACTGGACAGCTTCTGCAGAAAGTCTGCTTTCATATAGACTCAGTGCATGGTGCACAAATTCATACTGTTCGCTGGTCTGAACCATTCCACCCCTCAAAAGGAAACAAATCAGAATGAAATCTTATATTTTGAGAATGCAACAACCTCCAGCCCCTGCCAACCCCACGACCACCAGCTAATAGAGGTCCCTTTCTCAATTTGTGACTTAGTGTTAACTTGAGTAAACTGGAGATTTGCCAGAGCAGAAGTACTTTGTTCATATCTTACACCATTCAGCACATGCCCAGCATGAACCACCACCATTCCTGATTCCATCAGGGTAAGAACAAGAGAGGAAAGCATCTGGAATCTGCATTATTGAAACCTACATTTCAAATTCAACACATTCAGAGAGCATTTTGTGCAGTCACTTAGGCGAGGAAAGACGGATAGACGGACACAGCATTACTACTAATGGAGCAAGGGAGTAGTCAGAATCTGGCCTTTCATTTTTGACCTTCACTAAAAATGTAACCTTTGGTGACCCTCAGATTGCCTGTGCAGAGAACAGCTCTTCCTGTCCTCTTTCTAATGCCTACAATGCATCCTGTCTGAACAGCAGCCACCTAAGAAATTTTACAGCAGTGACTCACTTCAGCACCAACAATAAAATAAAGTTTAACTTGACCATTTAAAGGATTAGTTACAGACAGCTTGGATTAGATGTCTACATTTGATACATCCAGCTGATAACAATCCCTTTTTCAAGTCTAAGAATGAGGATGAAGTCCCACATCTCAAGTGCAGTGTGGCAGGAAGGGGATCATGTCCTGCAGGAAGTAGGGTGATATTTAGTAAGAGTGGCACCATTCAACTCTGAAATTAAACTGAATCTCTTTCTGACAGTACTAAGGTCTTTCAGGTCTCACTTCTCATGAAATAAGGCCTCAAGTTTACTAATTCCACGGTTATTATCTCATCTACCAGAATATTCAAAACTACTTACTCTGTTTCTGGAACCAAGACCCCAGTTCCTCCTCAGCCTACCCTGCAGCAGCTAGTTACCTTTGAGGGGATGAAAGAGTAAATGGCCTTAGCGGGAAGGAAGACATTAAGATGTGTATTGTTTTTGGCTTCAGCTAGATTTTCATTGAAACAATTAAATTAATGTGGGATTTGGATCCAGAGCAATATCGAACCCAGGCATCTTACAGAAGGTCTGACAAATCCCCACGTGATCCCTTCAGACACCCTATCAACAAAAGGGTCGGCTGATATACAAAGCTATATGAATAGCAGTAAAACTAACTGAACAAGTATTGTCCTTTAGTATTAGAGAACTTTAGCTACAACTATTAGTTCCTTTACTTTCCAGTGGTAGTGGATGGCTGCGGTAGGAAAAATGTAATTAAAATAATATCTGCTTCTTTAAGCAAATGACCAGCTGTTTCTGCTCCTCCAACAAGGAGGAGGCAGGCAACTCTAGAACACCTTTTAGTGAGCTGCATGTATATTGTATGTTATACCTAGAAATGAAATCACAGGCCCTTAAATGGTCCCATCTGGTGCAAAATGCAGCAGCATCTTAGCTTTTCCAACAAAAACATCCACAAATTCATAACTCTCGGCTGCCTGCTGCCTTCAGCTGCTCTCCTCTGAGCCTGTCCCCTGCCTGGAGATCCATCAAGAGTCTAAAGGTGACAGGAGGGCTTTGCTCTGGTGCTCTGTGCTGCTTAGCCTCCTTCCTTCCTCCTCACTGCTGCGTCCTGTGCTGCCCACGCAACCCCTTCACAGCCAGCTTCCCTCCCTGTCACCCCCATCAGTGTTCCCCCAAGATGTGCGCTAAGGGAATGCATTTCCCAGGTTAGATCCGCAAGAGTGGAAGGGGTGGAGGAAGAGAACGTATCCAAGGAAAATGACTTGCCAGTAAGGGCAGGTTAAAACAAGTTTGGCTGCACTAGGATGTTTGTGGGGGTGATCCTTGCTCCTACCTCTTCTGTGCTGAAGTAACATACAGAATTCCCAAGGAAGCATGCATAAGGCCAAGGAGACATGTATAAGCCTGGATGGGGCAGAGCCCAGCACTAATGTGTTTGCCTTGTGCTAACAAGCATAACCGAGATGTTATGATGCTTCCGAACCCTGCATGGGCAAACAAACACACATCCCCATCAGCTTAGAGGTTCAGATGACTTGTCCTTGTCAATGCTACTATATACAGGATTCACAGAACATCACAGTATGGTCTGGGTTGGAAGGGACCTTTAAAGATCATGTATCCAACCCCCTTGCCATGGGCAAGGACATCTTCAACTCAATCACATTGATCAAAGCCCTGTTCAGCCCGGCCTTGAACTCTTCCAGGAATGAGGCATCCACAACTTCTCTGGGCAACCTGTTCCAGTGCCTCACCATCCTCACAGTAAAGAATTTCTTCCTGATATATAGTCTAAATCTACTCTGTTTTAGTTTAAAAACATTATGCCTTGTCCTATCACTAGAGGCCCTAATAAAAAGGCTTTCTTCATCTTTCTTATAAGCCCCCCTTATATATTGAAAGGCTGCAAAAAGGTGTCACCAGAGCCTTCTCTTTTCCAGGCTGAACAACTCCAACTCTCAACCTGTCTTCCTAGGAGAGATGCTCCAGCCATCTGATCATTTTTGTGGCCCTGCTCTGGATACACTGCAACAGCTCCATGTCTTCCTTGTGCTGAGGTCTCCAGGCCTGGACACAGTACTCCATGTGGGGTCTCAACAGGGTGGAGTAGAGAAGCAGAATCACCTTCCTTGACCTGCTGGCCATGCTTCTTCTTATGCAGCCCAGGATGAAGTTGGCTTTCTGAGTTGTGAGTGCACATTGATGACTCATGTCCAGTTTTTCACCTACCAATAATCTCCAAGTCCTTCTCCACTTTGTTCTCATGCAAGTTTCACATTCAGTAGCAAGAAATTATCTGTGATCCTAAAACATTAGTTTCTGCAAAAAGCCTGCATGGAAGAGTATTTGAAGAGGAAATCTGCTCAAGGAGGGAGGTTTCCTCTCCCATTGTTACTAGTGCCCAGAAGGGATGGACTCACTGCTATAGCACCTCCAAGTGTGCAGCCTTTGTCCTCTGCCAGCTCCTCTGTGAGCTGCTAGGGTCTCTGCTTCTCTGAGGTGGTGTTCAGAAGAAGCAGCCCCTGCTATCCTGAGGGCTTGGGGACTGTGACCAGCTCTGCCTGGGCAGCCATGGGGAAGGAAGAGTCCTTTATCCTGCCCTCTGGCTTGCTGCTAGTGCAGCTGGATGCAGTCTGCTCCAGAATTAATGTGATGCAGGGTTGGGGATTTTTTTTTAACCTGAAGCGATTAGTCAAAACACTTAAACAATGAATTGACGCACACTGGAAACTCTTTTCATCCTGTCTGAGGAGCCAAGAGCAAAGTTATCAGACGTCATTCCAAGAATGTGTCCTTAAGGTTAAGAATGTGCAAAGTTTCTCGATATCACAGTATGTCTTGAAGATGCCTCACATCAAACATTTCCTGTTTCTGTTGCAAAACATAAATAAAAAATGAACTGGGAAAAAAAGTCAGCTGAGCAGACCTGTGGGTCTGTCTTTCTATGAATCCACACAGAGCATGGCTGTATTTCCATCCCACATCAAGATTTTGAGTGGATGGTCCATTTCCTCTTGTTCACAGAATCACAGAATCACAGAATAACCAGGTTGGAAGAGACCCACTGGATCATTGAGTCCAACCGTTCCTATTGTTAGCTCAGCACAGACGATTACTGCCAGATCCATTCACCCCTTAACTTTTACTGAAAAGCTATGAAGAAAGTGGCATCTAGACATACTTTACATGGGAGCAGTTCTGTCCTGTCTCATTCTCTGTTGGAGCTCTATTTTAAACTCATTTCCAAAACAGGCAGTTAATTAAACTGGTTTTCAGCATAACTTTTTGCCACCATCTGCAATTTGTCTGTATGTTTGTTTGGTTCTCACTGATTGTGTTGGGAAATGGGAATGCTTTGGTAAACCACTATAGCGTCACTGTGAGTTCCTCAAGTGCAGCTCTTTTCTCCAATGGCTCAATTCACTTTGGCAGAAATGTGGCCATGGACTCATGAAAAAAAGTTGACACACAAGTGGATACCATTAAGTGGGTTTGTTCCAGCAGCGGATCTGCATTTGGGTGGTGCAGCTCTGAGCATGAGCAAGTCTGGCTGGCAACTTAGGCGAGACGAGGTATCAGGGATGAAATATTCAGTGTACATCTTAGGCAGGTTTCTGCTTCCCAAATGGTCAGATATAAACATCCTTTTCTACTGAGTTTTTTTTCTGTTTTGTGAGGGCAATCTGATGTACCTAGAATAAATTGGAGATAAGCTGCTGGCCATCATCATGAGGAAGAGAGTCTGATCTCTGTTCCTGCTCTGCTCCTGGTTCTACCGCACTGGAAAAGTTGGCCACACTTGTAAGTGAAGTGCAACACAGTTATGACCAGAGCCAGGTCTTGCAGCCACGTGTAGTGGAATGTTAAATTCCTTCTTCCAGCTTCATGCCACATGTAATGACCCTATCTCACACACCACCTGGCAATAGCCACTATGTCAGGTCTGTATCATCAGGGGAAGCTGGTCTCATGGAGCTTTGTCCATGTAACAGTGATGTTCTTCCACTTTACGAACAAGCAATCTGGTTGGGCTGGCAGTAGCTTCTGTAGTCTTAGGGGCTACTAAGCTCTGCTTTAGCAATCCTTGCTATAAACTGACTGCCAGGTGAGAGAGATCCATTCTACAATATGGCCAATTGGAAAAAGGAAAGAAAAGGAGGTTTGGTTACTGAGCTTTCCCCAGAAAAAATGTCTTTAAAAATTAAAACACATGTACTTTTTATCTCAGGCAATTCATGAGCAAAATCTTTGGGCTCTATTTATAGAATCATAGAATCATAGAATAACCAGGTTGGAAGAGACCCACCGGATCATCGAGTCCAACCATTCCTATCAAAATGTAATCTGAAACTTGAAAAAATACAGAAATGTGCAAATTGCAAGACAACAATTTTTACAACAAGCTTTGTGTCACAGAGGTTGCTGTTACAGATGTTTATATTTGGGTAATTTTCACTCTCTTTCCAAGTTTATCTAAGATACTAATACATGGAAGAAAGTTCATTAGTCAAATACACCCAATGAAATTGTGTTGTCAGTTATGATGCTGAAATTTTGTATTATTTTTTCTATGGCTAAAATAATGACATAAATAATGATATAGCTGAGGCCAGAGTTGCTTCCACTTCTCTACAGTGTAGCACAGAAGCAATAAGAAAAAGCTTATAATAGAAATACTAAAAGGAGGAGAGCACTACAAACCTTTTTCAATAAATTGAACAGTTAATTAGAATCAAGTGTTGGAAATTTGGAGTTGATAATTTAAAACAGAATAAGCATTTTCTCCTCATCTCTTCCATCTTTTCTGTTGCTGAGACTTTTAGGTTAGGAACTCCCCTTGGAGAGTTTTACACTCCCAAGTGGCTCATGTTGCCCTGTAAGGATCACATTACAATCTCTCGTATGATGAATGTGCGTGGGAAGGGAAGACAGAGGAGGTGATCCATAAACAGAGTCAGCTATATGGATTCTGGTCCTTCTGCAATTTGTGGTTCCAGTACTTTTCAAAGCTCTTCAAAACAGAAAAATGTTTTATTGTCCCTTTGACTCCAGTTCTTTTTCAGCACTTGCTTCCTTATGAGTTGTTTCCATTTTAAGAAGAAATACATGTCAGAAGCAGTTAATAAATGTGCAAGGTAATTATATAATCTGGTACCTACACAGCAGTAGAGGAACAAGACTTGGTGCAAAACTGTTTATTTACTTTATACAAAAACCTGCTTCCCTGAGCAGAATAAGAAAGGAAAGCAACCAAACTAGCAGCTTCCATTGTGCACAATGCCCACATCCTCCTTTCCAACACAAATCTCTCTTCAGCTATGGTTTCACAAAACAAAGCACTACTCAATGATACTGGCTTACAGTGTTCCTGCTCCCAAGCTGTGAGTTCAGTCAGGGAATTGGTCTGATTTAAGAAAATTCTGCAACAAATGGCTTGCTATTTTCTTAAGCTGTTTAAGTTTGCCAACCCAATTCAAAAGGAACCCCAGTGCAGCGGAGGACATAGATACAGCACCAGATTTGTTTCTCTCTGCTGCAGAAAGAAACTACATGCTAAGTAAGTCTGATTGCCCATGTCAATCCAGTCTCAAAGACACTCCCTTGCCTCCAGTTTACCCTGTGTCTCTTGTGTCCTAGTGGAATACCACAGACAGCTGTAAGAGAGGAAAAGAGGAGTGCCAAGTGCCCACCAACCACAGGGCTGCCATCTCAGGAGAATTTCCTTCAGTGGAGTCTCACCCGGATTCACCCTGAAAATTACTTTGAATAGTCAGCTAGTGCTGTCATAAGAGTCAGCAATAGTGATTGCAGCTGCTTTGTGTAAAGCAACATTAAACTGTGAAAAGATTTTCAGAATCATTAATGCATTATTACTGAATCATTTCAGTAATGACTTCAGAATCATCGACTTATTTACAGTTCTTCTGGAACTCACCGATCCATTCGTAGCTGACAGACAATACTCAATGCATCTACAACTCCCTCTTCCTTCAACTGCTGACAACCAATGGCTGTGGCAATAAAACATCCAGTTCTTCCTATGCCAGCACTGAAAAGAAGGCAAAATTTAATAGCGAAATGGAGTTCACAGATCAAAGGAGTCAAGTGGAAAATACTAAATAGACATGAAAAAAACAGAAAAATGAAACATGGAACTGCTAGAACCTGAAATTCCTGGGTGCATGACTAGTAAGGGTAACTTCTCAGCTCACTTTCTTAGAGAGAAATGAAAGGGTGCGCTTTTCCAGCACTCCAGCTTTTGTGAGTAATTTGTGAAGCTTACATGTTTTCAGTTCACACACAAGTGTATGGTAAGGAAAAACTGATGAGGAAAGAAAATCAAAAATTTCCAGCAATAACTTTAACAGTGTCAAGTTTGTGAACATGAAAATTTTGTCCCTTACTCAAGAAACTCTTACAAGTCCTCCAATATGTCAAAGTGCTGGTTCTTCTCAGAAGCAGAAAGTGGCATTTTTGTCTAGATGCTTGGTCAGTTTGGTTTCATTGACTAAATGAAGCTAAATTAGTTTTACAATTGCAGAATATAATTCTGTGTTCTAATTCTTCCTTATTGTTTCAATTTAAATAAAAATTCTTGTCCCTCTATGTTCAAAATCCTTTAATTAAAACTTGAATTTGATCCCAACCCACCTAGTTGCCATTAAACCCAAACTTACACATCCAAAGGACAGATTAAGGAGATATTTTCCATATTTACTACGTGCTTTCAATGAATGACATGAGAAAGAAAACATATACCTTTCCAGCAAATGCCACTATAAAGAACTTAGAATATTTTCCCTTTGGAAATTTGGGTCCTTAGCATGTGTGTAATCAGATCTGCTTGTTTTAAGGACCAGAGCAAAAATTTACTCTTTTTTCTATTCTTTCACAGAGTAGGAACTACTTTGCTAAAACAAAGTCCTTCTTATATCCTGAGTCCTGAATGTGCTTATCACTGATGTGTGTTAGACAAAGCCTCATGCTGACACACTACAAGAACAGATGTACGAAAAAACGAATTACTTTTTTTTCCCCTTGTGTAATTTTAATAAATAATTAAATAATTTCTGCTTCAGATTAAGAATCATTGTTCAAGTGTGCACTGTAACATTCTTCTAGAAATAACTGAGAATTGCACAGTTATGTCTGAGGTGCAAGTACAAACGTGTGCACAGGCTCTATAGGTCCTGGATCACCTCAACTGCAACTCAGATTAGAGGGGAACAAATTATCTGACTACAAAATGGACTGTGAGTGAGTTTACCTGTTTGTAGACCATAGTGTAGTGAGGGTATAGATAGCCGAGTTGTCACTGAAGAACTATTAATTTTAAACACAACTGAGATGATACCTGGGTCCTTGATCATGAATAAATTCCTGCTCATGGTTACAGACCTTGTTGTCACATCAGTCACCTCAGAAAGACACTGTTCTTATGAAGACCTTCATTACTGAAGATCCTTACTGGAAAAACAGCATTGTTAATAGCCATCCACAGATTTGTGGCTTATTTAGGGAAACTACAGGATAAAAACAGCTGCATAAATTTGTGGAAGTTCTTTATTCATCACGTTCTGGTTTTGAAAAATGGGTGGTTCAGTTTCCCTAAATTTCCCAAATACGGAGTTAAAAACATGGTTCAAGATTAGAAGTTCTGCTTTTGATGTACATCTAGGAAAAAAAAAGAGTACTAGCACAACTGGAAGAGAAGTATCATCAGAGTTATGAGACAAAGCACATAAGGAAGTACTGATTTTTTTCCGTTTTGCTTCACCTCCTTCTTTCCACCAATATAACAAATCCAGTACTACTTCCTACTACTTAAATAGCAACACAGGCAATGTATCAATACAAAGCAATAAAATGGAATTTACTTAGAATGATTAGAAAGACATTTTCTAGTTCATTATAAGATGTGTGAATAACATGCTGCTCTTGAGTACTGATTGGCACTTTTTTCTTGAGTACCAAATCACCTGCCTTTATGAAAGCATTCATGAATTTTAGTACTGATGTGTTTTGGTCTCCAAATTTGTACCTGATGCCTATTTTTGAAAACTGACTTTCTTTACAACATTTAAGCCAACGGGTCACAGAACATTGCATCTGACTTAGGTATGCAATTATGCAGCAAGACTAAAAAGAAAGAAAATAATGAATAAGAAACAGAAGCAAAATAATTTTTCCATCTGGTCTTTCAGAAACAGAGTTCATTAGCAGAAAGTGGAGAATGGTTCAGAAAGTATTTTCTAGCAACAAGGAATTCTCTCCAAAACTCAAATCCTCTAATATGAACAGAAAAAGTCAACTAGCAAGAAGAGGATCTGAGGGATTTTACTCTTCCCCAAATAGGTTCTTTGTTTAGGAGAAGGACTGTTCGATGTGATTTGCTGTGGCCTTTCTTTAGGTGGTCATTTAAGAGAAAGATTGCAAATTACCTGCAGTGCACAATGACAGGCCCTCTGCCAGGTGATTCCACTCTGTCCTCTTCTACATCCAGCATGAGCTGCAGCAGAGGCTGAGCGCTGTCGGGGGTTTTGTGGTCTGGCCAGGATGTGTACCAGTAGTGTTTCACACTCTGGGATTGACTCCCTTGCTGAAAATATGACGAAGATTTTATACGCATACTTGTGGGGAACACTTATTTTTATTTCTCTCAATGTTAGACAGTAAAAACGTTAAGAGAGTTTTAACAGGTTTTTTTTTTATTGGACTTGGAGGATGTAATTGCAAGGAACATGCATGCTTTCAGGGATGCAGTTGTAAGAAGGGTTTGTGTACCTGAAAAATTAGCTGTTTTTCCAACTCTGTAAGTTCTGTTCTGTCCATCTCATTACTGACATGCTGACCTTTTTGTTAACTGGGTGTTGTCAGAGGTCTGTGTTAGACCAGCAGTAAGATCTAGAGAGGTCAGCTAGATCTGGGCTCCTAAATTTCTAAGTTATTTTATATTTCTGCTTCCTTTTAAGGACATTATCATAAGGAACTGATGCTAAAATTACAAGAGTACTTAAGTTAAAGGTGCAGAAGAACTGCCCTTCTAGATTAATCAAACATCCCAGTTGGTTCAATTACTTTCTCCAGCAGCGCTGCTACACCTTACTTCAACAAGCAAAGAGGCTAAATATGGGCAAGAGTAATTTCTGATGGACAATATGACTTTTGCCCACTTCTCACTGCCTGGACTGAAATACCAAACCAATTTTACAGATTCATTATTTATTGTAATGCTCTGTCAGTAGCAGCAGAGGCTGCAGTTAGATAGCACTGAAGTGTAATATGTGGAGAAACTTAGAAGAGGAGCTTCTGCTTTATTTTGCAGTTTATGTTTAGTCAGAACCATGAAAGCATGAAGCTTTCCTTAAACACTCCTTATATAATTAGCTTCTCAAATGGGCTATAGATGCACTCAGCACACAACATGGATAGCGTATCTTTTTTCAGGATGATGCTATGCTTTCCTTGACTAAAATCCCTTTACATCACTTCGGCAGTGCTAAAAGGCCTCAAATCAAATATAATTCAAGAGAGTGAAACCTGCCATCTTATTGAAACATTTTCTATTGCCAGTGATACAAAACAGCGATATAAGTGTTCCAGCACTTTGGTCTCAATCATACCTTGCAGCTGTGAACTTCATAGCTCAGTTACTCCTGCAAAAATTTATGCCCTTCACAAAAACCACTTTAACTTCATTTAATGTTAATAAAATAAAGTATTATGAACAATGCTTCTCAGATGCAGATTGTTACCTTTATTGTAAGCAGACGGACAGTATAGTTCTCGCATTCTTGCACACTATCAACAAGGACTTCAACCTTCCCATAGATTCCTCTTTTTTCTGGCCAATAGAGTACACATTTCTGGAAAGCAAGTATCAGTGTTGTCAACAAATGAGATCCTGAAGCCATGTTAATATTTAATTTTTACAGAGAATGTATTTGTCTGGGAAGTTCAGATGAATTCAACTGAGGTGTTTTTCATGTGGGAAGCATTCCTATGTAAGACATTGCAAGGTTCTTAATGAATGCATTAGGCCTGATTTTCAGGATCTGAATGTTTTAAATATGGATCTCTACCACTGAACACTTTGAACAGCTGATTTTATTCTTAAAAACGCAATGAAATTCAGTTAAAGGAATTATTTTCTGCATTCAAAATGAAAGTTGTTTTTTCTAGAACATTCTTTAATTCTTAAAATGTAATTTATAGAATTTACTCTTTCCAAAAATGATTTCCTTCTGAGCAAGAGATTCAGAATTTCTCCTCTCCTCGCAAGACTTTTTATCCTCTTTACTTTCCTGAGCTGTGATACAACAAAGTGTGTAAATGTACCCTTAGATCTTACTGAATTCAATGGAACTTAATGTTCATGTTAAAGTATTTTGCCATGTCCTAGATAACTTACTGGAAATGAATGTTAAAAAAATGCATCAGTCTTACTAGAGCTACACAAGATATATACAGAATCATTAATGAATTAGTAGTCTTATAGTATTTCAGCAATGTATCTGACAAGCATCTACTAAAAAGGAGATGGAAAAAATAGTATTTGCAATATGAACCACTTTATTTTTCCCCTGCAACAGTTTCCTTACCTTCAAGTCAACTGCAACTTCATAGTAATTTCCATTAAAGTATCTCTATAGTCTACCTGAAAGCAAACATCCCTGTTGTCTAAATACTTCACTAAAAAAGATTCTCATTACCTTAAGAGTGCAAGGTGTTTGAATGACACATTTTCTGAAACAGTTCTGGTAAATACAACTTGTTCATGAGATAAAAAACCCCAACCAATTAAAGAAAACCTTCTTTTTAATATCTAATGCAGAGGTACAAAAAAAAACCCCAAAAGAACAGACAATTCCACAATAACTGGAATCCCAGAAAGGATTTGTTTGCATTTCCTCATAAACTCTTGCTATAGAAATTAGTAACTATTTAGACAGTAGCCTATATCATGCAGCAAAATGAAACAATCCCTTTAATATAATTACTTGCCATAAACCTTAACTCCCAGTAAATCCTGCTAAAAATGAACCAGAGAAAAACATCAGTGAAATGCAAGCCTTTACCACCAGGTGTGATCTTCCAGCTGCTACTCGATAACCCAATAGCTGATTGAACCAAATTGTCCCTGTTCTATAAATACTTTTCTAAAAATAGATGCTCATTACCTTAATAGTGTAAGGTGTGTGAAAGCCATATTTTCTGAAATAATGCTGACCAATCTGACTGGTTTCATTCAGATCCTGTCTTTTGCAGAATTACTCGAACATCCTAAATTTGCTCTCTCCCCGAAGACATCAAGAATGGCAATAAAATACTCAGAAATTTGTATGAAAAAAGTGTTCATGAGTTCCACAGTCCCCCCCATGTGACACATATAGCTACTATCATCTACCAGATCTGCAATTCATGCCCCTCCCTGGGAGTGTAGTTTTCAGTGCTAATATGGGAAAAAGAAAAGTCTAAATACAGAATTGTACCCTGACAATCAACAATAGTTGAGTCAGCCCCTGAGATTTCTTGATAAATGCAACCATGCGACGTTCACTACAAAGCCTTCAGGCACTCCAGAAGAGTGTTTTTCTTGACTCTTTCCCAGAACTGGAATTGGCAACTTCTGCTGGGTGGACAATGAAATGGGGCTGTTCATTAAAATAACTTTCATTTAACAGTTCATCTACATTTATTGAGATACAATGGATTATTTTTAACACAGTCTCCGTGTTTTATATTTTAAAAAGCTTTTATCTTTCTAGAATACCGATTGTTGCTGCTTTAAAAAATAGCCTTAAAAAACTTAAAAACAGACCCGGGTTCAGCTGGTTCAGACACCTCTAAGAAGGCAGATGTTTGGGGGAATTAGCATGTTTTTTGAAAGTTAATTGCAACAAAAAGATAAAGATGTGAAAAAGAAACATATCAGACATAAAAAAAATAACATAGAAAAACCCAGAGCCATCAGCAACAAAAAGTGAATTGTCTCAAGCTATTGCTTGAACCTTATAGAGAAAATTCCACCGGTCTCAGGTAGGTACACTTTAAAACCATTAAAAACCCAAACACAATGCTTAAGAAGGATGCTCTCTAGCCTCATGTCTATAAACTTATTGCCCACAGTTTGTATTAGAAGAAGTTATTTGTTCTTATCGTCACGTTGTCCTCCACCTCTGCCCTTTGCACTGGTCCTGATTCTGTTCCTTGCTCTTCTTTCAGGCTGCATAGTTTCCCTTTCAGCATGTTCATCTACCACAGCCCTTTCTAAATAGGTCACATGTTTTGTGAATTTGGGATTGAGCGTAGACTTTTCTCTGCAGTCAGCAAATATATAACAGGATTTTTTAAAAGATGCTTAAGCTCAAAAAAACCACCAAGTTGCAGGGCAGTCAAAAGCCTGGGAATCTTCTTACTTTCATGTGGAAAATCCCATCTTCCTGCCATCTTTCAAATTCCCCCCTCAGATACATTCCCATTAGTTAGCTTTTTGCTAATAAGTGATTATTTATTTCTGATCTGGTGCATGACCTTTCTTTAAAAAAAAACAGAAAAAAACAACATTCCCTGACCCGAACAGGAAATTTATACAAGAAACAGTATCTCATGTAACCTTTGATTTCAGCTTTTGCCCTCCCCACCCTCCGACAGGGCTGCATGCCCCTGTCCTGTCTCCTTTTGTGCTCTATCCCACGCCTGCTGGGTGCCAGGCTTCATGGGACTGCTCCTGAGGTAGATCTCCATAACTGAGTTCGATCTGGCCCTGCCTTGGTCCGGGGCTGGCACAAGCTATTTGCTGTGATTGGTCTATGTTACGGAGCACAGGTTTTTTTAACTTGCCAGAAGTGCTCCTACTGGAGACCAGTCCCCTGATTCTGCTGAAGGGAGGGAGGCTTGCTGAGATGACATGTTATTTACCTGCTTTACTTTCCCTGGATTTGGACCCTAAAAAAAAATTAGTTTAAAAACTCTCAGATAGCCGTGAGTTGCTTTACTTCAGCTCCACTTTTTGTGTATTTTTCTATATAGCAATACCAACAAATTTTCATATTAAATGTCCTAAAAACCAAGCTGACACACAACAGTAAAAAATTACAACAAAGGTTGAATTCCAGAATCCCTTTTTACTCCCACCCTCTATTTACTGTCACTAGTTACTCAGGCATGAGTGGTATACTTTAAGAGGGCTTGCAGGATTTGCCTTCATGTACTAAAATCCTCAAAGTTAGGACCAAATCTTCTTAAGTTTTTCAAAGACCTAAGACATATCTATGGTGCCAATACTCAACTAATAAATCATCTTCAAAGAAGCTTATGTGAATTCTGTAAAAGGCAGGATTTCCGAATTCTAAAATCTACTTTGCTATGTGTAGATAAGCATGCCTATTTCATGAAGAAATAATATGAGCTTTAAACAGTGAATTAACAAGATTGTCCTAGATAATTACTGACAACAAGGTTTACATTATCTGAGTTGAACAAATATGTTGTTTAATGCATCCTGTATTCTTGCAGAATGCTGTATGGTATTCTTTATTTATGCTTCCCAAGTATGTTTCCTGGTTAATAGGTAACTAAATGCACATTATCTATAGAGTACATCTCAGAACTACAAAAAGCGGCTGATACAACCAATTCTTACATTCCACATATTTGTCTAATTTCCATTGCTCAATTGTCTTAAGTAAACTCTGTAATATATGAAGTCTATATGTGTCTCACGGATAAAGCTTTGTAATATTGTGTCCTAAAATATTACTACAGAATTAGAGATAGTCACCTTCAGTGGGTGAATTACTTATTGTCTTAGAGTGAGATGGATCACTCTCTGGAGGTGACTACTGCTCTTCAGTGACCAGGGAGGGTGCCTAGGACACTATATGAGATGTTATTTTCTTCAAACTAATCCTAAATTATAGCCTAGAATTCCAAGTTTCTCATTATTTATTCAGGCAGAAACTCTTTTGCTGTGGTGTCTCCTTGCACAGGTAGATTTCCAGTCTCTTCAGATGTTGCATAATTTTGAGGACAGGCTTTGCAGCTTCTGCCTAAAATACTGACAGCACCCATAGTTCCTTCAGCATTACTGTTGCATACAAATCAGTCTCCTTTTTTTTATCAGAATTCAAAATGAAAAGGAAAGAAAATCCAATAATTTAATGCTTCATGCTTTTTTCATACAGCTGAAATAAGCATTTTGCTCAGCACTCTGCTTTCACATTAGCCTTCAGAGGAGGGCTACAAAGATGAAGCAGAAGGCTAGAGCACCTCTGCTATGAGGACAAGCTGAGAGAGTTGGGGTTGTTCAGCCTGGAGAAGAGAAGGCTCTGAGGAGATCTTATAGTGGCCTTCCAGTACTTGAAGGAGACTAAAAGAAAGCTAGGGAGAGACTTGTTACAAGGGTGTGTAGTGATAGGATGAGGGGGAATGGCTATAAATTGGAGAGGGAAAAATTTAGACTAGACATTAGAAAGAAATTCTTCTTGATGAGGGTGGTGAAACACTGGCACAGATTGCCCAGGGAAGTTGTGAATCATAGAATCATAGAATAACCAGGTTGGAAGAGACCCACCAGATCATCGAGTCCAACCATTCCTATCAAACACTAAACCATGCCCCTCAGCACCTCATCCACCCGTCCTTAAACACCTCCAGGGAAGGTGACTCAACCACCTCCCTGAGCAACCTGTTCCAGTGCCCAATGACCCTTTCCGTGAAAAATTTTTTCCTTATGTCCAGCCTAAATCTCCCCTGGCGGAGCTTGAGGCCATTCCCTCTTGTCCTGTCCCCTGTCACTTGGGAGAAGAGGTGTTGGATGGAGCAACCTCGTCTAGTGGAAGGTGTCCCTGCTCATGGCTGCAGGATTTGAGCTAGATGATCTTTAAGGTCCCTTCCAACCCAAACCATTCTATGATTCTTTAAATATATAATCATCCATCTTACAGAAATTTTTACCACAGCAAGTCTTTACCATTTTTTCATCTCACGGAAGAAAGTAATTCTATAGAAAACTGTGTTTGTCATCATTTCACACAATTCCCATTTTCGTTGCACATCCATCACATCAGTACATTAAACAACGACACTCATGTCCCAAATAATTTTATTTATGCTAAATATATGAATTTACTGTTGAGATTAAGGCTTTACATGTGTCTCTCATTTGAGATGTCCCTCATTATACAATATTATATACATTATAGTATATTATAGCTCAGATGGAGTCTATGTTATACAAACTAGAGAATGGGGCCTATATCTGAGAGTCAGGTAAGGGAGTTTATTTGTGCAGTGGTGGATGTGTATGAGTGGAAAAATACACTTTCAAATATGAAGGCATTTGTATGTGTGTATTCTGCAGATCTACCTCCCTGAAAATAATGGTAATGAAGCACACTGCAGAGAAGAAAAAACATGAAGTATTATTATGCTAAATAACATCTGCTTTTGCCTTCTCTCTATAGACAGCAAATGCTTTAACAGTGAAGTTGATATGCTGAGCATAACCACTAGCTTGGCGGTTGGTTTCATTAGCAAACAAGGTTTCAGGAGGAACCTGCTAATGATGGGAGAATTCCTAAGGTTTCTAGACAGGGCAGGACAACTTTTGCAAACACAGCCTCTCTACATAGTCTGGGAACGATTTGAGATTCCTCCTCCTTTCTGTTAGGAGGAAATCACCACTGCCAGGCCACAACAATGCGGATAAACACCAGTGCCTACAGCCTGCGTAACTCAGGTAAACACAGGGCTTCCTGACATGATGGAAACCACTGAGCACTTCTTTCAAGTCATTCTTCTTACACAGTGTCAGATGTGAGTGTTTAAATAGTCAGCACTTCCTCAGTGAAATACTTATTCATTTGTCTAGTTAGGCTGGGGTAAGTTTTCCATGCTTTTAGGAGTAAACTTTTTAATGTAGACCTCTGGACACTTGTTTGAGCAGCATAGTGCAAAATGGCACCTCATTTAGAATATTCTTGAAATATTTTACGGGACCAACCTACTTTTTACGTACAGCTTTCTTAAAATCCACTGGATTTTAGATTAATGTTAGAAGCCCAGACTCACAGTGACAAACGCCAAGTAGTGGTCAAGGGCAGAAGAAAGAAGAGTCCATGTTTAAATGGAGCAGTGAGTTTGAGCCCTGAGAACATACTCAGAATCTTGGCCCCCTGAAAATTCGAGCTGGGAACTTGGCCTGAATTAACTGTTTCTCTGTCATTACATGCATCTGAGTTTGAAGAGCAAAGGTGTGAGTGGAGCAGGGGCAGCTGCTTACCTGGCAAGGTGCTGAGACTTGGTTGAGGCACCTACCTGAGCTGGGAATTGCTACCAAGCCTAGCAGTTTGGACTCAAGAAAAAACTCAGACTCCTTTACGTCTGCCTCTCTCCTGTCTGCAAGCCCTGTAAACCACTTCTTTAAATTTCAGTCTTCCGGAACAGAGCTTTGCGTTGGCCCTCTGCATAGGAGAGTTATTTTCATTCCTTATGTCTGGCAGTCACAAATATGGACTCTGGCATTATCAAGAAAAGCTTGGCAACAATTTACATGAACACTAAATAAAGCTATTAAAGATGTAGTTGGGAATTGATCCAAAAGTCACAGAATATATAACAGGCAGTTAGATGGCTATTAGCAATTAAAATGGAGTTGTCATCCCTAGCTGGTACAAAGATAAAGAGCTGTGTATTTCCATTCTGGCTAAGTCCCTTCATAGTATTGGCATTTGGGAGCCCAAACTGTATTTATGGGATGGTCCAGAAGATTTGTAATATCTGGAGTGGATCCAGAACCTGCCATTACAGCAAAGCACAAACTCCAAACGTATCCGGAAACCTCTAATCATAACATTAATCATCTATTCTTTATGTATCAGAAAGTAACAAGACGTACAGAGGTGACCAACTGATAAATGAGACGTTTCTTAAAGAGTTATGAACCCAACAGCAGAGATCTAGAATCACAGAATCATTGAATGTTCTGAGTTGGAAGGTATCCAAAAGGATCATTGAGTGCAACTCCTGTCCCTGCACAGGATAACCACAAAATTCACATGATGTGTCTGAGGGTGTTGTCAAAATGCTTCTTGAATATTGGCAGGCTTGGTACCATGAGTGCTTTCCTGGGGAGCATATTCCAGTGCCCCACCACCCTGTGGGTGAAAAAACTTCTAATATCCAGCCCAACCCCACCCCAGCACAGCTTCCTGACTTTTCCTCGGGTCCTATCATTGGTCACCAGAGAGAAGAGACCAGCATCTGCTCCTCCTCCTCCCCTTATGAGGAAGCTGCAGACTGTGATGTGGTCTCCCCTGCAGGCGGAACAGACCAAGTGACCTCAGCCGTTCCTCACATGGCTGCCCCACAAACCCTTCATCAACTTTGCAGCTTCCTCCAGACACTCTCCAGTACCTTTAAATCCTTTTAATACTGTGGTGTCTGAAACTGCACCCAATACTCAAGGTGGGGCCACACCAGTGCGGAGCTGAGAGGGACAATGCCCTCCCTCAACTGGCTGCCAACGCCATGCTGGATGAACCCCAGGACATGGTTGGCCTCCTTGGCCACCAGGGCACACTGCTGGCTCATGTTCAACTTGCTGTGGACCAGATCCTCCAGAAAATGGAATTGCTTTTTGTCTTTTTTTCAATACATCTCTCATGATTGCTCTGCAATAACAGTTGGTCTGTTTGGCTACCCCAACATTTCTTTTCATATTGTCTATTACCAGGTATTTAAGAGCCAGTTATCTGCCCATATCTGCTGAAGTTCTTTATACGGTACGCAGCCATATGAATAAATTCTTACTTTGGCTATTTGTCATACCTCATTTTTTTCTTTCAGCTTTGTGATCATAACAATGACAGGGCTGTCTTCTTGCCAAACCATCTGCCAGAAATCATTCACGGTATTAATCATAGGTCCCTGAGTTGCAATGAAAGCCTTCTCTTTACCTCCATATCCCTGGTTTAGAAACAGAAGCAAAAAAAAAGCACATTTACTTTGAATTCACATGGCTGAATAACATTGCAGGTGAATGTTCTAAAAGAACACCAAAATAAATCTGGAATTAAAAAAAAAAATTATTTGAGCTGAAAGCAGTTATGAGTAACAGTAGAGCAGGTCAGAAATTTTTCAGTAGAACAGCTTTTCCTCTAGAAACTACTCATTTGATGGCCTGAAATGGTCCTGAGAATACATCAATCCCTCTCATTTTTCCCTGCTTACTTGGCTTCTTCTAGCTTACCCTGTTCTTCAAATTGCTAGGGTTTTCTTCCATCATCCATTGGTACTTTAATTCATGATTTATATTCCTGCGGTGTTTACAAGATAGTTTACAGTCAACAACGCACAGAAAAATAATGAGAACTATAAAACTGGTTTCTACAAAGATTCATGACAGGAACATAGATTTAAAATACATGAATGCTTGTGAATTCAAAGACTCTGCTATGCATCTTTGCTAAGGAAGAATGAGACCTTATAGGGGGGACAGCATATCAGTATAAGGAGTCCTGAGAGATCCAAGTGCATAGGAGGTCAAAGAAAGGTCAGGTAAACAGTAGGGAAGCAGAGGAAAGGGAAAGAAAAGAAGAAATAGGAAAGCCAAGAGATTGCCTTCTTATTTTTCGGGTGAGAAGGGGAACTTGTGAGTTTGTCCAGTGACAGGGTGCCCAACAGTAATGCAAATCAAGAAAGCCTGGCAATGTCTGAAGTGGGTGAGTGAATGGAGAATAGCTGGAGGTGATGCCTGAGCTTCTAGCTGTAGGTCTTCCTTTTGTGTGCCTTTCTCCTTGAGAGCTGTTACTCATTGAATGAACCAATTGGATAGAACCTCAGCAGGTATACAGTCCTCTTTCTACTTGCCAATCTGCCTGAACATACTTTGCCCAAGACACGTCTGTCAGGATCCCAGCAAGCCTAATTATATTGCATAAATGGACACAAAATTTCATTTCCTCACCAGGTTGTCTTTTTCTGCAGCTGCTGACAGTTCAGCTGGTGTTAGCAGCAGAAGAAATCACCATATATTGGCCTGAAGGGTGGTGGCATGGGGAAAAAGGAGACCTGCCTGACTGATAGAAGAGTTGCTTTACAAAGAGAAACACTCTGCTTATTTACATAATGATGTCTTTCATACAAAACGCTGAAAGCACAGGATGTAAAGTGAGGCAGGGCAAGGGTCGTGTGGTATGTGTACATAAATATTGATATACTGTTATTTAAATATGCAACATCATTGTAGAGTTCTGGGGCCAAATTTCATTTGCAATTTTATATTTATTCCAGCTGAGTATTTGGTACATAACTCTAATAAAAACATTTAATTTTGCAGGTAGAGGACTACACTCCAAACACTTGACTGAAGTAGTTTCTTAGTAGTCCATTCAGCATACACTGTGCCATGAGCTCAAGAAGGCTCTGTATGTGCGAGTGACATTGAGGATGATAACATAGCTGACACTTAGAAAAGTACTTTCAAAAAGGATTCATGTCGGTAAAGTCTTTGTATCATGTAACCATTCAATATAAGGAATAAAATGTGAAAGCCTGTGTGCTGTCCACATATGTATTATTAATTCATCTTTTTATGCTCCTTTTCACAAACTTGTTACAGTATTTACTTTGACTTTATAATTTACCTTGAAAGTGTATTTACTTAACTGATGATTTCAATACTATCACTTGATGTAGTTAGGCATAAAAAAAAGTCATCATCACTGAACTTGTTTGTGGACAACATGACTGCAATGAACAACCATACAGCTTACATCTCTTTACCAAAATATTGGTATCTCTGTCACCATTAAAAGGTAACCCTCTTTTCCTTACTATAAGGCAGTAGGACAATACTAAATGACAAATACTGAAGTAAATAAATAGTAATGCATATGTTTCTTAATATTTTTATAAGCTATTCGATATATTTGTTTTCTTACTGCAGCCATTTTAGTACATTCATGGCTATGTGTTCTTTCTCACAAACAGCTCCTGAAACTACTTTTGTCATACCGATGTAGACAAAAAGATTAGGAATTGTCAGTGAAAATGTGTAGTAATAAAATGAGTGGCACCTTGGCAAAATCAGCTATTCACGTGGAAAATCAAATATTTCTCAAAAGCACATGAAGAGCGTACATTTACTTACCCTAATGTAGTTAGCATTTATGTAGGTACTCAAGGAGTCAGATGGATTCTTTGGTTTCAAATACACTCTGCTTAGAGGATCTAAGAGCACAAGGAAGATGGAAATTGAAAAGAAAACCCACAATTAGAAGATTTCTATAGAGAATCAAAGACTTGTTGAAGAAAATAATCGCCTGTTATTTGGGGCTGTCAAGCACTAAAGCATTATGCATCAAATTGTTCCTTCTGCAAAGGATCATCACGTGAAACTAAGGTACATCTATACTGCACAGGGCTGGGCTATGTAAAAGTATCTCAGCAAGCTGTGTGTACTGAAGCAACAAGTCCACATAATGTTCAGCAAGGTCTAGTCTGCCTTTGCTGAGTATCAAGCTGCCCTGTCTAGACTGTCTCCAAACCCCATGCAATATATTTGTGTGATGCTAGAAAATTACACCAACTCCTTTGGATTCAGCTTTGATATCTTTTCTTGAAGCTGTACCGTTTTAATGACTACAGTTGGATTTAAATGAAGAAAAATTCCCTCTGCCTGGGATGAAATGAACTGTGTGTTTTCATGCCTATTTAAGTTCACTGTTAGGGGCTGGACTGGGTAATCCATATCCTTCCCTTCAGTCCTGCAGTCTCATCTGAAACAATTTGTGACCATTCACGTGTACTAGATTGGAGACATAATGTCAAAATACAGGAACATTTTCCTTCACACTCTTCTTTCCTTCACTGCCTTGGATGACCTAGAATGGAGTGGAGGCCAGTTGTGTTGCATATAGAGCTGTTACTAAATTCCTCCTGCAAAGGAAGTTTTTGCTTGGTCATTTGTGATTATGGGATCCCCCATGTATTACCCTTTTGGAATGGAGACCTGTTGGTTTGGAAATAGTCTCTGTATAGCTGCTTTGCTGAGTAGATTCTAGGCAAAGTGTTCAAAGATATGTATGTGGATGCTGAACTGGAGACTGGTAAGAAACCACAATTTATTATGTGGCCCTGCTGCTTATTCAAGACATTTATAACTGATGTACATGTGCTGTAGCTAAAACTAGTATTTTCGGTGTTGCTTTTAATTTTTTTTTTTTTTTGTGACTTTTCATCCTGTTCCTAAGAACAAGGTAAAACCTTTTTCACTTAAAGGAAGAGGAGGGATGATCCCAAACATACTTTATATCCTTTTCCCACTGGAGGTCACAGGAGCATCTTGGACAGGAATGGAGACTTTGCAGGACCTAAACTGGTGTTTTGAAATTATGTTTCTGGAAATGTGCAAATGAATGCATGAGTTCTAGTTCAGAGTCTGTGTATACAAGTATTGTCCTCTCTGTTAAAGAGCACAACAAGAATCCTGCTTAGTTTTTGTTAAAATCTCTTTGTACTAGCTTTCCCGACTTTTTAACTCAGAAGGTTTTTTTCCCTTAACAATATGAGGACAGGAAACCTCTCATTCCTTTTCAGCACTGAGTGATTATTAGCCATTTCCACAAATGCCTGAGGCTACATGGCCTTGAAAAAACACCCTCTTCCTCTAGCTCACACAATGCCTCTGATTCTAGTGTCTCTTGACCCCTACCTTAAAAAACCTCTTCCAAGAAGACTCAACATCCAACTTAATCACCATGTCTTGCAATAAATCTCTCTGTTACTAAAGAGCAGCTAAATCAGTTTCAAAATTTCTGAGACCTCCTTCCAACTCCAATCAACAAAACAAACACTGCTTCTGAATGGCAATCTTGTCTAAAGCAACACTCTTGATCAGTTATGAAATAGGTAAATGCTCTAAGCTCACCTCTAAATGAGGAAAACCTGTGTGTCTCTAAAGATCCAGAGCCACTAAGCAATCATCAGACACAAATGGAAGTAATTAGCTTCCTCCTGAATGACAAATACCCTGAAGGTAATAATCTTTTTCTCAAGAATGGCAAAGTCTGAGAGTCTGAATCTACAGCAGAAAGACACAGATGGTGGCTGCAAAGCTGAATTCATCAGTGTTAGTAAAACATTTTGAAACACAGCAGAGCTGTTAAGCAGTTATAATTGCTAATAAAAAATGTGTCCTACAATTTTGTCTGAGGCAAAATTACTGCTGTTTTCTTCCATATATCTAGGAATTCTGGAATAGCTCTCCCACTAGAGTAATTATCTTTAACGCATTACTATTGGCCTGAATTTATTGTGCTGGAGGAATAGGAAGGTATTAATGGAGTGGTAGCTTGCTCCTGTGAAACTGCCTGGTGCAGGGAACAAGCTGGACTGTATGATCGCAGTGCTGAACAGCCTCTCCCACAGTCATTGATACTGGAGGTCCATCTACTCCACATACACCACTTTGTCATGTGAAGACCCAGGGCTTTGTCTCACTGCAAAGGCCATATTCATTGTGTGCTGGATATGATGTGCTGTGGTCATTTTTAGTTCTTCCGTTTCAGCTGCTACTGTGTTCTGAATTCTTTAGGACATGGGTATACTTGCATTTGTTTCACTTCCAGGATAAGTCTTTTTAAGTCCTAGTCTAGTCCTAGTTGCCTTACTGACAATAGGTCTGAAATACAGTGAGAAGGGCTGTTCTTAAGGTATTTCTGGTTTGTGGACAGGAAAGGAAGATTTTGAGGTGGACTGCACTCACACTTGCAGCCCAAAAGATCATACATATTTTGGATATTGAAGCATTTTGGAATTCATCCACCTCTGTTTTGCCTGGTTTTGCTTGCAATCTATGAATGGTTTACAGATATTGGTATTATCTGGCAAATATTGTAACACAGAACCTGGAGGGATCAAACCAGACTGCATTCCCAATCTCTGCCAGGTGAGGAATAGGCTATTAGACTTGCAAATAATATAACTGTTGCAAAACACCTCATGTATAAGACACCTGTAAACTATGCACAGTTTTTTAATCTCAGCTGAATAATTTCCTGGCATTGCAATATAATCGAGGATTTCTCAATGAAAAACTTAACAGATTTATCATGGTGAGTGCTTCTGCATTTTAAAATGTGCTTCAGCATTACAAAATAAAGTTTCATTCATGCAAAGGGAATGTTCCTTATCTCCTAAAAATAAGGTATGCCTAATATCTATTTACCTGTTTAACTATGCAGTGTAACATAGATAAATTATTATAATACTGGCTATTTACAAATATGATGTTTTAATCCTGGTGCCCACAACCAGGACAGATTTTGTTGACTCATGTGGATATACAAAAATACTCTGGTGAACCCATGTTGAATTCCACTAAGATTAAACAGTTTTTCTCCTTCTGTTTTGTAAAAATGATTTCTTTTCTTTAGTCTTTGAAAGCCTACTGGTGATCCTGTTGCCTTCATTAGGGAGCAGAGCTGGAGCAAGCATGAACATTTATAATCAGGCCTGTAGTGCTAGGGAGCTTGAAAGTTCTCAACATCAAGAGAATGATTTTCCAGCATCTGCCTATAAGCTTGCATAATGAAGTGCTTTGTTCATACAATTTAGATTTAACTTTCTCCTCTTCTTTAGCTGGAGTGCTAGAGCCAGTTGCAGCACAAGCATTTCAAGCAACAGCTTGTAGATTTGTGGGTTTGACTCACCAAGTGCTTTCTACCTTCGTGTTACTGTGAATCTCCTGTTATGCCAAGTGTTTTTTTCATTTAAGCTTTTGCCCTGAAGGTACTTTTCAGAGAGGGGTAAGGAATGACATCCAGGCACCTTGGATATGTCCTACACGTGAAAATGCCCACAGAATAGAGTTAAGCCACTTGCTCCATTGTAAAGATGCTCTGAAGCACCATAGGAATTCTGCTTCTGGTTTGAAGTGGAAAAGTGAGATAGGAAGGGGAGAAGATACAAGTCTTTGAAGCTGATGTCCTGCTGCAGGGATATGTAGAAAAGGCTGCAGGAGACAAGCTGGCAAAGGGGAAGATGTGAAGTAAGAGAATAAGGCAGGAGCATGGGGGCTGGTGTTCTGTCACAAGGATATGACTGTGGTGAGAAACAGAAATCTGTGTGCACGACTGGGAATCTGCTGAGAGGGAACGAGAGATTCTGTAGGTGCAGAAATGCAGCTGAAGATATGGATTGAGGTTTGGTGGGACCAATGGGTGGGGAAATAGTCAGGAGGAGGGATGGAGAAACAGTGATTTTAAGGAACAGTTAAGCCACTTGCCTCTGAATCTACAGTCTCATTAGTTGTATTAGCTTATTATTATAAAGCAAATAATGCTTAGAAAACTTAAAGAGGCATCCTAGTGTTTACATGAGTGTTGGCTATGTTCTACTGCAATTGAAACATATTTCATAGAAATGTAACATTTCCTGCACTTTATAGTTTTCAATATAGAATATAGAATATAGAATATAGAATATAGGTATGCATTTTATTTCACATGAGTATGTCTGGCTGGGTAGTATCTATTAATATGAACCTGCCCTCATGCACCCTGTCACAAAATTATCTCTTAAAAAAAAAGAGAACATGCTCCAGAGTGCAGAGGGTGGAGCTGGCAGGACTGGGCATTTTCAGGAGATAATCCATCAGCTCGAATGTCACTTGTCACCACAGGTGTCTCAATTCAGTAGACGCTCCCAGCACTGGGAATGGAAAAGCTGATGAGAATGTATGAAGCAGCGGGTTGATATCATCTGAACAGGAAACCAGGAAGGCTGTTGTATTTAATCACTCAAATCGTTTCCAAACCCTCTAGGACTGGGTGTGGGGTGTGCAAGTATTTATTATCAGCATGTGCCTCAATCCTCAAATTATCTTCTTCGAAACAGCCTGGTGCTAACACACAACAGACCTTTTGATTTCTGTCAAAGATGGTTAAAAAGTGACTGTCAGTGAAGAGCTGTGGTGTTCGCTGGCAGTGTGCTTGGACTGAAAAAGTGCCTCAGAGTTAGCAGCACATCCCAGCTCACTGAAGGTGAAAACACAAAGGCATGCTGGTTCTCAAAGCTCATCAGCATCAACCAGGGCCCAGCTGTCATGTCCCAATTCAAAACACATGCTGCAGTGAAACAGAACTCATTGCATTTTCAAGGCATTGCCAAAGGTGAACCTGATGGTGGCTTGGGCAGCTCGGACACAAGATGTTATGAGAAGGGAGAACCCCTTCCAAATATCCACTCATCAGGTGGAGGGAGGCTTGGCGATATCCTGGCTCCACTGCAGCTAATGGCAAAAGTCCTGCTGTCATCAAAGGGGTCAGAATTTCTCCTTCTGTGTACCACCTGTTGACATTGGGCCAAACTCTAAGGAACGCTGAATTTTCTAATTACTTGGTATATAATTTACATTCAGTTACTTACTTTCTTTAATTCCCTTTACCATTCCTCTACTGGACTCAGCTGCGCACAGCTATTAGTTGCAATAGATGAACTAACCTTGAAGTCAATGGGAATTTTACTGGGGGCTAAAGGGAAGCAAGGACTTCACACAATGAGTTTCTTTGCCAGCTACGTATCGCATTTCTGAGACTAATCTAATGGCTGAAGGCCATCAGTTTTCATTAATTTGACTGCAAGGTCTGTTCATGATGTGAACAAGTTACAATGCATTCAGACTTGCTAAGAGAAATCTTGTCATTTAAAGTGTGTGAATTTGCATGACCAGTAGATAACTTAGGCCTATAAGAACATTATAGAGATGTTTAGAAAACAAATTTCTAGATGATAGGATATACTGTCATTTAAAAACTATTCTTCATTGCAAGATAAGGGATGTGTTTAGATTTTTCTGTGGGAGTGTCCCCCAACATTTTGAATCACTGCACTTTTTCACTTTGGTGATGTCGAGATATTACAAACCCAGAACTGTTTATGTGTGTATTTAGTGCAATGTTAGAACTTCTGCAACCTATTTTGAAACTGAACACAGGAGAAAATGAGTGATAAAGGAAAAATGGAATGCTCCATTATTCCCCAACAAATGCCATTACAATAGCTGCATCTCAGATAAATGTGTATTTTGAAGGAAAACTATTCTACTGAAAAGTTTTCAATCACCTCTAATTATAAAAAAGCAGTTGTTACTTCATCAGGAATAAATAATTTGGGCCAATGAAAATACAGAAGCAGTAGAGCAAAGCAGTAACAAGTTTACAGCAACAATGAGGCAGCATTGCGTGGGAGCAGTTTCCTTACTAATCTAAACAGATTTCCTCTAAGCCACATGGTGCATGTAGAAGAAAACCAACACCAGAGGACTGATAAAGGTGAAAGTCCGCTACAAGAAAGGATAGGATGCACTTTTTGTTTTTAGTCTGAGCCACTTAATGTTGGACAGGACCCCAAATAGCTTGACCCAACTAGAGGGAATTCAGTGACTACAAGATGGTGTGGGCTGTGATGAAAGAAACAATCTCAGTCGTCTCATACTGCAGATCAGGGGAGCTACTGCAAAGCACAGCATACTTCTCTCTACCCATTCTGCTTGAGCTGTCCACCAGGGAAAACAAGGATGCACTTAGGCTGCATTTCATCACGTGGCTGGGATGCTGACAAAGTGTGTACATACTGAGGCATCCAGTGACAGTTCTGCATTTGCCAGTCCTACAGCACTGGGCTTTGTTGTCTTTCTATGTAGAATATAAATATATTTATCAATAGGTACACAATAATCAAAGATAAGACAGCTAGATTTTCACAGCAATATGTACCCAAAGCAGGACTAAATGTCATAGTAGGAAACCATGGGCTAACTCACTTACTTGGCAAAATTGTTCTATAGCGGTTTTTAGTTCCATGACTCGGGATGTCAATTTCTTTAGGATCCACAAAATTCATTGGTATTTCCTATAAAAAATAAATTAAATCAGATTGGTGTTTCCAAAGGAGCCATGCAGGAAATTATCACCAGAAGGCCATCTGCTGTTACACAACTGTCTTTTGACATCAAAGTTTTTAAGAAAAAAAGTGGTTCCCACCTCAAGTCTGTCAACACCCTTCCTTTAATAAACACAGGGAGTTGAATATTGAAGGGGTGACTTCCAAGGAATACTTCTGAAGAATTATTAAAAGCAAAACTTTTACAGGATTAGGAGAGAGGTTAAAATACACAATAGTTCTAGAAAAGTGGAGTTGAAAAGTTCAGTACTGTAGCAGAAAAGCACAACATTCTGCATAATTGGAGAGGAACTTTCAAAATAATTAAATATTAATATATATTAACATGTTTTAGTTTTGTGCAACGCCCTTAACAATGTCAGTCAAAGACCTTACTTCCTTTTTATAAAAACTACTAGAATGAAATGCCTTAGTCTCTTGCATTCAATGACTCAAAAGTGTAATAAAAATCTGAAGCTCTAGAGTCTCATTTCAATCTTTTAGTAACTGACTGGTGTTGTTTTCTTTAAATACAAATATGCAAGTAACTAATGTGACAGTTTGCTTGAAGTTCCAAAAATATACAAATGATAAACTCTTGACGAACTTAAAATTACTGGTTTCTAAATTGTTCATGAACATGAAAAGTAAAAATCCTCCAATTTCTAATTGACCAAAATGTTTCATTTGGTCTAATAGGGGGTAGGAATAATTTTGGTTTTTCAGTTCCTGAAACAACATAAGCGTTCTTACAGCTGAATAAAAACAACCCTTTGAAAATGGCAAGATGAAACACGTAGGGTTTTTTGCCCTGATCATGGGGAACATTTTACCAACCAAAGCACTGTGGCAAAATCACATTTAAAAAAGGTTTAGTTAACTTATATCTTCATTTTGCACTGATTTTTCTTTTTTTTGGCCTAGTACTATTTATACTCTCTTAGAGTAAGTTGGAATTTGATCTTCAGCAAATTAATACTTCTACTTAAAAGCACAGTCTTTACTAGAGACTTGAAAACTTCATTGCTAGCCTGGGACATTTATTCAAAGAGACAGTGGCATATTAAATAATTACCCCTTACAGACACACAGGAGCACAAGACTGCACAGAAGGTATGTTCCTACCCTATTCAGTGCAAATCTCCTCTTACTTGCGCCACTGGAAAAGTTACTTCAGGATTTTCCTCCAAAATCAGCCAGTTTCTAACTCCACAGGCACAGTCCTGCCCAGGACTTTGGCACAGATGAGATGCACATCCACTGTCCTTCAGACCCAAGCTCTGGTCCTACCCAACATGACTGGCTGCTGTGGGTTGTTTTTAGAGGAACAGGGACAAGGCCTCTAATATCTTGCTAAGGATTGTACTCAACAGCAGATCTTTACGTTTGTTCACCAAGCAGAGAAAGCAACTCTCTTATTTCTCTTCCTTCTCTGCTATATGGGCCATGTGTTTAGTGGACCATCTTTATTCTTTCTCTCTCACCCAGTTTCTTCCTTGGTCTCTTCCTTGTTCTTCAGCTGACTCTTGAAAAGAATGACTTGCTGCCTCTCATTTCAGGCCAGCCACAGTGTTACTGCTAAGATACACTTTCCTTGCAGGTACTTCACCAAACCCTTTTTTCACCTCCCTGATGCCTGTGCTAAGCACAGCATCCTCTCACTTGCAAAAGTCCATTCCTGCATAAACCTCATCCCCATTCCTTCAGGTCAAGCCATCTCACCTCTGCCCTGCTTCTAATGTCCCTTCCACCTCACTGGAACTACAAAATGAGCTCCTACACACCCCTCACACCTATCTCTTACTTTCATCCCTTCCTAGTGGTGACCTCTGTGAACTCTTGTCCTCCGCTCTTGGGTTCCAAATTGTCCTAACTGGCTCTATTATGTGCTGCAAGTGCCTTACACTGGCCTAGGGGTTGACCTAGAGATTCCCTGGTTCAGTTCTGGCTTTGTATAAACACCATCAGCGCATGCCTTCTGAAAGGTTTCCTTCCTCAACTATACATCAACTGGCACCATGTTAAGCCTTTGTTTAAAGTGATCTACATCTGTCATCTACAGAGACTGGAAAAAAGATGTATGAATAAGAGTTCTTCGCCTGCACAAGGGACAGTGGTCAATGGGGCTCTTCCAGCCACCTGGCTGTTTTGCTCTTGATTCCTGCAGAAATTTGAAAGTAGTTCATTAGTCGATAAGTTACTGACAGATGGAGAAATGCCACCAAGTTGAAAACAGAAACACATTTCTCTGGGCCAGCAAGGTCAATTAATAATATTAATCACTTGCATCCTGTAAACACTTTCTAGTCAGTGGGCTCTTCCCATCAGTACATACTTGTGGGGCCAAGGGCACAGACACAAATCAGACTACACCATGGATCACAGCCACAGACAAGTCACTTACTCTGAAGCTGGCTATGAAATGCAGGAGATAATTCTAGAAAAAAAAATCAGGATATTTTATGGGGATAATGTTTTTGCTAACGTGGGGCAAAATAAGCCCAGCAGACTGCAAATGGCACGAAAGTGTACATATTAGCATACAAAGTATGTAGCTGTATAGAGTATATATGAAATTGTTTTATTAAACTTACATATATATATAATTACAAATAATGCCTAAGTTGCAGACATTGATGTGCTCAGTTGTGTGCATGCAATTGTACATGCATATGCTTATATGCCTTTGTTCATGGGCTCCTTCATCTCTCTGGGTAATACTGTTCTAGTAACAGATATTATGGCTCACATTAGCCTTTAAACGCTACAACTGTTTGTACACTTGAAAAGATATGATTTGGGTCTCTGAAAGCATTCAAGAAAAAGTAGCAAAATATATAAAGATTCAGGAAAATGTTAATTTGACCCATCTTTATGAGAACCAAATTTTATACATTTAACAATCTGGTAATTTCCTGTGCAGGACTGTATTTTCTGACATTCCAGTATTTCAGGAATAATGATTTTTTCTGTTTTGCCACCAGTTTCAGACATTTTGGCTTTTGAATAGTAGCAGCTCAGGCTACTAAAGTATATGCTGGGGAATTTATGTTTCTTTCTCCTTGCAAATCAGGTATATTTTGACAAGTAAAAACAACCCAACTTTTTGTCAGCATTAAAAAAAATGAAGAAAAATAGCTCTTTTCCTCAACAACTATTATGAAAAAATATTTTGATAGTAACTTACTACTAGTTTTTACAATTAAAAAATAAATTTAATTACCCCTAAATTGTTAATTAAAAATTAAATGCTAATTAAAGAATTAAAAATAACCTGAAACTGCTCATGTTTCGGTTTTCCATTGCAAACTTTGAACATTTCTCCATTTTTTGCACACTTGGAAGGTTTTAATGGGAACTAATAATTTTAGTTTCAGGCAGACTGTCTTATTGTATTTCTGTAGCTAGTTAAAACAAGCTGAGTGAGCAAAATGAACTAGGGTTATATATTGTGTCCTTTGCATGCCTCAAGTTCCCACTGAAGCTTATATCTGTAGCAAGGAAGATATTAAACAGATACTGTTCAACAGCTTCATCTTAAAACACTTTTTTAAAAAATGGCTTAAAATTGAAATAGACAAGTAATGATCTTTTCGATAAAGTTCTGTTGAAACACTGAGTAGCCAAAGTCATGTTGTGCTCCCCTGAGGGACAAATAAAATGTGAGTCTCTATTGTCCTAAAGCTGTGCACAGATGCTGTGTGAGAGGATTCAAGTAAATGGGATTCTATGGAGGTGCCAAGTTGTCTGTACAAACTGTCTCCTAAGATGGAGGGTTTAAACATGATGAAGTTATTTCTTCTAGCTTTCCTGCCTAAGCAGCAGAATGACAGAGAACTGAAGGCATAACTGGTGATAAAAGTATGTTAAATGATTATAATTTTTTCCATATACACTGTCTAACCAATTTCTGATAAAACAACCAAGTGGTTTATTTTTCTTAAGCAAATGCCCTCTGGTAGCAGTTGGTAGCAAAGCATCTCGGGGAGCTACAAGAATGGGACGAGTTTTCCTTTGTAATGCATTGGTCACCTGATACTATTCTTTTAGCATGGAAACCCATGAATAATCACTCCATATTCACCTTCTGCCTGCTATAATGATTTCATAGAGTCTTCCATGGTCTTTTCTAGGCAGAAGAGTCCTTGGCTATTTAGGATCTCCTTATGCAAAAGCTGCTCTAGCCTATGATTATGTTCACCATACTTCTGAACGTGCTTTCAGATGGAAAGATCAGAACAGCACATAGTTGTGAATGCAATATATTTTTTTCCAATGTAATAAAGATATTTTCAATAATATTCTCTAGCACTTTCCCCAAGATTCATAGTCTTGTATTTCAGAACCCATCAAAGTATACAAAATTATTTTCCTCCAAATGTTTAATATTTTATTTTTCAACCTTGAATTTCCTCTGCCTCATCATACCGTAAAATCCTTCTGCATCTTCTTTGAAGTCTGTTTGCAATTTTACTATCCATGATAATTCCGTATCATCATCATCAAACTTTGCTACCTTACCATTTATTTTCTTTTCCATATGACTTACAAGCATCTTTGTCAGCATGTGCTCCAGAAAAGATGACTCTGGGACTGGACTCTGGCTCCTTTTACTCTGAGAAGCAACCATATAGCTTACAAAGCCTTTCAATGCTACACTGTGTTGGATCTCCCCCACTGTATTGCATTTGTTCATGTATCTATCGGCTTCTTTTTTTTATAATTTCTTCCAGTTCCTCTTATTTAAACATCAGATGTCTAGGCCTGCAGTTCTCTGGATCTCCACTAGAGCCCCTCTGAGAAACTCTGGTTCCTCTGGCCCTCTGACTCCTCAGCTTCTGGGGCCCAATTGCTAGGTTACACCTGCCCAGTTAATACATTGGTTATTTCATATATGAACACTTTTAGGACTCCTAGGTGAATACCAGCCTATTCCTGTGAGTAGCTTTTATTAATTTTATTGATTTGTTTTAGATTCTCTTCCATTAATGCTTCAATATCAGACAGATCCTCCAGTTACCTCTGTGAATCTACTGCCACATAAGTAGGAAATTCCTCGAGTTCTTCTACGGTCAACACAGAAAATGCAGTCACTTCTGTCCTATTGCTTCACCTTCTCCAAATACTTTTTCTACCTTTTAGATGATCTATTGATCTGTGCACTCTTTGGTCAGCTTTGTGCTCTTGAACTATTTAAAAATAAAAGTAGAATTTTTAAAAATTTCAAACTCCTTTTTTGGCCTGTCATAGTCAGCTTTCACATTCAACTACCTTAAGTTTATGCTCTCGTCTATTTCCTTCATAAAGAGTGTTGCCTTATTTCCGATCACCTCTTTCATCTGCATGTTTTTCAGTAACAGTCCTTTTCAGGTCTTAAAATATTTAATGATGTGTTTTTCCTGACTGAGTTTTTCCACTATGACTTGTTTGTACCTGGCTACTGTCTTCATTTTAGATTCTTACCCATTTCAATATTAAATACACCTGTAGGAGACTTCATTTTTTTTCAGTCTTGAGCATATTAGCCTTGTGTGTCTAGAGTGCTTGTTAAAGACATGTTGAGCTGACTCAGGAGCCACTTCTCTTTCTGTGGTGTCCCTGTCTGCTCCAAAAAGTCATTTATAGTGACTAAAAATTTAGTCTTCAAATTACAGACATATGTGATGTTTACATGGGAATAAACAAATCTCAAGTTACTCCTGTGTTTTCTGTCATCACAGCCTTTATGATCTTTCTGAAACTGTCAGTGTTGCAGTCGTGTTTTTGTGTACTGTAGCTCTAATATAACATTTCTCCTATCTATGAATGGGACTTCAAATCAAGAGGTATCTGTGTTATCCATGGGTATAATTGACTGATTTATCTGTCTTCACTGAATAGAACACTACCTTGGAACAACCTGACCTGCCCTTCAGAAATTACTGTATTTGTATCTTGACACTAAAGTGTTGCCCAATTTTGTTTTCCCACAGTTTTTTTGTGCCAATTATGTACAAAATCCTCATTTAAAGCTTGTTATGAAACTCACCATGAATTCTGTTTGAAGTAAATGAGAACATGCAACTGTGTCTCGAAGCTGCTGCCGTGTCAGGATGCGTCCGGCTGACTGTAGGTATTCCATCGCTACTTTTTCTCGTGGTGTTGGCACAGTGACGAAGGGTTCAACACTTCCCAGACTGCTCATATCCAAAGTCAATGAGACATTGGAGCCACGTCTGTATTAGAAAATAATTAAAACAGTTATATCAGATCTGCGTTACTTAAAGTCCCATACTCGTGCAGCATATTACTGAGTTATTTATGCACCCTGTGGAGTCACTGGGAAATTTAAGTGTGCAAAGACTGCAAGACTGGTTTCACTGGAAGCACTGGGTGGCCAGAAAACCAAGATTTTACATATCATTCTACCTCTTCTGTGTAACAACTGACTTGGCAAGAACGGTGTGCTAGGGAAAAACTATTAGGACTATCCTTAGAAGTAGAAACTGCTCCTCATATGCTACTTAATCTTTGTGAAAGTCAAATGTGAAAGTGATATCTTAGTAAGGAAGAAATTTTTCACAGAAAAAAAAGGAATATATTTCTTGCTTATGTATATAACAACCTGGAAAAAATATACCATAGGTCAGCTGTGTGTTTAAGAAGCTATTAAAACTAAATAGACAGCATGGAGGAGAAAAAGTAATAACATTAGCAGAAATAAGTGGAAAGACACTGCAAACATCATGACTACCAAAACAATGGACAATGCCTCACATTAGGTAAGAGAGAAGGGAGAGGCAATAAACCACAATAAAAAAGCTGCATCCCGGGAGGAATTGTCAAAGGCTTAGAGGGGTTATACAGAAATGTCAAACATTTCTTGTAGGACAATCAAATTCATCAACATTTCACATTTCTACAGGAAAATAAAGCCAGAATCCACAACATCTGTGAACAGTGAAAATACAAGTAAAGCACTGTCATGCATTCTTGGTATGAGTGTTACCCTTTTTGTTGCTTTCTCCACACAACACTGAAGAAAACTGTCTTTTCTCATTGTTTCAACCTATCAATTGCATATTATCTACTCAAACCTTAATTTTACACATATTGATTGCATAAATCCATGCTTTGTGAACTGGGATCACTAAACACACATTTGCAGGCATTAATCAAAGTTTTTGTGTTTATTAATCAGTAATCAGTACTATAAGACTGTACAATTCAGCTGTCTCTGAACTGGACTACAGCTGGCCTACGAGGTGTAAACATCACTAACATTTAGCAAGCAGCTATGCACATACAGATCTATGACAACAAAAGTTTCATTCCTGCCTCTGCACATTGTCATCTCACTGTTAATGTATGTTTACAGGGGACAGTTTTAAGCTCTTAGTTCCTCTACCATGCTTGAATATGTACAAACACAACACCTCTATATCAAGATTCTCCTTATAGTCATTCTGCCAGATCAGAACACAACATTTTTAAAACCACATTTCACAGAATCACAGAATCACTAGGTTGAACAAGACCCACAAGATCATCAAGTCCAACCATTCTTATCAATCACTAAGCCATGCCCCAAATGTCAGTGATTAGCCATTATCTGGTTAATCCAATATCTAGTAGTGCTACTTTTCATTCTAGAACTCTGTGCGGTTAGGTGCATTTCTTATTGGCAGACAAACTGCTGCTAGATGAGTGTGACCACATGCCTTTCTGGATAGAATCATAGAATGGTTTGGGTTGGAAAGGACCTTAAGGATCATCCAGTTCCACCGCCACTTCCATGGGCAATGACCCCTCCCACTAGATCAGGCTGATCAAAGCCTCATCCAGCCTAGCCTTGAACACTTCCAGGAAGGATGTTGTTAAAGTACAACTGTCCCTTTTGCAGTAATACTTATTACCACATATTATTATAAATCTCATACAGACATGATCAGATAGTACCTCTGAGGCAGCTGCTACTAATACTGGAGGGATGTTTTTCTCTAACATGCAGCAAAGCTTTTTTGTGTAAATACTTTCTACTGCCTTCTCATTATCCATAGGTGACTCATGGGTATTTGTATGCCCACATAGTTGAGCACATTATTTGTCTTTTTAGTGTTAGTGTTGCTATTCTGTTTTCTGATCTTCTGCCACCAGAATAAGTACTGGGAGGGCTTGTTACTTTTCCATTTGTAACCATATTAACAATTTTTTGTGTTCTGACAACTTTGATGTGCTTACCTCCCTCTCGTACATGTCAGCAGATCCTTCAGCAATATTCTTTTCAATTAAACCATTTCTATCATGTCAGTCTGTGTAAATAGACATTATTTCAGTCATCCACTTGCCACTTAGCTAAACACAAAGCAACAATGGCCAAGAGACAAGACAACCTCGTGGAATCAGTGAATCTCACATTGTGCCATACTGTCTATAAGCATATTTCAGCTTAAATGATAGAGTGATAGCAAGAACTTTGCTGTCCAGGCACACAGATGGTAACAGTAAGTCAGCAACAGAAGCAGAGGTGGGAAAGGCAACACAGAGCAGAGGCATTAGCAGGCAACTGGCTGCCTCTGGGGATATACAGAACCAATTTCTGTTGGCAGAGATAAGTAGCTTGAGGATTCTGCCGGTTTTGCTAGGATGTATACAGAAGTGAAGGAGCATCCTGAGCAGTAACTGATAGTATGCACAGGCTACCAGTAGTGCTCTGTGACTCATGACACACCCTGCATCAGATCAAAGCCCCAGCTGGTGGCACCAGTGCTCATAGCCAAATTGAGAGCTGTGACAGCCTGGGAGGTTTGCATGCTGCGAGCTGGCTGTAGTGACCCTCTCTGCCTGTCCCTGTGGGGGCATCCTGGCTCCGGTACCCATCCCAGCACCCCAGACACTGCCCCCACTTTTAGGGGAAGTCAATTTCCCAGCTCCAAGCCACTTCTCAAGGAAAACATCCTCTTAGTCTGCTTTCTCACAAAATTCCTCTTGCAAAAGCACCTCTTCTGACCACAACTACCAATTTATTCCGTGGAAAATTGCAGTCCCTCAAACAGGTGGCTCTGAGGGTGTTTATCACATGTCCAATCTTTTGAAAACAATCCAGAAATCCACAGACGACTTGTGAAATGAATCTCTCCAAAACTGTTTAGGCTACCTTTTGTTGAGAAATGGGTAGTGATTTAGACCCAGACATACTTCTGGGAGAACCTACTGAGATTTCCTAATATAGAGGAAAAGTATTCTCATTGTTCAGTAACAAAGTACAGTGAAAATGTTAATATTTTCTTTGGCTTTTACATTGTTATAACTGACAGTCTTGGCAAAAAAGTTATTTCCTTTTTAACGACAACAAAAAATATACCTGATCTAATTATAACTTTGAGCTTGCAGCTTTTACCATTTACGGTGATTATTGATGAATACTAGTGTTGAGAATCAAATCACTTACTGTGGAAAGAAGAAATATTTTTTAGATGCATATTTAACACATAAAAATTTAATATAGGGCAGAAAATAATTACCTAATGAATAGTGGTCTTTTTAGAAAGTCTATAAGAGGATATGAAATAGATAATAGCTGTTAAGGTAATGCTTCCATAAAGATGGGCATCTTGAAGAACACTTTTGAAGAAGTATGCTTCAGTTAATAAAAAGATTTTAGTATTGTTTACATTAGCAATACTATTGGCAATATTAGCTGTAAACAGATTTCTATATTCTTGTTAGAGACTATGCTGAGGAATAGGGCTGAAAACAGGACATATTGCCTTGTCTTGAAAGATGAGGGAGGACCTGAATCCATGATACATATGTATGTCCTAATAGAAGATGCTTATCGTTTCGAGTCCTGGCCTGGACTCTTTGGGTTCTCTATGTTCCTCCAACAGTTAAAATCTTCACTTTCTGTAGGAAAGAGTAGAAAGAAAGAATTCTTTTCTCTTTTACTACCCGAATGGAAAGAGGTAAGCTAGTAAACTCACCTTTTCCCACCTTATTGGAGAGACTGCTCAAATCTGGTCACAGAAAACAAAGCCCATTTTTTGTAACTATCCCTTGTCTCCAATAGATTTTGAATACAGAAATCACAATCAGACCAGTCACACTTCAAGTCAGACAACTAATTTTTTTTTGAGTGAGATGTATATTTCTCCTGACGACCTACTGGTATCTTTTTATTTTAAATTAGAGTGAACCTGCTACACATAGGCATTTCCCCTTATTTCTGAATATTTAAAACTCCTTTTTTACATTCTAAATAACTTTATATTCTTTATATTCCCCATGTTAACGTCTGCTAAATTAGGAAAGATTTTGTTATGGTACACCTCCCCCAGGACTCGCTTGAAGCTGTGTCTTGATGGGGAAGAGCTTCATGTGAGGAATCTGAGGAATTGTAAACATACGTGACAACAATACATTAAAATCAGCCTAAGACTGAAGTTTCAGCAGCTGGGACGGCCACCTCATCACTGGGTACGTGAATAAGTGCAATCAAGAAGCCACTTGTGTCTGTGTATTGTCTAGTTTCCAAGAGGGGGGTTCTTACTGCATACTTACAGCCCTCTTTTTGACTGGATAATAGAAACAAGTTCACTCATGAGAATCTACTGAAGTATTTTCAATAATACCTTTACAGAAGCAGATTTTATTTCAAAACATGATTAAAAATATTTAAATAATTAAATAAAAAGATTAATGCAATGTTTGTTTGAAAACTCTGAAAAGGAAGCTCCACCTGTCCACCTTGGAGGGCCACCAGGTTAATAAAGCCTGTTAATCATTAGAGAGGTCATTTCCAGGTCTTCCCTGACCCTAAAATTAATCCATAGCTGGTGACTATGAAAACCCAATTACCTGACACATTTTCCCAGTTGTTTATTTAAGCTGGATAATTTCTTTAAATACACATTCCCATGTTTATTCAGCACTCCTGAAAAATGCAACGCCCACATTCCTGGTCCTTGGCTTTTTATTCTCTCTAGAGGTTTTGGAAGTGGCAGTGATGGCTGCTGCCTTCCAACAGCCATTGGCCTCTGACCCTGGCACTGCAGACATGGGAGGCGCTTCCTTCTGCACCCTCCATCCTCCGTCTCTGTGCTGAGCTTCTGCAGAGCTGAGGCAGGAGCTGTGTTAGCCTTGCAGGTGGAAGAAAGCCATTAATTAGTGGGAAAAGCCAGTGGCTGCTGGGGAGGAAGTTTGCTTTGGGTCCTTAGATCCCATTTGTACCAGGGATGCTCCACAGGGCTACTGTCCCTTGGTTTTGCTGCAGGGACAATAGGAAAAACACTGTGATTCCCTCACACATTTTATTTCTCTAGTGCTCACAGACTATATCTAGACATGTATCCTGATTCTTTCCTCTTGCCAGTCCATATTGTCAGCAAATGCGCTGAATCCATGTGGGTTTTGCACTGCTGCAAGTGCCCTGAGAAAGCACAATTAGGCAGGTGGTTTCCACCACTTACTACCTTACTGGTGCCAGATTTCTCCTGCTTATCTAGTTTTATATTTCAGTAGGGTAATTCAAAGGAAAAAAAGTAATTTGTAAAACAGGGCAATGGAAAAAACCTGATAGGTCTCAGCTTTCCTGCTGCTTTAGCAAAACAGCTAAGAGAAAAGCATGGTCATGTAGGTGAACAAATGTGAGATATAAAGCTGTGGTGTGGAAAGCACAGGAAAAGGGTATAATGTTTTTATTATTAATTCTGTATTTCCATATCAAATAAACAAAAATAGGATACTGCATAACTCCAATTGACTTAATCAAGAAAAATCAGTGTTGAAAGAAGAAAAAGCAGAAAAGCAGAAATACAGAGGGGTTAAAAAAATGTTTGCAAAGGACTAAATAAACTGACATTTTCTTTCACCCTTGGGCAAAGATTAACACCGATCTTCAAATATATGCCTGAGACATTTCTTCACAAATCCATATTTTTAATATCCATTGCAGTCAGTTCTCACAAGGTTAAGAGATTTCATTTGAAGTGAAATATAATTTGATAAATTTTAAAGTATCATTAGCAGTATTGTTAAATACTTGTTTCTAACAAGCATTAGAATGCTTCATGTATTTTTCACAAATGCTTATATATGATTCTTGCTTCGTATGTGCAAGCCAAAAGCACATTATCTTGTGCTGGTTATATTACTGGATATTTTGGGAAAGCAGGGCTGACTGAGAGACCACCCAAACCTGAAAAAAGAAGATTCTTTTTTACCTATATCTACATTATTTTCTTGGAAATGCAGAGCTCATAAGTCTTCTATTGTTCTGCAGCACATATTAGAGGATATTCTGATAGAAAACCCCACAAATTCTGATAACATACAATACCCGTTAATGTAATTTTCCTCTGTTTACTCCTACTTACAACAAAGGTCAATCAATATCAACAGTATTAGTTCGAGAAAACAGTGAGTAAAAAATTTGTTAGGTAACTATGTGAATGTCATCTTAATAAATAAATGATTGTACACATTACTTGTTGCATATAATGTCCTTTTTATTTTTACCCTATTAGATGCATCGTAATACAGACGCTATGCTTGAAAGATTCATGATGATAACTCAGTTTCCCAAATGATTTCTACTTTGCTTGCTGACAATCCTGGGCTGCCATTGGTTTTCACTTGTACAAGTGCTGCAGCTTTTAGGAACCCTCTCAGACTTGGGGTTATTGACATTTCTAAACAAAGCAAACCTACACCAAGTCCAGACTGAAGTACTCAAAAATCAGAAGCTGTCATCAACCAACTAACAAGACCAAAGAAGAATTAGTGTTAGAAGCAAGACCAAAAGCCAAGGTTCTATAAATCCACGTCATTTCCCAAGCTACAATCATTTTGCAATCAATTCTTGCAGGTACTCTTCTCTAAAAGAAATTACTATTCAACTGTTCTAAAGATTCAGTATTATTTACAACAATTGTTGACTTAAAAAACAACAGCAGAGGAATACAAACTGATTTTGATAGAAAATCTGTGACTGGATATAAAACGACTGATTTCCCTTGTATTAAAGTATAATATGCATTATGGCCACTATAAATTCATAGATCCTAATACCTTGAATAACCTATTCCACTCAACTCATGTTGGGTCATCTTCAGCAACTTTACTGTGCATGAAAACAAAGAATGCAAGACAAGAATTTCACCTTCAGAACTTTGGTGTGCAGGTGGCCAAAACTTGATCTTCCCTCCTCTCCTGCTGTCCCCTCACATACCAATGCTCTTTTATTAACATAGGCTCCTGGCCTCATTTTGAAAGCCTTGTTTCTCTTACAGATTAACCTTCCTCTGGCTTTGTTTTTTTACTCCCCAGAGAGAAGATCCTGGATAGATAGGTGTATACTAGCCTGACATTTCCACAAGCTGCCTAGCAATTCCATCATCAATATTACTGATATTTCTATTTCTACTCTGTGTTACAATCACCTGCATCGAAGATGAATCCTGTAGCTATTTGTGTGGGCAGCTCAATCTCACCAATCAGAGGACCTCATTTACAATGCAAAGAGGATAAGCTGGATATGACACCATGGCAACTATTGCCAGAAGGCTATAGCTGGAGGATATTTAAGCACAAGACCATAAGGGAGGCAAGAGGATGAAGTACAACATCCTATACAACTTCATTGAAAGATCTGCCATTTCTGCTCATGTTTGCTCTCTTGTACCGCTTATCTCATACTATTCTAGTTTTGCATTACTGGTTTTTACCACTTATTTGTGACTTGAAAAACTGATTCTGAAAGGAGAAGAGGAAGGATATATGGCTGCTGTGAAGCAAGACTTTCGGTCCTCTGCAGCTTCTAGCTACAAAGGAACCTCCTGGCAGCACCTGGCAGCATCTTTCAGCCTTCTTTGAGCCCAGAGAAACTGATCAGGAGTCTCTGCTATAGAGTTTAAATAGCTTTTCTGGAAAGTGGAGGCACTCCATGTTCTCACCAGAGGGTCTGATCTTGTTCCCACAGGCATGAGCGAGAGCAGGCCAATACCTCTAGGGCTAAATTGCAAACAATTCTCAGGATCTACTCACAGCTCAGCATGTCAAAATGAACTGAGGAAACAGTTTTGACAAGTACTTCTGGACTAAGTTTTAAGCAATCAGTATCTGGTTAGGACAGGAATGGCTCAATATCCTGTAGAGGAAAACAGCTGACATGAGAGTAGTTTCAACTTTCCCTCTTTTAATCATGCTTTCTAATGTTCTGCCAATTCACTCCTGTTCTGCCCTCGATAAGGCTGTGCCGCTCGGCTACGGGAACTGACTGTTCAAAAATGCAAAGCTTATACAACCTCCCATCTTTTCCTGTAGATTATTTCTATAATCAAATTGCATTTTGTCACGCTAACTTCTCTCTCCAATAAAATTTGAATGGTAGCATAAAGCTCTATTTCTGATTCATATTCATATATGTGTGTTTTCAGCATGAGTGAAAATTGAGTTAAATGTTCAGAAGTAAAAATAACAGAAGATACTAATTTGTTGTGCTTATTTGAGCTGTTTTTTCAGAGATGAATAAATGTTTACTAATTTACGGTTAATTTGCTTTAGATGGTAGAGCTCTAATTGAATGCAGCCTTGCTTATTGCTATTATCTGTTTGCATTGCAGCATTGCTCTATTTCGTATTAGAGGCCTCATTGCACAGAAGTATCAGATGACCTTTCTCTCTCTGATTAATGCATATACTAATTTACACCAAATGAATATAAACAAAAGGAATTAAAAGAATAGGGAAAGGGAAAAGAAAATGGGAAGGAACAATACTTAGCTGTTAGGGCTGCTCAGATTAATCAAATGCATAGCTTAATGATCTCAGATAATGCATCTGTTTAAGGTAAGAGAACAATAATTGTTGAACTCCCTCCCCCCACATATTCTGTCTGCTCTATCTTCTGCTTAAAAATCAGAAAAAAATTAAATTAATTTGCAAAATTTTTTTTATATAATTGTATGAGTTGCACCTCTACAGTTTCTGTCTGTATGTACCTCCATGATGCCTTGGAGGAGATGTAACCAGGCACCATCATTTCCCATTTAGATCTCTTGTCCAGGTGCAAAGTCTGGTTACACGCAAGACACACTTCTTTATTGAGCACTGCAGCATGCCCAGAGGGTGCTTGCCAGCAGTATTCAGAGAACCATAGCATGAGAGAGCTGGTCTAATAAATAAGAATGAAGAGGCAATAACTTCCAGGAAGTATTTTTTTAAAATGATGAACTGATATTTTTTGTTATTTAATTGGTCAGCTTGGTAGTACAGAAGTAAATAATGGACTGATCTTAGATTTTTTAGCTTTTAGATGAAAAAAATGTTTGTGGGTTTTGTTTTAGGGTTTTTTTTTGTTGATTTTTATTTTGCATAGCAGAAGCTTTATCATTAAGTACATATAACTTCATGTATTCCATACTAATAAATCTCTTGAGCACAAACTCTGCCTCTATTCTGCACCTGCTGCTCATTTAAGGAGTATAATCTAAAACCCTTAAATCCAAACAAGCAAATATATCCTAGTCATACATTAATGTTCTTCAGCACTGTTTTGAGGCTTTAACCAAAGCCAGCTCACCTTGAAAAAGTCACTAATAGGAGTATTCTTAATGTAAATGGGCAGTATCTTCCAACAGTATCAGTAAGAGAAAATTATTTTTTTATTGTGACTTGAAGACTAATCAGTACAATGAGTTCTTTCCTGGTACATTTGCCATTTGGGAAAGACAGGAAGGAACATCTGGGAAAAGAGGCATTTACTACACCCTGTCAACCTTAAGATAATAAAAAAGCACGTTCCTTGTTTATTTGACTTGGTCTTCATTATCTTTAAACTACTGCAAGTGTGACACAGAAGATTTCTAAGGAGACAAATGAATTGTTAGCGTACTTTGAAGAAATTACTGAACAGCAACGGTTCCTGCAGAATGTAAAACCTCCAGACCCACACCATTGCTCAACAGAGCTGTGCTATCTATGGATGTTTCTAAAGGGAGCCAGCAAAACTGCTCCACTCAGTCACAGAGTGGACAAAGCATCTAAGGCTGCCTGTGCAGCCTAAAATCCTTTTAGCTCATACAATTTGAAAGGCATAGTCACATTTCTAGAGTGACGTATTTTATACTGTGAGATGATGAGATTTAGGCTGCTAGAGACAGGAATCATGTATGTGCACTCAAGTCTGCCATTTAGCTGCTGCTTAAGTTTACAGAGTTGACACCTAAACTGGGTAATAAAACTTTCCTCCCAGCTTTTTCTTCTTCATGTACTTTAGTAGTCTGACTTCTCAGACTTGCTTTTTCTGAGGAAGCTTGCTCAAACAAGTATGTTAACATACAAAGTACCTGGATTCCCTTTGAAAATAAAGTTTAGGAAGTCCACCTAGGCTTGCAATATGAAATTGAGCAATGTTTTTAAAAGACAGCTGTAAATGTCTGTATATCAAGGTGTACTTTATCCTTCTCTTCAGAGGTTAGGTAGACCTTTAAAAGAAGTACTGCTGCTCCATACAGTCCCATTTGAGTCTGTGTCTGATGAGGAAGACTGATAAGCGACCTGGAGTTCCATTCTACTGAGCTCAGCAGATCCCTTGAAGGCTATGGCCCTGACCACTGCCTGCTTTCATCAGACATTCCTATAGGGGAGTGCATAGGCTGGGCAACCGGGAAGGGATAAGCATCTATACCTGTGCCCAGAGATGAGGACCTGGGCCAGAATGAAGACTTTCTGGGTCTACTCTTCCTCATATACACCATCAATGAGTGAGTACAGACTGGCAATTTCAGAGTGAAATTATAACTGCTTCAGATTCATAGTTCTCTATTAGCAAATGATTCATGGCATGAAGAAACTTAAATCAATTGATTTAAATTCACTTCTGTGAATTGAATAGAGGAGGGAAATGTGAGGACTGATAAAAGCAGTGTTCCCCTAAATGAACATTGCATTATGAAAGAAAGAGAAAGAAGGAGAAGTCATATGCAAAAATAAACCAAACTCCCTCCCAACTTCATCTCCAACCCATCCATCTCAGTACAAATGCTCTCAACACACAGGGCTCCATAAAGCTCATGATGTAACACAGGCTAGATTAATGTACATTGAAGGGAGTGATCTAGAAATATCAATGTAGGTTTGGTGTACCAAGTAAGACCAAAGATTGACTAGTATCATGTCTTCAACAATAGCCAACAAGAGGGGGTTTAGGGAAAGAGCTCAAGGACAAGGAATTACTTAATTACTTAATGAATGCTGTTACTTATTTTTAGTATGCTCTCCAGCAATCTGTAGTTTAGGAATGTCCTGAACCAAAGTTTACTTCCTGATCTTTGTGCCTGGAGTCTTCCCTTATGTGATTCTGTGATTTTTTCCTTCAAACGGCTTTCTTAGTCCACCTTATGACCTCTGCACTGTCCCAGGACAATAAACTTCATAGCTGGGAGAGCAAGGCAATAGTGAACACTAGACATTTGGGAAAATCCTTGTGATAAAGCAGAAAATATTTATTTTATTCTAATCTTATCAGTAAACTGCAAATGCATTCTCAGTAGCCACAGAACTACCTTCAGGATTAATTACAATACCAGCTTTCTACTTTTCACAATGCTGCTGCCTTTCACAAACCTATTCAGTACTGTGCTCTGTGGGCCAAATTCTCTTCCCAGATGCCTCACTAAATCCGCTGAGGCAAAACAAGCTAAACAGAGTCTAAAGAGAAACAAGACCATGGAAACTGGATTTATTAGCTGTTGTGTACTTTCGTGATGTTCTGATTGTTTTCCTTCATTTGTTGTAAGGCTACACTGTTACATCCACTGTCAGTCTAGGGAAAGGAATAGAAAGCCTCTGGACTATGCAGCAATCCTCTGGTGGAATTTGCTACAATGCAGGAAGGATCTGAGACATCTAGAAGACAGGAGATGCAGCTGCCAGGGGAACGGTGGGAAGCAGACACACCAGCCCTGGTGAAGGGGTAGGCTCAGCTGCCATCTGCCCAGCACCAGTCCCATCTCTCACTGCCTTTCCAGGGAGCTGCTATTGGTCATGCCAAAGCATTAGGACCAAGTTCTCCAGAGAAAACAACTTAACGACATTTTTCTGTGTGGGAATTATATACAGTACTTCCCCTTCTGATGCCTATCGCTTATTTGAACAGTCATTTGAAGTTGCAGAGCTCTGTTTTGCTCCTGTTATCAAATCACAGCATTAACATAACATGGATAATTATAGCTACCATAAATTAATAACAACAATACACCCTGTTTGTTAAGCATCAGAAGTATATTCTTTGATATGGAGCATAAGGGAAGTCCCTGTCCCAGAAAGAAATATTACTTCTTACAGACTGCCCTGGTTAGAGAACTGAACGAAGAGTTCAAGAGTCCAGATATTTTACAAAGATAGGGCACTGATTTGAAATATCATCTTGGATCAGTCACTTAACCAATTAATGTCTCATTTGTCTTAGTAAGGAAGTAAAAAGAAAAAATCCTGAAACATCTTGGCTGTACTTAGCTAAGGTTCAAAGGCAAACCAAACTGATACATCAGCATGGATATGACGGCATCAAAGCAGATGAACAACTCTATCAAGAACCTATCTGAAATGTCAATGTTGTATGAAATCAGCTACTGTCTCTGGGTAGTATTTCTTGGCTGAGCTATTCTCATAGCGTACTCTGGGCATCTTCATCTCTGCCATGATGCAGTTGCTTCTCCATTTCCTGAGATGCGCTTGACTGTCTGTATGCATCTAATACCTTGTCTAATATTTAGATTGTGAGTTTTTTAGATAGAAGCTAATTTCATTTTTTGTGTGTATACAGAGCATTGCACAGAGGGATCCTGATCTGTGACTGAGGCTCTCTGGTACTACGTTAATAAAAGTGCTAAAGAGAATCTCCCGCAAGACCTGAGAAATAGTCTGATCCACAGTGTTCTTTGAGCAAAGATATATATGCAAACAAGGGACATTTCTGCTAGCTAGCAATATTAAGTTTTCTGTACATACTAGCTCTGACTGCATAAGAGATCTGTGCTGAATTTCCAGAACTGGATTTTTCCAAAAAGAAGCAGTATAATTAGTAAATTGTCGTAACTGACAAGTGTACTCCTGACAAAGCACAGAAACAAAATTAATTATGATTGCATTCAAAGAAGAAATCCATGGCTTAGAATATTAACTGATGGCTACAGTAAAATTTGGATGTCCAGGACATGGCTTCTTGCAATTCAAAGATATACTTAGATATTTAATAATGCAGTTTGGGGGGCACTTTGATGTTTTTCTTTGCTTTCTTTAACTGTGTTCTTGATCTGTTTCTAACATTTTAAATTAAGGGTAACTAAGCTGAATTCAGCTTTAGGTTGCCTTGCAGAACAGTTAGGTAGAAGGAATGGCATGATTAGTGAGAAATGCATTCCAAAACAAGAGTAAAGGTGACTATTTTTATTTTAATTTGAAGCATTAGCCTTTCTCAGACATTAATGAGGATATTTTTTTCTATAAAGCCCCCAAATCTGAAAAATCAACCTTCCTTGTAAATATCAAAACCTTATATATCTGATAGGGATGGTCCCTTCTACATCAGTTTTTCATATTGCTGAAACCAGTAACCGTGGGTTCTAGTCAAGGGTTCATATGATGCAACGTACCTCATCCTGCTTATAACCCAGTCTCATCATGAAACTAGTGCTTTTCTCCCACTATTTCTCCCTGAGCGTGGCAGTTCCAACCCGCCCATGTGAAAAGGCGACATATTTAGTTGTTAATGTCACAATGGACACATCCTGCTACAGGCTGAGCCGAGATACTCAGAACATTCAAGTTCAACTAATGTTCTCCTCATTTTCACAGATATTCCACTCTGCCTGCACATAAGGCCACCTGGTGGAGTAGACACAGACATCCCTGCTTTGGATGTTTGATGACAGAAATGAAGCAGAGGCAGAGAGGAGCTGAGGAAATCAGTGACTGGAAAACTGGATTGGAGTTTAACCCTCTAGCCAAACAGTGCTTAAAAAACCCTTAAACCCACTGCTTGACAAGGCAGGGGGATTACTCACACAACTCAAATTACTCATATGCTCAGGGCAACAACGGCCCATCTGACCCTAGGCCTTGAGAAACATTTAAATATTAACACGGATATTTCCTTTCAGCTTCTTGTGCTGTATGTTACTTTTCAAACTATCAGCTGGACGAATCACTGCAAAACCACCAAAACTGTCTACCAGATGGCGGCCACTGATTAATTTGTCTTAACTTAAGCCAAAAAGGAAGAAAATGCGATGGGTGGAGCAGTAAAGACAAGCACAATCAACATCCGACCAAATAGGGTTTCCTGTCACCTTGGGAACTGCGGTTTGGAATTGGCACTGCGGTTTCCTGTGTACAAGCAAAAACCAGTAGCAACTGGAGTAACAAGAATAAACGCCAGATAAGAGACCTGGGAATACAATAAAATTTTTACAAAATTCCTGACTAAACCTCACAAGATGGTAAAGAAAAAGGCATGGGGAGGCATGGGCTGCATGCTAAATGGAGCACTCGCCGGCATCTGAGCGGACTACAAAGTTGCAGCAGAGTAACTTCTCCAAACAAGGGTGGGTGAATTTGCCTGAACTATCCACTCCCAGAAATGAATGTCACATGTTTTGAAGAGCTTTTACTTCTTTGCAAGAGGAAAAAAAATGGATGTAGGACAATTTAAAGCAGAGATAGAGCTAGGAGTGGAAATGTACCATCTACCAAAGTAGTTTGCAAGAGGTGCTAAAGAGAAAGGGAAACAGACTGTGGGTCTAAGTTTGGGTGATGGTGCATAGTTATTTGTATCTATTTATGTAGATTGTAAACCTCACAGAATTTTGTTTCTAAGAGCGCTAACCACAGCCAAAACACCTTAGCAGCCGGGAGTCAAATAGTTAAAATATGGTTTTTTAAAGGGTCTTTGTTAGTCTGGTGCCTGAGTTCACTTCCCCTCCAGAGAAAGGGGACAATTCACATTCCTGTTCTCTTCCTACACTGCAGATAAGCAAAGACATCTGTAATGGGTTGGACAGAAAGGACGTTTGTGCGACTCGGAGGTCCAGTGCTTGCAAAGTTTTCAGAGTGACTGTGCAGTAGCAGAAATGTTACACAAGTGCAAGTTGGAAGTAAAGCATTATTCTTGCTCTAGTTATGAATCCATGTGCTAAAACAAACATCTTGGGCACTGAGCAGGAGATCCTCAGAGTTGGATCCCACTTCGTGTTCACTGTTACTTAGACCAGTTTCTCCCACCACAGCAGGGTTTTCAGCCCTTGCCTTTACCCTGTCACTCAGAGTGCAGGGGGCAGCAGTCACGGTGTCGCCTTCGAACTAGTTGAGATGGCCTGAGGAGGAGGGAAACCACAACATCAGGCTGCAGGAAGACCCTGTGCTGAAAGAAGCATTACTAAAAGGCATGTCCCATAAGTAGCCGCCTACAATAGGGGCTGCTCCCCTCATTTCAGCTGCTACACCATCTGTGAACTTCTTTATGTGCAAGTTACATCTAGAAAAAAGAAACTGAACAGTGCCAGGAAACAATCCCAGGCACTGAAACTTGGTAATCAACATTGCTGTTTTTCAAGCCTTGCAGCCCTGGCTTGTTTTTAGCCTTTGCCTACAAGAATGATCCAAAGAAATTCACTGGCACAGTTTGGAAACCAGCACATGCACAAACCGTTCCTAGTAGGCAGTCTGCATCCAGCCCCTGCTCTTTTGGAGGTAAAAAGAGCTTGGCAGCATTTCTGGGTGTATTGAAATAATTAGCACATCTTACAGCCGAGACTTTTATTTTTTTTTTTTTAAACTGTGGTCACTCTTCTTAAATGCACAGATAGTGACATATGGCACTTCTACTGTCTTTCAGGTTAAGGTTCTCATCTTTGCTACATCTCTTCAGACGAACACACCAGCCAGACAGTCTCTATCCAGTGGTTAGGAGTGCGGCTGGAGGAGGTTGACGTGGCATGTGTAAAGAGTCGATGACAGAGAAAGGCTGGAGCACAAATATTCCTGCCTCCCACCTCAAATTCAGTTTACTGGCTCCTGGTGCTTTGAAAATTCCTTCTGATAGGCTATCACCATAATATTGTTCTCCAGCTAGTGCTTTTTTGTTGGCACATAGCTGCGCTTTGAACAATTACACTGTCATTTTCCTGAAAACAATCCCTAAGATTTAAATTAAGAATGCAGAAAGCATATTCAGCTCTACACAATAGGGTAAATTTATCCTCCAAATCTATGCAAAGCAAGTATATTTTAGCCAGGAAATTCCAGGCCCCTTCCTGTAAATATATTAAGGTCCCATGCTTGTGTCATAAAAAGCAAAATGTGGCATGTTTACAGTACTCCAACTGCAAGGTGCTACAGTCTGAATATTACTTGAAATGATTAATCATGATGGAGGGTTTTGTTTAAAGATAACACACTAGCACCATATTTATACTTGCAGCAACTGTGCTTTGTGATCTAAAAATCAGAACAGAACCAGAGTGAATTGTTGGCATTTTTCTTATCTATTGAACGAAAATTTGGTTGAACAGTGATATCCTGATATGCAGCTGTCATTATATTAAGGAAGCAAAGAGCACATAATGTTTTTTACTGTGTTTCTAACATTTCCTATGAGGTTGAATCAAGATGCTTATTTGGTATACTGTCTTGTGAATATAATGATTCATTTTAATGGATATATTCTTTTTCTAACACCAGGAAAAACTGTATTACAGTTTTATTTATCATCCATAGTATTTGTTATCCAGATGGCAGTTGACAGGGCACAGAAATTGTTTAGGTGGCCAGAAAAATAGCTTAATTTATATGCCTATGCAGAGTAAATAATAAAAGAGTTATCAGTATTAACGTAGGAATTTTCCTCCAAATTTGAAGTCCAAACTGTTTACAATTTTATTTGTAACGGTGTCAAAAACAAGATGTTGCTGAAGAAGGATGCCAAAGGCAGGCAGAGAACAATATTTTTTCTCCTTATTTGTGTGACTACATACATGAGTACCTCTCGCTAATACATTCCTGATTCAAACTTTATCGTTTGGAGTCAGTTCCACAGCATACTACAGGTTATATGAATTCAATTAAAAAAAAAAAAATGTATTGCCTTTTTTTTTTTTCCATCAGAATCTCTCTTTTTCTCATATTACAGAGAAGTGGATGGGGTGAGCATTTAGCAGCTTTACAATGCATATTATTTTAACTTTGATTTCATTATACTTACTTCACTATGCCTACTGAATAGAACTGGAGAAAAGAATTGTGCTGTCAGTTTACAGGCAGCTTCAGGATAGTAAGAGAAATCTTACTGGTTATATTCCATTAACCATGGCATAGGTGTTTTATGGTATTACTGTGCTTTGTTGGGAAAAGTAACATCACACACGGTCCTTACAATCAGAGTTTAAGCCAAGATTCAGTGCTATTATATGTGTAGGGAGTTGCATTTGACATTTAGGTGATCTTCCCTTACTATTTTCTATTCCGATGCCTACTGATTTTCTCTGGAGGTTGTAGACTTGGTTACCCACTTATCAGTAACCTGCAACGGTGTATGGCTGAATGATGTCAGCAAGCAGCCCTCTCCCCTCCAGGTTTGTTCATGCTGGCATTGCTTGCCTTCCCTTCCACAGACTATCTTCTGTTCTCCTGTGTCCCAGCAGTGCTTCCATTGCAGAAATATTTTTAAAAATATTTAGTATTTCACTTGTCTGCGAGATTTTTGCTCTATTTGACAAACTTTTTGTTGTTCAATTATATTCTCTGCTCCCTTGTGTTTATTTGCAGAGAATAAAACCTGAGCATGTAGCATATGTAAAATGTTACTTAGTCTGAATGAGATGTGCATTCCCCTAACACCTTGATATCTAAGCAGGAGGAGGTTTTAGACAGAATAATTTTCTAATGAATATGTAACAGTCTGAAAAAACACAATGCTGTGATTTTTACCACTGATTATTTAGATGTAATGTACATAGCTTTAAGGCATCGTGGCTCTGATGGAATAGAAATGCTTGCAAAGACTTTCTAAAGGAGTTTAGAGGAAGTGGTTAGAGACTTGCTTGCCCAGCTAGACACCCACAAGTCTATGGGACTGGGTGGGATCCATCCAAGAGTACTGAGGAAGCTGGCGGATGTGCTTGCCAAACCCCTTCTCATCATCTTGTAGCAGTCCTGACTGACTGGGGAAGTCCCACTGGACTGGAGGCTGCCTGATGTTGTGCCCATCTACAAGAAGGGTCGCAGGGAGGATCCAGGAAACTACAGGCCTGTCAGTCAGACCTCAGTGCTGGGAAAAGTCATGGAACAGGTGATCTTGAGTGCCATCATGAAGCACATGCAAGAGAACCGGGTGATCAGGCCCAGTCAACACGGGTTCACAAAAGGCAGGTCTTGCCAGACTAACCTGATCGCCTTCTATGACAAAGTGACTCGGCTGCTGGATGAGGGAAAGGCTGTGGATGTGGTCTTCCTGGACTTCAGTAAAGCCTTTGACACAGTTTCTCACAGCATTCTGCTTTGGAAACTGTCAGCCTCTGGCCTGGACAGGCGCACACTCTCCTGGGTGGAAAACTGGTTGGATGGCCGGGCCCAGAGAGTGGTGGGAAATGGTGTGAAATCCAGCTGGAGGCCAGTGACAAGTGAGGTTCTGCAGGGCTCAGTGCTGGGTCCAGCACTGTTCAATGTCTTTATCAATGACCTGGATAAAGCCACTGAATGCAGTTTGCGGATGACACTAAGCTGGGTGGAAGTGTCGATCTGCTTGAGAGCAGGGAGGCTCCAAAATGATCTGAACAGGCTGGACTGCTGGGCTGAGTCCAATGGGATGAAGTTATCAAGGCCAAGTGCTGGGTCCTGCACTTGGGGCACAACAACCCTGTGCAGTGCTACAGACTAGGAGAAGTCTGTCTAGAAAGCTGCCTGGAGGAGAGGGACCTGGGCGTGTTGGTCGACAGTCGACTGAACATGAGCCAGCAGTGTGCCCAGGTGGCCAAGAAGGTCAATGGCATCTTGGCTTGTAGGAGAAATGGCATGGCCAGCAGGTCCAGGGAGGTTATTCTCCCTCTGTACTTGGCACTGGTGAGACTGCTCCTTGAATCCTGTGTTCAGTTCTGGGCCCCTAACTACAAGAAGGATATTGAGGCTCTGGAGAGAGTCCAGAGAAGAGCAATGAAGGTGGTGAAAGGGCTGGAGAACAAGTCTTATGAGGAGCAGCTGAGGGAGCTGGGGTTGTTTAGCCTTGAGAAGAGGAGGCTGAGAGGGGACCTCATTGCTCTCTACATCTACCTAAAAGGAAGTTTAGGAGAGGAGGGAGCTGGCCTCTTCTCTCAAGTGACAGGGGACAGTACAAGAGGGTATGGCCTCAAGCTCCACCAGGGGAGATTTAGGCTGGACATCAGAAAAAAAGTTTTCATGGAAAGCGTCATTGGGCACTGGAACAAGCTGCCCAGGGAAGTGGTTTAGTTACCATCCCTGGAGGTGTTTAAAAGATGGGCTGGTGAGGTGCTGAGGGGCATGATTTAGTGTTTGATAGGAATGGTTGGACTCGATGATCCTGTGGGTCTTTTCCGACCTTGTGATTCTGTGATTCTTTGTTTTTTAAAATAATTTCCCACATTTTCTTTTTTTCCAAGTACTTTTGCATGTCAGATAGTGACTAATTTGAACAAAACAATATATTGTGCACTAGTTACTTGAAGTACAATTGCCCTAGTCATAAACAGTACCACAACTAAGACTCATAGAAGCTGTGGCCAAGGAAAAAGTAAATTCAGTTGTAAAACTAGTGAATACTGTGCTAGTGTGGTAACATATTTATATTTATATTTATATTTATATTTATATTTATATTTATATTTATATTTATATTTATATTTATATTTATATTTATATTTATATTTATATTTATATTTATATCACTGCTATGCTTTTGTTTTAATAACTCATTCTTTGTTCTAAGAATTTTCAATGCTTGGCATGTTGTAATTAAATCTAAAATACCACATCCCACTTTGCCACATCCTGATTTTGGCCGAGACCACTGATATCAAGATGAATTCTGAGCCAACCAGCAGAAAAAAATGAAGCCTATAGAAGCCTAACTAGAAAAATAAACACTGATGTAATGTTCATGGATATGCTTATGGAGGAGAAAAGGATTGTTTACATCCTGAATTCAGGTGTCAGCGCTGTGATGCTGTGACAGTTCATCACTGAAGGCACCGTGCACACCGGGCACCTGCAGTACCGCCCAGTGCCTCTGGGTGTCGCCCTCCCCACGCCCGCTCGACGAGACACCGGGTACCGTCCGCAGCATCCCCCGCATCCCCCCCGGCATCCCCGCATCCCCCCCGGCATCCTCCGCATCCCCCCATGGCATCCTCCGCATTCCCCACCGGCATCCCCAGCATCTGGGGGTGCAAATGCTGCCAAGCCTGGGGTGTCTCGTAGAAACAGCTGAGTAAGAGCCTTTTCAGAGACGCTGAAAGCAACGCTCTAGTCTTTGGAAGCGTTCATTAACAATTTGTTTGACTCTGTACCAGCCAATTCTATTCCTGTTAAAAATGGAAAGGGCTCAGAGGGCCTCGTGCTGATGTGGTGGTCTGTGAAAACTGAGTTCCACCATATTTTTGCATTTAGGTATCCTTCTCAAAGCAGCACCTCATTTGCAGAAATGGAAGAACTTGAGAAGCAGGCATCATCCAGCTTTTCTGCCTCATCTTTCAGAGAGACTGTCACAAACTTCCCTCCTAGATGTCTAGGTACAGCAGTTGTCTCACTGCCTGGTTTGGCCCATGGTTCATTGATTTCTTTTTCATAGAATCATAGAATCGTAGAATAGTTTGGGTTGGAAGGAACCTAAAAGATCATCTAGTTCCAACCCCCCTGCCATGGGCAGGGACGCCTCCCACCAGACCAGGCTGCCCAAGGCCCCATCCAACCTGGCCTTGAACACCTCCAGGGATGGGGCAGCCACACCTTCCCTGGGCAACCTGGGCCAGGGCCTCCCCACTCTAATGGTGAAGAAATTCTTCCTATTGTCCACTTTGAATCTGCCCCTCTCCAGTTTATACCCATTCCCCCTCGTCCTATCACTACAAGCCTTTGTGAACAGTCCCTCCCCAGCTTTCTTGTAGCCCCTTCAGGTACTGGAAGGTCTCTATAAGGTCTCTTCAGAGCCTTCTCTTCTCTAGGCTGAACAACCCCAACTCTCTCAGCCTGTCCTTGTATGGGAGGCCCTTTTTGAATAGACATTTTGCTCTGGATTGTACTAGACATTTCATGACTACGGATCACGCTTAAGGAATCAAACCAGAGTTTTTTGATATTTAGACAATACCCCTCAGGAAGCACTGTCAAGCCATCTTGCCAAAGGAGTCTCAATGCTAAGTTTGTCAAGGAGCCCACATATCCACAATTATTTCCCAAGAGCTTCTTCTTCCAGCAGAAACTAAAATCAGGGTAGCAAACATTATTGAATAGTCACACAAGCTGTGGCTATGAGCAGGAGAGGACCTCCAGGCTTGTTCCCACTCCATACTGACAGGAAAAGAGCTACATGCAGATTGTGTTGTGCAGAGTGCTGCTTTCAGTGTGCAGACCCATACTGTAATTTCCACTGCTCCCATGTGCAATGAGGTTGGCTGGATGGCCCTAGGGTGCCCAGTGTGAGGTTGATGTGGGGCAGATAAGCGGAGAGGGTTTTAAACTGTCCACATACCTGTCCATTAGATGATGTATGAGGCAAAACACATTGCTGCATTATTACATTTTGTCTCCAAAATTTATGTATTTCTAAATGTGCGTAAAATTGTTCATGGTACAGGGCATAGTAAATAAAAGAAATGCACATATAATAGCTGCTTATTTCAGAGGAAGAGAATACAACCTTTTCCTTAAAGTTCTCTCCTGCACATCCCCAGACCTTCATATCACAGAGGTGGAAATAAATTTAAACCACCATTTCTTAGAAGTGGACTTGGGCTGGTAAGTTGTAACTGTGTTAAAGACTTAAAAAGGACTGCAGAATGGGACATTATCACAATTGCTTTCATTTTTTCCACAATGGCATATTACTGTTCTTTTACAGTAGAAACAGAAGTGCTCATAATAAGCTGAAAGGCCTGGTTTATTTGATCAAACATCAGGTTTAGCCTCCCTTTTGTATCTTAGCTCTCCATTTTGACCTAACTGAGAACTATGTTCTTCCCAAGCATGAAGTTTTGTTTAGCAGTATTAAATGCTGAGTTCCTATCTGTGGTGGTAGAAATTAAGATGCTAGATCAATAATTTTTTTCTTTGTTTGAGCAATGGAAAAGTTTCTTCCCCACTCTTTAAGTACTAACTCCCTCTACAAATTCTTTCACCCCAATCTCTCTCAGTTATTATGTTAGGTACTAGGTATTATAAACTAGCCATATGCTCCCCATGCTTGCGTACTTTATTTTTAGGCTCTTCTGGAATGAGAATCTCTATCAAAGCATATTCACTTGTTTCCTCCACTCCTTATTTTTATAGCTGCAATGATATCACTACATATTTTATGACAGCTCTGCCTTTCGGCATCCTTACTCATGGAAGTTTCAATTCGTCTCCTTCAGTCCTGTCTGGGGCTCATAAAGCCATTGATAAAATCTATGTCATTGAAATTCCATGGTTCAAGCTGAATCAGGGTTGCTGCTTAACTCTGAGAGTCCTCACAGACAAGGTCTCCTTGCTTGGTCTCCTTTTCATTCTGATTTCCACATCATATCTGCATGATGTCTGTTCTTTCATTTATCAACTGTACCAGAGTAGAAGAGTTCAGCTGCATGGCTGCATGCTACGTTAGTTATTCAGAGCACTGATGCTTTATGAAAGCGGCCTGCAGCCATCAGGAAAGAAATTATATAGCTTTCTAACAGGGAACAGACAGATGTCAGTGTGCATTCTCATATGGGAAGAATAACTACTTTTATAAAAAGAGTACTGGCCCAGTTTTAAAGGTGGAATGAGTGGCAAGATTTGGTACCCAAGTATTTCTGAGAAGCTGCATGCAAGGGTTGGTTTCTCTTTTCACTTTTTTCCCTTTCTTTTCTCTTTTTTTTGTAAAGACTTTAGCCCTTGGACTGTAACTCAGTCCTATGGAAAGCTGGATTTAAGAAGAAAAATTATCTAAAGGTGATATTGGAAACACTATATGAAATTGGTAAGTGGACTCATAAATATTTCTTCTTTTGAAGTTTCCCATGTGCTAGGGACTCCCTGGCAATAAGAATGTCCTTTGCTGACAAAACATAACCAGCCCTTGTGCCCTCTGCCAAGATCTCCAGGATCAAAACAAGCAAAAAAAAAAAACAAACAAAGGAAAATGACAAATTATTTCTACCTCACTTCTCAGATCTCCACCTGGCATAGTGTCTCATTCATTGACAGAAGAAAACACAGCAGCACGACTATAACAAAGCAGAATAAATCTTGAATGCGCTGGGCACAATCCTACCTTTCCTGGAGTCCCACAGGTTTCATTCTGAAAGGAGATGGGCTGGCACACAGGGGAGGTTTGAGCTCAGGAACACATTGACCTTGAGGGTCCACTACCACATTGACAATCTTTGGAGCCTGTTCAGGCTGGACCATTTTGTTAGAGGTCTTATATCCAGAATGAGATGTCTGCAGGGGAAGGGGTGAGAGGTGGATCTCCTGCTTCTTTTCCTTCTCTTGCCTGAGTGACAATTGTATCTTCTCCTTCAATCTGTACAGAACCTACAGAAAAAAGGGGAAAGCCCAATTTCAGTTTCCTGGTAAACAAGGCAAGAAAAGTATCAGAAATCCTGGATAAGATTGCTATACGTGGCTTTCACTCCTAGAAGGTTATCCACAAATTGCATTACATGACGTTTCCCACAACAGGATAAATATTTCCATTACATAAACCACAGTGTGTACAAGCGGACGGTAGGGGTTTTAACAGTTCTCATTGTGAGCCAGTAATTATTTGCAATACCAGCAGTTGCATTATTAAAGGAGCAAATAACACAGAGTGAAAAATAGTTACAAAAGACACAGTGAAGAAGGAAACACTGGTAAATAGAGTAATTGTAGGAAAACTGGTAAGGACTTTAATACAAGAGAGATGATGACACAAAATAAAATAGAGGCTCAAGATATATCCAGGTACTTGTTTCTAATTATAGCAACCTGAATTTGTTTTAGAGCAGGTGTTCTTAAAAGCTCTTACTCATTTTCCATGGAGCTGATGGTTGAACAGAGTAATTTTACTAGGCCACTTTTGTAATGGTAGGCTGCTACTACTCTGAAATACTCCTCTGGATAAGGATATCCCTCAACATCTTCAGAGAAACATAACATGTTCTGGAATGAAGCTGAAGTGTTGTGTAGCCTATAAAGCCATTTAAGCATCTGTTCAGAAAAGCATATATTACAATTACCAAGACACTGATGTCTAAACACACTAATACCTGGTTTCTCTGTTCACCTATTGCTTATGAACTTGAATGTCAAATACCTCTGGCAAAAAACTTTTCTGAAGTTGTTCTGATCCTTTTTCAGGGAACTCCATGCTGATGTTGCTGTACACTAGCTTTCCAAGGGCTGGTGAGTAGTGTGTGCTTGGTACTGTCACTCAAGAGGAACCTGTGCTACACCTATTTAACACATCTTAGCTCTCATGAAGGGAATGCAAAAAAAATGATTCCTGAATTGTAGTTGTGCCACTTTCAAAATGTGCCTAACAAGTTGTGAAACTTATGAGAATTACCATAGTGAGTATTGTATGTGGGAGTGGGTGAAAGGCACTTACGCAGCTTTTTGGAGGTGTCTGCTTATACCCTTATACCTTCTACTCTGCTTTATCTGTTGCTGTAAAGCATTCAAATTGAATCCTGGTTTGCAAAGCCACAAAGACAAAGTCTAGACCAAAGCATTTTTCTGCTGCAAGTCAGCTCTTTCACAACTATTACCTCACTAGTACGACATAAATATCTATCACTCCCTAGCTCTCCAGTGAAGACTGGATACATCTGATGAGTTTGTTTTTTCAAGGATTAGCACTGGAGGTTTAGCTGGAAACTGACCTAATGTCATTAGCAATACACCCATTAAACAAGACTTAGCTACATAAACCATCTGTTCATTCAGAAGAGTTTAGAATTAAATTGCATGGATATGATAAGCTGCTCTTTGCCATTATTTTGCAGAAAAAACCCAGCCCTACTGTGAACCAAGGGCACAGATATCAGCAAAAATAAAACAGTGGCTTGAAATATTTTAATCCTCTTTTCCTCTAGTGATTGCTTTAGGCTTATTTGTTTCTGGTAACCCACAGGTATACACCTCAGACACTCTCAGTCATGAAAATATCAACCATACCTTCTTTTCACAGATACATTTTGACATGGTTTCATCCCTTGGAGACCCATGGAATTATGTTTTTAAATTCAAAAAAACCTGGATGAGTATTATTTAATATTCTTCTTAATACTCTCACATTAGACCCTAGAAAATGGTCAGAAGTTGGAAAAAAGCTGAAGAACCATATTTGATCTAAAACCTAACACAATTTCCTTAGAAGAGGTGGTCAGGGCCTTCATATTTTAATGAATTCCAGGTGAAAGTCAAACAAACAGAAATGGACAAAAAGACAGCAGTCAGCCCAACCACCAAGCTCTGCCAAGAGAACAACTTAGATGTAGCCGTATTTCAAATCAGTTTAAACATATCAGTTTCCACGGACGGAAACAGGTATGAAGCCCTTAAATTAAGAAAACTGACGTTTTACCAATACTGCACAAGATTCATTGCAGGGATAACCAACAAGCATGGAGGAACTGAACACAGAGAGTACTATTGGACACATGAAGTGGGACAACTATAATTTTGTCATACATTAAGCCTAGAGTTCAAGACCACTGTCCAAAAGGACTTTTTGCCTCCTCTTTGACTTAGCGTATATGGAAGGATGACAGGGTGCTGACAGCACGACATTCACTCTTGATATCTCTGCTCAGATTTCTGCAAAGGAAAGCTGACATGCTACATGCTAGCTTGGCCAGTACCTTCTATATACCCATTCAAACTACATGTGAAAACTACTGTTATTCATCTTCAGAGCCCAATATAAAATCCCAATAAGATTACTATGTCTCCCGAAGGAAGATCTTGGCAATGGTTATGTGGAGCAGTGATATAAAAACTCATCTGCCTGAAGATATTTAGGGCATCCAGGACTGTATAGTAAAATCTCACAGAAATAATGGAAATTAACACTGTTCACTCTAATGAAAAATATTCTCTCTAACAAGTGGTTACCAACATGTGTGTGAGGCTATGTGAGCACCTCTGCATGAGCAGAGCTATTGTGTGTGTATATACCTGAGAAAACTAACAAAATACCCGCCAAATACTGGGCAAGGGATGAAAGAATAAAAATGTGACAGATGTTATTTGCGTTCTTTGATGGATTACTGGGAGACATTTGGATATTGTGCTTTAAATGCACTATAAAAAGTTCCACAGAAGCAGAATAAAACAATTCAGACAACCTAGGACTTCTTTAAACAGAATTCCTCAATTTCAAATTGTCTTAAATACTCTTGCAGTATGTTTAGTATATGTATCTTTAATTTTACTTTAAATTTCTAACCTTGTAAAAGCTGAAGTTGGTGGGCTGATATTAGTTAGTGGTATATTTTCTAAAAGTACAGTGCTTTCAGAAGTCCTGCATCATTTTATGTGTCCTGAAACTTTTAAATTTAGGAAAAAGTGACATTTTGTATGAAAATTGGATGCTGAAATGCATTTTTTTACTATCCAATATTCTTCTTGTTAAAGAAATTCCAAAATACAATAACGAAGCTGTAAAAATAGGCATAATTTAAGTAGCTATCTCCACAGAAGATAAAATAACTCTTCATAATTCACAGAACAGCCAAAACAGTAGTAAAAATCAAGATTGCCACAATTTTTTGATAAGGCAAAGTTCATGGAATCATCAAAAGATTTGGGTAGGAAGGGAACTTTAAAGATCACTAAGTCCAACCTCCCTGCCATGGGCAGAAACATCTTTCGAAGGTCAGGTTGCTCAAAGTTCTTGTCTTTCATTATTTGAAATGCAGAAAAATCCTAATTTTTTATTTGTTTTTTTAAGTAGGAAAAAGAAAAACATTTGGAAAACCCTCTTATCACATCTAGTTACAAATATTCCATGAATTGAAAGTGATACTTCCAGACTACTCCACAGATACATGATTTTTTTTTCAAAAAGGCTATGCAAACATAGTGGTTTCTTAAAGCAGGCAAAATTACTAAAAAATATCATAGCAGATAATTTAACCCACTGTCAAATACTGTGTTATGTATTAAATTCGGTAATGGCTCAACTATTTCTCTGCCTACATAAAATAAAAAATACATTGACACATTTTACACATAGGAGCACTAAAAATATTTATTTTTACTTAGCACTTTGCATAACATACATACTTTATAAATGATGTATGATGTTCACAGTGGTAGTGAGTCCATGGTTAGCCCCACTGATGGGGATAGCAATGAGCTATGTGTTCAAGAAGAAGAGAAACGTCTATGGGCTCTGAAAGAGGGGACAGGCCTCTTGGGTGGACTACAGGAGGGAAGTGAGATTGTGAAGAGAAAAAATCAGAAGGGCTAAGGCTCAACTAGAAATCAGATTGGCAAAGTCTGTGAAAGATAACAAAAAATCTTTCTATAAAGATATAAATAATAAAAGGAGGACTAGGAAGACCATACAGTCCCTATTGGATGCATAAGGAACAACAGTGACAAGGAATGAGGAAAAGGCTGAGGTACTTAATGCCTTCTTTGCCTCATTCTTTAGTTGTAAAGAAAGTCGTTCCGTCTGTGTACTAACCCAGGAGCTACAGGAGCAAAATGAGGCTCTCATGATCCAAGAGGAGGTGGTCAGAGCCTTGCTAGCCCGACTAGACACCTACAAGTCTATGGGGCCGGATGGGATTCATCCAAGGGTATTGAAGGAGCTGGCGGATGTGCTGCCCAAACCCCTTTCCATCATCTTCCAACAGTCCCAGAACACTGGGGAAGTTCCACTGGACTGGAGGCTGGCTGATGTTGTGCCCATCTACAAGAAGGGTCGCAGGGAGGATCCAGGAAACTACAGGCCTGTCAGTCAGACCTCAGTGCTGGGAAAAGTCATGGAACAGGTGATCTTGAGTGCTATCATGAAGCACATGCAAGAGAACCAGATGATCAGGCCCAGTCAACACGGGTTCACAAAAGGCAGGTCTTGCCGAACTAACCTGATCGCCTTCTATGACAAAGTGACTCGGCTGCTGGATGAGGGAAAGGCTGTGGATGTGGTCTTCCTGGACTTCAGTAAAGCCTTTGACACAGTTTCTCACAGCATTCTGCTTTGGAAACTGTCAGCCTCTGGCCTGGACAGGCGCACACTCTCCTGGGTGGAAAACTGGTTGGATGGCCAGGCCCAGAGAGTGGTGGTAAATGGTGTGAAATCCAGCTGGAGGCCAGTGACAAGTGGTTCCCCAGGGCTCAGTGCTGGGTCCAGCCCTGTTCAATGTCTTTATCAATGACCTGGATGAAGGCATTGAGTGCACCCTTAGCAAGTTTGCAGATGACACTAAGCTGGGTGGAAGTGTTGATCTGCTGGAGGGTAGGGAGGCTCTGCAAAGGGATCTGAACAGGCTGGACCACTGGGCTGAGTCCAATGGCATGAGGTTTAACAAGGCCAAATGCCGGGTCCTGCACTTGGGGCACAACAACCCTATGCAGTGCTACAGACTAGGAGTAGTCCGTCTAGAAAGCTGCCTGGAGGAGAGGGACTTGGGGGTGTTGGTTGACAGCCGACTGAATATGAGCCAGCAGTGTGCCCAGGTGGCCAAGAAGGCCAATGGCATCTTGGCTTGTATCAGAAACGGTGTGACCAGCAGGTCCAGGGAGGTTATTCTCCCTCTGTACTCAGCACTGGTGAGACCACTCCTTGAATGCTGTGTTCAGTTCTGGGCCCCTCCCCACAAGAAGGATGTTGAGGCTCTAGAGTGAGTCCAGAGAAGAGCAACGAAGCTGGTGAAGGGGCTGGAGAACAGGCCTTATGAGGAACGGCTGAGGGAGCTGGGGTTGTTTAGCCTTGAGAAGAGGAGGCTGAGGGGAGACCTCATTGCTCTCTATAATTACCTGAAAGGAGGTTGTAGAGAGGAGGATGCTGGCCTCTTCTCCCAAGTGGCAGGGGACAGGACAAGAGGGAATGGCCTCAATCTCCACCAGGGGAGATTTAGGCTGGACATTAGGCAAAAATTCTTCACAGAAAGGGTCATTGGGCACTGGCAGAGGCTGCCCAGGGAGGTGTTTGATTCACCTTTCCTGGAGGTGTTTAAGGCACGGGTGGACGAGGTGCTAACAGGCATGATTTAGTGTTTGATAGGAATGGTTGTACTCGATGATCTGTTGGGTCTCTTCCAACCTGGTTATTCTATGATTCTATGACTTCCACCTATGATGAATATCTCCTCCGATGCAAGAGACTCCCATACCACAACAAGGACTAGCTGAGTAAAAACACAGAAAAACCTCAAAGGTACAATTTACAAGTCCGAATTTAGCTCACGTGCTGCTGTATCTCACTATTTAGGAATACACTGCACAGTAGATTTTTATGTATGGAGGTCAGATATTTATTAAATTCCAGCCAAGCATTAAGAAGCTTAAAAGCTGTTAATGCACAGTGCACTCTTAGCACAGGGAAACATCACGGTTTGTAAGGTCCAGTTAAAAGACAAAGCTGCATATTTTGCAATTTCTGTGGAAATTACATATAACAAAGCACCATCAGTGACAATCCAGCTGCCTTACACTGAACATTGTTAATGATCATAATTATCACTTGAAATACTTCCTTCTCCATACTCTAAAGGATACTTCCAAGTCTTCTATAGATGCAGGCTAAGACTTCTGCTTTGAGACCCTCTAAACTACAAATAACCACCCACAGACAAACTGGTGCCTACCCTGCTAAAAGAGGCCTCATTTTATTAAAAAAAAAGAAGCCTCATTTTGGTGGTCTCATTTGACTGCTACAGCCAAAGCCACTTAGAATAAGCCTTAATGCCTTAAGCTAAAGCTGAATGGCCTGACAGATAACGGCTGAATTTAAAAGACTGAATTTGTACTTTTCATAAATCTGCCACTTTGTCACACTTAAAGTGGGAAGAAAACCAATGTGCACTGCATGTTAGTCTTCTAGACTGCACATACTCCCTGTATCAGCAGGTCAGGGCAAAAATCTGAAACACTGTCCTTTGATGTGATCTAAATAATATCCCATGTAAAGATGCAAGTTCACCTGGGAGAGGACAGAAAAGCCTTTGATTCAATCCCTCACAGGTTGGACAGGGCTCTGAGCAATGTTATCTATTTAAAGATGTTCCCGCTCATTGCAGAAGGGCTTGAACTAAACAACTTTCATAGAATCATAGAATCATAGAATCATAGAATCATAGAATAACCAGGTTGAAAGAGACCCACCGGATCATTCCTATCAAACACTAAACCATGCCTGTTAGCACCTCGTCCACCTGTGCCTTAAACACCTCCAGGGAAGGTGAATCAAACACCTCCCTGGGCAGCCTGTTCCAGGGCCCAATGACCCTTTCTGTGAAGAATTTTTTCCTAATGTCCAGCCTAAATCTCCCCTGGTGGAGCTTGAGGACATTCCCTCTTGTCCTGTCCCCTGTCACTTGGGAGAAGAGGCCAGCACCCTCCTCTCTACAACCTCCTTTCAGGTAGTTATAGAGAGCAATGAGGTCTCCCCTCAGCCTCCTCTTCTCAAGGCTAAACAACCCCAGCTCTCTCAGCCATAAGGATCCCTTACGGATCCCTTCCAACCCACACTATTCTATGATTCTATGAATCTATGATTCTATAATTTCCAGCAGAAAGGACTGCAGCATCACAGTAAATACATCTGGAAGAGAATTCAAGGAGTTTACTACTTTGCTTCTGCCCTAATTCCAGATCAGCTACAACCAAACTACTCCTGACAGATGCTTGCCTAAAACCTTAATGGGTGAAAACTCCTGAGCTTCCCCAAGCAATGCACTTCAGGGTCCAGTGACCCATGTGATAACAAAGTTCTTGCTAATGAGTCAACCAATTCACTCCTTCAAAAAAAAATTGCTTTTTTTTTCCTATCCCCAGTGGAGAAAGTATTGTCTTCTTCCTTACTACAACCTTTGAAACACTGGGGTACCACACTTGAGAACTATCATGTTTCTCCTTGCTCTGCTTTCCTCTGTCATAAGTAAACCAAATTATTTTATGTCTTCTGTGTCTCTGATCGCTCTGGTATCTCCTCCCTACCATAATTGTTCGATGTTTTCACAAGTGCAGTACCCAAAAGAGAACATAGAGAATGAGTAAGATGTGATACAATAACCAAATTATTATCAAAGCCAAGTCGAACACATAACTTAGAGGTTCTATCCTCATTTATACATCCCAGGTCAAGAACTGTATTTGTATTTTCAACAATCTAATGTTACTTGCTGACTTCAGTGTGTCCTCTGCAGTACTGCTGGAACTTTTCCTACAGAACTGTAGCTTTGTCACATATTTTGTACACTGTATTAAAGTACATGATTAGAGATCTTGTTCCTACTAGGCCACATTCTTGTTATTTCTTACCTTTTCTCCAGCACCTTAAGACTATTTTAAGTTCTGATACTGTCCTCCACACTGTTTACAATTCCCCATGCCATCTAAATGTCCAAATAATTAATGAAAACATTTTGCAGGACCAGGACAAGGGCAGACAGCATTTACTATACCTTTCCTGTTAAACAGCCCATAATGACCAAAATATCTGTGACTTCAAAGTAAAAAGTTTGAGTAAAAGTTGGAACTTCTTGAGTTATGCTGCTATTTTTGAGTGAGATGGCATAGAGAAATGGAAATGACTAGGAAGGAGAGTTTAAATAAAGCAACATTTTTTTTTTGTAAGACAATAAGTGCTTTTCAAATCTTAGGGAGACTTTTAAAGCTTGAATAAGATTTTGTTATAAATTATCACTTATTAAAATCTTCAGCTTAAACATTCTTTTCCATCTTAAGGTTATAAGTGGACAATCCACCTAGGCTAAAGAAAACTAAATGTGTTTGAAAGCAAAATATCTCAAATGATTCCAAGATACTCTGAGTTCATAAACACTGAGAATTGTCAAATAATTCGGTAAACTCCTACATTTATAGAATCATAGAAGAAATATACTAGCCAGTAAAGTAAAACATGTGAGATACAACACTTGAAAAATGCAGAAATTTTGCTAGAAATGTCAGTGGTGGAATAGTGTTATTCATCTTCTGTGTGACCCTTGCACATTCAGTGTATTATGAGTATCTCTAATGCCCAGAAACCTGGCCACTGAACCCACATTATGTGAATGGAGAAGTTGTTAAAAAACACAATCATTCCTTCATGTACTTAGTAGTCATTTCAGTTTAAAATTTATATATTTGGTACATGAGCATTGACACACACTCTAAGAACTACGCATTCACAGTATTGTATCAGTATGGTGTTGTTTTAACTATCCAATAAAATTGAAATGTGACTTCAGGGAAGCTGGGAACTTAGTAAGAAGGTTGAGAAGGCATCACTCACAGTTACTCTTCAGATTTAAGAGTCTATTACTTATTTCTTCAGCTTCCTTCTAGTTATACCCTTCCGTTGGACTAAAAATATTTCAAAATATGTGGTTCTTCAACCTTTGGTTTCAGAGCATTTTGACTGACCAACTCTTAGCTTGTAGTTGAGTTTTTAACAGCTCTGAGAGCACACCTCTCATAATAAAGAATGTATGACTCTCCTTAAAACTGAGAAAGGCATCAAGTAAAGAACAGCAAAAAAATTTAAAAAGGAAACTTACCATGAGACAAGTTACTAGAATGACAAAGATGCTGAGAAATATGACAACCGCATAAAATCCTTCTTTGCTCCATAATTTGTCTGCTTCACGCTGGCCTTGCAAAACATTTTTCTTTTTTAAGCAAGAAAACAGAAAGAGGAAGATAAGTTACACGTAGCGTACACAGATTAAATAGCTCTCATCAGGCATTAATCATCCTCCTCAGTGTTGTCATAGTTCACATTCCACGGTACATGACACTCAATTTGAACAGTGCTATTTGCATACCCACCTCAGCTACGCTCCCCACTGGTCCTCTGTGTGTCTATCTGCATACATGTGAACCAGGGGTCACAACAGTACACGAGATAATCTGAGACCTTCTCTGTGTCTGCTGAGATAAACCCCCATCAGGAGTCATGGGCTGGTTGAACGTAAGCAAACAAGACCCACGGTCTTTCGTGGAAACAATCTGGCTCATCGGATAAAAGGGCAGAGCTCCTGCGTGGGCTGTGGGAACCGCTCGCCCTGCCTCTTTCTCCCCATTGCTTATCTCCAGCCCCACCACCCACATGTCAGCTTCAGGACTGTTTACACTTGACACAGGAGTAAAGAGCAGGTGACTTGCTGGTTTACCTTCATGAGCTGGGGAGTCCTGACATTGTATCCTGACACTGTCATCTTTAGGTAATACACACACATACATGTGCATATGCAAAAAAAATCTGATTATGCTGAATGTAATCTCATTATTAATCTATCTATAATTCTGATTATGCTTTAAGTAATCTCATTAACTTTGGGTTCCTGCTGACAGTACATTTCTAGAACAGCTGTGCACACTAAAATTTCCAGAACTCATGGGGAACTTCTGGGGAGTACAATATAATAATAATAATAGCTTTTTTTTTTGGCTTTATTGCAGTGTACAGAGTTGGTTGGGCTATTAAATTAGCAAAACTTCAGTATGTTTCCAAACAGAGGTTTAGTTGTAGAAACAGGGTACATATACCTTCAGTCTAACTGCAATAGAATGAAGTATATCATTTCATGTTTACATGACAGCAGTTCAGTGGACATTGCTATCCCAATTTTCAGCTACTTGCTTTTCTTTCCTTAAGTGCTTTTCTTCAGTACAATTCTTAGAATGAGTTAAAATTACTTTCTTAAATTCTGGTTACCACTATAAATACTTAAGGTCTTGGTGTTTCCCTTTCACTGAAATTCCCCAATGGCTTTAATTAAACTTCTTGTTTAACTCGTGAGTTGTCTTTCCATCTCAAGGTGGCATTTTTTTCCTCTCCAGAGACATTATGTAAGAGGTCTCAGAGTTTTCCATGGAGGAAAGAGTTGCTCCATTTAAAGATGAGTGCCTGCTCACTGGACCTGTGTTACCGCAGGGATCTTCTAGCACTGTAGTTACTTCAAAGTCATCTTTGCTACTGATTAGACTGTTTTTTCCAAAAGTTAATATGCCAAGCAAACTCCTTTTGTTCATCAGCCTTCCAAACATAGTAAGTTCTGAAAAACTGAATTAATGTGGAAAGGCTTGTTTAGAAGGAGGAGAGCATGGCCTGGGGAAGACAGGACAAGCTGAAAGAAACATGCTGCGTGTTGGATCCAAATACAGTTTTCATAGTTCTTTCATCACAGGTTTGTTCCCTGGTTGGTTTGAAAAGGGAAAAGGCAATGTAGATTCAAGACAATGCAGTCACAAGGCAACTCACGGATCATACTGCCATGAAACGCAAACATTTAGAGAAGTTTTTGGCTGTATTTGGTTAATTTACAGGGACTTTTTTTTTGCTAAAAAAGAATGTGTGGGTACCACCAAAAGTTGGCTGCTTTAGAACTGAAAGCATGAATAAGAGTTTTCTTTGGAAATCATAAACCTAGAGACCAGAGTGGAAATCCTTTATACTCTCCTGCTAAATTAAAGAAACAGGCCTTGTAAAATTAGTGTGTTTGTGTGTGTGTAATCACACAAAGTTTCATGATCTGGGCCTAAATGTGCTGCAGGTAGCAGCATGTTAACAAGATTTCTTAAGTGTCAGACATCTGTTTAGTGAGCACAAGAGCTTTTGAAGATGAGCTAGAAACCTTGCCAAATACTTCGCAAAAATGGTTCCTAGACATATCCATAAAGCGTTGCCACTCTAATGGGGCACTCTCCATGCAATCTGCTACCTCAGCACAGCAAGGTTTTTCTGCCATGCTCACAGCACAGGACTCGGGTCCCATTACTGGCTCAGAGCCCAGAAGTGCAGCTGCTCCACACTCGGGACTGCTCCTGTTAAGCTCCATGGGAATCCCACAGCAACAGTAGCAGCTATCAACCACAAACCATTTGACCCTTGGTAAGTTACCTAATGGCTTTCCTGTGTTTCACATTTCTAGGGAGGAAATCTAGCTAAAAAGCAGGAGTTGAGGGAGAACTGGCCATACTCACCTTTTGTAAGTGAGTAAATGGGGGTTTTGTACCTCTTCACTGAAAGGACAAATACACTAAAATGTAAATAAAGAGCTAAAATGACTTTTTGACTCAATGGTTTAGAGACTATAATTAACTCTAATTCATTAGAGTTACAAAACTTTTAAAAGATTTTACAATAGACTTCATCTAGAGAATTGAATCTAGGAGAATTAATCTCTGTCTAATGGTACCTGTGGTCAGGATACATTATTCCCTGATTTGTCTTTCTAAAAATAAACTTAAAAGAATATTAAAAAATGCTGTAAAAAGGGTAAAAAATGGTATGCCTCAGCTTTAACAGGTCTAACACACTATTTTGAAACACTGAAGAAGTATCCTTACTAACCAAGGAAATCTGTCCCCTATATCTAACTGAGGAGTATGCATGACAGCAGAATCATTACTTAAGCTGCTCCCTAATGACAAAAGAGGCTGCAATCTACAGTAACTCAGTCATTTCATGCCCACAGCAAGTAATTGCTTTCTGAAATGTCAGTGCTGTTCATTCAGAACTTTGTTCCTTGTTCAGGGAGAACTGATAAGAGATGGCAACTGCCATGCTCACTACAAATTGTTGATGTCCAGGAAACAGAAACTCACAGGCTGAACAAATGCTAAGGAAAAAAATCAAAAAAGAGAGAACTTCTCTTTGATGATCACAGGCAATGAGCTCCCCACATGGAGATGTGTAGTGTCTCAGCTGACAGATGTTACTCCACATCTCTGTCATTCAGTTGGGTGCCTTTTCCACAAAGACTTCTGGATAGTTTTTGAGGGGTGGGAATGTGCCACTGCCATCACAGGGCAGGAGGATAAATTCAAGCTAAGCTGCCAAAAGCCACAGCTGATAAAGATGGGGGGAACACTGGAGCAGGTGGACTGGTAGAGGAGTTCCAGTAGCTCAGCCAATATCAGGTCTCAGAGCAAATCTGACTACAGAGAGCGGGGCTCATCATCCTGTATATCGTCCCACAGTGTTTGACTGCAGTCTCCAAGAAGTCTCCACAATCAGGTGAGTCATTCAGGCAGAATTATCCAGTTTAAATTTAACATAACTGAAGTTAGGAAAAAATCTGTGACTGAAATATCCTGCTAAGGTATCAGGAGTTGCCAGGAAAGGTAAGTCTTGACTGGAAGATACGCGAATTTGCAGTTTGTGTCAGTTAACCCCAATTAGTTTCTTGGGCTGAAACACTAATGAAAGCACGACAAGCTGTAGTTCTGAGCTCAGAGGAAAGCTTACAGGGAGCTGAGAATCAAACAAGACCAAAAAGGGTTCATTGAAGTTCATAATCAGTTGCTTTGCTTTTTCTTCTATTTTAACTATGTTAGCTAAGTCAGTTAGGAATGTCTGCCAAGAAATCACTTCCACTTCCAGTGAAAACATGCAGGAACATGGGTGACCTCTCAGACTTCCAGACCACTGGATAACAGCCACCTAGCATCTCCTATGACAAAGAATCCCCAAAGACTCTACCTTATATGTGTGTGCAATAAAGTGTTGTGATTTCATGTCAGAGTGGGCAGGCTTGTAGGGCTCCTGTCCCTGTTGCGGTGCTCTGCTTGCAGAGCTCTAATGCTACATCTGCCTTGCGTGACCACAGGAGCACGTCCCTGTGCTCTGTTTTGTGCCTGGATGCCTCTGCCAGTGTAGGCTGTTGTAATTTCTAAGCTATTGGTTTTGATCACTTGTCCTTACAATGACTTACAGTTTCTGTATGCTTTAAGTGCATGATTAGTTCCTTTGATTTCTTCTCTAAGAAATTAATATTGTGCACTTGAAAGGCAACTCACAAGGAGGCTGTAATGGTACATTTTGGGATTGCATAATTTTGGCATGAACTCTGTAAAATTCTCCTCTAGTGCCACAACTACCAGCTGGCAGTTAGCTTATCTCTCAAAACACAGTGACCCTTACTTTACTCACTGTAACCTCAGTTATTTTTGTCATTCAAAACCAATTCAAGTTCTGTTGTGCTCTGCTAAGTCCTGAAAGCCCATAGTATTTCTTTTTTACTCTGAGCACAATTTAACATTAGGATGACATTAGGATGCCAGGATTCCTACACCATAATAGAATGAATTGCCTGAATCATTGTGCTTAGTCCCATCAACAAGCAACAATTCAGTAATTTGTTCTGGGGAGGTCTGCTCCTGGCCCTGTTTCACACCATGGAGAAGAAAATGATCCTAATTCGCACTTCAGACACAAACTGTAGACTGTAATAAAAGAGCAAATAGCTACAATAGGCCTTTGAAAGAGAAAGGACATATGGAAGGTCTAGCCATTTCCTTGGATCCCTGAAAGGGCAATGACTCCGTAAAATTAAATTTTCACATTCCCGCAGGTACACAATCCATTCTGCAATAGGCAGTCAAAGACTCTAGTGGTTCCTACAGCAAAAGCAAAAAGGGAATCTGCTCTTTCAGCTACTGCAGAATAGGAAACTAGGATATGAATTTTGAGTCAGCTGGTTCAACTGAAAATAGACTAATCGGTGATTAATGCATCAGCAGATGTGAACTGTCAAATTATTACTGGAATGAATGGAAATGTAGTTCTAGTCACCTACATCCACTGAGAATTTTGCTGCTTATGGTAGTGCATGGGTTGAAAGTTTTCTGCTGAAACATTAAGCAGAGAGCTTCAGTTTTCCACTTGGGTTTTCCAGCATCATAATGGTAAAGTTTCTTAGAACAGGGTAATCTCCTGCACCATTAACCCTCTCAGCTGGGCATCTAGCTTAAGCTAAACCTTGTTAGAAAGAGTAAACTAAGCAATCTCAGGAGAGGTGTCTCAGAGACAGGATGAACTGCCTGCTGAACCTATCTCCTTTTGCTTATTGTAGAGAGAGACAGCAGACTTTCAAGCTTTAGGCAGCTCATACTGAAATAGGCAGCTAAAAAACAAGATAAATTCCAACCCTAACATCTCTGTGTCAGCCACCCCCCTTAAAAGATGCAGATGTTTCCTTTCTGCACAGGTACGCTTACAGTGTACATGCAATACTGTTTGTGAAGCATTCAGAATTTTTGGTTGGAAGAGTACAAATTATTAGTTCAATTAAGTTTTATAGCTCAGGAATATGCACACGCAATGGGTAAAATAATGTGGAAAAGCTCTGTAAATCTTTATATATCTTCCTTGAAAGGTTTGCCTGTTTTGATTTTCTTTGCTGTTACTTCGTTTGGCACAACTTGTTCATAGAGCAAGTTGAGAGAAGAGTAAATAACTGGTTAGTGGTTAAACACGTAAAGATTATATTTTGTTGCCTTTTAGCTGCTGTTTTCTGTGAAGTCTTACACATATAAGCAATTTATTGAGATACAATAGGAATACCTACTAGCATAAAGCTGCATGATTTCTGTTAGAATCAGGACCTTCACTGTATAATCTGCTAGCAACTCAAATATTAAAATAATCTCTCATTTCTCCAACAGTATTAGAAGGAGTTATGAGTCTGCAAAACTTTCATTCTAATACTACTTTTCTAAATTATTCCATCTGGTTGTCCATTTTTTTCCCCCTGGAGAAAAAATGCAAATATCTGAGCATTCCAGATTATTGAAATGTATCTAACCCAAGATGAGATCTTGAGCTCAGCACTGTGTTTTTATTCCAGCATCTCTTCATAGCTTGATGACATTTCTCCATTCATCTATTATTCATAGACGTTTTTGTCCTGTGTCTACCTGAAGTGTTATTTGTAACTGAAGTACTTGGAACAGATAATTGCATCTATCACAACCCTAAGACTCATGTTTCAGTAACAAAGGAAACTCTGACCTAAAGGAAGCTTAGCTCAGGTTACTGATGGGTTATAAAAAGACCTGATTTGACATTTGGCCAGCACTACTCTCCTTTGTTTTGTGTTAGAACAGCTAAAACCTGAGAATCTGCTCATTTGCATAGTGGCAGGCTGCTATAGTAAAGCATATGAAATTACATTAAACCGGCCTTGATTTTATACTGCAATTTGTTGTTTTTTTTTTTACCAAAGATAGATTCTTGAACAGAGTTAAAATACTTAAAATGAGCAAAAGCTTTTCTAATCAGTCTAAATACCAGTGAATGCATCAGGCAATAACAACTCAGCGATGGCTCAAACGTAAGTTAAGGTGTAAAAATATTAGGAACTCTTTACCAAAAAGGATTATATTTCCAAAACAGTGGACATAAATGGCTCCTTTGTCAAAATGGGAGCTTATGTGGAAAATCCCAGTTCTTGACAAAATGTTTGAAGTTATTTGGAGCTCACGCTAAATTATGAGATCTTTATATGAAGGTGAAGGCTTCTAGAACACTAAATATAATGCAGTGTGATGTGACCATGTCCGTGAGCGTAATAATTTCCTTTCTTAAAGGCCTTCATTTTTTTTTATTTGCTATGCATAACTCAAGTGGTCAGCCAAAATTATTAAAGATGTCTGTCTCATTGGTAGCATTTAGGACACTGGAGATGATTGTGCAGTCTCTGTCTTGAAATAGATTTTTTTTTCAAAAAGTGGATATAATCATAAAATTAATAGCTGCAAGTATTATTTTTGTCCTCCTTTTGGAGCAGGTAAACAAAAGAAATCTCTCACTTCTGAGAACAGAAAGAAGCATGGGTGCAATATATGAACTCAGTTTTTCAAAATCACATTAGTCACAAGTTACATGGATAGTAATGCTCACACCTGATACCTGCATTTCATTTTTGTCTCTACTGAAATTGTTATACATGCTGAGCCATAAGAATAGACCAAAAGTGCTAGGACCCACTTCCTTTAAGGCAATTGATACACACTTAGGATCTAAACTCTGATTTCAATGGTAAACTATCTCTGTAAGGAGCTCATGGATATTAATGCTTAAATAGCCTAATGAAGCACTATTAAAGTAATTTAACAGGGTTAACTGTATAACTGCCTTACAGCAGTAATGCCATCTTAGCTTATACATTTCCTGCTTCATGCTTAAGAACCTCATCCTGAAAACTACCAGGGATGTAATAACTGCCTAATCTGTAACAAACTACAGACAATGAAATTAACAACCAACCTCAGGGGAGACCTCTGTTATTCCGAACTGGGATAGACTCTGATGCAAAATGTTGATATTAAGGGAACGCAGGACTTCTTCAGACGGGAGTGCCTCGGAAATTCCTGGCTTTCTGTTCAGTGGGGACACAAACAGTTCCACACAGTTCTTCTGCCCCTAGGAAAATAATAAAAAAAAACGCAGAATCATAGGAAGGGTATGAGATTGAATAATCTCTGCTGTTTATAGATTGTAACTATAATTCCAATAACAAAAGCGTGTAGTACAAAGGCTGCAACCTGCTCTGTGAGGACAGTTTACCTAGTTCCTGACTCCATAAATACCAGCTGACTGTGCAAGAAAGTGCAAATACCATACATGGGTGTGCCTACTTTGTCTCATTCACTATTGGCAAAGTGCCCTCTTCCTGAGTCTATAATCATCAAACAAGGCAGGTCAATGTAACACGGTGAGGGGAGGAGCCATCTGATGGGGTCAAGGGCAAAGTGTCAGCAAGGATTTTAGGAGATAGTTCATGTGATCTGAGCTGAAATGCAGACCTGTTTTAGAAGGTGGTCCTTAAACGGGAATGCTTAGTATAATATCTTTACCAATGATCTGGACGAAGGCATCAAGTCCACACTCAGTAAGCTTGCAGATGACATCAAGCTGTGCAGGAGTGCTGATCTGCTTGAGAGAAGGAAGGCTCTACAGAGGGATTCGGACAGGCTGCACCTGTGGACTGTTGCCAATTGTATAAGGTTTGACAAGGCTAAGTGTCAGGTCCTGTGGCTGATAGGTGCTACACATGAGTCAGCGGTGGGCCCAGGTGGCCAAGAAGACCAACAGCACCCTGGCTTGTATCAAAAATTGTGTGGCTAGCAGGACTAGGGAAGTGATCATCCCACTGTATTTGCCACTGGTGAGGCTGCAACTCAAACACTGTGGTCAGTTTTGGGCTCCTCACTACAAGAAATACCTTGAGCAGAGCTGTATCAAAATGGCAAGAGGGTTTGGAGCACAAGTCTTATGAGGAACAGCTGAGGGAACTGGGTCTGCTTAGTCTGGAGAAAAGGAGGCTGAGGGGATACCTTATCACTCTCTGCAACTACCTCAAAGGACATTGTAGTGACGAGTGCTGGTCCCTTTTTGCCAAGTAAAGAGAAATGGGAGAAGATGAAACAACCTCAAATTGCACCAGGGAAGGTTTAGACTGGATATTAGAAGAAATTTCTTCACTGAAAGGGTTATAAAGCGTTGAAACAGTCTGCCTAGGGAAGTGGTTGAGTCATCATCCCTGGAGATATTAAAAGACGTGAAGATATGACGCTTAGGGACACGGTTTAGTGGTGGCTTGGCAGTTTTAGGTTAATGATTGCACTCAATGATCTTAAGGGTTCTTTCCAACCTAAACGATTCTATGATTCTATAAAGATGTAGTATTTTGGCACTGCTTTCTAATCCTGTGTCAACACATTGCAGACAAGTACCGCAATGAAGTATGAAGTCTTTTTAGTCAACTACAGTGCAACTCCTTAAAATGGTACAACAAAATGAAACAACAAAAATTTTTGTTTACATTTAATAGGCAAGCTGAGAATACCTACTCTCCCCTCTATTAATTACTATCCTGGTGTTTTGATGCAGCCCTGGTAGCCCAAGGGGTGCTGTATTAGAGATGTCAATGATGCTTACTGTGTTGCAAAGGAACAAAGGGAGAGACTTTCAGAGGGTCCTTCTGGTTGTGATGACCTAGAATAGCACCTAAGACCAGCACTCCAGACAGTGTTGATGTCCAAACAACCCAGGGAATCCAGGTTCCCAGGGCTATCGCCAACTTAGTCCAGGCTGTGATGTAGAGTCCAGACCTGGGGGGTTCCATATATGCAAGGTAAGCATGGAGCTACTGCTTGCATTGCTACCTGCACAGGCAAGAACCTTACCCATCTGCTTACTTGCTATTTAACATTTTGGGATGGGAGAGATCAGTTCAAGCAGGGATAAACCTGATTTCCCCTGCTTCATTCCCCTTACCTTGAATGTGTATCATTATCTTTACTGAAGTGAAGAAGAAGACATCTTTTGCTGTTCTTAAAATATTTTTTCGTTAGCATTCATATGTAGAGCTGCACAGAAAGCAACTCTTTCAAACACATTTACCCTAAATCTGCTCTATGTCCTCTCATGTGTGCTGCTGGTTGATCTGGTTGGCATTAGCTACTGGTGGGAACAGACATTTTTTAGTGAGACTGTTCAGATCAGCAGGGTTATGAGGAGTCTGAAAGTGACCTACAGGTCTGGACTGTCAGTGCAAGGCAGAGACCTGTCAAGCTCAAGAAGCTGATTTCAATCTGTGGTCCTACTAGGTCTCTGATGTGGGCAGGTGGCTGTTTCTGGATGCAGGCACAAGGAAGGGCTTGGTGGGGACACAGCATTCCCAGTGTTTCGTGCCTCCTCTCTTTATGAGGTCCTCTGCCTGTTAAAAGGCCTTTATGGGAGGAGGATTTACTGGAAAGGTTAAGAAGACACTGGAAATGCCCAGTTAATATTTCCTGGCACATTATGTATTATTACATATAAAAGGCTAGCAGGCCCTTTGCTCTCCATGTGCCCAATCTCATCGTGGCTGCTCTGATCCACTTACCCCACTTTAGTCATCTAAACTCCCTCTGAAGTCAGTAGAGAGACTGGCATCTCTAGAGAAAGATTTGATCCATCTTAAAATAATTGGGTTCTCAATGCTTCTCCTCCTCCAGTTAGCCTTCTCTACATTGCTTTTACAGAGAGCCTAGATTAGTAGCTTAGACTAGGCTGAAGTGAGGCGAGATGAGTTTTGATGTGCCCTGCTTGCTTGCCAGTACTCTACACGAGAGGAACTGTCTCAGGTTAGAAGGATGCAAAATAGAAATAATGTCTCCTAAGATGTATTTTTCTTCCTTGTGAATTTTAACTTTGTGTGATTTTTAGGGAAAACAGGGCAAAAGTTTGATTTCTTCTTATATCATTAAAATATTAACTTATAGCAGACTTCTACAGATGTTGAGAAGGCTAATTAATTAATAGCACTTACTGCATTCTGAGCTATATTCAAGTACAAAATGACATTATCTTTTCCCTTAGATCACAAATGAGAGGAGAAAGGGAAAACCTATGGAGTCAGTAGGAAAATAAACAACATATTTCTTCTACTTAGTTACATAATTTCCACATAGCATAGTAAGAAAGCTGCTAGGTGACTTATTATGTTGAAATGCACATCCTAAGCTCTGGAACATTTCTCATTTAATCAAGCTTTTCTTCAAATATGTCTTCCCACCTTTCATTCTGGTTAATGCAGGGGACAAAAGGAAACTTAGAATCACTTGTCATGAATGAGTGACATCCATGGTGAACGTGAAAAGGGATGCGTTGCATTCCTATTGATCTTTTATGCTGTACTTCTTGTGTCATCCTTTCTCACAGAGACATCATTTGAAGGAGTTTTATAATCTTTTTTGATGTATACAATCCTATCAAGCTATCAAGGCAGGAAATACTTTCATGCTGAATCTGTCAGTTTTCTCCCCTAATACTCAACTTGCATGTACAATAAAATAACTTTTCTTCCCTCTGCAGTGTGAATGTGCACACACATGGTGCTGAGGTTTTTTTCTTCACGGCAAAACTGTCATAAGAAGACAAATGTTAAGAATGCGTACTCTTAACTATATAGAGAAAACAATATAATGACATTTCCTTCTAAAATGCCTTTGTTGCTGGAAGAAAAATTGTCATCAGCTTTTGCAAATGTGATACCTTAGTCTGCAGGATCATTTCAGAGCACAGATCATTATAGCTGAATAGCAAAACATGAATATTAATATAGTGAGAAGACATTTAATTTACTAATGGAAAGTCTGAGGGTAAAGTGTGAAGATGCCTTTGAAAGGCAAACTCGTGTTTTTTTTAGCTATATTCAACCTCTGAGAAACAAAACATGAATAGGTTTTCTTAATCAATGTGATGTGGAACTGCACTGGAATGACAACTAAAGGATAAGCAATCTGCTTATGAATTGATACAAAAGAGATTTATCTGACTTAATTTTTCTCTGCACTGTAACTGGAATGGATTCCTTTCAAAAGAAAATTCAAATAATTTTGTAACTGAGATTAGTTTTTCTGTAGTGCAGTTAAAAAATACTGGAAAAAAGTATTTTTCTGTCCTATTTTATTGCACTTTTCCATAGTAACAGGAAAATAAATTTAAGAGAATTCAAAATAACCAGGTAGATTTCATTATACACAGACCTTTAGTACTTACAATGAGTCTGTTGATATGAACTTGCTGAGGTAACAGTCCCAGTGCTGCTGCCACTCCTTGGCGAAATATCCGAAGCAATGTAATATTCAGCTTGTTTACATCCATTTGCAGTGTCTGCAAAAAAAAAAAAAAAAAAAGTCAGATAACTTGTTCAATACATTCAGTTCCTAAGATGACTGATCTCTGGGACTCTTCACTAATTTTTTTTTCCACAGAATGATAATCTGTGCAAAGTACTTGCATCACAATAAAGAATAAGTCAACAGGAAAATTTAAGCATTGTAGATGCTGCTCATTAATAAAGTACCATTTTTCCTTGACTACCTTCAAAATAAGTCCCAGAGTTTTTTGACTAAATTCCTTGGACAAGTCACAATACTCAAGATAACACAATTACTATATTAAAAAAGAAAGTCAAGCATTAAACATCAATTCACTTTTAATGAAAGATGTTGGATTTACACAATGAAGATTTGCACTAAATATTATCTTAGCTTTTTTCCCTGCAGGTGAAGAATGAGTCAGACATAGTAGAATTACACAATTTTAATTTTGATTAGTGGTTTCTAAGATCAAGAAGGAAACTTCTGGATATATGCCACATGTTTGAATTTCCTAAAACTTCCTCATGTGAGTCAGAGAATGCTCTAGCTTTCAGCAGAGACCAGCTATATCACTGAAGCATTTTCTTTCTGTGTGCTAGAATCATAGTTAAATTTAAATACTTCCTCCAGTTCAAATCCTTCCTAGGAAGTCAGTGGAATTTTAGCCAGGAAAAAATTAAAATCTTCCATTTCCAAGAAGACTCAGATATGGAGTCTTCATGTGATGCCTGATGGCCAATACTTCCATGTGGTGTGCTGAGGTACCATTCGTCACTTCCACACACCCTTTGCAGACAGTATGCAGCAGAGAAGGGAGGGAAGACGAGTACGTGAGACAGTCCCAGAAAGCTTCTAGTGTTTCTGGCAGCCTCTGATTTAGGTGGTTAGTAAGTTCTAACTGAGTCAGTTGCTTTGAGCTGAAAAATATTTTTTATTTTAAACTTTCTGCTTAAAGCCATAGACTAGCTTGCTGTTCTGAGGATCCTGGGAAGTATTCTTCCTTCCTAACCAGAGCTGTATAAAGAGAATAAATATCCATGGATCAGACATCACATATGTGATGTGAATATGGTTATAGTCTAGAAAGGAAGGCTACTTTTTTCTAAAAAAAAAGAGTATCGCACACTTTGAGTGTTGTTTTTATTTAAAAGTATTTGCTAGTTATGATGTAAAAGCAGAAAATCTTTGCTTCCCTTTTCCACTCAGTTTGATTTTTTCATCAGTACTGTTTTTAATTTTTTTCCACTATCTCTCATTGCTTTACTCTAATGGGATTGTCAAGTCTTGATGCATTAGCTGAGATCTGATCTTAACACATAGTAGAGCTTCAATCCAGCTGGAAGCATGATAGGTTTCTGCAATTTAAATTACCATTTCTACCCTGGCATTTTCAAAATATAAAACCTTCTCCTTGCTCCTTCTTGAATTAGGCAGACATCTTGAGTCTGTTCTAGCTCTAGCTTTGCCATTGAAATAGAGAAATGTCTTGGTTGGGGAGACAGGGGCATCTAACAGATCTGAGCATCATTTATTCTGTTCCTGACTAGATCGCTCCTAGCATGGTACACTTGAGCAATGGAACAATTAAGAACTGATTTGGAGCTGTGAAGCCGTCACTACGCTGAAAGCTTGCAGACTGCTCTGAGGATCTTGTGTAAATGAGTAAAGGAATCGTGGCAAAATAGGAAGGCTGTTGTGAGGGTCTCTAGAGATCCATCAGGATGGCATAAAGAGCGTGAAACTGCTTGTCTAAGCCAGTGACCCTGAGTAATGGGGATAATGTTAACTGTTGTTACTGAGCAAAATTAGCAGGCATAAAATCAAATACATTCACTTAAACAAACTTGAGCAGGGGATCAGATCACATTAAATGTTAAATAGAGTGTTAAGAGCTCACTGATAAAGACACGGAAATTAAACAGCAAGAAAAATATCCAGCTTCAGATGAAACAGAAGATCTTAAAGAGTCTTTAAGGATGTAATAAATTCTCTTGGATTTATTACGCTGGGATTGTGATTCATCATACCCAGGAACAATAAAATGTGATGGGATTCCATTGTTTTTGGGGGAGTCACATTTCCTTCTACTGGGTCTGAATTTGGTCCACTGTGTCCTGTAACAGTTATAAAAGACTGCACAGTGTGTGTGTGTCTGTAACTGTCCTTGCTGGTTCTGGAGGAAGCCTGAGGACTACAGCACTCTCATCTGTCAGTCTGGCGTCAGCTTCTTGGAAAGCTCATCTGGCCTTGCAGCTGGATGAAGTTTCCTTTTAGGAAACTTCCTAAGTGATTGGAAAGAAGTTTGTCCTTAAGCGTCATCTCAGATTGCTTCTTATGCAGCGATAAAGATTTTTTTGTGTGTGTGACTATTGATAAAAAAAAAACAAATCCAAGAAATATCTAAGGAAGGAAAAGTTCACGTTTTTTATAAGAACTTTGCCTGGCTGTCCACTGAAAGGATTTGCTTTTCAGTTGCTGGTGTTACTGTGAGGCTTAGTTCCTTGGTAATTATAATAAAAATTAAGTAAGGGCTACACGGGCCACCTTTTTGCTACATTAGGCATTTGCTTCTTCCTGAGAAGAGATGGGAGCAATCCAGAATCTGCCACTTCAGGAATGGGATTTCTAACTCAAACAGTGAAAGATAATGTATGTAAATACTCAATGGGACTTGAGAGAATCTGCTTTAGTAGCATATCACAAATGTGCTCTGTGCTCTCTATTACCTCCTTGTTTGTATTGGATTTGTAAAAGTATGAAGCAGGAGTAGACAAGACCAGAGACACAAAGTTCAGTATCCTGTGGCCAACTCTGGAGACTCATGGAAAATGACAGGAACAAGGCAAGATTTTACCCCTTTTCCTGTGTTCCTTTTGATAAGGTCCAGGCTAATTTATGACTACTCAGCACTAAAAGGCAATGGGTCTCCTCAATTACCTGAATGTTATCCTGCAATGACCCATACTGACACTATCAAGATCTAGGATGAAGGCAACATTTGAGGGCATTATGTTCTCAACTCGGGTATGTGCCCTCCTGAAGGTCACTGAAATTTAAGTCTGACCTGAGAGTCTGGTACAAAGATGCCTTTCTGCATTATGTTAATTATGACAATTTTTGTTGAGAAAAGTTAGAGAAATTAAAAACAAAAGAAAAAGATAGAAGGAAGATAGAGAAGAGAAAGAAAAAATAAAGCCCTAACTATTCCTATCAGTAGAAAATTGCTAAAACAGTATTAAAATTTTAATATTTTAATATTATCATGCCATTCTGATGGCATTTGTAAATCCTGTGTTGAGTATAGTACATAAAGATAAGTGATTAGGATAGACCAATGATAACGGATGAACTAAACATGCAACAATGTCTGTATGTTAGACAAACAGTATAAACTGTCATTAAGATAATTATTCCTATAATAGAAACTTGTCCAGCCATTTACAGGTTATAATTACACAGACAAAGTCATTATGAATTCTAACGCCACCTGCAATAAAATGCGAAATTAAGCCCTGTAAAGTAAATCCAGAGGAATAAATAAAACAAAGTGCTAGCATAGATACACAAATTATGTCTTACTGTGTTCTTCTAGCTGCTCCTTTTGCTTTGGGGAAGAAAAGGCTGAAGCATCGCAGTTAGACAGCATTAATCATTTACCCTTTGCTCATCTGCACTGTTGATCATGGATTGCAACCTTCTCCCAAAGGAGTTTACAATTTTGAATCCCCTACTGCTCTTGGCAATAGCAACTTCTTGAGCCTCGAGGCAAACACCCTTGAGGACTCATTTACCTAAGCAATTACCCATCTGGATATTGCAACTGTAGAGAGAGTTTCTAGGCTTATGTGATCCAAGCAAAACAGGTAGTTTGAAGGGAAGGAGTTTTCTGCTTTTAGTGGAAAACTTGAGAAGACAGAGTTCTAGAAAAGGAAATACAGCACAGAAAACCACAGAAGACCATTCACAACTGAGATTCTACCAGGGCTTTTTGATAAATGTTTTCATCTTAAAGACAAAAAAGCCCCAACATGAAAGGGATGAATGTATAGCACAGTTTCCAAAATAATATTTTTAGAATATTACAATAAATTATAATATGCCAAGTCCTGCTTCTCAAGAAAAAATCATAGATGCCTCCCTTTCTTATCTTTTCCTTATCCTCAGTGATACCCTTTCTGCAATAAGCCTTAAAAATACCATTCCTTTTCTATACATTTATTACTCCCCTCTAAAGTTCTCCTGACCCTACCACCACAGGTATTTTCTAAAACCTCCAGCTAACCTGAATATACAGGAAGAAAAACAGTCAAGGATGAAGAAGGTTAAAGGCTAAAGGATAAGCCTTTCCAATACTTTCATTAACAAAGTTTAAAATTGAATCAGCAAATTATACATACTAGCAATTTTACATACTTAAGGACTATAGGGTAGTAAGGGTAGTAAGGGTAGTATAGGGTAGTAAGTTCTACTTTTTGCTAAAATCAAGAAAAGCAACTCTAAAATAAAAAATATGATAATCACTCCTATTTACTTAGGCCAAACAAAAGAGAAAGCTCAGAAAAGAGCTGTTCTACCACCTGTACTTCACTTACTTATATCTGTTTTATGAAAGTCACCAGAAATGCTATGAAATCTCTTTTGCACTAAAGGTGGACTATGGCTGTGCTGCAAGTCCCACCATCTACGCACCCTGCTCTGCTGCCTGCACAGTGACAGTGTCTACAGCTAATTAGTATCTCCTTGTTTCATCTTGTCACCCTCATTAGACAGACCCATAATTACAACCAAAGCAGGATGCATTTATCAGGAGCGAAGGTGAAAGTGTTGCAGCTGTATTTGTACAGTTTGGGTACTACAAAAAATATGGCAACAAATTGGGAGAATACCTGCGCTTTCTTTTTTCTTCCCCTAAATATGTTAGATTTGCATTCCTTTTGCCACCCAATGATTTGAGATAGCAGCTACACTGGGCATCAGGTTAGCCCCTTCAGCTGGCTCAGGTGCCTAATACACATCCACAGAAGATCAGAGCTTTCATAATATTATGCACGTCATGTGTTAAGCAAGTTTAGTGTCTCATATAGTCCACAAATCACACAGAAGCCAGCATGGCTTCAGCCAGCATTATGCAACTAGAACAAAGCATTTTGTCATGAGAAGTGCCACTCCCAAAGTACTTTGCCCTAAACCAAACTGGTATTTGAGGTGGCATTCCCTCCTCTGCTGATTACCTCTGCTTCTACAATGTTATTTTCTCCAAGACAACAAACCTGCCCTTTTATGAGTTTCACATTAAACTTTGAATTATGCCTGTAAACTAAGATAAAATTCTCCTGAGTATAAAATCAATTATTCTTGGTGATTAATTAAACAAGCGTCATGTTTCTGTGTAGTAGCAGTTGTCTGCGGTGACCTACTCAAACTTTCATATATAATATATTTCTGCTAAAACACAATATAGCTAGAAATATGAATCTTGGGACATTTAAATACTTCCAAGGTCAGAGGGCAATAAATGAATAATTGTGAGAAGGAGGCCTGGCTGTTCTACAAAAAATCACCTAAAATAGCAGGAAAATTACAGACCTGCGTTTGAGTTTACAAGAACTAGTGAAAAGCATTGATAAATGCTCTTGATCCAGAACATGCTTCTGTTGAAGTCACCCAGTTTCTAATGAGACACCGAGGCTGCAGAATACCGAAGTCTACCAAACAATTCCACATTTTACATGTGGCCAGCAAAATTTTAAATGTGCTTGTCCAAAGAGTATTTGGGTGATGAGGAAAAAGCTCTAAATGATTCTGTATAAACATTAAGAAGAAGTGATAGGAATGAGATAGACTGATTGCTTCAGTCCTGATTAGTCCAGGGAAGTTCTGTACATTTGGGTGTTGTTTTTCAAGATGTAACATTGTACAGTGTCACTCACATTTTTATTAGATAAAAAGCCCACATCTTTTAAGGAAAATCTTTTTTTAAAATAAGATTTCCTGGATATATGTGTTTCTTACATAGCATTAAAGAACAATTTTGGCTCTTGATCAATTTTTCATGAAAGCATATACATTGAAATATTTATGCATGTTATGAGCTCTCTGAAAGAAATCAAAGACAGAAGTAACAATAATGGGAAATACAGAGTTATTTTAATCAATTAAGACAGTTGTATGGTCTCCCCCCTACTGATTTTCAAGTGAATGTTCATTAAAATATGAGAAACCCAAAATTTATAAAAGGAAGCAGTCTTTCATGCACTGCAATGAATCCACAGACCTTTTTTTACCACAGGAAGCTGCTGAGGCCAAAAACTGAACAACAGGGCATCAAAAGGGCTGGATGCTTAGATGGATATTGGAAGTCACTGATGTTCTTGAAATCTGTAAGGAAGAGATACTGCAAACCTCATCAGACAGTTGAAGCTGAACCTGTAACTATCAGAAACCAAGACAAACTCTACTGCAATAAAAGGATAAGCCTCTCAGTCTGCTATCAAAAGGTTCGAGTGCTGGCTATCATCCTGGATTAAATACTGGGTTTCATACAAGTCCTGTTTGCGTGTGCAGGTACCAATTAAGGACTTTCCTAGAGACCGCTGCATCACAGAGGATGAAAATGCTCTTCCAGGTGTTGAGGTGAGGCCAAGGCACTCTGCTGGGATCCACAATTCAGACTGGCAAAGCTCTCTGAAAGTGGGTGGGTGATATGACTAAACTGGTTTGTCTCAGCTGTTTGACAGATTTACACATCTTTTTGCAGGGAGAAGAACTAATTTCTCAAATGAGATCAGCTGATCTGGGGCTGATTTGACCACTTCTGTAGGAAGCACCAACGCGAAAGTGAGAAATGCTCCATCTGTGAGGTCTGGCTTTTGTCCAAGATTCCCTCACCAAGCTTTTACATGCACTCAGGCAGTGAGTCAGTCAGCTATAGAATGACTCTATGACCTTCATGGATGAATAAAGTGTGTGAGAATGCATTCAGGCTATTAAGGATAAGGTTTGTTAATGCCTGTCTTAAGGAAGCACACTTTGATTTCTATTGGTCCTGTGTTTTGCATTAATCTCTGGGCTTGCAGTCTCCTAGCGAAGATAACAGTCAGCTCTTTCAGTGTCATTTGACACCATTGTGTCACAAGGTAATATGGATTTACTGATGAGATCTAATGAGAAGACACATAATAGTCTTTTTCTTTCTTCTGAAGCAAAATCTCAGATGATAAGTTATTTCTTTCTGCGGTCTTGAGTCCTGTGGGTCATTCTGATACCACAATGTGATGCAGTTAGAAGGGTGACAGTCTGAGAGTGTGGGTTATGCCTTTACTCATTTGCTTTTACTTCTTTATCATTTATGCACTAACCATTCATTATACGTCTGGAAGTCAGAAGGTTTGTACAGCTTCCAAACACCTAAATATCATATAACACTACCATCCCACAGCCCCAGCCCAGTAGGGTAATAATCTCATCCAGAGCCCAGTGGAATTTATAGAATTGTTCTGAGTCAGAGGGTTGCAGAATACCATATCCTAAATGCCCATGGGATGCATGCTTGTCATTCCCAAGGGGATGTAAGAGAGGGGAAGGAAAGGTTATCTATTTTCCATGGGACGCAAGTTTGACACAGCCTTGTCATTAAATAATAACAGTCTCAGAAGGTGTCTGCACTGTGGGAGGCCTTTGGAAAGGGAAGGAGAGGGGCAGGAGGCTGAAGTAGTTCTATTGGACTTTGTGGCTGTTTTTCTGTAGCTTCTTTGAGATAAAGAGAACTTTATGCTTCACCACCTTGTGGAACTTAAGTACCTAGTGACGGAAGGAGACAGTTTTCTCCTTTGTGTGGAAATACATTATTAATTTTAAATTGGTCACAATGATACTATATCTGTTTTAAAGAGTACTAAACTGGGAGAATTTGCAATTACTGCAAATTGATTATGTATGGAGGAGAGGCTGAAATTTTGCTGTGCCTCTAGCCTTAGCAAGTTTGCCTTCTTTAACTTGCCTCAGTTCTATGTCTATAAAATGGGGACAATAGTATTTGACTGTTTCACAAGATTTTTCATGTTTCAGTAAGAAGATGGAGGCAGATATGTGGGATGGAACTTTTCAACTTCTTTCACAGGTAATTTTAATGTTGCCCCCAAAACTTAATTCCTGTCTTTTTCTAATTTGGTGCTTCATTTCTTCAAGGACTAGGATTTACTTCATGACCAAGTATTTCAGTTTTCTTAACATAACAGTTGAAATTCCTTTCAAAGTGGGGATAGTTTTCTAGGCTTTTTCCTTCCTACATCCACCTCTCTCTGCCCTCCTCCCTTATGGTAGACAGTTCAAAAGGATAAGATGATAGAAAAGCACAAGACCATACAGAGAGGTGAAAACACAAGGAGAGTTGGACTAGCTCATCTGAACACTATTTCAACCTTTCTGTTCTTTGAAAGGCATATATAATGAGCTCCATAAAATTGTCCTATTTGTCCTTATTCAATATTAGGGAAAAAAAATCATTTCTTCAATTACAAAAGAAATACATGGTGCTATTATGCCCCATACAACTTTTATGCACAGCATGATTGTACCAGTCACATCCTATTTCATCATCCCAAAGCCAGATGTAATCCTCAGAGCAAACCGACCCCTTTGAGCCATTCAGTACAGTGCTTTATAATACATTTGTTTTTTCTGTCCAATTATTAAATCTCTAAGTAGAGACAGTGAATAGCTTTAAATGCCAGAAAATGAGTATTGTTTGCTCCTTTTGTACAATCCTCATTTCAGCTAGTTTTATGTTTCAAACAATTCTTAGTTACTGAACTTTAAATTCCTGGTATGACTTTGTAAAATGGTCCTCAATACATCAAAATGCCTTCCAGAAAAATGACAGACATAAAAAAAATCAGCCCAGAATCATCCTTGTCTTTTCATCTCCAGAACTTTAAATTTAGTTTGTAGCAGACATATATATAGATATGTATGTACGTAACCTTACAAAGTAATGAAGAACAAAACTAGAAGCAGACAATACAGCAGCTTTCACATCTCTCAGGAACCGATGTGGCCAAAAGATTCCCACAGACTTACTCTCTTTAGTAACATTCCTCTTTGCTTTGAAAAATCAAAGTAAGATTTCAGTACTGCTGACGTCCTAGCTTTCTCATGCACTTATTTTCAGAGAGAATTTTTATTGGTAGTTATAGATAAGCAAAATCTGCCTGAATGCACACAATGAGAATCTTCTAGAAAGAAGCAAACACTTTCCTTTTTTTACATATTCATAGTTCTCTGTGGTTCCTGGGCATATGAAGAAGGAATTTTGAAATACAGCGCAGGGGGAGTCTTAAAATATATCTGGCTTAACTGGATTGAAATATTTACACAAAAGTCTGTTCTCGTACAATCCCTGAATACAGCTCACGTCCCAGGACAGTCTGGATTTTTTGTCCAACAGAGCTAAGACTTTCAAAGTAAGAAGAGATTCTTGAATCTCAGCTCTTGAGTGATCAGGATCTCATTTTCAGGAAACAGATGTCCAACAACAAGGGCTCTTTAGTGTGATGCAATTCAACTGTATGTTTTGAGTCTTTATCTGCTTCCAGCCTTTTAGCTGAAGTCTGTTTACAGCCATTATCATTGCCATAATCACAAATTATTGGAATAAAAATTGTATCACTGATTTTTCACTGTCTACTTTAGCACTCCAAATCCACATGAACTGAGTGCAAACAATACAAGGCACGGTCATAATTTCTGCCTTATATTCCTTTCACTATTGTGAGCTTGAAACAAAGTTAAGCAAACTGAAGCAAAACCCTTGAGGACCTGCATTTTTTTCTTAAGAAAACTTGCATTAGTTTGGGTTTTATCCTGTCATGGATTCATGTGCCTGGTTATGTCCCTTTATCTCAAAGTTTCAGCAAAATCATTAATTGTTGTCTGTGAATCCTATAAGCTCACAATCAGCAAAGGAGGTAAAAGGACAATCTCATGATTTTGGCAACTGTCTCAGGATCTTTGACGTCCTGAAGCTGCTAATACTCAATGTATTTCAGAGGCTATGAGATACAAATTCCCCTTTTCCAGAGGAGCTGGGCAGATGAAGAATTTTCCTCTTCTGTTTAGTACTGAACAAAGATGGCACAGCTTAAGGGAAAGCACTGACACCAAATCTTCAAAGATTTAAGGTCAGTTTTACCTCAATGATTGCTGTTAATGCTAATAAGTGTGTTGTATTTTTGACCTGTGGCTCAAGATTTGGGTTTCTGGCTTTGGAAATGTGATTCATACACTCTGTCCCAAATGTCCTAATATAGGGTGTTTTCTGACTCAACCATTAGGGAGAAAGTTTTAGAAAATGGCTTTCAGACTAATCTGGAGGACTTCTCTTTAGCGATGACTCCACTTGTGAGGTCAAAGATGAGGAAGCTGTGCTGCCTTGTATTATGGGATATTATTGCTCTAAAATGACGAGGAGACAGAGCCCAGTTCATGGATCCTCAATTTCTTTTATATTTAGAATCAGAAGAACATTCTGTGTTCTTTTTTTTTTTTTCCAACAGGCAACACAGCTGTCAAAGCCAACCTCAGATGTTTAGAATGAGAAAAATGCATTTTCCCCCATTTTGTACTCAGAATTCATCACTCTTAAAAGAGAATATTTAAAACCGTTTGCATTTTTGTCATGCTCACAGATATTTAAAAGCAAAATAATTCCTAATCCTTTCAATGAGAAACAGCACTTGCAAATTTGGTGGATGAGTCTTCTTTCTCCTTTTTTATTTCTTTCTTATTTTTTAGCAATATTCTTGAAACACATAAGAAGTAATCTTCCAAATTTCTTCAAGTGACCACAAACAGTGCCATTTATGTTTGAAAGGTACTGCTCCTCTGTATGAATTCAGTGTGTGCATCTTTATGCCCTTTTCCTGGCTCTTGCCTGCACTCTGGAAACCTGGGAGATTCCCTGGTGGTTCTGTGGCTTCTGATCAGTGCAGTCAAGAAGAAACGTCTGGGAAGCAATACTGAACTTCCCAGAAACCAAGTGTATGGCTCTGATTCAGAGTAGTATCTGTGTTAGAACTGGCATATCAAAATGTAAGTCTTGCCAATGATTGCAAGAGGGCTTATAGACTTCATAAAAAATACAGGGGATCTACTTTATTTCCCAGAAAAATGACACATCGGTAGCATCAATGCCTGTTAATAAAAGGCTATATGGCATCTATCTCAATTTTCAGCTAAAACTTGGGCTTAAACTTATGAGTGGAGATGTGTATATTTAAAAAAGTTCAGAAGTTAAGCAAAATAATGGATTATTAAACAGAACAACTCCACACTGGAATAAAAAAATGCAGCATTAGATTAGATAAACAGCTTTTATTTCTTCTTGGTTTTATGATCTTTTTGCCATTAAATAGAACATTCCCAGAAAATCTTCCAGAAACTGCACAATCAAATAACTGGAGAGAAAAGAGGAAAATAAGATTTAAAAAAAAAAAAAAATCAAAATTACTATTTTGATATGACACCTGCCATGTTTACCAGACCTATGTCTGTCTCTCAATAACCTTCCAATATCCTTCACTTTTCTGAGAGCTGATCAGTCTCTGCTGCCAGGGTCACATTCACGTGCACTACTTTGGGCATCTTATTTTCATCCCACCTAATCAGAGATGAAGGGAAAGCATATCCCATTCATTCACTGCCAGTTATTCCTGCAGGTACGTAAGCAGCCCAAAACCTCCTAAGGTGCATTCCCCTGGGAGAACATTGCAAGTGGGCAGTGGCTCTTCCTGTGCCCTCTAGAACATGCCTGTACAAAAGGGATGCTTTCATCATCATTAAGGATCTGTGCTAAGAGGTACATAGAGTATGTTATGCAAGTGAGGCAAAGAGCAGGACCTCTGTTCAACAAGAGTTCACTAGCCCCATGAAGACTAAAGCAGCTCCTGCTGAATTTCTTGGCATGTATTTCCTCAGAGGTGTTTTAGGCAGCTGCAAATATTGACCTAACCAATAGCATGAGTTTGTAATAGATGGTATTGCCATTCTTTGTATTAACATCTTTCGGTCATCCAAATGGTAATTTTATTTCTTTCCTTACTATTGCACATATTGTATTTCCTGGGTCAGGCCGTTTTTGTCAGGCAGGAATAACGTGGTCCATTATGGTGTCTCCTCTGTTAAATGCAGAATTGCTTGTATTCGTCTCAATTTCAAACACACAGTGAATGTTTATGTCATGCTGGTTGACAGGGAGAACAAGGCTGCATGGAGAAAGAACGCTTTAGTAATAAATAATAGTTTTCCACTTATATTTGTAGTTCTTTTCATGTGGGCACACCAAAGATTTTAACGATGGGGATTAAGAATATGCATTAGGTCTGAAGAAAGAGAAGTGCATCATAGCAAAGTACTTATCTTACAAACATGAAGAAGGTATATAATGTGAATGGTGTAAGTGAAAACAAAGATTTGGACACCCAACACAGAATTCTGGTCCCTCTCCATCTAATTTTCCAGGGCTTGGGGTTACTCTTTATATTTTATGCCAGAAAATGTTAATGTTCTAACTATAATAAAGGTCCAAAATTTTAAAATTGATGTAGGTCTTAAAATACAGAAACAGAGTTCTTCCCATATGTCATTTACAAAGATGAGTAAACCTAAGTTCGTTTTATGTACTTCATTATATGCGCCATTTTCTGTTTGAAGCCTGTATTCTATACCATTAAAGATTCCTCTGTTTTATTAAGAACAATTTTTGCAGTTAATTGGCATCATAATATATTACATATCTTATACGCAAATCATGGGACAAGTATTTAAATTACTTGCATAATCTGAACAAGATGGCAACTTTGGCCTGTCAGATGAATGGTGTCTTTTTTTACCTCATATAATTAGAAAACATATTTATGACTCATCAGCCTTTTAAAGTTAGACTATGATTAGAAATTCTAATCTCGCCACTAACTGTGAAGTTCTTGAATTTCATTCTAATTCTGTATGAAATCTTCTCTGTCTTCTGCACTAACAATTCCTATATAGATTAGACAGATCAGAGAGCAGCTCCCAAATAAGAAAAAAGCATTTTCCAAAATATTTTGCAAAATGAAATGAATAACTAATAATTTCTTTCCATTTTGTAGAAGTCCAACTAGAGTTAATCTCCTACTTGAACAACCATTTCGCAACTTACGTAAGTAAAAAATCTGAATCTTCATTCAGTGACTCAAATGTTTTTAATTTTAACACCTTTGAGATGCTTTAGTAAAAGAAAGAAAACAATTTTTGTCATTGAAAGATGTTTTTCACAATATTTTTATGCAAGGAAGAAGCTTCTAGTTGACAGTCTCTATATTCTGATGAAAGATAACTATTCGGACATGTAAGATTTTTAAGGCTGTATCCTTAAGATACTTATGCAAACATCAAGTAAAATAGAACACATGTAGAGCTTTAATTATAAGTGGAGCATGTGGTTGTTTAGACTGAAGAAATATTACATCTGGATGTAAAGAAAAGCAGCTGTGCCATTCTTAGTTTAGAGCTGAAATTACGGGAAGGTAGATGATGAGAGCAAGGTAGATGATGAGTACTAAGAAGCAATAACAGACCATCTTAGAAACTTGGAAAAGCAGAAAGAGAACTGGGAATTCAGATTTAATATTATCAATCCAGGGTGTTTCCCCGGGAGGAATTCTACATTCATCTTTTCCTCCAACATCCAAATTTTATTAAGTAAACCTGATGAAAGGGTAATTTCACAGCATTATTTATATTTGCACTTCTGTAGTGCCATTAAGTTGGTCTTTCTGGATATGAATTCCACCTCTATAAAAAGGCTGTAAATCGGGGTTTCCTAAAGAGCCTCATGATGAATATGACCTCAGACTGGGGCTGCTCATCTATCTTCCATGCAAACCAAGTTGTAGACTGCTTTGAATTCTGGAAACAGTGACCATGGCAGTGGCAGTGCTACCCCAGCCTAAGGCTCTTGTCTCATATATCCCTCAGATCTGGAAAAAAATAGTCTACATATGACAGTTCAAACTTGTAAATGGTTCTGCTGTGTATGGGCACAATTAATAAGCCCCTTTAGGAGAGACAGAGAAAGATTTTGTGAGTTACGAATATGCTGTGGCCCTTCAGATTCTGCTGCACTGCTTTCAAGAAAAGAAAAATGCTGCAAAGCTTGTGAGAATATTAGCAATAGAATAGTAGAAATTATGTTTCTGTGAAGATGAAATGAAATTTTTTATCCCTTTAGATAACCATGTAAATACTGCAATGGGGGAAAAAAAGGTCTACATGAACTGCTGGCAAGGGCTAAGTGGAGAAAAACTATCAATGGATATCTAGGGCTGGTAACCTTAAGTCTTCTGGAGTTTTTTATTTAAATATCAACAAGGGTACACATTGACGCAGTGAAATTTTCATAGTTATAGAAAAAAAGAAAGCAGGAACTACTTCCAGGGATTTTTTGAGGGTTAAGAAATCAAGGGATGATAGTAATGTGATATATACTGTATATATTCCACTCAAAAAGTAACCACATTGGATGCTGAAAGAGCAAGTAGAAGGGTAAACCTGTAAAAATCCTGGAACAGATGACCTCTTTCAAAAAGTTGCTCCTAGCTCTCTGCTACTCAACATCTTTTTTAGAGGTCTGTTGAGCCACAGAAAGTCATAAAGAAGATTGAAAATAACACAGAAGATTGCAGGCAATGCAGAATCAGGGAACATGGAATAAACAATAAGGTAGGTCAGGCCTGAACATCATGTACTTAATAGCTAAACTCAAGACAACACAAATCTTGTAAAAGCATATGTTATTCACCTTTGAAGAGATATATTTTTAAAAGGAGTGACTCAGAAAGTGAGTCAAGCTTCATATCTGATAACCAAATGAACAGATACTCCCAGGGCACCATACAGGCTAAAGTTATGGGAATACAACCCCTGCTCAACCTCTAAACAGTCTGGAAACTGTATAGCCACATCAGAGAAGTGGTAAAATTCAGGTACTATATCTTGTATCTTAATAATCAAGAGAGAGAACTACATACAGCCCAGCACTTTCTACTGCTTTTCAATTCATTAATGTCTCACTTATGCTGGTGGCCAGGAGCAGGACCATGATCATGACCACACACATTCACTTGCACAAGTTTCTGTGGGACATTGTGAGTTTGTAACTCTCCAGATGCTTCCAGTTCTGTAAACACTTATTGACTTTTTTTTCTGCTAATGAGCTAAGACTTACCAGGTGACACAAAACACCTGAGGGGCAACCTACACAGGCTGCAATTAACTCCTGGTTCCTGTTTCTGTTATTTAATTAGCAACATCAATTTTGAACAGTACACACACTGATCGCAGAAAACACAGGCAATTACCAACAATCATCAACCCCTGTTTTCTAAATTACATGTCCAGGATAAATGATTTTAAAGTATAAAAATAATAAGTAAGCAAAACATTTTTTTTTAATGCTGTGTCTCTGCTGGATAAGCTTAACAGTGCCTCACATTAAATGATAATTCCTACTTCTGTCTAAGGTCAGTAGACAGATATAACAATCTAATAAAAAAACATTCTCTGAATCTCAGAACGTATTTTCCTACAGAACAGTGTAAAGATTCAGAGTGTGCATAAAGAAATGAACTAGAAGTGAGTTCGGCCTTGGGAGCACAATTTACACTTTTTGATGCTTGATGTAGAAGGACGCTGATGAGGGTAAAGTGCTCAATGGTTACTCAGGGCTTTAATGTCCCTCTTTTACTTTAGACCCTGTTTCATCTGCCTGCAACTAACAGGTGCTTCACAGTCCCTGGTCCAGGGCTTCTAGGTATAGTCTATAAATGCATAACCCTGAATACTGAAGTGAATATCTACAACAGAAAAAGCTCTCCTTTGAAACCTATGGTCATGCAACATAGCCTAGGAGCTGGGTCTGTGCCTACAGGACTATATTGCAGTCAGTGTTATCAAAATGAGGAAACCTGAATTTCTCACGTTAGCTCCTGGCCTTACACCTTACAGAGGCTACACACTGTAAATCAGCAAATGCCCCAGGTTTCTTTTCAGCCTGAAGCAGCTGGGGGAGAAGTGCAGATGTCTTCAGCAGCGGCAGAGGTTTGATTCAGGCAATAGCTCTACGCTTCTGCTGAACTGCAAAGACTATGTCTGTGAATGAAAGGGATTGTTACTCCTGATGAACTCCAAACACGTGGACAGCTGTGATCTGGAACACACTGCTATTCACAAAAGCACTACAATCAGAAGTACTTTACCTCTGTGAAGACAGTGGCTCCAAAGCAGTTGCTAGAACTTGATGGGAGCTCCTGAAAAGGGATCGTTTAGCTTGGAGAAGAAGGTATTAGAGAATCTGTATAAATATGTGATGGGAGAGAGTAAAGAAGACAGTGCCAGTTTCTTCTTGGTGGTGGTCAGTGACAGGACAAGGAGGGAATAGGACAAGGTCCAAAGCAGCCTGCAGGTCTAACAGACGCTGCTTTGGGCAGGGGGTTGGACTACACAATCACCAGAGGCCCCTTCCAGCATCAACCACTCTATGAGAAGAAATCAAACACAACACTAAAAACAAGCCAGAATCAGTGGGTTTGTTTTATGCGTTGAACCGAGACTGCAGACTTAAAGCAACTTCTCTCCTAGAACAAACAGTTGGAAGTAATTCTCTAAAGGAAAATGACACAGGCTTTTTCCAAATGTAAAAAAGTAAAATCAGTAAAGTAAGAAAGTTAAAAAAATATTTATTTCTTTTCAGTATGTAGCTTTCTGGCTTGCTGTTTAAGTCCTTCGTCCAGATCACTTTCCCAAATCTACAGGGTTGATGACAATAAAACAATGGAAACTTACTATTGTATCTAATATTAAACAGCTGTGTTTATGAAAAAACAAGGGGCACAGACCTGCCAAGAACAAGAGAGGCACTTTGGAATCATTTTTCCTAAGCAGCTGTTACGATCATTCAAGGAATATGAATACCTCTATTAACGTCCACAAAATTATTCACATGTTCAGCATTATGCTTCATCACTTTGCTGCCTTACTGCTTATTAGCATTTGCATTTTATAAAACACTTATAATAGGATCATGGACAGTTGATGGTACGCAATGACAGCTCCCATCGCTATTCGCAAATCTGTTATTCATGTAACACCTTAAGGAGGAAGACACCTCCTTCGTAACACTTCACAGCATGAAATTTTCTGAAAGATGTCTTCTATTTCATGCTTTGTTGTGCATAAATTGGCATAAAGTCTTAAAATGAAACAAAATTACACCATCACTTATACTGTGCCAGTGCTTATATTTTACTACAAGAGAAGCACACAGCTCTACTGGTTCTGACCACATGTCCAGGTCTTCCAATGCTGTGTCTCATGCAGGGCTGTAAGTGGACATTATGGACAGAGTAAGGACAGGGCAAGTGTATGAAATCTCTCCCCTGCTGCTAATCCTGTGTCAAACCACTTTTGGCTTGGCAGATTTTCTGAGCATACAGTAGTTTGCTATAATAATCTTCAAAAGATCTGTCTTCAAAGTTCCTTCTGTGAACCTGACTAAACTTCATGAGCCAACATCAATACTTGGTAAGGACTGCTGCTCACTGTCTGGAGAACCGCCACACTCAAGTGATCTGAATCTAGCTCCTTCTGAAGCAGATGAAGCCATCATGTGAAGAGGAGGCAACATAACAGTGCAGCCACTTGAGTTGCTGCACTCAGTGCACAGGTTAGGCTGCAGAGCTGCTTTGGGATGTGCTAGCATTACAAAATTCTAATTTCCCCTAAACACCTCAGGACATGCTGTGACATGATATGCTTCACATGCTGTGTTGTGCTTCAATTCAGTTTTCTTTGTGTGGTTTCAAAAAAAACCCTTTTACAATGGTCTAGTATAGTAATATTTCATATTTACTTTTCTATGTGCTTTCTTTTAGGATTATTTCTCATCTAATAAATAATTGTAAAATTCTAACATTTATTTCCAAAGAGAAATTTTGTCATGTGTAAGAGATTCTACACAGCTTGAAGAAAGCCACTTAAAACTCTCTTCCCTTTAGAAAGTGATGATAATTAAATAAATTATGTAAGTTTGCAGTTACTGAACTCAACAACAGTGCCCCCAATAGCTTCTGTAATACAGATTTCAACCCTAGATTCTCATTCATTCATTAGAAGCATAGCAGGAGAGCACATGGAAGCTGTAGGAAGACTATCTCTTTAGGCATCAATATTAAAAAAACCTTTCTTTTTCCCCTTTAGAAATTGCTAGAGACCAAAGCACTCTGCTAAAGCAGTCAGATTGGGATAAGCTTCTGAGCCTAAATGTGATTTGAAGTTTACTCAGTTTCCTGCCTTCTCTCCTGCCCAGTGTTTTCGATGCAGGGCCGTAAAGGGGCCAAGCACGTACACATTTTTAGACAGATTTTCTGCTTGGTCATTTCCGATCACAGTCCTTTCTTTCTATAGTTCATGGAATATGAGATCTAACCTAGACCCAGAATGCCAAAGACAATTGTTTAAACTGGTGCTTGTTCTAATTCAATCATTACACTAGAAAGCCTCTACTTCATTTCAGCAGAATTACTGTCATTGCAAGGCAGGACACATTTTTATATTTTTTGCCTTCTAGAAAGGACACATTTAGGCATGCAGACCTTTTAGACAAAGGATGAAGGATCACATAGGATGTGATTTCAAGACAAGAACTCTCTATAATGACATATGGTAAAGGCTAGCCCCTCTTTTCAGTAAGTACAGCTTACTCCTCCTCATCCCCACACCAGCTGTTATTCTTCTGTATGTGAAATGCATCCAAATAATTTCACATATGCAAAAAAAGAAAAAAAGAAAAAAGAAATCAAGTTAAGAACAGAGCAATTTAAACTTATGACAACATTATATGCAGAAAAATATTATTTAACTGACCAAGTCAAACATCACATTGTCAGAATTTGAATGGCAGCCTTTCCAGAAACTGAGAAATGGCACAACTCAGTGGAAAATCTCAGCTAAGAGATAATAACAGAGCTGTAGTTTGTGATGTTGCCTATCCTTCCCCTCCATATCCTTCAAAGCCTCAAATGGCACAAGATAAAGTATATTTCTGTATATTTAGAATAATTTGAAAATTACCCATGCACTGACTTTGCATGCTTACAATCCTTAGAGAAGGATACAAAGCTTTCATGTACAATTTAGTTATCCTGTTATCCACATTTTCACAGAACAGCATTATTTCAGAGATAAAGGTGACAACAACCTTATATCCACAATGACATAGTGTCTTTGCATTATCATACTGCATAAATAAATTTTAAATTATGTAAAATAAAATGTAAGACCATTAAATGACTTCAGTCACTAGGGTTGAGGCCTACAGAGTACTTTACCTATTGTGATACATGGGGACTTTACAAAGGAATTTATCAGGGTAACATTTTAATGACAGTGGGAAATCACTCTTATGCTTTAAGCTCATAGAAAATTATTCATAACTATATAAAAATTTTTGTATAATGGTGCCAAAAGAGTTGGCTAAAATGTATATTATCTTGTTCCACATAAATAAAAGTAATGGCAAAAATCTCCTTCTTTTGATTGTGTATGATAGCAGCTCTCCACTGTTAGCCTGTATCTTTGTTATGGACTTATTATTACTCCCACTTCTCAGCTGTTTCTCTGTATAAGGTTAACAGATCATATACTAACAAATTTATCTCCATAACAAATGTGGTTTTTTCCATCTGTCAATATAGCAGTGGGAGAAACTAAAGGTTTCAGAGAGACAAGCTTCAGAAATTGATGTCAGATCAATGCTAAATAGCAGTTTAGATTCTAAAAATGAAACTACCTTCCAAACCTAGATGAGCACCAGCTAAACAGTATGATTGTTTCCATTGAAAGACCAGCAATACATTGCAGCTCTGGGAAAAAGATTAAAAATCTGGCATATGACACCGAAGGGCTCTGGCAAATGGGGTCCAGAAAACTTGTGGGCTGGGATAGGTTGGTACAGTTGTGATGTAACTACTCCACATAGTCTGCTCTGGTTCTCTTCTGCAGGGAGGCCACTGATCTGCTGCCTGGGCTGATGGAGCAAGACTTAGAGCCAAGTGACACACGGTGCAGAGAACTTGTCCTATTCACTGCTTTCATTCAGGAGGGTTAAATATAGGCAGACATGATAACACAGTAATTTCAGTATTTAAATCTGGCAAAACGTTAAAAAAGCAGGATCAATTTCTCCTGGATAAAATTCATCATTCAAAAATCTTAATTATTAGCAAATAAATCAAACATACAGACAGACATACAACAAAAATGTGTTGAAAAAGCACATCAGGAGAGTCTGCAGTTTAATACAAACCCCATACATAATATGGAGGTAGCTGGCAGGTCTGTTCCCAAGACTGACACATAAATGCAGTGCAAAACTACTATGTGGAAAAACACTGTAAATTGCACATAGTGATTAACCACATGAATCCAAATATAATCAATAACAATGTTTCTCCAACCTAAAACAGGCTTTAAAAGATTCATGTATTTTACTGAGTACAGTGCATTTTTTAGTAGTTTTCTATATGTAATGAATATATGAACTAACAGCAAACTTTTTAAAAGATCCAGATATGATGTTCATAGGTGCCATTATTTTATTTTAACAATTAATTTCTTGAACAGTTGATTGAATCACAAAATGTGAATTGGACAGGAAGAGAGGAGTTGAGACATTCTCTTTTTTAGTGGCTGTACAGACCTCCCACTATTTAAATTAACATGATTGATTCAGAGTAAGGAAAATAAACACAAGGGAAATTACTAACAGAGTGAGAGGTAAAGATTTGGTTTAATGGTCTAAAAATGAAACACGGAACTTCTGAGATGCCTTGTTTTTGTAAAACTGCAAGGCGTGGGAGGAAAGTGATTTATAGCAAGAAGTTTATGCCCTACTGTATCTCTTATCAAGACAGAAGCTTGTGATTCACAGTGATAATGGTGAGCCCCTTTAATCGAAAAGGATGTCTAAGTACACTACAAACTGATATACAAACTATACAAGGTATTAATTATACACAATGCTGCCATTTATCACAGAAATCCATCTATCAGTGGGAGAAACAGAGCAAGTAAGGAAGGCAGGAAATACAGATTATGTGCTCTGTCTCTACAGAACTAGGCAGTATGTTTTCAAGTGAATCTTCCTTTCCTTCTAATGGTAATGGTGAATAATGACCCACAGTAAAGGCAGGCAGTTTAAGTTCTGCAAGACAGAGCTCAACAGGCCTCAGAGTTGCCCTCTTTTCTGACATATTATGACAAAATATTTGCCACATCCCCCTACTTTGCTTGTCTGCAACCAAATAATGGATGCCTGCTGTTATTGATAGTATGAAAGCAGTTATACTTCCAGTTCAGATGGAAGAGCCATGTAATTTGGAGCTAATGTTTCTGTTCCAGCCCTCACTGACTGTAGGGTTGCAGAAATACTGAATGCTTTCGTCTGTCTGACAAACTGCATAAATTTAGTAATACTACGAATTTTCACTTCCCACTGAAATAAGGAATCAAAAAAAAGCATTTCCTACTGACATTTTCCATTTGGCATTTCACTCTTGGGGACTTGCAGACAAAATAAAGACAACGAAAAGTCACATTTGGTCTGTGTTTCTATCTATTCTGAAAGAGCAAAGTGGTCAGAAGTCCCCAGTAGGAAATGCATGATACAAGACCCACTGCTCTACTGTACTTGTGGCTTAACTGTCATCTCTTGGTCCCCAGAAGAAAGTAACAGCCACAGGGGCAGTTAGCACTCCTGGCAAAGGAAAGGCTGATTATCTCTTTCAGAAACCCCTCCATTTTATATAAAGCACATTTAGTCAGTAAATGGTAAAGAAAGATAGTCTAGCCTGCTGGTCAGAACTCCGACAGTGCTTGCATGCTACAGCTAGTGTTCCAATAAATCTCCAATTAGTTCACATTGGGTAAAAATTGGCAAGGGAAGATAATGAAAGCATCTAATGCAGAAAAGTAGATAGTCCAGAAACTAGGTTGAAAATCCCCTTAAGACGATGAAGAGTCTCCCTACCCTGGGAACTATTCTAGAGACTCTGCTGCAGCACAGAGGGAATTTTCTGTGTCCTATACTTTGCCATTCCCACCAGTTCACTTTTTTCCAGTGACCTGCATTAGACCAGAATGTGAGGTCTTTGGGGATGACTTCTTTTTGTGATAAATGTATTGCTGACCAAAAATATTTGAATCAATTTACTGATCCTAGCTCGTTTTGAAGTGGGTTAGAAACAAACCTGTCTAAAAAAAGATTTATTTCCAGGCATTCATATTAGCCTTAGTAATGCTGGTATAGCTAAGCATTCATCCTCATTACCATTTTGTCCTGTGAAGTGTGAATTGGTCAGAAGTAACTGGGACTGCGCTTTTGCTTTTCTCCATCACCTACTTCCTCAGCCAGAGGAGTCTTCCTGAAACTTGCGGGTAGAAGGAGTTCGCTTAAATAAACCAGAATAACAGGCACTAATTTAAATACTCTATTCTACAACACAGATCAGTTTATTAATATTAATATTATCAGTATATTAATAGGACTGAACTTGTTTAAACAAGGAAAGATCTGAATTTTAAAACAGTGTTTAGCTATGAACTTGATACTTCAGTTCAAGATAGTACGGCTAACTTGTATTCTCCCTGCAGGTGAAACCAGAGGATGAAAGTAAAATGCCTCCGAATAAAACCTGAAGCTGGAATATGTTGAGTTCTGCACTGTTACTTGACTTTCATAGTTAATTATTCCTGTTATTATCTCAGCAAGAAATGTTCCTTTATATCGTGTACTACTTTTATCTATTATCTTTAATAGCCTGGCTCACTTTAATTATTAGACTGAGAAATTCTGAGAATGTCAAAAAGAGTTTCTTAAAGCAGTTATTGTGCTAAAACTCACAAGATTATCCTAGCTGTTTGTGCATTAAAACCTCTTCCTGCAATTATTCCATTGCTTTTGACTTTGTTTTAAAAATACGCTTTCTGGAACTACAAAGTCAAGAATAATTTTCCTCAAACATGAATAAACTTCAAATCATGCAGAGCTGTCTTCCTGTACTTTGCTAACAGTCACTTCACTTTCTTTGTGAAGCTTGAACTGCTGCATGTGTCTTTCTAGGGTGCTGGCTGGAAATGTCATTGTTGACATCATCAAGCTCTGCTAAAATTTTTACTTTCTTGTTAATCTACTTAAGCCAACAAGCCACATTTTCCTGCACGCATTTTAGATGCCAAAGCCCTTTCTGCTCCCTAGCTGACATACAATCTCCCAAAAAAGTCTACACAACATTCATTAATTTCTCCATTTAAAAATGGCTATGACTTAAAGAGAAAGAAATGTTAAATGAAACCACAGAGATGGTGCTCTGATTATCATATCATCCTTATCCAAGAAAAATGAACCTTAAAAAATCCAGAACAGTCATAGAATTATCTGCTAACTGTTGTACTGAACTGATGCATAATCTAGCCTTGCCACTGGCTTGCCACACAATATCTGCACTTCGGCTGTATTGAGTTTGAGTGATGAAAAAGAAAAGAAGGCACTTGCCTCCAAGATTTTTTTAATCTGCTTATATCATTTGGCCAGATCTTCATGTGGTAAGTACCCCATGCTGCTTCTCTCTCTCCTCCCGACTCTAAAAAAAGAATTTTAGGTCAGTGAGTGAAAGCACTTATTTTCCTTTGTTCTAAACATCCTTGTAATCAAACCTATTAGATCTGATTTTAAAAAAGGCACAAAAAAAAAAGATTATGTAGAGCTCAAAAGGAACAGGTGGAAGATTTGACAAGTATGGTAAGTTCAAACACTGGTCCTTAAATAACAGATTTGCATGTGAAAGTTTCTGATCACCAGATACAAGCTACAGATTACTTTTTTTTCTAACTAGACTCTTCTAGGGTCAATTATTCAGCTTGCGAGAGGAGGACAAAGGAGCTGTGGTGTTCCTCCAGCAGCAATAAACAGACGAGAATTAAGCAAACAAAGCAGAATGTACAGACTTGTTAAAAATCTGGAACCAAAGCAGCCTGAATTCAATCAGAATCTTTCTTTTTCCACTGACGGATTTGAGGTAGGTTTTTACTAAGTAAGCAAATGTGACAGTGAGAAAATTCCTATTTCCCTGTCGGAGAAAAAAAAAACAAACCACAAACCCAGAAAACCATTCACAAGATGTTATTTACTTCTGTCCAGGCTCTTCACTGTGGTTCACCTCTCTGGCCTGTTCCAAATAACTTTAGCTATCCCACCTTTTTCAGATGCAAGCTCCTGTCGCAACCTGCCACCTTTATGCATTACTTCTTTGAGGGGGAGGGAGGATAGTTTATTCACATTTGTAACGTTAGGATTTAAATCACTTTTGTATAAGTCTTCTAAGGTCTATTAGTTTATGAACTATGGAACAAGTAACAGCCTACTGGTGGATGATATTAAACTACATGTCCTCACATAGCCTAAGGGGGTGGAATGTGTGCAGTGGTTTCATGTATCAAATATGTAACTTTTTAGAGGGATGGTGAAAGACTATTTCTAGAGTCTTTTCTTTAATACTCTTAACAGTGATCTAATAAAAACAGCGTCCCTGAGAACAAAAAATGCTTTTACTTCTTAGAGGGCAAGCAGAAACTCAGAACATCTTGCTAGAATTCAGATTCAATTAAAACCCCACAGAGGATGCTGTTATGAAAGGGACATATACCAGACAGGCTAAATTTCTTTATAAACTAAGAGGAAAAAACAGAGGAGTGATTTTTCAATTAGTTTCAGAATCAGTTTGGAAGCTCTCTAGGAGTGGAAAGGAACCTCTCAATTACGTTGATATGACACTGAACTACATTGAAATGATAAACAGCTGCCTGAAAATAGATGTAACTATTAGGTCATTGGGCTAGATTTGTTGCTAGTGTAATTTATCTGAAAGCAGTAGTGTTATACCAGCCATATATTTCATTCATCATGTTTTACCATCTACATTTCAATTTTTGGAATAATCAGACATATTGTGCGTGGTGGGCATATGGTGTAGTTGCAAACCAGAAATCTGCCCTGAAACTATTTTTGGTTGTTTCCCTCTCTCCTGTCACAAAACCAGAAATCTGTAACAACAAATACTGTAACTGAATGGCTGTGTCTTCTTTTATAGCAGCGATGCTGAAGTACACAGGGATATTAATTCAGTACAGACAAAAATAAATCTCATTTAGCATTTTTCATGACACTAGATGGTAGTGGCAGTGCATGACAAAATGATTCTCTCTATAATCCTGAACAGGAAGACATAAGACTGGAAAATGAGCATAGTCACTCAAGTAGCATCTACTTTCCACTGGCAAAATGTAGAAAGGTGGATTTTTTTAAACCCTTGCTAAGATAAAGCAGTAAATTATCCCTGCTAATTAATAATTTACAAGCATCAGAAGCGAGAGCTTTCCATGAGTCCTCCGTGTATCTTTCAAAATGTTTTTATTTAAGAAGAAGGATAATATATCAATTTTTCTGAATGTGGCGTTTAAGTAAGTATTTAATTGCCAGATGCTCACTGGAAATAAGTTTCCAAAATACCTGAGTTTATCATGGCACTGCTCTTCTGCTTAAGGCAGGGTATTTTTAATTTTTGTGATTGTCTTATGTAACATAAACATCAGTGACATTAGGATTGGAGGCACCCTGGGCTGCAGTGCTCAGACACTGGTGGAGTTCAAGGTCCTGAGGGATATGGGACAGGCAAGGAGTATAGTGAGGACCCTAAATTTCAGGAAAGCAGACTTCCAGCTCTTCAAGGAGTTACTCGGTAGGAACCCCTGGGACATGGTCCTTGGGGACGAGGGAGCAGAACAGAGCTGGCAAATATTTAAGGATACTTTCCATAAAGTGCAAGAGTGTTCAGATCCCATATGTAGGAAATTAGGCAGGAACGGGAAGAGACCAGTGTGGCTGAGTCGAGACCTGCTGGGCAAACTCAAGAACATGAGGAAACTTCACAGGCAGTGCAAGAAGAGACAGGTAACCTGGGAAGATTATAAGGATGTTGCCTGGTTTTGTAGGGATAAGGTCAGGAAGGCCAAGGTGCAGCTGGAGCTGAACTTGGCAAGGGAAGTGAAGACTAACAAGAAGGGCTTCTACAGGTACGTCAGCCAGAAGAGGAAGGTTAAAGAGAACGTATCCCCGCTGATGGTTGAAAATAGTGACCTCGTATCAACAGACGAGGAGAAGACTGAGGTACTTAACAACTTTTTTGCCTCAGCCTTCACTGATAAACACTCTCCTCACCCCTCCTGTGTCATGGGACAACAAGATGGTGACCGGGGTGGGTAACCCCCTTCCCACTGTAGAGGAGGATCAGGTTCGTGAACACCTGAGGAACTTGAACACTTCTAAGTCTACGGAACCTGATGAGATGTATCCCAGAGTCCTGAGGGAATTAGTCGATGTGATTGCCAAGACACTCTCCATGATATTTGAAAAGTCATGGCAATCAGGAGAAGTCCCTGGTGACTGGAAGAAGGGTAACGTTATGTTCAATTTACAAAGGGTAGAAAAGATGACCCTGGGAATTACCAGCCTGTCAGCTTCACCTCTGTGCCTGGGAAGGTCATGGAACAGATCCTCCTAGAAGCTATGCTAAAGCACATGGAGGACATGGAGGTGGTTAATGGCAGCCAGTACAGCTTCACCAGGGGCAAATCCTATATGACCGAATTAGTGGCTTTCTATGATGGGGTAACCACAGCAGGGGACACAGGAAAGCCAATGGATGTGATCTACCTGGACTTCTGTAAAGCCTTTGACACAGTCCCCCAAAACATCCTACTCTATGAATTGTAGAGATGTGGATCTCATGGGTGGACTGTTTGGTGGACAAGAAACTGTCTGAATGATCGTATTCAGAGAGTAGTTGTCAATGGCTTGAAGTCCAGGTGGAGATCTGTGACAAATGGTGTCCCTTAGGGGTCTGCATTGGGACCGGTGCTGTTTAATATCTTCATCAATGATATTGACAATGAGATTGAGTGCACCCTCAGCAGATTTGCAGATGACACCAAGCTGAATGGTGCAGTTGTCACCCATGGCAGGGAGGTTGGAACTAGATGATCTTTAAGGTCCCTTCCAATACAAACTCTTTCCTGATTCTATGATAAACTTCTGCAGCTGCCAGGGAGAAATGTGACTACTCGCTCTCCTTATTTCTGGCTACAATGATCCCTATTCTTCCAGATTTACCTAATGTTTTAAAGAAACATCATTTCCCTGTATATTCCCCCTCACCTGTATGCTGCTTAACTGTATCTTTCCCTCCAGTGGGGAGACAAAAGTACCTCTGGGCCAATTAGATTTTCAGACCTTTTTAGGTGGGGGAATCAAGCATAATTGAAACACTGTGGTAGTTAGGTTCCTGCAAGTCATGTCAGCATGAAAGAGGATGTGAGGAAATTGATCAGTTGTCTAGCAGGCCTTGCTATTATTGAACATGCAGAGAGGCACTCTAATAGTAAATGTATCTCTATGCAGCATCTCATCATAGCTCCTCAAAGCTTGGTGAAGTAACTGGGTTTTTTTGGCAATGGAAATGTGTATTAAAGCATGTATCCATATTATTTATTTTACTAAAGAACCCCAGGAAATAAACTATTCACATACAAATAATCCCATCACTGCTATGGAGGGATTGAAAAAAAAAAAGATTCAGGGATTGCTGTTATAAGTTCCTTGCATTAAAAATGTTTTCTCTCAATGCTTAAATTATACAAATTTAGAGAATCCTTGGAAATGTTTAAATCCTGCCTTTATATTTTCAGTAGGAATGAGATTTAGCAACTACTGTTACAATAAAAATCAAATCATGTATTGAAGAGGCAGTTTAAGGCCACTCTCTCAGAGCAGGATGATATTGTGAAGGCTAATCACAACTTCTGTTTCTCATTGACATATCATTTTTTTGCTCATCATCATCTCAAACATGATATAATTATGGCTGAGTGCCTGAAGTTTTCTTCTGCATGGGATTACCTTTCCCATGAATGACAGCAGCCTAACTGGCAGCTTGCACGTACTAGTTCATGTGTATCCTCTTCTGCTTTTGGAAGCTACCAGTTTTGGGAGAGCTAGAAGACCACAAGCAAGTCAGGAAATGGGCATCCTCACTTAAAGGAAGGTTTCTGTCAGTCTAACATTACCAGGCATAGCATAAACTATGTGCCAAAGCAAAAAAGCTGATGGCTTTTGCTTCTCCACTTTCCATTTTATCCTGTATCATCAGAGATGTTCCCAGGACTTTTAAAAATTAGGTCTGTGAGACTAGAATAACTGATGCTTTTGCTGACTAGCAGAGCTCATTTAATTTATTTTAATCTCTGCTAATACCTGCACCCTTCATTACCACCCACATTACTCTCCAGGCTGGTGGGAGGATCACACTGATCAGATGGGAGATATTGACCTATATCTTGTCATGAATTCAGTTTCTCACCAGAGACTTGCTCTGCCGTAAGAGAAAAGGGAATTCATTCACTAATGCAGGAAGCATTAGCATGTGCAGTTGTATCATCTACAGAGAATAAACTTCATTAACACAACAAATACAGAACTACAAAACATTTAAAGAGCATCTGAGCTCCCTTTTTTTTTTTTCCCCTTTCTTTTTTAGGAAACATTACTATTGATTTACTTTTCCAGATGTACTCCTTGTTAGAGTCTGATGGCCACTTTCAGTGGAAGAGAAACCTCAAAGGGTTTCGTTCTCTGAGGATCCCATTTGTTTGCAGATTTTTTCCATTATTTTTTCCTGTCTCTAATAATATAACAGCACTTGTAACAAACAAGAATGTCTGTATAATATCATCTCATAAGTAAGACATTATGCAGTTAACAATTAACTATTAATGGAAGCAAAGATTCAAGGCTTATTTGCTTTTTTCCTTTCTGTTTCTGTGCAGTTATGCTAAATATAGTAAGAAGTCTGAACCACTCAGCTCATGCTGGAAGGCCAACACAACTTTTAAAATGTATGCAATACATGTTTTCCTAGTAAGGCAGAGAGGTTCAAATAATTATGCTACATGCCCACTTGGACTTCTTTTCTCAGCAGGCGATACAACTCTTGCACCTTTTGAAAGCTTCATAAAAAATCAAACCATTTTGGACAAATATTTTCCCTAGCCCACTGGAGAACTGAGTGGGAAAAAGAATAGAGAAAAACACAGACATTGTTTCAAGGTGAATCTTCATGTTGACCTCCTTGACTGTCTGCTTTCACATAGCTTTAGGATATACACACACTTAACATAGGAGTGCTGAACTGATTCACCTGACAGATGCTCACCAGACTGCTACAAAAAAAAAGTTATACAGATAACACATTGATGGGCGCAGGAGAACACTTTTGATTAGGATGATACATAACATTTGATGGAAAGGACACACAGTCCAATCATTACATGATTTTGGAGGATACTGGAAGATTTCCTAGTGATTTTCTATGGAATGTAGGGCAAAAAATGGAAAGGCAGTTTAACATGGCAGCATAAGTCTTGAAGAAGATCCAAAATGACAACTGTCTTTGAATAGAAATATAGATAAAAATCTTATCGTTAAGCAGCTTTTTCACAGAAGACTGGATTCCTCTAATGTGGCCTCCTGCGGTGTCAGAGAAGTAAGCATCATGTTTCTTCAACAGAAGTCCACTGGAGAGAAAACAGGAGGGACCCAATGAATGACCTTTGGAAAAGGAGGATGTGGATGGATTGTCAACCTCCACTTGTTTACTGGTCTCTGTCAGATATCAATCTGTGTGGCGAAATGAAAGGTCAAGATATTTAGTACTAATCATTACGGAAACTGTGCAGTTGAGTCACATAGGTAAATCTAATGTCAAAAAGAAATACTACAAGACATAGCTACTATTCCCTTTCACCATTCCCTATTTCCTATTTAGGGATGAAATGAGTAGAGAAAAAGGAAATGAGACAGTATAAAATACATAAGAGGAAAGGTAACATGGGAAGGAAATTATAGAAAAGGACTAGAAAGAACAGACTTTGGTCATGAATGTGTAATGCAAAACCAACTAAACTTACACTACCTGATCTTCAATAAATAGGCAAACAAGAAATCTCTTGTTCCTGGAGTGATAATTTTGGTGGTTTAGTTTTTGTTTCTTTTTCCCTTCTTTTACTTTTTACCTAGCACTGCCACATGGCTCCTTTCCTATAGTACAGAGCTGTAGCAAGTAGCTGCCCCAACATAGGTTCTCACCCTACACATAACCTCTCATGACAGCCTTGTATCCCAGTACTGAGACAATGCAATGAGAGTATGACCTCCTCAAACATCAATGGAGGGGATAATTGCTGAATAAAATCCTGAAGGTGCAAGAGATGAGCCTTTAATATCATCAGGACATTTGCCGCTGAATGCAGAGAAATGAAACAAGTCCTATAAAAATGAGATTTGCGAATGCACTTTTACAGAACAGTTCATCTTATATTAGGGGGAAGCTACATCTCTGGCGGATTTAGAGTAATGAAAATTTTCTGTGACCTTTTACTCTGTCTCTTTACATTACAAATAAATGTTAACATCCTACTAATTTGGATCCGTTTGGCCTTCGTAGCCAATATTCTTTTAGTATATTTAAAAGTTTCTAAGATGACACAAGGTGGGTGGCTTTCTTTGCTCTGAAACTGTCTATTTTCCAAATAATCATTCCATCTGAGTCATCATTTGCAGCCTACCAACGAGATAAGCATATGTTGCCTGTAACTGTTTACTTAGCTTTATTGCATGTAAGAAGGACAATAACCAGCAAAGAGTGATCAAATATTTGCAAGCTATGGATACTACATAAGAGTTCATGATCATAGCCAAGAAGATATATGATCTTTAAACAGATAAAGGCATGGTAATGGAGATTATATATTAAGAGAGCTAAATTACTGAAAAGGCTGTTCATTTCATTCAGAATATGCTGGGGAAATCCTAAGCCTGTCTTCCATAAAAGTACATGCAAAATACTCCAAATATTTTTAAAAAATCTCAGGAAATGAATTGGTTTCCAAGAAACATTTTAACTAGAATTTTCAGTTTTCTCTAAACTCTCTGCAAAGAACAACTGATATTTCTGAGTGAGGTCATATTTAAAAGAATATTATGACACATCTTGGGGCGTGGAAACTGCACACCAATATTATTAGTGTTAGAACTAGTTCAGCTGCTGGCCAAAAGTTTCCACTATTTTTTTTATCACTGTTTTGCTAAAAAAAAAGCAACCTAAAAACTTGGTTGAAACTCCCTGACAAAACAAGTTAATGTTATAAAGGGCTGTTTCAGTAGAATGCATTGCTTTAGTAGATTTTTCTCCTTAAACTATCTATACTCTTTAATATTATAAAGACATAACATGTTATTCATAATTAAAATCCATGTTTCCACCATCTTTAAGGCTGAAGAACAATATTAATTTTATCTTTAATGATCTATTGAAAAATCTTAGTCATCAGTACCTGTTACACCTATACACAGATAAAAGGCAATATTGAATGTCTTTTAAGGGTTCGGGGTGGGGGAGCTCTCTCTATCAGCTTTGCTGCTGCTATTGCAGCAGCTTTGCTGCTATTTCTGTGGAATCAGGGCAGCAAGGATAATACAGCTTAATAGCGCTAGTTCAGAAGCCTTCATATTTTCAGATTATTCTGTTCAGCTCCACATGATTTAATGTATGGAGGATAACATAAAGGCCTTGGGGATCTACATTCACAGTGGTTATGTGACACCGTAATACTACTGGGAGTTACATGTCTGCATCCAGGGAAGAATACACCATGGTTTTAAATACGATAAACGAAGAGCAACCTAGAGACAACTTAGTTTTTTACTTCAGTGCAAATCTGCAGTGCCCGTTCAAAGCATAGAAACAGTAATAGATTAAAAAAAAGCCCACCATTCATTGAGCATTGAGGTTGTAAAACTCTTCATCTGAAAATAACTGGGGGGTTTGAAATCTGATTTGATAGACTTGTTTTAGGAAAATTAATTTTATTATGCATTTTAGAGACTTGTACCATAACAACCATACCTATGATATTCATCATTGACTGCATAAAAATGTATACATATAGCATATGTATATATAAAACTTGTTTACCTATACTTACATATTTATATGGGGAGTTACAGAGAACAGGGCAATTAAGTGCTCTTTTGTGCAAGAAGACTTTTTACTTCTTTGAGGAAAATGTGCTAGCAAACATGGGAAACTGCTTTGGAGAACAGTTTCAAAATGGATGATACCACTAAATAATACTATTCACACACATGTATGGGCACATATGCATGCATACAAGAGAAAGAACATATTAAATTTTGATTGTATTGCTCTGAATGATCACCTTTTTTTTTCTCTAGAATGCTGGAAATTGTACCGTCATAGTTCCAGCATGCAGGTAGATACGTGGGGTTTGGACATACTGACTTTTTCTAATTCTTCTATTCCATCCTGAAGCAACTATACTGTAAATCAGATCCACACACATATGAATGGTTAGAATTAGAAAGAAACTGCACTCTTTGTAAGCCTTAAATACATTTTGTATAATTTGCAAGCTAGAGAAACTGTAAAGTAGAGAACATATTGTGTGAAGACTAGCTTTGATTCATATTCTTTTATCCAGTTACCAAGACAAGGTTGGAAATTAAATGAGATAATGTGATTGCTTCTGTTTCTGAGGCAATTCTTTTCTCTGAAAGATGCAAATATTTTAATTGAATTCATCTTTAAGTTCTTGCCATGCTGTTAGAAAATCTGAAACAGGATCACATGAATAAAAATTTCAAAAATATTAATAATAATGAGAAGGTCTGCTAATCTGAAAAAACATTAATTGGGCTTTTTTATTAAGTCACAAATGTCTTTCCACTGCAATTTTTTTCTCAATAGATATTAACCTGAATCATTCATGTGAAGTGGCCCTGCAGAGCAATTCCCCAAGTACCAGTGCACATTCCTCAAAGGCCACATGGTAGTCTTGGATTATAAGTGTAGAATGCTGCCCTGTGGTCTGTAAAACCTTGTGCTTACACTGCCTTTCTTCACCTCACTATTGCCACTGCAGGGAGGTGGAGCTGACAACTTGGCAGATGCAATTAACATCGGGAAAGGCAGAAACCTCCTGGAACAGTTCGAAGACCTACAACTTCACTGGTTTCTCCACAGCAAATTCTGCAAGATGAGCTATAATTTGAAGTTGCTTTTTTTTCTTGCAGTGTCTTTTCTATCTTCCATTTGAGAAAGCATACAAAGCATATTTCAAAGTTTGATACACGTGACGATATTTTCTTCCTAATGGAGATTGAATTTGTCTTCCTTATCTATGCATTGTCTACACACAATATCATTAAAGTGGCTGAGGGAATAGGGGTTGTTTAGCCAAAAAAAAAAGGATCAGGAGAGAACTTATTGCTCTCTACAGCTACCTGGAAGGAGGTTGTAGCAAGATGTGTATTGACCTTACATTTGTATTGACCTTACATTTGTTGTTTAGCCTGGAGAAGAGGAGGCTGAGGGGTGACCTCATTGCTCTCTACAACTACCTGAAAGGACGTTGTAGAGAGGAGGGTGCTGGCCTCTTCTTCCAAGTGACAGGGGACAGGACAAGAGGGAATGGCCTCAAGCTCCGCCAGGGGAGGTTTAGGCTAGACGTTAGGAAAAAATTCTTTACAGAAAGGGTCATTGGGCACTGGAACAGGCTGCCCAGGGAGGTGTTTGATTCACCTTTCCTGGAGGTGTTTAATGCACGGGTGGATGAGGTGCTGAGGGATATGGTTTAGTGTTTGATAGGAACGGTTGGACTCGATGATCCGGTGGGTCTCTTCCAACCTGGTTATTCTGTGATTCTGTGATTCTGTGACCTCTTCTCCCAAGTAACAAGCAGTAACACAAGAGGAAATGGTCTCAAGCTGTACCAAGGGAGGTTTAGATTGTATATTAGGAGAAATTTCTTCACTGCAAGGGGATTGTTTAGCACTGGAACAAGCTGCTCAGGGAAGTGGTTGAGTTACCATCCCTGGAGAGGTTTAAAAGATGTGTCAATGTGCTTAGGAACATGGTTTGGTGGTGGAGTTGTCAGTGTTAGGCTTATGGTTGGACTCAATGATCTTTAAGGTCCTTTCCAACCCAAATAATCCTATGATTCTATGACAATGTCAAATAAGTAACAATGCACAACAGTGCAAATAAAACCCAGAAATTCCCAGCTGATTTAGCTGATGGAGCTCGTGATCAATAGATTGATGGCATTGGCAATTTTAACTTCTCAGAACTACAACATGGTACCTGGCAGCTTCATGATGCTTTTCAGATCAATGCAAACAGAACAGCCCCTAAACTTTTCCAAATCATGACTGTAATCCACAAAAGCAAAAAAGCTGTCAGCCCCAGAAAAGCTGGATGACATATTGCATCTGAAAGTTTTCCCGTTGAAAAATAACCTGGTCTTATTTTTTACAAAAGAAAACACTTGAAAGTTTTTAATATGGCATTTATAAGTAAAAGAGAGAAAAAGAAAACCAACAAAAAACCCAAGAAAACTAATTGGCAAATGACCTTTTTCCAGTTGGAATTCTACATTGATTTAGTTTTGGAAAACAAAAACTATGATACATACTTTTCCCCTAGTAATTCTTCATCCCCAGTCCAAGTTTTTTGTCATAGGCTGGAATACAAGAAATTATTTCCAGCTTTGCTATTTATTTTCAATTCCGTTCCATTTTTCCTGTTTTTCTCATTCTGCTTTGTGTTTTTTCTTAATGTTTATTTAACTTTTCCAAATATTTTCAAGATTTTAAGAATTATAGAATGCAAAGTACAAAGCAGTATGAATAAAAAACAACCCTGAAATAAGCACAGATACAGTTAATTCTACTGAATTACGTAACAGCAAAAAGGCAAATAAGAAGAAACAGTAAAACTGGGGAGTAAGGGTGAATGCTAAGATAAAGTGAATTTTGACCTAACAAAGGCACATAATTTTCTGTAGAATATCTACAATATCGAACAAAAATATGAGAAAAAAAAAATCAAAAGTTTTCATTTTAAAAGGAAAACAATGAAAGACATACAGGGGTTAAAAAGCATGCCCTATTACCTTTATAAGTAATATTGGTTTTGATAGAATTTTTATACTTTATAATCACTGCTGCTTACAGAGTTTCTCTGGTTTGGGATGGTTACCCACAGTGTTAACCACCAACCTCTGCAAAATACTGAAAGACATGTAATAGCATGCATGGAGTCTTACCAACCACCTCTTTCTCATAGCCTTTGCTTTTTCAAGAGCATGTATTTGAGATGATGCAAGCTTCCTGAAATCAAGATGCTAAGGATGGGGACAAGGATTTAATTGCCTGTGTAAGACTACAAGAAATAAGCTTTGACCTCCCTATCACCTTTGTTAGTTGCAGTAGAATTCAGTGTTGAAAAGTCTGTCATGCCAAAAGCTTTAAACCGAGCACCATGTACTAATCACAAATTTTAGATTTTGACAGGCAGAACTTAGAAAATAATTTGTTAGTTTGTTGGATGGCCCTGCTTTTGCCTTACTTGCAACATCTGCATGCAGCATTGGATTCATAACAAATTATCTATCTCCATAAGGTAAAGACATATCCAACCTAATGAATGTATTACTCAAGACATAATGCCAAAAAACTCGCATTGTGATTTTGATTTTGTTGCAGCTTTAAGGGGAAATCTTGCATATAAGATTTCTATTTTTCAGATCTTCCACAGTAACTAGTATTGCAAGAAATAAGTTTCTTAGAACTCCGATTCTCTGATTTTAATGCAATATGTGTGTGCTTTTGATCAGAAACAAATTAACATTGAATTAATTTCTAAAATTTTGCACACTATGCTTTTAACTCTGGATTTCTGATAATACAGAACTATGAAACACCTACCATATTTTTGGATCAATTTTCTTGCTATTGAATTCAACCATGCCATATAAATCCATTGTAAACTGAATCTATAAAAACCCAGAAAGCTAGGCAGTTCAATCAATATCTTTTCTCGATGAAACTCAGGGAGTATGGATTTTCCTTGCTGCTAGTGTGAGAACATTCACTTTGGGCGTACCTTTTCACACATATTTATATACTAGTTTAAATTCTTTAAGGCTTTTTCTTTCCTAAAATTATTACTGTTGTATTTGAGAAACTCACTAACTGTAACTGAATGTATATTTGCAGCTACTTTTGTAAATGGCAAAAGCAAATAATAACCTAACTGAAAGGAGGGGAAACTGAGGCATGAACAGTCAGGTCATGCATAAAATCTATGCTGGAGCTGGTGACCAAACTAAGACCACTGTGGACACTGGCATGGTTTAAACGCTATTCCACATCAGGAGTGATACCCAGAGCTCTGCAGGAAGACTCTACTTACTGGCTTATGTTTAGCCCATTTCTACACCAAATACAATATGGGAGTTAATGTATCTTTATTACATCTTTCTAGTAATTTAGGTATCAGGGATGTTATCCAAAGAAAAACTATGTGGGTCCAATACTCTCCCTTTTATAAGGAGACTTCAAGCAAAATTTCCCAGGAACGAGTGTTGTCTAACAAGCCTAAGGTAATTCTAGGACTTCCACCATTCTCCATCCACCCTTTTGAAGTCACTTCAGTGTATAGATAAGAAGCCTAGATTTTTGAGGGGAGAGATAAAGAACACATGTGATTGTGACTCCACAGTTTGGTGACTGCTTTAGGCACAGAAGGAGCTAAGTCCTGGATTTGGTTCCCTGTTTTTTATCCAGTAAATAGTTATACCAGTATTTGGTATTTTTTACTTAGTTATGAACAATTAGTAATTTTTTCTTAAAGAATAAAAACCAAACACATACAAAAATTACAAATTTTTAATTTATGAGCAGTAAAGCAACATCTCCCACTGAGTAATGCATCTCATTTTATGCTCCTGAACAGAATTTCACTCCATCTTTTAATGTTTAATACATTGCAGAGAATTAAAAATTAATATTCCTCTTATTCATAATTATTAATAAATACATACTATTTAGTGCATATATATATATCATGAAACAATTTTAATATCCTGTTTATGACAGAACTCTTATTTTGCTAACTATTTTATGATCTTGTACGTCAGAGGACATTTGGTGGCACCATTCACATGCTGATGAAGCAGAAGAAAAGTGGTTTTACGGCCACACGGTCCATTCCTGTGCATCAAATGTCTGCAAATGTTCTGTCCTCTCAGAACGCTCTTCTCCCAGCCTCTTCCCCAAAACAGAATCAAACAAGCTGCTTGACAAGGCCATGGTTATCCAAGCAAACCACTGCTCTCCCATGTTCTACACTCTCTGGTGCTACTTCTGTCACAAGTGTTTCACTTCTATTACTGTAGCAAGAGGAGCACAATTAAAAGGTAGAGGTTGGAATTAAGTATGTGGGAGTTCAGCTTGAATGAGGGCTACAAGATTAGACAGATGCACTTTGGTTTTATTTCATGTTATTGTGTGATATGGCAAGTCAGAAAGAAAAGCAATTAAAGAATCAGGAACACTTTATTTATTTCAGCTACTCTGCTGAAAGAAAGCTTTTTACTGGATCTTTGCCCTTATGAATATATTATATTTATCCCAGACTGTGATCCAAATTTTTTGAGAAATAACTAACATGCTAAGTCAGGATAATTGCCTTTTTAATCATGCAAACAACCTTTAAGAATTGTTTTGCAAGACTTAGACACAAATGCTCTCAAATACCAGGATGCTATTAAGAGACTTAATATTGTTTGTCATTGATGCAGCAAAGCCAGAGGTAAACAGATTAGTTCACTAACAATCAGGTGTTAGGTTTGCCCATGAAAAAGCATATAAGTGCTATAGCCCTTATGAGGAGAAAGAAAGGACAAGGCAAGAAATGAAGGATAGCTGCATTCTGGAAAGCTCTAATGGTCTGGAGACCCTGACAGGGACCTCTCAGGCAAAGCTCAGCATTACATTGATCAACAGAAAGTACTGTAGCTATCAGAAAGGTATTCTGGCAGCACAGATATAATCCCCATCAGCTATTCACAACAGAAAAATGTAGCTGTCCATACTAGCTGAAATCTGAGAGCTTCAAGATATACATAAGGTTCGAAGTGACAGTGTATAAACAGACAGGGCTTATTCTGACCCTTCTGTGTTCCCCGTTCATCTGCTTTGCTTCAATATTACACTTATTGCTGACCTGTAGATTTCATTTTCATAAGGACTGAGAGCTCAGTCCTGACTAGGCAGAAACTACCACTGAATTTGAGCCTTTTCTTTTTTCATCATCCTAGAATTGAACACGGTATCATTCCCTGTGCAGCTACTTATCTAAAGCATGTTCAATTAAAACAAGTGTTCCTAGGATGGGACCTTTGACTCTCTTCTCTCATTAAAACACAGGCACATAGATGATCCAGCACTTGAATGGATCTCCAGAGACACAAATTAGATGTGTCTAGAACTTGAGATAGAAACACCTATGGGTCCAAAGTACACATGGGTATTTTTCATACACCTATATATTGTAAGCCACACCGAAGTAACAGAAAAACATGCAGGCATAGAGGTACATTGAGCATGAAGAATTAAGGAAGTAATAGTGTATTTTTATTACCCAAGACCTTCTTTCCATTGTACAGGCATCCTATAGGTAATATTCAGAATTGTTGAATTGTTCTACATTTTTTCTCGCCTTGTTTTCACCGTACAATAGCACATTAACTAATGTTAATTAAATTCATGTTGTTAAAAATTACTTAAAATGGTTCCTCTACTGCCTATATTTTTCCTTCTCTTAAAAAACCCACTGTCCTCATAAAGCACTGCCAGACTAAAGACTGGTGATACACTGACTGTCAGCAAACACAATGCTAAGAAGTCACAGTAAGACAATTTAAAATCCTCTAAAAATGGTTTTATGGAAGCAATTATACAAAAATGTCAATTGCTGACCAAAACTGACCCACATTTGTATGATACACACTATATAGAATATAAGCACAAGTACTGTAATATTTCATAACTGCCATCACTGTAAAATTAATCTGTGCTAGACTGGTCTGTAAACTGAAATTTAGCTTATTTAAAGCACAAGATGTAACAAGCATTTTCAAGTAACTACAGATGAGCTCTTTTATCGCAGTATATTGCTAAAATAGAGCTAAGTCACAACTTGGTTATTGCATCTTGCTTATTTTATATCATTCCTTCAAGGTTTAAGCACAAAATCTATTTAAATATTGCAAGTACTTACATAATCAAACTTCATTACTGTTTTTACAGCAGGTGGTGTACATTCCTACATTCAAATTAAGAAAGTTGTGCAAGAATTTTGTTCTCTTTCTTATTTAGCCAATGCCTTTCCCCAGCACATGCAAGCAGTGTAATAAACATGGTACTTTATGAGATTAAAGAGCTAGAGATAATCCAGGAAACTGCAAATAAAATAACAAGATCAAGTTATATAGTTAGCTCAGTGGACTGAAATAAATTTAGTTCACTTTGTTTGGATAAAATGCACAAAAACACTTTTACTTCCACTAAATATTCTTCATGAAAGCTTCTCTATGTTAATATCATCGTATATCACAAATTGAAAATACTTCAATAAAAATAAACATATTTTTGAGAAAAAATGTTTTAAAAATAAATAATTTTTTAAATTGGTCTATGGATTTGAAAATCTTAGTAACATTTTCTAGTACTCAGACTTGAAATAATCTTTCATGCCCAATTCACTGGGCTATGACAGTAAACATTTTTTGTTATTGCTTTGATAGCTGTTCTTGAGAGACCATGTCTTGTGGAAACAAAATAATTTGCAACTAAAAAATGAACTTTCAATGCAATATGCCATTTTGCAGTATAATACATACACAGAAATACACATAAATAGAAGATATAATTTTATGTAATAAAGTGTTTGTGGGTATCTTAATTTGGGAAAGGTAAACTCTTACCACATCCACCAAGATAAGGACGTCTACTACTTCCAGAAGTGGTTTATTTTCTCCAAATTAATTAAGAAATTTGTTCTTTCTGACTCTCTTCCTGCCTCCTTTGGCTTGCACTGATTTCCCCCTACTTAATCAAGGATACCTACTGATGGATCAATCTATGTACCTAGTATGAAACCTTACATAAATGCTCACCAACTGGGAAAGTCACATGCGTATACTAAAAGACAGAATTGCAAACACACTGAAAACTAATAGAAACTGAATGGTTTGCTCTATTATTATTATCAGAAGGCACTGCTAATGGGCAATAAACATTTACCTGGTTTTAGTAAGAAATTTTAGGTACAACTTAATTTTTTCAAAAAGCAGAAGAAAACAGCAATGTCCACGAATAAATTCTTACACATTCAACAGAAATCTTCAATGCTATGCATCTTGCAAAATGTTGTAACTATGATTTAAAAGAAGCAGATTGGTTATAAAACAATTATTAACCAAGTAACTCATTGTCAAACATGGAAACATTTGGAGAGTCACATCTACAATTATAAAATTACAACTCTGTCCACACTTTTAAGTTAATTTATCAAGGCTAAATTCAAGATGCATTCTTGCAAATATGCATTCAGTATCAGCGTAATTCCACAAAACAGGACTACTCTCAAGAATAAATACGTAGCTTCTGTTCACAGTGGGATTTCCACACAACTGTTGTTTAGCAGGTACACAAGATTTGGCTCTGCAAACGTGTAGTTCATGCATGCTTACTTGTTTGGATTCTTGCAAGAATACCTCAGGCCCAAAGAAAGGTCTACGTGACAGCTCCCAAGACACCTTAGATCAGCTTAGGTATGTCAACACTGCAGGGAGTGCCTGGATCTGCTAAGTGTCTGACACAAACATCCTGTGTCTTTCCCACACAGTCCTACTCAGGAAGCCCTCTGTGACTTCTGTCATCATCCACCAGCTCCTTGTAGCAAAAAGGAGAGGAAAAAAAATGACCTAGGGCAGCTACTGGAGCACTAGGCACATGGCCTTTCTCAAGAGATAGACCTCCTCTTTAATATAAAGAAGGCCAAAGCACTGTCCCCCTGCCTATGGGGACGTACCTAAGCACGTTAGCTTTCAGCAGGGCTAGTCCCTCTGCAGAGATGTGGTAGGAGGCCAGGGTAAGGAAGGTTCGCAGAGCTTGCCAGGACTGCATGTTGCCAACCTGGGCTATGCCGTCGTGGCACTTACACAGAAAGCAAAAGGAAAGCTTGGATATGGGTCCCGTGACCAAGTGACCTGCCAGCACATTTTGCTGACTCTCAACGCTAGGAGACATACTTCACAGACCTGCTGTAGCCCATAAACATGCACAGACAGCTGATAGCTGAGCATTGGGTTGGAGCACGCTGCATGGCAAGCTAAGGGGACAGCTGACAGAAACGAAACACCCAGCATGCATACAGATACTGTGACCAGAGTCTGCTCCAATAGCTACCAAAGGCAAAAGAAATCTCCACAAAAGCCATGTACTTTTAACTCACTTGTTCTGTCAGTTCTAGTAACTCAGAGTATTTTACAGAGGACTGGTAGATGAGACACATTGATTGGTAATATTTTTACGACGAACTATATTTACATATATGCATTTATACAAATTACAAATTTAAGTGATCGATATTTGTCACTTCTACCATGCAATGCATGATAAAGGTAGACTGTTTTCCAAGGGAAGGAAAAGCACACAAAATCGAGATGGCAAGTAGAAAATTAACACTGAACTTCTGTAATTTATTTTCATAACTGCACTCTCAAATAATATTAATGTAATTGCCATTTTTTCATGATCTTATTATACAGTGGTTAACAGAGACTTTAGAAGTACATACATATTGTGTAAACTGCCTTTAATGAAAGCAATTAGACAGTTGAATGAATGTTGTTCATTACCACCTATGAGTGCAGGGACATCTGGTGGAGGATATTGCTATTTAATATTTTTCTACATATTTTCACTGGAGATTTCCCTCTAAAACTCCACAGAATACAAATTCAATGTAGGCAATGGCTTATGCTTGAGAAACACTGCATATTTGTATAATATTAAGAGATCTTTGACATGTACACCTTAAAATAAATTAATCTTAAATTAATATTTAATTCAGCTGAGATTTTTTTTTATTGCCTGTGAACAGACATTAATTTAATTCTTTTAGGTACCATTCACGCATTTTTTTTCAGTAACATTTTATAAAAAAAGCAAAATTTAATCTTGGACTTAAAAGTATATTTTGATTTTGAGTTTAAATGGGAAATCACTTATATCATCATGAATTCCAGGTCTTTAAGTACATGGATGTACATACTTCACAGTAATTCTCACAGTGCCTGGAATCCAGTAGTCCATGGGGAACTGCAAAGGCAAGGCAACCATATAGCAACAAGAGGAATATTTTCTATTGGTTTTCTCCTAACTTAATACAAGCAAATAAGCAAATAGCTTTAGAAATACTCACATTGAACCAGAGGAGTTATTTGCTATGAATAAAATGAATAATAATAATAAAAAAATACCAAAACATCTGACTAAAACCTGAGTTGAGTACACCTGCCGTACTGTCAAAATATATGGTGAGAAAATGTACATTAGAGTTTAGTAAATGTCTGCAGATCCATGACGTTGTCAGAGATCTGGTAACAGAAGGGCCCTGGGCAAAACGAGGTATGTGCACTGCAGAGGGGCAGATTATCAAGGTAACCAAGGAGAGATGTGGGTTAAGAAATTTGTAAAAATGGAGAATTAAAAATGATCAGTAAAATGGTTTGAGGCTACAAGATTTAAGGGAGAGGGTAGAAGGCAAAGGGGAAAAGAAAGACAAAGGTGAAGGTGGCTAAATACCAAAAAAACCCTTGGTAGTAGCCTGAAGTAAAGGAAAGAACAGAAGAGATGCAGAAAGGAGGGTAGAGCAGTAGAGCATCAGGAAAACGAGAGGGTGGGAAAAGGGATGAGTGAACAGACAGAATTGAGCAGAAGACGAATGTGACACTCCCAGGAGAAAAGCAGAGCTCTACTTCCAGCACCTAAATGGAGGCAAAAGCAAAGGAGATGAATGTGCTGTTTAAAGTATTCTTCCAAGTTCAAATTTATTATGAAAGATTTTGTGTAAGATTAGACATTTGCTCTATCATAGCCTGAAACCCAAACACATGGTAAAAAAAAGAAATGCAGGACAAGAGTTGGATGAAAAAGGGATTGAAGGATTTATATGGCTTGCGCACAGCAGAGTCAGAGAGGGAATAAATAAAAGAACAGAGTCACTAAGGACGGTTTGAATGGATGGTGAGGCAAATGTCTTAAGAAGGCACTATGGACTAAGTATATCAGGGGACAAGAACTCCAGCAAACTTATTACAGGACAAGGATAGAAAAGAACTGAAAATACTGTATAGTAAGCACAGAGTGGTTAGCCAAATGAGAAAAGGATAAAAAAAAAGGAAGGATACATGAAAACTGTGGCAATGTTCTTTTGAAACAATGCTTTTGAATTTGTTATATACCAGATCAAATGAAGAGAAATACAAGTTTTATATTGTGCAACATAATACCTATCAAGCTGTTAGGAGTCTTATTCTCCTAAGTTTCACATCAGTTCACATCAGTAGTGTCAGGTTGTAAGTCCAGTAGAGCATATAATTCAGAGAAGGATGAACAATGCACAAGTAATTTAGTGCAAGTTTGGGTGAAAAGATTGTCCAGCTGACATTATGATTTTAACTAAGTGCTCTTTCCAAACACAGAATAATCGAGCATGCTAGATCCACTACACTGAAGTTTTATTAATTCATTTCTGTTTACGTAGCCTGTCTCGTATTGCCTCTGAAAATCAACTTATGCCTTCCCACTCTACCAGATAAATCACAGAGACTGCATGTGGTCATATCTCCCTGTATAGAAATACTTGCCTGCATTTTTAATTTATAGTACTTCCTTTGACTTTTTTTCTAGCAAGGAGGCGGAAACTCCCTGCTATCTAGATTGTATGAGGAACTTAATATAGTCTTATCAGGATAATCTGTGTGGTGACTCATGCCAATACACTGCCTCCTGTTTTTGTACAGGCCATTAGCAAGAGAACAGCTAAGAATAATTTATTTGTCCAGCTCCTGTCGACAGAAGTTCTTCTTAAAATTTTGTCTTATACTGTTGAGAAATAATGTGTTTCTAACAATCTCATTAAGGGCCAGTCTGCTGAAGACCTGAAGATTGACTTATTTCAGAATGAGCAACAGGACTGTGGTTAGAGATATATACAGTCTATGGGAGACCTCAGCCCAAGTCCCTGATCTGTATATGCTCTAAAATAAAGAATTATTGCTTTGTCCTCCATATGCCACATGAATTAACTGAATGACTAGACTTCCAGACAAATCTTTTTCTGCTGACACCGCAGATAATACTCAGTCCAAACAAATAAATAAAAACTGATCTTGAAGGGACAGCGAAGTGTTTTAGTGTCTAAAAGAGACTTGGCCCTCTGGCACTCCCACAGATCAAAAGCAAAACAGTCTCAGGTCCACTGAAAATAAACCCTGCATAAGCCATTCTCAGGCCTATACTAGAAGTAGATAAGGACATCAAATAGCCCGATTTGGGTGATTTAACTAGTTCACTTCTTGTGAGTCTTGGATCCTACCAGGATGTGGCAGAAGAGGTGCTTGTACCTGAGCATCCATTGTAGTTCTGTGTCTTAAGCTCTGGGGATCTTGGCAGTTTTGTGATGCATGACTCCCATTTCTTCATTACTTCCCAGTTAAAGCGTCTAAATGTTTCTTGATTGGTCTCCTGTACAGCTCAATTGCTACAAGGAATGGGTGATCCACTCCATAACGAATAAGCTGTTATAAAGCTAGCTGGCAGCTGATGTGATATCAAAGTGCAAGTACTTTGTATGGCAAATCCTCAAATAAATTTTGAAAGAAGTTCACAATCAGAGAGAAGGGAAAGAAAAAAAAGAAAAGCCAAAGATGGAGGCAAAGTGAGGCAGCCTCCAGGCAGAATAAGATTTAAAAAAGCAAAGATGTAGCTAATTTATTGAAGTAGACAAGCCAAGAAAATAAATTACTATGTATTGGAGCCAAATATTATAGTCAATGCCTTTCTATTATAACTGAAGAAACTAGGATAGTAGTAACATGGCCAAGAGAGCAAAGATCAATAGCAGCAGAACAATGGATGGAGAGGGTTATAACAACAGTAAAACAATAAAAAAAAGCTAGTGGCCTTTGCCAAACTTATACAGTCGTGTTTGGCAAAAGCTGGGATCACTGGAACTGGCAACACACAAGACATTGATGAGGCCACAGTGATTGAACAGTCCCTTCCGGAAGCAGATATATATTTCTGAAGTATTTAATTTCTTAGGCTGGACATTAGGAAAAAATTCTTCACAGAAAGGGTCATTGGGCACTGGAACAGGCTACCCAGGGAGGTGGTTGAGTCACCTTCCCTGGAGGTGTTTAAGGCACGGGTGGATGAGGTGCTAAGGGGCATGGTTTAGTGTTTGATAGGAGTGGTTGGACTCGATGATCCGGTGGGTCTCTTCCAACCTGGTTATTCTATGATTCTATGATTCTATGAAAATAAATGAATGTGCAGCCTGCCAAAAGAACTAGATTCTTCATTTACAGTCTCTTACCTTTAATAAAAGAATTTATAGGGCTGTGCTCATTAACAGATGAGGACTGGTCAAATGGCAGCTCATGAGTCAAACAGGGCACGCAAGAAAATTTTGGCTACTCCCTAGGAAAGCAGAGAGTTGTAAACCAAGCCAGTTTTACAGTCCACTGAAAGATAATGGTGTAAAGCAAAAGTGAACTTGATGTGGGCCAAGCAAAAGCATTGCTAACCACTGTACACACCTGGCTGGCCAACCAAACAAACCAGTAGCATTACAGGAGAAGAAAGATTGATTACATGAGAATGAGATAAAGGGTTTGACCGTGGGTAGGCCAGCTGGGTACATCCGAGTGTGTCTTAGAAATTCACTCAGTTCTCAGTTGCCCTCAGATTTCAGTTTAATGGTGCATGAATGTGGAGACACCAAAGCTGCCCTTAAGCAGAATGGTAGCTCAGAGTCAGGAGGATATCATAACTCAGCACTGACATTAATTCTTCTCATGTTCTGCAACACTTCTGCCAGCACTGGGACTCCAAGGGACTTTTCCATTAGAGATCGCTGGCTCTGTGAATTGATGATAGGTCCTGACTAGCAAACCCTAGTAGATGTGTGTTAACTCTGTGCACAGTACATCTACATCATGATCTTACTAAGTTATATCTTTATATTGTTACATTACGTTATCAGGGCTTTTTCTCACTATCTACAACGTGGCTTAGTCTCTCAGTTTAAATAATTATAAAAACATCCCACTTTTAACACCTGGACAGGAACAAAAATTATCCTTGAAAATAAGCTGCCTTTCTCTACTTTTCCTTTGCAAATTTATCACCACCACCACAAGGATGTGCTATTCATACTGAATAATATTATTGCTAGGTAAATATTTCATATTTTCAGAACCAATACTGTAAATACAGTTATTTGTTAAAAATTTTCCTGAAGTATTTTATTAAAACAACTCTGATCATTTTGCATAGACATCATAGACATGTACCTCTTTGGCAGGGTAAGGTGGTAACTTAAGTCTTACATTAATTTCAGTGTATATATCATACTCTAATTTTATGAGTGATGCAAAATGTTTATTATCTTTTTATCATCCTCTTCATGAGGTTAGATTCCAGGAAGGGAACTATTAAAGGTGATACAAAGAGAGTTTAAATTAGTATGATTAAATACAAGGAAAGTGAAAAGGAAAAAGGGAAAAGTATCTTCTGCAGTGTTCCCTTGTCTCTCCTGGCACAAAGGACTGTGCATAGAAAGAACTGTCTAACACAGGTCCTCTAAATCTCTTCTTTTGAAAGAGGAAACAGTTCACTCCCAGTCACTCTAAGAATAGCTATCTTACTTTTGTTACTGTACCATGCAGCTATTTGAAGCATTTGCAATTGTTTGGGCAAGACAATACTTAATTCTATGAACACAATAGTATCCCATCATGCTTTTTAAAGTTGAAGTAGAACACGAATAACTTTCATTGACCAGAGGAAGACAGTAATTAAAATAGAAAAAAACATGACTAAAGTAGGACTGCTCTGCAAGCATTTTTAATGTATCAGGCCCCTAACCTTCTAAAATTAATTAATGCTTTAATGAAAGTTGCCTGTTATCTGACTAACAAATTTAGTTTTTCTAATATCCAGCTACCCTGGCTTTCAATTAAGACTCAAAAAGTCAAGAACTGATGAGAAGCGACATCATAAATGATTTATGGATGTCCTACTTTTGTGTATGGTACATTCATTATTCCACATAATGCATCCATATGGTTTTCTAATTCATTCATTACTGAAAGCCTCGCATTAGTTATTTCATTAAAGGTTATATCAATTTTCAGGCAGATTCTTAAGAAGCATATTTAAAATTAAAGCTACAATCAAATCTTTGATTTAGTGTACGGATTTCAAATTATACATATATTTAATTATTGTCCTATTACCTGTTTCTAGAGTTCTCAACTGTTGGTGGTTTCTTAACCAACATTCAATAGCTTTCTTGCCATTTCATGACCTGGGTGGTCTTAATTTTCCAGTTTATGTTTCCCTTTTCTCCCAACTCCAGTCAATAGTCCAGTAACAAAAGTATGTATAAAGCATGTCAGAGACGTGTTCCTACAGCTTATAATCACCTCCTCTTTTCCCACCCCAGCCATCCTTCAACAGAGTATTTCTAACAGGGTCAACCTAGAAACCCTTAAAACTAAGTTTATGTTATAATAGGCAATGGACAAAGGAGAGAGGTCTTTAACTGGTGTAGCTATAGTTTAAACAGAAAAGAGTGGAATAAAGGGAGTGAGCATTTTTAATTTTCAAGTTAATTTCTATTGCCTGTATACAGCTCTACTGTGGCTTATTAGGCAAAGCCTAATAAGCACCACTGTAGCACCACAGAAAGAGGTTTTGGGGACATCATCTGTTTCATGCCTATTTTTCATCATCAACTTAAGACAGAGAATATAATTCCTATACTTTTTTAGCTTTACTTTGCCTAAAGAATGCAAAGGCTCTGAGAGTGCCATATTTAAGGTTGTTCTTCTACTAACCCTAAACATTTGTGTTTTAAAGACTGCACCGTTACAGAACTACATGATGCAGAACCCAAAATTAAACTGTTATAATATGAAATAACTTTTATTACATTAAATTGAAATATCATATCTATTTGTAAAGGTTAGCCTCCAGAACTGTGTTCCTAGTTGGACAATACATTATGTGTTGCAGAAAGAACGCATATCTGCAACAATTTGGCTTAACAGTGCAGAAAGGCATAAGTGTTACCAGAACACCACAGGACTGTAACAGAAATGATCCTTATTTCTTTCAGGACATTTTCAAAAAGACAACAAGATTACTAGTACAATTGGCACCAGCAAAAAGATAAACTATTATTTTAAAAACATCAGCAGGAAAATGGTCAAAAACAAAAGAGAAATTAAATTCCATGGGCGACATTGAGTGGATCAAGCAAAATTTACTTCAGCACACTGTAAATGTAAAAATCTCGATTTCGATTGCTTTTGATTTCTATGCTACAGTTTATTACACAGTGATCATTCTCAAGGAGAATGTGTATCCCCAGCCAATTTCATACAAAGCAGATATTCCACTGTTACTCTCCATCAGCTAGTAAAGGCTGAAATGTAAATCTGTTTCAGTTCATGTCTGAAGAAACATAGATATTCTGTGTACTGTCAGCCACTTTCCTATTCAACACTAATACATTAGCAATCTTGCTGTACACCCGCATTGCTTCTCATGATGCTTTTACCATATACTCAGTCAAAGCACTGAATCCACTAGAAGAACTTTCCACCAGTTTACTGTGGTATAGAGCCAAATAAGAACTAGCTCCATTACAAATTGTCAGTCAATACTGACCTTCAAAAGAGGGACAGCAATATATTAATTAAATTATTTTAGCAACAACAACAGACAAAGACTTTGTACCTCTCTGCTTACCTCCTTGGGTTATTCCCCTTTCTATGAGCCATTTTGATACTGAGGTGATCGACAAAATATCATTCAGTTGACAGCTATGCAATAACTTTCAAACTCCAGTATTCTCCCAGCCTGTGCTTTTAATTTCAGAATTCAATATTTATTCTTTGCAAAAGAGATGCTGAAGTGCAGTAATACTTGTCTTATGAAGCACTTTATAGTTTGTTCAAAAGATCATCCTCTGCTTCCTAATAATATTTGTTTGATCCAAAACTTTGCTGTTTTAAAAAATTATGTTTTAATGTAGTCACAATATAAAAACTACTATTCTTATTTTTCAAAAGCAATTTTTGTAAGGCCTAATATTTAAGGGGTTACATACAAGAACACCTTATGAACCATCTATTGAAGTACTTCTTAGAAGTTGTCGCTTTTCCTAAGAATGATGTCAGAAGTGAAAAACCAAAAGGATTATTCCAGAGGCTGAATTGCCAGATCCAACAAAACATAATTGACTCATAAGAAAACATATGCTTTATTTTTATCTGAGTACTCTTTATCTGTCTTTTAAATATCACTATAGGGGCCTTGGGTATTCACAGAGATACCTCTCCAAGTATGCTAAAGGAATAAAAAAAAAACAAAAGAAAGAATAAGGAAAAGCGTTTTTTTCCGTCTTTACCACAACACACAGATTTCTTGTGGGGAGTAGTCACTGGTTCATTTATTGGTGGGTCTCGTGACCCTAGTAGGGCCACTATTTTAATTTATTATTTTTGTCAAGCACACGTGAGTCCAGTGATGGCACCTGGAACTCTGCATGACAGGAATCTTTCCCTTCCCTTTCCTTAGTCAAATTTAGACAGTAATAGGTTTGAGTTCACTTGTGAAAGGAAAGTAGAACATTGTTAGCAACCTCCTTGAATTCCTGCTGAATTAAATGCCTGCTTGTACTGTCCAGGGCAATGGAATCAGTGCAGTTCCACCTGGTCAGGTCTGCAAGGCTACCTCCAAAGCCAAACACTGAAACACTGGGCATTGTCAGAAAGAAGGCAAACAAAAAGAAGGGATAGAAAATACACCGTTGTCTTAATCTCTAGGTCTTCTTTCCTGGAATCTAGTAGAACATGTCACAGAAAGAGCACTGAAGCCTATTTCAATCAGAGGAATATGGAATAAATGAGGCTATGTAAGTAATAAGGAGGTAGCAGAAGGGCTTGTTTGTTTTTTTTATTTCTGGGGTTTTCCTTATTTCAGAGACCAAATCAAAACACATACAAGAAATTTAAACTGGATCAACCCAAGATCAACACCTTCAAATTTTCAGTTGGCTGAAACAACGTTTCAAGGGTGAAACAAACATTTTCATCTGTGAGTATGAGATAAGTGTTGCTCTGTACCCCTTAGCTCAGTGAGTAGATGATGAGAAATGAGAAAGACCCAGGTCTGGTTTTCTCCTCTACCTCCTTTAGAGCAAGGCTTTGAACCAGGCCTCTCACATTTGGGTATATAGTCTTTCTCTCACATTTTCCCCCTGCACCTCCAAAACCACTTTGATTTGGCTGAACTGTGGCTGAATTCAATCCAATTCCATGTAAAATCCCTGTTCTACAATAAATAAATAAATAAATAAATAAATAAATAAATAAATAAATAGTTAATAAAGATGTTCCTGGAGAACAAAACCCAGAAATTCGAAGAATGGAAAAACACAGGTAGATTCCTTTCTGCTATTTGCAGGTGTCTACTTTATAGCTGTTCAGTTATAGAAACATACAACTGAAGAAGAAGTATGGAACAGTTGACACCTACTTTCTTACAGATGAACTGTACAGTCCTAACAGTCAGTGAAAATTCAACCTTTAATTTAAAAACATATAATATGCCTGCTCTTGAAATCTAGTTTTCATTTGCACTGTGTAGCTTATGAAGAAAACTAAATGACTTTGAGAATCATCTTCCCTTAACTAAAAAAATTGCAGGAAAAAGAAAACTTTGTGACCAAAGAGGATCTGGGCAATTTGAGAAGGATATGACTAGCTTTTGTGCAATTTTACCATCCCACTGAATGTTACAGAGAATAACCCCATAGTTGTAGCAGAAAGCTAATCAATTAAAGCACTAGATTGCTGAATATCCCACTAACATTCTTTAAACATTTTGCAAGGCAGATAACAAAAAAATGCCTTAAGGAGGTTTTAGTGCTTGTTACAACCTAATACAACCATTCCTGTTTTCCACAAAGACTGACAGCAAACACAATGCCATAATAATATTTCAGCATTCAATTACCCCTGCTGAAGTGCACAGAAGGAAGCAGAAAGCAAATGAGGCCAACTAATGCAGATTCTCCAGATCTCTTTGTGCAAACAAAATGCAGAATGACAGAGCTGCAGGCTACTAGGTCTATTTGCAAGGCTTGCTGCAGATATGTTATGCCTAGTAGAATTACTTAAGAAAGGACTAAGATAATGGTGAGCATCAATGTGTTATTAGAAGGTGAACTTGAGATTACAAGCCAAATACTATGAAGACTTGGTGTTCGGTCTCATGATGTAAGATGCAAAGAGACACAGCAGTGATGATAACAATCACACTAAGAATACTGAGTGATACTGCACACTGTTGTAATGTGTGACTAACATTTACAGCTTGCTAGCAATTCAGCTATGTAATTAAAATAAGGTCTTAAAATTTTACTGTCTATCAGCATAGCACTTGTCCCCTATTGTTCCAAGCATCAGACAAACACATGACCTGGAAACAGAGAGGGACGTAGTTGATCCTTCCTGGATTTTGAGACCTTACTCCTCAGAAGAGTCTTCTGAGAAGTCACCTTAGAGACCTGATTTTCTGTTTATGTCTCCTCTGCCTGGTGCAGCGCCAATTCCTCCCTTAGGCTGACAATAACAGAAATTAAGTGACAAAATGTGACATTTGACTTTTTGTTATGTTTCATAGAGAGTTAGCTTGGCTGTTTGCCTCAGCACTCAGTGACCTGCCACTTTAAGAACTATTTGTTGTCCTCTCTCATAACATATTTTTTTTTGCCTTATTTCTCAACCCATTTTGTAATTTAACATACTTTCAAAAGTATTTTTACAACCTCTTCGTAAGGCCTACAGAGGGAATGAGCTTAGGGTACTTTTACAGAACAAAAGGAGTAGGATACAGAGCAGCCCTCTGAGTAACTGCATCAACCCACGTGTGGTCTTTCTGGGCACCAGAAGGTAAATGTCCTTTGGAGTTGGAGTCTGACAGACTTGAGACTAAGACCCCAGATTCATGTAGTATTCAAAAAGTAGCTCCTTATTCACTTCTGTTAGTACAACACAGTACAACTACACCTAGCTATAGACAGAACTACATATACATGTATCTACACCTATGTCAGGGAAAATTAGAACTTAACCTTGAAAAAGTGGGCATATTATATTAAAAAAATACCACTGAAAAGAAACATGTATTTTTCATTTAAGGAAAGTAAAAAGCAAATTCCACAGACATAGTTCGAATTTGTGAGCACAAAACTATATTAAATGTTTCCACACAAATGTAATTACAGGGACAATAATTTTTTGGTCTAAAAATGTTTGGAAGGATTGAATGCCCCCATCTTTTTATCAAGCTCTCCTCATACAGTACTTCTTACAGCATTTCAACAAAGCCAGTCAGCAGAGGCAATTTCAAGGTTTAGAAGAAAGTATATTTTGTAGTCTACTTCCCTTAGTTTGGTTGATCCTTAAAATGAAGAAGCAAATCTTGCATGAAAAACACATCTTGAATGGAAACATAAAGGAGGAGACAGCAGGACATCCTGTGGTCTTAGATAGGCCATTCTTTGTAAAAGCCATGGCTTCTACATAGAAAGAATTAGAAAAATAAAGTAAACATGGCCAACAGAAAAAAAAAGTGTTGAGAACAAAGAAATAAAGTGTAGGGAAACATAAGGTATATGGGTTCTGGGCCTTGACACTAGTAACTAAATCTGATGCATCAGGAAATGGGGAACTCGTGGAAGATTAAATTTATATGTGTGAGGCCATGTCAGTAAGCAAGCCAGAGATATATCTTCTCTGAGTGTGTAGCATGAGCAAAGTTAGACAAGAGGATACAGCAATGCTTGTGGGATGAATTAGACATAAGTGTAAAAGCAGTTCTGCTGTGATTTCACAGCCTTATGGTTTTCAGCTACCCAAAGCCACCCAGAAGCAGCCCACCTACTTGAACTCTGCCTAGATTTGGAGAGGATTTACACATTATTTCAATACAAATGTGTCGCTGAAGCTAGGACCACCTCGAGATTAAGATGGCACTAAATGTACGTGCCTGTGTGCATGTATGAATACATATGAAAATGTAAGTAGTAAGTAGCATCTGCTATCATCAATAGAAGTTTTGTCACTATAGCCATTTGGGCTTAAGGAGATACTCCTCTTACCCTGAAGTAGACGTCAAAGCTATGTTCTACTGGTAGATTAAGTGCATTTGGTGCTGTTTTCTGGCAGTGAGAAAACTGATATGGAAATAGCCTGTGTCGGTACTAATGTCCAAACCAGGATGACCACATCTAGTCTGACTATTAGATATGCTCCCTCACCTGCGTGAACTCTCGGATCATCCAGAATTTTTTTAGAAAAGTGCTAGATAGCTTAATAGACTACCAACAGGCTAGATTCCCTCTGCCTATACTGAAGTTTCAATACCTAGTTCACATGTGAATATCTGTTTACAGATATGTACTTTCATGTGCTTTACTCTTTCCACTGAATCCTCTCACTAGTACTTGAAGCTCTTTCCTGTGCTCTTCAGTGTGCTTGAAGGTAGATGGTTCAATCATTGGTGACAAAACAGATGCAATGGTATGGCAGAGCTACACAAAATACCATGGAAAAGGCAAAGAGAACATCCGTGTGGCTGTGGGAATCTTAAGTTCTAATGACATAGCCAAGAGAAACTAATTAAATCAGTTCAGTAACACCCATGTAAACCAAACACAACTGAAGAGATAGACTGAATATTAGGCTACTGTACAGTGCAGTAACCTTTTTAAGCAACTGATACAGAAGCAGAATTTCACATTTATGTAACATGTACAGTAGTAGTGAGGTGTGAAAGGGAAAATCTTGATATATTGAAGAAATTTATTACTTTACATTTCTGGAACACTTCACAGGATACAAGTGAAAAAGGCATCTGAGGAGCTTGGTCCACTGTTAGTACAATACACTTGTGTGTTTGAGAGACTTTGGACAGATCAAGCTATATCAGGTTAAAAACAGCTAAAGCTGTTGCTTTAGCGCCTCCAGGAGACGATATTTTAGATGTAGCCTGGACTGTAACCTTTACAGAAGTCCTTCTGCTTTTCTCTCAAGTTCAGCCCCAAATGTATATATGTATGATTGTAAGTTCAGAGTTTTAAATAAGAGTGTTAGACAGCAACATTTATAAGAGATAACTGGTTACCCACAAACTATTTCTACTTTCCATGTACTGCATTGACCTTGGTAGTGCTCACATTCAGTATTGGAAAGACTTGGAATGAACACAAATAAACACTTGGAGAGCTTGTTCATTTCACTACTAACTCTAATATGTTCAATGAGTGTATAGTTTCTGAGATCCAAAATAAACCCATACAAATAGAAAACTCTCAAGTATTAAAAAAAATTATGTAATTCCATATGTTAATGAAACAATTTTCAGATGAGTTGGTCTCAAGTAACTTACAGAGATAGCTAAACAGAACATATGGTTAAGCACCAAGGCATTTATAGAGCAGTCAAAAATGCTTCTAGAAGCTCTGGATTGTCCTCACTTCCCTCAAAAAACAATCTGCACTGAACACACACACACACACACAAAGACAAGGACTTAATACTGGATAACACGATGGAAAGCCTTCCCTTATATAAAACTCACTCCCAGAAAATAAATGCCTCCTCTTCCTCCCTTAGGCAAACAATCACTACAACTTCCCAAGGTTTAGTAGAACTACTTCTTAACATGTGTTCTTTATTGATGGAGTCACAAAACACCACTTTTTGACACAATACTGGTAGAATTCTTGGCTTCATAGCACTCTGCTGTGCATTGGCAACATTTTGCTTGTCAGATGGTCTAGTCCTTAGCACAAAATGTAATAGTCTACATTACACATCCATTCACCCCACCTTTCCACCTCGATCATGAAGAAAATGGACTTCAAGTAACTGAAATTAGATTTAATTCAGTTTCCTCCACTCTGCAGAGCTGCAGCAGTGTTGATTTATTTTAAAAAATAACCCCATTGCTGGCTTTCATACTAAATCACAATGTGCACTAGTCTTGTAACTGGATTACAGGAAGCATTAACACTAGCAATTGCCCTTTCAAGTTGAGCAACCAACAATATTGCTAAAGGCTGGAACAAAAAGGGTCAGCCAGGGCAAAACAACAAATGTTGCCACTTGCCCTATATGATAAAACCCAAAAAGCAGCAACAAGCAGTAAGTGCTAGTTTGAAACAAAAAGGGAGCAATAAACATGCATTAAAACCAAAACAGACTCACTTGGCAAGGACATTAACATTGCAATCTACTTAAGGTAAAATTCAAGAGGGAGAAACAAAACATTGAAGTGCAGAGACCTGGAAGGAGCAGGGCTGAGCTTGGATTGTGGTAACAGTCCTGCTGTGGGACAGCTGCCCTTTGGAGGAAGACACCTTCCAAATTTCTTATTGTGGGATTAGTCCGGTAAGATTTCTGGCTCTCAGCACTTCAGCTTCGAAATATATGCTTCCCCAAAGGCTTTTTCTGAAAGCATGACATTAAAAAACCTCAAAACACCATCCTTCAACACATCCAGAGATAGCTGAAGATCCCAAACAACAAACAGCTTTCATGTCATGATTAGCTCATGATGTTATGCCCCCCCATAAAGCACATATGGTTCACAGTCAGAACAGGCGGCTTTGGAGCAGCAGCACCATCCTAGAAATGCAGTAGCCAAGCTCCAGGCTGAGGTCACTTAATGAGAACTTAATGTAGATTTAATAAGTCTTTTCTTTTTATGTGACTGCCAATTCAAAATCTGCCTCATTTAGCTTTTAATGCAGTCACAGAGCCAGTTAGCTAAAATCAGGGTAGCTTCAGAATATTTTGAAGGATTCTTCCATGGCAAGCTGAGGACTGCAGGTCTCTCAAAGTGTACAAAGCTCTACTAAAATAACAGGTCATAACTAACAGCATAATTTAATGAGAACATGAGGAGCCATACATATTCTGAGTTCCTTGCACTAACAGAAAGGTTTCACCTTCACAGGAGGTGAAATAATGCTTCCTACGGAAGAAAAGAAAGCAGCTACATTGACTATGGAGTTGGCCCTGCTGGCTTAGGCTAGCTTGGGGCATGGATGTATTCGGCTTGCTTGGCATCTCCTCCTCCTGATCAGTACCACTGAGTACTGGGGCTCCGTACAGCTGGCATGTCCCTAGTGAAGCAAAGCTGTCACTACATTATTTTGCTATGACATAGAAACTTGAGTACAACTGAATCTAGTCTACTGATGATACTAGTCATCTAATCTCAAATTAGTAGATTTCATCCATGTGGGATGCAACAAGTCCAGAGCAAACCTTTTTGAGCTTTGTTCTCTGATAGTATTTTTTTATGTATTAAAACTTTAATATTAGATTAATAAAACCACTACACTTTTTTTCCCCCTAATTATTCTTTTGCATGTCACTAGTCTTTATTGTATTTAGTGTATTCATGAGGGCAGATCTCTAGAGGTACTAACAGTATGAGGAACTTGCACATGATTTTGAAACACTTTGCATGCTTATGTGCTCTAGTGTTGCATGCTCTAAATTCTTTCCTCATTTGTAAAAGCCATTTTCTTTTAAACTAGCATATTCCATATAATTTACAGAAATAGGCAAATAGTTGCTGATTGCAAATAGTCACATTGTTTCAGTTTAATCTTTATTAATTCACACTCATGAGTAGGTAAGCCATTATGAACAGTTGTTCTTTCCTCCAGGAAGAAGATAGATGAGTCCAGTGCTCTTCTCCATAATCAAGTAGGGCTAACTATGCACAAGGTCAAGGCAGAGCTGCACTAAACACAATCAGACTGCGGCCCACTACTCAGAGGACAGATCTACTGACAGTATGTCACTCCACTGGCACAACGAGTGAGAACTCAGCAGTCCCACTGGCATCCCCTCCACTGCAGGAAGGAACATGGTCATCACTTTTCTGGGAATGGGAATGATTACACACATAGTTAACTGAACAAGGAGAGACTCAGCTCACATATCCCAGAAGAAGCACATATGGCTTACCTGAACAAAAATCATAATTCTTACTCTTCACAAGAAACAGGCTTGTTTTAAAACAGCTACGTAAGCATAATGGTAGATTCACTGAAGAAACAGAAGTGAATGAATCCTTTGCATCACCCTTTTAAACTCTCCCTGCCTCTGTTAAATTGTTTCCTAAAGTATATTTTCTTGTGCCTTGTGCAGAACAAATCTAAAATACACCCAGTGAAAGCAGCGCAATTACCTATCAAGACAAGAGAATTAAAGGTAAAGGTAAGTTCTTTACTTACAGAGGAATTATAGTCTGCCTTTGTTCATCAGATTGCTTGTTGATCGTGGTGAGGCTATATGAACACAAGTTCTACAAAAGCGAAGAGCTTCAAGATGTGTGGTTATTTAGATTTAGATGATCAGCCAGGCAGTGGAATATGAACTTCAGATACTCCACATTACAGTCTCTGTCTGTAGTTATTGACAGGCATACTTCATAAAACAACTCCAGAAATCAGGAAAAAAAGACACTTACCACAACGATAACATTTGTCGCAGGAATAGGAAGATTTTCCAATTCCAAATCTTGACCAGTCATAGCTAGCAGATCGAGGGATGGGTCATAGGCAGGTCTAGGGAAGGTTGATTTAACAATTATTGCCGGGTGTAGCTTGCTTATTTTGGTGTGAGAAGCAGAATGGAAATTTTGTTTGGAATTCTTATAACTGTCTGTATCCAGACTTTTCTCCACACTCTGTACATGATGATAAATAAACACAGGTTTCCCACTCTTTCGGTGATGAATTGCCAAAAAGTGATCATTGTCTCCAGAAAAGCAGCCTGCAGAAAGAGAAGAATAAGTTTAGAATGTCTTTCTTGGATATTCTGTGGATAGTGCTGGAAATCTGATGAGATCTTTGGGCTCTGCAAGTTTTGGAAAGCATATTTGTGGAATACAAGAATTCTCTTAAAAGGCCACAATGCAATTTCCATAGCAATAGCTTAACAACACTACAGAGAATCTACTAAGTATGTGAGGAGTATCACATTCTTAAACTCATTTATACGAGGCTTTTAAAAATGTTATTTATACTTCCAGCCAGGGTTACATTTCAAAAATGACATGCAAGAACAGAGCAAACCCTGAGCCAAGTTCAAGTTTTTTATCAGCATCAACTCCAACAGGAAAATATATGCAGTCCACTCACTGATTTGTTTAATCAACCAGTAATACCAAAGATGAGAATTGCTGTGATCATCTTTTATGTATGGTGACTTGAGGAGAAAAGGCCAAGAATCAGATCCAAAAATCAAACTTAAACATGCAAGAAAGAAATGAAAGGTAAAGTTCAGATGCCTGAGTCCATAATCATAATTCTGCTTTTCCTATTCATCTTGCATTATCTGCTTAGATTAGGAGGCCTTATAGTCCCTTATGCCAACTCCTGTTATGACCCAGTCTACAGCCAAGCACTCCCTGGCCAGCCAGTGGAGCATCTGGCTCTCTGCATAGAAGACACAGGTATGTGGATTTAGCCATACCTTGCATACCTTGGTGTAGGGCAGAAGAATTCTTCTAGATTACATGCTTTTAACAAACTGTGTATTAATAAAAAATAAGTTTCTCTTGATATTCAAAACACTTCCTAATGATGTCTTTATAAAAGGAACCAGAACTAAATCTCCAGTTCCTTCAGTTAAGAACTGAACAGCTACAACAGCCAAAACAGTCCAGTTCAGGTCCCAGTCTGGAAGTCAGGCTGTCCCTCTGCACAGAAAAATAGGTAAAGATCAGCTCCTTTACTGATAAAAAGTAACTGAAGCTGCATTAGTCATCTCCTGGAAGAGCACTCTAAGAGAACTGTGGTACATAACGGACTTTGTATTCTAAGAAAATTGAACCCAGAGAGTTCTGATCAGCTCGAACTCTTTCTCTTCAGAAGCTGTTGGGGTTAATGGCAATGTTGCATTTGTGCACAGATTTCTAGTTTTAGAAAAATAATTTAAAAATCAGTGTTATTTTAATTCTCACAATGAGCTGTTAAGAATAGCTAAGAACCAAAAACATGTTTCAATTCAGGTTGAACAAGAAACAATTTTGTTCTATTCAGACTGATTTTTGCCTCTGATTGTTTTTTGCTTGTGTAAGCAAATCAAAATAACCAGTCATTTGCACAGCCCTACCCAGTGCCCTTAGGAGATTTCAGTGTAGGTAATTACATTCTGTTGACCTAATTTCCTCCTGAAGTTTTGGTTAGGAAAATCAAGGGCAATACCTCATCTGTGCTGTAGTATTGCTATGCATCATTGGGAAATGCATCCTCTGCCAAAAGTGGGTTCATGTCAGTGGGCAGTGAAGCAATTCATAACATAGATGAGCAGAAAATAAATAAGAAGAAAACAGAACACAGAATCCTGTGTTTTTCAGGACACAGACATCCTCCTAATATAAAGTGCCATGTCAATCCTGAGGCTATTCTTAAATGGTAAAAACACACGCTGACAATTCCCTAGCTGAACACTATGGTCACATGTGTACAGTTGTTGTCAGGCTTTGATTGGGAAGATGAATGAGAGGAGAAAAAAAAAAGAAACTGCAGGGCACTGATTTAAAGGCAGCTGAATTCCGAAGCTTGATGAGCTTACTGGTGTTTGGCCTCATTGATAAAAAAATCCCAAGGGCTGGTCTTACCTAGCAGTTTAGTTAGTTTTGTGAATGGCAAAATAAAACAAGAAAATCAGCACTTCTTATAGTCACCTACTTCTCACAGTCACCTCTTTGATGAACTTATTTTCACATCTCCTTCACAGACAACCAGTATTCCAAAACTGATCATATATAACGTACAGGAATGTAACTACAGACAAATTTGGTGCCTGCAGTTCTTCTTCGCTTCCTTTTGTACCACAGTATGATAGCATAAAGTGAGTGATTTTGGTGCTTTTTAAGCTTCAGATACCCCAACACACACAGAAATTCAGAAAATGGGACTTGAAAAACTGAACTCCTAGAGGTATCTCTTCCACAAGTTTAGTAAACTTAATCCTGAAGTGAATTTTGATAGTCTGCTCACACTACCCTGTTTGAACTCTGCTTCACAATGTAGAGCTTTTCATGACTGACTTGTAATATTCAACAAGCGAGGATATCACCCCTTAACTAAAAATATTTTATGCCTTCTACTAAAATTCCCTCTCCTCAAGTGTATTTACAAAGAAATATAATTTATCCTGCCTTGGCATTGAGAAGAGCAGACCGGATGTTCAGATTGTGATTCTATGCTGTTTCTTCTAATCAAAAAGATGTTGAATCTTCACGTATTTCTCAGCTAAGTACAGTTTCTTTATGTCAATGGAAAACTTTATTTCATTATTAGTTCCAAAATGCACAATAATCAGTAGCTTTTAAACTCGCATCAGAACTTCTCAGCAGTAGGTTTGTATCTCCCTTTGCTCTAGGAAGGCAGCCTATCCTTCCTCCACCTAGATCATCTCATTTAATAACAATTCCTATGCCTTTCGGTAACATATGCTGCATTGTGACTTCATATTGGTATGATTTGTTGATTTTCTTCCAGTTCTTCTGAATGCACAATGTCATGACTGGTCACCACAGTTTCTCAGGCTCTGGCTCCTGATGAATATTGCTACTTCTTCCTCTGTTCTTTCCTTCTGGCTTACTTTTCCTTTTCCCTCACAACTCCTCACATACTTCTGCCACTCTTCCTTAGATTTTTTTTTTTACAAGAAAGTCTGCCTTGATCTAGCTTCCATGTTCCTCATCTGCAATCCACCTCTTCAACTTAGCTTCTCCTGTACAACAGTATCCTCCTTCCTCAAAATCTCAGTCTATCTTTAGTTGCATTTCCAGTCCCTGGAACTGTGCTTCAAGATCCTTTATCAACTGAAACACTTCATCTACTATTAAAGTGCAACATGAAGCTCTAAAGTGACATAGAATGCATGCTTTCTACATCTTGGACCACTGACTGTGCTAATTTCAGCATTTCCACCATTGCCACCAGTTCTCATATGTGTCTTCATAATCCTTCCTGGAAAGAAAAATTGGAAAAAGCCCTGCAAAACATCTTGTTCTGCTGGATTGAGCTATTCTTCTTGCTTGTTTCAATGAGGTGTTCACATTTGCTTAGTTGTCTGCAGAAACATACAAGACTCTGTCCTGAATTAAAAAGAAAAAAAAAATCCAGTCTACAGAAGAATGATGGATAATGGGTCAGTAGACATCCATGTGAAATACCTACATGGTCCCTGTATACAGGAAGCATGACATTTTCTCATGATAATAGATGGGTAAATCACATTAATGCTAGATAGCACATTCCGCTCAGCCTGTCTTGCTCTACAAATGTGTAATGTGTATGCAGAAATGAAAGACTATAAGAGACAGTACATCTGATCTTAAAGATGTTTTGGGAATTTTTGACTGTCCGAGTTGGCCTCTGCTCAATAGAAACATCCCAAGATTTCTCTAGACTCTCTTGACTCCCTGAATAGTCTCAGGCAGCTGACAATTTAAAGCAACCTGCCAGAAAATTCTTAGATTCCTAATTTCCAAATACTTTTACTTTCTCTAAAGCAGACAGTCAAAAAACTTCAAAAAAATGAGATCTAATAACAGGCCAGTAACACAGTAGCAGGGTTTTATCTTGTTAAAACATAAAAATGTCACAGCTTTACAAAGTTTTTTATCTCGTGTCCTCTAGAGCAGAAACCAGACCTTTATTGACTGGAAAAGGAGAGGCCCAGTGGGACACAACATTCTTTTGTAAACCTGACAGAGCCAAGATAATGGTGTCTAAATTCTTGATGTGTGTCTGGAAAAATAATTTGAAGTCATTGTCATAAGTCTTATTATTTGTTTTAATCTGAACCAATTAGATTCATAATTAGGTATGTTCCTGAACGTTCTCATTTTCTGTATTGAGATGCATACTTGTAGGTTGCACAGTCACCTCAAATCCATTGACAGAACTGCTGTGCTACACTTGATCTGCAAGTAAAATGCACAACTGAATACAGAAACACAGTGCTTATGTTTTAAAACTCACAACTCCGTAACTAGTACTACAGTAATGCCAATGTCTCTTTATAGTTACAGATATCTTGGTATATTACACAGTTCGAGATTTTCATGCTAACATGCTGGAAATTGGCAGAAAAAAAGGCAGAAAATGTAGAGTCATTTCATAGGGGAAAAGCATACTGAAACTTGACTGATTGCTTTCAAAGATAAATTTAGCTCAAATGCAATTTGAGTTAGAGCACTTAATGCCAAGCCAAATATTTTCTCATTTTCAGTAGAAATTAAATTTTGTACCCGAGTTTCATATTCTTTTTTCTTCCTGTTTAGCTTGCCATCTGAAAGATGCTCTTCATCCCATACAACGTCTCTTCACACCCTATAGACCCACCTCAGACTTTGAACAGGCTTGCTCTTTAACGCCTCTTGCACAATGGTTCATCTGTTCTTGAAGAGCCACCCAGAGTCACTGTGAGAAGCAGATCACTGTACTTATGCAGACCATTGATCAATCCTTTCCAATAATGCCGATGTTCCTACAGCTAAGAGACTCATTTCCTGCCTCTTTTTAGTGCATTGAGATGGATATGGTCTCACATACTGAAGAGCAGAGCTTGCAGTTCTCTCTTGTCTATATAAAGGCCAAGTAGATACTGGCTCAGAGGAAGAGAAAAAATAATATCTCTTAGCATCTGTGCTAAAATGCTTAATATGCTAGCCATTTATGAGCACGGCTCTAACTCTCGGGAATCCCAATGACAAATATACTAAGGGAAGTGCTAACTACTGGTAATTTCGAGACATAGGATAGACACTACTATAGTGTTCTAAAAGACTTCTGTCTTCTCTTGGTGGTGAATATTGTCCCTTCTGGTGCAAGCTAGGGGACCTTTCTTTGACTGTGACTTTGAAAGATACAAAAGTCTACTGCTTTATCCCTGTTTCATCTATTTCACTGGAAAAAAATCTTAAAACATATCAAGAGAAGTCAAAATATCTGTTGGGAAATAAAAATATTCTAAATTATGCTGAAAACACAAATGAAAACAAAAGCTGTCTGGAGGCAATATGCCTTGTATCTGTACTGTCTAGTTAAAAGTATGTCTTACTGTCAGCAAAGCAGTACTTCAATCAAACCTAAAACTCATTAGGACAGGTTATGCAGTTTTAGCCAAACATAAGCTTTAGTAAGGTGGACCAAGAATTATTAGTAATAAAATGCAGTTAATTGTTGAAAAAATATGACCTCATTCTTAGCTAGACAACAGAACATACTTTTTAAAGTATTTCATTAGGGAAACTTGATCCTGGAAAAGCAAAGAATTAATAATTTTTGATCACAAATCTCAACAATTTCCTAATGGATGTACTGAACATAATCCCCAACATCAGACCAGCCTTTGCAATGGCAAAATCATATTACAGAGCTACAAGGTTCAGTCCTTCATATGAAAGGTTCTGCACTTTCCTATCCAGGTCTGGTAACCAAAAGGCCAGACCTTCTGAAGCAAAGGAAAACTACCCACAACATGTCAAATTTCAGAGCAAGTAATCTGCACCAGAGCTAAACAAGCACAGAAAACGACAATTGTAAAAATTTGGAAGAATGTATTGATCCGCCCTTGAACGAAATGTTCGGAACATTCAATCAAAATAAAAATTTCAGACAGTATCAATTCCTACAAAATAAGTGTACAGATATGTGTATACACCCATCTATATACAATCTCTTTTCTTTGTGTGCATTTGTGCACATGAGCATGAGAAAGCACATGCACATGAGAGAGCATAGGAGCATTCCTGAGAGACAGAGGGACTATACACAAGAGAGGTAGGGGGAGAGAGATACGATTGCAAGGATTTTTTTTCCTTTTCTAATAAGCCATCTGCTGAAAATAGAAACAACTACAAACACATTTTTGCTGAATTTGTCCTTTTCAGTAGGAAAAAAATGCTCTGGCCAGAAAAATCCACAGCTACAGTAAATTTGAAGTGAGCACATTAGTGGTACCTTTTTGAAAAAGACAATTTGTGTCTGGTTTTAGGGGCCTGTTGCCTGATATGTCAATTATGAAACTGGATGCTACAGACCATTGATTTCACTAGGTCTACTCATGCGACTTAAGAGATGAGCCATTGGTCCCAAAGGCACTTAAATATTCTGCCATACTTATGTCCTGGCACTAATGTACTGCATAGTCTCGCATCAGACTTTTATTCCCAGAAGATGTGAGAAAGTGCTGCATCGATTTGCTAATTTTGTGATTACTGTCATTTTCCAAATGAAGGTTGTGGCTAAATTCTGCTCTGTATGATACGGTTGCAAATATATACTGTCCCCACGAGATACATAGTATCTCTGCAGAAAGCTGTAAGGGGTATGAAGGAAAGTCCAGTTCAGTCTTAAGGCTTTTGGCTGTGCATCTTTTGCAGTGAATACTCTAGGAAATCACACCGAGGATTTCTGAGCAGATGTTATTACCTTCTCCAAGTATTTATTTCAAAGCCATGCTGAAAATCCTATAGGACAATGTCTGTGTTTTATGGAGTAGGTGCCCTTCCCTTCCTCCTAGAGCCCATATCAAGCCTCAAAACACCCTTGTCGAGGGGGATCACCACTAAACACAGCCACCCACTGCTATCTCATTAGCTGCTTTCTAGAGATACAGACTCCCCCAAGAGCCCAATTCATAGTTTTTCAGTAAGTCTCCTGCTTCACTCTCCAGAGAAGCTGGAACCAGCCTTTGCTGTCTAAAATGTTTCAGTCTTCTTGTAGTACAACAAATGAAATTAGGCAGGGATTCCAAGATCACAAACCTCAATAGCTTCCTAATGGATGCACTGAACATAAACCTCGTGTAGAAGGTAATGCCTTTCAAAATTATGAATGGTAAGAATTTCCACATGTAAAAACATGACAAAAGTCTCTCTTACAACTAAATACTTCCTCAAAAATATGAAGTCAAATACTGAATTACAAAACTATTTTTCTCCAACAGAACTTTTAAAAAGACAGATGAGTACCCTGTGATTATCCACAAGTCTGCTAGTAAAAGGCACAAATGTCTATTCTAGTAAAAACACCCACTCATGGCCAGTGATATGTTTTCTAGAGGAAGCAATTGTAGGTATCAGCTTTGTTTAAATTATGTTAGTGGAATGAAGAATTCCAATACATTTTAAAAATCAATAGCTCCTTTGCATTCACTCTAAAAGTATTCAGAAGCTAGTATTATTTACTCATTAGTGTGAAGTTACTGAAATGGATCTGATTATGAATGAATTCTGTGCAGATGGCACCTCAGTCCTAGAAGTATAGTCCCCAGATTTTCTTATTTTTGTGACACAACTTGTGCATTTTTTTTTAGAAAACAGGCCCCCCAGCACTTAAGTAGAAACCACAGTACACTAAAATAATTTCCAACCATGAGAATACCATTCAGTATGTGTTTGACTTGGAACACTGAAGGACTAGTTTCTGCTTAGCAGAACTTAGTAAAATCACCCTGTCGACTTCGGTAAGGATTAACTGAGAACCAGTCTACCATATTTTCAATATGTTTCTACACATAGTGAATTCTACCCAATGGAGTGTTACCTTGTGGTCAAAGAAATTTCAGTTGTGGTATAAACAGTCTTCATTATTACATCATTGCCCCAAGCAGGTAAAACACCACTATTGCCTACCTTGAATTTTACATGATTCAGCTGATGGGCATGGGGAATGGATCCATCAAGAAGTCAAGACAAAGATCTACATGCTTTCCCTCTGAAAAGGCTAGTAGGGAAGTACTGGTTGTCCATAATAACTTAAGGTTGTCAATGCATCTCTTCACTGATGGAGAGTATAATAAACTAGGGTAACAGAAGCCCTTAGCATGCTAGCATAAGGCCTTTGCTGAAGAAACCAAGGCTTAGATGACCTGTACAAGTCTTAAACTGTTAACTCTTTGCTTTTCCAAGACCAGAGTTTCTTCATCTTAAAAGCAAATTCTGCAAAAAATGGTCTCTTAAAGAGAGATTTTTAACGTAAGACAGGTGGTGAGTTGATATTGTCATTGTTAACTGAGTAAGATTTTTCTAGTCTAGTTGATTTTCCTAACCGGCTTTCTGTGACTGGATATTTAATTAATTTACTCTTTTCACTCTCTTAAAGAAATCTGTTAAAAAAGAAAATGAGGTAAAATAGTTAATTAGTTGAGTAATCTGGATGACGCAAATAGTTCTAATTACAAGTTAGTCTAATGCGCCACTTCGTGTTTTTGTTACCACCTGCTAGTCTTTTAGGAGGAAACAGTGTTCCCTAGTCATCTTGGGAGACAATAGTTTTTTATTGCAAGAATATATATTAGATCATACGTGCTAAAAAAGAGTATAATCTGAACTGTCTTGCAGTCTCTCATGCCACACATAATATTCGTTGAAGGTTCATGCTGACCTGTAATCAGTAGCTATGGGTTTAGGTCTTCATCCAACAGCAAGCTTTATATAGGTTGATTACTTCACCTACTGCACTCAGCAGAAGGGCCTAGTTCTGTTTGCAGAGATGCACACACAAGTGTCTTTGATTTCAACAAGCAACATACGGGCATACCGACAGCACAATTGGATTTAATTTTCTGCTTACATAGCTGTCATGCTTTATTGGAATGGGTATCTACATCAGCTTACTAAAGTGGTACCTTTTCAAGCACATGAAAACTCCTGACCATATTTTTCACACAAATATTTTCCATTTTTTTTGTGTGAATACATATGTGGCTACTGAAACACAACATTGTACAGCTGACTTCCCATAACAAACCAGATCTGCAAAATGACATGCGTTACCTTTCCATGAGAAAGTACTATTTAAACACGTTACAGAATGAATTATTTTTGCTGTAGCATTAGCTCAAGTAAATGCAGACATATGTATCCTTTAAAATGTATTATCACCAACTGATGCCAACAGAGATTTTGTTAATGTCTGCTGACAATGTCTTTAGCAGTCCCTAGAAACATGCCTCAAGTATACTCAGCCTCAGAACAAAAGAGCCAAGCAGTTTCCATCTCATTACAAAAAAAATTACATTTGGGATATAATTTGTGACTTAGCACTAGTGGCAAGTAGAATGCATTTTGTGATTCCATGTGAACCAAAGCTGCAAAATCACCATCAATAGTCCAGAAGTTTAGGATATGCATAAGAGATGACCATAGTGGTAACCTGTGTAAAGACCAGATTTTCTACTTGCATCAGATGAAACGGAAACACATTATTTCATTGTGGTGACATCTTCAATGACTTCCAACAAGAGCAATTTTTCTGCAGCCCTGCCTTAGAGGAAGAACAGCTCTTGTGCTCAATGGGAGCTGTACCCAACATGCAAAGGTTGAATTCAGCTCCTGTTGATCCTCTCTGTTGCCTTCTGTGAAATAAATATTATTCAAGATTGCCCAGGAAGCAAGGTGACACTATATAAACATCTGTTTTCCTCTCTTTTTCTCATTATTAGAGACATTTCAATAATTAAGGCCAAGCTCTGTTTATAACCATTCCCAGTAACTTAACAAAACAAGCAAAACTTAGTAAGGAATATAAATGACTTACTTGTAGAATGTAAACCCGGGATAGAAAAATGAAGGGTATAATAACTTACACAACACCCATTATTAATAGAAGATACATTGAGATTAGAAGATCTATTATGTCAAAGAGAGGCTGCACAGTAATTTTGTACAGATGATCATTTTAATACATATTGTAAAAGAACAATCTAAAAGCAGCTTTAGGCTTTTATTCACAAAATGCTCCCTATCTTTCACACAATAATCTCTTGCATGTAAGAATATAAGGCATAACAAAATGACCTTCCCACCTATAGATATACAGGAAACAGGCTCCTGTTATGAACTGTAGCCTAATATTCCAGGGCAATAAAATATCAATAACTAAGGTAAACCACTTCTCCTGACAGCAGCAAACAAATGTGTGCAGCGTCGACTTCCTGATATATCCAAATAAGCGATTATTTTCATAACATGGCTTATTGGAGCAGGAGCATATGTGTTCATGTACTGCTTCTGCATTAAGAGACATGAAGTTCATCTGTTACTTTTAAGGAGTCTGCCATAAAACAATGCAAATTAGTGCATTTAACAGTCTCTCCTGAAGAAAACCAAACACAAACAATCCTGAGAGCCAAAGAACTAGAACCTAGAGGGTGCACTTAATTGTTTTCCTTAATAAAACTTCAGGGAAGTTTAAAGCATGGTGCAACAGCCATTTTCTAATTCAGAAGTAGCTATGCTTGCCATAAAAGATAAACTAAAGAAACTCTTCAACTTTGCTGATTGAGAATTTAATTCAATTATACAGTTACCCCAGGTCTTATTTCCTTCTTGAGAGTATAAATGCTAAAGTCTGCGTAGGAGAGAGAGAGAGACTATGAAAAATAAGCAGGTTTTCATGATTTAAGAGAAACCCGAGATTTACACCAGGAATACAAGCTCTGACTATCAGAACGAAACTGGCAGTGGAACTTCATGCACGTACTGGGGCGCCCATCGCTCGCCGCATTTCTGAATGAGGCGCACGTTTTGCTAGCAAAGCAGAGAGAGGATTTAATATCACCGCTACACCGCTATTGCTGAAACGCCTGCTGTCGCAGCCGAAATTTCCCTTCCTAAAAATTCCGCTGCCACGAGCAAACACGACTAGCAACGCACTGAATTAAAAAGAAGAAGAAAAAAAAAAAGAAAAGGGAAAAGGGGGTGGAGGGAACGGGGGCGCTCGGTTTTCCTTCGCTTCCCCAGCTCCCCGCTCTCCGAGGCGCGGGGCTTGCCCGCTGTCCAGGGTGCTGAAAGGCGCGCTCTCCGCGCGGGGCCGTCAGTCCCCCGTCGCCGTTACCTCTCCCCGCGGGGCCGCCCCCGCCGCCACAACAGGTGCCCCCCCGTCCCTCCCCTCTCGCCGCTCACCTGCGGATCGGAGGTGGAGCAAGAGGCAGAGCGCCCGCAGGCACGCGGCCGCCCGCCTCATGGTGCGAGCCGCGCTGAGGCGAGGCGAGGCGAGCCGGGCTGCACCGCGCCACCGCGTCCCGCTGCCCCCCGCCCCCGCCAGTGAGCATGCCTGGGAGCGCGGTGCGCATGCGCAGCCGGAGCTGGGGGGCTGCGCTCGCCCGCCGGCGGGGCGAGGGGGCTGCGCGGGAGGTGACACGGGGAGACGGAGCGCCCCGGGGCGGGGGGTGCAGGGAGAGCTCTCCGGTTCCAGCCGGTGTGCGGGCACCTGGGGCGGCCGCGGGGGCGGCCCCGCGGGGAGAGGTAACGGCAGCGGCCGCCTTTCAGCACCTTGGACAGAGGGCGAACCCCGGTCCGTGAGCCTCGTCTCTGATCACTCGGCGCGTCTGCGAGGGCTTCGGCGGCACGTGGGTTTGTGCGGGTAGCAAAGGCCACACGCCCCTTCAGTCCGCTGGACCGCTGGGCTGGGATCAATGGCAGGAGGGTTAACAAGGCCAAATGTCACCTCCTGCACTTGGGGCACAACAACCCTGTGCAGTGCTACAGACTAGGAGAAGTCTGACTGGAAAGTTGCCTGGAGGAGAAGGGGGTGTTGGTTGACAGTGACTGAACGTGAGCCAGCAGTGTGTCCAGGTGGCCAAGAAGGCCAATGGCATCTTGGCTTGTATCAGAAACGGCGTAACCAGCAGGTCCAGGGAGGTTATTCTCCCTCTGTACTCGGCACTGGTGAGACCGCACCTCGAATACTGTGTTCCGTTCTGGGCCCCTCACCACGAGAAGGATGTTGAGGCTCTGGAGTGAGTCCAGAGAAGAGCGACAAAGATGGTGAAGGGGCTGGAGAACAAGTCTTACAAGTAGAGGCTGAGAGAGCTTGGGTTGTTTAGCCTGGAGAAGAGGAGGCTGAGGGGGGACCTTATTGCTCTCTACAGCTACCTGAAAGGAGGTTTTGGAGAGGAGGGTGCTGGCCTCTTCTCCCAAGTGACAGAGGACAGAACAAGGGCAAATAACCTCAAGCTCCACCAGGGGAGGTTCAAGCTTGACACCAGGAAAAAAATTTTCACTGAATGGGTCATTGGGCACTGGAACAGGCTGCCCCGGGAGGTAGTTGAGTCACCTTCCCTGGAGGTGTTTAAAAGATGTGTGGATGAGGTGCTGAGGGGAATGGTTTAGTGATTGATAGGAATGGTTGGACATGATGATCCAGTGGGTCCTTTCCAACCTAGTGATACTATGATTCTATGAATATGCTGTGAAACACACAGTGCTGTGGCATCAACAGTGGGTGAAACCTGCATGATGAAAATCGGGGCTGATTGAGTAACACCTGCTTGGCATCTGCTGAACTCCAGGTGGTGGTTCAGACCAGACTGATGCAACACCAACTCGAGAGACACTCAGGAAATTTGATCGCAGGGGTATCAGAGACCCACATAAAGAGGCCAAACATGAAACAGCCTTGTAACGAGATAATTTTCTAAAGATGAGTTTAATTGATGAAAAGAGTTGCTGTAGGCTAACCTTGAGAGGAAGTGGCAGATGTGTCGCTCAGCGAGTAATCCATCTACAGGATACTGCTCGATGTGGCAAGAGGCATACACGCACAGTCAGGTCTTTGGCTGAAATCATTGTCCTAGTTGGAAAATAACAAAGGAGATTAACACGACTCGCTTACTTGTAACTGGCTTTAAATGAATCTTTGTGCTGAAATTTTCTTCATATAACAATGGGAAGGGCTGCACAGGGTCTGATATCTAGATGCAATTGCATGTGTGACTGTACATATGCAAATGAGCTTCCTTTGCCAGCCCCCACACGGCTGTTCACTTACGTATAGACAGTTAGTTAGGTCGTTCGCTTGTCAGCAGTGTAAGTGAGAAAAGGCTTGGCTCAGAAGACAACACTCAATTGTGAGCTTTGCCCGAAACAGGGAATTAAAATGGTCAAGGGGATTTTTGAGCCCTGTCATCTCAGCTTTATCTTTTGTAGATGTTGTGCCTCGGATGCCCTGCTAAGTCACGGGATTTCTGCTACTTCCTCTACTGAGATGTGAATTTGTTTCAGTTATATATAACACAAATTGCAGCACATCCTCTTCCACTTTAATCCTGCTACTTCTGACTAGTAGAAATGAAAGCTAGAAAAAATGAAATGAAGAATTCGGTCTGTGCAGTGCACCCCAGTTGTGCCCCCACAACTACAGCTCCTCAGCACCCAGGTTTCAGATATATGCTTACAAGAAAAATAAGTAGGAGGCTATACTTACTTCCCTCATTAAGTTGTGCAGTGCAAATTTCAACTTGGCAACTCTTGGGGAAAGATACAAGAAAAATTCACTTATAGTTCTTCGATATTATGTTATTGTCCACAAGTAATCACCTTTGTGTGTTCTAGGTAAGGCTTTAGGGTCAAATATGTCAACAGGATAACTCCACTGAAGCTAATGGTATTGATTTGTCCCCATGTGGTTACAGATGAGGCAGCTGTGGTTTCATACGATTGAGAGCTCTAGCAATATCTACTCATCTCACTTATAGAGCCCTAAGGCACAAAAACCGGATGACTCACCACTACTCTCTTAAGAAAATTGTTTTCTATAGGGGAAATGTCTTCAGCTATGGTTTTATACCCACATTTAAGAAAACATTTAGGCTTCCAACTCATACTTAAGCTGAATTTAATGGGAAGCTAAGACTAAATAATTTGCTGAATTTCATATCAGTGCATCTTTTTTTAAAAGGCAGCCCCATCAAAGCAAAATTGAAGCATTACTGTGGAGTGGGAGGCTCTTACACAGAAAGTGAGATAAAACATGTTGCATCAGCTTGAATTCTCCAATTTCACGGATTTTTTTATTATTATTATTTCCAAATACAGAACATGATATTAACAGGGTGGAGATCACTACTGAGTGGCTTACTCTGAAAGAGTGTATTAAATCTAGAGCTGAATTAAGTGTTCAGCTGAATTCTAAACATTACCAGTAGTTATAAGTGAGGTCTGTGGTATGGGATAATACTAACTGTTTTCAATGTTTTTCCCATGGTACCCTCTTCTCTTCTGATGTGACAGATTGAGTATGCTGCTGAGAAGTCACACTCAATATAGATTACAATTAAGAGAGCCTGTTCCAAGTGCTAGAGTTCTTACTGTTTTCCTCCTGTGTCATGCTGGGTAGGCCGTCTTCCTTCTCTGGAAATCATTTTGCATTAGACTTCCATCGACAAATTGCTTTAAGAAGAAACTAGCACAATGAAAGCCAAATTCAAACCCAAGCTTCAGTTTAAGAGGGCAGCAACACATAGATTAGTAAGCAGAGAATATATCTGAAGAAGAGAGAATCACACTTTTGTCTAGGATTAATAATATGGATGCTTATATCTGTTGTCCCTTGACCAGCTCCAGCAGAAATCTAAAGCCACTCTGTAGTAATAAATGAAAGCAAGCTGGAGGAGGGGAAGAGGTGAAGAGGAGGTTATATGCACAGGTCAAGGGATTCTTAGGAGAGACAAATACAAATCAGCATAATAACTAGGGTCTTGTGTGTGCATGTGTGTGCGTACAGTGATCTCAGCAGAGGAAAGCTCTTGACATGTACAGCTAGGTCTCATGCTACATAATATTGCTAGAATGGGAAGAGGGGTTCTTTTAACAATGCAGAAAGGTAACTGCTACGGGAAAAGTGTCAAGAAAGTAGCTTGTGTCCAGGGAGATTGCCTGTAGGCAAAATTATTATTTACCAATGCAAACACATCATATTCCTTAATAAGTATTGTCATTAAAGAAATACAGCCTTCTAAAGTGGCCTGAGATTCTCCAATGTTTTTTTTGGCACAATATCTAATATAGATATGAAAAACTGACACTAAGTCAGCTGAGAAACAACAAAAACTTTGACAGCATAAGAGAGAGAACTTTCTGTTTCATGAGGCTGCTTGGAAAGAATCAAATGGATTAAAGGGTTATCTGACCAAAAGGTGTTTGTTAAAGACACAAGACAAACCTCTGTTAATCCACAATGTGAGCAGCTGAAGTACTGAATGAGACCTGTAAGGGGCTGGGGTAACCCTAACCAGAGCGCAAGACATCAGTATTTGCAAATGCATTTAGCCATGCTGATTGCTTCCTTTCTGGCAGCTAGTTTCATTCATGGGTTTAGACTGCCAGCAAAGCAATATTATTTTCTTTTGATGTGAATATGTATAGCTCCGGGTCACCTGCTTTCCAATGCAGTGTCCAAAAGCTATGGCATTCTACAGTATCTTCAGGAGTTTACAATGCTACAAAAAGGAAGAGGAAATGAAACTGGCAATCTAAATGCTGGTTATGGCTTTCTCTGCATTTTCCATGTGAAGGAGAAGAGGAATACATGTGATACGAAACTGCTTATTTGTACCAGGTTGATGATAGCTTGTCTCAGCATTTTGTAGTTAGTGGTAAAGTACTTTTAAACAGATTTGAAATAGTAAGGATGGCTATTTGTCTTCTTGCCCTTGGCAAGGTTTTTCAGCACTGTTTCCATCTGAAGTTTAACTGTGCAAATGTGCCAGAAATATCAGCTTTGCTTTCTGTTATGGTGCATTAGATGTTCCATTGTTTTGCCCGAAAGTGGGATGTGAAAACACAATATTCCAGATACAGTTGTAGGATTCACTTCACCTAGCCTGAAACATCCGCAAGGTAGATATCTTCCTCTGAGCTGGTCATGCTGAGCTCCCTTTGTTCTCAAGAGACAGAAATGGAAGTCCTAGACAATATTTCGTCTGACCTCTTCTAGATGTCAGCCTTGGGATGAATCATGCACCAAAATGCCTGTTTTTCTCTACTGTCAGAAGTGGGAATTTAAGACAACTAGTTCACATATAGATATGAATATTTACTCAGGTGACTTTTGCATTTTCTTAAAAAGAAGTTCACCCAGACTTTTTTTTCAAGATTTCTAATTGGAGATATCCGTGGTTTTGAGCTGATGATAAACAGGCCCCCACAAGGACAAAATCAACAAATCTTTGTTAGCATACAGTTGTGGCTCTCCGTCCAAGTCCATTCATAGTAAATACCTGGAACAGCTAGTGGCACCTCTGATTTCATACTGCTCAGGCACCATTTCACTGTTTTCTCTGATTTGTTCTCTTTTTGATGCTTGTAACTACTGTTCTTAGCAGCAGGGAGTCACAAGGTGGCAGAATGGAATACAGGGAACCTATTTCCCTACCTGCTTCTGGCAGTGTAAAGGAGAAGCTCAAAGGGGACTATCAAAACTGGTATGAGTAAAAAAGAAAATATTAGCAACATGAGACACCACAGGTATTAATACTCAGACGCCATCTGATTGAAAAAGAAAATCTGAAATACAGTAATGTATGGGGGAAAACACAAGAGATGTGACAAAAGGAGGTTAGGGAAACACGAGTAGCTGGCGAAGAACCATCGGGGCTGTGGACAGTAAAGTAAACACTATAGTTTGGAAAAGAATGACAGGTTTTTTTGTGGGTTGAAAAAAAACATGTTCAAATGTGCTGAGTAGCAAGTAATTTATCCAAACAAAGTTCCCCTCTGCAATTTATAATCTGGAGAAATAAAAAAAAAAAAAAAAAGATTGACCAACATTTAGTAATTGCTTTTCTTAATGCCAGTTTAGGGACTCCGGTACTGCTTTCCTAGTAACATGGGCTCTCTTGCCAACACCTAGGGGACACAATGATTAAAGACAAGGAACATAAATATGCTTATTAAACATGATATTTTAATTGATACAAAAAGAAAAATTAATTACAGAGCAAGAGGTAAAGGAACGGCCATTTAATTTAAATTCTTTTTGTTTATCCCTTTGTGGAAAGGCCTTAACAAAGACTACATCACTGTGTATGCTCTAACCATATGGATTCCAGAATATCTACTTCTTCCAAGTAGCAACAAGTCTTATTTTAATGTAACATAACTACAAAGGTAGCCTATAGGTGGATCAGCAGTTACAGCTGATGACTGATCATACTTATGTAACGTATCATCATGAGTAACATAACCTGTAGGCTTATAGATTATCAATGGAAAGAAATTCTAAGTCTTATAAAGTCTGAAAAGTGGCTTTATAAAAATAAGCCACTTGAGGAATTGTAAAACATAATAATAATTCAAATACATCTCAATAGTCTCATATAAAAATAATAACCCTTCCTCGGTTACTTCTCTTACACTTTCTTTTACACTTCATCACTATGCAAACCACTTCCAAAATATAATTAGATTCCTACAATGTATGGAGTTTTTCTACACTTTACAACTTGCAGTGTAAAAGGAGTTAAAAGGAGTCAAAAAATGAAGAATTGTAAATTTTTCTATTTAGTCTTTCAAAAAAATGTTTAGTAGTTTACAGATAATGTATTTTATCATTTTAACACTTGAAACTGATCCTTAACTAATAAAGGATGAGGAGTTCCTTTATTTGTCCAGAGCACTTCCTAGCAGAATGGAATTCCCCCCAAACCTCACCCATAACTACATATTTTACATGTTCTCTGGTTATCACTGGTATAAAAAGAGTCACAAATACCTTTTCAAAGTGAGAAAAATACTCTGACAAGACTGGAATGATTTAACATTACAATTTTACTAATAACCATCTATAAATCAGTATTGTTTTACTTCTAAGCCACAGGCAAAGTGCGTCACACATCCTCTAGTAGCTGGTACCCTGAGCAGGAACATACCCTACAGCACTCGAAGTGGCTCAGGTCATAAAGGACATTGTCCATGTAATGATTTCAACTTGTTGACTCTTGGGAATCTGTACAATTCCAAGTTATTTATAAAATGCAAATTGAAGAGAAAAATACTCCCATATGGAAGATTTCAATTGAAACATTATGTTTACACTTACTCTGCCAAGCCAAATACCTCATTGTTTAGACTGTATTGCTGAATCTTGCATACTTTTAAACCAGCTTAGAATGGTTAATACAGTCTCACTGCTCTAGCTCTGTCTGTTTTGGATGCAATCCTAGGTCAGACCCCTAATCTGACTTTTTAATCTGTCAGGAAGCTGCACTGGATTCCCAAATTATTGTCAAACAGCCCTCTCTTGGACAGTTAAACAATTTCCATCCATTGCTTTATCTAAAATACGATCTCTGAGAAGACCATAAACTAAATGCACTAGGAGCAAGGAAGGAAATAGCAAAACACATGCCTATTGACAAAATGTCTTCACTGCTGAAGATTTATTCTTAAAGCACTCAGGTTTTCAAAGACCTCACCATAAGATAAATTTTCTCAGCACCTGATCTCGGTCCTTCCATAGCGCTTTTATCAGGTTCTTAGTGGTGGGAAGGGGAAAATCAATTTTGCTCCCTCTGTCCTAAAAACGCTTTCTATCACATGGCTGTGGCTGGCCCCCATAACCTGGCTGCCTTATAGTCTGGTTCCTGTGTCATATTTCTACTGATACGTTGCAACTCTTTCTCTCATAGCAGCAAACTCTTCAGTAGACCTCTGCAGGAAAACCCTTGTTTTGAGAGAGATTAGATAAGACTTGAGACACTGTGTTGGTGCATCAAGGTTATCACAGATGGCAGTATTCTTCAAAGAAAAAGTCAAGCTCTTTTTTTGAATGCAACTATCTTCCACAAAATTAGTTGTATTTCCCTTGTAAATATTAGAAAAGATTTAATCTTTTCTAATGTTTGACTCTGTCATAGTGTTACAGAAGCATTGTGGTAGCAAAGTCAAACATGCAGAAGATGGGAAGCATCAATATTAAGTTTGCCCAGAAAGTTTTATTTTGGTTCTCTTGTGCTTATTCATTAAAATGCAGTCTCCATGACATGGTCATGTTCTACACATTTCCTCAGGATAAAACAAAAAGAGGCATAATACAGTGGGACAGTCTTCAGATTCTGTTCCTAGCATATGAGATATTTGCACAAATTTTCCTCAAACGTGTGCGTACTTCCAGCATTTGCCAAAGGCAAAAAAAAAGAGAGAAATGAAAAGAAACCAACAGTATAAATGACATGACACAGGAAACAATACAAAACTAACATTACGGTGGGTATTTCATCCATTCCAGTAGCTTATGATAGGACATTTATGTAAAATAAGCTTCTCATCCTCCAGTTTCAGGAACTACATAACCCATAATGTAAGGATTTAATCACCCGTAGTTTTTCACCGGTCCAAGCCTTCTCGTTACTATTGAGTTTCTTCAAATGCTGACATGTGATAATCTAGGTTTTAGACGATTCTGCCTTCTCAAACTTGACTAGATACAGAAAAATTGTTCCCTTAGATGTAAATTGCTTTAAAAAACACTGCTGAATTTGGCCTAGTATCTCTTAGAATACTAATAATTTATAAGCAATTTATTTAATAAAATACATTGTTACATTCTGGATAGAAGGGATAGGATACAATGGTCACTTATGACACAGCTGAAAGTTTACCTCTAGTTTTTTAAAGTCCAAGTGCTAATGAAGTGTCCAGCTGTGGATGCTGATGGAATGTTGAAGACGTTCAGTTTTTTGTATGCTTACTTCAAACCCGTTTATAAACCTGTTGTGGTTTAGCCCCAGCCAGCAACAAAAAAACACATGGTCACTTGCTCCCTCCTTCCCGTGCCCCACCCTGGTATAGCGGGGAAAAGAATAAAAAAGAATGGTTAAAACTCATGGGTTGCGATAAAGAGAGTAGCAGAACTAAAAAGGAGACAATTACAATAACAGAACATACAGATCGCATGATACACAGTGTAACACCTTACCACCTCAAAAACTGAAACTAACCCCACTCCTGAGGACTGATTCCTCCCCCCAACCAGGCCTCCAGTTAAATACTGAGTATGACATCATATGGTGTCAAATTTTTGGCCAGCAGGTTGGGAGAGGCTATTCTGCCCCTCTCTTCCGCTCTTGTGAGACCCCAGCTGAAGTATTGTGTCCAGTTCTGGAATCCTCAAATAAGAAGCATATGCAACTCTTGGAATGGGTCCAGAGGAGGGCTACAAAGATGATCAGAAGGCTGGAGCACCTCCCATATGAGAACAGGCTGAGAGAGTTGGGCTTTTTCAGCCTGGAGAAGAGAAGGCTTAGATAAGATCTTATAGCAACATTCCAGTACCTGGAGGGAGCCTTCAAGAAAGCTGGAGATGGACTTGTTACAAAGGCATGTAGTGATAGGATGAGGCAGAATGGCTATAGATTGGAGAGGAGAAGACAGACTAGACATTAGGAAGAAGTTCTTCACAATGAGGGTGGTGAGGCACTGGAATTGGTTGTCCAGGGAGGTTGTGGCTGCCCCATCCCTGGAAGTGTTCAAGGTCAGGCTGTATGGGGCCTTGGGCAGCCTGGCTAGTGGGAGGGTGGGACAGGACAATCTTTAAGGTTCCTTCCAACCCAAACCATTCTATGATTCTATAATTCTATGATTCTATAAAATATCGCTTTGGCCAGGTTTGTCAGTTGTCTCTGTGTCCCCTCATAGCTTCTTGAACACTTCCTACCTTACTAGGAAGAAAATTAACTCAATCTCAGCCACCACAAATCCCCAAGTTTGTTTTGTGATTGTCTGAGTTCTTTGACAATTGTTCCTTCCCTGGAGCTTTTCCAGTCGTTTTAGATACCTCTTCTCCTGTCCAGGGATCCTTGGAAGATCATCCCAATCATCACTTTTTCACAGAGGTGCAATGTAAAATGAATAGTATTTTTAATTAGAAAAGAATTTTATTTTAAAGTTCTAATGTTTTTACTCTTACATGGATGTATCCTCACACTCTCGCAGTCCTGGGCTGAACTGCAGTATGGAAGGAAAGTGCTGACCTTACCTGGTGGATAAATTCAAACTAGGATCTGGGAAGCCCCCCTGACTGCAGGTGAAAGTGAATATGACTACATGCCCTGAGATCTCTGTCAGGAGACAGCAACAGTGAATTCTGCTGGGAGCTTCCCAGGAGCCAAGAAACAGAAAATTTACCATAAAAGTGCTGAACCAATGAATCACGTAGACCTTTTGGTTTCCTGGCTGATGCAACTCCTGACCATTTGACAGGTTGATGCCTGTCTCCTAGGCAACTTTGCTATCACCATAATTTGTCTGCTACTACAGCAAATCTGTCCCAGGGCACATAACCACATTTTATTTATCATGTTTAAGTCCCCTTTTCAAAGTCACCCCACTCCCTCAGCATTCAGGCTCATGGCTACTTTGTCATTTATATTCATTAGGCCCTGTCATAGATGAGCAGTTGAGACTGAAGGAACTAAAAAGTTAAAATAGCAGAAAAACAAACTAAGCCCAAGCAGCAGGCTCAGTCTCAAAGACCTCAGAGGACACTCGGTATCAGCCATAATGCACACTAGATGTCACTGTTTGCCAGAATTAAATGTGTGAGCACTTTTTTCTGACTTTAAATGTAGTGGGTCTTTAACCAAATAGTACAGCAACTCATATTTTCAGGAACCGAGTTCATCTACAAAACTTCCGCAGTTCACCAAAAGGTTTCTCCAAATGCCTTAGTTCACTTACACTGTCTGATTTTTCTCTCATGCACCAAGAATAACTTCTCTCAAAATTGAATGGTGGACCTAATTTATGGTTGTATAATCCTGCCTTTTTTCGTTCTTTTACCTAACCATACTTTATAATATCTGTGCTTTAGAAACAGAGTGATCTCAAAATGAGAAATGCTGCACTTTACGCTTCCTGGCTGCACATGTACTTAATATTTTTTCACTCTGCAGACAATGAAAATTGAAAATATTTTGATGACTCTTTTATTCAGCTGCTTGATTTGGGGCACTTCCTATGTCTAAACTTCACAACTTTCTGTGTCTAAATTTGAAGTTATGTTTTTTAGGCTCCCTATTTAATCACTAGAGTGCAACTGGGTTTCCCACAGTAATTCAGAAAGGAAGCGTGCTTCACATGCTTCTGGAAGAGCTTCTTTTTTTCCAGTGAGTACTTCAGCAGTTCAGGGAAAGATTGCTTTCCTTACCTGAGCACATAAATTTACATGAATAAAATCTGGCACTGTGGGTGCTCCCACACATACTGGACTGGGTTGTATCCATGTATTTTAACTCACAAATTATGCTACTAGCAAGACAAGAAACTGGAAGAAGAGGCAGACGAGTTGCTAGTGAGGTAATCATCTGTGAAGAGGGTAAATGAATTATATCAAGCTGTGTTAAACTTGGCTCTTTAGAAAATATTTCAGAACATTGTATGCTCACAGGCAGGCTACAGCATAGAGTCACTAATAACTGCCAGATTTGGCACTCTTTTCTTTGTGTTTGCTAAATCAATAAACATTGGGGGAAAAAAGATCCAGCCCATCAGTCACCCAGGTGTTTCCAGAGCATCATTAGTGCATAACAGCATGTTTCAACATGGGGGGTCACACTGCTGACTTGAGGTGGTTAAGCTTAGGTGCTCTGACTTGCCTTATGCACAGTCTACTGCTCCCTAGTGACTCCTTTACTTTTATATAGAGAAACTAGGCTGTGAATCACCCTCAAGAGTGCAGTTCAACAGCATTTTGAGCTGATCTAAGTCAGTGGTGTGGCAAGTCCCACCTCCGCCTCCAGCTGTACATTCCTGCTCTTTCTCTCTTGTGTCTGGTAGGTGGTGAGCTAGCTTAGCCAAAAATTAATCCAGAGGAAATAATCAGATTAATTTTCTATTCTGGATGAGCTTCCTGAAGAGATCTGATGTTTGGCTGCAGGGTTAGTGCAGGGGGAAGATGGGAATGTGCCACTAGGATGATAGAAGACAAGACCCAGTCACCTTGACTTAGCTTTGCTTATGCTACTGGGGATCTACTCTTTTAAGCAGGTCCCTAACATAGCTCCACACTCACTTCTCTCCCCGTGGTCTCTGCCTCCATCCCCCAAAACATACCTCCTGAAGTGTAAAACTTCAGATTCTGGCTCCCAGGTCTCATGAGGTAACAAGACACTCTCCAGGACAGCATGGAAAGGGTCTGTGTCAATGAAGTGAGAACCTTGCACGGTATGGAGAGAACAGTCACTTTCCCTCCTGAGTAAAACATGAAAGCACAGCTAAGCTATATGACAAGGCAGAACAAAAGATCAGTGATGCATATTTCTGAGTTGGTATAACTTTCTCAGGGGCATCTCGGCTCTCAGCCTCATTACAGATTAGGAGGATGGTGAATGGCTTGGAGATACCTTTTGTCTTCTGTCCCAGTGCTAGCCCAAATACGGCTTGCACAGATCAAGGGACATTTCTTTATGTATTTTAAATCATGCAAAGCAATTAGTCTTCATTAACAGCTTGTCTAATTTAATTTCAAAAGATCAAGCTGTTTCCCTGTTAGATGACTGAAGTAAAAAACAAAAAAGGGACAGAAACTTCAATTCAAACCCATATGTGACTGCCAAACTAAACTCAGGAGTCATTACTACTTACCTCAGCTTGTCATCTGCTCTCATTTTGTCCGAAACGTCACATCGTTCTTGACACTATATCAGAACATTTCATGGATGATCTTTTGCATTACAAAATGCCAAGTACTGTGGGAGACTGAGTCTTTATTTTGCTAGGAGCAAGTAGGAGTAAGACAAAAATCAAAGCCATTTAACTAGACTGCAACATCAAGTGTTTTATGTGAATTGAAATTCCTGTCATGTGGAATTTCTCAAAGAAATTGAAAGATTTCATTGGACTTTTTAGGATGAAGCTAATAAGAATGTCCTTAGATATCTGACCAGATAGTTGTCAGATTTGGAATGATGGGTGCCTTCGCCAACCACCTCTAGTTTCTATCTGCAGAATGTTTGTTTCTAAGAACATATATTCATAGTAACATTAATTCGTAGGTTACAAGCACGCAAATCTCTACTCCTCTTATCTATGTCTGGGAGCCTGTTACTTAAAGATATTCTGCCTGGGAACATGTGTCTCCTTGGTTACACTTCATTGCTGAGACATACATGCTAAATTCAGAGATTTGGAAGGCCAGCAAACATTTGCCAGAGTCTTAAAAAACTCTGAGGTTTCTGATGCAGGTATTCATCCCCATCTGCATTTCAGAAAGCTAAAAATCAGATAAATGTTATTTAATTTTGCTTTGTTTTTCCTACTAGGCCATTTCTGATGTCCCTCCTCAGATATCATTTTATCTATATAAAACTATATCTAATAAAGGCACTAAATAAATGGGCATAAGGAGGAGTGGGAGATAATACATCTTCTGGTTGTGATTCACATTGCAAGGAAATGGGCAATTTACATTGTTATCCTACTTTTATTTGAGATGATTTCTCATATTTGGGAGGCTTCCATGGCCTGGAGCATGCAGGAAATTGACAGAAATAAATTTGGGTCAAGATTCTCCAAGGTTCATGAAATTGGAGTGTAAAAAATAGAAGATAAGGAAAACAAGACAGAAAACAGGATAGTCTTGGAACATTGGTTGGGATGTGAGGGTCAAGGTCCAAATCCCTCTGGTTTGCAGCTCCAACACAGATTTAATACAAATTCTCCTACTTCTCCAGACAATGCTTTGACCAACTGCACTAGGTACCTTCCATCTGTTTTGCTGAAATAGGTTATTTTTGTAAAAACACCTCCCCGGGCCCTCATTTGTAAACAGCACATTTGATTTTTTTTTTCCGTTCTCTTTAGTCCAACATAATAAAATACATAAATAGCATGATCATTGCAAGTATTTTCTATGCTTCCCATCTGTACTTAGATTGTCAGTATGCTTTGGTCACAATATTTCAGACCCTTCTAGTCCTTATCATTTCAAAAGCACTTCATTACTCATTTATTTGTTTCTTTGTTTGTTTTCAGAAAAGGTGAGGACTTAGATGCAGTGTGGATAAGTAGATATTTGACAGCCAAAGGATCCTTGTCTGTTTTCAACCCATCATGTAAAGTGCAGTTCAGAAAGATAAGAGGTTGTTTTTGACAGAACTTTAACCAAAACATTGCTTCAGACATCTCAAAATAAATTTCAAAAGAAAAACCTGAAACCATTGAATTTGTGGGTGCTGCAGATGCAAGGCTGCTAAAGCCTCATTACCTCCCTGTATTTATATGAGGTCACACATGACAGATGTTTTGTCCTGCAATTGTTCTTGGGAAGCAGTCTAGCTATGCGGCTTGACCCATGAAACACAAAGAAGAAAAAACTTGCCAGGTCTTCTGGAGGAGGTCAAAACAGCATGAAGAAAAGAAGTTAATTATTTTTGGCGAATTAACTAAGCCAAATGCCAGATGAGAACTGTGGTTACACTAAGCTGCTTCTGCTCTGAATGCATGAAACAAGGAGCTATCAAAGGTCCTTTCCAACCATAGGTGGACTACATTAAGTGTTTTAGGAGCTTTTTATCCCCCTGTTCTGACTCTAGAAGGAACCTGAAACTGGTACTCCCTCTTGAAGCTCTATTATATTCTCTACGTCCAATGAATTCAAGCCACATTACCTGCCCCTCAATACTTGCCTTGTAAAGCAAAAAGTTCAAAGGAAGTATTTTCTTCTCTGTAAGTACTGAGGCAAAGAGAGATTAAATAACTAATCCAGAGTCACCCAAGTAGTCTGTAACTGAGCCAGAAGCTTAAGCAATTCCTACCCCAGCACTTTAAATGCAAGAAAACATTACTATTTCCTGTAAAACTTTCATTACTTGTTATGTTTTAGTTTCAGATTGCTTAAATAGAAGATTTTGAAGGTAGACTGGTTTATTAGAGCTTATTTGAAAAGAGTAAGTTTGACAGACTAAATGATTCTCTGAATATCACTTTTGGTGTTTCTTACACATTTGCCATCTTAAAATTGTGATACCACTTCACAACAGAACAAAGATTGTTTTTTTTTTTTCCAGTAAATCAGTGCAGATGATTGCTAAATATGTTCCATTTGCAGGGACAAAAATTTAATTATTTCTTTTTATTATGAAAATATTCATGTTCAATCTTGTGGGAGGAGAAGGTTGTGAGTGAAATATGATTTGCTTGGCAAACCAGCACACTCTCTGCAAGTTTTTTTACCTCAAGCCCAGATGCTTTGGGAACATTACAATGCTGCCACTTACACGTAGGAAAAGGTATATCATCTCCCTACAGGCTCCTTGTGTTCTTTGTCCATTCAGCCAAGTACCCCAGTTCTTGACTCTGAACTCAAGGCTCCCTTTGACAGTGATTGATGGCCACCCTCTCACAGGAAGAATGACTAACTCCAACCTGTGAGTATTGAAGGCAGTACAGAATATATCTGCTGTACTATTTATTTTGGGAGGCGGACATGTGCTCATATTTTTATTCTTGGAATAAACATTCTGACATTTTCTGGCAGGTGTGAATGCTGTAACATACTAGCAGACAGAAAAAAGTTAAAATGACAGCTTCTAACCTCTAAGATGGAAACAAACTGACTATCGCTGATGTGAAAATTGTAAACTCTCACCAGATTCCATAAGAATTTTATCACATGGAGAGCCAGGTTTGATTTTAAGGGTCTCCTCGCAGACCAAAATGAAAGATATCCATTTATTTCAATGGTACCTATTTGATCTTCTCAACCAAATCCAAAGCTGTATAATGAATTATATAACTTTTAAACTTCAACCTGATTACTGCCAATTAATTATGCCAATAATCTGAAAATATTAGGCCTAATGTCCAAGTGACAGCATGCAGAACCCTTCTCATATATTTGAGAAGACCAATGAAGCTGGTGAAGGGGCTAGAGAACAAGTCTTGTGATAAGCTGAGGGATCTGTAGTTGTTTAGCCTGGAGAAGAGGAGATTGAGGGGAGACTTTATTGCTGTCTACAGCTACCTGAGAAGAGGTTGTGGAGAGGTGGGTGTTGGTCTCTTTGCCCAAATGATAGGTGATAGGATGAGAGGAACTGACCTCAAGCTGCTCCAGGGGAGGTTCCGATTGGACAATAGGAAAAACTTTTCCACCCAAAAGGGTTTTCAAGCACTGGAACAGGCTGCTAAAGGAGGTGATTGAGTCACCATCCCTGGAAGTATTTAAAAGATACATGGATGAAGTACTTAGGGATATGATTTAGTAGTGAACAGGTATGGTTGGGCTTGATGATCTCAAATGTCTTTTCCAGCACAGTGTTTCTATGCACCTATGATTCTATAGCTCTTTCAGCTGGCATCTCATCAAAAATTCATTGGTGTAGAGGGTCTGATGTGAAAAGATAATTTCAGTTCTGATTCAGTTTAAGATCAGTAAAATTCAGTCTTAATTTTACATTGATTTATTCCAACAATTGCCTAGAAACTTATATACAAAATGTTAAAACCTATAAATATTTATGAAAATCTATTAATAATAACTCCTTCCACACTATTTGGTAAGATGTCTCGACTATCATGTCTTAGAAGTTAACAGTGTACATGGAGAAAACTTTAGAAGTCACAGATGGGACATACTCTTTTTAGCCTGATCACCTATGTGTATAATTGTAGGCTGTAAACAGTAACAATTTTAATTGTAATTGGTCCATAGGGGGATAATCTCAAACTTTATATTAAATGAAAGTTTGGAATAACTCAAATCTTCCATTGTCAACCAGGACAATACAGAAGAAATGCAGAGTCAGAATAGAGAGAAGTCAAAATAGGGAAATGATAATAAATGTCATTGTATAGGACTGAGTAGGGAGAGTTCTGTATGTATTGCAAGAAAGTTTTGGGTAAATTAATTTTTCCCCCTTAGAATATGCTCTGTATTAGCAGCAATTTCTACTACTTTACTACTCAAAGAACATTTTGGTTGTGAACAATCTCAGCTTAGAAATTCATCTATCCCATCTGAGTCTAGCAGTGCAAGTCAATTGTTACCCATTTTGGACAAGCACAAAGAATAATTTGTCTTAAAAAATGGCCATGAAAGAATTTCAGTGCTTTAGCGCTGCCACAAGAAGAGAACATTCTTAGAAGCCAAGAAAGGCTGAGGTGTCTAACCAGAGGGGTACAGGAATCTGTCACTGATTTATTGCAGTACCTCAGAAGAGTCACTTCATTGCCCTGTGCATCAGTTCCCCATTTCTGGAAACATCAGGCCTTTTTGCTGTGACGCATTTCAAGACCTGTGGTTAAAAAGCAATAGCTTTTATCACAAGTATTGGAGATTTAGTTTGGGAACTGGTTAAGCCCTGTTTATATAGCATTTCTGAAATAATATAATTTCCACAATGTGTTCCTATTCATATGTGACTGAATAATAAATAGTCAATAATGAGTAACTATAACTAAGAAAAAATGGGCTTATTTCTGCACAGATGCCTTGTTCATATGCAAATTGTTCATATGCACAAATGTCTGAGAGCACAACTGAGCTGAAAAATATTTAGTATTTGAATGAATGCAGGACTGCCAAACCACAGTGTCAGGCCACCAACAGTCATGGCATTGGTATAAAATCCAAATATTAAGAAATACTAGATTTGTGTTTCTTTTTATTGGTCTTCTGGTTTTTGAGCCTGCCATGATCATTTTTTCCAGCTTCCCTCAGCAACTACAGATATTCATAAATGGAATTTCTGTTCTCAACAGACAGATCCGTTAAATTGTTAAAAAATGTAGTGGAACATAATTTCTAAAAAAAAATTTAGGTATGAAAACATAGCCATATTTCATTCTCAAAATGTTGAAATAACATTAATTTGAAGTCTAGAATGGCATTTTCTACTTTATTAGTATGAGAAGCTTGAAATTATTTTCTCTGATAAAAAAATATTTTCCAGGTGCAAACCAAACTGGCAAATATTCTCCTGTCTACACACATGAGATTTAGAAGTTGAGTTTTGAAAGTAAACCAGCCATTTTCACTTTCATGATAGCAATCTGTGTCCAAACTCTTTAAAAATAAAACAAGAACTAAACCAGAAGAACTTTGTTTCCTAAAGAAACCTGTAGAATTGTCGAGCTTTCATTACTCCATTAAAGCACTTCAATGTTATGCTGAGATAAATATTACCATCGGATCAGGTACAGATATACAATGGAGAAGGAGGATATATTATCTTCTAAACATTCTTATCTATCATCTCCATCATTTAGACTAGCAATGTAGCATGGTCTCTCACATCACAGGGTATTTCCACAGGCTGTACAGCATCGGTCATTTAGACCTGCATTGGTTCTTGTTCTGACAATTATAGAGCCAGATTTAGGAGTTCACAGGACAATTTTCTATGAGGTTACGGGCTCAATTGCTTGATATTGGGCAATTTGCTACCCTGCCTCTACAACATGCAGCCATCTTAACAATCACAGTTTGTCCTTTAGTTGTTGGCACTACAAAAGCAAGATCTGCTTCCAGGACAGGAGCAGACGTGTGAAACTGTCTTCTCTTCAAGGCTGCTAATCCATGATGCCCATGTAGCCAATGGAGAGAAACAGAAGTATAGAATGATTTGGGTTGGAAGGGACCTTAAAGGTCAGCTAGTTCCAACCACCCTGCCATGAGCAGGGACACCCCCCACTAGACCAGTCTGCTCACGGCCCATCCAAACATGGACCGAATTAAAGGAATTGTAGCAGCCTAGATAATTTTTCCTTGCTGTATTACTTTTCTCTCATCTCTCTCTCTCTTTCTTGCATACGGGTCTAAATGTGATGCCTTGGAGAGCTGAAAGTTTGAGTTAGTTATTGCCCTTTTTAATGTAAATGCCATGGTACTGTAGTCCTTAAGTCAAGCGTGTGGGCCACCTCCTTACAGCCTGCAGAGCCTCTGTTTTACCTCCCAAAAAGTGGAAATTACGTTCCTAACCTTTCTTAAAAGTGAACATGCAAACATGCATTAGAACACTTACTCTGTCTACTTGTGCATTCTATATGTGTTGGAGTGGTACCCCACCCTTAGAGTCTCTAGATGCTAATGACAAAGGAAGACACCCAGTCTGAAAAACAGAAAGCTGTGTGGTTGACACACTGAAGACAGAGCCTAAGCAGTTTTCCCCAGGAACAAGTTATGCCTCCAGCCATTCTTATTGAATACTGTAAAGTAAACATTTATACTGGCTTTTCTTCTGCATCTACATGGGCTGTGTATTCTCCATGTGCACTATAGCCAGCTAATGTGAATGGAACAAAAACATTTGTTTTTCTTCACATTTCTCTATATACCAACCCCTTCCAAATAAATATACAGCCGAAACCTCTTGAGCTATTAGGGAAAAAAAATAAATCAAAATAATGAATTCATTTGAATGCCAGAAAGATCTTTCATTTCTGTATTCTAAGAATATCCCACAAACAACTAAATGTTCATGTAACAGAGGCAAACCTGATAAAATGATGAGTCTCTGTGGCACCAGCAATAGGCCTGGCTGAAAGCCAACAACAGACAAGCACTTGAAACCCTACAGAAACTGTAAGTGACCCCAGAATGGATAAACTAAGGAAGAGTTTCCCTTTGAGCACTCTTAGTAACTCACCATGCTGAATGTTCCTGTAGTCTTTGGCTTCATTGTCTGGCTCAAACTTGCAGATGAATTTCCAGATGCATTTTGCAGGTCTTCACAGTCCAGCAAAAGTTGACTAGACATTTCAAGCTGCCTTTTGGCTTTGGATTCAGTCTTCCTTGCACTCTTAAAAAGTGATAAGGTGATGTGGAACTGGTAATTTCCCAGCATATAAGTGGCATAATTCCAGATACCAGAAAAATTATTTGTTTGTGTATACATCATCTGTACCTTTGGGTCCCAGAAATGGACTATTCCACAATGGAGCAGAAGGTAGGAACAAGCTCGTGCCTTCACAGCCTGCTACAAGTGATGCTGTCATTTGGCCTTTGATCTAGAGATCAAGAAACAGAAGAAGTTTTCAGAGCAGCTTGGCTAGAAAAAGCTCTAACTCTTGGGATGTGCAGTCCCCCAGACCAACTTCATATACTTTGAAGTACTTTTACAAGCTGAAACTATTCAGTGGTGCAAAGTATAGTAAACAAAGGGGTTGCAGGAGTTTTCCTTTTATTTAGAACTTCTTAATCATCCTCTTCTAGCAATGGTACTACTGTTAATGATAGCCAAAGCAAGCCAAAATTTATCATGGTGTTGCAAAGAAGAAAATGAACCAAAGAGGGTGTGGGAACTCCTTTTCAGCCGCTGATCAGTAATTTTCATCCATTAAAAATCACCTTTATTTAACAGCAATCACTGTTAAATATCCTTAAATGGGTATCAAAACCCTATGGAGTCTAAGGAGTAAGTAAAACTGATTTTTTTTAGTATGCAAAATGTGTAATTATTCTGCATTACACACTTGCCAATTTTAATTTGAGAAGAAAAAACTGTGCTCCAGTTATTAAACTGAAACCATAATCTCACTGGAATGCTTTAGGCTTAGGGACAAAACTTTCTTCTGCCTCTTCCTACTTCCCTGTACCTAAATGGAAACCTCTCCCTCTTTCCCTAACTTTTTCTTAGGAGCGAGGAGGGATGCCCTCCACCCTTGGAGAAGGAGAGCAGAGTTCTGCCCCACTGAAATCCCTCAGTGGGATGAAAGCTTGCGAGCATGAAGCCTCCTGTAGCTGGAGGAAGAAGGCTTCATCAGTAGGCTCTCCTTGATCAGGTGTAGTGTACGCCTGTAGTATACACCAACCACAAGGATCCTTTTGCAGACTCTGTCTTTTATTCTGACCTACAAGCTTTCAGCCTGTATGGCTACCCTTTAAAGACAGCTCTTCTCATTCTATCCATTTACTGGCAACATCTCCACCTCTCCTTCCCAGTCTGTCCCTTCTGAACCTCCTGTAGCCATCAATAGCCACACTCCAGTCATGGGATTTGCCTCACCAAGTTTCAGTAATGGCAACCAGGTCATACCTTTCTAGCAGCATAGTAGCTTCCAGCTCCTCCTGTTTGTTGCATGCATATAGAGACCCTTCATCTGTTGGCTACATTGCCTTCTTAGTGGAACACCCCTTACTTCCCTCAAGCTGTTCCATGGAAGTTTCCTTGCTGGCACCTACTACCTCAGGAGTTCCCCACTCATCTCTGCAAGGTTTCAACTGTGCTGTGGCATCCCCAGCATGGCCTGGAGCAACCGGTGGAGGTCTCACACCTTCACCCTGTCTCTCTAACCACAGTGTGTCCTCCTGCAGCTTGTCAGCTGATACTATCCCCTCCCCACTTCACATCTAGCTTAAAGCCCCATCAATGAGCTCTGCAAGCTCTTGAGCAAAGACCCTCCTTCCCCTTTGAGAAAAGTGGCTCCCATTTGATGCTTGTAAGCTGGACGCTGTGTACGCCTTCTCATTGTCAAAAAACCCAAAGTTATTACGGTGACACCAGCCACGGGGTTGTGTATTGATAGGCTGGGCCCATCTGATCTTTCCAATGTCACTGCCTGCAACAGGAAGGAGGGAGGAAAGTATCACCTGGGCCCCAGATTATATTCGCAAGTTTAACAATATTAACAGAATATTTAACAAGTGGTGGCATTTTCACAAGAGCATAGTATTTTCTGTAAAAACTATGTAGTAATGCTGGGTACCCTCAAATTTAAAAAAACTGAAAACATAATACTGCTTAAAAGAATCGATCCTACTTTATTTTAATCAAGAGGAAAATATTGTTTGCTGTTACAAGATTTCTTCAAGGTTATTTAAGCATTTGAGTGTTCTGTTTATTGTACTGATTATGACTTGCTTTGCCAAACCTAACAAATTTAAATCACTGCTTTGATAGTCTACCATTTCTCCTGTTCAACATGTGGTTTCTCTAGCATATGGATGTAATATTTCTTATTCCACTTAATACTTCTTGTTAAAACTTCAGTTCTCCTGTGAATCTTGGTTCTTTCACCTTCTATCTGTTCTGCTATATTCAATCTGACCCACTTATGACATGCCCAAGACTGTCATAATAGTTTCTTCTAAATCCTCCTCTTAAACCCTTATTCAAAACTGGTGATATTTTCTACATTTTTAGGAACTTATCTATATGTGTATCCACTTCTTTCCAAGAGGGTTAGCATTAAAAAAACAAAAACAAAAAAAAACCAAAACCCAAACCCAAGCTACACTGTCTGGAGCTGTTCTACCTAAATCTAGTAGGTACCATCAGTATGAAATGTGATGCCTTCCAGATGCTTTTGAATTTCTTGTGTTTGCTGAGCCAATTCTATGACATTCTGAATGACAAAGTCCAGAAAGTCACATTCTGAATATTTTCTTGTGGCAATACTTAAGGGCCAGATCCTGCAACACAGTGTGCATATCATAATAAAAGGTCATAAACACCCTTAAATCCATCCAAACTCAGAAATTAGGAATGAAATTTTAAAATTGTGTGAGATCTTTGAGCCTTCACAGCACGAACTCTGAAACACTGGTAATTGAGGATTTTAGAGACATATGTTACCCATAGTCACAACAGTTGAGGAAATCAGTATATTTAGAACAGGAAATCCCTTCAATATACATGCCAATTAGATCAGAATTCTCTTTGAGGAAAAACATAACTAGTTTGAGAAACATATTGGTTTCCAATAATCTCAATTCTTGAGCAAAAACATCTGCTTACAATGCCAATCATAGTTGAAAGAACATCGTAATTAAAAATGCATTTGACATCCAAAAGTCAAGAGACAAAACAAGGATCTCAGTTTTGTTTTAATCACTTGGAAGCATAAAGCATTTTATCCCTTTTGTGATGTCCTGATTCAGAACTAAAATCCTCAATTATTCGTTACCTTGAAACGGACGCACATGGTTTTGTCCCAAAAAAACCTGGAAACAAGCACTGTCTATTAATCTACTAGATTACATGAAAATGATTGTGAAGTGTCAGTTGCTCCTGTTTTCTTTTTTTTCTGTCTGCTTATCTTTCACAGACAAGGTGTAATTTTCTTACCAGCTGTTCAAATTGCTGTTGCTATATATATTATTTAATGGTGGGTATTTCTGCGACACCTGTTTGAGCAGAAGCAGGCTCTTCTACTGTTCTAAGAGACTGATTTTTTGCAAGTCACCCATCAGAAATATACTTCCCAATCTTTGGTCCCCAAGAAACCCTGTGGCAAATTCAGTGTTTAACTGACAATTTATTCTGAAATATTTAGCAAGTGTTTCTGTGAAGCAGACTGTGACAGATCTAACACCCTTAAAACTTGTGCGTTTGATCCATCATATTGTTTTTAATTTCTCAAGTGAATTTAAAATCATCAGATGCATCCCTGACTTTTCACCACTGTATGTTCTTTTGTTTAGATATACATTATAAATATTGCAATATTTCTTTACCTGATGGCTGATCCTCAGCAATTTAAGCTTGCTTATTACTTCTCTGTCTCTTTTTGCTGGCACTCCCTTGGTCTTACCCATGTAACACACAAACAATTAAAATTATAGTTGTATTCACTTTTTAGTGATTTCTCACTTTTCCTGCATCTCTTTTATGCAAACTCTTTCTATTCTGAAGTCATCGCTGAAAGTGATTTTTAGGTTTCACTGTTGACTACTTTATCATACAAGATATGAAGGTTTTTTCTAATCACTACTTTATATATTATGATTAGATATTATCCTGTTCCCTAAAGCTTTGATTTAAATAGGAGAAAATAATGAAATTTTGTTACAATACGATATTCAGAAGAACACAAGTCATATGGACTTATTCTAGCAACTTCCATCTCTAAAACCTGAGAGACATGGTAGACTTAATGCTTCCAAAGCTTTCATCACAAAGGCACTGATCTTTGGATTTGACTAAGGCTTTTACATTTCAGAAGTGTTTCAGGCCGCAGCATCTAGAGTTTGTTATCATTTGTGTAAGCTGCAGGTGTTCTGTGGTCCTTCAGTTTCATCCCTGAATTTCTTTCTGTAGGCCATAAAGACATGAAGGCTTGTCAGCTTGCTTGTTTGTCTCTCTCCTTGCTGCATATTGGCAAGTTGGCAAATGGATAAAACATTTAGGTGTTTTCCATCATTCAACTTATTTGTATCTCGTAAGACCAAAAACTTGCCCAGAACTAAAGCATTATGACACTGTACTTTCAGATCTTCACAATATCTGATTTTAAGTCTAATATATCACCATAATATGTGGGGTTTTTTTGACATTAACTGTGGACTGACTGTCCACAGAAAAGCAGGAAGTAAAGACACATTGCTAAATTTTACCAGAATAAAATTAATCTATTCAAATGGTTGAAGCATGCAAGCTGGTGATGTATTATGTTACTCTGATAGGATGGCCTTGTACTTCTGACAGAAAAGGAGGAGATCCTACATAATATCAAACTGCTGTAAAATTAACAAAAGACATAACAAGATGAGAAGTGTATATCCTAAAAAGGCAAAACCTCAAATCCTTGATCTCCTAACTATCCCTCTGATGGGAACAGAGCAGATAAGCCATGTTGGTAACAGATGTGAGAAATGTGATTGGCTACCTACTAGAGAATGGACTCTGTAGGACTTCTTCATCTGTTTTTGTTTCTTCTGAGGATATTGGGAAGCTTCTCTGACAGCTCAATAAGAAATAGAGAGCTCTCTGGGTTTTTTAGCTCTCTGAGCTAAATTATTGCTGCCTCCCTTTGGGTTGTAATTTTTTTATGTAAACTGCTACATTTACCCAAGTACTTGCTAGCACATCAAAAGTAGTATAAACTTGAAACAAATATGATTTTCTCTCAAATTAAATGAAATCACTTTTTCACCTTGCTGAGTGTTACTTGTAGCACCTTTGGGATCCACATGATCCCTTTTAGCCCTTTTTAGATACCTTGTATCCCATCTCAGAAACAGTGAGCCACAGGTTTGTGATAAATACTGGTCATGTTTATAAAGCACTATGAGAGGGAGACCTCCATGAAGCTGAAGGATTACACAATAGGATAGATCAATCTGTTTTCCAGAAAAATTCAAGGAGAAAAAAGCAGAAGAAAAAGTCAGGGACCTTATGTTTTGACATTACATGTTGTTTACATAAACAAAAATTTTCTTCCCTACACTCAGCTTAAGTGGCAGCATTAGCTGCAGTCACATTCTCCACTTTGTCCGTGTTGTTCACTACTCATGGTTTGACAAATCAACTTCTTCCTAAACTCTTGGGCCTCTCCAAATACAGCTAACATTACACGGTTGCCAGTCCTGAACTCTAGTGGGTTGCATTCTTTGACCATAGCTTGCAGAAGCTCTAGCCCAGGAAGTCAAATAAAGATTAAGTGAGTAATCTGAGGACTCGATTCAGTTGACTCAGAAAAGGTAAAGGCCATGTGGTTGCTGTAGCACAATCAGCTGGGGCTGTCAGTACCTGTAGAAGATCCATACTTACCTGCAGGCTAAACAGTATGTCTGTGTCCTTTGGGATCTAAACAGATGTGAAACTGTTGTATTTAGGCAGCTGATTTTTAAAATATCTGTTCTGCAAAGCTTTCAGTGAGAAATTTGAAAGGTATTTTCTCAAGGGTGTTAAATATGTAGCTCCTGCTTATGAAAGAAAGATGACATTGCCAGGGGATCAGGCCCAGCCAGCACAGGTTCATGAAAGGCAGGTCCTGCTTGACCAACCTCATCTCCATCTATGACTGAGTGACCCACCCAGTGGATTCAGGAATGGCTGCGGATGTTATTTACCTCAGCTTCAGTCTCTGCAAGTGTCTTCCACAGGGTGCTCCTAGAAAAGCTGGCGGTTCATGTCTTAAACAGGTGGCTGAATGGCCAAGCCCAGAGAATTGTGGTGAATGGAATTAGATCCAGTTGATGGCTGGTTACAAACAGTGTTGCCCAGGGCTCAGTGTTGGGGCCAGTTCTGTTTAATATCTTTATCAATGATCTGGGTGTGTGGTCCCTCAGCAAGTTTAAAGATGGCAACAAATTGGGTGGGAGTGTCATAGGAAGGCTCTGCAGAAGGATCTGGACAGGCTGGATCGATGGGCCAAGGTCAGTTGTAAGAGGTTTAACAAGGCCAAGTGCCCATGCAAAGCTACAGGCTGGGGGAAATGTGACTGCGAAGTTGTGCAGTGGAAAAAGACCTAAGGCTGCTGTTTGACAGCTAGCTGAACATGAGCTAGCAGTGTGCCCAGGTTGCCAAGAAAGCCAATAGCATTCTGGCTTGTATCAGAAATAGTGTGACTAGTAGGACTGGGGAAGTGATCGTCCCCCTATACTCAGTGCTGGTGAGGCCACATCTCAAATACTGTGCTCAGTGTTTGGCCCTTCAGTACAAGAAGATATCAAGTTGCTGTAGTGCAGCCAGAGAAGGGCAACAAAGCTGGTGAAGGGTCTGGACCACAAGTCTTAATGAGGAGTGGCTGAAGGAATTGGAGTTGTTTAGCCTGGAGAAAAGGAGGCTAAGAGGAGACTTTATCTCCCTCTACAATTACCTGAGAGGAAGTTGTAGTGAGGCAGGTGTTGGTCTCTTCTCCCAAGTAACTAGTGGCAGGACAAAAGGAAATGGCTTCAAATTGTGCCAAGGTGTAGGATTAGACTGAGTATTATGGAAAAATTCTTTACTGAAGGAGTGGGGAATCATTGGAACAGGCTGCCCAGGGAAGTGGTGGAGTCACCATCCCTGGAGATGTTCCACAAGCATGCAGAAATTGCACTTCAGGAGGTGGTTTAGTAGGCATGGTGGTGTTGGGCTGATGGTTGGACTTGATGATTTTAGAGGTCTTTTCCATCCTTAATGATTCTATAATTCTATGATTCTAACTAAAATACCAGGGAAGGAGCTGAACATAACTTTAGCAAAAGCCTTTAGGCTGCATCTCTAGCTCTTACAAACTAATTGATGAATCTGCTTTATATATTAACAGACTGTATAGATGTTTTAGACAGATAGATAGGGTTTGGGATATACTAAATCCTTAAGAAAAGACAGTTCTGAAATCATTCTGCAGAAGAAACCTAGTGCCTGAAAGGGTTTTGGCAGCTGAGGAATACAGCTGATTGTTGAGCCTATATCACTGATCTGGCTGTTGAAGAGACTCCCCATTTCTGGAAAGCAAATTGACTCTGCTGACACCTCCAATTTATGTCCAGTATTGGCCTTGTTGGACTCCACTGGATTGCTTCACCAATGCCTCTGCTGTCCTTAGCACATCCGTGTCTGGAAAGCTTTGGTAACCTGGGTACAATGACAACCAAACTGTGTCAACTCTCATGAGTCTTACTTTTTCACATGGCTCAGCACCTGAAGTAATACCAACTACACACAGATTCCAGCCAGGGCTGCTTAAGCTGTTTCTGTGTAAACCAGGTCAGATCTGGAAACTGTTGCACTGCTTATGTTTCTGTGCGCCAGTGTTGTAACACCCAGATTATCCTGGGTAACAGACAGCTGTTGTTAGTGATGCTGTATTGACTTAAAACAGCTGGGGGTCTAGTTCTTCATGTGAGGTTGCGGAAAGAAAATATGGAATGAAGCTTCAGAGCACATTAAGTGAATCCAGAGTCTAACCACACTTCAGAAATTTTGCCAGCCTCATTTATTCGATAGAGTACATTTTATCATAACCAGAACATGTCTCATTCTTCCCCTAAAGAACACGCCCCATGGCAAAAAGAGTTTTCTAGAACAGAAAGAGAAGAGCCAGAACCTCTATAAGGTCTATCAGGGAGTTCACTGCTGCCCTCTTAAGTTACATAGAAAGGATTCAGATAAAATGGTGGCTGACAGCACATACCCCTAAAATGAGATTCATGCTATACCTCAGTGGAGTAAAGGAGTTATAAAGAGTGAGAGATAACAGAAGTGCTAAACCCACAGATTAAACAAACCAAAACACTAACCCTCTTCCACAGATAATTTTATGCACTTGAAGTATTAAATTGATCAAATCTTTGAAGAACAGATGCTGATATCTCTATTAGATAGCTAATGTGTAATGCTCCAAAAATAGTAACATTACTGCAGTGATCCACAGCAGTCTCTTCACTGTCATTGATGTTCTCCTGTAATGCAACTTAAGGTTCTTCTGCTATCCTATTGCTTAAAAATGTGTTGTTCCGTGTTTCCTCTTCTGCCCACCTTCATTATACAAAAGCACCTCCCAAACCCTTACGCCTATATAGTAGGAATACATATAGTGTTTTTACTTACTATGAAAAGTGAGATTTAGTTCATCTGAAATGTTCCTGTTCCCAGTGAGAACTTAGATTACTTTAATTTATTGTGAAACAAATAAAGTTTAAGAAACCAGCTTGTGGTGAAAATCAATAATGAAAAAAACATAAAAAGGGTAAGTTTAAACCCCATATTTTGTAGTAAAAAGAGCATAAACTGGTAATTACTGGTATATGGTAAAATAAAACTGGTCTTAAAAATACTTTTTTTTTCTTTGAAGCAGCTGTATCTGCAATACAATCTCTGCTTCCCCAGTAACTAAAAAGCCAAGAAAAGGCAAAAAATCCTTTAGAAAAATGCTAACATCCCAGCTATTATCCATCTATCCATCACTAATAGGAAGCTGCACAAATTTCTTAAGGAAGAAATTTCGCTGTGCATAGGCTGTGCATCAAAAGTTATCCAGTATGCAATGAAACATATGCAATGCATGCTGAGATACAGAGTAATATAGAATTTAGCTTTTTAATATTTAACAATCCAATAAGATGAAACCAATGTTTTTCTAGCAGCTTTAGTCACGCAACTGGGAAAAATCTAGCTAAATAAACTACATTTTGTACAGGTAGTGAAGACCTTTTAAAAGGGTCACTAAGTAAAAAGGCAATTTATGATGTTTTTATGTATAAAATAGTTGCCTTCGTATTTATCTAAACTGTCCGGTGACTGAATGTTCCTACTGCTATTTTCAGCCTCTGTCTCATTTAGTACAGAAAACACAAAATATTTTCTTTTAGTTTAAATTAAATAGGACCAGTTCACGACTTTAGGAGGGGGAAGGTGGAGACCGGGGGGGAAGTGGGGAGAGAGATTTACAGTAGCTTCAGAATGGATGCTGATAAAACAAGCAACAGCAACATGGCTGTGTCACCTCTGTTGTAGACTTGAAACACTGTACAGTGTTTAAATGATAATTCTGTTTCAAGGAAGAAGTCCCCAAATAATATATTTTATGGCTGCAGCCTGTTTACTATTCCTTTCTCTTTACACACAATGTTTGTTCACATAAAATGAAGACAACTAGGTCAAGCATCACTAAACCATTTGAAATTCTTCTTAAATAGAACTGCCAATAGAACACTATTTTTTTCCCAGCTAATACAGATGAATAGACTGCCTGTGACCCAGGTCTTGGTTGGCAGTTTGTAGCTTGGATGTCCTAACAGATGTACTAATGATTGTTGATGGAAACAGGACACGAAGCAGCATCCCTATCACAAACCATAAAGATCTAATACTCAGTAGAATAAGCAACAAAGTAAAACATTATTCCATGCAGTTATTTTAAATGACTACAGAGATCTTGATCCTTATTTGTCATGAGCAGTTTCCTATATATTGTGTGATGAGCTCAGTCACTGACCACAGGATGCAGAAAGATCTGTGATGCATGCAAAACTGCTTTGCAGACAGATGCCAATTGCCTTGAGCTTCTCCTTAAGCAGCTAAGTACACAGTGGAAGTATGCAGGTCACTGAGGTTTGGCAGGTTAATGTTGAAATCTTAGAAACATAGAATGGTTTGGAAGGGACCTTTAAAGGTCGTGTATTCCAACCGCCCTGCAATGAGCAGGGACCTCTTTAACTAGATCAGTCTATTCAGAGCCCCATCCCACCTGACCTTGAAGGTTTCTAGGGATGGAGCAATAATGCCTTCCCTGGGCAACCTGTTCCAGTGTTTAACTGTCCACATCATAGAAAATTTCTTCCTTATATCTAGTCTAAATCTACCCTCTATTTGTTTAAAACCATTACCTATTTTCCCATTGCAGCAGTCCCCGCTGAGAAGTTTGTCCTCATCTTTCTTATGAGCCCACTTTAGGTATTGAAAGGCCACAATAAGACCTCCCAAGAACTTTCTTTTCTCCACACTGAACAACCCCAACTGTCCCAGCCTGTCTTCATAGGAGAGGTGCTCCAGCCCTCTGATCATTTTTGTGGCACTCCTCTGGACCCACTTCAAAAGATCTGTGAAAGACCCTATGCTGAGGACTCCAGAACTGAATACAGGTCTCACCAGAGCAGAGTAGAGGGGCAGAATCACTTCCCTTGATCTGCTGGCCACACTTCTTTTGACACAACCCAGAATACAGTTGGCTTTCTAGGCTGTGAGTGCACATTGTCAGCTCACATCCACCTTTTCAACTAACAGTACTCCCTAGTCCTTCATTGCAAGTTTGCTCTCAATCTCTCCATCACCCAGCTTGTATTGATACCGGGGGCTGCCCTGACCCAAGTATAGTACCTTGCATTTGGCCTTGTTGAACCTAATGAGGTTCACACAGCCTCATTGCTCAAGCTTGTCCAGGTCGCTGTGGATGGTATTCCGATCCTCAGGTGTGCCAATTTGGTGTTGATAACACAACTGCCTCAGCTTGGTGTTGTCTGATAACCTGCTAAGGTGCACTCGATCCCACTGTCTATGTCGCTGACAAAATATTAAATAGTACTGGTCCTATTATGGACCCCTGAGGGACGCTACTTGTCAACATCTCCATTTGGACATTGGGTCATTGACTACTACTCTCTGGCTGACCATCCAACCAATACCTCATCCACGAAACAGTCCACTCACCAGATTGATGTCTCTCCAATTTATAGAGAAGGATGATGTGGGTGACTGAGTCAAAGGCCTTATAGAAGTCCACATAAAGGAAGTCCATAACTCTTCCCTTGTCCACTGACGTAGTCACTCCATCATAGAAGGCTTCTAGGTTGGTCAGGCAGGACTTGCCCTCAGTGAAGCTGTGCTGGCTGCCTTGAACCACCTCTCTGTCCTCCATGTGCATTGAGTATAGCTTCTAGGAGGAACTGTTCCATGATTTTCCTAGGTACAGAAATGAGGCTGACAGGTCATTAGTTCTACTGTTTTTAAAAATGGGTGTGGTGTTTCCCTTTTTCTATTCACCAGGGACTTCCCCTGACTGCCATAACTTTTCAGATATCATGGAGAGTGGCTTGGCAACTACATGAGCCTTAGGACTCTGGGATGCACCACATCAGGTCCCATAGATTTATGTATGTTCAGGTTCCTCATGTGGTTGTGAACCTGATCTTCTCTTACAGTGGCATGGACCTTGCTCACTCAGTCTCCACCTTGCAGCCCATTCACTCAAGAGGTGTGGGAAGAGAGATTGTTAGTGAAGATTGAGGCAAAAAACTTGTCGAGTACTGCAGCCTCCTCCTTGTCTGTTGTTACCAGTTTCCCAGTATTCTGGGATGCCTGTTCATCCTGGTGCCATTCCTTACTTCAGATTTATGGTCAACATGTCTAGCCTGTAGTAACAAATGAGGGCTCTTTCAGCCAGACAAATATTCACTCCTGGTGGCTCAGCACTAAAACACCAGCCGTATTTCCAGGGTTTAATTCATTCTAGACCAGAGTCACAGGACTTCCCTTCACTATAAATCATTGGCAGTTTGGACAAAGGAAGACTTGGTCATTTAATATTGTGTGTCTCCTTTTTCTTCTTTCAGAAGGTTCCAGTAAAATGAGATGACAGCTGAATATTTTACAAGGTAAAAATATTTTGCAAGGTAAAATATAAAAAATATGAGAATACGAGAGTTTAAGTACTCCAGCAGAAAAGCTTCATCAATCATACTAATCTACATACCAAATTTACCTACGCTTTTAAGAGCATGGAGCCATTTTAATTGATATGTGAAGGAGGTGAGACTTGTGCTCAGTCAATTCTTGTTTCCTTCCCTATAGTGTTTGTACCAGTTTTAGCCTAATTTGATAGTAAGGTAGTTTTCAAAAAGTATTGTGAGAATATGCTGTCAGTTATAGGAAAAAAAGATCCTTGTATTGTGAATGATGATAGTCAATGTGTGATAAAGTATAAGCTTGTGCCTTCATATAACTCATTACAAAAATTTAGTCAGCTCTAAGAATATAGTGACTGGAAACTAGGTGTTCATAGCTAAGATTCTTAGAGAACTGTGTAGATTTTTTTGAGAAACAAGTTAGATAAAGAAGCCATACACATAAGGTTCTGCTCTAGTGAAAGTTTATAGGCAGTCTGCACAGGTATCTTTGGTTTAGTATAAATTCTTAAGAAATAATACTTGATAGTATCAAAGTTTTCATGAAGGATATGTCCAAGAAAACAGTGACAGCACTGAACTGCTAAGGGTTTTAATATAATCTAATTGTATGCTTTACAAGAAAACATTTCTAAAAACAATAAAAGCTTTGAGTTGCAACATTGGTTTGGGTTTGGGTTTGGGGATGGCCAGGACAATATTGATAGGAATGGTTGGACTCGATGATCCAGTGGGTCTTTTCCAACCTAGTGATTCTGATTCTGTGATTTCATTGATAGAGGGGTAAGAAACAGTAAAGGTGCTTGCTCCTACCCTGAACACTACTTGGGTGAAGTGCGGTTATTTATGCCAGCTTGTTCTTCTTCTTCAGCTGATGGGAAACTAAGACAGTCCACCTTCTGTGGGGTTTCTTTCGCCCTAGAGTATTCCAAAAGCTCTGTGATTTCATTGTCTCCATAAGACTACATTTCCCAGGATGCAGGATGGTCCCACCATTATCTAGCTGCGCTGTATCTTGCAAGTCCTCCTGGCTGCAGTGCAAGGCAGGAACATAGCTCAGAAGGAAAAGACAGCCATAAGGAGGAGAAGGAGGAGATTTTCACACTACTTCTCTCCTAATCCACTTTCTTACCTTATTTTAACCGAAACATTCTGGTTTTGATCAATGCTTCCCAAACCATTCTTTTTGGACATGTTTTATCAAGGAAAAGTTCACATTTTTTCCTTTGCATTGTTCACGAAGAATATAATTCAACACAAAGCTTTTCACCTAAAACAATTCCATCATCAGGTCAAAGATCTGTCATTGAAGTCAAGTTCCTTAGTTTGCTGACTGAAATGAAAAAATAAGTATATTTCAGGATTTTAAGGAACAAGTTTTGAAAAGTAGGTAATAGTAATAATAATAATGCAGAAATTTAGTAGAAGAAAAAGAAACTACAGTTTACCGTGTTTTAAAAATATCCTGTTTTGTTTACCTATAGTTTTGAACAACAATATTTGTCAGCAGAAATCTGCAACTAAATTTAGTTAGCTCCAAACTGTATTTTCAACTGGTCTGCTGAATACCTTCTGCTTCTGTAAGGAAGGAATTAAGGGTAGGAATTTTTTTTGCATCTCTTCTCACAGAGATCATAAGGCTTGTATGTTGCATATTCACAAAGATCGACAAGAATTTTTTTGCATTTAAGGATTTTTTAGTAGTCCACCTTTTCTTTTCCTAACATACTTTTCACAGGTTTTAAAGCATATTGTATGTTAACATCAAATCAAGGGAAATTCCTGACCATTATAATTGTAAACACTATTATCACAGAATTTTCATTACATGATGCGTATCGTGATTTTAACAATTTGTAAACAAAACCCCTGTTTCTTCTTGGTCAACTTATTAATTGAGAGAAAGAAGTAACTGCTGTGCAGGACCAAGCATATTATCCCTCAACCTCAATACAATCCGAATCTCTTTGCATTCATAGTTTATAGTGAAACTATATTGTGCTGTCTCTAGTAGATCACAAATCTTTGAGAACTTTTATTGTTTTTGAAATGTCCTCCTGCTGCCTATGTTATACAATAAATTAGTTGCTAATAAGAATGAGTTTGACTCATCCAAGATGATAGTTGAAGTAGTGGCTGTTGAGCTGCCAGTGAAGGCTTTGGTTCCCAGGCCTCCAGCCAATGCAGACTAAGCAGATTAAAGAAGTAACTTGCTCAGTGTTGATGAAAGATGGGAAAAGGTCGTACTAAAATACTACCTCCTTCTTTTCCCTCTTTTTTTATGTTGGCACCTAATACACAATTGATAGGTCTTAAAAAATAGAGAAATACAGACAGTACGTCACAGACTCGAAGCTCCCTCCTTAACAAACATCATCTAAAATTTGGTTATGTGCAAACTTCTACACTTAGAAGCATCTCCTTTGCCTATCACTGCTACCTCTGCATCAGTTCTGTTTTGTAGGAGTGTACAATGGTGAGGTGGAGTTTCCAAACTCCAGCTGAACATTTTCAAGCAAAACTAACCTGTTTTTTCTCTGTTGGTAGGCTTAGCCTGTCCCTATGCGTACTTGGGGAGCACCACCACTACAGCTGTGCTGGCTTCCAGCCACCTAGTTCACAAGAGAGGATTTACGAACTCTCTTGGATTCATCCCTATTCAACCTTAAACATGAGCTTAATTCTAGTAAAGTCAGTGTTACTTAAACACATACAGAAAGCTAAGCATGGGTTTGCAACACAAAAAAAATGGTTACAGGAGAAGAACTACGTGGTTTCTACTGCCTTCTGCCATGGCTCTTCAATCTCCAACCAGGAGAGTCCAGCAATAGCTCCAAGATTTCTGACCAACCCTCAGTTCCTTCTCTTGCAGAAAGTTCACATTTATGTTATTTTCATTGCCAAATTAAAGTCTGATTTGAAATAGCAAAGTACTACATGAAACGGAATTTTCTTCTTCTACCCACTTTTGTTACTTAGAATTGTAGTTTAAGTAAAAGATAATGATGTTTTATTAAACTAACAGACACTTGTTAGCATCACTAAAGGGTCAGAATAGAAGTGGCGTTGCTTTGTGCTGCCCAAATGGGTAATAAAATGCAAGTATTTCCTTCTCAAAGCAGTATGATAACTTCTTCCACTCATCTATGAGGTATCACAGTACATATTTCCTGAATGTGCAGAGCAGAGGCATTCTGCTGAAATATCCCTGAGATTCCATGAAACTCACATTTACCTACTATAGAAATATTTTTCTCTCTCGTAGCTCAAAACTCTATTTTTTTTTCACAGAGCACAGTAATTTTAATTCTCTCCAAAACTGAAATTAGGAAACACATTTAAAGCAGAAGTATGAAACATTTAAGATCTGACATTTTAAATCCCAGAAACCAGGGAAACTAGTGCCACACATGAAGAATGCTAATGCATTTAGCACTCTTCTCTGGTGCAAGTAAAGGGGCCTTCTGAGAAGAGGAGAAGGTATGATTATATTGGAAATGTGGTGTCAGTTGAACTTTCCACCCTGATTAAGGCAAAATACTTATGAATGAAAGCGTTAGGGTAATAGATCCATAACGCGTTTCTCAGTCCACTGATTATATAAATGGCCTTAGAGATAAGTTATATAAGATGAATACATGTGCTTTGCTATCAGGCTGTTCTTGATCGGAGTAATGTAATATACATTTATAAATTTCAACTCCTGATCCTCATGTTTCATATCACTCAGGGTAAGGCAGAGTAGCTTGTGCTCTGTAGCGTAATTCAACCCAATCCTTAGCTTGTGTATGAGCAGCCTTTAATTTCTTTTAAAAAACAAACCCAAGGTTGTTCATATTGCAGCAGTATTTTTGGTATAAAATCCTCCTTTTGGAGGAAGAAGAGAGGAAAGATGATACAGTACCACCTTTCTGCCACTCAGCCCTTTCTCCTGTCTCCTTCAGCACCACTGTTGTGAAATACTTTCCACCCCTAGAGCCGAACTATGGTTAACCCTTTGCAACAGCACAAATGAGCTCCTACTGAAACTACTGAGAACTTTGTCATCATATTCAGAGGCAAAAAAGTACCAAACCAAACGAAACAAACAAAAGCAACAGACACCAAGATCTGGGCTTCTCTAATTTTATCTGGTATCAATTTGCCTGATTTACCAGTATGAGGCAAGTTGTTGTTTTGTTCTGTCATGTTTTTCATGTTTCCTGCTGTGAATTTTATCTTCCCTAATTTGCAGTTCTTTCACCTTATTACTCCCACTCTTAAACTTCTGAAGTAGTTACTCCTCTCTTACAGAATTACTTCACTATTTACATGTTCAACTATTTTCCCCCTCTCTTCCTTACATAAATACCTTCCCAAAAATGTGAATATTAAAATCTATTAACCTGTTGCAGCTGGTCACATGCAATTGTCTTTTTTTTGCATTCACCTCTGTTCCCATTTTTATTGAGATATACATACATATTTCAGGAAGGAGGTGTTTTTTCTTTTCTGTTTAAAAAAAAGAAATTTAAGAATGGAATACCTATACTGCAGAAGAACCGAGCATATGTGCTGAAGATTAGTAAGACCCTGATCTCACCTGTGACACTCATTACTGTACAGAAATCATTGCTTTAACAACAGCTTACATCTCACAGTAAGTTCATGCCCAATTTGTTGTGCAGGATTACTTCATGTTTCACCACTCTCAGTGCATCCTGAGGCATGTGTTGTGCCTCTAACCAAACAGTGGTGCTGTCAGAGGCCTCTTTGTTTGATCCCACCCATAGGAAGCAGGCATCAGGCTGCTGGCTGGGAAAGCAGAAAAAAGCCAGAGTAATTGGTCAAATGCATCCGGGGTAGGGAATGCCAGGCATATCACCTATCTCAGCTGGAACATCCTTCTCAGCTGGGCTTTTATTCCTTACGGGGAATATGTGCAGCTAGCACAGGATGAAAACTAGTTGGCAATTTTCTGACAAAATGGGTTTTACTTGGAAAGTGCTGACTCACTGAAAATAGAGCTCTTCACACTGTGTGCCAGCTTCAATGAAACAGTGATTGGGAAAGTGTTCTCTGCTTGAGGATAGAATGTACTCTGCCAAAAAGTACAGACAGAGTACCACCACCGAATAGCCAAAAAAATAGCTCTTGGAGGAGTCTCCAAAGGTGAGGGAAGTCAAGGGCTCAAATCCTTGCTCCAGTCCAGATTCTGCTACCAAGCAGAGAGATTTGCTGGTCCAACAGCTGCAAAATGACAAGATGATGTCTGGAAGCCAAACCTTTAATTTTCTATAGCTTGTCATCATAAGCAACTGCAGGAATTTGCATTCGATAGGATCTACTAATTTTCAGTTGATAATGTACGTGGAATTTAATTTGCCGTTACTACACATACACTTGCCTCTGCTGTTTTACTAGTTTATATATTAAAATTATATATCTCTGCTACCATGCTAGGACAGACTTCCCTGCTTGGCTCTGGAATGTATTGTTAAAGGCAAGAGTATTTCTAAATAATTGGCATAATAACAACTATATTAGGCTATTCAAGCACTATTTCGTTTGTTTACTTTTGAGTCTTTCAAGAGATGTTAAAACACTTTGACAGAAAATAAAATCTGAAATCTCTCCCCAACTTCTACTGTACTTCAGTAATCCCCTGACACGTCAAACAGCAATTTCTGCTAAATGACTCCATGGCTCCTGTGCTTTCCCAGGAGTTTGTCAAATAGCCTCTGCAGGATATTTGTGTGTGATTACAGCCCAGAGTTCCAGGTTCTGGGAAGACAAAACTCCTGGTGTGTCACCCCGGCATTGGTGCTGCAGCCCTGTACTCCTGCAATAGGAATTGTACCACAGTGGAAGCAGAAGGAAGAGAGACCTGATGTCCCAAAGGGTAGCCTGCTAAAGCTTATTCCTGCAAGAATGTATTTTCATAGAATCATAGAATCATAGAATAACGAGGTTGGAAGAGACCCACGGGATCATCGAGTACAACCATTCCTATCAAACACTAAACCATGCCCCTTAGCACCTCGTCCACCCGTGCCTTAAACACCTCCAGGGAAGGTGACTCAACCACCTCCCTGGGCAGCCTGTTCCAGTGCCCAATGACCCGTTCTGTGAAAAATGTTTTCCTAATGTCCAGCCTCAACCTCCCCTGGCGGAGCTTGAGGCCATTCCCTCTTGTCCTGTCCCCTGTCACTTGGGAGAAGAGGCCAGCACCCTCCTCTCTACAACCTCCTTTCTGGCAGTTGTAGAGAGCAATGAGGTCCCCCCTCAGCCTCCTGTTCTCCAGGCTAAACCACCCAAGCTCTCTCAGCCGCTCCTCATAAGACCTGCTCTCCAGCCCCCTCACCAGCTTTATTGTTCTTCTCTGGACTCGCTCCAGAGCCTCAACATCCTTCTTGTGGTGCGGGGCCCAGAACTGAACACAGTATTCGAGGAGCGGTCTCACCAGTGCCGAGGACAGAGGGAGAATAACCTCCCTGGACCTGCTGGTCACACCGTTTCTGATACAAGCCAAGATGCCATTGGCCTCCTTGGCCACCTGGGCACACTGCTGACTCATGTTCAGTCACTGTCAACCAACACGCCCAGGTCCCTCTCCTCCAGGCAGCTTTCTAGCCAGACTTCTCCTAGTCTGTAGCACTGCATAGGGTTGTTGTGCCCCAAGTGCAGGACCCGGCACTTGGCCTTGTTAAACCTCATCCCACTGGACTCTGCCCAGCGGTCCAGCCTGTTCAGATCCCTTTGCAGAGCCTCCCTACCCTCCAGCAGGTCAACACTTCCACCCAGCTTAGTGTCGTCTGCAAACTTTCTAAGGGTGCACTCGATGCCTTCATCCAGGTCATTGATAAAGACATTGAACAGGGCTGGACCCAGCACTGAGCCCTGGGGAACCCCACATGTCACCGGCCTCCAGCTGGATTTCACACCGTTTACCACCACTCTCTGGGCCCAGCCATCCAACCAGTTTTCCACCCAGGAGGGTGTGCTCCTGTCCAGGCCAGAGGCTGACAGTTTCCAAAGCAGAATGCTGTGAGAAACTGTATCAAAGGCTTTACTGAAGTCCAGGAAGACCACATCCACAGCCTTTCCCTCATCCAGCAGCCGAGTCACTTTGTCATAGAAGGTGATCAGGTTAGTTTGCAAGACCTGCCTTTTTCATTTCTATCCACTGAATTCACAGTATTGAATTGTGTATAATTATTCATATGTGTCTAAAACCTCATGCACCAGGGGTAGATGCAGTGTCATTTCTGCTTGTTTAATTTTGCCAGTGTGATTTACCCAACCTGATATGCTTTAGACCATCTCTCTTAGTCAGGTTAGGAGAAAACAGACACATTTTCAGAATCTGATCCTTTAGTTTGAACAGGACAGTCTGAACGGCTAAGCGTTGTGGAGCTGTTTTGTCTCAGTCATAGTGGTTTCCATTTGGGCAGTACTACAAAAAAAAGTTTAAATCTATCTCAACCATACAGCTAGTTGGTCTTAGACATATAATCCTCACTGTATAACAATGATAATCTTCTATTTATAAACCACCTTTTATCCAGGCAGATTCCAAAGAAGTACACAAAACTGCGTTTATGTATACAAGACTTCATTCAGTGCAAGCCTTCTGGTCTCTCAGGAATGGAGCTCTGCAGCTGTTTAAACAATGTATAGCAGTACCCAGCAGTTCAGAGAAGAAGATATTTTCAGGGTAAGGTTGAAGCAGCAGTTTAGACTCCAGATATACTTGCATGAGTGTCTGACTGCAGAGGCATAATAAAGTGCCAGCTTCAAAAAGGAGCTAGGGTGGTGTCACCTTTATCATCTCACTGTGTCCTGGGTCTGCAATGCTTTAAGGTAGTCCTTACAGAGGTCTTGGAAAAGTTAGGTTCCTTAGAGTAGATTTCACATGGTACAATGCCTTTCTGCTCAGAGTGGAGTAGATTCTAGGAAACACAGAAAAGACCACCTTCAGTCCAGCTAATCTATGTTTTCTAATCTATGGTGTCCCTCAGGTGTTGGTACTGGGACTGGTGGTGTTTAATATCTTCATCAATGATATCGACAGCGAGATTGAGTGCACCGTCAGCAAGTTTGCAGATGACACCAAGCTGAGTGGTGTAGTTGCCACATCGGAAGAACAGGATGTCATGCAGAGGGACCTAGACAGGCTGAAGAAGTGGGCGTCTGAGGACCTCATGAGGTTCAACAAGGCCAAGTGCAAGGTCCTACACCTGGATCAGGAAAACCCCTGTTTTCAGTACACGATGGGGGATGATGTGATTGAGAGCTGCCCTGCAGAGAAGGACTTGGGGGTACTAGTTGATGAGAAGCTCGACATGAGCCTGCAACGTGCACTCACAGCCCAGAAGGCCAACCATATCCTGGGCTGCATCAAAAGTAGCGTGGCCAGCATGTCGAGGGAAGTGATTCTGCCCCTCTACTTATCTCTTGTGAGACCTCATCTGGAGCACAGTGTTCAGTTCTGGAATCCTCAACATAAGAAGGATATGGAGCTGTTGGAAAGGGTCCAGATGAGGGCTACAAGGGTGATCTGAGGGCTGAAGCACCTTCCCTATGAGGACAGGCTGAGAGAGTTGGGCTTGTTCAGCCTGGAGAAGAGAAGGCTCTGAGGAGATCTTACAGCGACTTTCCAGTACCTGAAAGGAACCTACAAGGAAGCTGGAGAGGGACTATTCATAAAGGCTTGCACTGATAGAACAAGGAGGAATGGATATAAACTGGAGAAGGTGCCTTCCAATCCTAACTATTCCATGATTCTATGATTCTAAACAGAAGCTCACTACACTGAAAGTTAGAAGACAAACATGGCTTCACAGTGCTAAGGGCAATACCTATATTCACCCACTCTTCATCATCTTAACCAAGCTCCCACAGCTAAGTTCCAAAGAAAATTTTATCAGTCAAATATTTGTAAAGCAACAAGGCTAGGCATTATTTTGGGGTCTGGTCTGGCCTTCTCAAGAGCTTAAGCGCTATTGATATGTGCAGAACCACAATTTGGCATCTTAAGCCTGGCTACATTTGGTTTTGAACTCTTGAGTGAGTTAGGAATCTAACTCTAGAAATGTCTTTACAACTAATAAACTAATCTGACTTTTCAGTTTCCTTAAGGAAACCCCATACACTTAAAAAATGAGTGCTCCAGAAGCAGCTTGAAGCCATTCGCTAGGAACTAGAAGCCTGAGCCAGAGAGAGGCCAGAGAAGACTGCTACTCCCCTCACCCAACCACAGCTGGCACACTCAGCCCTAGCAGGTCCTTTTCCAGGAATGGCCACTGCTCTGTTTCTCCCTTCAGAGCAGGGAAGCTGAGTTACAGTTTTTGCCACCTAGCAGCCATCTGCTGCCTACGTTTGAAGACAGTGGAGGGGAAAAGGCACTTAGAAGACTTGATTCTCCTGACCAAACCTGGGGCAGGATAAGTTTAAGAAAAGCATATCAGAAGTAGGTATATATGTGGGAGCAATACATCTAAGCTTTCAGTATAGTAGTGGAGATCTAGTCAACACAGTCAGTGGAGACCAGAAAAGCAACTCAGTTCACCCTACAATGCAGTTACCTGCAGTTAACTTCCCCTTCTCTATATAGAAATTATCTCCACTGACCACAACACACACTTGAAATCCTGGCTTACATTTAGACACCTACATGTAGATCCTGGATTCAATTGTCAATCTGGAGCTGAATCCTATGGCTGCCCTAAAGCTGAGGTGAATTATGGACTGTTTCTCACCACTTGCTATGAAAGGAGCATGAATAGCTTGGTGGTGGACTTGTTCAGGCTCTCCTCATCTGAGCTGTGCTCTCAAAGCAGTGTCTTTTCTAAGCTGCTAACCTGAGCTTAGACTAATCAGGTCCCATGCTAAGTCTGGGTACTCTATTCCTCCTCCTTCTACCTGCCACAGTGGAAAGCAAGTGTTGGGTAGCAGGAATGTCTCTGCAGTAAGAAAAGAGTAGTTAGGTGGCTGCATGGTCTCTCCTGCAATCCTGGCATCTCCTCTTCCCAAAGCTGGTCTAAGGGAGGCAGGAGCACTGATGCTGGGGCAAGAGCACCTAGGCTGAGGTAGGACCACTGGGTCTGCTGGCTCTCCCAGAGCCACTACACAGATGAAGGCAGAAACCCATGCAGGCAGCAAGCTTGACAAACCTTATAGTCATCCACATAAGTGGAGCCTGTGCATCCAAAGCCTCAGAGCTTGGCTGTGATCTGATAATACTATCATAGTAGAATCCATCCTAGCACTCTACTACTTCTTGTATTATTTCTGGTTGCAAACATCCAAGTTTGTGTACAGACAAATTGAAAAAGACATGAGGGTTAAGGGGATTGTTAATGAAGCGAGGCTGCTATCATACTGTAAGTTCAATCTTGTAACTATACAAGCAGGGGTACTGAACTCACCAGAAGAAGAAAGAAAGGGAGGTCAGCCCCTGGAGCTCATTCAAATTAAGTTCCCAGTTCTGCAACCAAGTACCCTAGTGTTAATGAAGTTTCTGCTTGGGCTCATGTTGGCAAATGGAGACTTAGTTACACGCTTCTCATTAAACCTAAACAGAATTTGACAGTGCAACCTTTTTCTTATGCTAGAAACCTACAGCTGTGTGCCAAATACGCGAGATAAAAGAACATAATAGAACTGAAACAGTATAACAATAGGTTACAGTAAGCATATATTTTTATAGCTTCATATTTTTTTCCAGTTGATTCTACCCAGTCCATCTTTCTTCAAATAATTGTCATTAATCAAATACAAATATAGGCCCCATGGGTCTAACTCAGATTTAAAGCTAAGCACATGTGTAAGTGTTTGTTGGTCTGGAGTCTTAGTTGTTGCAGTTTTATTGAAAAACATTCAACAATAGACTTTTTTTTTCCACCATCTCCCCTCCTCCCAAATTTCAGAGGGATTTATCTAATCATTGTGAAAAATGTTTTCATATATCAAATAGAGTCTTACCCCACCAAAAATCCAAAAAAACCTCACAAAACAGAAAGCTAGAAAAAAATCTGCTTTTTCAATTGTCAACAGCAGATACTGTCAAGAGTCTTGCTTTAAATCCTGCAGATGGACAGCAGCTACAGCAACATGCAGAGCAACAATGGTTACAGAAGAAAAAAGTAAGCTTACAAAGCATCCATGCACACGCGTCAGAAAAAACAGGAGCGAAGTTCTAGGTAGCTTGCTTCTCACTTACGTAGTTCTTCCAAAGACACCAGAGATGCAGCAGCTTTCTAATGAACAACAAGTGCCTGGATTTGGGCTCAGAACAAAGAAAAAGCCAACCCATTCTCCCTCTGCATTCGGCACTGGTGAGACCGCTTCTCGAATCCTGTGTTCCGTTCCAGGCCCCTCACCACGAGAAGGATGTTGAGGCTCTGGAGTGAGTCCAGAGGAGAGCAACAAAGCTGGTGAAGGGGCTGGAGAACAGGCCTTATGAGGAACGGCTGAGGGAGCTGGGGTTGTTTAGCCTGGAGAAGAGGAGGCTGAGGGGGGACCTCATTGCTCTCTACAACTACCTGAAAGGAGGTTGTAGAGAGGAGGGTGCTGGCCTCTTCTCCCAAGTGACAGAGGACAGGACAAGGGTGAATGGCCTCAAGCTCCGCCAGGGGAGGTTTGAGCTTGACATCAGGAAAAAAATTTTTGTGGAAAGGGTCATTGGGCACTGGAACAGGCTGCCAGGGAGGTGGTTGAATCACCTTCCTTGGAGGTGTTTAAAGGATGGGTAGATGAGGTGTTGAGGGGCATGGTTTAGTGATTGATAGGAATGGTTGTACTCGATGATCCTGTGGGTCTTTTCCAACCTAATGATTCTGTGATCAAAACATGTCCCACACTTCTGCTATCACTGGAAGAAATCTTACTGATTTCAATAGTATTCTTTATGGTTACAAAGATAAACAGGTAGCTGTGCTTTTGTACAATGAAGTGTTTAAAGAGTTATATTCTTGAAGAAGTTTTGTATGTATATACATGTATATATTTAGATCCATGTATACTTAGATTCTGTATATACAAACATACCTTACATTCAGTTAGACACACAGAAGAAAACTATTTTCCAACCTACATCTAACAAGGAGCAACGAAAAAGCTGAAAGCCTGATAGTCCTTGGCACCTCGACAAACTCACAGAACCCAAGAAAACAGAAAAGCACAAGAGAGTAGAATGTGGCCTTCCCCACCAACCAAGAGCAGTCTGGACTAAGCCCTTGCCACAGTCCCAGGCTCTAATAGCATCCTCAGCCACACTTTTTTCTGAAAGCCTCCTTTCTGCTGCATGTTGCATGTTGCAGCATTTCACACTCCTCTCCACAAAATAGCCTTTGAATATGCAAAGTCAACCAACCCTTATTATTTTTTTTCTATCTCTAACACCCTGTGAGGCATACTTTTGTTTCAAGCTGCCCCATGACTTATTGTAGCAGGAAGATCTGATGCTTCCCCATATCCCCATGGTAAACCTTTCAGGGCACTCTGCATTTTGGACATCCTGTTTGTGCTGAAGCAAGATTTTAACATTTTTGGGAAAGCAAGACACCTTCATTCTACTTTATTTCTATCTTGCCCTTGAAGAAGGATTTTCACAGTGAGCATTTCAGTATAGAGTAAATCTTCCACCTTTCCTTTAGGAACATAACACTAGATTGACAGCAGGGATACAAATTTCCAGATAAATAGCGAACAAGTTTGCAGGTTCAAGTGGTCTCTTCTCTATGCACACATTCTGCAAACCTTGGACATTATTAGAATGGCAGATGAATTACTCTTGTTCTGTGAGACCAAGAATCAAGCCCTTCCATGAGGAACAATCATATAGAGGGTAAGGTTCATGGTATTCCTCAAATGTTCTCCATTACCTGTTTTACTGTGAACCAAACACAAGAACAGAAAAGGAGTTCTTAATTCCACTCCTCTTCTTCCCTCTTCTTGTAGGAGAGGGATTTGCTTAATTCTTTACAGCTGACCCAGCCCTTCTATCCTGACAATCTTTGTGTGAAGTTTACAGCATGCAGCTGCGGTTCTTCTGCTCAGGGCAAGAATGTTAACCCTTCCCCTGACAATCCTTGAACTGGTTATTATATACAGTCCATCACATGAATCTGATTTGAGACAACACCAGATGGTTGTTATTTAGGTGAAAGCAGACCCAAATAGAATAATAGTCCAAAACACTACAGGGTCAGTTACTAATCTACTAATTTGTGATCAGAAGTTGGAAGGAAGAAATATGTTGGCATGGAGAAGGGGCATGATCAGAACTGTTTGTGTTCACTAGTCCCCTCGTGTTCATCCTCTTTAACAGCTTTCAAACCAAAGCTGAGAGTTTTTCTTCTGTTCTATGTCTTGTTTAGGGGCTTGGGTCAGATTTTTTTTTTAATATTTTTATTTTAAATGAGCTGTTCTCAAACACAAACCTTTCTAATGAAAGGTTGAACTTAATTCACAATGGAGCCAGCAAAAGAGAGCCAACCTTCCTCTGGCAGTTCAGTGCCTGAAAAGGGAAGAAAATTGACACCTGGAAATGCTGACATTTCAGAAAACAAATCTTACCCGTTTTGCCTACAAGTAAGATGCTGGCAAAAAACATGATATTGAAGCAGGAGGAATGGAGGAAAATGTAAAAAACAAAACCTTAGAAGACTATTTAGGAACAAATAAATAATGAGTGTGTTGAGGAGCTCCATGTCTAATGAATTTGTATCACCACATTTAAATTCATGGATAGAACTAGAACGTGTTAGATGCTGCTTATCTTTGCCCTTATAACAACTGCACAGGTACTACCACTAATTCTTGAAGTAGCCTATTTTAACTGTGGAATTTATACTCACCTACCTCAAATCAACATGACAGTTTTCTTTAAGGCTTTGCAGATAGTTGATATTTCAGTTTGGATGCCAAATTATACACCTATTTGGTTCAGGTTGAACTGAGTTTAGATTGTGTTTATTTTCCTTGCCGAAATGAGAAAAATTCTGCTTTACAAAAAGTAAAACAGGCAAGTAAAATGAAGGGCAAGACTCCTAATGCTGCTGGAAGATCCTCCATCTTTTTAGTCTGGATCCAGCCTGTTCCTCACGGCAGACAGTTGCTGCAGCTACCTGGCCAGCACTTCCCAGCTGACCATGGCTCTCATGGGGGACAAGAGGAGTACATCCCTCTAGCATTGAACACCAGTGGAGACTACAGCACTCTAATCCCTCTGCTTGATTTCTCTACTTGCCCCATCCCCTATAAACCCAGGCCTCACTGACGTGTCCTACCAGAACAGCTCTGCTGGGTCCAGGGGGAGGGCTGTGCCAGCTGGTGGTAGTGCCTTTACCTGTGAGGGAGAAATGCTGGTTTTGTTGATGGGGATATATGCCCACCTGAGGAGCACAGGGTTCACCAGCCAGAACAGCCTGGATTAAAAAAACAATGTATTTTTTAAACATCTTTTTTTCCCTGTAAAATGGACTACTTTATTTTCATCCTCTTGTAGCTGGGATAGTCTTCTGTTACCTGGATGCGACGTATTCACCCCTTTTAGCATTAGGTACCTACTGAATTAGCTCATCTAATGTCTCAATCACCCTCTCCTCAAAGTTTATGAGGGAAGACCATCATAACCACACTTCTAACATGGAAGCACCAGCTAAGCAGAAGGTAGGACTAAGGGAACAAAGCCCAAACACTTTTTCTGCGTCTTAATAGAGGAGTCCCTTTCATACTGACCTGCTCTCCACTGGTGTTTGTACACTCTCTTACATACTGTCATTCAGATACTTTCTTCATTTGGATTAGTTTATAAGATACTCAAGAAACTGATTTTTGAATGATAGTGCGCTATATAGATCTGTGGTACAAATACAAAAAAAGATGTATTTTGACAATGTTTGGAACATGAAGGCAAATAAAATAAAGCCCAGACATTAACATATATTTTGTCCAAGCAGAAGGCAATTGGAATTAATTTAGTTCTTACACTTTAATATATCATATATGTATATAAAAGGAATGCTTGTAAATCAAAAACAATTTGCAAGCAAAAACCAACAAACCAGACAGAAATCTGTGTCACTCTGTACACTCATATGGTGGGTGCATTTTTGTCCCATAATTGTAGGCACGTTAGTTGGTGTTCTTTTATTCTTTCCTGTACCATTGTACCTAATTTGTTCTTTTTAATAGAAAACTCAACAAAGTTTGGGTTGTAAGAGCTTTCCATATGCTAAAAAGCAACAGAAACATCATCACAATCATTTCAGGCCCCTTCAGTTTAAGTAGTACTCACAATAGTTATTTCAAAAGCACTATCTTGAGTAAATAAACTCATATACTAAGGTTTTCAGAGCCAGAGCTTTTGTAAATCATACCATAGAAACAATCTTTCTCATGAACCTGTTTTTCCCTATCAATTATTGGCATTTCATAGAATCATAGAATCACCAGGTTGGAAAAGATCTCTTGGATCATTGAGTCCAACCATTCCTATCACTCATCTAGCTATTTATAGGAAAAATAGCCCAAATCCCCCAAGGCTGTCACTGGAGATCACTTTCCCAATTCCATTGAAAGATAGTCATATCTGTGGGTCCGAAATTTCTGCAAGGGTAGAAGGCTTTGGTTTACTTCTTGAAAGATGGGGTTATAATGGAAAATAGTGCTAGGCTAAAGAAATAGCATTGGTGGTATAATTTGGCAGAAAAATAAAGGCCATCCAAACAAAAGGGTTTGCATTTCTGGAAAAATAATTCTAGTTTTGTGCCAACACTGTCTGGACTGAGAAAAATTATGATTTACACCTTTCTGAAACCTTGAACCCTTTTCCAGAAGTATGTAAGAAAAGTCAAAATCCAAAGGAGTAGATTTCTTGGGTTGCCATTTCCAATGAGTAAGTTTGATAAACAAAACTTAATTTTTACATCTGCCACGGATTCCAGGGCATGATTAATAGCTCTAACATTGTGGCCAGTAGCCAATGTATGTATGTGATTACAGCAATCTTAAATATAGTACATTTTGAATAAATATGCCAAAAAAGAGTATAAAAACCCGCCATGCATGCTTGGAAAAAATCTTGTCACAGTATCAAATATTAAATCCTTACGAAAGTTAAATACCGCAGGCATCGTTAGGCAGAATCACAGAAGCATGGGGTGCATGGCATCAGCTCAACTCTGGGAGTTCAATCCTTGAAACACCACTTCTGTTAATTTTGTTTTCTACATTTTGTTTCAGCCGATTTGCTACATATGGCAGTGAAAAAAATACACTCAAACCCAGCCCCCCCTACTTTGCCTAAAGTACCACGTTAAACTGGTTGTATTTCAGAGTTACTTGCAAAAAAAAAAAAGAAAAAAGTTAAATGTTTTTCATTTTAAAACTATACTCTGCTAACTCAGATTTTGTGATCAGCACAGTTTCCCTCTCCTCTTCTGTGGGAATCATGTCCTCACCTATGCTGACAGTAGCAGGAGGATAATAGAGAATTGCTAAACTCTACTGCATTTGCACCACAGAATAACTAATTTAATGGATTATTAATGAGTGATAGTTCACCAGGATTTCTGAAGAAATACAGGATATCCTCCAAATCCCTCTATCTACAGGACAGGGAATTTTTATTCCCTCTTTTTCCTTACCTTCATGCTCTTGTCACTTCTTCTGCAGTCCTGCTTTTGGCTCTTAATTCAACACTTCCACCATGCCTCTGCTCTGTGGAGGAAAACTCTGCACTAGAGGATCAGTTTTAGGTAGGAGCAAAAGGGGTGGAAGCTCCTGGAAGTTCAGAGCTTAACTAAGGCTTGTTCAAGCCAATCAGTAATTTTGGCTTTAATACCAGCCATGTGGTTTTAACAAGTTTTTCAATGAAAACTTACTCTGTGTTTCTTTCTTTTGTGCAGCAGGTTTCAAGAACCTGAGCTCTGTAAGCCCCCTCACTCTGTAAAAATTGGAAGATATCTTGCAATGGTTTTAGAGTGATTTTTGTTTAGAATACTTTACCTATCATCAGTAGAAATTATAGACACCAGGTACCCAATTCTACCAAACTGCTTAGGACAGAAATTTTTGCAGAAAGATGCACAACAGCCACTTAGTGGAAACTCAATTGCAATCTTAAATTTTCAAGAAAGGGAGGAAGTGTCTTTGCTATTAAATTTATCTTCTGCTTTCCTCCAAATGGGTGAGGTTTCACCTGCTATAGATACATTCCTTAACTAATTAAACTCTTAAGTATTAATCGCCTCTAAAAGCAAGGCTTAGTCTGCTCTAAGCAGTGAATTCTGAGCCAACTTTTGTATTAAGCGGTATTGACATCCAGCGGAGAGTTAGAGTAATTACAGGCACACAGATAACCGAATGCAATCATTCGTTTATGTTCCAAGTTCACCTTTAAAAGAGCAGTCTACCTACCTTAACACGCAGACACTATCTTCCTATAAAGTGTAACTCTTAACTTAGCATATTCTCTTGGTAAAGGAAAACTGAAATAATATCATACGAAGTCTGCCGCTTCTTTTGAACGGTTTTATTTTGTGTAGAGTTTCCTTGTCTTCCACACATTTTCCTTTTTTTCTTATAGTTGTTCAAAAGTAATGTCTGGGATGCAGGCACTGTTTTTCATTAGAAAGAAGACATCAATGCATATGTCTGACTGTTTTCCAGCACAAAAATACAGCAATGTGCATTCTAGCCCTTGCAATAAAGGAAGAATATGTACAAGAATTGGAGCAGTAGCAATAACCTCATCAGTCCTACTCTAAGGAGATTTTGCTGACCCCATCTGATTATAACAGAACTATGTTCTTATAAAAGACAGCTAATTTTAAAATGTTAGTTTTCTCCTGCAAAAGCTGTTGACTACACATAAAACTACTTGTCAGTTCTCAACAATCAACAACTGAACAACATTTGACAAAAGTGGTGAAGATCAGGAAAAATCACAGTAAGACTGAAATAAAATTTTAAAGAAAAAAAAAGAAGGAAACAAAAACTTTACCAATGCGTTTTGTATAACTAAAATTTCTTTGTCGCTGTCTACTCTTTCTATATCTCAGTAAAATCCATCCTAGAACACTGAAGATCTCTAAACCTCAGCAGTAGAATGCATTTACTGGTCACTAGTTAAAAATTTGCCTTCTTGGTGCCCTATGCGATATGAATTGGTTGCCTTTAGTTTTGCCAAAAGTCTTTCATAACGCAGTAAAAATGCTTATAAGTGCTAATTCAGGCTCCAATGTATTTGCTGAACAGTCGTGGTGAAAAGGCTCAAAACTGCAGAAGCCAAGGTGTCAAGGAATACAGATGCAGATTTGGGGGGAGTGTTATGTATTCTTTCTTAGTGCATCCTTTATAGAAAAAAAATGAGAATAAATATGGAAACAAGCCATGCTGCTTTAAAGGCCTTGGTAGTGTCCACAAGCTCTTGCAACTCCAAGGCCTTTAAGGGCAAACATCTTAGTCTTGGACAATACCAATGGGAGTTCATAATACAATGGGATTGCTGGGAGGGAAAAGATCTGGTTCAGGTACTCAGTACTTCACTCTCTGGTGTGCTCCCTTACGACCCCACTATTAACAACTCTCCACAGGGATGACTTGAATATGGCTATGTTCACCTCAGAGCCCAAGACGTTTGGTGAGATTTTTTTTTCCAAAGACTTGGTAATACATGTGAAGTGTGTAGTCACCTTGCTTATGAGCCCAAAAGCACTGTCATCAGGAGCACCCACCTCACAAGATGGTCGTATACCACAACCTCATTGAAGAAAAGCTGTGTCCAACAAAGAGTGGAGAGCTACCTGTAGGGATACAACATGGGCTGGTAGGCCTGGGTCCAGGTGGAACATGGGGGTGCATAAGGAAGGCTGCTCATGACAGATGTCTAGGTCTTGGGCAATGCCGGCAGGCAGTATAGGCAGCATGTTTCAAATAGGTGAGGAAAGCACTAAAAAGACTATTTATGTGTACTGTGAGTGCCATGGAATGCATGTCATACAAATTACTGTGTCCAGGCTGAATCCACCTGAGAAGCTTTGAAGGTATTATCAAGATCTGACGTGCAGATACCCATGGGAGAATCTCACTGGGGAAGCCTTCATGAGTGAACTAACAGACTACTTGCTGATAACATGCTGATGTGGCCCGAATCCACCATTCTTTGAAATAAGGCCAAATCTGCAAGATCCCTTGCACAACAGAAGGTGTAATAGGGATCTATGTATCTCTCTATATATATCTATACGAGTGTAAAATATCACTCTTCTTGTGAAACTGAAGAAATACCAGGTGTTTTTGTTGGTAACTGTACACATGCTGCTTTTTAGTTTTCATGCTGTAGTTGTTTGGTGAGTTACATCAGTGCATTCAGTCAATCATTTGTTTTTGCTACCTCCCAGATTGATTCACTTGCATAATTTAATTGTTCCATCTGCCCCTTACTTTAATATTTCTCCTTGTCACAACAAAAAAAACTAATTTGTCCCTGCTCTTAATTATGTCTACTTTTCCTACAATTAAAATGAAGTCCATTTACTTTAATATATTCATTTATTTGTCACATAATTACTGTTGCTTTTCTCAGTTTGTCTTCTAACTGTCTTGATTGCAATTGACTTCTCTCAGTTAGTGGATTTCCCTGGGATGCTTCAAGTATGAATGACAGGAAAGGCATGACAAAGACCTGTATTATTAACATTTCAGGTCTCTGATCCATTTGTTACATTTTGAAGGAAAAACTTGAAGGAAACCACAAATGACATGGTTTATAAAACATATGAATAAAAGTCTATGTATGAGGCTATTTAAAAAAAAAAAATAACAGCAACATGGCAGCTAATACTTCTTAAATTTACACCAGTCAACTAACAGGAACGTACTAAAGTTTGACCACCACAAGAGGTCCTTATCAGCCATTATGGATGCAGGATGCAGTGCTGTCCACTGCAATGGAGTGTGTCCTATGTAGTCTGCTTATTTTGTTAATCCTTCCTTTTTTGTTGGTGATACTTTCCAGATTTCTGCTAAATTTAGGTAGAAAGGAGCTGCTCAAGCAGACTCAGCACCGAGCACAGCAGCGTATCCACCTGGCAGGGGCTTCCCAGGGCTGGCCAAGGTGAGAGGGATTGCAGCAAGGATCTAGCCGTGCACCTGCAACCCTGGGAAAAGAAGTAGCAGCACCAGAGCTGATTCAGTGCACAGCCTCCACAGTGTGCTGGAGAGTTTGACTCAGGGTTTCTTAGTGGAAGAGCTGATAACTATTTATGTTAGGAGTAACCTTTATCACAACGGGCATCTGCACTGATATTTCAACAGCATAGCTGAGGAACAAGAGACACTGTCTGCTTCCTTACCTTTAGAAAGTTGTTAGACATTAACAGCACTGTGGAGGCTAAAAATCCCCATGTCTATTTTTTGAGTCGCTTCAAATATAAGGGGCTATATACAGCTCCTTATCTTATGCCACTTAAGAAATACATGCGTTTTGGTTTGGGCTTTTTTTATGGCACATCTGATTCCCATTGTCTTTGCAGTAAAATATTTATCGAAAATCAAAAATTTCTGTTTGAGTCTAAGTATTGGCTCCCTTCAGTGTGTGCAGATGCCCACAGTGAGAAATATCTCCTTGACTTAAAGCCTATGCTTGTATAAGCATTGGGTCTGCATGCACAGAAACGAGTAGCCTTATCCTGCAATCAATCCTTTCATGCATTTCTCAGCCCATTTGTAGGTGTCACAGATTCGGTTGCATATGGCAATATCCGCTGTAAGAAAACCTAGGAGCTCAATCATTTGTCCTCATCACTGACAATCATCCTTATTATCCATAACTTATTGATTTGGGTCAAATGTGAGAGTTCCATGGAGTCACAGGACTTCATGTCCTGGAGATTAAAGATGAAGACAAAATGTCACAACATAACTTCACAATTCTGTGTACTTAAGGTTCAGAGTGGATCCCAATAGAAAGTAGGAAATCTGTTCACAAAAGATAACTCCCAAACCATGTCACTAGCATTTGGAAATTCAGTGTAGCTCTAGTTAATGTGGAACTGATTTGTAGTTTCTGGTTTTAGTCTCTTGTGTCCATCCATCTCCTTTTCAACTCTTTTGAGACTGAGTTAACTGCCCGGTACAATTCCCATTAGATTTCTCAGAGCTAGAGAGGTAGTTCCTTCATGATATTGGAGAGAGAAGTTTTATTCACTGTAGTTCCTCATCCCCTCAAAACTAAGGACCTCAGACCTGTCTTAGACCTTACAATTTTAAAGTGCTTCATCAAAAATAATTGAAGATAGTATTCTTGACCTCTTTTAGTCTTATCATAAATCCTGATGTCTGATAAATGCTCAGTCTACATTTTTTCCCTTATGTGCCATACGTTTAAGAGACAAGAAGCAAATGATTGTTCCTTTCCATCACTCTTGCCAGAGTGTTATAAGCTTTCAGAGCATTTATAAATGCTGTCACCTCTACATCTAGAGAAGGATTCAAGACACTATCAGATAGTCGACCAGCTATAGCTAAAATAATCAAAAATCATTTGATCGTGGTTCACATAGAGACCATAAAGGTAATGTGACTTTCTCTTTGGGGATCTTTCTTTAAAGAACAGATGAAAATACACCGAACTATCAGGGAATTCTTCCCAACCTGAAAACATAATTTTGTCCTACCAGAACATATTGTGTTCCATTTGAGCCTCTGGTCTTTTGCTGCTAAAAAATTTTTTTCAGTAGTAACTCTTTTTTTGCAGGATAAAGTGTCTTAACTACATCTCTTCTAGTAGATAAGAAACAGCCATGGCACAGCTTACACCCAGGTTCACAACTGTGATGAAATGGTGAGTACACTCTTGCCCAGTTCTGTTCGGTACCTGTTAGTGCTGCCACAGACCTTGCTCAAATCCAGTGACTGCCAGGAACCCTTCCCATAAAGCAGCCTGACATCTCTGTTCCGGGAAAGCAATGAGTTTGTGTCTGTAGATAGGTTCAATGTTACCCCAGCTGGCCTTTAGTACAGAGAATGATCCCTGGTTTCCTTTAGATACTGATGTAGGCATTGCCTTTCAAACAACACCAAAGGATTTATTTAAAAGTTATATCAGACTTATGGATTCAAACAATTTATTTATCTGTTTTCTTTCCAAAATCTAATAGCCATAAAGATAAGAATGCATTATGCTCTTCAAATGGGTACACAGCCTGAATTAGAGAGACCTTGCCATACTAGCCCCCCTTATTTTTTTTGCAACAGAAAGTGTGGAAGGTTGTTTTCAGCAGATTTGACTACAGCAATTTAATTGGCTTATCCTAAACTCTTGTGTTTGAATGAGACTACTCACTTTGCACCTGTAGCAATTTCTCTCCATGTACAGGGGGAATAGCTTAGATCCTGGACATGAAGGTAGACACAGCCAGAAAAGTGTCTCTCGAGTCTGAAGCTCCATTTTGATGAAGTATAAAGAAAATACCATCACAGATGATGTGACAGTTTAAAGCATTTGCATCAATTTGATAACGATGAAACTGTTCCCTAAGTGGGCCAAGACTTGATGCTCAGTGGTGTTGTGATCATGTTCCGCTTACTTGCTCAAAGCAACTTACTCATTTATCAGCATGAGTGGAGTGAGCAAAAGTCTCCTTCTGCACCCTGTTAGAAGTTGTTCAGAACAAAGAAACTTCTGTGCTTTTCATGTGCGAAGCACCTTGTTAAAATTCTCTTTAAGAACTGCAGCTATTACTAATTAAACTTCCTTACCGTCAAAGTGGCCACATAAATCAGCCGCACAATAATGGTTCTATGAAAAATACTTTATTAAGACTTCTGTACAAACTTTAATGCAGTGCAACTGAAAAATAACAGATCAACAACTTTATTTCCTCTGGTTAAATACTAAAGCAAATAATTTAGGTGAAAAGCAATTTTTATACTGACAGCTTTGATTCAAACAACAGCCTTGAATAGAGTATATGATTAATTCAACTTTTGCCAGACATAAGCATATGTAAATGGACTTGGCACCAGCCTTATTCCTCTGTAAAATTCTCGTCTTGCTCTCAGCCATCACTCTCAGATGTGCTAGAGTGCATGGAAGAACGAACTTGCAATGCTAGTGGTAGGTTAGGTGATATCTATTGCTCATGTTACTTTACAACATGAGTTGTTATAGTCCCCTTTCTGCCATTCACATTTTTTATTTTTGTTCACAGTTCCCAAAGATCAAAACTATATGAGCTTTCTATAATACCCAGTTCCACAAAGTTTTGTATTCATACATGCCTGGCACTGATTATTTACGTTAACAATAAATTTGTCACTGAGCTTTCTGTGTTTAACTGTTTGCTCTCTATCTTGAGTACCGTCATTGTCCTAACGCAGATTCCCACTGCATGGATCTTTTACACACAGTCTTGAGCTACTGCATATTGGTGGTGTTCTCAGGTTCTCTCTCTCATGAAGACTGAGTATAAATTAAGTCTTAGGAAAACAGAATAGTGTAAATGTGCCCGGAACTGTTTTACCTACCTTTGCTTAAGAGCCAAGTAGTAGAATGAGCAAATGAAGATATCTTTTTACATTTCAAGGCAACTGGTCTGATTTATTGGCTGAAAGACATATAAAGAATCTTAATCTTCATTACTTATTTTGTGTGGTGCCAGTGTCTGCATCTTCTGGGACTTCACATGCGCAAAACCACCAAGTGACAAGAGTAATACCATCTTGATTTAAGGATACAGGATTCCCATTTCAAGTATGTGTAAAAGAGTAGAGACTGAGAAACTCTTATGAGAAAATTTTTTGATGATCTACACTCTGGTATAATACTACTGAATTAAATTTTAGACCCTATGAACTATATGTCAACATTGCTGCTGATTTCTGTCAGCCCAGAGATGCTTCCAATATCTTCTATAGAAGAAAGGATTTAGGATTTGGGAGATATTTTAATAATAGAAGTGGAATTCTGGCACAGAAGAAGTCATACCAGCAGGTGAGAAAGAAGTCAGAGGTGTTTACTAAAATGAAAAATTGTGCACAGCAAAGGAGATGCTGTTTCACTGCTTTCAAAGAAATGATAGACATTTCTTGAGGTACACACAAGCAATGGATAATTAGCCTTCTTCTTAGCGCATTTGGATACAATAGGTGCGTTTTGCTGAGAGAAGCACCAAATAGCACAATATACTAGCTGCTATGTACTAGCTGAAATCAGCAGCAACCATTTCTGGAAAGCAAACAGACTTGTGGGATGACAGATATAACAGGGATCACAATGATACCAATCTGATCTCCACCCATGCAGCCTGTTTAACTACAAAATAAACCAAAGGAGAAAACCAAACCAAATCCACTGCAAGAGCTATGGGATTTTTCCTTTAGACCAGTGCCAGCTAGTGGACCCCCACAAGAAATCAAAGGAAATTGTTTATAGTTTTAAAAATATTTTCCATTTTTGAAGTTGCTCACAAATTAACTTCCTAAAAGGAGATGAAAGAGAGAGAGGAACAGATTAAGCAAGCTAACTAAAAGCAAAATAAAGAGCAAAAATTCCAGCTATAGTGAGAAAAAAAAATATTCTTGGAAATGTAATATATTTTTGTCTGAGAGTGCTCTGCTGCAATAATTTCTGTAATAAGCCAGATCCACAGTATTCTCACCATCCAGCTGTGCTCTGCAGCCATTGGGGCAAATTTGAACATACCTTTGAGAGATGAAATAGTGCCTATTTCCCACCTTTCCCGCAGAAGCATACTCTGACAGTCCATTTCATTAACCAATGCTGGTCTGCCGAAGATTTAAAGAAGTGATACTTCAGCAGTGGCCCAAACAATTCCAGCTAACCTGAGACACCAAATAGACACGCCTGTTGTACAGATGTCTTAAAACCAACAACAGTTCCATAGCACATAAGTACAGAGCATTGATCCTCTGTCCCTTCTCGCTGGCTGAACTTTGACCGGCTCATTCCCCTCTGAAATTCCACCCTCAAAGCACAAATGCAGAGTTTCATATTGAGCAACAACCAGAAGTAACACCACTGATTGAAAAAGGCCCTATCCATTACTGTCCCATTTGAAATTCCTTCAGATCCCTCATGAGCTTGACTGGATGCAGAAGAAATGCAGAAGAATGCAGAAGAAACAGAATTTAAATTAAAAGAGCATCTGAACTAATAGAGCCTCCTTTTGCTCATGTCTCAGGCTTGGTTGATCTCTGTGCATACAAAACATGGGTTCTGCTGCAGCTTTTCACATACTTGGGGCAGTCATAAAACTTTCTCTCTGGTGAATTCTCCAAGGCATGTAAGCTCTCAATATCACTGAAATCAACCACAATGTTCAAAAGATAGGAAACAGACAATGCAGAATGAGCAAGTTTACAAACCTTGTTCCTTACAGAGACTTAACTACAATGTTTCCCTTTGACAGCACTGAGAGATATGATGCTCAAAGAAGAACTGGCATTCTTAGTGTCACCCTCATTTCACGTGTATTATCAGTAGGCTGCAGACTAGAGCGTGAAACCTGCTTAGGCAGTGTACACAACAGGCTATTGCAACAAATGATTTCAAGGGGCAACCAAGGGGCTGGATGCCTTCTTCCTCCTTTGCAGTGTGTACAGAACCTGACACAATGTGAGTCTGGCTGCCGCTGCTGCCCAGACCGTGCTTCTGAAGTGTTCTTGCAGTTTCTCAGATTTCTCTTCAATAGCTTCAATTTTTCCACCCTGAGGAACAGAGAAAGATCAAGGGAATCACATCTCTTTGAAAAGAGATGCGATTAGTCACTCAGAAAGGAAAAAATCTCTCACCAGGACCCATTTTGTGCAGAGGAAGAGACTGGGCCTCATGCCAGAGGGCTATTAATTCTACCTGGAAACAGATTAAATTCTAGGTCACCATTCTGGACATGGAAGCCTTTTGCTTCTTCCACATTTTTAGCAGAGCTCTGGAGTTTCTGTCAGTGTTTTGTGCATTGTGCTCCATAAAGCAGTGTTAAATACTGTGCAGCTATAGCCAGGAAACACCTCAAAGTCTCCTAGTGTCAATTAGCTACTTCCTCTGCAAAGTCATAAGCAGATGCATGAGAGCAGCTCTCCAGGAATATATTTGCCAACAGGTGCATTATTAGAAAGGAAAGAAAGTTGTTTATATTAATGGGAAGTCTCCTTCAAAATAGCTCATCCAGTGTTTTCTGTCTGCTGCTGGCCCCACTTTTGCCTCTCACTTTTCACCCACATGTGTTGGATAATTAGGGGTTCAAATGCTGCATGAGGGGCCTCTGCTTCAGGGATTATCCAAGATTACCAGAAGGCTTATGAAACCCTTATGACTCCAGCAGAGAAGCTCTGCATAAAACATTGGTCTTATAGATGCTGTAAGTTTAAAATTACAGCAACTGCTGACAATAATGATAAATTACAGCAAGCCAGGTCATCCACTGATATAAACTAGGGCAGCTTCACTGAAGGCAGCAGAACTTTGCCAAATTACATCCGGCTGATGATCTGGCCCATTGAAACAACTGCTGCCCAATGTTTTTTTTTTCCCTTTCCACTATAACAATCCACTTTCTTTCTCACTGTTCATCTCTCAAGGTGCAGACGGCCAAACACAGTTTTCTTCCCTTAGGTTTAGATGACCATAACCATGGATTTACTTAAACACAAGTCAGAATCTCAGTCTATGCTGACCTGTACTCATGTTTTAGAGAACTCTGTTTTGGCGTTGGACCAACAACCACACATTTGTATTCAACCCTTACATTTTAGTATACTAAGTTAATTCACATCACCGGTGATATTCCCATGCTTAGAAACCATTCCTAATTCTAGCTCCATGGTCAATGGATAATAAAGCATTCAAACTGGAAGAGACCAGATATATGCAGTACACTTGAAAACATGAACCTTGAGGAAAAAACAGTCTTTGCAAGAAACTGTTGCAGAACTTGGAGTGAATTGGTGTGAAATAACGCAGCTTGCCTTAAGAAATGCACTGGCACAATCCTGTGCTCTCCTGAGTGAGAGGGGAATGTTCTGCCTTGGTCTCATTTCACAGAAGCAGTCAATTAAAACAAATTAAAATGCTTCTACTGGGTTTAAGTTACAAGCTGGAGATGTCTACACAAGCAATTTGAAAGTGGTTTTGGAATTTGAGAATGAGTTCACCTGCCAGCTCAGTTGAACCAAAAGCTCTTCAGAGGCAGCAGCTGCTGCACAGAACAAGTACACAAACAAGTTTCTTGATCCTAATGCTATTTCTGTGCTGCATCTAACGTACTTCAGATCAGGATGAATGCTATTCTGCTGGTCTACTTGGCCCTTTCCCTCTAGGGACAATCAATACACAGATATATCTTGCCTGATTTGAAGTATCCTAATACACTGTGTACTTAATGAGAAGAGATATGGTGTGTCAGACCTATGCCAGATGAAGTCTTTCCTTCAGGGGAAAGCATTTGACCCTCATGTTTTCCTTGGACATTTTGCAAATCTCCAGTTAACTTAGGAGCTTAAGTCCCATTTAAAAACTAACTCACAGCAGATCTACACCACACAAGGAAACACGGTTCACAGATAAAAAGACTAGCACTCTTAATCTATAGGGCAGAAACGTGTGCAAACAGCAGCCTTAATCTTCACCAAATTGCAGCCAGGTCAACAAGGTGCAGTTAACCAAAATGCTCATCCTGGAACTGGGGTACAGCACAGATAACATGCCTAGACTCCTGCCACTTCTGGAACTAGCACGGTGCCTGCTGTGCCAGGTGTTTTCTCATCATTCTCTGTGGCAGGACACAAATGTACCCTCAGGCTTCAAAATTTTGGGGAAGAGGTCTTAGAATCACTGTTGTGCTTTTGTAAATGTTGCTCTTCTGCCTTAATCAGGCAAGCTCTGTTACTGCTTCAGCAACACGTACAGGGACTGAGTAAAGGAAAGAATATGGAATTTGGCCCAGAGCCCTTTTAAATGCACTTCTAGGGTAATTTAAGAGCTGTATTATAAAATGTTAATGTTAGTATAAAAATCTGGGGAATTTCAGGACCAAACTGAGATAACTTTTTTCTTTTACCCTCTTTCCTCTTGAGAAGCTTGTTTTCTTTTTATTAAATTCCAATAATGAGAGACCATTTCACACAGGTACATCTGCAATATGTTACAGGCAGCACAGACTATTAAAACAACCTGTGCTACTGCTAGCGAAACTAATAAGGGAGGAAAAACTTTTCTCAGCCTGGGAGGAAAAGGTGTCTGTAGCAGGAACTCCATTAACGAACTACATTACTGAAAGTACTATACTGAATGCTGAAGTTATGTCCAATTCAAAGTCTTGTTTCAAACAGCAATTCTGCTACTGAAAGAGGGAAGCCAGGCCAGGGAGAAGTGGTAGTGGTACTAGTGGCCAGGCAGTTCACCTGAGATTATCTTCAGATATGGATCAGGGTTTTAAAACAAAACAGTAAGTTAAGACAATAAAAACGAGGAAACTGTAAAGCAGAGAGAGAGGGCAAGTTTATACATTAACCTTACTTGCTACATGGAGAGGGGCAAATCTGTCTACCCTAATCCTCTGAATCAATATGAGTGTGAAAGTTCATCTCTAGAGCGATTGAGTTCATGCTCGGCAAAGGATTGGCTGTGAAATAGATTGCAAAGCCAGGAGTGAAAGAACAATTCAGCTGAGAAATGAAGAGGTGAAAGGGGAAAAATAAGCAGAGGGAAGAAAAAGGGGGAGTGGGAGGTCTAGCAGGGTGAGAGAAGCCAGAGAAACAAAGAGGAAGAGCCAAATGGAAAAATAAGCAAATAGTTTCTTTTTTGGTTAAGACTTAGGAATCCCTGTTCCACAGAAAACTCACCATTTCCAGATTTATTTATATTTTATTTCAAATTGGAAGAAAAAGTCAGAAAGACAAAATAAATTTATAATGGAATTCTGTGTAAAAATTGGGTTTTGTGGTTCTGGCCACCCACCTGCTTACCAGAGTGGCTCCCAATGCAAATTGTGACAGAATCAACACATTCCACCAAAATGTCACTGTCCAATGCAAAGTGGCTCCATTGAAAATACTCTGTTCAGCTGTATATCCTGTCACTGCTTTTTTAAGCTGTATAGGTACCCCAGGGGAACTTGGCTTCAAGAACACAATATGGTCTGCTAGTGCACATAATTTTTCAATTTAGATTTCAAAAGGGAAGTTACTAATGTGCACTCTGGCTTTCCAAGAGCAAAAAATGTAAATCTGTTTTATTGTTGCACCTCTACTAGTAGAGGAAGAAGGGGGAAATGTGGGAGGAAGAGGACAAGACAGACACATGTTCATTTAAATAGTCTGTCTGTGTAAGTGAAAGGAAATTCACAGAAATTAATTTATTCAGCGGCCCCCCAAAGGACTCATAACTCCATATCTGGTTCTCCCAGCTCCAAGTATCTTAGACTTTGTTAGATTTATTTTACATTTGGTGAACAACTACTAGCTCTTTGCTGGTAGGTTGTACAAGTCTTAAGTATTGAAAAATCTTGCAACCAGCTACTACCTCACATTCTTCCCCCATGAAGCTGGTACCTTTCGTATTAGGAGAGCAACACCATGATGTCTTCCCAGTTTGTGATCCCAGGCAAAACTATCTCTCTTCCTCTCAGACTGCACCCTCACAATACTGCTCTGGAAAGCTTTTCATGGTTGAAGACTGTGCCCAAGTTCTTAAAATCTCTTTGTTTCTTCAGGGACAATCAGGACAGGAAGCTGACATGGCCAGGATGGAACAGCAGTGATGGATGTGGGCAGCAGTGGGATGGAACAAGCTCAGGGGAGGGATGGGACACCATCAGCATCATCCTGATGAGGGCTTTAGCCAGGGGACATGCATGGACAGTGGGAGACCAGGCACAAGGAGTTCTGGAAATATGGATCAAGAGCATATGCAGATGGGAAGGAGTGAAGGGGGTTGGAGCAAGGACTAGTCTGGAATCCTGCAGATTGAAAAATACTGGAGGTATGGAGTTGAAAAGTTAAGCAGAAGAGCATTGTATTGGAAGAGGACAGGGATTTGTGGAGGGTAAGACTGAGAGATAACACAGGGCAATTTACCATCACCCACCATCCCACCACATGAGACTTCATTCCTTTTGCTATACTTATTTTTCTTGTAATTAAATGCCATATCCAACTGATCTGTTTGACCTTAAGTCTGCCAAATTCACTGATCAGGTGTGAGGTGTACTAGAGCAGAGGGGCTGTGGCCCAATACTGTTACCTGGACCCCATATTCAGGAATTGTGCTCTGAGGCTGGCACCATGCTCCCCACCCAACACATGGCTCATCAAAACAGATGTGCCTCATCACATAACTCCATGTAGCTGTGGCCAGTATTGAGGGAATTTGCACTGGCATATATGAAATGAGGGAAAAAAGTATCCAGCTACAGAAAGGGTCGTATTACTCTGACTTGAGAGCTTAGATGTCTACATCCCTGCTTCTGAAAGCAATCCAGGATCTGTGAATACACTTGCACATGTAGATGTTTGGCAGATGCATTAGAGAAAAGTATGTGACTCCGCTATACATCGCTAATAGGTTAGTTTAACTAAGGTAAGGGACATAATACTGGCTAAGAAGGCCATTTTCTGTTGTATCAGTTCTTTGAAACTGATTTGGAATCAGTTCAGATTTTCATTCAGATTCGGTGTTCATTTCCAATAAATTTATTTCCAGTACCCTGTATATTTATGCTTCTTTCAGCCTGTTTTCCTTCCATTTGGCAATCTGCATGTGCAACTCTAGCTGCTAGCTATTGGGCCTCGTTACTGCAATGGGAACTGGCTGAGGTCTTAAATTATGTTTGAGAGCTTGATCCCACTTGAACAAAATCAAAGAGAGCTTTCCATTAACTTTAACATGAGCAGCAGAGAACTCAGAAATGAGGAATATTTTACTGCTTAAAAATATCCAGGAAGTTCCACAGTTCTGAACTTCAGTAGATGTATATTGCCAGGATGCAAGGATGGGTTATAAGGCTGATTTCCCAGAATTCAGGCTCTAAAATTAAATTAGCAGATATGTTTGCCATGAGAAGGACAAATTCTACCCTTATACACATACTTCTCCTTGCAAGTCTCGCTCAAATTCTATACTAAGTATAAGCACAAAATACAATTTGAAATACTTAGTCTTCTTATAATTTGCTTTCTTACAGCTCCAGAACTTCTCAAGTTCCATCTCCAAAAGCAATGCTTTTACACAAATAATGGGGGTATTGTGTGAAGACAGCCTCTTTGTACTAACAGAACAAGTCAGAGGCATCCTAAAAGATGGGGTAATGCAATGCTATTTTGTAGTATCCTGCTGATTTATAAAAAAACCCAAACCTTTCTTGATTCCCCTTGGGCTTTTTTGATCTTCAGCTGTGAAGACCCTGGAGGCAGAGACCCTCTTCTTTTAATTTTATGGAAACTCCTTAGCCCAAGAGAAATGCTACTATGAGCAAAGGACAATTTTGAAAATCTGTGAAGCTGCAAATGTTAGGTGACAAGACCTTTCCCTGTGGTGATGTGTGTTTTCTCACACAAATGGTCCCCTCAAAAGCTGGCAATGCTCCTGCTGAGCATGAAGGCTTACCATTGCGAATAAATCTGCGATCAAGACCGTAAAACTTTATTGTTAGCCAGCTAACCAGTAATTAATTTGTACTTGATTTTTCATTAACTCCTTTTTTGCTGTTTAGGGGAGTCTTCCCAGGACTTTTTCTAGTTGTGTTAACCCTAAGATCTTTATCTTCCATGTGTTTTTCTTCCATATGAAGGGAAAAAGTGAAACCACATGAAACTGGGCAATGCACCAGAAAACATTTATGAAATTTCTGGTGAAGTGTTTTGGCATTGCTACATAACAATAACATACTATATTGATTAACTTGAACAAACAAACCCAATAGAGTATTAAAAAACAAAACAAAGACAAAAGTACAAATGCAGTGTAACTTTACACTTTGACAATGCAGAGGACAGATTTACCAGCTTGTTCACTGCTTCTCTTGATGGAGAAAAGCTAATACCAAAGCCATAGGCAGGATGTACAGCAAAGAACAAGATGTGGGGAGGGATCCCAGTCAATCCCCAGATTTCACTGGTGCAAATAAACTGGCAAGATACACAGCACTGTTAAGGATACAGCATTAGCAGTAGTTAAACTTGATGATGGTAAAGGTAATGGATGCTCAGTAGCACACTGAAGTGTCTCTTGATGTGACAGAAATGTATTCCTCATTTACCCTCTTGCAAGCATGGACTAATAATTGGTCTACAAGTATTTGCCTCTCTTTTCTTTGAGAAAATGCATGGTTGCTACATCAAAAATTATTTCTGTGTCATACAGCATGAATGTATTCTCTGTGCAACAACTGGAGGGAGAAACTCACTTGAGTGACTGATCAGTCCATGCATTCTCCACTGCTGAGCTGAATTTGCGTTATTTAAACAAACTACTACCATACAATCCACCTTGACCATAAACAAGCAAGCTTGGACAGTAGAAGCAGTAAAGCTCAATTCATGTGACAGTCCAGGGAGATTATTTTATTGTAATTCTGAGGATAATTTTATCTCCAGGTAAAACTGCAAGCTGATCTATATTGCAAATTTCTCTATGCTATGTTGCCTGTGCTTTTTAACATGCAGCTTGCTCAGGCCACCTCTTTGCAGGATCACACTGCGGGACATAGATTTATCCCAATTGTACATGTAAGACCAGTTCCTTCCCTGGAGAAGGGACACGGCAAACAAGAGGTGAAAGAAAGAAGACACATCAGCTCCATACAGCTCTGTCCCAGAATCACAAAATAAGAGAAAACAGGAAGAAGGAGAACCAGGAGCTCAAAATTGGTTAGATGCAGGTTAATGTGCCAAGTAAATGAAAATCAGGCTGTTCAGAGATGGATGCCGCATGGTTGTGGGTAAGGGGAGGAAAGGATCACTTAGGGTCATAGCTCCTCTGCTGTTGTGTAAAGGGGAATGTACCTGCCTCAGTCTCCCAAGAAATCCATCTTGGAGCTTTTAAAGGCATTTGTTTATGCTTGTTCAGAATACTGGGTCTCATGAGACAATTAAAAAAGACCGATGGAGCATTTCTAAAAGTCCAACAGCTATTTCAAATATGAAAGAACAAAGAGTAGCCTAGGATTCAGGGATCTCGTAGAGTAAGAAAACATTTGCAGTGAAGGAAGCAAAAGTGAGCTGTGTTTCCTACATTAAAGCAGATTAGTTGTGAGAGAGTGATGGGGTTTGTGCATTTCTATTCTTTTTTGTGTGAACTTGTACATCTGTTAAAAGTTTGTATACTAGTTTATAAGTAGTGGAGCTATTTAAGCTGGTGAGACATACAAATGCCCCAAAGGAAACAAGTATGTTAACATGTGCATCTGTTATAAAACTGGCAGTTTCTGTGCTAGGCCAAAAAAATTATCATTGTTGTAGCATTCCACTAATTCAAAATGGATATAAATGTTGAAAATATTATTTGATTTCTTCTACAATGAAGATCAGATCTGTATTTCTTATTTTTCCCTTTAGAGGTGATGTTGATCTTCCCTCTGCACTTCATTCCAGCTTCTGAGCTGAGTATCACATCTTGTGGAATACTCTGATTTGATCTACTTGCAAGGAATAACTTCCCATTCTTATATATGGAGGAATTTTGGAAGAGGAGTGTTTTATTTGTTTTTAACACAGTCCTGCTGTTCCAGCTTATGCTTGCTTTCCTTAAGAAAAAAGAAAAATCACTAGAAAATGGATAAGAATTTCATTATTCCCATCCCTACACTTTCCTTATGCCCTTAAAATAATTTTCAAGTTGCATTGTTTGGTGATGTTTTACAAGGAACTGAAGTGAGCTGACCATTGTGAAGGAAAAGAGGCTGACAACAGAAAACAGTGGCGAAATGACAAGGCATGAGTGTGAGAGGAAAAAAGAAGCCATGATCGTACTTAAGCACCAAAATATAGCACAGTGAGTCCTCTGCCCTCTCCTAATCCAAACTGTGTGCACTTTGATCAGTGAACCTTCAGAAGTCCTTGCAATACTGTAAGAGATTAAAATCTGGACCTTGTAATGGAAGGGTGACTTAGGTTCCTAAGGAGAACTCTTGGACTGTGAATCCCATGCAGAACTGAGGTGGATACTGCAGCCATCCCTTTTCTGACAAGGTGTCCACCTGCCTTCCCTCAGTGCATGAGTTGTGGCCGTCTGTGCCCTTACAGCCCCCACACTCCACTTTGTGTTTAGGAATTCCTCTTCAACTCAGCCCCTAATATGGCACTGCTGAGCAAACACCCCTTGGCATACTTATCTTAAATCAAATGGAAATAGAAATGAAATGCAGTAAGGCTTGTCTAGTGCTACCAGTTTTATCAGTACTTGCACTGGCTGTGGTTATCTCTCATCTAAAGAGAGATCCTGTCAGCTGATTATAGAGACATGCAGAGAAGCTCAACTGATGCTGCTGAGGATTTTCACATACCAGCATTCATTTGCCACCAACTCAAAGGAAAACCCTGAACTTCACAGCAGCCCAGCTCTGTTCAGTGCCTTCCTCATTAATGGCAAAAGACAGGCATTTCTGTAGAGGGATTTGTATGACTTGAGGTTGAGGTGGATCTGGACTAAGCTGCTGCCAAGTCTCTCAGAGCCCCAGTTTTTGCTCAGCCTCTGCTCCCAAAAGCTCAGAGAGGATGGGGAGCAGGGACCCCAGAACACAAAGCAATTTGTCTCTGCTAATAAAGTTGAAAGCAAGATAGATGTTTTGAGATTGAAATTTTTCTGCTTCCCATCCATTCCTCAGCAAAGTCAGGCCATCCGTGTGCAAAGTTTTGATTGTGATAGCCAATGAAGAAACACACCATTGAGTAATTTCTGATCTAGCTTTATTTGCAGTTGTCCTGAAATGTAGCTTTTTGAACATTAATGGGAATACAGACTTATGAGTCAGAACTGACCAGTGGGAGAGAGGAACTTAACTGTCTGAGCTTCCCTTTACTTTTTGTACTTGTAATTCAAGTAGGATATCAGGATCCCCTTTTTTTAGTATTTGTCTGCTTATACCATCCCCCATTTCCAGCTGTGAACTAGAAACAGACAGATGCTCATCTCAACCGAAAAAGAGACATCAGAAAGAAACTGGATTAAAGCTGAGAAGGGGAGGTTCATTTTTTAAAAGTTACTTGTGCTTGTCACAGTGGAATTAAGAAATCTTATTCTTCTCACTTGATATATGGCACATTCCTACTTCCATACATCTGTTCGGATACATGCCTAACCAGCACACTTTCGAAGTGTCCTTGAGAGTGGCTCATCTTTTGTGCATGAGTTACAGGATGATAAAGTTTCTGTAATAATCATTTATTGTTTCCAATTTCCATCTGTATCCGGGTGTAATGTTCACAGATTCAAAAAGCTGGAACTGGCAGGTATTGGCTAAATATCCCACCTGGCTCCACTTATCCCCCTTTCAAATTAGAGGCAATGTAACCCAAAACCTCTATCTTCTGCTTTTTAACATTTCACACAAACTCATTTGGGAAATTTATTGTGGCTTTAAAAAGATCTGACTTTTTTATTTGGTGCGTCACTCTGCAAGAACAGTACAGTACCTGTTAGCCAGATGGTACAGGAATAGCAGACCAAAAGGTACCAGATTTCTTATTTAGAGTCTGCTGTGAAACATGCATATCAGATTCAGGTGATATTAATGAAAAAATAATGCTGGAAAAGTTACAAGCCATTATTCCATGCAGAAATGGCATTTTTCTCCTTTTACAAGCACTCTCAAGTTAAACAAGCTTTGAACTTTCAGATCTTTCTGTTTGTGGGGGTTTGCTCATAACAGTCATGTAGCCAATATGACGACAAGTTTGGAAGAGGCCCAGGTATTTTTAATCAGTGAGACCATGCTGCAATGTATGAAACAGATTTAAACTGCTTTTGCCTTTACATGACCAAAATTTTCTTTAACTGAATATAAAATGTGTAACCAACTAACCAGATTCCAAGAAAATTTACTGCTTCTTAGCAGGCTAGACTGCATTATAATCTTAATTGCCAGCCCTAATAGGATCTTGCGAGGGTTTTATGAAAATCAATATAGGTTTAGAGATCATAAATGGTGTGGCAGCTCTGTCAGCATGAGCGCTATCAAACTGCTTTACTGTCATATCAAAATTAATATCCAGTTTTCTTTTTTTGTTGGTATTAAACTGGACCAGATGTCTGCTTTGAGTTTGTAAACCCCTGGTAACAGTGACAAACAGGATGAAAGTCATAGGGGAAACAACCTCAGCGCCGGCGCTCGGAGCCAGTTGGTCCCCACCCTGCTCTGCTCCCTGCTGCGTACGAATAAGCCATCCCTCCCACGGGGTCGTTTGCTCGCTCGGTCGATTGTTTGTTTGTTTGGAGGGAATTAGGTTAGAGTAGCTCAACTTCAAATGAAAAACACATCCTAATCTAGTGGGACCTGCATTGGAAATAATGCATCAGACTGTCTTGGCTGTTTCTGAGGCCTGATCTGCACTGAAGTTTGGCTGCTGGAGCTGTGCTTCAATTAGGAGTTTCCAGACTTGCTGACACAGTCGTGCCAATAGTCGTAGACAGGATCTGCTGGGAAACAACTTCTTTCGGTCATCTTGTGCAGTTCCTTCGGGGAACACTGTCTACTTCTCTCCTCACAAGGGCTTATTCCTTTAGACGTGCCGTCAGATCTTTCCCAGCCCAGACAGCATGACAGTTCACCATGTCCTCACCCTCCGTGATTTTTCCCTCTTCGTATCCATAGCAGCAATCACAAGTGACATGATGAGATGCATAGGGTCATATTTTCTAGTTGCAGGGCCATACTGAACCCAAGCTACAAGGATGTTTCCTGCCATGACCACAAGGTTTATCAGAAGAGGTGGTGAAGGTTCAGGGAAATTCAAAACTAAGAGGAAACTTCAGTTTGACCTATTCCAAGATGTTTGATCCTCTCTCATGCTCCCCTCTCTCAAATAAGCCAGTATACCACTTCATGTGCTAGTATGTCAGTATCTCCAAACTACTGGCACCGTTTCTTGCTTCCTTCCTCCTAGGGAGACCTTTATCATTTGGAGTCCAAGTTCAGTATCAACAACAGGGACCTGACTCAGCCCTCTCATGGCCTCCTGCTGCTTAAGGTTTCAGTCTCTTCGTGGGAAGGTCCTTCTTACTGTGGGAGCTGACCAGTCCCTCTCAGGCCCTTTCTTTCTCCCATAAGTTCCCTGTAGATCTTCCTTATTGGTCTTACAATTCACTACCTCAGTAGCTGCCAGTTGGAAGTGCAATCCACACATGTGGTTTTTGGCCTACCATAACAAATGTAACATGAAATGAATGCATAAACCTACCCAATACTTCAGTTAATAAAAACGTTAACTTCAGTGATGGCAGATGTATGCAAAATAACTGCAAAACCACAGCAGGAGGAAGCATACAAACCTCCTGATCTCTATTAACATCTGCTTAGGATGTTCTCACTGTACGTGGCAAACAGTAATTCCTGTAACTTTCCTGTTTTATAGAAGCATCATAGTTCACCTGATTTGTGATATGAGATAATGAGCTAAGGTCTTAGAGGAAAGTAATACAGGAAACTCTTAGTTTCAATAAGGACAGAGTTATATCTTTAACTGTGAATTTGCAGGGTTTTCCAAATTTAAGACAGGCCATTTTAAAAATGACCAGGGAAAAAACAAATATGAAAAATGGATGACTTTGTAACTTAAAATAATATTAAAATAATTTTCTTGGATTTTCACTTTATTTTGAAAAGACCTTCAAAGAAGGGTTGCCAAAATGTTATTAATAAGGTGTAAAATGGTTCATATTTTAAGTTTCTTCACATTTCATTAAAAATTAAAAAAAAGATTTCTGCAAAGTAAACTTAGCTTAGATGCATGTTTTTTCAGCAAAATGGGTCATTGATGTAAACCAGTGAACATTCTTTGGTTTTCCACGATTTGATGAAAATTAGACGTATTCTATTAAACTCATATGATGAATGTGCAAAATCATTTTAAACAGAAAAGAAAAACATATCTAAATAGGCTTTTTACAGCAGATTTTAAACTGTACATGGCTTTGGTCAGAAGACTTGGAAAGAGTTCAATTTCTTTGAGCTACGAGACAGAAAGCCAAAGTTATCAGCAGAAGTAAATTGATGTTGCTCCACCAAACGCATTGAAGCCATACTAATGGCAAAGGAATCATGCTGATTGACATCAGATGAGGATATGGCCTCATTTTGTCTCCTGGGTGAATGAGATTTTCAGTGTTCAAGAAAACACTGTTACTCCGCGTAGCACTATCGTCCTAAACATTGGCACACTTTTTAAACTGTTGATTTTCCAAAGATTCTGTAAACTAAATCAGGGGAAACAGGATAAAACAGTTTCCTGTTTCCTAAGATCATGATGTGGCACTCTTCATTGCTACTCTGAGCTTGCACAAATTCACTGTAATCTGCTTGAACATGGACTTCTGCCTGTGAATGTTGTCTGGCCACCAGGCTGATGCTCTTCTATTTTTGTTAGAAAAAGTCGATACATTCCTAAGGAACCGACACTTGCCGGTTTAGCAGTTTAAAAGAAAAGAAAATTAGGCTGCTTCAAGCTCTGTACCAGCCGTGACTGATGCAGCCTCCCAGACAGAGCCCTGGTGGGTGCACACTGCCAGCCATGTGCCAGACTGCAGGCCGTGTTCCCCTCCTGCACTGGTGCCGGATACTAGTGGGGAATTCACTTGTGGGAACTGTGCTCAGGTGGAGGAACTTCTCTGCATGGTGACAGAACTCAGAGAGGAGATGAGCAAGCTGGGGACCATCAGGGAGTGTGGGAGGAAGACTGACCACTGGAATAATGCCCTATGCTTCCTGTCTCCAAACCAACAGGCAGGCATGCCTTCTGTGACGGAGGATGCCTCATCCTCTGTCCAATCACCTGAGGAGAGAAATTTAGGAGATGAAGGGCAATGACAGCAGGTTCCTGCCCAGCAGCAGCGGGCATGTCTCCCCTGTGCCAGCCTCAGCCTCCAAGATTCCCTTGCACAATATACAATATAGCTCTGTAAATGGAACCAAACCTCAATGAGGATTACGAGTCTAGAAATGTTCCCTAGGTTAAGACATCCTACGCCATCCATCAAAATGGCCTCTGTCAAGAAGAAAAGACAGTTTTTTGTCATAGGGGACTCCCTTCTGAAAGGAACAGAAGGCCTGACCTGTAGACCAGACCCATTACATAAGGAAGTCTGCTGACTACCTGGGCCTCGGTTAGAGATGCGGAAAGAAAACTTCCAGCCCTGGTCAGACCCACAGATTATTGTCTTCTATTGATTTTCCAAGTAGGCAGTAATGAAATCCATACAAGAAATCTGAGAGCAATTAAAAGGGACTTCAGGGCCTTGGGATGTATGGTGGAGGGATCAGGGGCACAGGCAGTGTTCTCATCTGTCATTCCAACTACAGGGAATGATGAGGGGAGGAATAGGAAGAGCCAAGAAATAAATACCTGCCTCCGAACCCAGTGTGAGGAGCATAACTTCGGGTTCTTAGATCATGGGTTGGCTGGCACAGTGCCAGGCTTGCTGTCCAAGGACGGGGTGCATTTGTCCCCAAGGGGCAAAAGGATATATACCAAGAATCTAGCAGGGCTCAGTAATAGACCTTTAAACTAGATGTTAAAAAAGGAGGGAGACAAGCCCAAGCCTGATAGAAAAAAGCCTGCGAATGGCACTCCAGTGTCTGGGGAATGGTGTGCTGGCAAGGACCTTTGGTCCGTTACCTCAGAGGAAGTGGGGGATAGCACTTCAAATGGCAACACAGATGTAAAGATTACTAATGTGTTAGAAAATTCAGTGAGTAGTCACTTAGGAACTGAGACTGTTAAGACTCAGGAGTGCAGCAAGATCAACAGCTCAGCCGAAGTGCATCTACACCAATGTACGCAGCATGGGCAATAAACAAAAGGAACTAGAAGCAGATGTGATGCAAGACCATAATATAATTACCATCATGGAAAAGTGGTGGGGTGACTGGCGTAACTGGAGTGCTGCTGTGGCTGGCTATAAATTCTTCAGGCGGAATAGGTGAGGAAGGAGAGGCAGTGGGGTAGCCCTCTATGTTAAAGAATGTTTTGATACTCTAGAGCTTAATGATGGTAATGATAGGGTTGAGTGCTTATGGGTAAAATTCAGTGGACCACCTAACAAGGCAGATATCATGGTGTGAGTCTGCTATAGACCACCCAGCCAGGAAGAATAGGCTGACGAGTTATTCTACAAGAAACTGGGAAAAGGTGGATATCAGAAAGAAGAGGAAAGTATATGAATTTTGGAAAAAGGGGCAGGCATCTCAAGAGGACTACAAGGATGAAGTGAGTTCATGCAGAGAGAAAATCAGAAGGGCTAAAGTCCAACTAGAACTTAAATTGGCCAATTCTGTGAAAGATAATAAAAAATTCTTTCTACAAATATATCAACAACAAAAGGAAGGTCAAGGAGTATTTCTGTCCTTTACTGGATGCAGGGGAGACATCAGTGAAAAAGGATGAGGATATGGCTGAGGTACGTAATGCCTTCTTTGCCTCAGTCTTTCATGGTAAGGTAAGATGTTCTCTGGGTACTGAGCCTCACAAGCCACAAGGCAAGGAGGGAGAACAGAACAAAGCTCCCATGATCCCTGAGGAAATGGCTAGAGACCTGCTTGTCTAATTAGACATTCACAAGTCTGTGGGGCCAGATGGGATCCACTCAAGGGTATTGAGAAAGCTAGTGGAGGTGCTTGCCAAGCTCCTTTTCATCATCTATCAGCAGTCCCGGCTGACTGGGGAAGTTCTGCTTGACTGAAGGCTGGCAGATGTTACACCCATTTACAAGAAGGGGCAGAAGGAGGATCTGGGAAACTACAGGCGTGTTACTCTGACCTCAGTGCCAGGGAAGGTCATGGAACAGGTCATCTTGAGTGCTATCGCACAGCACATGCAAGGCAAACAAGTGATCAGGCCCCATTAGCATTGATTTATTAAAAGCAGGTCCTGCCAAGCTAACCTGATTGCCTTCTGTGACATGACTTACTTAATGGATGAGGGAAAGGCTGTGGGTGTAGTGTACTTGAACTTGAGTAAAGACTTCAACACCATTTCTCACAGCATTCTGCTTCAGAAACTGGCAGCCATTGGCCTGGACAGGCACACCCTCTGCTGGGTGGAAAACTGGCTGGATGGCAGGGCCCAAAGAGTCGTGCTAAATGGAGCTAAATCCAGTTTGAGGCTGGTCACAAATGATGTCCCCCAGGGCTCAGTGCTGGGTCTAGTCCTGTCCAATGTCTTTGTCAATGACCTGGATGAAGGAATTTAATGTACCCTTATTAAGTTTCTGGATGACGCAAAGCTGGGAGAACATGTTAATCTGCTTGAGGGTAGAGAGGCTCTGCAAAGGGATCTGAACAGGCTGGAATGATGGGTTAAAGCCAATGGGATGAAGTTTAACAAGGCCACGTGCCAAGTCCTGCACTTGCGACACAACAACCCCTTGCAGCACTAAGGGCTTGGGGAAGAGTGGCTAGAGAGCAGCTGGCAGAGAAGGGCCTGGGGGTGTTGGCTGACAGCTGATTGAACATGAGCCAGCAGTGTACCCAGGTGGCCAAGAAGGCCAATGACATCTTGGCTTGTATCAAAAACAGCGTGGCCAGCAGGACCAGTGAAGTGATTCTGACCCTGTACTTATCACTGGAGAGGCCGCACCTCAAATACTGTGTTCTGTTTGGGGCTCATCACTATAAGAAATTCATTGAGGCTCTGGAGTATGTCCAGAGAAGAGCAATGAAGCTGGTGAAGGGGCTGGAGAACAAGTTTTATGAGGAGCAGCTCAGGAAGATGGGGTTGTTTAGCCTAGAGAAGAGGAGGCTGAGCAGAGACCTTATCACTGTTTACAGCCTCCTGAAAGCAGGTTGTAGCGAGGTTGGTGTTGGTCTCTTCTCCCAGGTTGCAGGTGATAGGACGAGATGGAATGTCCTCAAGCTGCTCCAGGGGAGGTTCAGATTGAACATTAGGAAAAACTTCACGGAAAGTGTTATCATGCACTGAAACAGGCTGCTCAGGGAAATGCTTGAGTCACCATCTATGGTGGTACTTAAAAGATAGGTAGATTAAGTGCTTAGGCATATGATTTAGTGGACAGGTACGGTTGGAGTTGATGATCTCAAAGGTATTTTTCAACCTAAGAATTCTATGATTCTATGATTTTAAGTGTTTACATTTAATAAGAACCATCATCTGCAGAATTCTGCATCTTCAGAAAAGAATAACATATGGTTCAAAAACCTGCAAAATGATGCTAATATCTTATTAATTCACTGTTGTTATGCCATCCATCTCATTTGTTACCAACTCACCTGCCCCGCCACCCAGAGCTCTTAAATCTTAGTTCTGCTTTCTAACATTTGCAAAAATATACAGAAAATTGAAAATAACTATTTATAAGGTTACTGTGAATTTTTTTTTCCACGCACAGTGCTAATCCATACTTCAGTTGGGTGGACATTTCTTGGCTGCAGGCAGGTGCTAAGCTTTGAAGTGATGATCAAGTGCTGGGCTGTGTCTTGTGCTTGACAGAAGACTGCTGGCTTTGAGGCCACAGTAACCCACATCTCTAGTGACAACTCGTATATTTTTTCAGTGTATCTGGGCCCTAATAATTATATATCCTTGTTAGAGTTTGTCATGCTACCAGCCAACCCTCAAGCTCTCCAAATTGTGTAGCAATAGTATTACATGGAAAGAATAACAAGACATGTACCACATACAAGATATATACAAAACATACCCCGGAGACACAACGGTATAATAAAGGTATAATAAAATCCCGGCGTCACAAATTTTTCAAGTGTACTACAGCCCTATATTTTTTCTGATTGGGGACATTAGCATGTTTGTGATGTGAGGGTCATGGTCTGTGCTATGCAGTAGAGCATAAACTGTTCCCTTGTGAAACGTTCTCTGAATGTTCAGCCTGGTGGCTTGCATTTCTTAAGTGTCAATATTCATTTCTGTTTTCATATCTTTGTACATATATTTTCTTTCTGCCTGCATAGTTTCAGGCTCTCTATTACTTTTCTATTCCAATATAACTTAAACTGATAGTCATCAGACAACAGGCATAAATTCAAGGCATGGATCTGCAAGCATAGGAAGTTTATACCAACTGTTTCTCTTACCGTTTCAAGCTTCAGGAATGGCTGCCATATGACCAGAAATGCTTCTAGTGTGCCTCTTCCAAGATACAAGCCCCATTCCACCTGCTCACAAAATCTCCACACCGGTATGAAATCCATGTCAGTTGTTTCTTTTACATAACATTGTTGTGGTTGTTGCAGTTAGAGCCACACATTATTGAAATGGACTTGTATAATTAACATCAACCGCTAGTCACTGACATCCAAAAAAAAATTAGTCTTTTGAGAATATTTGAAGCAGAGCTTATTTCAGCTCTGAAAAACTGCTCTTGAAGTTTTCTCTCCACAACATTTTGCATCTGTAACACATCTCTTCTTCTAAAGCCACCGATATTTTTTTTCTCAGATGATTTGTATATTTCTTTTTATATATATTAAAAAAATTATGTTTAAGTAAGTTCTCCATATTGTACTCCAGAATGGCATCTTTATTATATTCATTCAAATCCTTTTTCCATTGACTGAAAGACTGAGAAATAACAATACAATAACAGGAAGACCTCCATGCCAGCATAAGAGTCCGTGTGTAGAATGAGAGCAGAATCTTAAATCAAATGGAAAAGTGATCCATTGTAATTATTTGTGTTATGGTATTAAGGGTGTCAGAGATAGCACATCTGGATCTTTTGTACCACAATCACAGTACCCAAACCCATATCTGACAGACAATTTCCTGTAAATAATGTGACAAACTCTTACAGAATGTGGTATGTCTCTTAGAGCTGAAGACATTTTTTAAATCCAACCATTGTAACACAAGCTCTCATTTCCTTCTCCTTTCAGCACACACTTTTGAGTTCAGTAGTCTGTAATTTCTCATTTGTGCTGACAAACAGTGCAGTCCTTGATCAGTTTGCAAGAGGCTCCAGGGATCTATCATGCTTCCCATCAGATTGGGTTGTAAAATTCTGTCTTGTCACTCTGATCACATTCCGGTTCACGTAATTCTCACTCTAGCTCCCTGGATTCCTCTCACAGTTGCAGTAAGTTATGTTTTCATTCACTTCCTCTTCTGGTGAGCCTTGTTGCCACAGGACCCTTACTTTCCACCCCATCTGTTTGCCTGTCTATAAATATATATGGAATTGCAACAGCCTGGGTATTAAGTCAATATGCCCCACACTCCCCTGTTATGGTGATGAGAGTGACTGCAATTAGCTTCCTATGCAGTAACAGAGTGTTGATACATTTATTTGGTATATTCATTCCTTTTCCTATTCACACTACTACTACTATATATATTTTTATTAAACAGTTTCCTCCGTCACTGCTTTTCTTGAAAGAGTCTATTTTAATCCTGTGCCAGAGGATCTCAACAGTATTTACAGCAGTAGACACCTGCCTGGGCAGGAAAACGAAATAAATACTGGAGTTCCTGATGAACAGCTAACATTCATTTCCATGGCTCTGCTTCCTAATATTTGTCACTCTTAATATAAGGCTAATCATTGATACAGCTATTAAGTCTTAGTCAAAGATAGCTTTGACAAACATTTTTTAATAAAAGCCAACACATTCTAAAAGATACAGAGACAGTAGTGAGTACATTCAATTTCTTTCTCGTCCCCAACAGAATCAAATCTATCTTCCTTGGTTTGAATTAACTGTAATAATAAAGAACTTAATGTCATGTTGAGTACTGATAGATGTAATGATTCAGAGTGTAGCTGCTGCTTTAATTCATGAGTATAATCATAGAATCATAGAATCATAGAATAACCAGGTTGGAAGAGACCCACCGGATCATCGAGTCCAACCATTCCTATCAATCACTAAACCATGTCCCTCATCACCTCGTCCACCCATGCCTTAAACACCTCCAGGGAAGGTGACTCAACCACCTCCCTGGGCAGCCTGTTTCAGTGCCCAATGACCCTCTCTGTGAAAAAGTTTTTCCTAATGTTCAGCCTAAATCTCCCCTGGCGGAGCTTGAGGCCATTCCCTCTTGTCCTGTCCCCTGTCACTTGGGAGAAGAGGCCAGCATCCTCCTCTCCACAACTTCCTTTTAGGTAGTTGTAGAGAGCAATGCGGTCTCCCCTCAGACTCCTGTTCTCCAGGCTAAACAACCCCAGCTCACTCAGCTGTTCCTCATAAGGCCTGTTCTCGAGCCCCTTCACCAGCTTTGTTGCTCTTCTCTGGACTCGCTCCAGAGCCTCAACATCCTTCTTGTGATGAGGGGCCCAGAACTGAACACAGGATTCGAGGAGCGGTCTCACCAGTGCCGAGTACAGAGGGAGAATAACCTCCCTGGACCTGCTGGTCACACCGTTTCTGATGCAAGCCAAGATGCCATTGGCCTTCTTGGCCACCTGGGCACACTGCTGGCTCATATTCAGTCGCTGTCAACCAACACCCCCAGGTCTTTGTCCTCCAGGCAGCTTTCCAGCCAGACTTCTCCTAGTCTGTAGCACTGCACAGGGTTGTTGTGCCCCAAGTGCAGGACCTGGCACTTGATCTTGTTAAACCTCATGCCATTGGACTCTGCCCAGCGGTCCAGCCTCTTCAGATCCCTTTGCAGAGCCTCCCTACCCTCCAGCAGATTCACACTTCCCCCCAGCTTAGTGTCATCCACAAACTTGCTAAGGGTGCACTCAATGCCTTCATCCAGGTCATTGATAAAGACGTTGAACAGGGCTGGACCCAGCACTGAGCCCTGGGGAACCCCACTTGTCACTGGCCTCCAGCTGGATTTCACACCATTTACCACCACTCTCTGGGCCCGGCCATCCAACCAGTTTTCCATCCAGGAGAGTGTTTGCCTGTCCAGGCCAGAGGCTGTTTAGGAAACATTAATATTACAGTCAACTCTTGTATTCAGCTGAAACTTTAGCAAGAAAATGCATCGCAACAACAAACTAATCAGTATTCATAGATCACTCCGGGTTTAACTGGTCTGACAAATCTTTTAGATAATAAACACTACAAAAGCACAGTTTGAAACAACTTAGAATAACACTATGTTTATTTGATAGCAGGCATGGAACTACTGACATTTCAGTAGTTTCAGTGGTTAATACCACCCCTGGAACCCACTCCGCTAATTAACTTCCTTACTTTTGCACAAAAACAGACTTTTGGTGTAAAAAGCCGGTGGTCTGAAATGCCTTAAGGCTGTTTTATGAAGCTGCCTGAGAGCACGCTTGGGTTTGTGTATATTTGATGCCTAGTTTTCTTACCGGTTTCTTCCATAGTCTTGTGTGTGCAAGTCCATTAGCACAGTTTAGTTCAGCTTTCATGAAAAAATGGGCCAAACAGTCTTTTCCAACCTTGCAAAGGTTAATGTAGATGAAGAAACTGGAGTCTCTCTGATGAATTTTACTAGCTGAATTTGAGCTCCTCTCACAAATTAGGAAGAATATTATATGTCTCTTATGCCTCTTACAGCCAAAGGACCTCTCCTGTCTCTTATTTCTTCATGCCTTTTCCACTTCTCTGGTTCCTGTATTTTAAAGAATTCTGGACTGCTCAAGTAAATTTTATAAAATCTAGGGGTAAGGGTTTATTGCTGTGGAGACTTGTTATTCTCTACAAAGAGAAATAATTTGTAAGTGGATTTGAAACAGAAAGGGAGAGAGACAACTTTCCCATTCTTCCCCAGTGTCCAGGTTCAGATAGATAAAGGATCCAGCCCCTCTAGCTCCCCAAGAAACCCAAGCAGGCTCAGCATTTTGTGAAATACACTGAGGGTCAGCTTTCAGTTCGAAAAAGTCAGACTTGAAAAGAACAAAAAGCAATTTAATCCAAACCACTGCACAAAAAAGAGAGCCCTTCAGTGAAAGGATGAGAATATTGCTATTGACAAGTGTTAGGAGAAAATCTGCCAGATTTCTTGATGTATAATTATCAAGAATAATCAAATTGCCATGGATAAAGCTAGAAGAGATCCAGGCCTCCCTCTGGTTCATGAATGAAGTCCTAATGTAACATTTCCCCATACAGGCATAGTGCAGTTTCCCCAGCCTGATCCTTGCAGAGGGAGATTTTGGTTCTGGCACAGAACAGCATTGGGTATTTGCTCTGTAACTGGCTGACCCAAGCAACTCAAAGTCAACTATCCCCTCAGCTGAGGAGGGTTGAATTCAACCTAAATCAGCTGAGTTTCTGGCATGCCAGAAAATATTTGGCTAAGTAGTTAAGGCAGGTCTTAGAGCAGAGCCAGAGAACTGGATTTAAATTTTGTGGTTTCAATCCTATTTCAGAATTTAAATTGATAATCCTCCATCTTAATTTAAAAATAAACCCTACTGCCTTGCTTAATCATGTCTCTGAACACACTTGGGACAGATCTGCAGTGCGCCACTATCCTTCCCAGAAGGAAAGTATGTTTCTATCTTGTCAGGCTCATTCTCTTGGCATCCCCAGGGGCTGTACATCTAGCAGAGCTGTCTCTGGCGTACCGTTTGGCTACCAGCTCTCCTCTGATGAACCCCAGCTATGACACTAGCTTCTTAGGGGCCCTGACAGTCAGCCACATTTGGGGCAGATTTGGTATTGCATGAAGAACAGGTTGAACTGGCTTTCAACGTGACAGCCAGGACACAAATGTGGTTTGGGGTCAAATCCCCTTCACGCTGAGCTGAATATATGAAACCCTTGGATCTTGATAAGCTCATATCTTCATTCTTTTTTTCTTTCAGAATAAGCTTTCCTGTTTTGTTTCATTCTTCCTTTGTTTATCAAGTTCATATTTCTTTTTTGTTTGTCTATCTGCCTCTGTATTTTTCTTCATTGTTTTTTGTTTCCAATAACAGACTTATTAACACTCTTTTCATTGTTTATGGCATTCCTGGCATTATTTATTGACTCATTTTTTACCATAAAGTGTAACTTCTTTCTTTTTCTATTCATGCAGTATTTTTCCCCAAATGCAATCCTTTCTGAGAACAACATGTTCCCCCAAAATCACTTAAATGATGTAACAAATCATTCTTCAGAGATAGTTTTACCCACGGGCAACATCTTATCTGTTGCCATTAAATAGTTTCTTGGCTTTGACATGATAAATCACCAGTTTGTGTTAAATAGATTTGGTTTAAAGCCGGGATCCAGCTCCCCTACCAAAGGCAGGGAGTCTTTCTTCCTACCACTCTTTTCTTGTACTATTTAAGATTATAATGATATATGCTTTTTCTCCCTTTGCTATTCCAAAGCACTAAGGTCTTGGCCATGTGTCTTTCCTCTACATGTTTGATTTTATTGGGTAACATTGAGAGGAACAGAACCTTGGACGAGATTGTTGTGAAAAAACAAAACCGACCTTCTCCAACACCCCACAAAAGAAAACTCGTATGGTTTTATTGTTCTATTGAGAATTTATTGTCAAATTCCATTTCAGCGATTCCAGACATGATGATTAAAAAGTGGATGTGGGCTCAGAAAAATGTCTCATGGCTATTTTGAGTCAATTGCTATGTCAAAATGTTCTCTGATAAGAATACCAAGAGGACTCCATGAAGGAGCAGCGCTAGGATCTGTTTCAGCATCATGGTTATGAGAGGACCACTAACGCACAGCAGATGAATCTCGTCTTTCCAGCCCAGACAGTAACCATGGCCTATTTCCTAACAGCTTGGATATTGATTGAGAAAAAATGTCAATGAATCAATAAATAATCAATGTACTATCATGGAACATTATACCAATGCTCTTTCCTGTCTGAAAATTACTATTGATTTTAACAAGTTCAGTATTGTAGGATGGGATTCATGCATGCCAACTTTACCTATCTGCAATGCAAATGACTCATCTAAGCTCTTTTGCTATATATTTTAAAATTATATGGCTCAAATCCTAGTTGTTCTTCTTCCCTTCACTGATTATGAAGGGGTGCCAGACAGGTAGCTCAGATATGGCTGAGGAGATGGGTTAGATGATCTTTAAAGGCTCTGTCTAACCCAAACCATTCTGATTCTATTATATGAGTTTCTGCTCTGTAGCATTTTGCATGTGGCCAGATGGATCCTATCCAAACAGATTTCTCTTTGGTTTATGTTTGGTATTTTGCTGTTTCCACTGAAAAATGCAGGAGAAAACTTCAAGTAAACAGGTATATAAGTTTTGCGACATCAAAGGCAATGGGCTAGAAGAGGCAAACCTACTTCAGCAGCAGGTTGGTAATATTCTGAGTGACTTCACTAACTCAATCCCATTTAAACAGTCATGGTAGCAAATAATCATAGTACTTGAGTTTTATTCCTTAGAGCTTTACAAAGTAAAGACAAATTGCTTAAATAAACAGAAGATCTATTCACCTTACCTTCAGATGAAACTCTTGTATCAAAGTTCCTCAATGAAGACAATAACCTTTCGATGTTGTTTTTAATCTACACTACAGTTTTATTCTGCTCTACTGTTTTAACAGAAGTCTGAGGTATCGTTACCATGTAATCATTATTATTTTAATGCAAGGGCAGGATACGTTGAGAACCATATCCAAAATCAGGCTGTAGACAACCAAATTTTAGATCTATCAACACTTTGCTTTTATACACCTGTCTTCTCCAGAGTAGCATACAGGACCAGACTGGTATCCAAGCCAGATTACATTGTGCCAATCCCGTGTCAATGCTTGTCATAAACTCATAGCAGTAATACTCAAGTTTACAGCTGCCTGGGCAGCAAGAGTGAGCTGTAATTTCCCCTTCATGGCCATCCATTAGGCATCCACAGCTCTAAGCCCCTTCTCCTCCTAACCTCTGGTCCTTTCTTCAAAGAGAACTTTCCTACTCACGGGAAGGAGAAGAAGGAAGATGTAATTCTGTCTGAATTTTGCCATTCTACTCTGAACTTATTCTGTAGTGATAATCCAAGGGTCTAGCTACCATTCCACGATCTGGGTGATTCATGCTCAGCTCCCAGGATTTCAAATCAGAGGTAAGATATGCACAGAAAAAGCAGTCCGGGAAGGAGGAAGGACCAGAAGGACATTTTTCCTTCCAGTGACTATGGCTGGAGAAGAGAGTCATGCTTTTTCTCTGGTCCAACAAAGTTTGAATTCTTCTGGCACAGATTCTGAGGTTCATCAGAGAGAAGGTTCATCAGAAGAGAGAATGTCAGAACATTCTTGTAGCTAGATGACATCCCTGGGAGATGCATGAATTTCTGAAAGCAGCTCTCACTGTTTGGCCTAATGGCCTGAATGCTAGGGGAAGGGTGGGAGATGGGACAGAAACTTTTCTTCTGGATGTGTTTTGAAAGAAAGTGGCTGCTGCAGATGAATTTTACCCCAACCCAGTTCTACCAGTCTAAGACACAGGCGAAGATCTTTGGTCAAGAGAAGCTTTTAATGTATTGATAAGCAACAATTGCATGGCTCTGTCGAGACAGGAACAGTCTGGGTGTTGTCCGAGAGACATGGCTACTTGAGGAGTCTTAAAGTTGAAGAGTATACTACACAGTTTCCTCTTAAAAGGCTCTGTCTGAAGGTGTTTAAAATTGCTCCAAAAGGTGAAGATGGAGTCCAGCAGGACTGGCGAAAACAGCTGGCTTTCAGGGCACAGCAGTTTCATGGCCATCGCCATGCTGTGGAAAACCCCAGCATACCCCTATGACCATCATAAAACATCTTCATGCCTTTAAAAAATCTGCACCCTGATGCTATTTATTTCGTCAGGGAGACAGCCTGGGCCAGCAGCATCCTTGGGGCTGGCATCACACAGTCCCTCTGGGGTGGCAGGAAAGGACCTGGCAGCCAGGGCCCATCCCACCACCCCAGCCAGGAGCAGTACAGCTGAGGGGGCATTACAACAGTCTCCGCCTCTGGCATTGGATACTTCAGGAACAGGGATGGTCTGAGGCCAGGTCAGGCCATGAACCCATGGGTGGTCCCAGTTGATTGGATGCTATGGCCAAGCAGGGCAGGACCTGGAGACTGGCCCTACTGCAGCATCGCTGGAATAGCGATCAACAAGCCCAGGCACCTGCCACAGCGTCCTGGGCCCTGAGCAGGGCAGGTGGAGCCTCGGGGGTGGGCAGAGACAGTCGGGGCTTCTAGTGCCCCAGGGCTCCAGCACTTGCAGGCACAGGTGAATCCAAAGGCAGGAATACCTCATACTGCTGCTGCTGCTTTACCAGTCTCTCCCCCATGATTTCTGTATACGTCTTGCCTCCACTGAGCCTTGGATTTAAACCTTGATACATATTTGTAAAACACGTGCCACTAAATCAAAATCTTGTATGCAATCTAAGCATCATTTGGGCCTGTGAAAGACCACCTCATCTGCCAGGATATTGATTAAACATCCCTGAAGGGAAAGGACCGTCCTATTTGGACGAAAGTTAGTCACTGTTCTCACAAGTAATAAAATCCCAACCACATATCCTATATCGAGGACCAAACTGACCTGCGACACTCGTAATTGAAACACCCTGCAAACACCCTGCCCCGCAAGCAAAGCTGCCTGGGGGAACGTGATTCCCAAGAGCCGTCAGCCACCACAAGATAGTTTGCAGCTGTTTACGGTGACTCTGCTAATACCCATGCGGACACACTGCATGGTGAAACTGAAATCTCAACGTGACTTAAACGCTATCTTCAGACAAAATAAACTCCTCAGAAACATAAACAAAGACATTTATTGTAAATAAAAATTCACATTCACATCATTAAATCTTATGAAGTATAAGGCGTCATTTTGCAAATTTTGAAGCATCCATGTGCAAAAGGGCTGCTGTTTTCATCAGAACAGCTGCCTGGGACATGCATATATTTATCTGTATGTGCCAAGCCAAGTATCCCTCTATCTACAAAGGTTTTTATTTGGCTGGTGACATCGTTCTGACACTTCCACAGTTTCATTTTCTCTGGATCTGACAGTAGAGGCTCATAGAAAACACCAAACCAAAAATCTGGAAAACAAAGACATTTCTGGCATTACTTGGCAGTCCTGGAAATCCCAGGATACAACCAATACACAGTGGGAACATTTGGTTTGCAAATGTCTTGAATTCACATGCAGGCTAAATCTGCTATGCAGAGAATCTTTTCTAATCTAATTCTTAAAGAACATGAATCTAGAATGTAGCTATTTTTTTATGAAATCAGTATGCACCACAGGTAAGACATGATAGAAAACTCATTAATTAATTGCTTCTATGGATGGGGAACACCATAATTCTAGGGGTTCAAAATGCTTTTGTTAGCTGCAACAGAGCAGTAAACACCGATAAGTTCAAGAAATTCAGACAAAAAAAATTCTTTTAGTTTCCAAGAAAGTTGCAGCAACTTTCTGATCTCATTGTGTATTCTAAGGGTTGTTCCTCTTTGAAATCTCTCTTCCACTATCACTCTTTCACTTAAGTATGTGTGTAAAGGAGTACATGTGTAATTTGTACATGCATACATCTAGAAACATTCCCCACTGGTTTGAGTGGCAAATGAATATGTAACAAGTATTTTATATTCATCAGTAATAGTTTTGGGAGACACAGAGATCACTATAGAAGCTGTTGCTTGAAATATAAAATTCAGTAGGATCACCTTCTGTAGTGGGAATCCCAGTGGGTGAAATTCCCCAGCCTGTGTGAGATAGCTGGTGAGATCAGAAGATCACAAAGCTTCCTTCTGGATTTAAAATTAACTAGTCTGTGAAGGTGTTTCACAAAAGCAGAAAGTATCCACTTGACATTTCTAAAGCCATGAACACAAGCATGTTTCATTTATTTAAAGAAGAGACAGTGGAGAGCATACTGAACACAGGGATACAGCTAAGACAAAGGGATGGACTCACAGCTGGAATAAGCTGAAAGGGCTTCCCTGACTTGCCATGCCCGCATTTTTTCATTTCCACTAATAGGGAGAGCTGAAACCATTAACAGCCCACAAGTGGCATAATGCAGCATGCAGAGGGGTACCTCTAGTGAAGAACAGCTGTCCATTTCTTTTTATCTGGGGTTTTACAATGCAGAGAGATGATTAAACAGTTAAACGTGTGGCCTTTGATTTGCAATTACTTGAGAAGTCATAATATGTTAATATTTTTGGAAAAGCTAAATGCTTATCAAGTGTAAGTTGTCAGCTGACAATTTGTACCAGCTAAAGCTCATGTTGTTTATTCATGTTGTTTTCTAATCCCTTTGTGACTGGGAGAGGCAGCCACCATGGAAAATGCCAACCAGAGAACAGGGAGGAACGATGGCAAATGAACTGAAGGTTATAGCTCATGTAGCTGCAGTTACTAGAGCAAAGTGAATTATATAATAACTTGCCTTTGGGATACAGATGCAATTTTTATATTTTATGCAACTATTATATTTTTAAAGGCCTTTTAATATTGGTGTATTTCACCTATTTTCCCCCTAAAATCTACTTGTAGGCAAGAGACCTGACCCCCATATAAAGCACCTTAAATAACATTAAACCTGTGCCAAGTAAGAAGTTAGTGGCATGTCCTCTCCCAGTGCTACAGCTGTGTAACTCTTCCACGCTTACTATTATTTTCCTGGAAATGTATTTTTGATTTGGGGCTCTTGCCCACTTTTCTACCATGAGGATTAATCCTCTGCCAATGAAGTTAAGTTTTCACTTAGAATAACAAAGCCATCTTTGAACTCTGCACAGTCATCTTTGTCATTTCTGCTTTTCCATCAAACATCCATTGGCGGGGGTAGTGGAGGAGGGAAACCACAGAGGAATAGTGAAAAGAAAGAAAATTATGAAGAAAGCAACATGATGAAATCTTGTCTCTGTAATTTTCTCCTAATCAAACCCTATCATACACCAAGTAGCTGACTGGATAACCTCATTGATTTTTCTCCATTCTGGAGAAAATTTTGCATCTTGCTCTTCAGCTTATGATGAAGCAAATAAAATAAAGAACTCGCATACTCTGCTTTTTTACACACAGGAATATGTGGAGCAGCACAGATGTGCACTCAGGCACACTCACGCTCCATCTTGATGCCTAAATTATGCCTCAGAATAAGAGTTTTATACCATAATTTCTCTGTTATAAGAATGTGCAGTTTAGGAGCTAAGTTTTCTTATGTGATAACTTTTTCATCAAGTAAAGAAAGGAAAGATGAGGAAAAGACTAACTATTCTGCCTCATGTCTTCCTGGGGCTGGGACACACTCCTCTATTCACAAGGCTCACTGTCAAGGCTCTCTGTCTGTCTCCAGGGCTGCCAAATATTTGAGGAAAAAGTACCATGCAAGATACTTATAGAGGCAGCAGGGTGGTCTGATCCCACCTGAAGTTCACAGCTCAGCAGCCATATATTCTTTATATGAAATAACAGTGAGATTATAGCTAAAGTGAGAGGTGGTTTTCTCTTGACTATTAATCGAACAAGCCAAGCACTTTAATCCTATTCCCAGGGTATTTCTAAGTAGAACGTATTGTTTGTCAGCTACTGAATATTTCAGTGGTGTATACTGGTACCTCAATAACGGCCAGTCCAAAGGCAATTCCCATAATTATGATCAGGTGGTCTTTAAGGTATTTGATAATCACATGTTCACAAGGCTGAAAAATAAGACAAAATTAATAATTATAGATAAGAAATACTAGCCTAAGCTTATTAGGAAAGCATCTTCTAAAACAACTCTTGTCACACTCTTTTTCTCTCTCCCTCTGTGTTAAAGAAAGGCTGTTAGAATTTACTCTGGCTTGTTGCTAACAAATGCAAAGAACACAGCTATATGTACCTTGTGCTCTGAGAAACATATCTAGTCTTTGCCTTCCCAAATACAAAGATGCTTTTAGTAGCTGACGTTAAAAGTGTATAGTTACAAATGAAGTCATATAGCTGAAATTAATGATGTTTGCATGATTTTCAGTTGACAAGGAGTATTAATTCTTATTTTCACTTGATAATCAGTCACTGCTGTGAAACAGCCGATGTAGCAATGACTGAATCTGAAAGAGAACTTCAGTTTCCCACTAATCTGATCACTGGATTTGAAACTTCATAGTGCATTATTAGAATTGGGCTCAACTACCGATGTCTGAATATAAAAACTAGCTTAAATATTCATTTTGACAAATGTTTGGTGGTCATGGGCTGGGATTTGGACTGAGGCTGGGAGGAAGTGAGTGATCATATCTGATATTCTATGCAGAGCTATCCTCCTTTTTAATAAAGGCATACATCTGTTCTTATAATGACTACGTCTTCTCCAGGCATTGACAATATTCTTTTTGCAAACTGTAGGGAAAGCCAAGTGCAGCTTATATTCATCAAAACTGCAGAACTGTTCCAATACTACAACTTCCTTCCCCCAGATATAATGCATAGTTACATACCTTCACCATATTTCCTCCCTCACAATAAACATGTAGGTCTTCTCCTTCTAGACCTTCTAAAAAACCTCTTATTTAAGCTGACTCAGAACTGCATTGAATTCCAAATCTTTTTTCCTGGATCAGAAGATGTGAATATCTTTACTAGCATCTAACACCACCATGAAATCTGTGTGTTCATGTGAGTGATATCTTGCACCTGCAGTAATTTCACTGATGGCTTCTCATGTGTCCTTTGAGTGTTAGCTAGAAGCCAAAAAGACATTAAAATGTGGCCAAAACAGCCTCTTTGTGTACCTCTTATTTCCAGATAGGGTTCTGGCATCCTCTACTTAACCAGACTATTCCCTTCTTCTAAAAAAGTATTTGCTTCTGTGGGACTACACAGGGAGGAAATTAGTGTTCAGGCAAGACCTGGCTAAGGAACTATACATTAAGAGTATACATTAAGAGAAGTATACAACTGGATTTGGACATCTGCTAAAATCTGCTTCGTGCTGGATGTAGACTGGCAAATTTTGTACTACCAGCATTCTAAAAATGCAGCTACTTTCTGCTGGTTTCCCACCTTTTTTTTTCTCCCCATTTTTTTTTCCCCATTTTTTTTTCTTTATATGCAGAGAGTCCAAATTTCCATATAAGGAGAAATATAAATATTGAAATTAATTAATTGAGACCTCTGCTGCCCACCTACCAATTTTTGAGTAAGTTTTCTTTCTGCCTGTCACCAGACATTTTTACCTTAATATTATATTATATGTCATGAGATTTTCAAAAGGCTGTATTAGTAGGAAATTACACTTTGAGTATGCTGCCATGAAGCCTACACCACGTAAGGTTTCTTTCCCGCGGATCCTTAAACATGAGTGTGTGGGGGTTTAATAAAGGACTATAAAACCCCAAAGTTCTTGCATTTAACATGTTCATTTTTCAATATCCCTTTGAAAACCTTGGAGTCAACATATCTACTACCAGAATTAGCCTGGGTGGGAACATAACATTCTGAGGGAGGAATGAGAGATGAGGGGTAGCTGATGTGCTGCTCTGACCCAGAGGCATACCCTGACAGCAAAGCCACTCTAGTTTCCACCCACAGAAACCATGCATACATCCGAGGTCCTAAGGGAACTGCAATCCACAGCTAAGATAGAAGCAACCTAGGAAGAGAAAGCTTGTATTTCATATATGTACAGTAATTTCATAACAGGTGACACAGGGGCAATTCTGGCTAACAAAGAGAAGGCAAGACTCTGCCTTTTTCGAAAGATACAGAACTGCTGACTGTGCCAGTCACCAAAAGCAACCTTGAGTTAAAACATCTTTTTGGAAAGAGGAGTGAAACATCATATTTTTCTTACCGTTTTATAAATGTATCTGCTTTGAAAGTAGACGCAGTTGTCTTTTGGTGGGTTGTTTTGTTCACACGCACAGGGTTTACTGCTACCAAAAGCAATGTTAAAATTTTTTCCCCAGTCTGCAGGTCCACTCCCCAAACCGCAGCACTGGTTCTGTGAGAAAAGAGGAAATGGGAGGATGAGGAAAAAAAGTGATGACTTACAGTTCGAGGAGAGTAGGGGAAGGAGTTGAGAGGAAAAACAAAGTAGAAATTTCCTTTCATCTTTTCCCAGGTGGAAATTTTCCCAAACTGGTATGCCTCAACTACCCTTTGCATTTCCATACGAGTTATAAGAATGCAAGTGCGCAAGTTCCGGGGGGAATAAAAAAAGGAAAAGAAAAGGAAAAAAGACCAGATTTGTTTAAAAAAATATTATCATACTATAAAGCTATTAATTATCAGTGCTGGAATGGAATTGGAACATGGAACAATTCTGGGTAAAGCATTTTTTGAGGATCAAGTCTTCTTTCTGCAGGTTTTACTTGCAGACAGTAAGTAACAGCTCCATTAACATCCACATTTGAAAAATCCACATCTTGAAAAGCCAGACTGAAAAGGTAAAATTCAGGCACATAAAACTCTGAAATCTAGAAAAATAACCACTTTCAATGATGTTTAGGCCTTTAAATTAGAAATGGACTGAAGAGGCCAGGGCTCCATTTGGGTTTTATGAAACCTAAACCAGGTGCAGTTTCATTTCATGTTCCACTTTATTCAAGCCACTAAAGCTCAGGGGTGCAGACTTGGGTTTGAGGTCCTCCCTCTTGTAAAATGCAACAGGAAATGTTCACATTTTCGTATAAAAGCAAAGGCCGTGGGACATAATAAAGCAGTCCTGGTCTATTTAAAAATTAATACAGTAATTAAAGTATTTTTCATTTTGCTCACCCTTCAATCATCTCCCCAGGGAGCTGCTTATTGTATCAGAAGTAATAAGCTGGCTCAGAAGCAGAGGACAGGGCTAGAGGTGGAATGAGGAAGGAGAAGAGGAAGTAATATAAGCCACTCAAATACTGTTTCTTTTTTCCTTTTCTTTAACACCAACAGTCTTTAAAAATACAGGAATTCTTTAAGCCTACCCATCAAAGTCATCACCCATAAGAGACTTAAAAATAGCAGGCACTTTGTCAATGTATAGACACAGTTACTAGGGGCAGATGTAGGAGTCTACACGGTGAATTATATCAATGAATTTCAAGGTCTTCTCTGTGGGACACCCAAGAACAAGCTGGCACTGCGTACACCTTCTGGGATCCTGCAGTTGTGGGAAGCCAGGACAGCTATAAGCACAGTGAAATCAAACCCCATTTTTATCATATTTTCTTCACCCTTCTTACACAACGAAGTACAGCATTTGATGACTTAATAGTAATAGGATATTCTAAATGAAATATGCTCTTGAAGTTTTGTTATCCTTGAGGTAATCTTGCCTTTGGAGTATTGGATAGTTCTTAGGTGGAATAAATTGAAGGAATGATGTCCCTTCAGGTGGGAAAGGTGTGAGAAAGGAGTAGGCAGCTTTCTCATGAAAGAACTTGGCGAAATGTCAGTCTCACTTGCGTGTTGTGTGTCCTTGCTCTATTGCTCTTATAAACAAAGAAATCATCACAGAAAGCCCATCATATCAAGACAGCAGAATCCCCTTGTTTTAACTTGCACTTAAGTCAGACCTTCCTCATCTCCGGAGAATGAAAAACAAATCTATAGCGAAGTAGCCATAAAGTGAAGCACAGACAAATGGAAGAGATGGAATATATAGCAACAACCCCTGTCCTTTGTTACATTTTAGTTACCATTTGCTCAAACTGCTGGAAAGTCTCTTGAAAGGCTTTATCTTCTTCTGTAGAGCCTTGCAGTACAATCGCACTCTGCTGGAGAGTCACGTTAACGGATGCTTCAATCTGCAAGTCAAAATATTTTATTAGTTTTCAGGGTAGAAACAAAACTCTAGGAAGACATCAATGAAAATTCAGAATAATACCATACCTGAGATTTGTACACAGCTCCTAAAATACCTCCTGCAACCTGAAGGATCAGGATCAGAAGCAGTCCAATAAAAAACTAGAAAGAAAAAAAAAAAGGGAGGGAGAATGCTATGGAAACTACAGTGCTTTTGACTAAAATTATATAATTTCTTCTAAGTGAATGTTAAGCTTTCCTGTGCTTGAATAACCATGTAGGTAGAATGAACCTGTCACAGCTGCTCCAGCTATTCCTTCCTTGGCAATGAGAAAAGGGAGTGCTCAGGACAAGACTGTGATCAGCTGGTGATCAAAACAAAGTGCACACCAAAGTAGTGGCATGGTGGACAGCGTGTTGGGGAGAGATGGGAAGGAGGACCAGGAGGATGTTCTAGGAGGACCAGCAAAGGGAGTAACTTGGAATTTATGAAATTAAATGGGACTAGCAGGGGAGATCTGGTTAAAGAAAAATATCCACATCTTGACTTCGTACTACTTGCAAGGATCTTATCCATCAAATGTAGCTGTGGTCTGTTAAAGGTAGTCAAATATTTTTCTTTCCTACCAGCAGCAGCATGCACTGGCTCTCCTTTATGGCACCACAGCATCCCAGAAAACCAAGGACCATAATGATGGAGCCCACGGCTATCAGCACATTAGCCCCTGCTAACAGGCTGCTGTCTATCTCCTGAAAAGAGAAGAGAAAAAAATCTTTCAGGTCCTCCTGAAAACATCTATATGCCCCACACCAAGATAATTATTTCATAAATGATAAATACATTGATTAGAAACCATGGAGAAATTCTGATCAATTAATAAATAAACCTTTAATCCCCCTTTCTTAAAAAAATTGTGATTGAACTCAGTAGAACCTACCTTTTCACAGTCTCTGGACAAGATGAAAGTCAACCTTACAGAATAATGATCTCTTGTCTTTAAAGTTTTCAGCCAATGAATCCTTACTTTTTACTGGAAGTAGCAGAATTTATTATCTCAAAATCTCTCCTACATTAAAAAAATATTAAAGAAACAAAATCTCTACTTGTCATTAGAAGGCCAGGAAGAACACTTCTCAAAACAAAGCTCTACTGAAATAGATGTCTTTTCCTTTCCTTTTCCTTTTCCTTTTCCTTTTCCTTTTCCTTTTCCTTTTCCTTTTCCTTTTCCTTTTCCTTTTCCTTTTCCTTTTCCTTTTCCTTTTCCTTTTCTTTTCCTTTTCCCCTTCTCCCTCTCCCTTTTCCCCTCTCCCTCTCCTCCTTCTCCTTCTCCCTCTCCCTCTCCTCCTTCTCCTTCTCCTTCTCCTTCTCCTTCTCCTTCTCCTTCTCCTTCTCCTTCTCCTTTAACTAGGCATGATCCCTAATATCACCCTCAGAGATGAAGACTATATCTTGATATGTAGGACATTCAAATAAACAATTCATATACTTCAATATTATTAGATGTTGAATTATTAATTTCCCATAGGACTGACTAAGGCCAAAGGTTAAAACAGAGAAAAAGATTCAAAGAATTTTCCAGTGTGTCTGGTGCCAAGATTAGCAAAAATGTCTGGAAGTTGTCACATCTATCTTCTGATGGAAATTAAGGTATATAGACGACCATAATTTGAAGAACGTGTTGTTCATTCCCCTTCCAAGTTGGACTGAAACTCCTGTTATTTATTCTTAGAAAGTTCTATTCATCTACATCCAAATCCTATGGCCTGTTCAATTATTACTCAGGCAAAATATACATTGTTTTTGAATAGCAACTTTGCCTGCATACAAAGAAAATATAAGAAAAACTTTATTTTTTGGTCCCTAGTCTTATTTCAAAGTTCTTGGGTAGTACTCAGTGTCGCTTCAGGAAACCAATTTGGGACACACTTAAGTATGCTTTTCTGGATAGGAAATAGTGGTTGTGGTTTTCCAAGCTCTATTTTATCTCTGAGGCATTTTACTCCTGGAGGTCAACTAGCAAGTATGGCAGTTTTAGCTTCTTTCAAAATGTTGATTAAAGAGTGAAAGTTGTCATTATTCCATGTAGAGAATAGCAGAACTCTCCACCATGACATAATTTACCCCATAGCCCAATGTCATCATGAACTGAGTTCTGTTGCATTCATCCTCTGCCAGACATAACAGACATCTGGGACTGGCTAAGGGCAACAGCATCATCAGCCAAATGTCAGGAAATATATAAAGCTATCTTCTTATCTCCACCATCTTTTCATTTCCAGGTGGGAAAGAACTGACTTAAAAAACTGATCTTAACTGATCAAATGTGGTAGAGCAACAGAGGAGTGATTTTAAGGTTTGCAACTTAATCTATACTAAAATCTCAATCTGGAAGCTGAAAAATATGCTTCCATATCACACGTGGCCATTTTTTCACTTCTATGTCCAGGAAGTCTTTCTGGAAATTAAATTTTCAAATTAATTTACATTTCTATGTCCCAAATTCAAAAGAAGAAAGATACTGCTTAAACCTTAGAGTCAGATTGTTCTTTCTGTTAGTATAACAAAGCACCAGCATACAAAGATTGCACAGTGCCTTTCTGATAAGCATCTATGAGCTGTGAAATCAGCTTCTCTCAAAGGTGACAAAAAACTTGCTGTGAGTCAGAAGCCAGTGCTACTAGGACCACACTTGGAAAAAGGTTGGTAGGGCCCTCAGGGCCAAAGGGTCTTCATACCAACAGGATCAACCTTTGCTGCATGTCTGCAAGATCAAGGGCTCCTCAAAATTATATTTTCCCTAGCTTTGCAGAAAAGAAAAGTCAAGAAGTGTGAAGTAATAACCCAGATAAAATCCAGGAGGGAAACTCAGGGACTTTCTGCTCCCTTCTAAGAGCATTGTTAGCATTTTAACCTAGGTATAGATTTCTGGGTCTCTAAAAATTTCTGTCTGTATAAATATAAGGGGAAAAAGATAAGGTGTTTTTAAGGAGTCACTGAAAATAAAAGGGAAAAATTGTCACTCTCTTTCAAAGATGAAGTTACTGGGGAAATAAGAATCTGCTATTGAAGAGAGTGAGAAAGGTTAAAATATTCCCTACAAACATATGGAAGTAACCCCAGGAATATATGACCATACTATCATTTTAGGGAAAGACATTGAAAAGTCTAAGAGCTGCATGGCTCTTCATTATTCTCCCTGACACTGAAATAAATAATGAAATCATCATCAGTTTTCATTAAAGGAGACACTTTTCCCAACAGAAGTCAGTGTTCATCTGCAAGAAACTACATTTGTTACACTACAAGACACTTCTTGTAGTCACATGTCCACGTGTACGGCAATTGCTTTATCTGACTACCTACACCATCTCATTTCATCTTAAATATAACAAAATCTTTACCCACACAAACCACCTCAACAAAAACATAACAAATTTGTGAAAATGCAAAAGTATAGGCAGTAGCTTCCACATCGTATATGGTACATGCATACATTTACCTGCTGAGCACCTTTGCTAACACGTATCCATATAGAGACTCCCAAAATAACGGAACCACACACCTGCAGGATAAAAAATAAAGAGTATTTAGAAAGATCAGCAATTTTATCTTAATGTTCTGCATCCCAATTGCACCAGATGCTAGCCAAAATTGTGAAATCATTTGTTTGGCAGAATGAAAGAAACATGAATTACTGGAGCATATAATATTGACTCATATCCAGGAAACTTCATAAGGGTAGCTAAATCTTCACTTATGCACCAAATCCCTGATGTTTCTACCTCAGAGGACTCCACATTTCCTTAATGATTTATACATGTGGCTGGGAAGCACACAGAAATTCTGTCAGATGAGAGAGGAATACAAATTGCTATAGTATGTATATAACATGGGTGTAAAGAACATCGTTACTTGTTTAATGGAAACACCTGAAATTTGATAAGGGATATTTGTGTAAATGTTGTTTCTAGAAATATTCAGGACACATATCTAGAGACATATTCTCTATTATAAAACTATCAGGAAAAGTTCTAAACAAAGTCTTTCTGCTGATTCTGTTGCAAAAATATCTGGCCGTCTCAAATCCTTAGAATATTCCTCCTATAAAATGCCTCTAGTTGTTATTTCCAGTATATTTTCATGGAAAACAACCATACTCTGTACACATGAAAGTTAGACTAGTATTCCTTGCTTCTAGATATTGAAGTCAAGGCAGATGAATCCCAGGTCCAGAGGCATTCCCTAATCACTAGTCCTCCTATTTTGTTGATTGTTGAGGCATCTTTCCAATGTGTGCCAGTCACTCTATTCCAAAACTTATCTGTGATGGTTCTTCAATGGAATTTCTCTTTATTAAGTGTTGGAGACAGGTAATTAAGCCACTAATCAGTTGTTAGGTTTGTGCCTACTAAGATGACTTGTAGGAAAGAGAGATCATGGAGGACCAGAGACTAGGCAGATTTAGAATTATCTTCCTATATGTCATTAATACTCAAGTATTAAAAGGCCCTGAAATGTTATTATGAGCTTCCTGTGAAGACTGAGACTATTCCTAAGCTTTTAAAATTAAAAGAGTTATTTTTATATGTTTTAGATAGTTTTTCTTAAAAAATACTTTCCCTGCAAGAGGTTTCATATAATATTCAGCATCAAAGACCATAACGACTTCAGCAGATTATTTAATATTGAACAAAGCCAGCACTCAGACATGAGTACCACACATTTTCCTGCTATAAGTAAAGGTTCTATTTTAAACTTAAAAAGGGAAATTGTACAATTGATGACAGCTATATCATGCTATCAAATTTAACTATAACTCCCCAGTGAAGCCTTCTGAATCTACCTAGAAACTGATGGTAACTTACGACCATATATTTAGGTCCTGTTCAGCAGTACTATGTGAGCCATGTGGCTATGCACCAGACAATACAGGCTAACTAATGTGAAAATTTCCAATGAAACCAGCATTGCTACAAATCCAAAGAGAATTTGGCCCATTGCCTTATTTGTTATATAGGACTTCCCATAAAAACACAGCACAGTCAGGTAAGTATGTATAGCTGAATATACAGGAACTTACCAATCTGATGGGGATGCTACAATATCTATTACCTTCATTCAAAATAAGAAGCATAATTTATAAATAAAAAATACTAGTAAGGTGTGTAAATTTTAATAATAGAGTTGGTTTATGCTGATAAAACCTACTCCACTTCAGTAAAATCTGAATGGTTTATTTCAGTTTATTTTCATAATATACATAGTGTACAAGAACAAATACAGAAAAGTTTTGAAATAACAAATCAAATTGTTCCTGAAGAGTCCAAGTAGAATATGTCAAGTTTACTGGTATACATGCCATTCCAATAATTATATTTTCTTCAAATAAAATTGCAACTAAAGATACTTTCCTTTCTGGAAATTTCATTTTTAGTGAACCCATATTACCAATGGAATAAGAAGAGTTTCTTTGGAAAGGTCCTCACCCATTTTCCCAAAACTAAATGGCTGTCATAGTTTTGTCTCAACACTTGACCAAGAATCAATAACCTTATCATGGTGGCATAGATTGACCAGGAAAAGGACTGTTGTCCTTCGAAATCAACTGGTCCTTCTCTTCTCAAGCCTTTCATTCTCAGTGTGATGAAGAAATACAGCCTAGTTAAATCAATGTCACCTCAGATGAGCCTGTCATGACTCTGGATCAGTAGTATGTCAAGATTCTTCTTTATTCAGACACTGGAATACCAAACCTATGGTACACACTTTTTGAGTAACTAGTTTAAGGGTATCAGGAGGAGCTTTCTATCAAGGGTGCTTTTGTTCAGGAAAATATTTCCCTGGAATAGTTCCTTGAGTTACCTCGAATAAACAGTAAAAGGAAGGTGTTTCACATGATGTGGTCTATGGCTTAACATACTTGCTATGTTGCCGGAAGGGACTGCAAGTCTGATTTGATAACAGCAACTGATCAAAGATTGCTGTGCTACTAATTCTACAGTTTTGCATGATGTGGAGTAGCAGAAGCTGACAGAATGAGAGCAGCAGGTGAGACTGGATATCCTGCAAACTCTGAAGAAAGGAGAGAGAAAAATTCTGACTTCTGCATCAGTTCTAATGCACAAATTGACTTAAGGGTTAACTTAAAGACTATTAAGAGCCCCTTGTAGGAACCGAGTTCCAAAGAACAGGTCTTCAAGATCCCAAAGGCTCAGCTTTCTTCCAGCGAACTGGGAGGATCCAAAACTCTATGGACTTGCTGGAGCCCAGCATGAGTCTCATGGGGTTGTAGATTCCCATGGGGGCAAACGTTACGTGGTGAAGCCAGAGCAACTTTGCAGAGCTAGCTTAAACTATTCCAGGGATTACATACTTAGTGCTATCCTGTTACAGCTGCTTAGAAAAAGGCACCAGAATGCTGGAAAGCCCATTCCTGAGTACCCTAAGAGGGGACACTCCCATAGGACTTAAAATGAAATTATGCTAGGTAAATATGCAGCTGCTTATCCAGTTAAAGTTAAAGTCACCTTCACTTCCCACTATCGGTTTAATTTTCCACCTGCCAGCTGCCTTGTGCACCGAAGACAGCAGTGCCTTTAAAGACATCATTGTTCCCACAACTTTACTACAGCAATTTAATGATTTCCAGGAACTAGAGAGAGGAATGTGAATCAAAGAATCCAGCTCATTGTACTCCATCAGCCCGTATTCCTGTTTGCACCATGTCTGTTTTTCCCTGTCTTAGTAGTGCTAAGCTTCTTCCTTTAGAATAAGTAACTATAGCTGCTGCTATAGTAACTATTCCTGTCCTTCTCCATCCCATCCAGGCAGTCGTATTCACAGCAAGTGTCTCAGCATATTTGTGCCTAGAATAGTGCACAGATTTTCCTACTTTTGGCATAAAGATTGGTTTAGGAAATTTGTTCCGCGTTTGCTTGTTTCCTGAGCTTTCAAGACTCCCCCAGGACCACACCCTGTGTTTTTTCCTAGGAAACCTATGCTGTCATTGGAGACTTAGGCATGGAGCATTATTCACATATTCATTCTAATCTGAGACATTTGCCTGTGTTTTACACAAACTACAGATGAACGTGAACAGGAAATATTTCCTGAGGTACAGGAATTCCAAGTCAGAAACTGACAGATTCTTTTAAGTACTGTTGCAGAACAACTTCAAGAAAGATGTCAAATATCTTCAATCTGCCTTGATGGAGGTGGAGGAAGAAGAGGAAGGAGGCAGTCCAAATGATCACTGGCCAGTTAGGAATTTCTTTGTGAGGTCCACAAGAATTATGCTAATTCTTCTTATTTTGGCTAGCCACAAATTTTCCAAGGCTACTCTTTGTGGCCCCTTTAGAATGCTATCACCTTCTCACTTGAAAAAAATCCCTGAGGAAAAGCCCATAATATGGCTAGTACTTCTACTTCTGGTTTCAGTGAACCTCCAGTGAACCTGACAAATCTCTGTCAGAAAATCTGACAGCAAGATTGAATCATGAGACAAATATTCTTTAATTCAAACCTTTTCAGAGTTTCCAGGACCAAACCAACTGGTTTCTTGCAAACCAACCTGTTTCTTGCAAACCAACCGAGATGTGATACATACATAGACAAATACAGTTCAAACAACAGCCAGAGACCTGCCTGCTGCCTTGTGATCTATCTGCCTCAATACAGCTATTGGCAGAATTGCCAGCCCATACCATTTTACAAAGGTTTACTGTCCACCATCAGAAACTAATTATGGCACTGAATGTAAAGCAAAGAACCACAAAGAAGGATATGAAAACCATTTATCATTTAGGAAGATAAAAATACAAGTGAATTTTCCAGATCTTCTGTGGCAACTACTTTTTCAGGATTATGCTATTTGGATACAAGCAGCAAACAAAAGAATAATGCATTGTAAGCAGAAAGTCTGTTATCTTCTGACTGAAACAAGGGGCACGATTTGGGCAGGGAGAAAGACTCATTGTTGTTCTGCTTTTGAATGTGGAGGGAAAGCTATTATATTCTATTGAAGAAAAAGACAAAGGGAAGGGCAAAAGTTAAACATATTCTCCCCTCCCTCCTCTCCTTGATTTACAATCGTACTCTGGTTCCACTTATGTTCTATTTTCTTTACAATTCTTTCAACTACAGCGTTCAGATAATGTCGAACATATTTCAGGAATCCCTAATAACAGTTTAAACACCAGCTTACCCAAAATAAGAAGTTGAAGATGAACATGGAGTACTTCATGCAGCTGCTTACACCCGCCATTTTCAACAAGCAGAAACAAAAATGAGCACTGCAGAAGAAGCTCTTCTAAGAGTTTGACCTTGATACAGAAGTGAATGAAGTTCCTGCTTCTTCTGAAAACCTCTCAAACCACTGCAAATCCCCTGGGCTCTGCTACTCAAAGCAAAAGATTGTGACCAGGCACGAACGATTATTTAAACAGTTCCTATACCACAGGTAAATATTAACCAGAGTATTGAGGAAGCACTACCCAGTGTTATCACTGAGTCTCCAGACTCTTACTGCGTCTCTGTGATTTGTACTTTTCTAAGGTCCTGTTAGTCTTGTTCTACACCTCAAAAGTAAACAGATAAGGCAGCCAAAGTCATCATTTCAAGAGGAAGGTAAATGAGCATAAAAAATTTCTACAGACCTGCTCTGGGAATTTAAGCACTGTGGTGCACAAACTGTCGTGCTGTGCAGGTTCCCAGAAGTATTGTAAACCCTAGCACAGCAATCATGGTTCTGGCATCAGATGTAGGATACTTCTCAGCAACAGGAGCTAGATTCATCCCAGAAGACAAGACAATAAACCTATTTCATTAGTTTTGTTTTCTGTTTGGTTTGTTTACTGTTGTGCCTCTCAGACTAGGAACCCTGACAGGAAAATGAAGGTATCATTGCTCTTTTTTTTAACTTCAGCCCATTTTCTGCAGAAGCCCTGTATAGCAGTCCTTGAAGGGATGAAGATCAGGCACAGTCTCCCCTAAGTTCATCATAAAAACAGATTTATTTTGCAGGTGAACACAAAAGGAGATTAAAGATATGCTGATTTATGAAACACCCCTGGCCCAAGCCCATTTTTCAGTCTCTTCACTGTCAGTTCACATTCTTCAATTCTGTTGCCTGTATTTGGAAAAAAAAATGAAATGCAAAGCGTTAGTATATAACACACCTGTAGATGGTGACAAAAAGAGGTACCTTAGAGCCTGGCTTTTGTAGGATACATCAAAAAAAAAATCTACTCTACATTGAAAACAACTTCTTCTAGCTGCTCTCTAAATCAGCTTTAATGAAAGTGTGATGTTGCAATCTCTCCATTCACATTCACTAATTATATTTAAACAGACACAACCTTTCTCATTTTTATCAGTAGGTCTATATCTGCCTTTGACTTCTGGGTTCCTTTTTGAAGTAATGCTCTTTTTTTCTAACTCTAGCAGTTTGTCTGTTTGACTAGTTTATTTTGCAATACCCACCCTGAATTTGAGAATGTTCCTAAAAATAATTGTGCTCATGAAATACAGATTTTGTAAGGATTCAGAGAAACAACTGTGTGGTATGGTTTAGATCTAAGGCACTCAACAAATAAGTAAGTTGAGAAATGTGGGTGTCTTTATGGAGGGATGCCATAGCCACTGATGAATCATGAGAAAAGTTTAAAGGGCCATATAAAATTGTAAAAAAAGAACCATGAAGGGTAATATGACAATCACAGATGACACAGTCTTTGAAGAGATAAGTCTTCAATCAGATGATGCAATTGCAGTAAACTAAGTTTGTTATAAGTGGAGTGCAGAAACAACATTTTGTACCAAACATTACACAGATATAGATCTTCATACACGTAGGTGTTCATTAAAAAAGGCTTGAGCTGTAGCCCTGTTGTCTGAGAGATGGTTAGCCCAAGCATTCAGTCAGAGGTGTCTGAGGGAAATTGTGCTAGGAATAGGAAGGAAAAGTGAGCATTCACAAACTGGCCCTTCAAAAAAGGCCACCGTCCAATGATCTTTCACATGCAAGAGGCCTAACCCCTCTTTGCCTCCCCACCTTCCTTCACAGCAGTCTTGGATTTGGGGCAAAGAGGACTCTGACATGCCCCAGAGTGAATTCCAGAGTAATACACAGTCCTGGGCTGCTGAAGGACCCCACACCTGTTTGGGGGCAGAGAGCTCCACAGCATCTGTGGACCCTTCCCCAGCCTCCATCCTCGAGAGGTGTAAGACCAGTGCAGCTGAGTTTCTTGTTCAGTCTAGGAAATTTAAACAGCTGAAGATATGATTTAGATCTGAAACCTGTTTTCATTACAATTGTATACTTATGGCTGTGGTTGTTGAAGAAATTTGCCAGAACTTCTGGGATTTCTTTTAACATGTTTTTTAAATGTGTGTATTGAACATTAACCATAAGCAAGTTCTGGTAAGATCCCAGTTCTTCCTAAACCTTGTATTTCGTATGCTTACTGATCTTTTTAGAGAAAGAAAAAAACTTTTGTAGGACCCAATAAATACTCCTTTTCTAGGATGACAAATAGAAAATAATGCCAAAGTTAAATACATTTCCTAGTCGGTTTCCAACATGCTAAATTTGGCTGCTGAATGAAAACCCAGTATCTAAATTTACTACAATTCCTATGTGTTTCATATCTGTATTTCACGGTATCCAAGGTAAAAACATGTCATCTGAGATTAAAAGCAAACAGAAGTTTTCATTGTGACAGATCTTCAGGTTAAATCTTCTGTAGGAGTTGGTGATTTCTTATTTCCTGGCTACATAGTCCTTTTTTATATGTCTCTGAGAAGGGGAAAGCCACAATTACAGATGAGATTACGTTTGCAGTTGTACCTGCAAGTATGAAGGTCATGCAGATAATTGCAGGCACTGACAAATGACAGAAATGGTACGAGAAATTTGCTGCTATTTGGCTGCATGTGAAATTATTCCCATTATCCCTCCACTGTTTAGATGATCAGCTATGTCCTGCCAATAACAGTCTGTACCACAAACTGCTCAAATGTTTCTCCCAGTAAAGAACTTTCAAACCCCCTGCTCCTCCTTACAGATTAGAAGAGGAGAATGATCAGTGAACACCCTGGGTGTAGCACAGGGTGGGAGCCTCCGACACAGGGGAGCTATGACAACATGCTGACGTTGCCTGCTATGTCATACAAGAAACTGGAGAAGGGGAGGCATATTTCGGCAGGAAAAAGTGCCAATACACCTGCAATGAACCTGGAGTAAAGCATCTCCCCTTTGGCACTTCCCAAGCAGGTATAGTTTGTTTTATAATGCTCTGATCTTCCTATGACCCTGAACCTTCCCTCGCTTTGAGTCTTTTTCTTCTCTTTTTTTGCAACCTCCATTTCCCCCTGTGAGGTGCCTCTCCAAGGTCACACTATGACCAAAACCCCATATCAGATGATTCACTGTGTAGCCAGTCATACGTTCAGGTCCGGACTTGAAAAACTGGTTTGTCCTGGGTAGCAGCCAGCGATTCGAACAGTGGCATATGGTTAGTGCACAATAGAAGTTTGTTTGACACCGAAATTTCTGCTCAGTGCAGTGATAAATGCACAACGGAGAAGATGGGCAAGTACTATATCCACTGTGGAACTTGCAGCCACCAAGAGATCAGTAGATCTCTGGATCTGCTGACTCAGTATGGACAGTCTATATAAGCCGTGCAGAGACAGATCTGTCACAGTATTCATCCTTCAGCCTCACCTGCTGCCCTAAGGTCTCTACTCAATGAAAACTTCTGTCAGAGTGATGCAAAAAAGGAAGTGTGGGGGATATTAGGATCTGTGCTTAGTATTTAACACTGTAGGCATAGCTGCACAATTTTTACTGTGAGATGGCTTTGCGCTGACCCAACCCAAGGCAGGGTAGCTGCCTCAGCATGATGTGCAGCCCAAAGCAGCAAGCCCAGTCTCTCAGAGGCACAGATTCATTGCAGCTCAGCAGTACACTGACTCCAGTTCCACCTCAGGGTAAACTATAATCCACTCAGAAAGCAGTCCAGTGTGGTCTTTCAGTGCCAAATACCACTATTGACTTCTCTCCTTTCTTTTCCTCCCTCCTTCCATATCCTGAACTGTTACAAGAATTAACAAAGACATGTCTCACAGCAGAATCTGGAGCCTTTCTGTTTTCTGTGGTCTACATGGGTGAACTGGGTTCCTGTTAGCGTTGTACTGGGAACAGATTTCTTATCTGTTAAGGTCTTTACTTTCACTTTGAAATAATAGGTGTTTGTAACCATTAATGATGTAAACACTTCTTCATAATCACTATGTTCCTCTGCACTCCAGCCAATAAAAATGTAAACTCTTCGTATAAAAGATACAGTCCAACACATGACCTGGACAGCCCAGCTCAGAAGAGGCAGTGGCCTGACCATCAAAACAAACCTAGATGTCCCAGCCACACCTGTACATTCAGGGGCAGGCAAATACTGCTGTGTCCCATGCCAGTCCCAGCTCTGGGCTGGGAAATGTATAGCTGGGTTAACCTGGCGCTCTCCCCTCTTCACAAGGCCTAGAAAAAGGATGTATAGCACCTGTCACCCCAGAACAGGTTCTCTGAGAGGTACTCCTGTGGCCCAGGTGAGTGTGTTGGCCATTGGGATGTTGTTCAGAGATGCATCATGCCCTCCCTCTGACCACACTTTTCATGTTAGCACTGGAAATCTTGTCCCTGGGGAGGAAGTTTAAATGGGGATATGTCTCCACAAAAGATTCCTGTCCTGACAAAAGAGTTTTATCAGAAAATCCCCAGCCAGCTTTCTGCTGAACTCCTACCCAGGTGCTCCATGGCCTGGTGCCAACATCACTCATATGTTCCTGCTTTAGCAAAGTCTAGTGCCTTGAACACTCTCACTTCCCCTAAAGCAACAACTCTTCCACCAGAAAATAAACCTTGTGCAGCAGGTCTGTCTGTGATCCGCTTTCCCTCCCAAAGGATGCAGCCTCCTCTTCCCGTATACCACTGGTTTTCTTCTATGCCTTTCATCTGAAAACTCTCTGAAATACCTGTTTTTAAGCTTTCATTGATTTGGCTTGCATTAAAATAAAAGAAGTCCTAAACTCTCATACCTAGTACATGTATTTCTCTTTTCACCTCTCCTGCCTCCCCAGACTCTTTCATTTAATGCTAGCCTTCTTGGCTGTTTTATATCCTTTTTGCTCATTTATGTACTTCATGAACTAAGGAGTCCTTTTATGTCAGGGCTTATGCCAGGGATTTCCTATTTCCCAGCACCTGGTCAGGATACATTTAAACTATATGTCTCCAGGTTTAAAATATTTTGTTGGTTTCAAAGTGAATTCATCGTGGATTAACGTGCTAAGCAGCATCAGTAAGAGTTTCACTATCTAGCCTGTAAGTATATTATTAAGCCTACCTTCATTTAAAAAACATTTGCTAACGAACCCATACTGAATATGATTCTTGTAGGTTTATACTATGTAGCCACAGCTCAATGTATGGGAGTTGTGAGTAACATAAGAGGTGGCATTTTGACCCCTGGCATTTTCAACATATGTTAAACCTGTCTATGCCATAAAGTACAGATTGCTGTGAAGAAAGATGCCCTAAAAATATAGCAGAACAGCCTTTGTCGAAGAAGAATCAAAAGGCTTCAGAAGCATCTTCAGAATATCACTTTCTTTTTCAAGCAGGGGGGTGCTGATCTAGGAGTGTTTCTCCTGGGAAAGGAGATGCATATTTCATATTCAGGTCTAAACACCAGGAACTTGATTCTGATTTTGTTTATGCTTATGTAAATCAAAAGAAATTTATAAGTCAAGTCACTGCCAGTACAGATTAGAAATCATATATCTAACCTTTCTCCCTGCCAAAGGAAAAAGAATAAACCTGCCAGAAAAATGTGGCACTTTCTCTCTGAATTTTCCCCATTGCCTTCCAGCCAGGCATGAGATATCTCCCAAATGATCTGAGGCCCACACAGGTATACAGGATGTGTTGTAATTCAAAAAATCAAACCCAAAGTTTGAAAATGAGAAGTAGGTTATTTTGCTGCTATTTACAGACATCAGCTATGTAACTAGAATTGTATTATTCCTTGTAAAGATGCTTTTTTAATGTCTTGTATGAAACCCCTACATAATATGGCAGGCAGGCAATGTGGTCATCATTAACATTTAGAATTAGTACATGCAAAGTACACAACATCTGTCATGAAATTTTCCGCAAGAAATGCAGGTTTGATATTTATTTTGACAAGTATATTTCTTCTATTTCAAAATAATATGACACTCAATCCCCACTTTCACTGAGGCATACCTCTGTTTGGCAAAGTAAGTAAATACATACAAAAATTAGAAAAACAAACATGCGTAAGCAAGCTTTAGCTTTCAACATTATTAATTCCTTAAGTCTGATTTGGGGGAAAACATCAGTGCCTTGAAAGTTGTATGGAAGCTTCTTTATTTTTTTTTTACCTCCTGAAACTCAGAGTTCTTCTGGGACTATTCTACCAGATATGTATAGTCTTTTCACAGTCCAGAAAGGAGTTTCCTTCAACCCTCATCTGCTCACTGACCTTCACAATCCCAGTGACAATAAACTTTGCTGCTCTGCAGCGCTCTGTGGACACTAGGGTCTTTTCTGATTCAGACAGTTGTATTGCTTTTTTAGTTTAATCCCCCCCACACAAACCTTTCATTTCTGCGCCTGAGTGCTGTTTTTTACAAAGCTTGAATATGAAAATTCTGTCATTTGCAGACTATAAACATTTGCTGAAAAACGCGCATATTTTCATTCCCACTCATCTTTTTCCCACAAGTGCTATTCATTTATCCTGTCTATACATAAAAAGGATCTTTTCTTTCCAAAAGCGATGTTTTGGGTTTTTTTTTTTCCTGTAGCTGAAAGGACAGGAAGGGAATTGAAGAGTATTATTGAAAACTTTATAGTAACTACCAAATAGCGAAGTTAGCAGCTCTACCTACTGGCAATGATCCAGATTTATAACTTGCATATGTGCAATTCACATTTGTACTAAAAACTAATTTCCTATTGAAGGCATTGAAGATGCTGTAAAGAGCTGGGTCCTCAGAAAAACAAAGAAGCCCATGCTGAGGGACCATTGGCCTCCCAAGACTGTAATCAGAGCTGAGAGTGCTGAGCTGATTTCAGAGGAATCTCAGTACCATCCAGCACTAAGCTCCAAATGGTAACCACTACTGTAAAAATAGTTCCCCTTTTTTCAGCTTTCACAAGTTTTCTGGGATTATCTCCCTCTGAACAGAAAAGCACATGGAGCTAAGATACTCTTGGCTGTTGCACAAAGGCAATTCTCGTCAATGCTACAAGAAGTGTCCAAACCCCTCCTTTACTGACATAAAAAGAAAGAAGACACATACTGGAACAAAACCAGAGCTTTTGTATCTGCAGAAGTTCTTAGAAACGAGCTCAGCCTTTTAAAGGCCATGATGTTCTTCTTTACTTGCTCTCTGATCCCTTTAACTCATCTTGTGTCAAACAGTATGATACCAGAAGGGATGAGCTTCTAATTAGACAAGCATCTAATTGCCACCATCCATGAAGGATTTATAAGTTCTGCACACAATTTTTATTAGTGCTGACTCTAAAATGTTAATAACCTCCTCTGCAAGGCAAAGGAGGACAATCTTTATGGATCTCCTCTGCCTCAGAGTATCTGTCCTGGGTGGATAGCTGGAATAGCAGAGGACCCTGATAACTTTACAGTTAGAGAACTAATGCAACAGCTCAAACCAAAATTAAGTTAGTAATCTTCCTATTTTATGCTATTAGAGTTGCTAGGAGAAATATTTGCCCCTGCAAAAGCATTTGGACAAGCCAAAGCCAAATCTTGAGCAACCTTGTTGATAGACAAGGTGTGAGCCAGAGGAACTTACAGAAAGTGTAAACTAAAATCAATGCAAATGATGAAACTCTAGTTTTCATTCAAAATAGAATCTATACAATAGATAACATTTTAAACAGAGGCGGGAATGCCAAAAGGAACAAGACTTAAAATTTCACTGCTGAAAGTGAAACAGCATTGTTTTCACATCATGCTTCCTTTGAGAACAATCACTTAGTTCTTAACAGTTGAGATAAAAAAAGGCACTTTTCCATTAAGCCATAGATTCCCCAAGAGCATATGGTTAGGTTTTGTGTCTTCTTTTTGCTAAAACATTTACTACCTCAAAGTGAAGAATTTCTTCTTTTGTCATGTCCATAGATGATATTAACAAGTACACTCTATACACTTCATTAATCCTTGTGATGATTCATGCGCATGGGGGTCATACTTTAATCCAAGTCAGACCTCTAAAAATACTTGACCTCCAGATGGCTGTGCTGATTGCTCTAGCTAAGAGCTGAATTTGGACACATCGTCTTTCTTTTCATAGCACCAAAGTACAGATTAAACATATTCAAACTATCCTTTTAAAAGACATGCTTAACAGTGTGCTGACTATACATAAAAGAAGGTCATTTGGTCAAGGATCTTGATTACTCTGAGATTTAGTTCAAAGTCTGGCATCATTGCACTTCGCTCTTGAAAGAGTCTTTGGGTGCTAAACTCAAAGCATAACCAGCACTGCAAACAATAAGCTTGTTGTCAAAAGATGTCATCATAGTGGGAGCATCCTTCAGGGTGCACACAGCTGGGTGCACACAGCTGGTTACACGGGACTACACTCCAGGGTGCATGAGAACTCTGAAAGAGGTGTCAGTGAAATACTACAACCAAACAGAAATGCTGTTAGAGAAGAACAGCCATGAATCTAATGACTATTTAACTATGCATGGGTTCAGCTCCATACTTGTATTTTTAAGGCTCAGAGCTCTTTATGAAGAGTCAGATTTATTTCCAGATCTGAATGGCTTCTTCTCCTGTCCTTTCGCCCCATCACACAGAAACCAGACCTCTGTTTGCAT